>NC_089517.1:14723608-16073608 GCF_963924715.1 Thunnus thynnus
TTTCTCAGGCACTATGGGTTGGCATTATTCACCATGTCTGTGACATTCACACCCACCATATCAGAAGTATTGCAGACCAAGTCAGGAGAGGTCTAGGTAAGTGATACACGTTTGTTTGCCTATGTAGCATATTAACTTACCCTGTAAGTCCTACTCTTGGTTAAATAACACTATTTTCACATGTACAACTGAATAAAATGTACGAAATAGTAAATTATCTCTATGTGCAATGGTACTGTCTTCCACAGAAGCAGTTTTCCATGCAGCTGCTGCTCTACACACAGCTGCTGGAGCAGATGAGGAACAGCAGTGCCAGTGAATCATGGGTGTTGTTCCTGCCATGAGAGCATCTTCATCCAGAGCAGTAAATTGAATACCTTTGGTGTGGTTTTGGTCTGACCCTTGTCAGCTATTATATGTGCAGCAATTTGACTGCTGGAAGGTGATCAGATAAGTTTAATCACACTGCTTTTAGTGTTCAAACAGACTAATGATTTGATAGATTATTCTGTCTTTATCAGAATCAACTCTGAAGAACACAGAATAAGCTGTCAATATGTTTGTGTTTGAACAGTAAAAGCTGCATGTTTATGTTATCCTTTTATTGTCCAGATTGAAAAGGATGTCCAAAAATGTTTCTGTTAAATAAGATATTTTTATTACAAATATCATTATTCTTAGTGTTGTTTTTTATATTATTTTATAATAATATAATATTTTATATTATTTTGTGGTTCAAACTAGTGAATTACAGTTAACATAACCTGAAGTGGCAATGAAAATTAATCCATAACATGTACTACAGTGCCCTGTTCTGAGGATCAGTGGTATTCCAACTTCACTACTGTTTTATGTTGCTTTCTAAATATAAATAATGACAATATAAATTAATGGTGGAAGTGGTAATGACAATATACTGACTGCAGGGAAATACTGTCATTGTATAAGTATATATTAATATGTTTATCATTGCAATTATCACAGCACATCTGATGAATATGTTTTATTTGGTAAACTTGCACATTTAAGTTGAACAAATGTGAATATATAAACAAAAAGTTTAATAACTATCCAGAAATTATATAAATATAGAAAATGTATAGAACAAGTATAAAATAAAAAAAATATCAGAAATGTAACAAATAAATATGAGATGATTTGATGCCTCGATGATGAACAGGCAGGTGTGTGAGTACCTGAGATACTGTGTGGACGTTCTAGAGGATCTGGAGGGAAACTCAGGGGCCAGGTGTGAAACTAGTGTGATGTCTTTGGAGGACCAGGGAACTTGTCCCTGATCCTCCAAACACAGCAACTGGGGATGACAAGTCGGTTTCCCTGGCCTAAAGAGCCATGCTGTCAATAGATGAAATGTCTATAGGCAGCATAATGGCACTCCCGGTTGTCATCCCCAGACTTCCTGGTTTGGCCAAATACCATAATGTCCTCCCAGTACCGCCTGTGAATGCATAAAAATCATTTTCAAGACAGTACTGGGAGAAGTGAGGTATTATTATTACACAATCTGCAAGGTCATCTCTTCAAGAAGTTTCTGAAAAAATAAAACACAGGAAAAACACAGATAAGGCTTTATAGGTTATAAGTTTCAAGATATGTTGGAAATATGGTAATGGTAGCGCAGAATATGGATTGTAGGCTGTCCATTGTTCCCAAACATGTCTACAACAATAACATGATTTTTTTTAAAAAGTCAAAATATTGCTGCTCGATACTGTTCCTATATAGTATTTATATAATCATTCAGTAGTGTTGCTGATGTTTTCAGTAGCCTCTTTTATACAGAGAACCCGCATTATAGCCGTAAAGAGGATCCAAGGGGAGGACGTTTCTCTTTGTTTGATAACGTTAAAAGTAAAGTTAGACTTTTCTGTCGGCTTCCCGACTCATTTTAAAAAGACAAGAGAAAGAGAGAGAGAGAGCAGCTGTGGTCGAGTGAGTTAGAGGGTGAATGAAGAGAGGGAGCGCTAGTAACGTTAGTGGGGAGGCTGGTGAGCCAGATCGATGAACGTTATTTTCTGATTGTTTCACAGCGGTTAGTTTCTAAAGCACAAACACACCCACACACCTCTTCAACCCTGCCACTGTGCACTGTGCCGCCTGATTTGGTCTGAATATGGGCTAAACAGAACAGCGAGGTGGATTACAGGCGCAGTATTCCCGCCTTGAACGGGCTGTGTAAAAGGGGCTACTGACTCACATTACACTGATAACACATCAAACTATACAGGCTACAGTAATGTTAAGCACAGAGCTGCTATGTAAATTTTTAATATCGTGCAGAACAGGTAGGAATACGATAAAATAATTGTATAAATAACGTCACAAACCGTTATCCTGCCAACGCTATCTCGCTATCAATAATGCCTAACGTTAGAATAAAATAACTTAAGTTTTGTTAAGCATGATGTTGCTAATGTTAGCTTGTATTACCAAAACAATAAAACACTCATAACTGCTATCTTACTTCTGAGCTATAACCTATAGTATTATAGACTAAATAATTAAATAACATCTTCACCTCATCGCTTGACTTGTTAGAAATGCTCGAAGTTGTCGTGGACGATGACATCTTCAGCAAATGGCTTCTTGTCCTTGAAGGCCACCGTAGCTTCTGGAATCTCTCCAAAGTCTTGGGGAGGGGAGGGGTGACAATCTTCAATCTAGAACCTCACCGTTAGAGGCCGCTAAATACCACACATATTACACACTGGACCTTCAAATGTGCCATGCAAGAGGGATAGGCCTGCTTTTTTTCCCGCTGTATCATACAAATAGCACACAAAGTTGTTTTAAAAGTCCAAAAAGTTGCATTATGAATTTAAAGATACAATTTTCATGACATTTACTAGGTTTTCTAGGGTTTAATGTTTATATACTTCATGACTAACATCATGGGCTGTGTATTGAAATACGATGGCCTTAAATATGACAGCAAGTCTATGGAATGGGAAATAGCCCATGGACAAAGCAAAATGTGGGTATGTGGCCAGAATTACTCAGAAAAGGAACAACTTCACATTTTTTGGCAACTGCATCGCCTAAACCATGTTATCAGATGTGACAGAAATGCTGCAGGCAGAGCTCAATAGAGGGCAACACAAGAAGCTGTTGTGCTTTTTTTTTTTCTATCCTTGAAATAGGAAGGAGCTGTAACTTGATCAAAATTAATTGATAATAGTGAGTAGGCTTCCCAGTCTTACTTGCTAGAGGAGAAATTACAGTATAAATTGTTTTTTTTATATCAAACAAATCTTCTTTATCAGCCAACAATATACTGGTTGAGAGAACACTTAGCCAAGCATTTATCCAAAGGTAACTTAAAAGGTGTGTCATTTTTATCTATTTACTGCCTCTCTGGAAGGTATTGGGGAGGTAGGAACGTGGGAGCTTTGTACCTTATTGAAACAGATGAGATATGCTTCTTATTTATTCTCTGTGCAGTATAGATGTGGAATTTCTTCCCTATATTACAGAAACAGTGGTCTTGTTTATCCAAAACAAAAGGTATTTAATCTGATCCATTTACCAAAAGCAATTTATAAAATTGTATGATTGATCTTATGCAGATTTTGAGAATATTGTTCACACTTAAAATTGATATGTTTTATCTGCTTGAATAGCCTTCCCAAATTAGACAGATTTTCAACAGAAAAAAAAAGATTTTGATGATTGCCATATAAAATACTGTAAAATATGACGCTATTTGTTGTACAAAATGTTATCAATTCTTTTCCTTTCTTTTCTGTGCAAACAAAAAAAACACATTTTATTTTACATATATTGTTATATAATCATGCATATCTTTTGTTGAAGGAGAAAAAGAAAGAAAAATGCAGCAGTGCTGTTGTTTGTTACTGCTCTTACCTAACTTTCATGTCTTTATTCGGGAAATTATTATTTCATGAATCACTTTTTTCCTGTAAGGTATTAATCAGGGAGTATGCATACAAGCGAAAGTTGTTTCAGAAGCAGAGCTTGAAAATGTGAGCGTAAGTCATTTGTAAACCAGCATGGGACCAACTGACATAAGAACACTTCTATTATGAATCCCCTTTGAAAGTGCCCAACTGTCACATTTTCCTTTAAAATAACTGGTCCCACAGCTCTCAGTGGAAACTCAACACATAAAAACAGTCATCCACAGTCAGATCAATACCTTTACATAACTCCCTTTATCAAAGCTATTATTTTCTGTGCGGTACTGCCAATATAGTGACCTCCGCTACGCCAAGCCTACTGAGGTAAACATAATAAACAATGGCAAAACTGTGGTCTCTCTCCATACCCTGGAAAGGGTGGTGATGATAGAGGAAATAGAAGCTCAGTAGAAACAGGGCAGACTTGCCTCTTTGAAACAACATGACTACCCGGACCATATAGTGAGATCACACTGTATTTGAACTGGATAAAACTGTGAGTAAGCCACTTACTGATACATTTATGAATAGCTCCTTACATGGAGAGTATAATTTTTATGCTTTATACACAGGACACCACTCTCCATATTTATAAGTGGACTGTGCAGTTGTCTGCATGCCTTTCACTTATGTGCTGTTTTTCCAATGCAGTCTGTAATGTAAATAAAGAGTAACATGAACACCTGCAGGTATAACCAATATAACCAATACAGTACAACAAAACTACAATAAATACTGTTGAATTCTGACAAGATGTAGAGGGGGGTACAAAAGGCATTTCTACATGTCTACTAGTATATGTAGTGATAGCAGCGTACCAACAAGTCCTCCAAAAAATGACAAAATACATTGTTGGTCCATGCAGTCCAGAACAACACATACAGGCATTTTCTGATCTGACAACCCTTTCAGCAGTAGTTGGCAATACAACATAATTTCTCTGTCTTTTCAAAACTACAAAATCACTGTTGAAATTACAAATCACTGTTGAAAAATAAATATGTTTTATGATGTGACAATGCTATGTTTAAGGTCTGGTTTGGTCTGGGCACAAAAATCATTTGGTTAGGTATAGGTAAAGATCATGGTTTGGGTTAAAGGGAACATAACATTTTCTGTGATTTATATATTGTTATAATGTTAAATGTCTATTTTAAACATTGTCAAAGTTCCAAAACTTGAGGTTAACGTATGTAAAGATGCATGCTTATATTTCGAGGAAAGAACAGGAAAAAGAAGCTAAATCCAACTACTATTGTTTGTTTACGGAGATAAGTCTGC
Source organism: Thunnus thynnus (assembly GCF_963924715.1). Classification (NCBI taxonomy): domain Eukaryota; kingdom Metazoa; phylum Chordata; class Actinopteri; order Scombriformes; family Scombridae; genus Thunnus; species Thunnus thynnus. The sequence goes on from NC_089517.1 coordinate 14,728,828, forward strand.
TGTGGGACAGCTTCCAGGTGCTGCCCAATCAGAACAGAGTGGGATTATTGGGAAGGGGGCCTTAAAGAGACAGGAGCTAAAATGGCCTGTTTCAGACAGAGGCTAAACTGAGGGGCTGCATAATGGGCTGGTGTAAGATAAATAAGGAGTTATTTTAACTGTAAATCATGCAAAGATATTCCAGTTGACCTGGAAATGTGCATGTTATGTCCTTTTTAAAAGAAGTACTTTTTTAAGATTAGGAGACCATAGTCATCATGGTTACAGTAATAACCATGTAGATAAGGTTAGGGAATGATCATGGTCATGTTTTTTTAAAAAAACAGCGTTGACTCAGCACTCTCCCATGTAATAATCCGATATTTTGTTGACCCATCCATCCACCCCAACCTCCTCCCTACGTGGACTTTGCAACTATATAATGGCATCTCCTTTGCTCCCATCATAATATGTCTGGCCACTGAGTTGTTTTTTGGGGGCAAGGACAGTTCCCAGCATACTACTACACATAAAGTGTATTCCGATATGCTTCCCACACGTGCATGTCACTGCACTGTCTCTTTTGCTCTTAACCTCTCTCTTTTTCTCTTATTACCTGGTTCCTTTTCCTTTTCTTTACATCCTTTGTAATGCATCCCTGTCCTCTCCACTAATGTTTTATGCTTTTGTCCCTTTAGGCTTTTCCTTTATTTCACCCTCCTTCACCTTTCCTTTATCTTTATTTCCAAAGTCTCTTTTGTCTCTCCCTCAGTTCCGCTCCACATTTGATTTATCTGGGTTTTTTTTGGCAGTTTCTCTCTCTCCATTTTCTCTTAGCCACATTCACCCCTCCCTCTTCATGAAAGGTTTATAGAGTAGACAGGAGAGGCACATCTTTGGTGCTACTGATGGAAGAGACTGCAGGACATTAGTTCGTAGATGTCAGAGTGATTTTTTCTCCCCGCTGATGAGTGAGAACAGTGTAAGACCTGATGTTCGATCTTCTCTTTTTTCATGTATCTTTGTAGACATTTCCCCTCCCAGTTTCCTTCTTCTGTCTTCCCCTTACTGCCTTTCTTACTCTCTCCCTTATTTAATTTCCCTAATCATTATTGTATGTCTGTCTGACTATCTATCTATCTATCTATCTATCTATCTATCTATCTATCCATCCATCCATCCATCTTTATCTGTTTATGGTGGTCTCACAAAAGGAGATACCAATCACTATGATACCTTATTACTCACAAGAGATGCTATCCTAACATGAGCAACAGTAATTCTCCAAAACTCAGCTACAACTGCATATCCTGTCCATGAATATCATAAACAGGAAAAGGGATAATGTTCATCCCCATTGGGGACTTATCTGAAGAAATTCTTTGTATTCTTGACTTAAAGCCAAAAAAAGGAACATCAAATGACTTGCAGTGGTAACCCTCAAATCTCTTATTTGTTCAGCTTTATAACAGGATACCCTTGGAATATTGGTCACAAGCCTTACTTTAAAACCACACAGGATGAGCATATCACCATGACCTCTTTATTATCTACGTGTGGGTAAAAAGCTGGTTCAAACAGTAATCAGGAAAAGTCAGAGGTTCAACAAAAATGTATTCTTGTTTCCAGTATTCTGTCAATGATTTTCCTGAGGAGACTGCACAGTGTGAGTCCTTGAATGTAAGAGCACACCTCCCATCCTGTTAATTGAAAGTGGGGACCAACAACCTATCTGCCATTCAAAGGCATCCTTCCAAAATGAAGAGACTTGTCAACAATAGACCAACAGCCTGCAGCCTGCAGCCTTGCAGGACAAATCTGATCTACAATACACCAACTACCCTACTTCTAAGGAGCTTTCTAACTCCCTTGTGACCTCTGCCAAGGTCCAGCCCTCTCTTAACCTTCCAGTACTGCCCCCTGAGCAGACACCATCCATTGTGTTAAGGAATTCCTCGGAGTGCTCATTTCAGCTTCCAACAATGTCTCCAGTCAATGTTTGTATTTAATTGCCCCTATTGAACTGCTCAGTCAATGTTCTGACTCTGACTTTAGAATATATTCAAGGGGCTCCAAAGATCATCACCAGAATCTATCAATGTGTTCCTGAGTTACTATTATGACAACTACTAACCAGCTTTGAGCCATGGCTTTCTGCAGCTGCCTTTATGGCAGATGTTTTGACCATGGTCCATTCTGATTCCATGCTCCCTTGCTGAGAGGAGAAGCTTGGAGATAACAGCTGAAATGCATCTCACAACGTGCTATTGTATGTTCAGTAGCTGCCCTAGTCTCGTAATAATCTGACCACAACTTTGGGAAATTATGGGAAGACCAGGCAGAGCTTTTTCCATTATCCTACCAAGCCACCCATCAACAGTACCTAGAAGGTAACAAACCAGTCATATATATGCAATAAATTAATTGAAAGCCTGTATGAGACACTATACTTTTGATTTATTTATTTTTTCAAAATTTTGCCAACTGTGTCTCCTGGGAGACAAACAATAATAAATAATACAGTAGAGCATCATAAAAATAGCATTAGTATTTAAGCCAAGCATTATGTCCATATGTATATACTGGAGAAAAAGAAGGTAGTTATTTTTTGCAATTGTGAGTATAAGTACAACTCTCTAATGATCTCTATAAGCCTTACAATTCATCCATACAGAGAAACACACTGAAAACTTGGCTCTGTCTTTTGAGTTAGTGCTGAGGGCTGGGCCGTCTGCTAACGTCAACACAAAAATAGTAACAGAAGAAAAACCTCTGAGACCCACACTAACAAGGAGGACACCAAGACAACAGAATAATGAAGGACATTCCCAAATTATGTATTATTCTGGCTGACCAAGGGGAAGCTTAGAGAGTCATAGGAAAGACAGGAAATAAAGCCAAATTGTACTCACCAGCTAGAGAGGATTGAAACCATGACCAATGTGCATTGGAAACACACACCTTGGCTAATGATATTAGCCAACTGCCAAACATAACCATTGACCAAGACATCACATGGTCTGTGAGGGCATTGATAATGTGATTTATTCAGCTGTCCTATATATGAAGGACAAGCTGAATATACTCTTCTGATAGGGGGGCCAAACTTGTTGAGCCCCAACAAGGTCACACTGAGCAACATCAAACACCACAGAAGAATAACTCACACTGCCCACACAGGCCTCACACAGGTTTCCAGGAATTGGAATGATTGCTTTTACCTTTATCTGCTCCAGTCATTCTGATTCCAAACAGCGGTTTCCCATGTTAAAGCCTGATATTATGTTTGACTCATTTCCTTCTTTGCTCCTGTCATAATTACTACGGTTGCCAGAAGGCTTTGTCACTTGAACTTAAACATATGTCGTTTTGGGGCAATTGCTGAAACCACTGTTGTTTTTTTGCGAGGACAGTCTCGGATTGGTATGGCATGCAGTAATGCAGACACTGTGTTGAACTGCCATGGTGAAGAGGGAGCTGAGCCTGAAGGTGAAGCTCTTGATTTACTGATCTATGTTTCAACCCTCACCTTTGGGTAACACCCGAAAGAATGAGATCAAGGCTGAAATGAGTTTCCTTTGCAGGGTGGCTAGGCTTAGAGATAGATTGAGGAGCTCAGGGTGGATAGATGGATGATGAAAGAAAGCAGCTTCTGGACAGTAGGTACAAGGGCCATGAACTCTATGTACCCTGTAGGGTTTTGGGTTGGTCCTTACTAGTCAGACCAGACCATGCAAATTTCAGCATTGTCTGTAGGACTGACTGAGTATGATTGTAGAGCTTGAGAGAGCAAAACTTAACTAAATATTCTAAGAAAAAAACAAATACATTCAATCCATTCAAATACAATCAGTCTTTTTTTTCTGGCCTATACATTATTTTCTGCATTGTGATTTAAATGTGAGCTCAAAATATGTCCTAGCTATATGGAAGCAACATACCTCTTCAAAAAACTGCAGCACTAGTGACAAAAAAAATCCCCTATTTAATCTCACTATCTATTTCAGTTATTATAAGTACAAATGGTAATTGCATGCTCATATCTTGTTATGTGATTTATTTTGAATTGGCCTTTTTTGTTTTTAGACACTTTCAAGCCACGATAAGCCTTTCAGATACAGGGATAATCTTTTTCGATCAGATGAAAAAACAAGCGCTAACAAGAGCAACTCACAGATAAAACCTAAACCAATCCAACTGAATGATATTTTAACATTGGTACATGTTGTGAGAGTGGGATCAAAAGAGAGCAATCTAATCCTTTAGGCATTTTGGGCAGCTGTTCAACCATTTTCTCTTTCTATTTCTCTTTTCTCTCTCTCACTTGCTCTGCCACACACATACACTGTGTGCGTGTGTGCAGTCCAGTATCACGCCAAAGTGTGTAATACACCTGCTGATCCACTAGAGGATGCCCTGTCAGTCTGACGTTTTCCCTCGCCTAGACGTGAAAAGTACACACATGTACTCAGTGCCAACAACTCTATGTAGCAGCTGTAGTAATTATGACCCGGAGAAGTGACACAGTTCAGATGATGTCTATATAAGGTGACAAATTTCCATATAAGGTGGTGGTGGGTGGGTGGATGACTAGATAGATACTGTATGTTGACACTGCTGCAGGAGGTGGACTTAGCTGCAGGAGACTGCTGTTTGCTTACTGTTTCCAACCAGGAGTGTCCTGTTTCATCCGCTGTTTGCTTACTGTTTCCAACCAGGAGTGTCCTGTTTCCAACCGCGAGTCAGGACAGTTTTTAAAAAAAACATAATTATAATTGTCGTGGAGTTTACTCTTGCCATGACAATGAAGTTTGCCTAACTTTAAGGGAGTAGTAATCCTAACCGACACCACGTTTCGAGTGATCATTTTAACCCAAACCATGATCTTTTCCTAACCCTAACCAAGTGGTTTTCGTGCCTAATTCTAACAAGACCCTAACCACAGCGTTGTCACATCATAAAACATAATTATTTTTAACAGTGATTTGTAATGGTTTTGGAAAGCACAGACAAATTATGTCGTCCTGCCCATTCCTGCCGATAGAGGCTCCAAATTCAAAAACAAAAAAATTCCTAACATACACGCATGTACTTTTCATGCCTAGGCGAGGCAAAATGTGACACTGACATGGTGGACTGGTGGGTGTATTACACGTTTTGGCACGATACCGGGTTGATGTGTGTGTATGTGTGTGTGTGTAAAACTGTTTATATGAATTGATAGATACAGAAAGCTGTCCTCACTGATCATGTTGACACAGTGGTCCACAAGAACACTGTTCAGTCATCAAGGACTTTAAACTGATTACTAATAGAGAAGCAGTGGATTCTTACTTCCTTCTGTATTTACCCTTAATGTCTCTATTTATTGTTTGATCATCCCCCAGATCTATCATGGATTAATTAAATATCTTTTTTTTCTTACCTTCTCTCGTCTGTACTCTTTGTCAAACCTGTGCCCCCCTGGGCATGTTATAAATTGTGAATTTGAATAACATTCTGCACTGGGCATTTAAAATTTGAACATTTGAACTTTCTGCAAAATTGTTGATCTATGCATCTTCAGGGATGAATTCATGCTGCACTGGTGAGTTTAACTAAATTGTTGGCCCCATCAACTCAAACATGATTCCTAATCATTTAATGTCCCACCCCATCAATCTGTGTCAACAAGAATTACATTGCATTAAGGAGGTGATGATACCATGTAACTCTATATCTAATATGGCATCTTAACCTAAACAGTGTATTTAAAAAAGTGGCATGTTAGCTGAAACTTTGATGTACATTATAGTGGTGAACATGGTGGTGTAAAAGAAGATTAAAAGTCTTCAGCCATGCTAGCAGCTCTATGAATCTCTATGTAGGCACAACAGTGCTTTGAGCTAAATGCTAATGTCAGCATACTAACATGCTCAAAATAACAACTAACTAAAATGCAAATGTTTGGCAGGTTTTAATGTTTACCATGTTCACCATCTGAGTTTAGTGTGTAAGCATGATAACATTTCCCAATTAGTACTAAACACAAAGTGCACCTGAGTCATTGTAATTAATTTTGCAGATATGAAACAAAGAATTGGTTTGATTAAACCTGCGACCTCATGGTGATAGATAAAGAAGTCAAGAGATCAACGGGATATTTTAATTCATAGTGAAGAGGACATGTCAATACAAAATGTCATGGCAATCCATCCAATGCTGCAACCCAGTCGCCAGAAGAAAACGTTGGCATTGAACGTTTCTGCAAACCACAGAAATATTGAATAAATACGTTTCAACATGTGAATTACGTATCATATCAACATTTCTACAAACGTAGCATATTAACATTTCTACCCGTTGAATAATGATGTTTTATGGTGTGACAACACTGTGGGTAAGGTCTGGTTAGGTTTAGGCACAAAGACCACTTGGTTAGGGTTAGGGAAAGATCATGGTTTGGCTCAAAATAAAAAAATAAAAAAAAGACGGCCAATGTCTCACTAAAAGCAGGTTTTCTCGCCAGGAAAATGGCTGCAAATGTCCTGACGTCTTGCTAAAAACACCGACTTTTGTCGGTTGAAACGGGAGGCAGACATTGGTTTCGGTTTCGAGGTGGTCTCGAACCGTGTTCTCTGCTGATTTCCAACTTGCTGCTCCCAACAAACTTACTAACCATCCACCTGCCCCTCCTCCTCCTATATAGGAAAATCAACTCATATAGATCATATGTGAACTACGTCACTTTAGAAATGTTGAGCTGATACGTAATTTGGAAATTTTGATATAATACATTTTGTTGAAATGTTGACATAATATTTTTTGTTGACATTTTCATATGATACATTTTGTAGAAATGTTAATATGCTACGTTTTGTAGAAATGTTGATATGATACATTTTGTTGAAATGTTAATATGCTACTATGCTGCTTTCACATGTTGAAACGTAGATATTCAACGTTTCTGTGGTTTGCAGAAACATACAATATCGTACAATGCCATATTTCATTCTGGACCAAAGTGGTGCACCCACTGAGCAACCAACAGAAACACTGACTAACAGACACTACATTGCCATTTAATAACGAAACCTCAGAAAGATTGTGTTTAGTGGGAATTCGTGACCTTTAGTCTTGCTGTTGCTAACTGTGAAAATGTCTTTGCAAAAACTATTCTCATCTTCTTCTTTAACAATGGCAGTTGCGTACAACCGGTGTTTCTGGCACATTGTGAAATATGTGAATAAAAGAATATCAAAGTAAAAATAAATCGATGCCCTACACTAGATCATCCTGTATCCTGCCCTACGGCAATTACTGTATTTATTCTCCATTCAGTTCTGCTGCATGCACTTTTGAAAAAGTTCTTAAGGAAGGTAAAGATAGTATTTTTTGGGACATCTGTCTCCAATTTTCCTGTTTCATTGGGGAAAATAATCATTTTTTCTATTTAATCATTATTTTCTCTAGCAAGAAGTTTAAGTAGCCAGTTTGTGATCATGAAGTGTATGTTGAGGGTTTTTCCATTTGGATTAAATATGAGGTCAGATAAAACTGCCTTTGAGATGACTGAAATAAAAAGGAACTTACTGTTAACATTTAAGAATTTGGATTCTGGATAAGTTTGTTTGCCTTTCAACTGTTCAAAATAATTTGGGTAATATTTTCCACCTTTAAAAAAATACCATAACAGCTGATTTATTTATTAATTCACTTGTTCTGTGAAGCCAGAGTGATGGTATGGAGTTTGAGTTTGATTATATAAGATGCCCAAATGTTTTTTCTTTTATTTGTAAGAAGTTACAGGCCTAATTCAGCTCTGCTACTACAGTTATAACAGTTTCTCTCTTTTAATACGTTTTACTGAATTCAAAACAAAGTTTTCCTATAGAGAGCCCTATTTTCCCACTATATTTAATGGAGTTTAATGGAGAGTGCTGGTTCTGTAATGCTCTCAGAAACTTTAATCCGCATTATAATTGGAAGTTTGAATACTTTTCTTCTTAAAGCTGGAGTGCGGGACTTTTACATATAAATGAATGTCAGTTACATTCAAGCCCTTGCCAAACAAGTTCACACAATGCTGATTAAGCCTATCACAGCCAGGTAAATCTCTCTGTATTTCACAGTATACTGGTGTTTTTAATCTGATGTCTGTGGTGGCATTCCCACACTGGCGAACTGGTAGTGATGCATTTCACGTCAACCAGCAATGATTGGTTTGCCAGAGATGATTGTGGTTAAATAACAGAAATATCAGTTGTGACTGCAATTATAAGCAATTGGAAGATTGTTGAAACTCAAAATGCTGATTTCTATCTCCCAAAGGCCTTGCAGCACTAGTACTGTATGTACAGTCCTATCAATACTGATTAAAAAAACAACTTTATTTGCATAGCAAAGTAATTTAAATAAAATTAGAGGTGTTCCTCTCCAGTTGGTTGTAACCACACATATGGGTGGGACTAAGACTGTTTCTTCAATGACACACACCTGTATCTGTTTGATTCCTTAAACAAAGTGCTAATTTGTACTTTGTTTAACATTGTACTTTTTTCATGCAATAAAGAAGAGATTTTAAAGGCAGCAGATTACAGCATTGTAAATCATTTCGTTACACACTCAGCAGCTTTCATTGAAATTAAATCACTCACGCAGAATAGACTCAGTTGAAGTGAAAAATATATATCAAATCAATATCAAAGGATCTCGTCTGAAAGCAGCTAAAAGCAGACACAAGGAATATATTTCTATGACAATGAAGCAAGAAAACAAAACAAATTATTGTGTGTGGATTTCTTTACTATGTGAAGCACAATGTACAAATTCAATTAAAGAGATTTGAACAGAGTTGAACAAGTGGTGAATTTGTCGAAGGTGCATGATAGGGGATACTGTATAGTGATCCAAAAGTGATCCAAAAGGGGAGGGTCTGGAGAAAGTGAATGAAACAGTTGGAGTTACTGGTTAGTTTTGAAATCACTCTGAGCTGTCACACAAACATACTTTAAAGAAAAACTGCACATACTGTATGTTGATGTTTAAAGTCAGGGATACTTTTTTAGCTTAGAAACCACAGACTATTATTTATTTACCTATTTTTTATTATTTTTTTAATATATTTACTTACTTTTACTTTTATTACTATTTTTAACTCAGTTAATTTATATACCTTCTCTTCTTGGTTATCACACTGTTTTTCTGGCTACTAATCACACTAACCTGTCGATGACCTAAAGGTCTGTGGGACGAATATATGTGGGTGGGTGACGGGTGGGGGGGATATACAAAAACAAAAACAAACTTGTGTCACTGGATGTATTGTTTACTGAAGCTGTGAATAAATAAAAAATATTGTTATAAAAAAAAAGAAACCACAGACTGCAAAAACACAAATTGCTGCAATTGTGACAATTTACTTTGAATTGATAAATGTATACTATATGTCCCTTGCTTTACTGCATGATGCTAGAATAAATTAATATCTATGTGTATTTATGGATCAAAAACATTGCATACTAGTCCTATATGTATTAGCATCATAATTCCTTGATGCTGTGGTGCTTTAGTATGATATACAGTATATTTACAGTCACAGAGTCTTCCTTCTGGGATATGCCACATAATATGCCAAGAGAGAGGTTTTAATTATGATCTCACCAGTATGCTGCATGTGCCTTGTGTTGGCTCTGATTAGTGCTTAGGGAATCAAGGCTGTAATTGTTTGTGCTAAGCGAAGTGTGTGTAAGTGTGTGTTTGTGTGTATCACAGTGATGAGAGTGGTTGGTCACCCATAGGGCTTATGTTTCTACTCTGAACAGAGGAGAAGTGATTTATTTGCTCAGGGCCACACTGTGCGTCCAATCAGCATCCAGCACCCTAGGGTGACACCATCACGGTCATCTCTTCTGCAGGAAATGATGCAAGCTCTACTGAATTACATAGGGTGTGAGACCAATAAAATGGGGCCTATTCTTGTCACAGTATCAGATAAGGACCGGCTGCTGGATGCATTGCAGCAATTACTGCAGGCCTGCGCTCCTCGGCTGTGGAATTGGGAAATGATCATCTGTGAAGCACAGCAGAGTACCATCGCCTCCTGCACAATAACTCAACATGTCCACTTGGCTATGTCAGCTCTGCATGAAGAGAGAATGTGAGGGATACAAAGAGGGAAAGAGAAAGAGCAGATTAGAAGGAGGAAAGAAAGAAAGAAATAAAGAAAGAAAGGTTTATGACTATAAAGAGAAGCATATCTTATATAACATATTATACTGTAAATTATTAGTTAAAAGTACCTGTAGATTAGTGTCATTTGTCTTCTATGTACAGGAAACATAAATGTATAACACACAGGAGACAACAGATATAATCTTGTTCTCTCCGTATACCCAAAAATTAGGGCTTGTTCCTCTTAAAACCGCTTAGACTTACATCTAGAAGAATCATTGTTGCACAGTATTGTGGAGTCACAGATGCATGGGTGCATGGATGGGTATTCAATAGGGATGTGCAGAGGGCTCAGTATTTTTATTTGAATAAAAGTGGAAAGAAGCTTAAAAATCCTGTTTTTGTTTTTATTATGCTTTTAATTTTAGAAAATTAAAGTGTTACAATAAGTGGTCATGAATAAACTACCTTACAAATGAGGTTCCCACACCTGGTCTTGAACTGGAGTCTCCCAGATCATAAGCGACTGCGCTGACTACTAAGCTAAAATTTTACTCATTCGTTTTCTTCCCCAAAACAAATCATTTTAAAAATATTTGTATGAAACAAATGTTCGTAAAAAAAACCCACTATTTGTGCTTTGCTAAATAATGTATTTTTATTTGGGCACACCCCTAGTATTAAATGTGAGATTTATTAATTGAAAAGAAAGTGGGCAGTAAAGTGACGTGTAAAAACATTTCCTGAACCAGAAATGGAGCTAAGGTGAGGAGTTGATAAGGTCCTATATTGGATTCTGCTTCGAGGAAAGACAGAAGAAGAGGTGACCATTAAAGACAGCAGGATTATTGGATAGAAATTGGTGTCTTGCAGTGTGTTCTCTGAGTTCACCTACGCAAACTACAGCAGCGCAGGGACAAAATAAGAGTGAAGAAAATAAAAAAGAAGTTATGACTACAATAACAGGTACACAATGAAGAGATGGGATAATTTGGTAGGGGTCCAGTTGTATTACTGGAGACAAGATGGCCAGCCATCTGCAATCCACCCTCTTTACTGCTGCATATGCCCATATGATATCATCTCCCAGTGGAAAGATAGGTGCAGTGTTTCTGACAGGCTGACATCTTCCCTGTGGGAGAGGGTTGGTGGGAGCACAAAGGGGGGAGCCCAGTTGGAGAGGGTCTTAGGTCAATGATTGTATTAGACACACTGATTGATCCTGTGGAGAAAGGTGCCATCACACCTAATTAATGAGTGAGAGAGATGGTTATGCCGGGTGGCCCTTTTTCACTGACCTGGAAAAGAAGACATGAGGCAAGAGCACTGTGGCTGAATGTGAGGCAACGGAAAACTAATGATCTGTTTATGCATTTATATAGTTAGTTGAATAAGCATGGAATTATAATATAGCGATTTAATATTTAAGTATAAGTACATGAAGATGTGACTATTGACCTGTAGAGGGAGGGCATAGGAAGCTATTATTCACTAAAGATATTTTCATATAAATGTGACCTATTTAACAACAGCGACTCTATATTGAAGTGTGCCATCTAGGCATCCTTATTAGACAACATAAACCTTCTATGACACTGAAAATAAATAAAATTAGAAAGTATCCATTTCTAAACGAATTACCACTCTGTCTGTTGACATCCATGTCCATTACTTCTACACTGGTAAATGTTTCACTTTCAAGCCTGCAAAACTCAGACAAATAAAAGCCTTGATCCTGACACTCTCTTCTGTGTATAATAAAAATACAACAGTTTTCAGAGAGCCGCTAAGTTAACTGAAATGCTGTCTTCACCAAGACTATAACACATCTCCTTTTAAGATTTCATGAAGCAGTGTCTCTTATGGGTTGCAATATCTGTGAATCGTTTCACTTTTCAAGTCTGCTTCGCATCTAGTAAGCGAGAATGTCTAGGCTGAGTGTGTTTGCTTGACAGGGGCAATCTGGCTGCGTGTGGGCACTGATGGCATTTGTATGTACATTTTCAGGATGTGTTAGGGAAACCTAGCAGAAAGATGTTCTGGTACAGACAGAAATGGAGCTTTCTCAATGCTTTAAGAGAGATGGATAAATGATTGGACAGGAGAGAGAGAATGAAGGAACAATCCAAAGTTTCTTAGATCCTTACTGATCAAACAATATTGCACAAGAATAAAAGTCACACACAAACACACAGCAATACACAGTATAGCGGCAAGACAGGATAGGATACTTTGAACAAACTTCTTTTTTTGGAAGAGAAAGCATAGACCGATCTCAATCTGTCAATTGTAAATGTCCATTCAATTTTGGAGAGGAAGTTTCTAGTTCAAACTTGATATTGCCATAGTTTTTCTTTGCCCAGTCTCCCTATAGAATTTCAGTTCATTGTGGATAATCATTACGGACACATTTTTTCCCATTTGATGTTCCATTTCACATAAACTATTTCTTAATATTTAACTATGACAACTAAAACTCTATGTTTTTTGTTGCTTAAGCCTAACCATAAAGCACGATAGTTGCCATATCGGTAGACTAATTCAATAATTAACAATGTTGACAATACTTGTTGAAAAGCAGAGTTTGAACAGACTCCAGGGTTTATTCAGAATTATCCAATATTGCTATTAATGAGTCTGTTTGGTGAGTTGTTTTTTATGCTGTGAGTGATTATATCTGATATTTCATGTGTGCTCACGTTTGGATTGACTTCCAAATAAATGGTTTTGATTAAAAAAGGGATTTGTTCTCTGCAGTGTGTGATTGTCTGACAGCTCATGATCTTTCCCTGTTGGACTTAAGCCACTGCATCCCCTTGCTGAATAAAATTCTGCCATAACAGATAGTAATGATGGCCATAGCTACAAACATGATAACCAAGTTGTAAAAAAAACTTCAAACTGAATATTCCTTTAATTGCCAGCTGTGTATACTCAGGTTGGAGCTCAACTTCGGTTCGGTGGCCTGACTCCTGATTCATAACAGATATCTGTTACATATGGACATAAATCCCATCAGTACTCAGCAGTGCAGGTAGTGAACAAAGAAAACAGCTGCCCATCACCCCAGAGACCAGAGTCAATTCCCCTGCCTCCCAGTTTTAACTGTCAGAGATTGTTTTCTCTTTTCTGTCTCCCACTTCTCCTCTTATTCTCTTTACGCCTGGATCATTTGTCTTAGATTGATCTTTGATTTTGCTCCACATTCCTCCTAAGGGGTTTTGGGGGTAGGATAATGGGTTAAGACAAACAACTCAGAATTCAGTAATCTCAAAATACGAATATGATTTATTTTTTTCAGGAGAAAAGCCACTTGTGAGCTGCAAGTTTTTCCTCTGGGCACACTAGGCAATAATGACCTGAATTATAAATTCTACCTCATTTTAATGCTGCAGTGTTTATTGCAGTCTGTACACACTGTTAGTTTTTTATCTTGTGTTGCTCACAATAAAGGTACCATTTACAGTTTATTTATGACCAATTGATAGAGATGCCTTTCTGGTTGATCTGTGATAACCTGCTCTTGCTTACTCATGCAATAGCTATTTTGCTACACATATGCCACGTGATATCCAGTTTATAAAGCATATGCCTTTTTCTTTTTTTTATAACTTTGTTTATTGAACTTTCAGCGTGACCAGCATTTATACAATAGTTGCACTTGAAAGTTATTTAGTAGTACAAAACAACACATCAAGAGCAAACAATACAACAAAACAGAAATATATCAAAAAAACCCAACAAAACAGAGCAAAACGAAAAATATATATTTTAATACAATTGTTTACAGGTCAACTGGATCAGGTAATACAGTTCTACTTAACATCCTAGATGCCATGTATACACATACCAGGCCTCTTACATCACCGGAATGTGTCATGTCCTCACCTCCATCCAACGAGTAAGAATTAAAAAAAAATAAATAAATAAATAAAAAATATATATATATATATATATATATAAATATAAATATACATCGCTCCGGAACTGCAGGGAAATGTAGTCACTTAACATAGAAAAGAAGGGCATCCACATTGCACAGACTTTGTTCATAGACCCTTTAAGTGTGTGTTTATTTTTTCCCCATCTTTATGTAATTTAAAATGGCTTTAATCCAAAGAGTATGAGAAGAGGGTGCAGAGGATTTCCATCTGAGCAAAATTGATCGTCTCGCCAAAAAAGTGACAAAGGCAATCAAATCCTTATTCATTTTGGTCAGTTGTGATCGTGAGTAAGAAAAGCCCCAAATAATGCAATAATTTAGTCTTTGGTTTGGTCTGTGTGCCGCTTATTTCTGAAAGTGTTTTCAAGTTGTCTTTCCAGAAACCAACAGAAACCAACATGAGTACACACCAAAACATGTGTACATGATTTGCAGGAGACGTGTTACATCTTACACAATTAGGGTTCACAACCATAAAGCATGTACCTTTGAGAGTTGTTTGTTCATAATGTTGTGAGGAAGGTCGTTCGAACGAAATGTCAAATGTGACCTCAGGCAAAAGCAATGTTGCAGGGAATCTTTTCTCTTTAAAGTGTTTGAGTGAATACATTAACATTACATGTATGATTTTTGCCATTTGATGTTAAAACATGAAATAGGGTTTAAAAGCACTACGGGGGAGGCGGGGGGGCTTCTTCTCTCCCTCTCCTGGGCAGGTGAAAGGTGATGTGTGTGATATCCTGCTGGGACAATCTCTCATTAATGCCTATGTTGGGACCTTGCAGATAACCTCACACTGCAATTTATCACACCAGCCTTAATTATCTTATTATGAAAGCCATTTCATCCCTCACATTGTACTTCACAGAGAAGGAACAAAAAAAAAAAAAAAAAAAAAAAATCCACGGTGAAAAGGAATTGAATGGTGAAGAAAATTTTAGAATAATCCCAAAGGTTATTACTAAAAAAATATGTCTTCTTCTCTCTAACTCTATCTTGTCGGCTGTCTCTCTTCCTCTCTCTCTCTCTCCTCCTACCTGGTTGGCTGTCCCATTTGCTGACAGGAATTGTCGAGTGAGAGATCTCTCCTGCAGCAGACGGCGGTGACGCCTCATCAGACTTCCAGCAAGCCCTGTGGCCCCTGATGGCGCCACAGCTGGGTGGATGGACATGATCACTCACTCACAGACAGGATTAACCCCCCCAACTGCATCTGTCTTTGCTGTCCTGTTTCTAATCTCTGTCTCCTGGCCTCTGTCTGTCTCTCCGCTTCAGCTTGTCTCTATCCCACAGTGCTCATGTCCATGTCACAGTGGTGTTAAGTCTAGACAAAGCAGGCAGTAGCCCAAGTTCTTAAGACCACTATTTACTGAGCAGGCTTTCACAGGATTTTGTCGGTAACATTCAGCATTGTGTTGTACATGTACAACTGTACCCTGTAAAGCTAAATTGGGTAATTGGAACTATTTATAAATATTCTGCTTTTACTTTTAGGTTTAAGAGGGCATAATAATTTAATTTGGCATCAGATGGTATGCAAGAGGAGGAAAAGAGATGATAGAAAAGGATGTAAAATAAGCTCAAACAATCCTCATACTGCATTTTCCCTATCAATTCTCTTCCATAAGTTAATGATTAGGCTTTATAATTATTACTTTGAAATACACTACTTGATCAAAGTTTCTGAGGTTGCTGAAGTCAGAAAAAAAGAGGACTATCATTTGACTTTTACAGCATTAAATCAGGACCCATTATAATCTCCAAGACTCTGTGAGACACTTGTTATCTGCACTGTTACTGTAAATGCTCTCCTTAATTTTAATGCCTATTTGCTGCCTGTGAATCACACTGCTGTGCTGAAATTCAGTGATCTTTCTCCACTAAACATAAAACGGAAATGAACAGCGTTTGAAAGCTCTTTAATCTGACTTAAATATTCTTGTAAAAACAGCCATTTCCTTTGAATTTCTCCTAATCAGATTTTAGATACATTTTGGCTCTGTTGATCTCTAATGATTTTTCTTGTTATTGCGCCTTGGTGTCACAAAAAAAAAAAAAAAAAAAAAAAAAAAATCCCTTACTACATTATGCAAAAAGGCAAAACTTAACGACTATACAGAGCACAGCTTAATTGGCAATAAATGAGACCCACACTAGAATACTAGATGGCTCACTGTTATCAGAAGCCATCACAAGCAAAAGTGTTAGATTAAAAAACTGAAATGGAAAATGACAACTGACTGTGATTATGCTTTAAAAATGAAATAACACTTAGTTTATTTGATTTGTGGAGAATATGCTAGATATAAATTGATTTCCATTGGCCTAATAATTAAATGTAAAATGATGTTTCACATAAATACAAAAACAAATTATAAATACATATGATATAGAATTTCATGGACACACAGAGAGAATCTTTAAAATGGTTCCAATGCGATATGCAACGCTATCTTCAAAGCTTGTTGAGTTCATTGCCACGGTCGTTTAACTTCCTGCAGGGCTTGGCTCACACCACCACACTGACATGCATTTCAACCAGCACACCAGCACTGCCCACTCTGGCGGTACTATTCACACCAGCTAAGGCTTTTAGGGTCCCAAAGGACACACAGAACAGTGTCATGCTGAGCAGCTTTGATAGAGACAGCTTACGTTCTATCACAAGCAAAATGGGTTGAGGGGGGAGAAGAGATGAAAAAAAAACTGGCAAAACACTACATCAAAGTGTGGTAGCAGAACAGTTACTCTCATGTGACCAAGTGGTTTGCTCTCACACACATGCATATATTGTGCACTTCACATGCACACTTTTTTATTGCACATTTTGTTATGAATATTCCAAGGTGATATGATTCCTCATTACTGTCCCAGAGTGTCACTTTTTTTGCAACTGGGTCACCAGGAAAACTCTGTGGTGCGTTTCCTGCTCTTTTGGTGTTGTTAATGGCCATTTGAAAAAAGAAAAAAAAAACCCCAAAAAAACATGATGCACAGGCATAAACTTGGTAACCTACATACTGCATTATGACTACAACTACGGTCCTATAGCTTTCATTGATCAATGTAATTTCATAGAGTGGGATTTCTTTTATAATATCATCTAAAAGTTTAAATGTTTCCCTTTTTATGTCTGCATTTTAGCTAAATTATATCATCTTCTCATTTGGCTAGTAAAATGTGAACAGCTCATCATTATGATAAAGGTGAAAGAACAATTTGTTTGTTAGTATTCAGCAACCATATTGTCTATCTCTGAGGCTTCTCATGGGCTCTTAAATAGCTAAAACTCATAGACATTGGTTGTTCAGTTTTTTTAGAAAGAGCAATAAAAGATGTTCTCGGTGAAGATACGTTGTTTGGTGGAAGCTAGTAGAACAGCAGCTGACTTAAAAAAAGGTGCGGGACCATAGAACTGGTTTCAAGGATGCATGTCATGGATGTATGATAAGAACTGGATACCGGATTCAAAGATGGTTTCCATTCAGTTGGATGACAACTGCTCACCGAGCAAATAAGCCAGACATGTTTCCCAGTCATGTTTCCCAGCCTCCAGGGTTGCTTATGTGTTATGCAGCCCACTGTGCATGTGCAGAAGTGTTTGTCCCCCGCCTGCACGTTCCCGCTTGGCCCATAGACTTTACATTGGGATTACGTCATGCACATAAAATTTGTGTTTGTTTTCTTTTTCTTTTCTAAGCTAAGGGAACATTTTATAAAACCTTTGGGGGTCCCAAACCATCAAAGGGCAGAATGGGTTAGAAGCACAGAAGCCACCTCACAAAAGTAATGTTATCATCCATGAACTTCCTGCTGTCTTGTCTGCTGCACAAGTTAAGAGCAGAGCAGATATGTTATGTGCAAAATCACATATCATATGACTGCTGTGTATACAGGCAAATCTTTACTCACAAGAAACTATGTCAATATATTTAATAAGTATAATTCATCAATCACATATGATCAGGAAAAGAGACTGCACACAAAAAATAATGTGTTCATATTGCATGTTGCTATGACTCACAGTCTTCCACTAAAAAACATGGAGTTCAAAAGGATTTCTCCTAAGTGACGTGTCTTTTTGAACAGACACCTAGTTGCCTAATATAGGTGGAATTCTAATGATATTATATTCCTAAATACAAACAAAGGCTATTTGCCAACAAACATTATTTGAATTACAAAAAATACATACATATTTTTACATATTTGAAATGTTGGCATATTGAAAAGAAAAAAAATAACACTAATAACTCAAGGACTAAATTAACTTTGATTTAAAGCTTAACATAATCAGCATACATTTGTATCCCTCTGCAAATGCCTCCCTCCAGGGATGCACCACCTGTCTGGCTCTTTCCAGCAGTCTCCACTTGTCAGATGTTCCACCCATGATACAGGAACTAATTGGGCATGAAGGTGACAAACCAAGAAGCATCCTGTACAAGCCCTCTGCAACACACACCTGTCATAACGGAGCTAAACTCAACAATATGGTTGGTAAAGTACCCAAGGCTGTGTGTATGAAAACTTGTCAAAGTGAAAATTGAGGTAATGCTTTAGATTACGGTCCACAACATACAACCTAATTATTACCAATATACAGTGTATTTTTTTTAAATTAGAATAGGCACTTGTTACCTGTTAAATATGCCTATAAATTCTTTTTAAATTCCAAGATTGTTACTCCCTTATTTCCAGTAGGTGATTTGTTAACTTTAACAGGGGGGATGGCTCAATGGGAGGGTAACCTCAGGACTACAGGAATTATCGTATAGGCCTAGCCTAATTCTTGATATTATAATTTGGACTTTAATTTCGATTTAATAGAACTGCTATAAGGCTGAATATATATTTTGTGTCTGCCTATTCTTTTACTAGATTTGGATATTAAGCTTTTTAATAATACAAATTTTTCAAAACATATCCTAATTTTGATGGTATAAACTTATTTAGCTGTATAGCAGCTGAGCACGGTGTGGTCAGTGCAGGTAAATTTCCTCAGTCACATTACCTGCTCCACTCCCAGGTTACACTAAACCTCTGTAGTAAAAATTATATCTGTAGTTATGTCTCCCCTAAAATATTTTGTTATGGAGGTGGCTTTGTCGGGGGGTGTATTTTCAGCAGCACAGATGCTACTAGGTGATCATAGAAACATAGGAATATTATATAATATTATAATATACTAGCCAGCAGTGTGTCTCTATGATCCTCCTCATTCTTCTGTCACTACACATTGCTGCTTGTACTTTGATCATAAAGGTGACACTACTCTATAGAGTATATAGGCTATAATGTAGTATAGAATTGAGTATTTATAGTATATAGTTTAGAGAATATTATAGATCCAAGATGAAACTGACAGAAGTGCGGTGCTGAAAGAAAAAGACGCAATTACAAATCTATCTGCTACTTCATCACCATGGACATTGCCATGGATTTATCAAAACACAGCACAGTTGGGCTACTGATATTTCAGAGCTATGATAGATTCTAACTTGCACAAACCTCACTCAGATAAAGGATCGATGAGTTAGGCAGACTAGACTAACATATTCAACTAACAACCCCTCTGCCCCTGCACTCTCTCTGCTACTAGTGGATGGGGAGGGGAGATAGCAAGTTAAAAAGGGGGATGCATTTTGGTCATTTTGCTATTAAGGGGGATAGCATCCCGCCTCACCCCCACACAAATCACCCACTGCTTATTCCCTAACTTCACATCTTGCACCCTTGTATTACACCACAAGTACAAAAAATGACGCTGTAAATTGGGAATAATTGAAACATCTAAAGAATTATCAAAATAAACAAATAATCTTCAAAAATGGATGCAGATGTGTGTGCTCAACCAATAGAAAGACCAGACTGAACTTTTGAACCAAGTTAGGACTTTCCTGTTAATTTCTGCCTTATGGGAAATATTGGGTATGTAGAGAATGTCACTCCCAAGGCATTGCAAACTTATTGAGTTTAATATGAGCCCATGAAGTTCAAGAATGCCTGACCTGACCTCTCTCAGTGATGTCTCAACACAGTCCACTTCCTTTAATAGTCTTCCTTTAATAGGCTGTGAGAGTCAAAACAGATGTTATTTAATCAAACAAGCAGCCTGGTAATATAACTTGCAGGAACCTGTCATCCAAACCTCCTTCCACTGCCTACATTTGAACCCAAGACAGTATTTGTGAATAAAATGACTGAGGTGTGAATGTTGAGTGTATATTACTTAAGATTTATGTGTTCCAAACAAAACAATATTGCAGCATCAAATATTTATAGTCATCTGTGATCAGCAATGCATACACCGCCATTGATCCATATGGAAAATGCAGCTGCCAGTAACACAGACCTGATCCATCAGCAGCACTAGAAATAAGAATGGGGGATGTGGAGTGCAGGAGCAATTTGCAATCACATGGAGAAAATACATGAATTTCCTGGAGTGGAGTGTGAAGGTGAAAGATGTTGCGTCTATGTGAAATTGGAAGCAGACACAACTCTTACATAAATATGATCCTTAGACAAGTGGCTTGCTCCATCCTGACAGCTTATTTTCTGGACAGACAGATGAGCGATGTTTCAGAGGGTGTGATAGGAAGAGAGTGGCTGACAGTGGTTTTCTTTTTTCCAGGTGCTATGAGGACAAGAGAAGCCTTTTTGCAGAGAGGATTGAGATGGAGGGAGAGGATATGTTAGGTGATGGAGAGAGGTTTTCTGATTGAAAGAGATTTTTTAGAGGAGAACGTATTTTGGAGAGAGGTTAAGCAAAATGAGAGTGGGACTGCAAAGAGGGACATCACAGGTTGGATACAAGATAAAAGGATCCTCTCCAGGTTGGCACCATTTGCCTGTAAACTAAAAATTCTATTCAAATGTCTTCTTGGCATTTACAGCATTAATCTCCTGTAGGGGATTACTGTGCATCATTAGCACATAACCAATAATAACAAAATATGAATCTTTGCAAATATGATTACAATTTTTCTAATCAGATTGTGTTTCAAGGTGCATTCAAGGGAATCTAGGTTTTTACATGCTAAACTAGACCTTGATATATGAACTTGATGTTCAACAGTCTTAATAGTTTTTCCCATCCTCACAGATGATGCATATATTTATTTGTTGGCTATCTCTGAAAACACTTAAGGTCACTTTAGAACCTAATCTAAAAGTATCAAGTTATCTGACAAACTGTTAAAAGCACAATACATAAATGTTAAAGGCAACAGCATATCTCACACAGTGAAGGATAGGTAACCACATGAAAAAAAAATCACATACATCAGTGAACACTTTCATCACAGTAAATAGGCCAGCTTAAACTTGTCTGCTCTTAGGCATTTTAATGTTCTTACAGTGCTTGAAGGAGGGAGGAGCTCCATAACTTGGATGCAGTGCAGCTGAATGCTGTGGCAGAGCTTTAAAGGTGTGCAAAAGGATTTTGAAGTCAATCTGGTGTTTGAGCTAGTATAGTGAGGTAAGAGGGAAGTGAGGTGCTTGCTGGTCTTTGTTCATCTTTAGCCATTTAAAATAAATAACAATGACAAATAATGTCCCAATGCCCATCTGTTCCACCTGCTAAGACAGAGACTGAATATTGATATGCTGAGAGCAAGATTTACTGTGAGAATGATGTTGTGCAAATGTGCACTTTATTATGTTTGCAGCAATCAGCATGTATTCAGTGATTATATTGATGATTAGGTTTAAATTCAAATTTTATGAATATAAACCATAACTTCTTGTCCACTATTTGTTTGCCTTACAGTAATATGATTTCTTCATTAATAACAGCCTATGGCTTCATTTTAGTTTCTAATAATTGGTTTTTCATTATATATAAGCCCATATTTAATGCATGTTAGTTTTGCCCACTACAACCTTGTGGCTCATTTAAATCTCATTTGCACAATGTTATAGAGTAAATTGCATGACCTTTGTAAATCCAGCAGAGTACATAATCACCCTCTCTTAACATGTCTCTTCCTATTATTTGCATGATCCTTCCTTAAAAGCATTTGCAGTGACGAAAGAGGCACACCTTGCAGACACTCACACAAATGACACGCAAACTGCGGTTCCGAATCTGTGCCCAAAAATTTTTTGCAAAATCCTTAGTGAATGTTGTCCTGAGTCTGCTGCTACTGTATATTTAACAAGTCCTTCAAAATATTGTTTGTATCTGACTTCCACAATGACCCATATAGTAAGTGTTTTCTAATCTGATGGCCCTATCAGCAGGACAACATAATTTGTCAGTACTTTCCAAAACTGTAATCACCACTGCTAAAATAAAGCCATTTTATCTGACATCTTACATTTTGTTGACCTATCCAACCACCCTGATTTCCTCCCTTTTAGGACTTTGTGACTCTATAGATTGTCAGCGCTGTGAGGCCAAGACAAGATTCCATACTTGTTTCACTGCATTTTCCATTTTATCACTAATTATGACGTAAACTTATCAAAACAATAAAAACAGTTAACTCTGGAACAACAAGGAAAGGTGTGGCATATCAAAAATACAGCCTGCACTGGGCAACCAAATCTTTTCTGAGAAAAGAATATGATATTGGTAGATTCTGAAAAACCCTGGATTACATTTAATGACAATATCTTTTAATGTACCATGACAATGTTTTAAAATAACTTTTCTACAAAATCTGCACATGGTAATTATGAAATAGTTAATGTTTCATAATGGGGGGTTTGTGGTTATTATAAATTAAATAGAATAAGGTTAGGATATTGTTAGGGTTAGATAACTAAAACATTGGTCAGAGTTGGGGAATGATTGTGGTTACAGTTAAAAAGCAAATTGTAATTGCAGGTTTGATATGTTATAGACACAAATTCCAAGCAGCAGCAGATTGGATGCAGTACATGCCCATATAACCTAACCTCCATGGCCTTAATTTCAACTTCGCTACATAAAGGGCACATAGACTCCTGGACGTAGAATCATATGTGCCAGATTCATCCAATATGAATGTAATTCCAAGGGCTGTTTGACTATGTACAGTGGGCTGATGGAAATGTGTCTCCACTGTTTTAAATCAGTTTGCATTTTAGTTAAAAATAGTGTGGTTTGTATTTAAATGTGTTATGTGTTTGGGTCTGCTCCCAAAGCTCCCTATTAACTTGGAAGAGATGGATTGTTTGTGTAGCCTATATAAATTATTGGCTAGATTACGCAGTATGGTAATATAAATTGGAAATATTGTGGATGTACAACAAGTGAGTCCTGTATGTCCTGCAGCGATACTGAGGTTCACTGTCTATAGTGGTAAAAATAACCCACTGGCAGATAATCGCTATTAATATTTAATACTCTTTTTCTCCAAAGCCTCATAACCTTAGGATACCTTTAATAACACCATTTTAGGAAATGTCAAGGACACACATGATATATGGGTTGAAATGAACACTTATATAGACTTAAAAAAGAAACAGGAATTTATTCAGTAAAAATCATTTGTCAAATATGTTAATGACTGAAGAGTAAGTACAAAGCATATGGGGGCTGTATTAGTTGTAAAGCAATTCTTTCCCCCTTTAATATAAATGTGTCGTGGCTTCATGTTTGTTAGCCTACTGTACCTCAGCATGTTTCTAACTATATTATAATTTAAAATAATTTCTTAGTTAATCTTGCTGGATCAGTTACTGTTTAGTAAGAGGATTCAAATAGATCATAATTTGCATGAAAATATAGATCAAATACCTTGTTTCATCATACCTAGCTGTCTAGATTGAGAGGAGGCAGATTCAGGGATATTTTGAGAAATACCACTGATCAACCCTCAGAGGGAAGATATTTGCTTATATCCACGGTTTTAACCAGACCCAGCCTCTAGTGTCTATGATGTATTCACACTTTCATTGGCTCATGCTGTCTGCCTATTGACCTTAGTCAGAAAAAAAGTAACCTTTACTGTGCGTCAAAAGGATTTATTTAAAATTAATGTAGGAGAGGCTTTTGCTTTAATAGACAAGAAGCTATTGACGTTTACTTTTCACATTATCTTGATGTTTACTATCTGGATGAGCAATGGGAGTAATTTCAATGCAGGGCGAACCGAGCAATCATACATTTTAATAATAAAGATTCTGTCAAATGCATGGTTTGAGAAGAATGCCTTTAAAACTGTAGATATGCATCAAGGGAAAATACTGCTAAGCCAACAGCCTAACCCACTGTTGCTGAAACAGGAAAAATAGCCTGTCAGTAATTTAGAATGTGAACAGTTTGTTAGAATCCGAAAACGATGGTGGCAGAATAATTATTTTTGACAAGTCGATTGATAGAGTGTTGGGCTGTTGACAAATTGCAATAACAAAATTCTGTTTCTGTCAGCCACTTTTGTGTATTACCATTTCCTTTTATGTGAATAGAACATTTTTAACATAAAAAATTGACATCTGAATTGATACAATCTGTCATTTATAATATAATTCATATTTCTTTGTCAAATTTAGAGATCTGCACACATGGCATTTTGACAAAAAATGATTCTGATGTTCCTGTTTCATATAGGAATGGTTAATAATATGAATGTCACTGTCATGGCTTTAAGCAAAAGCAATGGACTAAATTCTGTGAAAGTGCTGGATAGTGAAGACAATTGTCGCACAGCAAACACAGACCATCTATCTGCAAAAAGTATATCACCCTCAGGTACTCTCTAACACAACCTTTTCAGCACCATAACTGGTAACATAGAAGATCACTGCTTCTTTTTGTGGTCCAACCAATCAAGTTGATGACTAGCCTTGAAGGATAGGTTCACAATTTTTCAAGTCAGTCCTGAAACAATAGCCACGTGCCCAAATGAACACTGACACATTTTTTTTGCTGTAATCATTCCGCCTATTCATACCAGCCTTTGAGAGATCTCTTCATAATGCCCTTTTTATGTAAGTGATAGGGGGCAAAACCCACAGCCCTCCTTCCATGCAATAGTGCATTTAAAAGTTTATTTGAAGCTAATATGAGGACTCAGCCATCCAAATTAGTTAAATTAATTCAATTTCTTTCAAAGTTACAGTCATTTTAGTACAGAATTCCCTCTTCTTGTTGCTATGCTTCAACTTAAACTGAACAGGAAAAGTGTCCGTCAAGACACAAAGAGGGATTTTTTGACAGTAACTGTGGAAGATTTCCACGTTATTTGACTAACTCAGACAGCTGAAGCTTCGTATTATCTTCAGACAAGTTTTTAGACACATTTTTTTTCTCAAAACGAGGACTGGATTTTGTCCCCCATCTCTTACATTGTAAGTGCATTTGGAGATGATTTTCTAATGGTCAGTATGAACAGGAGGAATTGTTACAGTGAGCAAAATCTGTTTTAATGTTCATATGGGCACCTGGCTGTTGTTTTAGGATGGACTTGATAAATTGTGAACCCATCCTTTAATGACTATGGGTGGATTTTTCAAAAGTTGGCAGGAGTACAAGTGTTAGTTTGAAAAACTAATCACAGGTGCTTCCTAAAACCGCTGTGAACATGTAGTAAATCAGCACTATAGAAGAGTGTACCAAAATAAAAACAGAGCTCTAATCAATTGAAATAATTGACTGCAAGTCTGAGTTTTTAAGCATGGGTTAGAGAGGTTCATGTATAGTGTTTGGTCCATGTCTTTGTAATTTCTTATTTGTGTTAGGGATATTTGACTCCATGGTGTACATAGCAAAGATCTAAACAATGAGTCCATCAGTCTCAGGGCATAGTGTTGAGCTTATCTCTCTTAGCTTGTTGAGCCACGGAAGGGAGAAGCAGAGGTCTTGTAGATTCAAATATCTTTTTTTCTTTACTTGAAAGATCTGCCAAGAATAATTCAGCACAATCTTTGCTGGATTAATTAGTCTTCTGCACTTAATTAATTAGTCTCTTGTCAATTTTAACACATTCTATAGTTGATGTATACACCATCATACTGAATGAGTAGAATGAGATTCCCCCTGTAAATGAAACAAGCATTAAAACATCTGCACATGTTTCTAAAATGCTTCAGCAAAATAACATCAACACTGGATTACAAAGCATTCCCATAATGAGGACCTGAGCGCCCCCAAAGGGACAATTAGGAGCAATGAGAGAGTTCTGCTGACATCGCTGATCTGTAGAATAATTAACACCTCTGCCCTTTGTGTCGTCCCTGAGGAAAGACCTTCTTCAGCACACTGGTGGGTAAGTCTAGTGGAAACTTTTACACTACAGTAATATACACACGCACATGCAGACATACTAGGCACACACACATTGTTTTAAACCTTCAACAACAGACTCAAGACAGGCATGATACTCAAGTCTTGCAGACAAGTTAGCCTGTGGGTGACATGTAGCAACTGCATGAAAGACACATGCAGACACATTCTGGGGAATTTTATAAAAACGTTTTGAGTTATTTTTGTAGTCATTTTTATCCTGTCTGTCCTCACAGTTGCTACAACTGCAGATAGCAACAAGCAATATTTTTAATGACTTATTAATTCACATACATTTGGTCAAAATTGGGTATGTACTCTCTAATCAATATGGTAAATGCTTAAAAGGGGTCCAAGTTCAGACTCCATCTCTGTCTGGAGACTCTCCGCCTCCAGTCCAGCCAGTCATTGCTGACTCCATTCCCCAGGCACTGTGAGGCACCTCTCAGTATGACATAGTACTCAATGAGTAAGTAATGAAAAATATTTCCAAGACCATTAAATTAAACTTGACTGTGTGAAGGCATAAAAGCTATTTGAGCAAGAAGTTGGATAATTGAAAAGTCACAAGCACAGTTAGCCTTCAGCAAAGTTACTAGCTTAAATCAGTCACCACACTCTGCAAATGCAGAAATACATTTATATATACTGTAAATTATCTTTCTACCTAACACTCGCAGCATTTAAAGGAAACGTTTTATATGACGTTAATGCCTTTTAAAATATTGCTGACTGACTGTTTTTTCAAACATGTAGAGACTGTTTAGAATTCCTGAAATTCTGATTTGAATTACATTTCCTACTTTTTGAAGGTAATCGCTGCCCTTTTCTGTTCTAATATTTGTGTTTTTGACAGCTATTGGGAGATGCAAGTGGAAATATGACTTACATCTGCTGTAGTAAACAAAAATTACTGTCAGAAACATTTCTCCCAATACAAAGTCTGTCACAAGGTTCAATTTGTCCATCATTTCAGTTTTGTTAGACTTTCTGGAAAAAGAAAAAAAAATGCCATTGAATAAAAGCATGTTGAATTTGAGATCTTTAAAATAAAGGAAATCTTCTTTTTGAGTGAGAGTAAGTGTCATTCACAAGAATGGGCCAGAATGGTATGATAATATGCATAACAGAAAAGAACAGCCACTGTTCCCCCAGGTACCCAATGACTCCATGTCAATTTAGCAAATTATATTTCCATTATTTTCTTTTCATTCCACTTATTAGAATGGTTGAGAAATTAATGAGGGATATACCCGCAATACAAATTTGCCGTGAAGCACTGTTTTTTTCCCTGCTAATCACATTCCTCTTGAAGGATAGAATGAGAAACAGAGGGAATAGGAGAGCGAGACAGAGACATGGTGTGTGTGTTGGGGGAAGGTGGTGCAAAGGGAAAAGTTGTGGGGTGAGTTAAGAGGACCCTTGGCAGCAGCTTTAAGAGTCATAGATAAAAGTGAGGGGGTAATGTGACTAGGCTGAGCAGGTGAGGTGCACTGAGATCAGCCTAGAGGAGAGATAATTACACAGAAGCACAGGGATTACCATGATTCTAGATGAAGTGGAAAAGCCATGCAAAGCATATTATTATGATGAGAGGAAGTAGAACTAGATCTGTATATAATTTATCCTCTGTGGCAGCACTGAGAGGGGAGGATTGAGGAACTTATTTATCCCTGAAGGAGTTCAAGGTATTTAGGCCTAAATAACAAGCAGGGAGACATCAAAGGGTGTCATCCCAGAGAAAGAGCTTCAACCTTGCCAAATACCATGATTGCCGCAAGATCGGTAAACAGATCTATTAAACAGTGAGATCACTATTACATTCTATATATGCCTTTTCTGTATTATGAAAATTAGATCAAATCTAGTCAGTATTTTAGTTACAGCTGTGAGTATTGATATTCAGGGGTATGCCTACTAATCACTTTCATCTATATGGAATGCTGAGAAATCAAAAATTCATACATAATGAAATATACATACAGGAGTACATACGTAATGTGTTAAAACATTCATATGTGATTCAGCCCAGCATCCAAGCACTTGTGGTTTCTCACATTGAGAGCAAAAAGCCAAGAAGCGATGGTTATATGATACTATGAAACACTCTTTTGCTCAAAGGAAGTGAGCAGACTTGTATCACCCTTGTATCACACTTTAAAGGTGTGGTCTAATTTACACCATCATGCCATTTTTATCTACACAGTAGTTGTCTGTCTCATCCAGTAGAGTATTAATGTCCCTTTACATATTTCTACCAGCTGTGTTTTTGTCAGTATGTAATTAGCCATAGTAGGTGGGCAAATTAGTCTCAGAGGATTGTCTTCTGTTCATGCCCTGGCATGATGAAACACACACTTGTAACACAGACTATGTAGATTTTCCTCAAACCCACATTTGTGGTGATAATATAGACCTAATTATTATGATAATTGCACTGTTGTTTAATATGATCTTATCTCCTGGGTCCCTTGCACAAATCCCAATTTCTAACTCATATCTCTGTTTTATGATACATACAACTTGAATTCACATTACAACAAAGACATTATAAAAGAAAACCAGGGCAAAACATTGAGCCTGACTTGATTGAGTAAAATACCTGTAAAAATTCAATGTTTAGCAACATTTAAGGCACAAATTCCTATATTCTGACCAAAGTGTTCACATTACACCTACACATTTTGAATGTCAGTTGCTCTAATAAATGTGCTTGAACTGTGGGACAATGCTGTGGGTCCTTACATAACTAAGAAGATCCTTACTGGATGCTTCATAGTGTGGAAGTTGCAGTGATGAGGACTGAAAAGTACTGGAGCAGCGATAATTATTGGTGAACATTGATTTTTGCCTCTATCGGGTCAAAAAGTCCCTTTGATGAACACTTCGGTCGATGACAAAGTATCTCTAAAATTAATGTCTACATTTTCATTAAATTTAATATGGATATTTATGATCCACAGAGGATGAAATCTATTTGTTTTGGAGACACTCCATAACTCTTACCTTTATCCTAGCTCTACTATCAGGCAATAATCTTATCTTGTTCACAAGTAAAAGCAAAACAGGCAGATCTGGTTTGGGTTGTTGTGTGGCATATTGTGGATGAGTCATCCCATTGTCGTGAGCCTGCAGGCAGAGAGGACACCCCAGGGGTGTGAGGGTAGTTGTTGGTACCCAGCGTGTTTCGTTTATTGGCCCTACTGTTGTTTGGTTGGGTTTGTTGTTTATGAGGCTGATGACGTCTGGTGGCTGGAACTGCTGATTTTCTACAAGGTGCAGGTGACTCATTAATCAACAGATCCACAGCAACAAGAGGAAAGGGCTGAGTCAATGGATGTTTAGAAGAGTCATTCTCCATCACACATG
This sequence comes from Thunnus thynnus, assembly GCF_963924715.1. Lineage (NCBI taxonomy): Eukaryota > Metazoa > Chordata > Actinopteri > Scombriformes > Scombridae > Thunnus > Thunnus thynnus. The sequence continues at coordinate 14,758,488 of NC_089517.1, forward strand.
TAACTCAACTGAAGGTCAACTTGAGGAGTAAACCGTCAGAGCTTCCTCACTAATAATATTTGACATGGAGAAAGCATCAAGGCTCAGTGGCAATGGTAAGCACTTAAGGGTCAAATAATGGTCCATGTGAGGAACCCAAATGTCAGCAGCAGCACCCATTAGACTGTAGATCACTCCAAGATCTACAGCTCATGTGAAGAGTGAGTCAAGTTTTTCATTCTCTCTATAATCTGATGAATCCTCTTCACACTGAAACATCACTCTGTCCTGCCAACAGAAGTGTGGAGAGAGTGTTTTCACAGTTAGCACAGCAGATTTCATACACAGCAGATGTTCACATACATACAGACACACTTACACACTTACAAATACTCACATATAGTTGGGGTCATGTAGCCAGCATAACATGCATTGTTCTGTCCTTTTATTTGGCATTGCTGTATATAGGCATTTTCTCTGTTAATTGTGTACAGTGTTCACAAAGAGACATCTTAAATAACATCTCAGACCAATATAAGACAACAGAGGGGCTAATTTTGTACTGTAGAGCTTGCAAGGCACTGTGAGATATTCACACATCCCATTTAAAACACTAACAATGAAATTGCAGATGGGATTATTTTATTCATGATGGACTATACTGCTGAAAGTGAAAAACTTATAAACTTGTTTTATTAATGCATTCTACACTGTGATGGAGAGGTAATAAGATATAATTGCAAATTAGTATCTGAAGTGTACACTGGAAAGCATGAGAGCATGAAGCATTGTGAAACACCCCCGGAGGCAAATGGATCTAAAGGTCTCAACAAAAGTATTACATCAGGTACAGGGTGTTGGTTATGCTTTACAAAAGCTCCATGACATCAAAGTTTGTGCAGCATTTTGATGCCCTAAAATGTCACCACAGTCCTGAGAACTCCATCCTAAATGAGGCTTGCGAGGTGGATAAATATGCTTTCATTTTTCATCGTCTGTCTTGCCAAGGCGAGCAAACTATCCTCCATTTGCTAAGGTCTTTGCCAATAAAGACAGAAATTTGATATCTTAAGATAACAGAAATGATATTACCCAGAAGCCATAACTGAGTCCTGTCAGAGAGGAGACGGAGTGAGTGATTGCCCCCAGTTATGCAAGAGCTGATCTATCCCATTAGGCTTTGGTGTAGGCGCAAGCCCAGAGCTTGTGCCACTGAGGCTGACTAGCGGTTATTGCCTGACATGAAAATTCTTTTTCAAGCATAAAGTGTCAGAAAGTAGGATTGATGCTTCTGCTCATTATTGCTTCTGCATTTTGGGATGAGAAAGGTAATATTAGCTTGGAAAAAAATATGAATCGCAAAGCCATGTGATTGATATATCTGGGGACTTTGTGGCACTTCAGACTTGAGGGTACCAAACATAACTGAAAATAAATAACTGTAGGAAAAAGAATAACATACTATAACATTAAATATTGTACATGTAACATAACTGTTACATGTACAATGATGATCAGCCAAAGAAATTCTCAACCCCTTTGCAGTTTTGACAGCCTACACACACACCCACACAGACCTATGCATAGTGCATACATTCTGGCACATATTGTAGTAATATAAATGGCTGCAGGCTGTTGGGAGCTCTCAGCAGTGTTATGACCAATTTATCCGCTTGGTATGGTCCACCCTCTGTGTCCTCCAATCAGGCCATATTTTATAGGCTAGAGTATCAACACTACCTCAGTAATGTTGGGTTTTGAAGTCTTTTTTCTGTGCATTGGACAGTAGGATGTGTTAAAGAAGGATGGAGGATAAAACAGACAAGAGACAAGAAAAAATTTAATTAACAGAAACCAAAAAAAAAAAAACAATAATAAAAAAGAAATGTCAGTCATGACTCACAGTAATCTATAGCAGGACCCACAGTTATTGCTGTTTGACTTTCAAACTTTCATAGTATGTACACTAGCTTGAAATTCCTTCCTTGAAAAAGGAATCAAGCTATGATCTCGTAATAAGAGAACTACAATAAGAATATACTACTTATGTCATGATTTCTGGATTGTTGTGGACTTTTCAAATGTAATTTTTTGATATTTTTGGTTGGTGATTGTATTGGGGTGACGGTGGACATCTACTGCAGCCATCTTCAACCCTCACCAAATCAGACTGAAACAATTTGGAAGGAGAGATAGGATTCCCGGTAACAGAATGAGTATGTGAGCCTTTAAGTAAGTCAGCTCAGACTAAGGTCTGGTTGCTACGAGTATATTTTAAACCATTTCTTGTCATATTTCCCACATATCTATATTTAGCAAAATCATGAACAGACTTCAACTGAAGATGTGTTGCTCTGTAACAATACCTTACCACCCCTTTAGATCAACATTATCTTGTAAGGTACATACAGACATACATTTCATTTCAGCTAATTGAGCTGATTAACGTAAATATGGAAATAAACCTGATCTGAACCAGTGTAATTTGTAATAATAGATTCCCATGGTAACTTAGGTTAAGCTTATTTTAACTCCACTTGCTTCACTGGTTAATTTAATTTGAGGAAAAGCATGGATGCATTAAGTCACCTTTTAAAGGTGAAATCTGAACTTTAAGGAGGTTTGAAATTGTTACCTGACAGATGTTCAGGCTTGAAAAGGTTCATTTGAAATATGGCACACTAAACCAATGCATCTGGAAAACAAGATTTTTCAAAATACAATTTATTAAACACTATCAATACCAAAACATTCTGATTTATTTATAGGACCAGTGTGTCAGATTTAGTGGCATCTAGCGGAACAGACTTGGCAGAAATTGAATATAATATTCATAAGTATTTTTTCATTAGTTTAAAATCACCTGAAAATAAAAATAATTGTGTTTTTGTTACCTTAGAATGAGTCCTTTGTACCTACATAGGGAGTGGGTCCTCTTCCATGGAGTCTGCCATGTTGCATCACCATGTTTCTACAATAGCCCAGAACGGACAAACTTTTCGTTTTGTTTTGTTTGAAAAAAAAAAAAGCTTGTCCTGTTTTTTGAGAGTTTGACAGCCACTGTGGGCTCTCCTGCACACTTGGAAGGGGAAGGGAAGGTGTATTCATTTGGTTGCAATCTGTAACCTCGCTGCTAGATGCCACTAAATCTTACACACTGGTCCTTTAAAAACAAATTTGTTCTGAAAGTGGCAATAGGGCCCCCTATTGATCAGATGTCAGATACTTCCACCAACATTGTTCACTTGTCTTTCTTCTAGCTCTTAACTGTTATCAGTTGTTCAAAAATTGAAATTCACTCAAAATTAAGCTCGTAATTCCACTATGACATAGATACTAGTATGGTATCATAGAGTATCTCAGATTATCATCATTTATATTTTAATGCATTGAGTCAGTCTTAACAGCCAAATAGTTAGATGTGTGAATACTTTCTGGTGACTGCGTTTTTTAAACCATAACACCATCAGTGGTCTTGACATTGTTTCAGACACACCGTTGGAGCCACATGGTGTCTAACAATCGGAGACAAAAAAAGACAGATGGGAGGTGGAAGGAAGCCACAGGGGAAAGGCTTATGTCTCAGTTTCACTGTGACAATGGAGCACGTGTGCTTGGTATTGTTGCTATTGTGCACTCACACACTAGGCATCAGCTGACCAGAAAACTACATCACATCCTGTCTCAGAGCTATTGATCTTAAGTTACAGGGCCTCACGGTATTTTAACGGATGAAGAGGTTTCCTTAGCAATCCTCTGCTGTGAGAGGGGCCCCCACGAACCTGGCATCTGGCAGTTGCATCATTCAAATAGAAACAGGAAAGTGATGCATGCATTTCCACCAATTACATCATGACATTTTGTGGTGTTTTGCTGTTTTAACCAATCAAACATCTCTGCTTCAATTCAAGTACTTTTTCTTTTTCTTCTCTTTTTTAACTGAATGATATATAACCCTTCCGATCACTAATTGCCTGGAAATGGACAAAGCTTTAAATTGCATATAAGGGAAGTGATGGTAAACAATATGTTTTTTCATAGAAAGATGAATTAAAATGGACTACCTCCTAATTTAGTTAGATTTTATGCACTTAAGTTCTCTAACAAAAGACATATTTTGGCATACATTTCCCAAATTGAAGGGCGCCTTTGTGATATATAATGGATTATAGCCTCTTCCGTTACCTTTACAATGGTAACTTAGTAAACTTACATTTAAATTACTAGACAAGGAAAAAAGCATCCAAAGTCAGAGGCTGCTGGATTAAGAAGGTAGAGCAATTTATCACAGGATATCTAATAATAACAAACCTGTTTAAAAAAAACCAAACAATTCATTTAATTATATTTTTGTGTGCATTTTAATAATTAACACTATTTTGGTTTAAACAACACATTTACCTGCTTAAATAAATGGCTTGAACTGGAAATTATAATCGTAACCCATAGTTCAATACAGCATGTGTAGTACATTTGTACCTGTGTGGTATTTGTGCAATGTTATTTTAATAACTAAAAGTGTTATACATAAAGAATGCCCCTGTATTCTGGGCAAAACAATAAATATGGAGCAAAAAAATGTAGCTTTGATTAAATAATACTATTCGTATTGCATACAATTACTTTTAAGCACTTTTCAATGATTTGACACAAATGAATCTCTCTCTTGACCAAGGCTGCCTGTTTACATTTGAAAATCCAAATTATCTTTATAAATACTGTACATCCTCCTCTCTGGTGGTTAAGGCTGTTTAATTTCAAACAGTTAATAGAAAATGTATGAGCGGTTTCAGGCATGCAGCTGGGTTAAAGAGTAATAAAAGCAGCTTGGGTATTGAAGAGGCTGATGAAGGAAGTCTCTTTGAAAGGGAGGGGCTGGACCACTGGACTGCTTTCTATTGTTGACCATCTGTAAGTGTGCCTCACACACACACACACACACACACACACACACACACACACACACACACACACACACACACACACACACACACACACACACAGACAACTTTTTGGACAGGAGCCAGAAGGTGGTGTCAATAGTCTTCCTGGGGGATGGGCAATTTCTACCGTTAAAAGTAATTATTTTCCTAAGGGTTACATGGCTTTTTTTAAAGGAGGGGGTTGGGTGTTGAGAGGTCACTTAAGGAAATGAAATTAATTTCCGTTGGGAAGGGAAAGTTTTGTCGTTGGGAATTGACAGATCTGGTATGAACATTTTGCAACAAGAAAGTGAACACTGTATTTTGGGATTTAGCCAATAATATAAGAGAAAACAATCAACATGTTGTATTTATCATACATTTAAAAATATACATACATAAACAATAACATCACAGATATCAGATCAGTGTTGGGCATTATAACCACAGGATAAACGTGGCCATTAAGCTTTTTCATGTATTTTTTTTAACTTGCTATAAAGTGTGTGAGTGTGTGTGTATGTGTGTGTATGTGTATGTGTGTGTGTGTGTGTGTGTGTGTATGTGTGCGTTTGAGCAGCCTTACAAAAAAAAGCCCCTTGAAAATGTAATCAAAAGTGTTTCTCTATAACCTTAATGCCTCATGACTAAAAAAAGCAATAATCAAAGTGAAAGTTTTTGAAAAAAATCATGTGCTTGTGCTAAATCCTGATTGGTTCCCATAAGTATGTGACATCACCTTTTTTCTCCAGCAGAGCCACACCCACTACAAAGCACTGAGAGGGGCCCAGACAAAAAACACTTGAACTTTTAACTGGTTATTGGGCAGTCTCATTATGCCTCTGATGCCTCTATATGATCTACACAAGCAAACGAGACCATCAGCGAGAAGGTTGGCTATTTCTATATAGTTATTCTAAATGGGTGAGATTCCCTGCAAAATCAGATTAAACAATTTATGGCAGCCAGCGCCACAGACAGTTCATTTTCCTCACCCCACAGAACATGAGTTCTCTTCCAATGAGTCAATTAATCCACATCCTCCGTCTCAACGATCCAGACCGTGGCAACAAAACACAAAGAAATCAAGACGAGGATCAGTAGTATTACTTGCTACGAGACCACTAGCAGGTGCTGAGACTCCATGACAGCAGGACAGGCCACAGTGGGGCGAGACAGAGCTTCCCATCAGAGTTTCCCATCTATAGGGAAACAGTTAAGTGAAGAACATATAGCATTGTACCATGAGGGAGTACAAAGATGTTACTAGGACCATGGACCACAGAATGCATTTCAAATCCCCCCCCTGCCCTGCACACACGCACACACACACACACACACACACACACACACACACACACACACACACACACAAACACTTAACTTTAACTTGACTTCCACTTACGATCTTTATGGTATTACAGCTAACATATTAAGAGCCTAAAGACTATGTAGAATTTAAAAAGAAACATCAAACTCACCACTGCTCTTTAAATATTGCCGAAGAAGTGTATCCGTCTGTCATTGTGCTGGATGAAGTCCCTGGCAATCCCCAGAGCATCCACTGTTGCCAAAAAATCCTTGTGTGTGGACGCACATCAAGCTATTTAGTCTTTTCTGGGTCATCGTTGATCTCAGATATGTCTTTAAATGACGGAGGGATAAGAAACACCTCTAAGCACTGGCAGTTGACAAAGGGATGGTGTAGAATAACTTCAACAGCTTGTGCACCTCTGGCAATAGAGGTTTTGCCACAGGAGTTGTATTCATTGCCAGTGCTACTGATGATACTGTTTGGCCTGCTTCTATCCCAGAAGTCTGAATTGCGTCTGGCAACATATCAAGCTGTGTGCTTTGTCAAAGTCAAAATCCCTCTTGTAGAGATCCACTATGGAAGACGGGAAACCGACCGTCTCCCCAATCAGGCACTCCAGGGCAGCTACCATATGCAAGTCTCTCTGCTCAAAACGCCATTCCAATACATCATCAAGTATATCCAGAACTTCAAAGTACAGTCTCCTGTAATGATCTGCTGGACTCAGGAATGCGTGTGCAGGCTTTCACTGCATCTGTGCATACAGTCCATCTCATTGGACAGAGAGTACTTAGGTTATTATTGCCCAGGGATATTTCATTTTTTAAGACTTGGAACTTGTGGTTTTGTTCGGGGTACTGTTTCACAATATGTACCACCTCTTGCATGAAGTCCAATGCATCTCTGATTCCCAGTGTCTCAAACATAAATTAAGACAATGCGCAATGCACATAAATGGCTGCAGGATTGTCCCATTTAAAGCGTGCTGCAAGTCCAAGCAAATGACTAGACATACTTGCAGCCCCATCGTATGCCTGTCCACGGCACATACTGGGCAAAACGTTGCATTGGATGAGAATGTAATTTAGTGCAGTGAGAATGGTCAGAGCGTCAGCCTGAGGAAAGTCAAATAAACCCATTAAATCCTTGTGAGGGACATAGCTGTTGTCAACTCTGTAGAATAAATCCATTAGCTGCTCTTTATTTGAAATGTGGTGTCATCTGCAATTAGTGCATAGAACTCCCCACGAATAGGTGAAATAACCTGGGATAATATTGAATGAGAAATTGATTTAATCAGTTCATTGATTATGTCATTGCTCATGTAGATTCTGTCAGCTAACCATTGGTAAATTTCAGGTCAATCCTGAGCCCGTAATTAAAGCAACTTGTAGATTGCTGTTCTTTGGATCATTAACATCTAATGCCATGCTCTGACCCATGAGATAAATGATGGAGGATATCTCCTTAACTAGCATGTCGCTTCTGTACTGTTGTTTAACTTTCAGCTGGGTGTCAAGCTGGGGCACAATACGTTGCTGCTGGGATAAATACAAATTGTAGTAAGCCATGGCCTCTCTGTGATATTTGCTGCTTTCATGTTTCTGAAAAGAGCACACAGCATTTTTCCAGTTTTGAAATCCAAACACAGAGAAAGCATGTTCATTAGTTTTGCTTAACCCCGAACGCAGTCTTTTAACAGTCCATAGGTGACATTTTTGCTTGCGTTTGACACAATGTTAGCCACTGGGAGTCTTTAAACCACTGTGGTTGAACGGACTGGTTTTTCTGTGTTCCACCTTGTATATGTTTTGTACCTGAGAGAATAGCTGAGTCATCTGGTTGGTGGGACCGGTGAGTCAGATCCCTACAACACTCACTGGAGCAGTGGACTTCTGCCAGGCTTGCAGAGGGAGCAGAGTTGGGAGGTGGAGGCCCTGGAGCAATGGAGGAGTGTATGGCTGGATAGGAGTACGGAGCACAGGGCAAATAGTTAGCTGGAGCAGCAACATAACAGGCAAAGTGGCCAGTACTAGCTGGAGCCAAGGCAGAGGAGGTAACGTTAGCTAGAGGACCAAATGGAGAGTGAATATTGTCGGCTGGCTTGTTGGGGCAGCAGAGGCAGTAACGTTACATGCAGGGCTATTGTTCTCCTTAACATCAGCAGACTGGCTAGGTGGAGCAGCAGCAGCAGATATAGAGCTTTTTTCTGAAGATTCTTCAAAGGGCTCATGGTTGACTGGAGTGACAGCAGTCCCCTTTCCAACTTTCATTGGTATTGCTGCGAAAAAATCTGTTATTTTTTGATGTTTCATTTTCATCACATGACATAAATCGTGCGATCCTTGACTAGGACAAGGGGAGGACGGGGGAAGGACATTTTTCTTAGTTTGATAATGTTAAAAGTAAAGTTAAACTTGTTGTTGGCCTCCTGACTCATTTTAAAAAAGACGAGTGCAAAAGAGAGGGAGAGCACGAGCAAGCTGAGAGCACGAGTGAGAATGAAAGAGAGAGAGAGCAGTAGTGGTTAAGTGAGCTAGAGAGTGAATAAAGGGAGCCAGCAGTGGTGCAGCAAGAACAAAGCAGTTAATCTGAGAAATAAAACTTCATTTTCTGATTGTTTCACAGCGGTTACGTTCTAAAGCACAAATAAATATGTCCACACCTCTGCACAACCCTGCGGTAAGGTGCCGCATTGCTGGACTTGGTGGTGAATGCAGCCTTAGGTGTATGAACGGTACTAAAACAAAGTTTACTTTGCTTCACAATCTTCATATTACAATTATTTATCTTACATAGCCATAAATAGATACTTTACCTCTTTGCTGTGCATCCTGCAAACAGCTTTATTTAAAAAAGGAAGAAATTGTATTAAAAATGCATGCGCTCGCCAAGATCTTTACAACACGAGGTGGTGGTACTCATGAGAAATGCAGTCTTCTTTTTGAGAAAACACTACTGCTTTTGTCCACAGGGGCCGCTAAAATCAATACAAAATGAAAGTTCCTTGTAGTAACTTGAAGTTAAATGACCAAAACTGTATAACTTTGGCTGAAAACTGTGTTTATAAAAGACCACATGTAAGGAGCTGATTGAAAAAGGTTATAGGTTTCAAGGCCTTTAAATTTATAATCTCGAAGATTTTCATTTAAGTAAATGTCTGTTAAGTCACTATCTATCACTGAATGAGGTAACTGACTGAGCCTAAGGCCCACTGATGAAAGCCCTTGCATTTGCAGTATTATGATTATTACAAACTGGTTTGACGGCAGCAACTTTCCCGCCATGCATTCAAATCAGCGGAGCTTGTGTGTGAAGCGGCTTATTTTTCAAAAGCTTACTCTTATTGGCTTTTTACTTGCAAAGCTTTTATTGCAAGTGCAGTAACTGTCTCTTCTTTGCTGCGCTGTGTGTGCAGCATGCGGGGCTGAGCACTGCCCCTCAGTACTCCTCAGAGCGGAGAAGAGGACTGACAGCAAAACACAGTAGAGACTCTCACACTGAACTGAAATGAAACAAGTGCACATAAGTTAGGTGAATAACATAAATAAACAGTCTCTGTTGCATTTTGCGGTCATTTATGGTCGCGCACTATCCTCTCCTGTCCACTCCACTCCACTTGTGCTTCAGCGAGGGCTCCTTGTGTCTGTGTGTGCTGCACACACAGCGGAGCAGATGACAGTGAACCAGGTGAAGTACTTGAGTCGACAACAACTACACTCATTATGTTACTGTAAATGCAATAAAAGATTTGCGAGTAAAAAAACAACAAAAATAATTTATTTTGGTTATCCGCACAAAAGAAAAACACACCTGCAATTACTGCTTATTGCCATATGGTACCACCAAAGAGAACAAAACTTCTTCAAGAGATCTTCAAGATTATTACTTCAAAGAAGTATATAAATTAATACTGATGTAAAGTGTTGGCGTTAACAGGGCAGCATGCTGAAATTTGCACATGTTCTCAGCTAATCGGGATTGGCCTTCATACCCACAGCAGGGTGACAATGGTAGCTCTGTCTGTGCTTGGCTTGCTCACATTCTTGTAGGCCTACCATTCTACCGGAGGTGAGTTAGACATGACCACTGTAACTGAGCCTGACTGACCTCAGACAATAATAGAAGCAGGTGAACCACAACTCCAATGTGTCTGTATGTCTCTCAGGGAGCCTAAGACTCATGCAATATAGAGATGCCCACGAGGCCGCCAAACCCCCTCTGTCTGGGAGCCACTGAATCATCAAAGCACTGAAAGTGTCTGAAGTCTATAGTGGTAAGCCAGCTGCCCAATTGCACTAGCTCCAGTTGCTCTTTTAGGCTACATGCACTCAACACGTTTTTGTTTTAAAACGCATAACTTTTGCTACATTTATGCCTAGTGTCCACACCCCTAAAATGGAGACTTTTGAAAATGCTGCTGACCCCATTTTAGTTTGAAAACTCCACGGTTGCATTTTAGTCTGGATAGGCAGGAACGGAGACTTTTGAAAACGATGACGCAAACACCCATGTTTGCTTACTGATTGGATCTTATCAGTCATGACGTGTCTTTCCCTGATTCTTCATGCCCTATCACATGACCCTTTTCCAGAAGAAAACAAATGACATCAGCCTTGACTACCAGTTGTTAATTCAACATGAATAACAAATTACAGGTGTTGCTGACATTGTTGTCTATGCTAGCAGCTGTTGTGCAGTTAAATTCAGCATTTAACAATGCTAATATTGCCTACATGTGCAGGAGGCAAGTTATTACTCGAGCGATTTGTGACAATTCCCATGTCCAGTGGTGTTATCAGCCCTATGTGGATTTCAGGTATTTCAGGTGTGTTAGTATGAACAGAGATAATTTCTGAAACGGGGCTAAAATGCTTGTGTGGACAGAGATCATAAAATGCTGTTTTAAAATGAAAACATATTAGTGTCGACATAGTCTTAGTGTGAGCATCCAAAAAGGCACACACAAGTTCAGTAGGCATAGGTGCAGAATGGGCCTAATGTATTTTCTTGGGAACCAGGAAATAGCCAGAATTGAGCCCTTTCTGTCTGTCCTCCTCAGGAGCTACTGAAATTGTTGACTGTTGTTCTGGAAAGAACATTCTGCATTATGGGTTAGTCAGATAATTCAGCAGCATAAATGCAACAAAGAGAGTCTATCGCTGTTTTAGCTGGCTGGCTGTATTGCTAGCCAATATTACAGTATATAGACTGACTCACCAAGCAGCATCATAGCTTGCCAGGATGATAAAGACTGAACTGCTGGGAGCTTAATACTGTAGCCAACAGAAGCTGAGTCACTACATTGTAGTGAGTTTCAACATGAACTGTTTTAATATAGTAAAAATGAAGCTTTGGTGAAAGTTCACTAATGAAGATCTCTATCATCACACTCTGCCTTCAAATGTCAATTGTGAACATTACTATTTTCTTCCATTCTATTTCTTTGTCACCTCCACATTCCCATTACCTTGCAAGGCAGCTGGATTTGTGAGACCACAAGATGATGACATCATGACATCACGCGAGAATCCATCTTGTTAGGCCTCAAGTTATGCACTTGTGTTTGAACCACTGATGGTTCGGACCAATCAGCATTGTGGATCCAGATGCCTCGCAAAGTAAGACGAGTATAGACGGTGATGGATGGATTCATCCAATCACGTGCCAAGTTGTTTTTTTTTTCGAAAGCACCTGCCCTTTTCCAAACAGTTTCCATGGAAGACTTCTCAGATGGTTCTGTGTAATAAACCATCTGACGTGTCAGGTTAACTTTCCCATGCTGTCAAAAATGCCGTCACTCACACTCGCACTTTCCCACACTGTCAAATCCTTTCATTCTCAATTCTGACTTCACCATACCTGACCATTGATCTTTCTACCCACATTCCTCTAGTCAGTCAGACCTTTAGTGCTGCTCTTAAAATATTGTTGCAATTATGCACTCTGTCCTTCAGACCTACATGTGTCCAGAGAGACCCAAACAAAGGATCATCAACCATCTGCTGGCTCATTCCACGACCACCACCAGCGTCTAGACTCTAGGGGATCCCGTTCTATCTCCTACAGCCTGGTGCTGGTTGCTAAGATTTTAATCAAAATAACCACATTGGATAAGGTATTGTAAGAAGAGGAATAAGTTAACTCATCTTAGATTTAATTTCTGTATCCCACTAATGTCTTGAGTGCATGTTGACAATTACATCTTAAATAACTGAATTATAGGTATGTTATTTAAAGCCAGTTTTCTAACAAAGCCATGAAGAGGAGAAAAATCCATGGCCTAATTTTTTTCTATACTACTAGGAAGGACAAAGATGTTGTACTGTATAAATGAATTTAAGCTCAAGTGTAAGTGTGCTAAAAAATCCTCATTGCACATACCAGTAGTCTGAATAGCAAAAGCCTGTGCATTCTGAGCCTTTTCTTCCTCTCTATTTTGCAGTGAATGTGATGTTTGGCACATAAGGCTATTAGTATTGTATATGAAACATTTATTATGATTCATTCATTCTTTCACTTTGTGGGTTGTATTCAGGGGTATAGGAGCTAGAGTACATCCCAGTATACATTGGACGAAAGGCATGGAAATACACAGAAGTAGGTAGAATCTTGATTTGCCTTAAGTGCTGTCATACTTTTTTATCACTATATGAGGCAAGATTCTGTGAGGCTTGCTCATACGAGTGTTCCTAGATGGATTTGCCAAACTCTCTTGAAGGGACAAACTTGTCGTAATTTCCTTGTTCTAGCCTGACAAAATATAACCACAAGAGGGAAAGTTTGACATGAAGTGAGATGCTTAAAAACATCTTTCTAAATCAAAGCGGTCAACCTCTAATATGATAATCTGTCATGACAGCCGATATAACAATCAAGAAGATATTAGACGAGATAATATTATAGGGGCCTAGAGGCAGCTGTCGGAGTGAGAGAGTTTTCCTAACAACTTCTGAGATGCTGTGCCAAAATATGCCAATAAAAATGATAAAATCTAAAAAACCTCCCAGTAAACTGGCAAACCATGATGATGATAATATGGTGAACAGAATATTAATTTTGCATTAATACTAGTGCAAAGTGGTAGGTCATGAGCACACTAACTGTGTGGGTGTTTCCAAACGGAACTGCTATTTTGGATCATGTATGTGCAGCAGTGCTAATTGCACAAGGGATGGGTCTGGAATATAGATCAGAGTGTGTTGAATAATAATACTAATAAATACTACTATATATAATGATAAACCAATCACATCACTGGTCTCATAGCACTCAAACAACCATGCCAATCACAGTGACACATGACAACAAGGACTCACCAGATGGTGAATCAGCTTCAACAGGGAATTATGTTGTTTTCTGGGTGGTGTGGAGTGGCATGACATGAACACATAGCACCACAAATCAGCAGCTAGAAACTGATGGTGTAGCGTATTTTTGAACATTGAATTAGCACAATGATGATAAAAACAAATAAAAAATAGTTTAGTGAGGTCATTTATATGACCGCTTTGATCTGACCCTATTTCAGTCATAACTAATGTATCATGTCATAAATGGTCAAATCATGTAGTAACTTATGAGACACAACTGAATCATCAGTGGACTGATATGAGAGAGATATTTATCTGTATTAAACAATTGTGCTTTAACAAATCATCTATTTAAATAATGCCATGATTCAGGCACTCCTTTTGGGAAACATGTCAAGAAGAATAAGTTTTTGTAAATTGCCAATTTTGGATGGAATACACAGAGACAAGATCAGATAACGCTGAATCACCAAGGAAAGAAAACTGCAACTGCACTGCTCTCTGTAGGTTATTTTCAAGCATGTTGCATTTCTGGCCACACCCCAATCAGCAATTTCAAAGCCATTAAAAGCTGATTTAAAACACCTGCATGCATTATCAGTTATTATGTTAGTACACTTGTGTACTGAATGAGTTGCATCTGAGGCTATTTCAATACCTGTTATTATACAAATTTCTCTGCAAAATTCAGATGGCCAAGTAAACCAGGAGCAACCCAGTAGATTTCAATGCCATTAGCCACCCTGCTCAATAATCAGCTTCATTTGCTAAGAAAACAAACTGGGGCCAGATGGCGAGGCTGATGAGTGTTCATCGATCTGGGGTCCCTCTTGCATACTTGCTTAATTTTGGAAATGGAGGGGATGGCCTTCTGAAGGGTGAGGAGGGAAACTCTGGGGCAGATGTGCCTTCCCTCCTCTATGCTAAGCACAACACTCTAAATGTGAGAGGCATAAAAGCTTTGGAGCGGTCCTCTTGGAGTTTTAAACAGCCCTAATAGTGAGCATATCTTCACTTTCCACTACCTCAGTATTTAGTATTTTTAGTAGAGAGCTAAGCCTGTGTGAAATAGAACTTTTCATCAAGATATCATATGAATATTGTAAGAATACCCTTCCATTTAGTGCACTTTGGTCTATTGCCATAACACATGCAAATAATGTTTTAATAGTCTCAGAGCCATATGTGATAAGTCAGATCTGATGATTAAAGTAGTGTTTGATGAGCTCTTATTTCTCAGGTAGAGGAGATTGATCCCTCATAATCTGATAGTGATTTTATTCAGGTAATATTTAACCTTCAGTCTGAGGTAACACCACCTCTGCCACTTTCATCTTTGCATGATCTTCTGTTCAGTTGGTTTATGAAATAAACATTTCTGCAACCTTTTTTGTAGTGTTAGATTAAATATTTAAACAGAATGCAAGTTTGATGTTTAAGAAAAGGTGTGTGTTTTATAATACAGTCCTTATCTTTACACCATAATACCACAGGATAGGTCTTAATATTTAACTCATCTTTTTCTTTCATGTTTCAATAGATACTGAAGATTTCAGCATTAAAAGTGAGCAGCAATTTCATCTGGATTTGACCCAAGTGACCCTCCTACTTAGGCTGAGATATTAGTCTCACATTCCAGTGAGAGAGAACAGGCAGCTTATTAAAAACAACCCTTCATTACCATAAGACATAGCAAAGCACTTGCCTTCCTAATCTTTGGAAAGCTCCAGATGAATATCTATCCGTGTGACCCAACAGTTGTTGTGGACGGTGCAGCTGAATGCCTGCGAGAAGAAACTAGTGGTTGTTGTTGATTTTAGCTGGTATTGTGGCCAAATAACTATTGTCTCTGTTAAATCTTGTTTAGTCATGCTAGGATTGCCCTTCATTGGCAAGGACATGGTTGTTGAATATTGGTTGCTGTGAGTGGAGGAAGGAAAGTAGAGAGAGGAGACAGATGGTGTCAGGATCATGGTCGCACATATTTAGTTTAACAAAAACAAGAGAACAGAAATGTTTTGGAGATGGAAGGGAATATTAACCTGTTCATTGAGCTGATTTTCAAGAATCAAAACAGATATTAAGAATGTGATTAAGATCTTGGATTTAGATGAAGACCAATATGACCAGAGGCATGAGAGAACCTGAATCCACACCAGATATGACAAATGCGGGAAGGCAATCGGAGATGCTGGATGAATACTAATTGATCTGAATACAATGTGATGGCGAGTGCCGTCTAGAGAAGCTGGCAAGCCTGGCTTCAATTCTGCCGGTAGCAAGAGACCATGAAACAGATTGAGCTGATTATGCGGCTGATTATGTTCACAGGAAGAGAGACAAGAAGCACTGATAGTAATGGAGGAAGAGGCCTTACCCTCTTAATGAACAACTGACTTATTTGCTGGACAGGCAAGTGGATGAACCGTTATGTTGACATAAGCTGCTTATTTTAATGGTTTGACTGGGATGCTTGGACTTACGGTGACATAACAAGTCAAAATATAGTTGTAAATCACAACTATGTCCATGTATTTTTTGTAGAATAATCAAGAGCTTAAAACTTACTCTTATGAAGGAGGATATTGTTGAACAAGTGTTTTGTCTGTCTTTAGAGACTTGTTGCTTATATAACCCATATTGAGCTACAAATTAAAATAATACTGAACATATATTATACATATTAATAATAATTAACCCCTCAAAACAAATTTTTGCCATCCATTAAACAACATAAAACATACTAACATATTGATATCTTTCAACATAGCTTATTATATTTTAGGTTTATATACACAAGTTACATATGGGCTACTGTAAATGTGCACTTCACAGTCAATCACAGTCACTGTGTCATGGTCATTGCAGCATGGGTGTCTACGGTTTTGCTGTCAGTTTAATTGTATTATACTGTATATACAATGGACTTGACAGCATTGTCATATTTTGTATACCATTGCCACAATTCTTCTAAATTATCTGTTTGATCATTTTGCACAAAATATAATTCTCATAATTATCAGCTTTAGGCTTATCATCATTCAGAGTTCATTTCATCCGAAACCTCCAACATCAAAGAAGGTTCTGATCTGAAAGTATACCTGACACACCAGCACTGCACCATCACGTTACTGTAATGGTAAACTACCGTAAAAAAAAACTTGTTCATGCTTGTATGTGCATTAATTTATAGTATGAATGACATGAAATAAGGCCAAGCAGAAAAAAAGAACATGACCTGCTATCACCTGCATACTGGAGAAAAAAGGACTCTTACATATTTATAAGAAGAATGTTTTTTCAACAATTTTGATGCTTCACATGACAGAATTGTTAAAAACAAATAGATTAAGAGATATAAATGACTTGAGGGCTTATCTGAATAAAATGAGGGAGTTTGTAATTTGGTCATGGGTCTCTAAAGACCTGAGGTATCCGTTTAAGGGTTAAACAGCCCAATGGACTGTTATGAACAGTCCATTTTCTGACTAGGCAGCATGACTGAGTTGAATCTGCAGACTACAGGGCTGCTTTTTGTAGTAAACATATTACATGGCCAAAAATATTTTCACTGTTTTTGCAAATGATATGTTTTGGATTGGTTTCATGAGCCTTTGTTATACTGCAAAACAGAAAAGGCACAAAAAATGAAAGAGTTCTATTAAGTAGAAAAGAAGCAGAAGAGGAAAAGAAAATACATGTCATTCAAACAGTGTTGGCCTAGTATCTTGTATGTGATAGATTTAGTCATTTACATCAGCTAGTCTTTTGTGGTACTGTACTCACGATTGCAGGCAGACCTTCCTATGAGCAGAAACCAAATTGTTCCTCCTGTGTCAGTTTTCTGCTACAGAAAATATTTTCAGGCTTCAGACTTCTAGCTTGCCTTATCTGCTTATTTTACATTACAGATTGGCGGTAGATTAAGATAACTAGCAAACCTGTTAAATACATACTTCATTATAAAATACAATCACACCTGCTACAGCCCACCTGTGAGTGAATTTCTGAAAAAGAAAAGCTTTTAAATTGTTTAACTTCCCATGTCACAGAGAACTAAGGGAGTTTCTATTGCCAAGGCTTCCTGAATGTAAATGATCTGGAAATTTAGCTTCATGATATTGTTGGCTGGTAATGCCTTTGAGGAAAAGCTTGTCGAAAAGCAGAGGGAGTATAATGAGATTTTGTGTTGCTTTCTTAAAACTCGGTAATGATGTCAACCTGAATGTATTGGGATCATAATAAGAGTCCATATTAAATATTCTTCTCGATCTGTTCTTCCAGCTTAATCGATTAGCATTAAAAACAGATGGATTTTCAGAACCCTCTGAGTAAACGGAGCTCCCAAAACTGTTCCCGTAATTGAAGGAAAGAAATAAAAAATTTTCAAACAAAAACAGCACTTCCCATTTTCTCCTGTTCAGTCTTTGTGTCACTGAGCACTGTATGTAAGTTAGCTACCATACAATTTGTGAACTTCTTTTTAATCCATTTCTTTTAGGTGTGCCGGCGTGAGTTGCTGTTGAATCAGAGGTGGGCAATAGAAAGACTAAGGCTTCGACAGAGAACACAGGCTTTTTCCTGTTCTTCTTCTCCCAGCATTAATGGCTGGAGCATTCCTATTACCTGCTCTGAGCCCTGAAGATGGGATTCCTGTGGTGCCGGCCGGGAGCTGCTCTGCTGCGCTGCATTGTGATGAGTTCTCCACTGATGTTTTCCTGCTCTCGCTCCTCTCAACTCTGCCAGTTCTACTTTTCTCTCCCGCCTGTCTTCAACCACGGTGTAGTCGCTTTCTCAATATGTCTAGTACTTTTCTGCTTCTTTTTTCTATGCTCTTGCTGAATTTTTGTGCACTCTTTTGGTACGGTCTCTTCCTTTATGAGTGTGTGCGCACATTTTTTCTTACTACGCTGCATCTGTTCTCATTATTCCTGTATGACCAAACTACTACTGAGGATGTGAATTGAAAAAATATCATCAACTACAGTCAAAACTGACAACTTGGTAACTATACATTTCCAGGTGTGCTGTTAAAAAATTATCAGGTTATAAGGTGTCACCTTCTTATCTGGCCAAGTCAAAATATAATGCTAGAGCTGTAATTCCCTTTACACAATTTTTTCCCTGACCTTTTGTATTCTCTTTTCTTTCAACCAAACTCAAATGTGCTTTTACAAAGGGCTTATTCAGTGCATGTTTTTTGCATGAAAAAGCCATATTTAAACATTCCTTAATACAGGGATAAAAATTCATTACCTGTGAGAATTGTGTATTGTACATTTACACAATAGTCTTAGTTTTGGAATGTCTATTAACAATTCCAAAAAAAAAAAAATAAATAAATAAAAAAAAAATAAATCATTCATTTTGCATTTTGAATCATTAGCACACAACCAAGAGATAAAATGACTGTCTGTAAAACATTTTAAGATATTAGATTGTGAATTATTTGTTACTACAAATATATTAGTCACTGCTAGCTAGTTACTCATTAATAAATTCATAGCTATACATTGTCACTATCCTCCTCCTTCTATCCTCCTTCCCTTTTGTGTATAAAAAACACAATTTAATATGTGCACAGTATTCTTATTATGAGTTGCAATGTTTTTGTGTTAGCAGCATTTGTTACCTACAGCATCTGTCTCATCTTGTGAAATATTACCACAGCTTTCTGTTCCAGCATTTAATCCAGCTCGTTAACAGTTTCACTTGCTATATTGATGTATGATGTAATCAATAATGTAAAGCAAAGTCTGTCTGGAAAATGTTAACCTTAAATATGCAAAATGCTTAAAGAATTGATTGTCTTGAACTGGCTTTTACAACCAAGCCTGAGCTTTCGCCACCTGCAGTTGAAGAAATTGCATCATCTAAGAGAGAAAGACAAAGTAAGATTGCTTTTCTTAAGAAATAAGATATTTGTTGTGATGGATTATGCTTTAAATCAGCAAAATATTCAAACCATATACAGTTATTATGAACCTAAAAGCAGCAGAACATAATGAATCCACACATTATGCTCACCATGTGTAGTGACAAAACTGTCTGGATGTTTTACCCTCAGAGAGAGGGACAGACATTACAGGCTCTTTGGTCCTCCTTGCTGTCAGTTTCTCTCCTTATTTTCAACTTCTGTCCTCTTCCTCGTTTCTCTCTTTCTACTAATGCTTCTCTGTGCTGTCACTCCACGTCCCGCTAACAGACACCATTGTTGTCTCATCTGTTCATACTCTCTTGGGAACCCTGTTTGTCTCCTTATTCCCTCTACATCCTCCTCTTCTATTCTCTCCTCCTACTTTCTCTTTCTTCCCCAGGAGTCTCCTGTCACTGTCTGTGCTCCCAGTGGTATATCTTGGAACAAACAACCAAGAGACAGCAATGTAATATGGACAGAGCTAAAACGAATAAAGACACTGGAGGATCTAGAATATTGCACTGACAATGAAATGCCTAAGTAGTAAGGATGTGTCTCCAATAACATTTTAATTAAAACGTGGTAAACTGGCCACTGATGAATGTGTGGATTTGTGCCTGTGTGTGTCTTTGAGTGCTCAAAAATATGTGTTCCACAGATGGACTTGACAAAGCAAAGATGAAGTCTATATTCCCCAAACAGCCCCTTGCTGCCTCCCCAGGCTCTTGCTCCTCCTACTTTCTCATCCGTCCTCCGGGTAGTTCTGACATGGGAGCCTCTTTTGCTGTGGGGTTGACAGGAACCAATATCTCCCCCATCTGAGCCTGCATGAAGTCTGGGTCTCTCATCACAGAACTGGCTGCCTGACAGCTCATTCATTCAGGCTGGCCCCGCTAGGCTTTGCCCCAGTGCTCGCTGCCTTAACTGGGCCTCCATAACGAACTTCTTTGCCGTGTTGACTGTGCAAAAGGACACTAAGCTGGAACTGGCCGGCCTGTATGGCTGGCCTGTATGGTGCTCTGGCCTCAGGGCCTGTACAGTGGTTGAAATGGAAGGGGTGGTGGAGACCAGCTAAGGGAGTAGGACAAGGAAAATGAAGTAAGGCAGAATGAAGAGAGATGTACAGTCAAACCTAATACAGCACTGGTGGGCAGACCAGGCATTCCTCTTCTCAGTCCCTTGTGGGTAGCACAGCGAGCCATTTTTCAAGTTAAAAGAAGGATTTGGGTTAGATGTGGAGGCCCATGAGAGTCAATGTGGCTTTTGCACTATGCATTGGGTATAAAAGAAGGAAAGAAGGCATACTGTTGGCCAAATAATCTCTCAATGTTACAGTGCAATATGTAAATAACTAGTTACAAACATATACATATATACATATACATAGACAAAAATGAGAACAAGCGAAATAAAAAAGCAAAATATTACCACTCCGTTGTTCTGTCTCAGTTTAGTAAAGAGATGAGAGAATATCAAACGCAACAATTTGAAGACACCTTAATTGAGAAGAATGTGGGCATAAGACACTCTTTTAATCACTTAGACCTAGATACTGAGGAGCTCAACCAAAATAGCTCGGTGTTCCGCCCTGCTTATTCCCTCACGTCTGAGTGGGTGCACCATTGCTGAATAACCTCCTCCACACTCTGATGGTGGCCAGCTTCTACTACAGATGGAGGGAAATTGGATGGGTAGAAAAAGAAATAGAAATAGGACAAGCTAGGCCTGAAGCAAATAAAACAGGAGTGGGAATCAATTTTATCATCCAATTATCATTTTGGCCTGACCCCTGTGCACTCAATATTACTAGTTTCAATAATGGATTCAAAAGTGCTTTCCCTACATGCTAATTAGAATTACTACATAGAAATAGAGATGGGCATCTTATTAAATCACTATACATTAAGTTGTGTGTTTGCATGTGTTTAATGTATAGGCTGAACCACAGTGAAATAAGACATACTCATGTCAATTAACATTAAATTAACCTAACAATTGTTTATTCTCACAGAATGCACATATTCTATCTCTTCAAAATAAAAGCTTGACAAGAGACCCACTGGTGAATTAGCATGATTAATCATGGTTTGCTGTGAAATTGTCCAGCTGTCATTGGCCAAGAACCATCACATGATAACTAATGCCTCAGTTAGAATGCTTTCTATTGTAGGAAAAGAATAATTTTGTCTGAATATGCAGACAATGGTGTCAAAAGAGTTATATTGATATGTTCATAACACAGTGCTCTGCATATCTTCTTTGTTTGATTAAATGCTACCGAACGTCATGGAGCATAACCAGCTAAATGTCTCAATTTTGACTTATTTTAATCTTTAGATGTAGTATCTTATATTTAAGGGAATTTGTATTAGTCAAACTGTAAGAGTAACAAACTTTCAAAAAATCAAATCCTGTGGATAAGTGCTGGCACAGCATAACAAGTCCTACAGGAATTAATTGGAATTTATTTAATTAATTCAGTGTGTGCCATTGGTGGACATAAGTTATGCCAAATACTATCACATTTCGTGGTTTATTATCCCTTCTGCTGACAATACACAGTATTTCATACATATCTTCCTGTTATCTGACATGGAAACCCAGATATTAGAAAACAGGGTGAAACTATGTAAATTGCTATTACCTCAACACCCTCCTCCAATTTAATGAGTTGGTAACAACAGATTGTAAATGGATCGAAATAAATGTTATTATTATTCTTGCTTTAATAGATCTACAGTCACCGTATTACAAATATTTCACATATTGTATTGAAATGCATTTTCACAATTTGTTTACTATTTATATATGCACTTTAATCATCAGGAATAACTTCCATGATGGCCAACTATTTGGGACATCATTTATATATAACTGTATATATATATCTTTGGTTGAGCAAATGGATGCGAAGGATGTATGCTTATTATATGCTGATATGAAGTATTAGCATAGCTTGCTGTTAGCTGTTGTTTAAGTGACTGATATTTCTTTCTCTCAAAGTGGACAAGTTGATTAAAATTTATCAAATTTACAGATACATCATAGACTTTTCATGTTATTCAGTAATCATAAACAAACTTCATTCACCCAGATAATTCTTGTCTTCATTTGTACAGGCATGTTTATTAAATAGCAGGTCTTGCTAACCTTTAGCCTGCATGCACTATTTGTGAATTGCGTAGGCCTGTTTATGTGCCCTGTTTGTGCTTTCTCCTGGACACTCCAGTGACAGCCAACAATGACCCCTGCCAGAGTGTCACAACCTGAGCTGTTCTCATGAGCATAATTATACAAGGAGTTGAACAAATAGAATGAAGCCTCCTTCTTAACTCCTCTGTCACCTTTTCTATTGTGAAGCAGACATGATGATGCCAGCTCAAAACCTTGAGAGAAATTGATTTTCCACGTTCAAATCTATAATTCTCATACATAATCTAACTTGAAGAATTGCACTTTGATTCAATAAACATCGAGAACTTTTGTGCATTGAAGCATGAACTCAATTCCTTGAGGATGTAATCCCTCTACCCTCAGACCTCTGAGACATGCAAAGCAAAGAAGACTCACAGTGCAATCATAACAACATTGTGACCCATCACCAACTTTATTAGCATCACCCTCTCCATCAGAGGAAGGAAAAAATGTCTAGAGCAATTCTTATCTTTCTGGGTACCAAGAAAATATTCATCTAGAGGTCCCGACATACTAAAACTGTTAGAAAAATATCCATTATATGAGTATGGTTGGATAACAGATGTGGAGAGGGGGGTGGGGTGGGTGGCATGTCAACCCTGTAGTCGCAGTGATGGACATAAAAAGCGATAAAATGCAATGATTTGGGCATGTACAATGTGGGTGTACCAAAGTGCAATTGCTATTTTCATGACATATTAGCAGCATGCTTTTTGCAAAAGACAAGCTGTGATTCAGTTAGTATCCTGTCAGCCAATCACATTACTTATTTCATACCTTTTACTTTACCTTTTAACTGCTGTGCACAGTGGTGCATTATTAACAATGGCTGGCCATTTTCTCTGACTTCCCGAACTAGAAAAATAATACTGTAGACCAGGGAATGCAAGACACCAACGTACAACACCACTGGTGTCTTACAGCCAAAGTCAGATCATGTGCCTCTTTAAGATGAATTTAGTTGTGGAGATATTAAAGTTGTGTTTATGATTCACAATTTAGTTTGAAACTCAATAATCCACAAGATAAATATATTTGCCATTACTGGCTCTGTAGTACAGTCATATTATTAAAATCACATAAAATTAGATGTAATTGCTCAAAGTAAAAGTTGGCACCAAAAATATCAGACTGTATTAGAGTCTATAGTTTAATACATCAAAGTAAAAGCCTCAGGTGGAACACCTGTATACTGTCCTGTTTTCCTTGGACATTTGAACATCTGACACTTTTTTTTTTAGGATGCCAATTATTTATTTGTACATATTAAGTTAGAAGCCCTTAAGTATAGGGGATTCTCACTAATTTATTTTGCTTCAATGGGATGGGATGGGTTACAGCTGGGTTGGGGTAACATTTTAACCACTAAAATTGATGTAATCATTTTAAGTGTGCCAGGGAAGACACTCTGCACAGATGCAGGCCAACACAATGCAGCTGAGATTAGAAATAAAACTCAAAGTAATTGTAACAGTTTCCATAGAGACTGGTAGTAATCCATATGGCAACCTTGCAGAGATTAAAGCTTTTGACCTCAGTATGGACCCCTGTAGGCAGCCAGGGCCGGCAAAGTTTCATTTAGGTGGATAAATGACATTGGAAAGAAACTGATTCAACTAAAAGTGATGACTTAACTTTTATTCTATAGCTTCTTGCCTCAAAGCCAATTTAACAACATGGTTTGTGATGTTTTTTAAGAGTCTATTCTTTTTATTTTTTCTGTCTTTTCAGTGTTGTCATGGACATAAGTCTTTCAAATAATTTATTAAAATCCAAGAAATTCTACCAAATTGTTGAGCAGAGGAAAAACTGGATAGGACATATAGTACCTTGTTCCCATTTACTGTAGAAAAACATGAATGAATAGTCTGTCATTACATCTGCAGATGTGTTTCTGAAATCTGCATTGGTCTTTTTTCTGTGACAGCTGACAACCTTGGCTGTTCTTGATGATGTTTACATTATTACATTAAAAAGAAAGATATGGGACATAAATTCAAAATCTTTGACAATTACTGCAGAAAAAAGAAAAAAACAGCTTTGGTCAAATGGGAGGAACTGCAGGCATACATAACTGTGATTTCCTTGACTGATGCCCGTCAATAAAGCAAATGTGCCCGAACTTTCTTAAAATTGCCAAGACATTAGAAAAAGTGAAATGAACAGTTGAGCCAAATGCATGATACAGTCTCTAACTCTGATACAGACTCTGATACAGTCTGATATTTTTGGTGCCAACTTGTAACTACTGAAAATGGAGACATCAATCTAAAGACTTCACCACTGAGCCATAACTGCTAAACAACCTCTCTTGTTCTCTTAGAATCATTATGTTTTACTCAATCCAAAAAAAGCTCAATGTTAATTATAGATAATCTGATAGATCATGTGAGGCAACAACACTCTATCAGTAAAATTATCCCATACTCGGGCTTGGTTTACTCAAATGATGAAGGTCATCTGACCCAAATGTTGATTAATTGTCCACAAGTGTGTTTGTAGGATTCTGCATTTTTTCATTTCTGGGACAACAACACTCTCCATCTCCTCCTGTACATAGAAAAGAATGGAAAATATTCCTAAATATACTAAGCACCCCTCCTTCTCTCTCTCCTGTTCTGTTTTGTTCTGTTTCACACTCACATGCACACAATTATCCTTTACTGGAGGCTAGTTACAGTTCGAAGAGTTTCCCAACATTTTAAGTTTTCTTTTTTTGCATATATTATAAGTGCACATAACTCTTTTAAACAGTGCTTGGTGTCCTGACATTTTTTTCAGTTAATTTGTGTGCATATGTGTGCGAATAACAGCACACACATCTGGCAGACATCTGGCACTTGAAAGACACAGGAGGTGGTCAGCTCAAAGAAAAGCAAAATGCTAAGAGACCATAACTGACAGAGAGAGATTGGTAGGCACAGCAAGTGCCGCACACATCCATCACTTCAGTCAAAAGGTAAACCCTAAGAAACTCTGAAAGCACAAAACCCCCTCTCCAAGTGACAAACTCATGTATACCTGTAAATACATACAATCCTCAGTGCACTGAATACAGTCAAAAGCATGACATTTTATGTCAGAGTTTGTGATGCTGCATTTTTGTGTTTTACAAACGTAAACAAGTTGTACACAGTGTATGTCATCCCCAGATCATCCAAGAATATACACTACCTGTAACTAAAGAAAAAAATCCTGCAGTGTAGAGCAGCACATGCTGACACATTCAAAGAAGGATTACATAAGGGTGCCATGATTGCACGGCCCAGATGACTGCAACGAATAGTGCCAGTTGATATAATAGTGCCACTCAATGGCTCTGCCACCAAACCCATTTTGATTAAGCCCAAGATACTGATGTCTATCAGCAGTAGTGCTCACTACCGAGTCTGATGACGTGATGACAGGATCTTCAGTCCCTAGTAACAATCACTCCCACGCAGGTTCTGTCTGGAGTCTTGAGACAAAAGAGTAAAAGAGGAATTGAGTGTAAATTGTGACAGAGGGCGACAGATTTTCTGAGTAGTACATGACAATGAAACAAAAGCACAATTCTGTTTTTCATTCTCTTCATAGAGTCTGAGATATGTTTTTGTCATCATAATTAACACCTGGATTTGCACAATACTGTTCTGTTGACAAAAGAGACTAACTATTGTAAGATTATGTTTTTGGTTTCCTTTTTTGAAGGATGTACAGTTTGTCTTGAAGCACTGTTACAAAGTTACTGTATCATGACAACAGTTTGGAAAATTAATTCCAACTGAGAAGGATCAAAAATAGAATCTTTGGAGGATAATTTTATTTTCCTCATTTTCTAGGTTCTTCAACTGCACATGTCTTATGTAAGTGCAGTATTTTGTTCACAAATGTTTGCATCTTGTGGAGAAATTAAAGCATTGCCTCAGAGCAGGGATGAATAGGAAGTCCTGTTTGAAGTTTCTGTTTCAAGGAGGCGAGCAATTACAATGAGCTCAATAAATATTTAGACAGTGATATGTTTAATGCATTAGCCACATACTCATATTTTGGATGTAAAACAATGAATTGACAATAACTAATGAGTTAAGTGCACATGTTCTGCACGCCCTTACTGGCCTTTTGTAGTGGCAAACGTAATTCAGTACATCATTCATACATTACACTCTGTTTTTAATTACCAATTAACAATTCTACTGATCACTGAGTTATATGTTGAACACCTAAAACAAGAGAAGACACACGAATTTCTCTTGTTTCAAGGTTTTGTTCCCAGCCATGTTGCATTTCCACATGTGCAGTACATGACTGGATATAACACAGAAATGAGGGCATATTTAATATGTGTGTGCCTGCTACAGAGACTCGGAATTGTGAGAGTTCTCAACTATGTTTTGCTGGAAGGTGTTGAATCATTTCTGGTAACCGGACAGTATAACCATTAAACTGCAGGCAATGATTGGAACACTTTAGGCTTCAGTAGTTTGACTAAAGAGTCTGTTTTCTTGTTTACCAATTTATGACAATGAAATGACACAAATAGCCTAATGAGAACTGTACAAATTAAATTCAAAAACTCTTTGAAATTTGTGAGAATCTGGACATCCTTATCAACTAATACTGAGTGGAGGGTTAGAGAGGATTTTTGAAATAATGTTAGCTATGGCAAAGCTGTAGTCAACAGGTCTAAGGGACAGCAGAGGAAAGCTGAGTGGAAATGTTGCCAAAACTGCACAAAAAATGAAGAAATGCAAAGCGAAATCAAATATTATATAATTTTATGAATGACTGATATTTGTAATTTGAACACCAGTTTGTTGGCAAGTGGCCATGGTTTGAACAGGATAAAACCCTCAGAGATGTAGATGTACACTCCAGGACTGTAATTCTATAGCAAATGTGTTGTGTCTTCTGGTTTCTTGCATCTCCATCGTCCATTACAACCATCAAACTAGTCAGATATTATCTCTCCAATATTTTGCTAATATGATATGGAAAAAAATTATCAGTGTATTAAATCTAATTGCAGATATAGTTGATAAATTACTAAGGGGAACAGTCAGCATTTTGATAACCAAAATATTACAGGCTCTATTTTTGTAGAAACTGGATGTGAGTGTAAATGCAGTCACGTTCTTGGGCAGAAGCATGTGTGGGTGTGGCCTGGTTTTGCAGCTCTGGTACAAGTGCAACTGCAGCTCAGCATGGCACAACTACAAAAAAGGCCAAACCAAAATGAATCCAGTTTTAGGGTAGGAATGCATTATCAGCATATTGAGTTGGAGAAGTTTGGTAATGGCCCATCACATCAGCTGCTTTCATTCACTTTAAAAGCAGCAGACAATTTTCAAATGGGCAGGAATATAAGTAGAGGCCAGCTTCTTGCAGTTTTTCTATCTCCTATATATTTGGTTGTGATTAAAATGTTGTATTACATACTTGGTTTGTTTGTCTACAATTACTCAATGACTTAAGCTTCTATGATTTCATGTACTGACTACTCCTATATGCCTAATTATCCTATCACCAACAACACATGAATGTGAGGTTTCTAGAAAATTTATAATAGAAAATGATAACAGTTAGAAAGAAAGGTACACTAGGGGTCATTCCAAAGACACACAGGTACAGCTATTTACAGTAGATAGGTGAAACAGTATTTTAAGCAACCGACAATTTTAGTATTTTCTTTAGGTGAAGACAAACATTCATTCACTGAGAGAGAGCTGTCTCCTTTTCCCTTCTTTTATACTTAAAATTACCAAACTGTGAGCTTTACATCACTTTCTTCTTGGTCAATTCTAGGCATTGACAGGAGATCAATAAGACACGCTGTTCTCCTCCCATGGTGTTTGGAGATCATGTCAGGATGGAGTGATGAATAACAGGAGAACAGGCTCGGCAGTGGAGAAAAATGAGCTGGACGCAGAACACATGGGTCAACCAGGTTAATGATGTTGGCCATGATTATTTGCAGGTGTGAATGATGTGAGATTAATCATTTAGGAGCAATGCTTGAATGACAGGAGGTGAGAAATGGCAATGATCAAACTGGCGGAAATGTTCATGAGCTCTACAAAACCTTTACTGAGGTGGAACAACAAGATGAAGTGAAAGAAAATAATGCAGCTGTACACTCAGCTGTGTGTGTCACGACATGAAGAATTTCAGGACATGTAGGCCTACTCTGGGACGATGGAGGGATTTCAGACCTTTGCTCATTGTGAATACTAAACTTAAATACTGCATTGTCTGTCATTACTCAATCATGGTCCTGTCAGAAACCTCAAATAAAAACAAATTATCTCTGCTGGCCATCTTGATATTATTGGTAAAGAACAAAATGTAATTAAATTGCATCTGTGGTGCAGGCCACACAGCATTATTTCACTTTATTTCCCCTGCAGATGCAAATCAATGACCTACTTAAGATGCACAATCCAATGTTTAATTTCCAACAGCATTCTGAAGATCTTCTTTCAGTCCATTACCCAGTGTATCATCCAGAAAACCATGTTATATGTAAACTATTTTATATTTAACAGATCAGCTGCATGCAAATGATGTTTAAGGGAATAAAGATACTTCACATGAATGCAAAATCATTCTTCTTCTGCTGAGCACAAGACATGGCAAATGGTAAATGGGCTGCATTTATATAGCACCTTTCTAGTCTTCAGACCACTCGAAGCACTACGTGCAAACATTCACCCATTCACGCACACATTCATACACTGATGGCTGAGGCTGCCATGCAAGGTGCCAACCTGCTCATCAGAAGTTCTAATGCTCATTTACACGCATACACTCACATACCGATGGCACAGCCTTCGGGAACAATTTGGGGTTCAGTACCTTGCCCAAGGACACTTCGACATGCAGACTGGAAAAGCTGGGGATCAAACCACTGATCTTCTGATTAGTGGACGACCCACTCTACCTCCTGAGCCACAGCCGCCCTGACATGACTTCAAGGGCATGTGCAGATTTAGCTTAATTGTACAAACAGATGTATCTGCATATTTTAACAACTATGAAAAAAAAATCTCTGGTGCATTCACAGGAAAAATAACCAAGCTAAAGCCCTGCACTCTCAGTGACATGACAGACGTTGCGCTCAGTTGCCCGACTGGACCAAAGCAGATTACCCAAGGCTCTGACAAGTAGAGATACATACATGTTTTTAAGACATACTTGAGAGCTCCAGAGAGCAGCTGATATAGATTTACCGGCTCTGTTTAAAATGCATCCACACGTACATCTAGACCCAGCTGTCTGTGTGGCGCAATCAGCAGCATAGTTCTGGGAATACTGTTGCAACAAGGAGAATGTGTGAGGTTCAGTTCCAGAAGGAAAGACTCTGATATTGCAATCTGCACATGAATATGTGTGTGAGTGTGTGTGTGACTCTTGTATGTCTATCTTTGTGAGGACCCAAGTTGAGTTTTAGATATTTAGAGTGAAAGTGAGGGCATTTGGCTCAAACAAACTCTTTGAAAGTTGTCTGAGGTCACTTTTACACCTGTAGTTATAGAAAAAATGTTTGGTTCTGGTCTGTCTTGAAAAGAAAAGAAAACATGGAGTCCTATGGACTGATAACCAATTCATTGGACAGTTTTGGTGACTATATTGGTCCTATATTGCATCATCAATGCTAAGGGGAAATCAAATGCCAGAAACTGACACCAAGTCATGCAGCACCTTATTAAATTTTATATGTATATTACCATTCTCTAGTGTCACATAGAGCTCACCAGGAAATAACTGATTATAATAAAATACTGTGGTTGGTCTGTTTTGCTTTCACACCACAAATGAACTGCATCAGAATTCACTTGAAAGCAGACCCAGACCCTCCTTTTCACTGTTATGCTGTTATGCTGTTTAGTCTGAACCAGAGTTGGATTGAACCACACCAACCATTTTTTGACGACCAGCGCAATTAGTGCTCCAACAGTTTGATAATTTCCTGACCTTGGAATTCGTTTTCCCCGTCTGTGTAGTATTTTGGTGCCCAGTGCTGGCACAGGTGGAAGGAAAGGTGCAAACAGGTGGAGGGTGTGTTCAAATGAAGCAGCACAGGGTGAGTTGTTGGTATTTTGGTGGAAACTGGATCTTAGAATTTGTGCTGAGAATAGATAGAATAGTCTCATAACCACGTTACTGGTGCAAAGTCAATTTGCTGCCACTTTAGTGATTTTATGAAAATAGATGAAAGCACCCATAGTTTTAGGGTTAAAATTTGAATTATGTGTGTGTGTGTGTGTGTGTGTGTGTCTCGGTACATAGCATGTAAAAAAAGAGCAAGACCAGGAAGAAAGTTGGAGATCCATGTGGACTGTTTATGTAAGAACAAAACCATGTATACATTACACCTACTCATATGTGGATGCATACATAGATGTATACACTTCCCATGATACTCTTCTAAATCCTGTGGTGATATTTAAAGATACATCTGTCGTTTAATGTAATGCAGAGATTATTCATCATTTGTGGACATATTGTCCATAAGTGTCAAGGGGTGAGTATACAATAGATGCATTGGGCTAGATTCACGGGAAAAACATGATTTGTCACAAGTATCTCTGATGCGATTTTATTATGCAACATTTGCGTTCTTGTAATTTAATGATTACAACAAGGTCCATTTTCATAAGGCGCACATTTAATCACCAATGGAAAGGCAAGATTTTCTGCCAGGAGCCTGTCATTGTGGTAAAAGCACACAGCATGAGTCTTAAGCTAATCAATGAAGTAAACTCTCACAGAGCAGTTTATGTCTTATGCATCTGACACATAATCAATTGATAAAAGTGCAAATATAAAGTTGAACCAATCAGATGCTTCATCTGGAGTCGCCAGCAATTCGAAACATGAGCTGCCTGACTGAGCAGCCTACTTAAAAAAAATGATAGATAAGAAACTGAAGCAGGGAACAACATGAAGGCCACATACAGAGTGCTGCTGTACAGGCTTGCAGCAGTTGTACCTGTTGGTGTTTTGTGTGATGGGTGTGTGTGTATAAGATGATATAGTGCATAGACTTGAGGTATATCATAAATGTTGGAATTGTGAGACATGAATGCACTTAACATTTCATCAGAGCTTTTAATAAGGGCTTATTTATTCTCAATGGCAACATTGAATTGATTGACTACTTGTTAATCTTGTAATTTCAATTTAAAATAAAATCATGTGCCCCTTGAGACATATTCTAAAATATTCACATACATTTTATATTAGGCCATTCCTTGCATTCCATATGTGTTTTCAGTTAAGTTCAGTTCAGTAAAATCTGTAAAAGGCAGCATCTGAAGTAGTAGAGTGTACTTTTGGCAGGTTGTCAAAGACACTTCCTGGGTGTAAATCTGGAACCTTTGTTGCATGTCATTATCTTATATGCGTCTCCTGATGCTTTTCGGTATCAGCTATCTAGTAAAGGCAAATAAATAACTTTAAAGAAAGCTTTTCAGGCTCAATAAATGTTTTGGACTCATATGAACTTCGTACACCATATTTTGATTTGGACATTTGAGAAGATGGATCATTTCAAAAAGCCATTTTCTTAGTTTGAAAGATAATTTTGGTATCCCTATAATTGATAAATAATGCAACTATTTCCTAAAATCATGAATATTGAATGCAATCTGTATTTTAAACTGCATTCAGGCAACAAAAGAAAGAAAAGTGATTTTATTATTCCAGTTAGTTGAGTTGCCCAGGTACATCGATTAGGCTGATGATGTCATAGGCCTAATCTACAGTACTTATAAAATAGATAATCATCAGCCTCTGAGCCATCAGCTAACATGCCTGTGTTATTACGTCTTTATTAGCTGTTGTTTCCTAACACCTCTATTTATTCCTGATGATAGTTTTAAAGTAAAACCACAAGCTTTATACTGCAAATATGCCTCTGTCCTCTCTTGGAGTGACTCCACTCTAAAGTGCTCTAAATATCAGTGGACCTTCATGGTTAGTTGTAACTGCACATGCATTTTTGTATGAGAATTAGTACCTTCCACACCGTGAATGCACATTATCCTATATAAAAACACAGTGATAAAGACTTAAATATGAAAAATGAATTCATCCAAAAATGCACTTTGCAGCTCTGCATATCATATTTTTTTTAGTTTCTTTCATAAGTTTCTTTCAAGGAGAAGCCTGTCTGAATTGTCTGCTTCATTACAGAAATGTTGATGTGCTGTGGTGGTGAGTGTACTTAAAGGGAGAGGAAAGGGGATGATTTCATTGGCCATGATTAATGACAGGCCCTGTCACACCCAAACATAATTTATGTCTCCAAATCCAACCCCTTTAACAACTGTGCTATTGCACCTCTGTGCTGCCTGTGGGTCTGGTTATGAAATTACCAAATTTCTCTTTTCATGGCCAAGTGAGTTTGCATCAGTGCTTTTCTTTGCCTTCTAATTTTAAAATAGATCCACGCCTGAAAGGCTCCACTCCCAGTACAAAAACATCATCACCCACACACACACCCATGGCTTTATCTGACAACAATGAGGTAATAGGTAGCCTCATTAATTTCACTACAGGTTACCTGTGCTTTGAAACAGTGCATCATTAAGGGGACCTGACATATTTCAGCACTGTAAGACAAGGTCAAAAAATGACCTTGTAAAGTGAGCGATAGGCTAGATTGAATGTGGCCCTGTCCTGAGAATCGGGTATCTCAGGGCTCTGTTGCTGTGCAGACAGGAGCAGGGGCAGGACAGGCTATGGTGTATAGTTTGCAGTTTGAAAACGGGTGGGGATTAGGAAGAATACAATATCAATGGGCGTGGTAGGGGTTGACATCAGTCATGACCCATTAATTCCCAGGTTTTTACTCCTAGTAAAGGCAGTGCACTTTGCAGAGCGGTTATATTTATGACGTTTTTCTTACCCCATGCAGACATGCTCTAAGTGAATATATAGAACCTTAATTAATGAGCTTGGTAGGGGATAACACATTTGCTTTGTTTCTATGATCCAAGGTGAACTCAATGTAGGAAACAGAGTACTGCAGTAAAATGGCACTGACTATTGGCACTGGTCTAATGAAGTGGAAGTGAATGTGGGTTGATGGACATGCACACTTTGGTGCTACAAACAACCAGTTCACGGGAAGGTACCAAAAAAACACCAAACCACCATAGGTACAAAGAAAAATATCTAAAGATGGTCCATGTTCAATGGTTTCATGACCTCTGTATGAAACTCTCAAACAGACAAAAATCTAATATATGAGGTGACCACATACATGCAAATATGTGGTTAACAATATTCCCCAAATCAGTCAGCTGTGTTAAAGTACAAGACAAATACTTATCACTAAATGTTTTGGAATAGTCACTTTGATTATGATGGTGGAACATAAGATATTTGTTGTTTTTTATGTTTTTTATTAAGCCCTCCATGGATGCTCAAATGGGATTAAATCTAATATTTGTGAAGGCCCTGGCATAATGGCTGCTCATAACCTCACATCACAGATATCATTGTCCTGGAAGACTCTTCAGATTTTACCTAAATTTCATCATGTTCACAAAATGACTGTGACATTAGTCGTGATTATAACTGGTCTAATCCTAAAAGATGATTGGACTGATTCATGGCCAAAACTGCTGCACACTACTTCAAAATCAGGAGAGCTGCTGAGGATATTAGGATTCTGTTGTTTGTGTTCAGTCTTTTTATAAGCGTATCAACAATGTCCTTGGTGCCAAGCAATCTAGATGATTTCTGTGTTAACTTCAGGGCTTTGGTTATCACACACTGAGAGTGAAGTGTAATAAAGAAACATTCCAAACCAAAATGCACATTAGTATTCAGAAGGAAAATTCAAAATGAGGGCACATGCAGAATCAAAATGAGATGTTTTATACTGCTGGAATAGTGAAAATAGCAAGTACAGTAGTGTTCAGTTCATAAATCCAGCATCAGCTAAACGTACCTCTGATAATGGAAAAATATTACATTGAAAAATTACCAACAATCCTGCTACCCCCCCTCCTTTTTTTTCTTTTCTTTTACCAAGGTTGAGAATTCCTATACATCAACACTAACTGTCTCAACATCACTTGGGGAATTAATAAAGATAATTGTTGATAAATAAACTAACTTGGATCTGAAATACTGCTCTGAAAAAGTCATTCTGTATAATTAGTCATAAAAACACAATAGCTTGCAAATTTTATTACTCTTGCTTTCCTTGACTTTGAGCTTCTGACAAATATAGACACTTTGTAAATCTTAGGCATAAGACCATAAAAGCTGTTCCTATAAAAGTATTCTTAAAATCTCTTTGGGCCATGTGATTGATTCTGAACGTGTAAAATCTCAGGCTGATGTTTGGTTTTTCACAGATCTTTAACAAATCACGGCAAAGAGAATTTTTTTTATCATAAGACATCTTTCTAAAATTGGTGGGGGGACTGTTGCTAACATATGGTCCCACAAAGTAAAGATAAACAATTTTCTAAAGTGATCTTTTAAAGGCTATTAAGTATAGGACTAAAATGGAGGGCAACAAAATGAAGGTTTGCCCAGCTGGCCCTCAAAGACGCAGTTTTGAGAAGCGAGGAGACACAAGGACATTCTACAAAGGACAAAAAATTGAATGCTCCTCAATAATGTTCAGTATGAATTACAATAAGGCTGATTGATGGACATTAAAAAAGTCAGTCTGAAAACCTCTCCGTCTGTCCATGAAAATCTAGAGGTCAACGAAGCTCTAAAATAAAATATTACCTTAAAACACAACACAATATAAAACATTCTAATTCATTCCAGTGGGAGTGCCAGGGTTACGGGCAGGCTCACATTCCTTCCCCTCCTCCTCCCCACTCTAACTAATGAGAAGCTATAAATGAGGAGGTTTGGATAGTGTTTGGTTCTGAGGGGGCCAAGGTGCCCTCACACACAGCAGTGTGTAGAGAGGGTGACTGCTGGGCATAATACTTCACACATCAGCTGCCTCTCACATATGGCTGTCCTCGTCTGGCCCTGGCTCCTGCCCCATCTGCCTTCCCACCTCAGTCCCCAAAGTTTGTTTTTCCAACCAGTGATTGGCTGCCTCTGAGTCCGTAT
Organism: Thunnus thynnus; assembly: GCF_963924715.1. Taxonomy (NCBI): domain Eukaryota; kingdom Metazoa; phylum Chordata; class Actinopteri; order Scombriformes; family Scombridae; genus Thunnus; species Thunnus thynnus. Next base: position 14,794,206 of record NC_089517.1, read on the forward strand.
TGTGTTGCCACATCGCCCCCAAAGCCAGCCGTTCTATCATTCCAAGCCCTACTCTTCATTGTCATGTGCACATAACAAATCTGCCCTTCTCCACTCTACACAAGCCCAGTCACCCTCCTACCCTCATAACCTTCCCTCTATCCCTCCCCCCTGGATCACTGCCCCCATCCTGCCAAGCTTGGCGTAGGGTCACATCTGGAATGGAGAATTATTACTGCCCCATTCCTGCCCTCCCTTCCATCTATCCACAGATGGCCTGTTGATTTTAAGCCCTCTACTGTACAGTGAATGCAGCCTGTTGGCATACAGCGGATGGTTAATGTGGGGGGAAGCCTGTTGAGGGTTGTGATGGCTAAATTGTTTTTTGGAAAACAGATGCAAAGATTATTACTAAACATTTTACACTGATAATTTATACTGCCATAATGATCTGCTCAGGTGACCATGGTATTTGCCCTGCTGCGAGGTAAGGCCAGACAATAATGCACTAATATACTGGATAACTGAGCTTAACCGGGCTGAGATGGTTTGGATTGATGAAGCTGAGTGTGACCTGTTTGGCTACAGTTCTGGTTGGAAGGGACAGTGGTGGAAGACGTATTCAGATCCTTTACTTAAGTAAAAGTATGAGTTTTAGCAGCAAAATGTACTCAAAGTATTAAAATAAAAGTACTCATTCTGCAATAGCTGATATGTTATTATACTGTATATGAGATCATTACATCATTAATACTGAAGCATCAGTGTGTAAGTAGCGTGTTACTGTTAATTTCAACTACTTTATATACAGTTAGCTAGTTTAGTCCAGTGGTTCCCGACCTAGGGGTCGGGCCCCTCCAAAGGGTCACAAGATAAATCTGAGGGGTCGTGAGATGATTAATAAACAAGGAAAGAAGAGAAAACAAAGTTCTGATATACAAATTTGTTTTCAGTTTTTGGACTTTTTCTCTAGCTTTTATTTTTGGTGAAATATTGGACCATTTGAATATTTATCGAAATGAAACCATGTGAGAAGTTTAGAGGGAAAAATCACTATTTAGTGGCGCTGTTAACAACTCATAGACATTTGAAATGTGACCCTGACTACATGCTGCTTTTTGTAAGACGTCAAAAGCCAAAAAGGTTGGGAACCACTGGTTTCATCTTTAACAATGTGTTGTTATATAAAGCTTTTTATATTATCCATTATGTCAAATCCTCATCTGAAAAGTAACTAAAGCTGTCAAATAAATGTAGTGGAGTAGAAAGTATAATATTTCCCTCTGAAATGTAGTGAAGTGGAAGTATAAAGTAGCATAAAATGGAAATACTCAGGTAGTACAAGTACAAGTACCTCAAAATTGTGCTTAAGTACAGTTCTTGAGTAATGTACATAGTTACTTTCCACCACTGGGAAGAGATGAGGTTAAAACAGACATGTGTTTCTTTTTTTAACATAGTTAGGATCCAGTGTGACATATTTCTGAATGCTGTTGTTGCCTGCTTTTGATTTTCACATTTTATTGTGTTGAAATAGCTATTGCAAGAATTTAATGTTTATGGTGTAACAGAGGCCAAGGGTTCCTTTACCTGCCATTGAACCATACAATGTATGTTATTCTCCACTCAGTATTGATTGCATGTTATGGAAGAGGCACAACATGCACAAATGAACATGGGCATTTGTGCATGTTGCATATATTTGTAAATATCTCTGCAAATAAATAGAGGTGGAGGTGTTATTGTCAATTATCTACAGGGTTTTGTATTCATGTAAATATTACCTTGTATTACATTTATTCCTGGTGTTGAATTTATGTAAACATGGTATTCTATTGTTTTGCCTTTATGTTGAAAGAGCCTGGGGTTGGTATTTTCTAGCCAATTATGTGCATCGGGGATCTATGAACAGCTGCTGGATGCTCTCAGTTGAGAAAGGTGTTGGCGTGTATACCAGTATTGTATGTGATGATTAGAAAACAAAAGCTACAAGTGGTAGACTACATATTACCTTGTCTCATGCCTCTTTATTGCGTAACTCCAGCTGCTACTGATCATGTGGAAAACACTGATTTTAGAAGTTAAAATATCAATGTCTCTAATACAGTTAATTTTAAATGGCTTAATTTTCAATTTGCAATAAAAATATTTAAAATTCATATATATAATTGGGTTCCTTATTAACAGTTTAACTCTGCTAAACTAGCATACTTTAAATTAAATGCATGCATTGATTAAAACACAGTGTTGAGTTTGTTCAAACAGCCAAAGTCCATAGAGACTGAAAATTAATAGTTAATTAAGCTTATTCACTCAACATTCACTCATGTTCATTATCTGTTCTGTTTATCTTCATATTTTACTGGAGAAATCTAGTTTGGGATATTGACACCATAATTGGGTATTGTCATTTTTAGCATTTGTCTTTAACCAGGGGAGGAATTAACTTGAAATGTGCATCACCTGCGTCATATTCCCCTTTACCTACATATAGCCAAAATCCCATTACTTTGAAACTGCTTACAGCTGTTCATGCTCAGGAGTTTGGCAAATGCACCCTGTCGACATCAACACACCATCTAAAGCCAGAGGGGTGATAGTGAAAGAGTCAAAGAGCCAAAGAGTGACTTCCCAAATTTGGGCAATCTTTCTATCAGCTGCTTATCTGCTTGGCTAACAGAGGAAAGGAATATTTCTTTATCTGAAAGGCTTGCAACCTTCACAAGGTGATGGACTATCATTGCATGTGCAAAATCTCTTATCCAAAATAAAATTAGATTTTGAGTCATGGCTCTGACATAAACTGGGCAACACAATTTCTCTTTTTCCACCTGGAGGCAATAATTGTAGATCTCTTGTTAAATCTGCACAGCAAACATACCCAGGTTAAGTACTTTTAATAATGGAAATTATCCTGAGCATTTGTAAGTCTGTTTGAAAACTCAACTTATTCACAGTGTGTCATGATGCAGGTATTAAATTGGATAAACAATGAAAATTGGAGAGTTTTTAAAGACTTGTTTCAGCCACCTGCATGTCATAAATTTAAAGAGAGAGGGTATGGAAGGAAAAGACAGCAGTTGTTTCCTTTAATCATAACAAGATTGTCACATATTGCAGCATACTTATAGTTAGCATAACTATGTCACTTGCAGTGTTTTCCCATAGTGATGTGCAACTTTGTCCTATTGCTATTTAAAAACACACTGTTAGTACTGTACAATGACTTTGTACATTCATGCTAAAAGTAGAGCGTGGGAACACTGGGAATAAGCATCAACAACAAAGGAAAAAATGTACAGATTTAAAGGGGGAGATGGGTTGGTTAAAGTAAAAACAAAAATTGAATTCCCCGTAACAGAACAAGAAACTATGTTTGCTGAAATAGTTTTAAAGGTTTTGAATTTTCACTGAAGTGATTTTTCTATGCAACTGTTCCTGTTGACATGGCCAGTCTGTTTTGCTTTCCCCTTTTAATGCGTGAAGACAGTGAGACAATCCTGTTATTCTGGTGCTTCCCATCCAAACTGAGGCCTTGTGGCACACAAGAGGTACAGGTTATTAATAATGCATTTAAAAACACAAGATTACAAATGAAGGAAAATATTGAAAAGTGGAGGGCAGTTCAGTGTATCAATTAAGCCACTGCAACTTGATTCATCAGCAGCAGCAGCCCTTTGTGCACCTTAAACCAAAACAGTTGGCCTGGGGAATTTCAGTCTGAAATCACATTTGGCAAGCTTCCCTTAAACACCCCTTCCCTCTGGTAGCTCTCAGTTGGTAGATATTGGCAGCACAGGTCTATCTGTATTTAGCATCAGTGATTATCTAAGTATTAGTGGCAGATGTTTTATGATGCAACATGTGTAATATATTCAAAAATACAAAAAAAGAGGATAATCGTTTAACACTGACTTGCACCATATTTTGCCCTCTAAATAGGCTTAGTTAAAAATTCTGGTAAAATTAGCTTAAAACACCTATCCAAGACATACTTAGAGTAAATTGAAAGTTGTTCTTGAAGAACATGCATAGTTTTGGTCTCTTTTGAAAGGTAACACTCTGAAGTTTTTCCCAACAGTTTCCCCAACAGAATTACTGTAAGTGCTACTGGCCTTGAGTAATAGATGTTTGAACACACTGAAGCATAAGGTTTTTAATTCCACTTTAATACTTTTTTTCTTTTTGCAAACAGATGCCTGCAGATGACTTATTACTGTGACTTATTAGCTGGAAAACACAATGAGACCACAGCATGGAGCCTTACCTAGTCCAAGTTCAAATTTAATAACAATACCACAGAAATTTATATTTTACACAGGTTTTTCTAAGGGTGTGTCTAGGTGTCTTCCAACAAATAACCCCTGCTTTAGAGTAACTGAAACATAAACACATTATAGTGCTTTGTTCCCCTGTTGAAACTAAACTTTGTACATATAAATGAGTCAAAACAAGTGCTATGGTGGAAAAACAGTTTTTATAAAAAGTAAATAACATCAAACTATTCATGTTTATAAAATTTCCATGTTGTGGCAGTTTTAATCAATTATAGAATTGAATAAAACTGCACATGGTAATTTTTGGAATTTCATTGGTTATTTGAAACATCAGTCATCAGCAGAATCTGTTCCCATTGGCTTGGTCTTTGCATGAAAGAAAAGGGACAGGCACCTCCTTTCAGTGCGGACTCTCATTGGCTATTGTAGGCTGAGGACAGGATATGGAAGCTCCTGTTGGGTCAAGTGAGGTGTCAATCGAAACGTCAGAGTTCAGCCGCCATTTTGATACCAAGATCTGGCTAATGTTTACGTGCTAACACAAGTTATCATGGAAAATACATGGGAAGATTAGGACATCTGCTGGCTAATTTGAAATGATACAACAGCCGTTCGCGGATATTTATTGCTGTGGTCCAGATCCGGCCACGCCCAGACCCGACACTTTTGGCACTTTCATCCGGCCCACTTACTGCGTGGTGATGGCACTTGGGCAGCCCGCTCCTGTTTTCCAGATTTGAGCCACAAGCAAGCTGTATGTCAACCAAGAACAAACCAGATAAACCAGAACTGGCCCACATCCAGAATACACATACCTGAGAGCACTGCATCTTTACCAAAAAAGGCCCACATTTGATTTGGGATATTTGGGCCATATTAGCTATTTTATACGTGGGCCATTTCAGGCTTACATCTATTTTGTCCGGGCCACAGGAAGGCCAGCAGTGCTGCATCATTGCCTGAAGTGGCCCACTTCTATATGCTATCTGGGAAGACTGTTTTTGTTGGAGTTGGAGTATCAGTCAGTGGAGTAATATGAGGCTTCATAGTTCAGTAGCATGAATTTTGTAATTGCGTGTTTGTTTGTTGGTGGTCTGACAGAGACGTTGATTGTACCTGCTGTTGTGATTGTATCTTGAAATGGTTTACATCAATCGAATCATAAGAATCTTAGCTTTCCAAAGATGTGTTGCATGATTACCCACTTAAAGACAGGAGTTGTGCACATAGCAGAGTTGTGTACTTAATAGTATGACAGCCCGTGGATGGGCCATCAGAACGTTAAGAGGTTAACTGCTGTGCAGATGGTAAAAGGTGATGAAAATGTTGAAAAGACATGCTGGTTTACGTTGGCTTCAATGCTTACAGTCATGTTAGGTTGCATAAATTTGATCTTGAGAGTGAAAGATTTATTCCATCTCCATCTAATCCCATGCCATAATCTGTCTTTGTCATATTCTAGTAAAATCAAGGCATTGTTTTTCCTTATCTTCACAGGGAGGTGAAAGTGGTTCAGATATTGAACAGTACCTGGCTTGGACTATCTTGCTCAAAGACATTTAAACAAGTTGGATGCTTATAGTCACAAGGTCCTGAGACTATGCATTCCAGTTGAAGGGTGATGTCACTACTTACTACACCAACCTGCTTATTTAATGGGATCCACTGACAGGCAAGTCAGCAGTATGTTGAGCATGTCATGTTTGTGGGACCATTCCTGACCAGCCGTAGCCTTGTTGTATGTGATATTATCATACTATAAAAAATGAGAGATGGATTCATTACTGCGGTTAAAGAATGCACCAGCCTGGCAGTGAACGCAGTTGGCCCTGCATACCAGTGCAGTCTGGTGAGTCATGGCCCACCTCAGCTTGGAAACAATGGGCTAATTTTAGGATCCCCACCCTTTTCCTACACAACAACAGATGAACAAATACAGAAACAGAATATCAGCCGATGAATCAGCTTATTATTAGCAACTTACAGTAGGTGAGCAAAGTGCAGACTCTGTGCCTTCCTCTATGATAGGTAGGGTTTTTATTAGGAAAAACAGGGAATTTATTTTATCCCTTTAGAATAAAATGAACAGTATCACATCAAATTAAAAAAGAAAATTATATATTAAACCATTTTTCTTTTGATCTTTTCTTTTGTTTTTCCTTTTTTCTTTCTTTATTTCTTCACTGTCTATTACAGGAAGCATAAACTGTCCTTGCTATATCATGACCCCATTTACTGTAAACGGCTTTGGCTATTCTCTTTTTGCAGCAGGAGACTATTTTTGTGTTGGAACATGAAATCACGACAATGATTTATAACATATCTACTGTGTTAAAAAAAACTTTCATTTGAGTGAAAATGGGCAACATTTTAAAATAAGAAGCCTTAAAAATAGAATACTTACTGATTTTGTCTCAGGACATCCCTCTGTGTGATGATTGTCAAGTCTTTACCGAATGTAAAACTTCAATATATCATATTCTCTTGTCAATATTAACACAATCACAAATTTTTAAAGACACTGCAGCGTAGCAGTAGTAATGGCTAGTGCTACTGAAATATTAGAAACCACAATGGGCCTGTTGTTGCTTCTAGTGCAGTGACTGAGTGGGCTTATGATAGCCACCACTGATAAAATAACCCAAGGACAGCCCCTGGGCAGGATCTGTCTAGCATATGCTCATAGCCTGTTTCTAGAATGATGAGAAAACCATTAGAAAACTGCAGATGGCTGAATCGTGTTCAGGTTCAGGTTCACTGATTTAAAGAGCCCTTTATCACAAATAAGACATTTTGAAAGGATGTTTCAGAGGAGGAAAAGAGACAGAAATAAAATAAAAACTAACTATGTCCAATAAAACAACAACACAGTGCAAACTAACAGGTCTGTATTGTCAGGGGTACCCAGCACCAGCCTAGTAGGTAACCTAATCTGGCATCACAAGGCATCCTGCCTCTCAAAAAAAGTGAAATATTTTCAAAACAAGCTTTGATAGTTTTCTAGGATCATGCACACTTGACTCCAGTAGTAGCCTGGAGGTTAGAGAAAAATCATTCTGACTGAAAATTTGCCAGTTCTGGGCGGACTACAAAAAGCTGAGTGAATACCACTCTTACCCTCAACAGCTACCATCAAAGTACAGTTGAGCAAGGCACTGAACCATCATTTGTTCCAGGGGAGCTGCACTGATGCCAACACAGAAAAAAGTCATAATGGTGCTGGGCAGGTGGGAATGTAAAGCCCTGAGTGGGTGTCAGACTCTCCAGCTTTCAACTGCCTGCCATAGCTTTTGGTGTAAGTAAAAATATATTTAAATTTTATTATTCATAACATTACTTTCCCTCATTTTTTGTATCATTGTGAGAATGGCAGAAGATGTGAGCAGACTACTGATTTACCTTCATTTTGCATTTGAAAGTCACAGCGATTTGTGTTATTACGGCTCTGTCAGATTGATGGAGTCAGGATTGATGGGGCTGCTGAGCTGTTCCTGAATGCTCGTATGAGAATAGAGGTTACAGTCTTTTTCTCATCAGCACCTATGACACTGTGATGAGTGGAGGTTTGTAGTTTTGACTGACAACTAAATACGGAGGCCTGCCACATACTTTTGGATAAGAGGCAGCATGTGACTCTAATTTCAGGAAAACACTGCAATCCATGAAGCATAGCAAGACTTGGTTATAGAGTTGCATGAAGATAATAGATATAAAGGGAGAAGGAGGGCAGGGAGGGGAAAAAAAGAGAGAAGTGAAAAGTTAGCAAAAGAGTGTGAAGTCAAGAGGAGCAGAGACAAAAATAATAAAAAGAGGGAGTAAAGGTAAGGAGGAAGGAAAGATGCGTGAGCTTGTAGCATCAGCAGTGTGGTGCATAACTTCATTAGCTTACTAGTGTAGGACCAGCCTCATTTTACACAACAGCAGGTAGAGGTCTAGACGGAGGCAAACAGAAAACATGTCTGGCAAAAGCAGGAGCAAAGAACTTTCATGAAACTCTCATACTATCCCAGCAGAGCTTGGCTAACCAACTGACCCTGATGAAAAGAAAGGGTAAACAAAACGAGTTGCTGGAAAAGGTTTTGTCTGTTAGAACTGGGAAGTGATGACTGGCACAGCAGTGAGTGCCAGGTAGGGAAAATTGGACTTTAATGCCACAAAGGGGAGCTTGATTTGGTCCCGGTACAAATCCAGGATATTTTTTTCTGCTTCCTACAAATGAGAAAAAACATTCAGGCAACAAAAACATAATTTTCTACATTGGTAGTTAGTCATGTTGGTCAAAAGAGGCCAACATAGTTTGACCTCTTCAATGTCATGTTCATCTGTTCCAGCATCTGTTCATGAACAACATGCCAAAGAGAGAAACAAGCATTAGGACTTGTGAAAAAGACTGTTTATTATCTGCCCCTTCCCCCACCTCTATTTTGTTTACATGGAGGATTTATGATGGCATGACCTCTATGATTTTCCTACAGTGAGGGATAAGCCAGCTAATCAAGAGGGAGAGGCAGAGGTTACACCAGAAGGCAAGAAAACATATGGTCAACATGATCCTGCCATAAATTTCTCCCCTTTCATCTCTGTCTTCGCCTCTCACTCGGTCTAGTTCAGTCTTTTTGCATGAGTGCCTGTATCACAGATCCCAGTCCCCTCTAAAGCAGACATCAGTTGGCAGTTTATCTAACTCCACAGCCCTCCTTCATCACAACAGACCTCCAGCTGTCAGTAGACATCCTTCCAGCCACCACACTGAGGGGAGAAGAGGTTCAGTCCAACAGAGCTGCTCGGGTTCCTCCCCGACACATCAAGCCCTCCTACGAAGCATGAAGCAGAAGCAAAGGGAGATTTTCCTCTCTCCTGTGGCTCACAGTGTGCCAAGCTAGTTATTATCGGTAGGAGGAGGTGAGGGAGCATCTTATGAGGCAACAAGGTGCCGTATGAATGTATCTCTTTCTTCCTTTCTTGTTTTTCCATGTACCTACCCGACAGTGTTTCTTCCTTGCTGTGCCTCTCTTTCACCTTTCCACTCCCTATGCCTCCTCTGCACACTATTCCACACAGCTGACACCAACACAGGTAATTCTGACTAATGTGACAAATAAACTCTTCTAATCTCAACAAAGCGGCTGTTGCTTTCTCCTGTGCATTCATCTGTGTTAAATCAAAGGTTTTATGCAAATAAAGGTTTTTACAGGGTCTTACTTTTCATCCAAATAAGCAGCTATATCAGGTTGTAAGCTGGACAGCTTTGAACTTACTATGTAAACAAATGTCAGGCTTCGTGCTGAAATGCAAACCTCTCCAGCATTCACCTGTCAAAAGTAGACCTTTTTTTTCTAAATTACACCTTTTCTAACGAAGCAGCATCTCCTGCAAAGAGGTTTAAGTTTTTAATCAGGTGTGTCTAGTGAGTGATTCACCTGCTCTGCTGTTTGAAAACTGCTGTGACCTTAAAGAGCTTAGCACAACATCATCACTTCCACCGTAGAGTCTTACTGTATATGCAAAGCTTTACACTGTCAGCTGTGCAAACTAGATAAATAACGTCTGTAAATGCTGAAATTCCACAAGTAAAGACGTCAGATTTGTTGGTCTGTGCAGTCTGGTCAATCATATTCCAACTTATATCTCCAAATAAGCTTCATACACCCTATTTTTTTCCATTTCTCCATCTCTTGCTAGTGGGAAAGTACATTACCTTGTTTTTTTTATTGGCATGGCAGTAAAAGCATTTAAACATTAACAACAATACATCAGAATATATGGGGCCTGTCAGGGTGTATGCTGTGTACAGCTGGGAAGCACATTGCCAAAGCACAGCTGTCTTGTAAGCGAGGGTAGGTTCAGTGCAGCAGAAAGACAAAGCGTCATTCTGCAGTATTTATGAACAATTTTTAAAGGGGTGGTGCTGAGTGCTCTCCTTTGTACTCGCCAGTCTACATATCCTGGCCTACATAACCTATGTGTGACAACAAGCAGTCGTCTGTTGAGTGCTGTCTGCTCTCCAAGGGGAAGTCCTGTTTTCCTCTCACATTGGCAGTACCTTGTACTTGGTTAAATGTGCCAAACAACTGATTCATTGGAATACAGGTGCACAACTCATGTCAGTTCACCTGAATCACAAATAAACATAATTTCCACCTTGTCCAAGTGCCACGTAGCCATGCAGATAGTTTGGTTGTGTTTGCCAAGGTTTTGAGATCTCTGCCACTGAGATTTGAAACTGCTGCCACCCCAATTTAGTGGAGGTGGAAGAAACTTTGTTTTTTGGTGCACTGAAACATTGTATTTCAAAAATTAAACAACCTTCATTTCTAGAAAAGTCATGGCTACTAATCCACAGACCTTGCTGTCAACAGATTTCATCAAGAACAATTTTCTACCAAGGCTAACATACGGTAAAAACTATTCACAGTGAGGTGTGTACATTTTTCTAAGTAGCAGGAGTTGTTCTAATATTTCTATTCAGTTTTTGTATTGAAAATGTAATAAAGTCAAGGCCTTTACATATTTTCATAAATCATACTTATACAAGACACGTTTTTGCTGCCAATAATATCATTTTCACATTCATTTGATAATCATAATGAGATTTGTATTTAGCCTAAATAATAATAATTAAAAAAAAACAACTGTTCTCTTACCGTATGACCAACTGTTATGTGGAACCTGTGATTGTGAGCCACATGAGGGATAATACCCAACAAGTGCGACCCATGATTTCAATGATGCAACTGAATCCACGATGTCAGCAGGAGTAATGACATCAGAACAGGTCTCTTGATCCAACACACACTTCACGTTAAATTTAGGTCAACACATTTGGACAAGCTGACTACTGAAAGGACCAAATATGTCATGTTGTTTTACCATTTCTTCTATATAAATTACCCCCTTTTTAAAATAATATCATGGTTATTTTGATAACATTAGTTGTTACTGAGTTATCAAGTATATATCTGGTATTATATGTGTTTGACATGCATAGGAGCTTATAGCAGTAATCAGTTAAAATATTTCAGCAATGAGAGAAAAAAAATCATGATGAACAGTACTCGCTCCTTGTGAGAAAAAAAAAAACTAGGGCTCATAGAAATCAATAATTGTGATATGGTGTCCTGTAAACACTGTTAGAATAATGAATAACAGGCTTTCATCACAGTGAAAGTCAATTTAAAGAGCTGTACAAATACAACATAAATACAGAAGCTTTTCTTCATCCAAATAATCTTCCTGAAATGGAATATTTTAACATAAAATTAAAATTAGGTATATTAAATTTCTTGGAATATTTTGCATTTATGAATAAATAATCTACTCTATCTCCTCTATTTGACATTTTGTAGGCATTGGGCGGTTCCTCATATGACCCTGCAAGTCATCATTGGCATCAGTCTGTGCCCCAATGGTCCTGGACGGTGCCATCAGGAATGGACGTGGTCTAGATATCACACAGGCCTCTCAATACCATGCCAGATGCAGCTTTGCCACCCATGGCACCATCTCAACCTTTTAAAATTTAACGGTTCATGTACGACAGGGCTGAACCATCTGGCCCTTCAAAGACTTTTTGCATGTGAAAATGACTTTGGAAGGTGTTGAAATGGTCAGCTTGATAAGTGCATTATGCATTTTACACTTTAATTGAACTGGTGGTTTGTTACACTATGAAAATGTATTTTTCCATGCATTTAGCAGTACACACATTGTCAATATCTATATATCTGTCCATTTTTCTTTTTTTTCTTTTTAGGCTAAGACAGAGTAAAGATCTTAGGTTACCTCTATTGTAAATGGAATATAAAAGAGTTATTCTGTTATAGAGAGCCATCCTGCCCCCTTTTAAAGCTAGTCTCTGTTTCACTAGCCTCTGCCTGAAATGTATGATTGCATAATGTTTATTTCATCTGGTTTTCTAAAAAGCTGAAACATGACACTGGGGCTTCAAAAAGTCCTCATACTCCAAAAAACAAAATAGATTATTTTTCAAGGACTTCCACAACAACCCATAAAACCACACAAAGACTATTTATATAAATATTCTGATCTGCTATCTATTTGGTTGATGTCTGGTTAAGTTAATGAGGCAACTTAAACTATGGTATTAATAATAATAATGATAAACTTTATTTATACAGCACTTTACAAAATAGATTTACAAAGTGCTGCACATGGTAAAATCAAGATAAAACAATTCAGTACAACAGAATTAAGGTTAGAAAAAGATCATGGTGATGGTAAGGTTAGAAAAAGATTGTTTTCATGGTTAAAGGAAGCAACTTTGCCTGCTGGCAGGAAACAAAGACAGATTCCGGTGTCAAAGGCGCAACATTTAGTGTGATCAACTGTCCACCCAAATCTTCTCCGTTGTGGTGTATTCACATGCATCTCCTCCAGTCTTGTATCTGTCGTGTGTTGCAATTGCTCTGTGTGGATGTCCGTGGTGCACTGAGCAGAGTGGGGGATGTGCTAAAAGTTCAAATTTGTTGAACCTTTGTGAGTGCAGCCAATCGCTGTTGACCACTGCTTGAACTGAAGGATGGATGAAAAACAAATGACTTTTTCTGTTTCTCAATTACCTTAACTGTACAATAACATATTGGCCTCATATGGAGACCAGACAAAAAAGATGCTTGCTTTGCAAAATATCAGCATGCAGATGTAGTTCCAGTACCAGGTTTGTGACAAAAACACTGTTTGAGTGTCTGAAAACGATCGACTGCTAGCAACATTAGCATTGTAGCTTGTAGGTTTGTACCAGAGACTGTAAAAAATAATGGACATAGCCACCGTGATGTCACCCACTGGTTTGTGGACTCCAGCTTTAAAGTATGGATATATTATAAGAGCTGGATACCGGACTAAAAATGGCGCCCATTCAGTCTAATAAGAATTGCTCGGCTGGCACATATGCCAAAAAAAAGTTTCTAGCTTCCAGGTTTGCTTCCACATTGTGCGGTCCACTGAATATGCGCAGTAGTGTTTCCCCCGCTAGTCCCGCCCGCGATTTCCCGCTCAGCCCTTAGACTTTACATCGTGATGATGTCACAGATTTTTAAATCGCTTTTCTCAGCTCGAGGAAAGTTTTTCAAATATAAAACCTCCATGGATCAAAAACTCATAATAGAAAGAGTCATAATTGACTTTGTTTGCGATTCGAGGTGTCCTGTCAACAGTTTTACTTCTCTTACGTCTCTTTTACAGTGGTGGCCTATGGGGAAATGCTTTTTGGGCCACAGGGGGATTTTTCGCTGCAATACAGCAAGTGGCCACTGGGAAAAATTGGCTGCAAAGCTGAACAACAGAGCCCTATCCAGCTCTTATAATACATCCATGTTTTTTAAGCCTCGAGTTTGCATTTTGAGCATTGCCATCTTGGATCTTTGGCGCCAGAAGTGACCATATTTAGACGAGAGGGTGGAGCTGACCCTAACACTAGCTGATAGCTTGGTTAGCATGGTGCATTTACAGTCTATGGTTAACTGTGATAAAGCTAATGCTAACACTAATTTTCACTAGCGAAAAACAGGCTTAAAACCATTAAAACAAAATGTACTTACCAGAAAAAACTGAACATCCGAATCCTTAGAGGGTCTTTTAGTACAACCAAATGCTGAACAAGACTTCTTTAGGCGACCAAAGTGTTACAATTAACTTTGATAAACTTAAAACACAATGAAATAGCAATGGCTACGGCTATGGCTACGCCTTCGCCTATACTTTGTGAATCTGGGATTATGCCATGGTTACGTTACCTAACCAACGTTGCCTGTGACAGCACCTACGTGTCACTCGAAGCAGCCATGCCCTTAATTATGCATAACTTTAAGCCTTAAAAAAAATGGCTGAGTTATATAAAGATTCACCCCTGTACAGTTGTCATGAATGGGGAAATTAGTTATAGAGACCAAAACTTTTTTTTTTTGTACCAGGCTGTATGGGCATTTTAATATGGGGGTCTATGGGGATTGACTTGCCTTTGGAGCCAGCCTCAAGTGGCCATTTGAGGAACTGCAGTTTTTGGCACTTCTGTGTTGGCTTCATTTTTCAGTCCTGAAGGTTGCCGCTTGGTTTGTTCAAAAGTCAATCCACCAGGTAATCAGAAGAGAATACTAGCAAGGCAAGACCCTTGTTTTTCTGTAGTAATGTGAATCCACCTTTAGAAGTTTGCAGTAGAATACCAATCTCATTCTTCTTCCTTCCACCTCTTCCACCTTTGCCACAGAGAGAGGACAGGAGCACAAAACCGGAAGAGGTTGCTTGCCAACAAAGCAAAAAACTTTTTTACATTTAATCAAATGACCAATGCTGCTGTTTTGGTGAGGATAGACTCTCCTTTGGGATGACTGCACATTCCAATTATTTTAGAATATGTTAACATTAAATATGGATGTGTCTCATATGCACGTCATGTAAAGCGGGGTACCTTGAGTGCACAGAGCTGGAATCAATTATTTAATTAATTGCTTAATCTGTTGAGCAGTAAAGTGATCAATAAATTGATTTATAAATAAATCAGTCAGGATCTACACATGATTTCCTGACAAAAAAAAGTGATTCGACCCGACTAATTTGCCCGAGTTCATATCCTTTAGATGTACAGTGTGACACCTTATTGTAAACTGGTGTCAAGCACATTGTGTCACATGGACAGAGGATCTGAGACAGCACTGTCACTGTCCTTCTGCCACCCAACTGACACCTGAAAACAGGGTGTTCAGATGTGCACTGGGCTGTGATCTGAGTTGTAACACTAGCCCGGATGCACAACACATGCACTGTTACACAAACACACACACACACACACACACACGTCACTTGCAATGATAGTCTGGGTGGTCGGGAGGAGGGGAGAAAAGAGAGAGGCAGAAAAAGAGCAGTATATCTGAAGGAGAGACACATTAGAAGGGCATCTCTTTTGTTTTCCATTAAGGTAACAGAGATGTGATGGCAAGGATGTTGGAGCAGATAAGAACAGAAAGAGACATAAATGGAAATGGAACACAGTTTTTTCCTGGATAACCTGAGGTTAACATGATTTCATTGTGACTCAAAAAACTCATCCACAGTGTCAAAGTTATTATCTTCAATATAAAGTTACATTCTTGCTTCATACAAAGAGCAAGGTAAGTAGCAGATACTGGGCATTCTAGTTTAATGTATGCAGTATACTGATTTGTGGAGTGCCACATCAAATGGAGAAAGACAGACAGAAGCTACTATCATTGTTGAGCCAAATTGAGAATCCTTAAAGATAATTTCCCTGCAGCTGGTTAAGTAAATGCCAGATAGCATTCAAACAAATCAAACACCCAAACCAGGGAGTCTTTGTGTTATGTGGCACACATCTCTGGGGAGTGCCTGTTATTTACACCCTCTCATCCTGTCTAGGTTGGTGCTGTGCAGATGCATCACATTCTCACTTTGTTGTAGATCAGCTTTAGACTGCTTTAACTGTCAGCCGCAGCCCTTTAAATCCCTCAAGGCCCATTCTATTTGCACTAGCCATTAGCTGAGGAAAAGGCCTCGTCTGTCGCCTGGCTTATTTAGCAGCTCTTTGTTTGTTTTTCCCTTGCTGATTCCTATTTGATTGTTCCATTCCTAACTCCTCATTGATGTGGACTGCGTATTCATTTTTTGTTAGTGTTTCAGTGTATAAGTTTGGGGGATAGTTGGGGGTAGTGGTGGGGGTTCAAAGCTCTAAAGGATGGTCTAATCATATGCAGGCACGCCGTCAGAGGCTTTAATCGCCTTTGTCAGCCGTGTCTGAGTTCAGAGAGGGGCCGACGTCGCTGCATGATACCCACTGCTGTGTTCATACTGGAGATACATAAACTTTCAAAACAAAGGGAGGAAGGCAGAGACGCGAGGCTTTGATCCCACTAAAAGTTGCCAGTTGCCGTTGTTGTTCATACTATACCATACAAAAGCCTGCAGTTTAACCAAGACTGAGTCTTTGAACAGGTGCCAACAGACAAATGTCTCACAGATTTTCATTGTGGTCAATTGACTCCCGAGGCCATAGTCATTAGCCATCAAAGTGAAGTATTATCATTGTGGAAGCATTCTCCATGCAAGTTGACTCTCAGTGAGTTGCCATAAGGTTGCTACAGTTGACTGACAAAAAAATGTCTCAACTTTCACCTTGATGGATACGGATGACAATTTTCTATATTTTTCTTATTGTCAACAAATCTCATGTGCAGACCCAAACCAACAATCCACTCATCCTATAGTACTTACAAGTACTGTGCGTTTATCCAATGTCTGATATATTGTATTATTCCTCTGTACCATAGACCTCCATTGTTGTTCAAAAACTATTAAAAACATATCAATGAGTCACACCGTTGCACTGGGTGACATGTTCCTTCGTCCTTGAAGAGTGTGATTACCGTAGCTTGTTTAGAAACGGATCCAAAGAATAAATAACAGCGATAAGATTGTAAATCTCAGGAGAGAGGTTCCATGTATGGCAGACGCCACTGCACATGCTCGGGAACGTGGTTTGTTTACAGAGCTTCACTAACTTGTTGTGGTACATATCACAACCTCTTGACTTTGTGCTACATTATGCATTTCTCAAAGAACTCCAGTACAAAGTCAAGATGGCAAAGGATGAGTTCATTGTTGGTTTGGCTCTTCACATGAGATTTGTTAACAATAAGAAAAATATAGAAAATCACCAGCCTCATCCTTTGAACACAATTGTAGTTTACTTATATTATACAGCATATACATAATTCTTGCAGTTTTTTACTCAAAGGAGCAAACACCAGGTTTGTTATATATACCTTTATTGTGGCATAATAAAAATAAAGTAATCAAATAATAACTGAATAATAAGTGAAAGTCTATGCATTCCTGGCAGTATAATGCAACCACTATCCTGTATAGACAGAATCTATAGATCGCTTGATAATGTTAGTGATGTATATTTCTACACCACAGTGGACACAACCTGTCTGAGGACAGCAGCGCTGATGATGAGAAATGCTGAACAGACAGAACTCCTGGCATTAAATCCCATAATTGTTTGGAAATGTCATTTATGTTCTTATTTTAACAAAGAGAGTCAATATGGCAGATAAAGAGCACAAGCTATTAAGGTAAATTTAATTATCTGCCCCACTAATTTATTTTTCCTATCATGAGATTTATCATGTAGCAAAAGTAATTGGTGAGTGTGCATGTGCGTGTGTGTTCACATTTCTGCATGCATACTTATTCTGAAAAGTTTTTACTCAACAATGAACATATTCTGTTTATTGGGTTTCATTGACCTCAGGTGGGATATTGACTGTTCTCCTGGAGGAACTTTTTAATATGAGGTAATGTCATGAAAATCTCTCTCTAATTCTCAACCCTTGCGTTTAGCCTGATTTTTCAAGAGTCTCTCTTACACAAGCTTCCCTTTTCATACAATGCTTAAATATAGAGTAGACAAAACAGGTAACTCAGGATGTATCCCAAAGAACATTGTCAGAATGACATTGTGGTAAAGCTAATGGCAACTAATTAATATTAGAGCAAGGATCAATGTGGCAGCTTCGCCAAAGGAGAACAGCTTCAATAGTAAGGAGTTTGTCCCCAAGGTCATATTCTGTTACCATAATATTGACCTTCCTGTTCCCTTCTGACATTCTGTCCAAATCACATCCTGTTGTTATCATACAGCCATTTAGGTGTCTGTCTTCTCTTTCATCCAATACATCTTCTCTGTGATGGCCTCTGTGGCAAGTTATCAAAGTCTAACAATAAGTACTGACTTTTAAAATAACTGATCCAAGCATATTATACCTAAGCAACAAATGAAAAGTCTCATTATTTCCACAATATTCCAAACTCTTAACATCCTTACTGTCTTGCCTTTATATTCAATCAACATGTGTTTGTCTTTTTATGTGAACAAATATCGAGAAAATCAAATATTCAAGCATTTATGATTGCATTTGGTAATGAACCAGATAAAGCTCGTCTAAATACAATCAAAGATATATGACTAATAACCTGGAACATCTTGGGAAGAAACCTCAAAGAAGCATGGCCAGAGACTAGGAATGCAGGTGCACACAGACTCAAGAGAAATCAGACTATACAGCATCTGCTCTGACTGGAAACACCCGAAGTGATTCCAAAATTCACTAGTAACAGGAAACAAAATAGGCGCATATAATTGGCTTAAAAATCCAGGTGGCATTTAGTGAAAGGTCCTCTTAGCTCTCAGGTGTCTTACACACCAGATATTGGATATTTATGAATTGATTCAGTAGTGTCAGTTAGTCCTGCACTTTGCCAGGGGCACTAATCCATGTGATGGAATTCATATGTCTACTTCATATTAAGTTTCCCGTGTTGCTTATTGACCTTTTCATCTAGCATTTTCCCTCACTGATGTGAGCTGGCCCCTTCACAGAAGCTGTCTGGAGCCATTACTTTGCTGCTTACTATTCTGCTTCGGGTGAGAAACACTCGAACACTTAACACACTCCTTCTCTTTGAGGTGACTGAGAAGGAGGGCTTCATTGTGCAGTCACAAGTTCCACAAACGGCTGAATGTAATACACATATGTTAATCGCTATTTTTGTCTCTTCATTCAGTATCCATGCTTGATATATTTTTGTAAAGTAAAAGTTGTCCTTTTCTATGTGTTTCTCTTACAATAATAACCTAGGTGCCAGAATAATATTCACAAATTTTCAATTAGACAGTATCTCAGATGATGGGAGGAGATGCCCGGCAGGGGTGACATTCTCAGCTTGGCAGTCGCTATATAGCAAGTAAGTATCACAAGATTTCACATACTGTATGTATAGCACCAACAGCTGATATTGTGTGACATTTGTCCTCAAAAACATATCTAAGAGTTTCCTGCAGGCTAAAGCATGGCTTTCTTTTAGACAAGGAAGTGTTTTTAATAGTCTGAAGTCACATTTACATATAGCATCACAAAAACTCTTATCACCATGGCACTTTCGTAGAGTAGCGCCATGCATTGTTATTTAGGCATGTGACGTTGTTTGCCATGATTGTGTGCGCCATCATTTCTTCCACTTGATGAAAAGTGATCCTCTTAAACACCCACTCAGGCACCGTGACCATAGATACCTACTGTGTTTCTGTTTTTGTCAGTGGTATCAAATCAAAGTTGCCACGCCTGACTCTTCCTTTTGTAAAATGTACATTCACTTTTCCGACCTCAGTGTCTCTCTTGTCTCTTTTATGCAACCTTACACACATACATACACATATATTTCAATTTGCTGTACCTTCTCCAACATTACTACAAATGAAAGGAGGACCCTTATCCTTTAACAATGGAATATGATGAATACCTTCTCTTCTATGTTGAAAAGATCTCCTCTCCATTTGCCCTTTTAGCCAGCTTAATACAGAACAGTACTTGATTAAATCCCATTTGCACAGTTATTTGGATCAAGGACCTTGATTCAAATTCAGAAATATGATTTTGCTATCTACTGGAACTCTAAAATCTCCAACTCAATTACCCAGAGACTAAACAACTAAATAAATAGACTAAAGCCTCCATCAAAACTGTATGCATTTTTTAAATTCTCTATGTATTAAACTAATATATATGATGTTGTCATGATAATAATGATTGATGCATGTTGCTAAAAATGTAATTTGTTGTCAGACATATAAAATTCTTTATTATGTCCAGGTTGTGTCTTAGCTTATGTTTAGTAACGTTATGTACTTGTTGCATCTCTACAACAGTCTACCGTACTATAAATATTTCACACTTAGTCACAGTTTCTGTAACAAGTTTTGTGATCTGTAAAGTTCTGAGAAACTATGACTGAAGGTGATTGACATGTACAAAGGGACAAGCTGTTATTTGCTTGAAGGTATACTGTAGTTTTAAAGAGATCCACTGGGGCAAATGAGACGGCGCTGCATGCTGCAGTGCTAGAAATGGTGTTTTTAAGAGTACCTCTGCTATCTTTTTAATTAAGATCTGCCTTGAGGCGACTTTTTAGATACAAACAGAAAAAAAGCATTGGCGCATACCTGCATACCAATGGTCTGCAAATCCAGTATGGGGTAAAACATTCTGTCTGTGGTCGAAATGAAAATTAATTTAATCGAGTCCTCTTCAAATAATAAATAATTTCACAAATAATTTATCTTGATGCATTTGAATGAGTTCTTTTTGACACATTTTTGTACACATAAAGCAGTAATAATACCATCCCAGATAATTAAAAAAAATCCAAGTGTATTAAGATGGATCTTGAGACAACTACAGATACTCCAGACATTAGTTATTTTTTATATTTTAGTTTTATATTTGATTTTTTCCTAATATTTAATTTCTTTAGCACCGAAAAAATATCCACTGGCAGGTTAAGGGAAGTTTTTGTGCAATTAGACTGATATTCCTGAATGAGTATCTAGAAGGACTGCAGTCTGGGAAATTACTAACTTTAATCCTTAGACAGCAGTATGCTGATTGATGCATGAATCACAAAAATCATTCAACCATATGTACTCCTGCAATTAAACAGTGATGATGGAAAAGTTTCCTGAGATAAATGTAATAGTGTGTCATTAGCTTCCCTGATCTGTCATTTTGTATTGTTAAACACTGAAAAAGGACATTAAAAACCCATTCCGAAGCACCAGTCAGCTCTAAAAAGTTTGTTTACTATTCTTCTTGGGGAACTAAGCACCACAAGGGAGGTCACATCTGCTGCTGCCATCGTATGTTCCACTCTGAGCATCTACCACCTAATAGCCATAAATTACAAATTAAGCAAACTCGATTTGACTAAGCAAATGAGAAGCATACAGTATATCTCTCTAACCACAGGCCAGTGTTGAAGAGACTTCAAATTGGCCTCTGAATTCAAATCTAGCTGAAGGGTGGAGTGCAGCATCTTATCTGAGAAGCATTAGTACACATAATTTCAAGCGCCAATTTATTTGCCTTCAAGCAATTAGAAAAAAAAAACGAAAAAAAAAAAAAACAACACAGCGAGAGCAGTAATCTTTTGTGTGGCGAAAATGTGATCTAATGTGATGAATGAAGAATCATTAGCCCAAAGCAAAAAATTTAAGTCTGTGTGTGTGTGTGTGTGTGTGTGTGTGTGTGTGTGTAGGGGCATGAGGTGCCAGCATACGTGCATTTAACACCAAAGAACGCAATTGAAAAAGCCAATTTTTATCTTTTCCAAAGAAAGCTGGCACTGTGAACGTAAACAATACAATCCTATTTGACAAGGCAAAACTGGCCGCAAAGATGCTTGAGAGAACAAAAATAGCGGGTGTGCGAGGTTATCTCCTGGCAGGAGAGAAATTAAATCAAATCCATGACTAGCCATTGCTTAACCATCTCATACAAGAACAAGAGTAAACATTATTAGTAATTGCTTTTTTATTTGACCTTTTCATCTTTTTTTTTCAGATAGATCACAATGAACACAGCCTTTAGACAATAGCAGTTGAAATAATCCATACAAATGAATGTCTCTGGTCTTTTCACCAGTTGCCCGTTGTAGCGTGGAGCCCTATGCTATCAGTGTGGGCTTGGGGGTGAGGGGACGACAAACATTGGGTGCTTATTTTAACCAACCAAAATGGCATGTTGTCTCTATGTGTGTGTGTGTGTGAAGCAGTGGCTGTCTGAGTCTGTGTGCACCTGCATCAGTGTGAGTCGGAGACCAGAGGTGGTTAGCCACATTCAACAAGGCCCTATCCTAATCACTTGGTAAAACCAACAGTCTCAAGTGGGCAAAAATAACCCACTCTAAATTTGAGTAATGCACTGCCGACTGCGTATGATGCCAACAGTGTGTAATTAGACAATAATGAGAGGCCTTACATTATGCTCAATATCCAACTATGTGTTGACCTCAGCAGCAGGCTCTGCTCTAATAGACAGCAAATAGCCTGAGAGAGGGGCCATGGCTTTAAAGAATACCTTCCATCCACTGGACCCAGCTCATTTCCTGCCCACGGTTTGTAAGTGTACAGACAATGGCCAGGCCAGGGGAACACCATTAGAGGGGACAGCACTTTAAATGTGCCTGAACTGTGACAGTGACTGTTAGTGGCAGCCAGACTCTGAGTAAAAGACGGAATCCTGGAGTGAACTCTGCGCTAGTTTTTAATTAGTGCCCAAATAAAACAGGGAGCACAGGAAAAGAGGTTTAATGTGAGTTGGAATTAATTCTATAGTACACAGGTAAAAGAAATTAAACAGCAAGAAAGGAATTGTTTTGTCAAACAAGAGGAGCATGAAAGCGAATAAAGCACATGCGCGCACGCACACACACACACACACACACACACACACTGTTTAGAGAATGCTTGATCTAGCATGACGACTGAGCACAATGAGATGAAAAGAAAATAAACCATGAAGACAAGTGTGGAAGCGTCACATTTGTCTGGGTAGTGTTTTGCCCTCTCTCTCAGCCTTTATTTTACCTTTAAGGTGCTATGCATTTAAATGAAAGGCAGTGTGTTGCTGAAGTGCCCAGGTGTTTGTGTGCGTGCCTATGTGCGCACACGCACACACGTGTAACAGTATTTTTCGCAGGATCACAGTTGCAGTGCGCAGTTTGAACATCACATTTTAACTGTTCGTATGATGTGAACGTCAGGCTCGCTTGATTTATCCAGATACTTGAGTGAGATAACAAAAAAATCTCATTTAAAAATAACCATAAATATTTTCCCTCTCTAAAAACAGTCTCTGCCATCTCCCAGGAAAAGAGCAAGGGCAAACCGAAACCAAACACTTAACAGACGAAAGAGAGGAGGAAAGGCAACAGTTACTTTGCTCCTCAGAGGTGAGAAAGCAAACAGCTGAAGAGGAGAAAAGTAAGCAAATGAAGAGTGAAATAAAAAGAAAGGAGGATGGGAAATAGGCAAAAGATGCAGCAGAACAGCAGGATGACAGGAAAATGTCCAGACATGTACCTCGATTAAGAAAAATAGGCAAGAACAGAAATAGCAAAAATACTCAGACGTGACATGCCTGCGGGATAGAATGTGTTATATCTGTTGTCAAGATTCCAACTCAGCTTGGATACACTTTACACAGTAAACACACCAGGAGCCATATGAATGTAAGTCACTGTTCCCTCTCATGGATGCATCTTACATAGATTTGGTGATTGTGGTCACATCTTCCAAAACACATCTAGTCTAATAGCCTACTGTTCTGCTTATTTTACTGTCAGACAATATTAGAAAAAGCACCTCCCATTATTATTTCAGAGAGTGGCCGAAATGTGCCAAGATTTTCAAAAATAAATGTCTGTATATTTTTTTTTTTTAAGAAAGCCTGAATGTGAAGACACTTGGTTATATAAACCGTGTACCTAAACAGCTAAGACATCAAATCCAAAGTAACTTCAGATAGAATTTCAGATGTCAAGTTTCTCTGCAAAGTATGAGAATTCTAACATGTATTGAGAAGGAGTACATACATAAACAACACAGACTGCTGAAAAAGAACCTCTTTTGGTCCTTTATAGAAAATGCACATTCTGGTGGACCAGGGCTTCATAAGCAGTCACAAGCTCCACAGATACAACAAGCTCTCCGCAGAGACAGTAAGGCAGTTTTATGATCACCAAGGAAACCACTCCACTTTCCATATGGCAGGTTTCTTTTTTGGAAAGAAAGTAAAAACATAATGAACACAAAATACGCATACTAGTTATTGTTAAAGAAAATAGCTGCCCTGTAAAAATCTGCTCAGTAAAAATATTCAAACTGTTATCTTGTGGTTGTTGCTTTTTGTTGTTGGTTTGAATTGTATTCTAGATCAGCTGGCTCATTAAGCTTTCAACAGTTATTGTATTTGATCCAGCTGGATCTCAGGGTAAAAAGAGGCGACATCTCAAAAGCATGAAGCCAGCCTGCAAAGATGCAGAATAGAGAGGAAAAACAAAAACACCAACAAAAACCCAAACTAAAGCAAACTCACAGAGTTCGACAGCTACTAAGGCAACTTTTGCCAAATACAATATAAGCCCATGTATATTGCAACACAACTATATATTAATTTAATAAAATACACAATATAGCTTTTGTACACATAACAATTTGGCTCAAATGCACAGAAATTGCAGTAAAATCAATAAAAATATGTCAATTTTTTGATGTAAACACATCTAAATTGAATACATTTACACATATAATGATATTATGTATAGTGATAATGTGAAGGGACATTTTCTTGTTTATTCATATTTTTGGATATTTGTCTTCGAAACAATGGCAGTGTCCTTTGCAGTTCTTTGAGTTAATACCACACTCCTGACCTTAACTCGAGGACACGTTTTGCTGAGATTCCTCATTTCTTTTTTTTTCTGATAAAATGTATAAATATTTTGTTAATATTTGGACACTATACATGGATTCATACATATAGTCATCTATATAATCATATAGATATCATCTTTTCACAGTTGAGGAAAAATGTCCCTTTTTATACAACTTGTGATTGCCTTAAGGCTTAGTCACACACATGGTAATTCACTCTACACAAGGGACTGAAAGCTGATGATGTACATGTATAAGACAATTACACAGATGGCCAGTTGTGTATATGCATCAGTGTGTGTGTGTGTGTGTGTGTGTGTTTGCGTGTGTGTGGGGGCATCAGTGCATTTGAGTGTATCAGCGTGTGTATGCGCAAAGTGCAGCACACATGTGTAAAATTGGTGCGTGCGACTACACCAGTCAGCAACATGAATGTTTAAATAGAGGCGTGAGACAGACACAGCTTACACATGTGGCTACAAATGACAGGTGAAACATGGTTACACTGTTAATAATTCTCCTTCAGTGGAGCTTTTAGGCCCCTCTAACCCGAAGTCCATAACCAACCCCTGCAAACACACCCCTGATTAACAATCAATCTCTTCATGTTCAGATACAGGATCCATCACACGTTAAACACCTATATTAAAGTCAGAAAAGATAAGGTTGTTTTGTGTATTTCGGTCTTTCACTGTCCCAAATAGATTAGAATTTGTTTCTCTGTTTTCGCATCGATTGTCATGTCTGACCATAAATAGTCCTTTCTCCTTCAGTGTCTATGGCCATCACACATAACAGAAATCCACCTACACACACTTAGATATGTAGGATTTCACGAGAGACCATGAACAACACACTTATGAGCTGGTGGGCACTTAGATAAAAGCTTGCGAGGTGCCAGAGGCATAAGCCTCTGCAATTTGCTTAAGAATCCAAAACAAAAGAGTTTAGAAATTCAGCAGAATTCAGATGTTTGTTGCACAGTTCCTTTTTTCTTTGTAGGGATCTTAGCATCATAACTGGTGCCAAATGACTGACATAATAAATGTTCCCATTGTCCGTCCAGTGTCAGTACTTTTCAACAACAAATACAGTGAAAAGAGCTCCTATTATAAGAGCCATTTAACCTTTTGATTTGTTTTGGTGACAGTTTTGGCATGAGAGTTTTTGGAATAGCATCCTATTCCTCTCTCTACCTCCCTACATCTTTTTGTTGAAGTCCTTCATGTCACTTCCTGAGTGTGCCAGTGGCCTCACTTCCTCTGCAGTCCTGCAACAGTTTGTCGATGTCTCTCACCACCTGGTCAGCGTCCATTCCGTCACGGTTCGCGTCGGGCTCCACCTGCTCCAGGACACACTCCATTTCACCTGTTGTCTCTTGGCTGATCCTGGAGCGGGCCTCAGCGAGCACCTTGGCCACTGGGTCTGAGGGAGGCAAGGGTGGGTAGACCCCCTGGTCCCTGGTTTGTTTGGTTGGTGACAGGTACTGACCATCAGGAGGCCCGTAGTGGCCAGAGCAGGTGGCAGGAGGAGGCTTGCCTTCAGCCCCGTCAGCTGGGCTTTTGACTGAGGAGCAAGGAGACATGGTGGAGCAGCCCTTGGTTGGACTGCTAGATGCTGAGGGTACCTCTTGGAGCAGTGGGCTGAGGGCACGTTTCGCCTTCAAGTAGGGCTTGACGTTGGCAACCAGGATGGTGTGGTCACGCCGCTCTTTGCCAAATGTACAGAACGTCTTCTTGCCATTGGGGTTGACAGTCTCGTAGGTCTCTGTCTCAGGCACGGTTTCCATTCCTGCTGGCACGAACATATTGTTGCGGTAGTCGACACCCTCTGCCTGGTTTCCCCCAGCTGGGAACTGAGGCATCCAGCAGCGGTCAGAGTGACCCAGTACTCGGCACTCCTCTGTACAATTCACACAATCCTCATCTGCGGATAGAAAGAAAAGGAGGGGATGGATGGAGAAGAAAGGGATATTTATATGAGTAGTGCGCATAGAATAGAGTAAAACCACATCGTAAGACGGTAATATAATCACAGTGTTATTATGAAACTGAAGTTAAAAGTACACAGAGTTGGAGCCCAGTGTTAGGGAAGTAAAGCCAAGCCTAATTGAATTATGTAAAAAAAAAAGGAAGAGCCAGCTAAGGATGTCCCATCCCAAAGACACATATAAATGCATGCACATGTGCACGCACACACACATACATACACACACCTTTCCAAGGGACTGGGGGACACCTGCTAGCATTTCCAAAGCTCTGATCAAGGGGATGGCAGAGCATACAGAGGAGATGGGGAGGGAGCAAGAGAAAAACAACAACAGTTGAGGTTTGGCAAAGGCATAGTGCCGTTATCATAAATTCATGTCAGTGGGCTTTGAAGCCCTCCCTAGACAGAGAGGCTGTGCCAAATGGCTTGTGCTTCTTCCCTGTGTGTTTGTGCCTGTCTATTTGTGTGCTTGTTGTATTATGTGTATGTGTGTATTTGTGAGTGTGAGTGTGTATTCCCCTCTTTCATCTCTATTCAGAAGGATGCGCACTCTGGCTGATTATGGGAGTGTTCATGCCTGTGTCAAACGAATCCAGAACTTGGTTAAAAAAATAAATAAATAAGTAAAAAGAGGAGCACATTTTTTCTCCTCTTGGGCGTGAAGTGAAAAATAGAGGAGAAAACGGAGCATCTGTTGTCCCACAAATGGAATTTTTCCATTGGCCGGGTGGGATGAAAACAAGAGAAGACACACAAAAAGACAGGATCCTAACAGTTGAGACTATATGAATGAAATTGGTACTGGGAGTTGCTTGTTTCTCATCCTCCCACCCATACCAGACTGTAATATACTATAAGTGGTCATTTACAACAAACTGTGATAAACTGACTTTAAAAAGCAGTGACTGTTATTTCTGGCACTTTTTGGGGGACATTTGTTGTATCTGTTATTTAGATGGACTAAAATAGATTAGTTGCATACACTACTCAACACATCTCAGTGTGCTGTCTTTAAAAGGCTACAAGGCACAGGTTAGACAAATTGATGAACGCAACAACACACCAGCATTTAATAGTGCTCTCCAGTAAAAATCCAAAGGTTGCTTGCACAGGCTCCTAAACAAATGCGGCAGCTCAGGCAAATCAAATTTGCATGTTGGTTTTGAGATATGTGATGCGTCTCTGCCTGTTTGTGGAGCCAAACGCTCAAGACAAGCACCACATTTCTAATTTCTTAAAGCGACACAGCACTCACAGAAACAGAACTGAGGCAGCCTTATTTGTTGAGAGGAATTAGGCAAGTTTTCATAGGAGCTTCATTTCTGCATTATTGGTGTTTTTATTGTTAATGGCACAAGTGGCAGACAGCAATACATGAACTAAAAGTTAGTCATAGAGTTAGCAATGTCACATTTTTATAATTAACAGTTAACAGCTTGTTGTCACCCCCCCCCCCTCTCTTGAATGTAAATGGTCAAAACCACATTTTAAATCAGATTAATTTATCTTCCTGCAACAAGTGTGGTTCAAAAAAATTAAAGTCAGTAGGTGACATCACACAGGAAGTGAATACGGGATGCTCTCAAAGAGGTTATTTTAAAGACAACATTTAAAGGATATAGATTGAGGCTACTCAGAACTTTACATCATTTCCACTATTATTCTCCACCGAACGTGAGAAGACAACAACATTACCGTTAGGGGCTGTAAAGCCACCCCATCAATTCCATAATGCAACGCATGGACCTTTACAGCATGTCGAGAGTGCTGCTTTAAAGACCACAAACTTGGGACTAATACAATCTTTTGTTGATGCGAATGAGCAGGCAGAGTGGATATGCTTGAGTGCACTTGGCTAGGCTGTCTTTGCCGTGCTGCAGGTCAGCAGCCTAGATTCCTGAGAGACTGCCCTCCTAAGCTGTAGAGATGAGCTTAACACTTCACAAATGTTTGAAGAGGCCAAACAGCGCTGGCAAAGAGAGCCTGACATTTCCCATGTTGCGGCAGTCATCTGAAGAGGAAATAAGGTGAGCTGGAAAGTGGAGGCCTGACCAGTTTCAGATGGACTACATTTAAATGGTGTGGGGGTGAGCGAATGCATCTGCACATGCTGAGGAGCATTTGTGTGTGTTTGTGCGAGAATGATTTGAGTAAGAGGATATAAACAACATGTCAAAGCACAAAGATCGATGATTTGGTCCAACCAGAACACCCTATAATCCATCACCAAGCCACAAAATACCCTACATGTATCCAAGCTTAACAGCAAGACAACCACTGACTTTCACACACCCAGCTCACATGCATTCAAGACACACACAATTAACTTAGCCCCTACAATGTCTTCATGCTCTCAGAGGTGATTGTCCATTCACTGTGTGCATATTAAAGCATAAATAATCCATGCAGACATATTTCCCTCTATTTAGTTGGAGGAAACCTCTGATAGATTATTCATGTCTCAGCTGCACGTTCAACCTTGAGGCGTTCTCCTCATATCTATGGCTAACAATATGACATATGAGAGCAGGGGTGACATTCATCCCCCCCACTCTCTCTCTCTCTCTCTCTCTCTCTCTCTCTCTCTCTCTCTCTCTCTCTCTCTCTCTCTCCACCATGGCTCCAACAACTCTCTGGAATGGGCAATAGAAGCCTTCACCAAGGACACATTTGCCTGTGATGATTTGGCTACCAGGGGCTCGCTCTGTCACTCCCACTCTCCAGTTTCTCTCTTTGCACTGTCTATGTTCCAAGATAAATTACGCTGATAGATACACTGATTCATGCAATATGTTGTCACAATTCAATCAATCAGTCAATGATTTGGTATGGTACAATGATTAAATGCACTAATAACTTGCAAATGTTTTTGAATATACAGTAAATCACTAAGAAAAACTGCCATAATAGGGGGGTGGTGGGTTACTACCTTTAATATATCTCCATCACTTTTGACCTGATTATGCTGTCCACTCCCTTGTCCTTAATCTATCATGGGACTATTTTTTTTTCCTATTTGCAACATGACTGCTTTCCTTTTTTCAGATGAAATTCAAAGTATCTGTTCTAAAAGTCAAAACCTCAAGATATCAATCTATGTTTACAACAGGCAGACAGCATTTTTTATCTTTCAGTGTTCGCTCTTTTATCAAGTTTCTAATCCTGGGCACTGACATTCTATAGCTTAAGATACTTTTGTCCGTAAATCTCATCTTACATAAAAGCTTTTAAAGGAACAGTACATCTTATAACCACATAGGCCCTGAACCAAATAGGAACGACGAGAAAGGGAGGGGACAATCCACTGATATGCAGCAAGGATTTTTGATTGCTCTGTATCAAACGTGTCCAAAACTTCTTAGACATCAGAAGAGGAGAGGAGAGGCAAGATTCAGCTTCATTTACAAAGAAAGAGTCACTGAGACACTGATCAAATGGCCTGGTCAGAGGCTGGCGCAGTTGATATTTGTATCTTTGCAGCCCTATTGTAGACACTTGACCTGAATCCCTGATTGAAATCAGTTATTTATTACACCTCTATTGCTAACAAAAAAGTTTAATTAACTCCGCACACTCTATTGTACTTGTGGATGTTTTTTTTAACGGCAAGCCAGTGCTATCTTACTACTTCTGGCAGGGTTAATTGCCTTGCTTTAGGGCAGAATAGTAAGACTGGGTAACAATGAGTTAGATAGGATAGCTATGTGGGTGCCAGTTATCTTTACTGCTAAAAGCACATGAAACAGTTATAAAAGTAGCAAAGCTGCTCTAAGAAATCTTTGAGCAATAGCAAAAGGACACACAGTGTCAAAGAAACCTTTACCAATTCAGAAAGACCGTTAACTCAGCAACATTGCATACAGGGGGAAGGTAAATGATCCTGGTTCATTGAGTTGTTTGTCAGCATCAGATATTGCCAAGCCTCGTAACAGCACCTGGGATGAGATAGGCTAGTGAAAGCGAATAGATAGAGGAAAGAAGGATTTGTTAATTACTTTCTGAATAAATGAGGTGCCTTATCTAAAAAGTAAAAATCAGTTCAAGTTTTTGCATTGTAAATTAAGAAGAATTTGAATGAAGAATTTGAGTGAAGAATTAAATTAAAAAGTGAATAAATCACCTAAAACATACAGTGTAATGACTTACCAATGTATTTAAAAAACAACAATGGACAACAAAACAGAGGCCTACATCTACTGTGCCTAGAAATTGCATACATGTGCGTGTATGAGTTGATTTATACCTATACCACACAATATCTACTATCAAAGGTCCACTTGATATGATTCACAACCCAGTGTCCACTGTTAAATGTCAAAATGGAATGAGGTTGATATTAAATAATTTCAATAACCTAAAGGGGTCAGAGCTATATGTTGGAGGAAAGAAAAACCCCAAAAACCCAGTGGACTACTAAATTGTGTGTTCTGCTGCTATTTAGTAGTGTAGTAGTAATGTAATCATATATAAACAGCCACATTTTATAACCATAATGAGTGTATCAGTGTCAAAAAAACCTCAGTGTTGCAGCAACAGTGAAGGTACTTCTTCTACTCAGCATTAAAACATCTCGCATCTCTCTTCAATTATAAAAAATGCCCCTCTCTTAAAAAAGTCTTTTATGAAATTAACACTTAATTAACAAGGGCCACAGGCCATGCAAAACACAAATTAGTGGGCAAGAAGGCACAGGGCTCTCCCTCAACTCACACTAACAGAAAATAACCAGTCACCATCCCTAGAATCCAGAGATGTTTTTTGTCCTCTCCTCGATTTAATTTTTCAAACTTTCAGAGTGGAAGCTCTCTCGGTACAGTGCGTGAAGGATGTGCACCTAAACCTGTGAGTGTAAAAGTGTGTCTGTGTATCAGTGTGTGTCATAAAGCATGGTGTGATTTCCCTAAACACCCTTTTCTCCCTCCAGACGCCTGCCCCCCTGGCCCTACATGCCCATCCCTCCTCGCTTTATTACCCAGCCCTGTGATTAATGTCCCTCTGTCACACACTGTGGTTCCTGTGGACAGAGGGGGGGAAACTAGAGGGAGCTGTACACACAGGCTATTGCTAGCAAAGCAGCAGCAGCAAAGAGAAAACAGGACAAACAGATAGGAAACTTAAACATGCACTAAGTTAAAAAATAATGTGCCGGAAATTAAAAAGCAAAGATCAAATAACAATTTAGCATCCAACACTGTGATGGTGAATTATTTTACCATCATGCACACCTGGGTGGTCATTAGACTAAAGTAGCCAATGAGAATGGAGAATGATCCGAGATAATGTGTGTGTTGAGTTGTGTTGTGGTGAAAATCCCCCAACCCACCCGAGGTGGACAGGAGGACTGGCAGCTGACGAATTGCGCAGAGCATCTGTGACAGACCACGACTGCACCTGTTCACCTGAGGGAGCTCACAGTATGTGTTTATGTGTGTGTGTGTGTGTGTGTGTGTGTGTGTGCATGTGTGTTATTGTGTTTTTAATCTCCTCGCCTACTGCTACCTAGCCCAGCTGATTCATGCAGCCCCCTCGTCGTGTTCTCAGCCAATCAGGGTGACTAAATATTTGAACTGCACAGATGACAGAGTCTCAACTCTGACTGAGCCTAATGTTCAGTAAATATGTTATGACGTCTCAGGTCGCCAGTCTACCAAATAGCAGCAGTCAAAGAGAATTTAAAAATTTGGGTCTCAGTGCACAGGTTGCTTCGAAATTTTCAGTTTTTGTTCCCTAATAAATCAGTTTACAAGGTAGACTACAGGGCCAATTAGTCCTGGGGCTTTAAAACAGTCATTGAATATTGTATTCACTAGAATTTTTGAACATCTACTCCCAGTTTTATAAAATAACTACTGTAGTATTATGAATATTATGCTGTGACTTTAGTTTTATCATGACACAGACCTAAAGAAATCACAATATTTATCATCATTATTGTCACTGTCATCATTATTGTGATGAAAATGAGAACATTAATCGAGTGTATTACTGCATCTGATACTGTTATGATTCTAAAACAGAGCGGTGCGGGGAAAGCAGTTTTTTATTTATAGTTAGGTCTGTTTTGTCAACATTTTGAGGTTTCAATACAGTGGTATTTCCATGGAACTGCTGTTTTAGTGCATCCATCACAGTTTGCTTAGGGACCAGCATTTCATAGTAGCTTGCTTCTCTGCTTGAAACCTATTAACAAAAGTAAATGGTGCCCATGATTTGAATTAATATGTAAATGTGGTGTAAATTGCAGTTTTAAATACAGTCCATATTTTTTTTTCTAGTGAGGCTCTCATTATTTAAAGAATATATGACATCCCAGGCACCAGAACCCACAATCAATTTAATGTATCTAAATAATGTAGCTGTATCCAAATCAAAAGAATTTTATGATATAATATGATAAATTGTTGGTTAACAGCATACAATTACTATTTCAAAGTTCTACTGAGTGTGGCCGTGTGTTGAGGGAATAGGCTAGATCTGGATTGTTTTGTGCTGTGGGTGGCTTAGCACATAGTGAAGGATACTTCTCTCCAGTGTAATAGCTTTTATCACAGTGGGAGGCAAGAGAATACCGATGCATAGCAGGAAATGCTTGGCAGCAACGGTGGGGGTGCCCAGTGGCTGGCGTTGCCGAGACCGAATGAAGGACATATATCTCAGGATCAAACACGTCCTCTCTTCAGGCGTTCCCTCACAAACTGCAGGCCCCTCCGTCAGCTAATGCCTGGCTAAGTTGTTCAAAGAACACCCTGAGGAGAGAGTATTTATGCATGGGAGAAAGAGGGATAAAAACCCAAGAGGAGGAGGAAGAGGAGCATAAGCTCATATTCAAACAAAAACAAACACACAAAGCCTAATCAATGATGAGCAAGCAGGGCTGTGTGCTGTGGGTGGTGATAAAGGTCTGTGGGTTGTAGAGATGAGGGGCATCTAGACAGGCAGGTTGATGTTCTCAAACAGCACTTTCCCTTTAACACAAACCAGCAATGAGGGCCCTGAAATGCACAATGTGGTCCTTGTAAATAAAAATTTGTTTGCAGGTGACCTACCTGGTTATATAAAGGCTGCTGCATGTGTGTACCCGTGTGTGTGTGTGTGAGTGTAGGCATTTGTGTTTGCCCTTTTGTATCTGAGTAGAGCAGAATGGAATGTGCGCTTAGCTCTGCCAGTGTCAGTGTGTCTGCAACTTGAGGGTATATTGATTGTTTTTTAATGAACCTCATTTAAAGATACTCCATTAAAATATGAATCGGATTTCCTTGCATTTTGTATGTTTTCACTGCATGCTTTTGACATGTTATTCATAGCTGAGCCATGTGCTGCCTGCTATAATCTCAATTATCAAAGGTTTCAGCCAGCTTTAATTGTTCATGAAGGTTGGCCTTGAGACAACTGTGTGAAAAAGGGGGTGGGGGTGTTGGGAAGTGGAAAGATCTCAGCATTTCTCTGTTATCTGTCGACAATCAGACCTCAGAAAAAAAAAACAACAAACAGGTTCAACAGTAATGAACGGCCATGGGAAACCATCCAAGGCTAAAAGGCGCTGAGTACAGGCAAACTTTATCTGTGACGTGTGACAACTCTGCTCAGAAAATTCCCAACCTATTGAGTAACCTATTGAGGAATGTGTTCTTCATTCAGGTGCTTTTCTTGCCAGAGACAGACCAGCAGAGAGGAAGAAAACTAAGACAATGAATAAACTATTTTTGTGTATTTTTTCCCCCTGTTGCACATACAGCAGCTCAGAGCATTCACTGTTCACAGTAGTCAGAGGCACTCAATAAATATTGCAAGGTCAGTCAAGAATGATCTTTGCTTTAGCCAATCAAAAAATCTGAGGCTTTTTTCCAGCTTGTGACTTAAGACCTTGTAAAATTCACATTTCCTCTGGCTATAGCTCACTCTTCAACTCCTCTTTCTCT
This sequence comes from Thunnus thynnus, assembly GCF_963924715.1. Taxonomy (NCBI): domain Eukaryota; kingdom Metazoa; phylum Chordata; class Actinopteri; order Scombriformes; family Scombridae; genus Thunnus; species Thunnus thynnus. Next base: position 14,828,675 of record NC_089517.1, read on the forward strand.
CACTCCTTAAGTGTTCTAATGGTGGAGCAATTGCAGCAGAACAGCCACAGGCAGGCTATTAGATATAGATGTCATTCCTGCTGTCATCAAGCTATTTATATCAAACATTAATATGAAAAAGCTATAACCTAGCCTGAAAAAATATCAATAGTTTTACAATACATTGAAATAATCAATGCACATTTGGACAATTGTCTGAAGGTATGTACACCAATCAGCTACAACAATACACTCATACCATGTATTTTGTTGTAAGCATGAGAACTAAACCTGCATGTTTAATAAATAACATTTAGATTCCACACTAAAAAATGAGAATATCATGCATTTACCCAGCAGGTGCAGCAAGTGAACACACCGACGTAAACACATGCACTCACATAAAAACTCTTTATATAAAATAAGACATGATATACTTATGAGACTGTGTTTTCTATGTACTGGTGATATGAACAGTGTCCTATGTCTAAATACCGCACATAAAATGGTAGTGGAGTTGTTGTATGAGACTGACATGTTAGCAAGAAGGAACAAAGACAGCTAGAAAGCCACAGGTCAATAGTATCTTGCTACCTTTACCTGGAGAGAGACATGGAGGGTGGCACAAAGGGTGGCAAGGAGACAAGAAGGGGACTTATTAGAAGATGAGGCGAGAAGCGTGGTGAATCAGTGGCTAATCCTCCGTTTCCTCTAAGCCTGTGTAATTAGGACATGGGGGATTGCACCGTGACAGGGGATGCTTCTGGACCGCCTCGCTCTTTTTTCCTCTCTTTTGTTTATTTCTTCCCTCTTTAGCCTGGGTTTACAGCAGTTTGTCATCTAAATATAGCAAGCTTGTGTGTGTCTTGTTTTTATTTTGTGTGCATCTCAGCATGCTCACTCATAAGTAACATAAACAGACACAGCATGCCTTCACCATGTTTTATTTCGACTCACTACTACTGTACTTACTGTTTGCAGACGTGACGGGGAGTGCACTTTTTTTTGCTGCTTTGGTCACTGCATGACACCCTTAGAATGTATTTGGGCATATTTGTGGGAATCAAGTGGACTGTTTCAGCCAAACAAAACTCCCTTTGCCACACACACACACATACCAAAATCACCAACCAAACAAACAAACACGCCGTGATCGAAGGGTGTTTATAACCAGAGAGCCTTAGGAGAGAGAGCGCAGTATGGCCCAGGCACAAGACCAGAGACCAGAGAGGCTGATCAGCATCCTTCTGCCTGTTAATAGCCTTAATCTACTTCCTTCCCCCAGTAGATGGAAAGGGAAAGTTGCCTTGGCCCATTTAGAGAGATAGTGAGCGCAAGAATAAAGTGAGAATCAGAGAGAGAGAGAGAGAGAGAGAGAGAGAGAAAAGGGAGAGCAAGGAATAAAAAAAAATTAAGCCACGAGAATCTATGACTCACTAGCTCATTACAGAAATCCTGTTTCTATCCAAGGAGAAAACAGGTTTAAAACACCCTATTAACGAAAGAATGAAGGGAAACCTTTTGTTGCTAATTCACAGAGGGTAGTCTTTTGAAGTGCCTCGCTCTGACAAATTTTTACATTTTAACCATACTATTTTATGATGTTATTTCCAACACTCTAGATTTGAGGGATCTCTTAAATAGATTGGATTTAGTGCCTAAAACGAGGCGTCGTGGCCCTGTCCTGATATCTGGCCCAAAACAACAAGGATAAACACAATTGCAACTGTTGAGGCTTCATTCAGACAATCCATATAATAACAAGATCCACCAGACATCATACAATCCTGTCACATTTGCTGAATTAAATCATTTTCTTTTATTCTCTCTCTCTGTCTGTCTCTCCGTCGTTCTCTTTTGAACAAAGGGATTTGAACAACTCAGGGTGTCATGGCTTTGTGCAAGTAATCATTCCCATGTGTACTTCTTTAGCAGGATTAGGGAGAGTGCTTCTGATTCTCTGTCTCAACAGAACCACCACTACAATACAATACAGATTTAGAGTATATAGTATTATAATATTGTCTTTATTATTACACTGAGGTTCTGTAATATTAAATGACCTTGAGTATTTTCAGCTTTGAGCCGTATGTAGAATGAAGCTGCAACATGAAGTTGCAACAGCAATATTTATAAATTCATCAAGAGAAACAGAAAAATTCTGTCAGCCTTATGCTTATTTGACAGCTTGCTGCCACTGGCAATACCTTCTTCTTAGTGGCTGAAGATCAAACTCAATGAAGACAGGATATGTATTGTTGGTGAAAGATGTCAAGAGGCTTGACACTTAAGCAAGCTAAGACGGGGCCAAAACCCAGTTGGTCATGGCTGTTGCTGACTTGAGATTATGATAAATGTTTCAGACATCAAAAAAGTAACAGAAAATATTAGAAATGCAAGTTTTCATATCACAAATACACATTTGAAATGCTTTGGAAATCTAGGCATAATACAGCAAATATAAAAAAAAATCCTAAACCAGTTTGGGACTTATGAGCAAGTCTGACTGGATGAAAAGCTAGAAACACCAATGAACTGCGATGATATGTGTTACTTATTCAGATTTGATTTGCAGATCGTGACAAGAACCTCAAGTTATTTCTCAAGAGAACTACTGTGACAACTTTAAGTATGCCCCCCGAAACCTGGTCCTGAATAGGAACTGGTTCTATTATGTTAAGATTTTTTTAAGATCAGTTTTTATCGATACTTTTATATGTTTTGGTGTAACTCATTGTTGCGATGAGGGCAGCTTCTTCTCTCTAGCAGACCAGGGAAGCCCTGGTGGAGACAGCGAACCAGGTGAAGTGAAGATAACATTATACTTGAGTAAACAAAGACTATGCTTGTTACTGTAACTGCAATAAAACCTCCATGGGTAAAAAGCCAATAAAAGTAATTTATCAACACACCAATGAGCATAAACATGTGGAAAACAAATATGTTTACTTGCTTTGCCCACAATCCACTGCTGGCTTTTTTTTTTACACAACCATAACACGCTGGTTAGGCTAACAGAAAATTGTTATAAAACAAGCTAAAACCAGAGCTGTCTATATATAGCAAAACTGTTTAGCTTAGTTTGCCACATATATCAAAGCAAATTCTCAGCTACTGGCTGAGACGGCAGCCCCCCTTCCATCCCAGCTTCTCCTCTCTACCAGCAGTACCTGCAGGCAGCTCTTCTTTCTAAACTCCACTCAGTATTTGATGTCAGGGATATTAGTTGTTTTATTGACATTTCAGATTAGTTTCCATGGAGATATTACTAAGTTGATATAGGATTTCTGAGGTAAACATTATTGTTGCTGCTCTAGAAACAATATTCACTTATGTTTAAAATATCAATCAATTCTAATCCTGTTCTGAATTTATTATTTTTTAAATCAAAATATTTTTTGACCGATAAGGATTATTGATAAGAGTAGTAGTATGGATAAAATCCTAACGATACCCATCTCTGTGTGCCATGTACCTGTCTTACATTAATTCAGCTAAACTAACAGCATCTATATTTGTGTAAAAATGCTGACATAACTGTGAGTTTAAGCACATACCTCCTATGTCAGATGTTTTCAAACAGCCTAATATGACAGACTGAGCCTGCTTACTAGTGTGTGCAAATATTTTCATTTTCTTCCACTTTGACTTACTGGAGCATAAAAAATCATGCATTTTCACTGTGTATGTTATTCATGTATTACAAATCCTCTCAGTGCACTAAAGTACATAGAAGTTTGCACTGTTTACATGGGATTTGGCAAATAATAACAAATAAACAATTATTTATATGGCACTTATCAAAATCAGCAATTACACAGTTATCTCAATGTCAAAACAACCATCATCAATACTGAAAATGTATATGATAAAGTTCAAATTGCACTTTTCCTTTCTTTACACTATAAATGGCACTGATACTGTGTGAAATATCAAATTATCAAATAAAGTAGTATTATGACATACTGTATTAAAAAAGGGATTGCCCTGAGCCTGGCCTCTTGTTAAACAGTGTGATAGATCTGGCAAAAGAGGGTAAGAAGTGTGAAGACACACCACCTGTAAAGCTACCTGCCATGCCGCGTACCACTCTGAATTCATTCTCCGGCACATGCCCTCATGAGACTGATACGTGCAATAAGAAAACTGTACACTTTAGCATGTAGGCATTTGATCAATTGTGCCAATGAACAGCAGTGTAGCTCCCCTAAGGATATTGGCGGGTGTTGAACAGAGGCTAAGTGGAAAGGTGGAGAGAGGTAGGTTGAGTCGATGGTGTTGGCTTTCTCAGCCCTAGGGCCTAACACATTTAGAAAGCTAACTGACACACTTTGGATGTATTAGCCACAGTGAGCTCTGCCAACCTCTCTTCTCTTTCTGCTTTACCTCCTTCTACTATTGCCGTCTGTCTGTCACTACAATCTCCTCTCTATGCAGGGCTGAAGAACATACCTAGTGTTTCAGCAACATTGCTTTAGCATTGATGTTCCTCAGTGCCCCAGCCAAATTGGTGTTTGCTGTCTAGACACTGGTTGCTTGTGTCTCTGTGTGGATAAACATGCTCACACACTAACACTCTCACTCGTCTGTTTATAAGTATGATTAGATTAAAAGAAACTGACGGAAATGCAATAACGGTCTATTAGTCTACCCATCAGGGGGGATAATCATTTCAAATAGAAATGTGTTTTCCATCTCACTATCTAATTTATACTTTCTTTGCCTCTCCATCTGTTTCACTCCTGGGACTGGTGGGTTATGAGCACAAGGCTTTAAAATAGGCCGGGTTCAATTCCAGGCCACTGCAATAAAATACAAATAAATAGAAATATATAGCAATAAATACCACTCAGACTCGGCTCATGAGAAAGAAAACCCAAAGGCTAGAGGACCCTAGCTCTCTCACAAATGTATGCATTGAATTTGAAGGTGAAAAAAACAACTCTCCTCAATCCACGCTGCCCGATTCTATGTGGTGGTTTAAGATTAGGGTCAAAGATTAGAAGGCTTACACAAGATAAGAATGGGATTAAAAGAGCTCAGAGATGTAAAATTACAGATCAGAGAACTGGTAAAAACACACCTGAATTGTAAACAAACTCATAACATGGCAGCCACCTGTCCTGCTGGATGATCCCAGCATCATGGGGGAAAAAAACACAAAACAATGTATTCCTGACGAGAGAAAGGGAAGTGAATATTATGGAAGCAGCGTCCAATATTCCAGAGAGGGATTCAGCACACATCAAAGGCTGCCTCTGCAGTAAGTCTGTTAGATTTGGGATTAATGGACTCCAGAGGGGCCTGGACACACACACACACACGCACACACACACACACACACACACACACACACACACACACACACACACACACACACACACACATACTAACAAACATGTACACACACACACACACACAAAATCCACTACCACAACTCTGCCTGATAAGATTCACAACCTAGGCTAGCAAAGCACTGCAGTGCAGAGTATATCTGTTCTAGTAACTCTCCACAGTAGACTCTCTACTGCAGCATGATACTCTGTTACAACATGTCGTAAGTCAGTGACAGCAGTTAGTGTAATTTCTTAACATTCCAGTAAATTTTGAGTAATAAATGCTTGCACAGGTAGTTTGAGTGCAAGATTTCCATGAATGCAGCACAGGCTCTTTCCAGTCATGTCTATTTGATTGTTTGGACAAGTTCTTTATTTTGCTTGTCAAATTACAAGGCACATGCACAGACACACAAACACACCCATGCATGCATACATGCACACACGACCGTAAGTTGCCTCCAAGCTCCGATGAGTTCATGCAAATTACAAAAATGCAAATTCTGCTGGTAAGACTCAGCTGTCCTCTGATGCATTTTGAGGAAAAACACGACAAAATGGGGGGAAACTCACAATAAATCTATTTCGTTTAATCTCGACAGACAGAAAGACAGCCTAATCCCAACCCTGACTGCCTTTCCACCCCAATACCCAGCCTCTCCCCTTTCTGCATCCCCTGCCCCCTGGGCTAAAAACCACAGGTGTAGGCAAATGCAAACCACTGGGTGGAAAATGCTCGTTGACAGCATTCTGGTGTGCTTGTGATTGGTCAGTGAACAATGAGGGAGTTTCCTGAACCACTTGTCGTGCTGATGGAACAGCTGGACACCAACACCAGACACGGATCAGGGTGGGAAGAGACCATGCGGAACAACAGGGAACTTAAAACTAAAATGAGATTCAGCAGAGCTTAAGCTCACTGTCATTTCACAAACTGTGACTCGCAAATAAAACAAAAATTCACAAAGAAAACAAACACAGTTACTGGGTGTAAAGGCGTTATGAAATAAGCTTCTGTGTGTGTACAGTAGGAATGAGCTGATTACACTTAAAAATATACATATATGTATATTAATTCATATTTGAGTAGAAGTGGTCATAATTTAGCAGCTCAAAGCTAGTAGGAAGATGCTGGCAATCACCTGTTGTTCGATATGTCTTGAATTCTGATGTGGTTGCCTGGATACAGCAACAGCAAGAGTGTGTATTTTCCATCAGTCTATGTGCTCTAATTCACTGGCTCACTCTGCTATTGTCTGCCTCTTCTCTTTTGAGCACCAACACGCAGGCACACAAGCACATGCATGCACACACAAGTTCGAACCCACATCCAGTAGCACACCCAAACCCGGTCTCATCCACATGATCATCCTGAGCAGCATTATCACAATCTAGGGAACGAGATTATCCTTAGGCTCAAAACTGCATCCTCTTTGATCCCCACTTGGGAGGGGATGAGAGGCAGCGCAGGAGACCATCACCCAGATTTCCCACTTGTTAATCAAGGCAGATTTTGATCACCTTCAGGGACAGATGGACCACTGTTTTCAAAACATCACCACAGAATGAGCATTATATGCTATCTAGGGTACTCTCTTCACCAAAACAATCCAAAAATGTCTTTAAAACCCTATAATAATAATATAATAATGCTTACTTTCTGAAACTATATCAGATATGATGAATTGCATGGTGCCTCATAAAAACGTATGCTGTATTTCACCTAAAATGTAATAAAAATTCAGGTAAAATAATGTATTGCTATACACTCTAGGACTGTTTAAAAAATATAAATACTTATAACTTACTACAACTAATTCTAACAAAACACACTTAAAGGATAAGGGTGGTGATTTTCTATATTTTTCTTATTGTCAACAAATTTCATGTGCAGAGCCAAACCAACAATGACCTCATCCTGCTTTCAAGTATTGTGTGTGTATCCGAAGCCTGATTTATTTAATAAATCTTATCTCTGTTGTTGTAGAAACACGTCAGTGAGTCACACCACTGCACTGAGTGACATGTTCCTTCACCCCAAAAAGTATGGGCACGTTAGTTTGTTTGGATCCAAAGACTAATAACAGCGACCACGTTTTCAGTTTCCAGAGAGTAGCTCTGTGTAAGGCAGACGCCACTGCACATGCGAGGGAGTGCGGCTCTGTTTACATTGTTTCTCTAGCTTATAGTTGTATAGTCACAACATCTTACTTTATACTAAAGTTATTTACAATGTACAATGTAGTACATAGTCATAAGGTTGTGATATGTAGCACAACAACCTAACCAAGCACTTTAAACGGAACTGCGTTCCTGTGTATGCACAGTGGCGTCTGCATTACACGGAACGACTCTCTGGAGACTGAAAATGTGATCCCTGTTATTAATCTTTTGAGCCATTTCTAGACAAACTTACATGCCCATACTCTTTGTTGTGAAGAAGCATGTCACTCAATGCAACAATGTATCTCGTGTCATGAGTTTTTAATAGTATTTGGACAACAATGGAGGTCTATGACAAAGAGGAATCAGGCTTTGGATATACACACAATACTTAGTGTGATCAATTCTTGAGTAGATCTTAAGTAGATTAATTCATTGTTGGTTTGATTAGATTTGTTGACAATAAAGGAAAATATAGAAAATTGCCATCCTTACCCTTTAAAACTTCAGTGAATCTAGTGCTAACTAATTGGAAAGTCACATCTGTTGATGAACTGAGTGGGGTTTTCTTTCAAAACCTGTTATAGATAAGCCTTACACATCCTCAATACATCTCACTCCCTACCTCATTGTGGTCTGAATTTCAATGAAGTACGTGTGTGCGTGTGTAAACCAAAAGAGGAGGTGCAAAGACCCATGAGCACTGTATGAAGATCAATCATACTTAGTTGTTTACACTGCAAGCCTTCTAAATCTAAATCTCCATAATAGATCTTTGTTGTGGTTTGAGTTTGGATGGTGAGGTCAGCTGTTAATTGGCTGCTGGTAATTACAGATGCATCTTAAGCTTGCTGACATTGTCCATGGGGCTTTGGAGACCTGCCTTGTAACTAATGCACCACAGAGATTACTGCAATATACAGAGCTTTACGCAACTTTCGTTCATACATACTGAAGCAGCAATTAACTCCTGATTGTAAGTCTAACCTGTCTCACACCTTGTCATTCAGCCATTTTGGGCATCACATGTTAGGTATGTAATTTATTTAGTTTTTTTTTTTTTGTTTTTTTTTTTACAAATTTAAGATCCAATCACTCCATCGTTATCCTACCTCTCTTCATTCAAAGGTTTAAGCTCAGAATCCCTTCAACTCTTCCATCCTTTGCCAGTAGCCATGAGGGTGTTTTTTTCCCCTCTGTGGGGCTGCTACCCAGAGAGGAGAGGCAGCACAGGGACAATAGCAGCCACCCAATTAAAGCTGTGTTGGCCTCGCAATTCCTCAAGGTATTGCCATGTGACAGTTTAATTAACCAAGCCCCTTATCTTAATTTAGCAGGATCAAAAAGTAACAAACTGAGGTTATCGGAGAAAAACACTCCCATTCGCCATCCTCACATACTCCCCAAGACACACACATATACACGCATTCTCTCTCTCTCAATCTCTGTCAGCATGAGAAAGCTATGGTACAGTGCCACACATGTAAAAGAGATGTTTAATGAAATTCATACAGCTAGCTCACTGTGGCTGGAATGTGGAGACATCAATGCAGATACTGTACCACAAAACACTATTTATAGTGCAAATGCTTAAGCGCATCTTTAATACAGCTGTAGGGGTCAGCCTAATGACAATCTTTTTATGCTGCCACAGTGTGTGCAAGTATGTCCATGAGTTTGTGTACATGTGACTGGGTGCAGGCGTGTCGTAGCAGGGTGTGTGTTTATGTTGACAGGTTTCGTTTTTGAATTTAAACTGGTGTCTCAGTGGCAGCAGGGAGCCGGGCACCATGCTACTTAAGTCATCTCCCATGGAGCTTGCCTGCTGTCCCACCCCTCTTCATCCATCCATCCACCCATGAGCTCTTCCATCTCATCATTTGATCATTTATCACCTTGTTGCCATATTTCTTCCTTCCTTCATTGTAGCTCTTTTCAATTTTTCATTCTTACAATCCATCTATTTGTGTTTTCAAACACATTAGCCCCATTTCTGTACATTCTCTTTCATATTTTATGTTTTTCTTCTTTTCTGACATCCCTGATCATCACATCCACTGTCACTGCATAAACCAAATACCCTCTCTTTGTTTTAGTATTTCCTATTCTTCAAATACTCCATTATCTATAGCACTGCAGGCTGTGGATGAAAGGACATTACTAGTTATGGTTGAACAGAGAAGAAGTCCTGATGCCTTGGATAGGCCAGGCCCATTTATCTCTCTGGTTCCTGATGCAGTGTAACATGGGGAAACAATGCCCCAGGGCACCACAAATATTCATTCACATCAGCTAAGGAAACAGCCTGGACAAAAGGCCCTTCACTTGTATCTTACTGATTCAGTGGAAGCTGTGCTGAATTCACTGTCAAGAGAAATTTCACCAGGCATATCGTTTCCATATAAGCAAAGTTGAACAATTTCCCTAGCTTGCAACTGCCAGCACAGAATTGATCAAACGATCTGTCTTAGTAATTAATAACATTACTGCATTCAATATGGCATAACTGAGCACAATATAAGTCAAACCATGACATACTTCAACTCAAATCTCATAATAATAATAATCACAATACTAACAGTTCACTTACAGGTGTCACTTTTCAGCCTTGGTTTTTATGTTGTACATGGGGAGCAAAGATATAATTTGTACCTAGTGTTTGCAGATACTATAATGGTATACAGCTACTGAGTTATACAACATATGAGAAGTACATTATGCCAACCAGGGATTCATTAAATGAAATGTGCATGGTGAGATCAGAGACAAAGTCGTGTAAAAATGATCCATGCCACCCCATGATTTCAACTCCTACAATATTGTTACCAGCTGATGAGAGAATCAACTCCTCTAATTGTGTGCTGCATACTACATGTGTGAATTTGTCACATCTAATACATCACTGTGGAAAAGTGCAAGTCTTCTCTCTCCATTTGTCTTTTTATTATGAAGTATAATGTTGTAGGTGCATGATCTGATTTTTAGATATATAGCTTAGGTTAACCCTCATCCCATTAAGAATACAATGCACCCAGCGTGTAAAGGGATGGTGAATTCTAGTTGTGGTGCTCCATGAAGAACATTTGACTGTAAACAAGAAAATTTAAAAAAATAGTAGAAATGTACAATAAGCTATATAAATAAGTACATTTCACATAGACTTAATCTTAATTTCAGCTCCTGAACTTTAAAACTAAACACTTAATTGTAACATGTGGTTATGTGCAGTTATAACATGAACATTTTGCTTATTACTGTCTTTGATTCGAAAGACTAGTTTGTTGTGCAACTACCTACTTTTTTTTGTTACGATTAATCAACTCATCTTTTAGCACAAATAAAGACAAATGAGTCAATTCTGAGTAAATGGAGAATCGTGCAACCCAGTGATGTTTTACACATGCTGACTTACTCTCTATTCATTTGACTGTATAATTACTTGAAGTGGAGTAAATCAAGTAGATTTATGTATCTGTGTAATCTTTGCCATTTTTGCATCCTACAAGCAGTGAATGTGTCATATTTTACTTGATATGCTGCTTTAACTATCATTAAAATTTAAACTAATAACACTTTCAGGTATAAATCAGTGAGAGCTGAAAGGAATGAGAATGACAATGTACGGTATATGATTGAAAAATGATAGGGAGGAAGTAAACAAGGCTATCAAAGCATATGTAAAAGAGTGTGGTTAATGTCTCGAATTACACTCGAAACTCACACACATGCACGCACACACACAAATGCCCGGCTGTCCGTGGACAGAGGACAGATGGCCGTGGAGTGGCTCTGGTCCAGGAAGTGACGATGTTCTGTATCATTATAATCTGCTCCGTAGTATCCTCCCTACTGCTGTGCTGGACAACATGTTTCACCCACTGAGAGCAGATACTGGAACAGCTCTTCTGCTGCTCTGTCACAAATACTCTTAGAGAGGTGCTGTGACAACAAACTAACTCGTATTGTTAGTGCTCCTTAGAAAGCTGGAAGTAAAAGGTCATTTGGCAGCCAACACCAAGGATATTTCACAATCATTTCCTTAATGTAGCAAAGAAACATACACAAGGGCAATGTAAATTCACAGCAGCAGTATGCTCTGAAACACATCCACTCAGCCCTTTACAAATCAGTCTTGGATTGCTCACAGGAGTTATTTCTGTCAGTCTGTGTAACTAACTGACACAGACACAAGCACGAGGGTGCAAAGCACTGATTTTGATTCACTGTTCAGCCTGTTTATTATTTTCAGCAAAAGCTCACCCATAAGCTGAAACCTGTAAAACAACATCTTCACTCTCTGCACTAGAGCTTCTATATTTAAGTATCGCAGCATCAATAGTCGTGATAACATCCTAATTGTGTGTGCTGTAATCACAAATTGAACTAAGCTATTCAGTGAGAGGTTAAAGCCTGAAAAAAAAAATCCACGCTGCATTGCCATGGGCCCCAGCCACACAATGTTAATTAATTTCATTTATAGCATCTACAAGGTTGTTGTTCATGTGATTACAAAGGGAACAACTGGGAGCAGAAACATGTCTGTCGTGATGATGGTGCTGATAAATGCATTGGATTTTCTTTTGTGTTGCTGCTTTGAGGGAATATGTCTAATGTCTATTCGGTAGAACAAGTTTGGCAGGTTTTTTTTTTTTTTCTTTTGTTTTTTTGCAGTTAACTCACACCAGTGTGAAAACATACACTCTGGATGACAATGTAGGCTACTAGTGTGTTTACAGCAAGCAAGTCTGTGTGCATGTATCAACTGTAAACATGAAATATGCAAACTAATCAAACCGCCTAGCCTCACTTTCTGAGCTCTATAACACACAAATGATGCATTAAAACAAACAGATTCAAATTCATCTGCAGGTGAGGTTTATGACAAAAACTGTGACAGAGGGCATTGAAGGAAGTTGAAAAATACCTATACTAAAGAAAATAATAAAGATATCACAGAGGACTTGACAGTGGATGAAACTTTAACAATATGGTTGAAGAGTGATTAACTTTAAATCGCCATGACACTGAACTAATCCTCATACTCAGTCCTACGTTTTTAATGGGCCTTGAATAACATTTCCACAGCATTTAATGGCTTTGTGTGTTTTTTCAATGTCTAATATGAGTGAGCACACACTTGGATTAATACCCTGTAATGTTCTCATTACAGAGCGGTGTGAGGAGACAGGGTTGGGCAGCTGTGAGCATTTAGGGGCAGCAGCCTTTACTGGAAGGTGCAGAGGAAAGCACTCTCAATGGGATTTAACACCATTTTTTTAGATGAGAAGTCCAATCATGCTATGATGAGAGGTTGTAATGGTGCTTAGAGTGAAATAAGACATATTTTTACTCATTGCTTCCATAAACATGCCATAATTATTCACTGCGGCTACCAGGGTGAAAGGATAATGTCAGAGATTTATAGCCCAAGTGGTAAGACTCTGAGATATTCATCAATCCTCTCCAACACTGTGGTGCCACAGTGCTTGAGATAGGCTTCACTGGCTGAATGCGGATCAGGGGGTGAGCCGCCATGCAGGCGGGCTGAGGTTTAGAGGTGGAAATCACACCCCACAGCCAGTCCAGCCCAATATCACACACACTCAGCACAAGAGGAAGGACACAAGAATGGACATTACCCTTCATGAACCACAATCATAACAATGGAATTTAATAAAACTTCGTGTATTAAAGAAAATAGACTAATCCCTTTAAATCTTCCATAATGAGAGAGAAGAAATCCTAAGACTGTGATATTTCCCCTCCCTTCACCCCACAAGATTTTAGGCTTTCCACAGGATTCCACGAGCTTAGCCGCAAATCGCCTCACTGCTGTGCGATACCGCCCTTTCCTCTAAGAATGGGGTGAACACACGATGGCACATGTGTATGCACACAAATACACACACACACATACACACACACACACAAATCTTATTTGACTTTGAGTGATGCATCCTGGAGAAGTCCAGATTGCTGATGGTTCTCATTTTCCCCACCAGGAAAGTAGCTGGTGATGTTGCCATGAATCAGGCTATCAGCCCAGCCAGGGACAGGCCATGGAGAGCTGAGAAGATGAGGAGCAGCAAAAGATGAAAGGCTCAGAGACAAATCCTCTCTGTCCGATGGCTCGCACAAACAGTGAGAAGAAACATGAGCATCTGGCTGCTGTTTTCAGATGTTGCTTGTTTTTCTAATCTACTGCCTGAGGCCATGCTACAGACTTTTAGAGAGATTCCTCAAGGTATTCTGAGATTAAAACATGACAGATACTTCATAAAGGGAAACTAAAATTTATCTTTATTTTCAAATACATGATTGCTGATGAAAAGAGCTAACAAGCAGCCAGTGAAATGGTAAGGTAAGTAAGAGGGGGCTCTGTAACACATCAATTCCTGCTCATGCTGCTTTGAAAGAGTTGACTGGAATGACGCACGTACATGTCTGCACTGGAACAATGGGTGTAAACACACTCTGATGGCCTCAATTAATCATGTTTAAACAGACAGATGTGATAGTATCACATGAAACCATGACTCCCCCATATGCTACCTGTTTAGAGTAATGTTTGCAAACTGACTAATTACAATGCTCTCAAATGAAGCTTCACTCTCAGCAGATGTTTGTCCATTAACCTGCAGAACAATTACTTTAACATTGTGTGAAGAATCGCACATTAACAATGCCCTCTCTACACCCTATTGGAAGCTTCACAGAAACTTTATTGTACCAACTTGCTAATAGGAGGTGTAAGAGGAAAAATGGCAGTTGTAATTTTAGCTTTGAAAAATGTCTTGCTGTGCTGATTAATGGAATAAAAGATTACATTTTCTATTCATTTTTCATTCATAAGTGTAAATCAATGAGAAATGATTGTTCTGTATTTGTTGTTGTCACCGATGATATATACATTTACTAAGGACTAGGGGTTATTTACACAATACTGCAATAAAGCCTCTTGATCACATGGCCAAAGGGAGGGAAAGGTGTGAATGCCATATATTATAAAAATCAAATATGTTGTATATGAATATTACAAGTAAGAGGGGGCTATTAATGGTAATGAGCAATGACATTTTTGTTTTCTAGTATCAATGATCTGGCACTTTTAAGACCCTCAAAGCTGCAATAACTGATGTTTTTTTTCTGTTTTTTGTTTTCATCTGAAGAATAAATGTCTAAATGTCAGTTGTACACAGGACATTGTTGAATCACATTGTGGCTATGCCGTGGCTCCATCACATTTCCACTTTGGATCCAATGCCCACTGGAAGTGTTTCAGAAGAAGTGCATCTTCAAGCAGCCTGTCTTTCACCAGCCAGATTTTGGGTTGCTTTGTTCATTTGTTTTTGGCCTTCAGTCCTGCTCTGTCTAACTTGCGTGTTTCTCTCTCCCTCTCTTGCTCTCTCTCTCTTGCTTCAACTAGAAACTTCACATCATAGATATTGGTTTACCTCTAAAAGGGAACCCCCATACCATGGCTGAATGACAGTTTTAAAACAAAGAAAGATATAAATTAATTTATAATTTAAAGAGACAAATGACAAAAATATTACAGAATCTTTCATGCACCAAAATTAATTTATTGAGAGGTGGGTGCATATTTTTTTATTTAAAGCTATGATTGGTCTTCCATAATAAAAGCACTTGATATTTCATACTGAAAACTTTTAGGGGAAGGGAAAATATAAATATTCCCAATTTACATACGCATGCATTATAAATTGCAACCATAACTGTAATGAATTTTAATTGTACATGAGTGCACTATTTGTAACAAAATGAAAACATGTCAATATTTAACTCCTAACAGACCAAGTGTGCCACATTTTGAATACAAATTAAGAAGCATTCAAATTAGAGATGTAATGCGCATTTACCAACCCCATGAAAAACCTGTCTGCATTTATCTGTCCATGAAATATGAATGATGTTGAATGGAATGCCCTTTTCCATCAGTCAGATAAAGGTTTATTGAAGGCCAGAGTGAGCAGGATAGAGGTTGCTATGGCTACAAGTGTAAAAAGGGCATCTGATCTGACTAGTCAATTAATCTTGGAATTGCATTGCATTTTTTATCAAAGGTTCACTCATTATTCAAAATTAATTGCTGCAAATAAAAGGAAAAAGGAAAGACTGACTGTGGGGGCTTAAGACACTTTGGAAAAGTACAGTAATGATAGAGTCTTAAGATTAAGACTGCCACAAGGGAAGATGGGTGAATATTTAAAATGGATTAAAGTCTGAATATTTAGTTTGTTTGGTCTCTGTGTGGATTGGTAGAGAAGACCTATTATTCAACAAAAAAACACACAGAGACTTAATTTTCCCAGGATTTAAGAGATTATTAAATTTAAAGTCATAACCTCTTCTCTCTTTTCTGAGACATAATTAAGAATCAAAAACCCATTACATAAAATTGTTTTAAAATCTATATTGTGGTCATTGTTTTAGAATAGAATAGATTTACTGTTTGTCATTGCAGTACAACGAAACTGAGTGGCAATCCTGACGGTGCATTCACAAACACACACACACACATACACACAAACATATGTATGTACACAGAGTATGTTGCTGTAATCTATAAAACAATACGATAAAAAAAGAAAAATTATAAGCAGCTGAGATATTGCACTTCAGGATATTGCACATTTCTTGAAGTTGCCCTGTATACAAGTAGTGCAGTTAGGAATATATACACACAAAAAGTGCAGTTGTAATGTAGACATCTGTGCAGTGTTCTCTAAATGTGACTGTAAATACTGTAGTGCTGATAGTCACACAGGTCCCAGACAGTCAGTGTCAGTGTTTGGCAGTGTTCAATTCTCATATGCCTCTGGGGTACAAGCTGCTCATAAGTCTGTGTGTCTGTGATTTGATGGACCTGGAGCGTCTACCAGAGGGCAGCGGGTCAAACAGATGATGTCCAGGGTGGGATGGGTCTTTCAGTATGTTGGCTGCTCGACAGAGGCAGCAAGAGCTGAATAAGTCCTCCAAAGAGAGCAGTGAGGACCTCATGGTGACCTCATGGTGACCAATGGCTAAACTTACCAGTGTCACTCAAATCTGTTGGGTAGCTGTTAGCCATGCCAGTGGCTTGGCTCTATGGCAATGTCAGTCCACCATTTCTACCTAGACTGAAATGTCAACAACTACTGGATGGATTACCAGGACACAAACTTTCATGGTCCCCAGAAGATTAATCCTACTGACTTTGATGATCTCTTGACTTTACCACTAGTGCCACAATGGGGTTGACATCTGTGGTTCAGAATTAAATATCTTGACAACTACTGGATGGATTGCCATGACATTTACTGCATATTCATGGTCAATGATTATTCATTCATGAATTTACTGATCCTGACTTTTCCTCTTGCACCACCAGTGGGTCAAAGTTTTCACACACAGTGAAATATCTCAAATTCTACTCCATGGATTGGCACAAACGTTTCGACAGACATCCCATGATTCCCGGATGGGGTATTCTATAGACTTTGGTTGTCCCCTAATTTTTCCGCTGGTGCCACCATGAGGTTCACATTTTTGGGTTTTACTGAAATATCTCAACAACTAATTGATGGATTGCTGTGGCATTTGGTACAGACAGTCACGGTCCTCTGAAGATGACTTGTAATAACTTTGATCCCCTGAATGTCATCTGGCGCCATAATCAGGTCAAAATTTCAGTTTGACCAATCATTTGGTCTATGATTGAATTCTTGATTAAATTCTTCAAAACTAATGACACTTCCATCAGCCTTAACTGTACTTCATGTTTAATACTAATGAGCAAATGTTAGCATGGTAACACGTTAAGCTAAGATGGTGAGCATGGTAAACATTATTATCCTGTAAACATCAACATGCTACCATCGTCACTGTGAGCATGTTTGCATGATGACGTTAGCATAACTCAAAGCATCACAGTGCCCAGGTACAGCCTCACAGAGCATGGCTGTAGGCTCTTAATCTTTTTAAGACATTCTCCTAACCCTAAAAGAGATATAAACAGATAATGTGCTTAAAGAACATCTCTTTAAAATCACACATTTGATATGAATAAACTACACATGCATGCAAGTTCAAAGAACTCACTGGCATCCTTAGCACCATAAATTACAAACACCTACAGAGAAAGCTAGCGTCATATAAATATAGGGTTTGGTGACTAAGAAGTACATATAGTGCCAACATCATCATTTATTTGTTTACAGTACATACAGTATGTCTGTGTGTGCCTTCACATCAATGGGTGTGTATGTGCCAAGAGTTTGCGTGTGTGAAAGCAATTGACAAAGCATGACATTTCCCTTATTTAAGCTATTCACAAGCTGAGGGATGATGTGGGGGTAGGGATTTATATCACTCTGCCACAAATAACAGGGAAAAGTCAATTTCATCGCCTTCTACTGCGCTGTCATAGGAACACATCTCATGCTGTCTCTCCTCACTGTATCCACGCTGTCCTTGTAGTATTACATCCTCCTCCCACCACCCCCCTCCTCTGTCCCACTCATGCCTCCCTTTAAAACAGGGCAGGAGGCGGTTTGATTATCAAACTCCTATCGCAGCTAATTAGGATAGGTCAGCTGGTACAGTCAAACAGTATCCGTCCGTCAACGCTCCTCATCCTCCTCTTCCATCATGCCTCTCTCTCCATTTCCTCGAACAGCCCTATCAGTGGGTAACATCTTCCTACACTACTGCTGCCTGTCTGTTCGTGATAGCGACTATGGCAGTCATCTCCACAGAGGCGAGCGATGCGCTGCCAGCCACTCCGCCGGAGCCAGACAAGCCCATATCAACGTCTGCTGCAGGCGCGTTGGAGCATCAATTAATCGCCGATTAAAACTGGCAAAAAATGCATTTGATATACTTAAGCTTAATTAATACATTGCTACTAATTTTGCAAGGCTAATTAATCAATTTGAGACTGGTCCCTGGTGTGGAGATGTCCAGATTATGATGTCTTGAAGGAAACTGTACTGAACATCACAAAAGAAGATGAATTAGAAGCGTGGAAATAAGAAGTTGTATGTTTGTTCAACCAGTGCCTATCACCGGAGGTGAGCATAACTGGTGAAATTGAGGGGAAAAAGAATAATAGGAAAGAGAAAAGCCCAAAGATGATGGAGAAATTGGAAACAAAAAAGAGACTCACTCAAGGCCACAACCTGACTATAAAGGCTAAGAACTGAAACGGGGTTGGGGATTGATTGGGACTTGAACTACATGCTTTGCGCACTTGTAGTTCTGTTTATACTGAGCCAGTGAATGAGGCCGCAGTGTCCTGGCAGGCAAGCAGAGAGAGCTACACAAGAGTAATTGGGAGGGTTATGCTTGGAGAGGAACAGAGGACTTAAGATGGGATGAGAGAGGGAAAGGGGGAGGGGGGGGCGGAGGGGGGGTAGAGAGAGACCTATGAAGTAGATGTTAAGTGCTGAGATGTGAAGAAAATAAGCATGCAGGAAAATGACCCTAGGGACAGTGACCAATGAAAAGCTTTCTTTTCCTTTTTTTTCCCTCATCCGATAATAGACATACCTGTGTGCTTGTGTACATGTTTGTGTGTGCACAGGGAGCTTAATTTAAACCACAGTGATAGTGATATCTGAATACAGAGCAGCACATTACATCATATTCCCTTTGATAGTTCATGTTTCAGTTTCCTCTATTCACTATATTTTTTACTATGTCTCATTAATTAGCCATAAATCATGTATTATATTATTATATAATTATATCATGTTATATTATATTATATATTACTATAATATATTACCTATACATGAGCGGGTCTGCTTGAAAAAATAGCAGATGGGACTACTCTGGAGCTTAACAGGCGCAAGGTGACCATCTTGTGATTCAT
Source organism: Thunnus thynnus (assembly GCF_963924715.1). Taxonomy (NCBI): domain Eukaryota; kingdom Metazoa; phylum Chordata; class Actinopteri; order Scombriformes; family Scombridae; genus Thunnus; species Thunnus thynnus. The sequence continues at coordinate 14,848,028 of NC_089517.1, forward strand.
CTTAAACAGCAGGAGGACATAAAACATAAAGGCAGACCTTTTGGAACGTTGTAGTTGTCGTAAAGGCAGAATATCACACCATTAAATTGTTTTCTCTTGTAAATATTAACTCAAAGTGAAGCATAATTCCTCAACATTCAACTTGTATCTTAATAAAAACATAAACACTGCCAGAGTGATGTTTACCACCCCTCTCTCCTCATCACTGCTCTTCCACCATGCCTTGGCCTCCTGCCCCTACCCTCCCCCACAGATAATCTAAGCCCTCATGTTATTGGCTAAACACAGCCAGTTGCAGCCAGTTAACTGTCTAATCTCACATCAATCGATTTCCCCAAACAAGGAGAAGTGGAGAAGTGGAACGAAAGTCGCGGAGCGGGGGTGAAAACACAGTAGAGGGTGAGAATAAATGGGAGGGCAGCTATGAGTATGAAGCAGGCGAAGGCAGGTTACAGCCTCTCACTGAGTTTTCAGTGCCAAAGGGCCGGTGAATGAGTGTGTCTGTTGGTGTATGGGTGTGACAATCTCTTGTTCAAGACCATCAAAAGGATACTAATTGAAGACACACAGACAGTTGGACAGACAGGCTGTGGTTGGCGCTAGCATGCAGTAGCCGCACACATCCACTAACAGTATTGCACTGGGACAAGTTTTACTAACTGACTACACTAGCACTGTCCAACACACTAAGCCTCCTTTATCATGTGTGTTTTCTGTATAAATGTGATTCTTTCAGTTCCCTCATGGACAATTAAATGGGAACATTTTCAAAATGAGAAACATATGGAGCTTTTTAATTGGCCAATTTCTCTTGCCTACGTGTGTGGCTTTTTTCATTCTAAAAACCAATGAAAAGGAAAAAAATGCTATCTAGTCAGACATGCATATTGCAGAACAGAGTGTTGCACAAATTGTCATTGTCCTTCCACAAGGAGTAAAACAGCCCTTCTGTTCCCTGGATTGATAGCACCATTACAGAGAATCCATGTTCAGTATACACCACTGTACTTCTGGATCCAGTCAGTAAGATACATACTTTATGGTGTAGAGACTTTAGTGAATTTCTGTGGGAATATCTGTATTGCCAAGCAGGTAATGGCCTACACTGAGGTACATGACTAGTTGAAGCTACAGTGAGCATTTACCATACCTCCTATGCCATTAATTCTCTCTATACCTACGTATAATCTTGGCTTTCTTGCCTCCCCTGACCTTGCACTAATCATGCGAGGTGGCTGGGGTAAGGAGGACTGAAACAACTCATATCTGGGGAGTTATTGTTCTACACATGTCATGTGTAATCTGCCCGACCCACAGTGCTTGGAATAATTATTCATATTTAATCACCACACTACGAGGCTACATCGCCTGCCGCTCACTAAGTCATTTTCCATGTTCCATTATCAAAGTTTCAGAGACGGGTGCTCAGGGAAGGGGGACTAAATGGAGAGGCTGAAGTAGTTGGGCTTATAAAAACATAATGGGCTTGTCTGCTTTGATAAACTGAGGACGTGTATAGGATGCACACTCACTCACACCCTCAAACACACACATAGACGTACACACACCACACAAACATTAAATGAGAAAAGTGCAGAGAACAAAGTAGGAGAGAGTAAAGTAGCCAAGTATAAGTTCAGATTGTGAGCGTTCAGGCAAGTCAGGAGCTTGATTGTTAATACAAATAACTGCAGCACAGAGAACGGATAGTCACTCGGATCAAGTGTGTTTGGCTCATGCAGTCAAATTAGCCAATGAAGGCTTACCTTGCTCCAAAGGTGGTGGTTTAACGCCTGTAGCCTTCAACTTGAGGGCTTCCTTTGCGGACATATCGCAGCAGGAACCTTTGTTGGTGTCCTGGTCACTGTCAGCCTGGTCGCTGTCACCGTGACCACTGTCTCTGAGGCTTGCTCGCTCTGGGTCTTTGAATGTCGAACTACTAGACAAATAAACAAACAAAAAAAAAAGAGCATTAGCACAGTCTGGCTGACTAGGCATTTGTCAAAGCTTTGTTTTTATGTTTTTAGCCTGAGTGGAAGTTTAAAGACAGAATGAAACATTGATGAGCACCCCTGAATGCTTAAATAAAACAAGAAAAATTATAATAATAGCATTTAATGGATGTAATAAAATGCCTCTAAAAACCCTGCACTAGCAGCTACAGTTTGTTAAAGGAGATTAAAGATGAGGCAAAAAAGTGTGCATCTTGTATGTGATTGTATTTTATGTAATATGCTGTTTGTGACCATTTTTAAACCTAATTAAATGTACATGACCGTCCTCTCGCTTCTGTGACTCAGTACAATTAATTGTCAGTATAGCTCCCGTTGTTACATATAGTACTGTGTTGGGACTATTGGAGAAAATAAAACAAAGGTCTGAGATGTAGTGATGGTTATAGATCCCAGCTCTTACCTTTGAACAAACTGTTGTCTGCTACCCATATAATTAGGCTCAGTGGGGAAATTGTCCGTCTGTGGAGGAGAGAGAGAAAAAAAAGGTATGTACTGTGCTTTGCAGAAACGAGTCCTGCTGTGAAACAAGATCTCCTGGTGACATATGATTAATTATGCAGAAAAAAAATGAGGTAGAAAAACAGAGTGGGGGCAAACAAAATAATTGTGATGTGAGCTCTGTATTGTACAGGTTTGAGCATTTCATTAACCACATAAAGCAGGCTAATTAGCCATTCACGAGTAAACAACAGAGCTGAACATCAAATCTGGCAGACCTCATATAATCAATAACTGCTATGACAATAGTGCTTGATGAGCACAGAAAACTTTGTAGTAACTATGTCAGCTAAACATCTACTATCCAAATTACAACACCATTTGTGCAGAAATTAAAATACAATTTGCTAGTTCCTGTAACAACGTCTCTGTGAGAAACTGTTTATACTCTGAGTCTGAACACAGTTGTTTCCACATTTTCACACAGAGAAAAAAAACATTGTTTGTGAAGAACCGGGGTGTATGTGTTGAACCATTCGGCGTTTATTTGATATGGGGCAACCTGATCATACACAGGGGGCTTCATGCGTTGTGGATCAATAGAATAACCACAAAATGCATGCTTGTACACACTCATCCAAACATGCACACGCACACACTCAAAGTAAACTCTTACATACATAGTCACACAAAGAACTAGAATGGGATGGAGTGACCACATACAGTACAACGGAATAGTCATACAAACCATATCCTGCATAAACTGCAAAAACATCTCTCAATCCTCAGTATTGTATGCAGTAGTGCATTACAGACTGGATCAATCACATTGGCACTGGGAAGTACTTTCTCTCTGACTCTATCTGTCTCTCTCTGTCGTTAATTACATCAAAGAGCGGTATATGAGGGTTTTTAATCATGTCAATTAAGATAAAAGGTCACTGGGATCGCAGAGCGCATCCTGGCATTTACAGAAATACCTGTAACCCTTACTAATAATGAAAATAAATATCTAAAGGCAATCAAATATATAGACTTTACTGTAAGCCAATAAGAATAAAGGAATGAAGAAATGAATGTGTTTACATTTTGTTAAAATTCTTACAGGAATATCTCAAACGGTAAGAAGTGTGGAAACAAATGCCTGCAAGAGAAAAAGCTTTCATACTGTTGTAGTGGTATTCATCACAGTAACACAAATAATTACCCTATGTAGTGTACAATTCTCTGTCTTGAATTGATAGCAGTAAAATGTCCTGTTTAGTGAGTAATGTCTCCATGTGCCAGGGTTTTTCACATACACAGCTTGACTCACAGTCAATAGAGTATTTCAATGTCATCCGTGCTCTGTGGTGGCTCAGTATGAAAAGGGTGCATGAAGGTCAGACAGGCCACCTCAGTATTTTGACCTTCCATGCTTTTGCCAGCACCTTTATCTCTACCTAAACACTCTATTTCACTTCAGCCTTCACCAAGATTAAAAGAAAACACCCATAGAATATATCAAAGGCTAGAATCTGACCAAGGAATAAGAGGAAAATGAATGTTTGAAATCATTTAGCATTGAAACGATAACAGCCTGAGTTTTTCCAAAAAAAAAGGGGGAGATGGAAGTCTTTATATTGATGTGCCCCTTCTGTACTTCTATGACCAGAGACTCATCCTTGGACATACTTTTCAATCAACTCAGCATTGTTGGCACTGAGTCTGATCAGTATGAAAGGACATTAACAGAAAATGGTTTGCTTTGATTGTTATAAATTTTAATTAACTTTCCACACCTGTGCATGTAGAATAAATATCTAAATTTTATCCTTGCACGCAGAGCATGTTTCCTTTGTTAAAATAGACTAGAAATGTTTATCTTTTGTCACCCACTGTACAGTTTCCCACTGGTGAAATAAACTTGAAATGGCAATCGGTTACTGTACGTTAGTGTAAAACTGTTTTGTTAGTGTGTTAAATGAACATACATTAATCACCACTTTTTTAACCAAAAAGAAAATAAATGCATGTCACTTTTAAACTAGCACATGCTCTCCATCCCTCCACAACCTACTCCCTCTATAAGCCAATAAAAAGCACATTACACCACTTCATAGAAACCTCTTTCCTGCCAATTAGAGGCCAGGCTGATCTTAAGCCTCCATCTCTTCCTGCCTGTCTATACTGCCCAGCCCTTTCACTACAATGGGCCACTTTCCAATTAATGGATCGATAACGGCCGGTATGGGCTGCTTTGTACTTAGCCAGTCCAAGCCGACAATGAATACAGGATAATTTGAGGGGGAATGATAAATACTATCTAGATGTCCAGTAGTTTCATTATTATTAGACACTGTATTATAGAGTTCATAAATTCATTAAGCTTTAGTAAAGTATCGTTGAGTATTTCATGTTGCATGCTTACACTTCTTGCCTTTTAATTTCTCCTTGTGAGATTTCTGGAATTGAACTGAACTGAACTGAATTGAGCTACACTGAACTGACCTTAGTTGATTCTTTGAACTTAAAAGTTCAGAGAAGCACTGAACCTATTGAATACAAGATAAATCCAGCAGTTCTGGGTCAGTGTACTTTGTGTGGATATTAGCAGAGGTCAGTTTGGTTTTGGCGTGTTGTTGAATTGTACTGAATGACGTGTTGTATCTAGTCTATGCAGCAAGGCCACAAAGGTCAGAGCGATACTGAGTACAGTGAGGCTGAGTAAGTGTAAAAAGCTGCACTCTATTCTGTATTCCCATTGAGGCCCTAAGACTGACCGAGCAGACAGCAGGCCGATTGAGACAAATGGGACGAGCATATTGGAGTGCTATTCTACTCTCAGGCCTTGTTGGTGCATTTTGGGGCAATGTTCATTTCTGCAGGGCCTATGTTTATCTGTATGAGTGTGTGTCTATGTGTGTTTGATATCTTAGGTACGGGTGGTGAACGAGGACAAATTGCAGCTTCTCTTTCACACATCATTGGACAGCTCTCTTTTATTCACAGGAACAAGAGTACACCCCCTCCCTCTATCTACCACACAAGGTATGATACATGCGTTTGTCCTTTACTGTCTTCCAAAAACACACATAGTGCTAACTCTGTGTGTGTGTGTGTGAAAAAGATTGAGTGCATGTGTTTCTTTGTGTCAGAAGGGGTGAGCCATTCCAAATTTACCATAATCTCTATAAACATATCTGCATATGAATGCAGAAAATCTGCTGGCTACACCAGAACTCCCGAAATATTGGCCGTTGCCCCCAGAGGCTAAATCTTGTTCAGAGCGATAGCCGATGGGTTCCCAGATTGAATCTACCATAACCTTGTCAGTAAGTCAAAAAGTTCTGGGGCCTCATTTATAAATGTTACACAGGCACAAAAGAAGACGTACGCCACTTTCTAAGCAAACTTTGGGATTTCTAAACAACAAACTTGAGAATGTGCACATAAACTGGAATAATGAGAAACTGTGACTCTGATGGTGGAAGGAAGAAACACGAGAATTGGCGTGAAATTGATACCAGTGTGTAAAATAATCTAAATATTACCTCTCATATATCATATATGAAGAGTTCATTTGCAAAGATGGATAAATGGAGATATCTTTTATTGAAATCCCCACAAATATGTTCTGTAATTAGTAAACAATACTTGCATGTTATGAAATTTATTCTCATAAATAATAAGGTGAATAGAAGGACAAATTATGTTTACACTGATGCTATTTTCAGTGCCTCAGTCAGGTAGATACAAGTGCATAGTTTCATATATTGTTACTGTATATCATATATTGTTTTTTATTATGTGTTTATTTTTATGGCTTTCAGTTCACTTTATCTCTGTGTTTTAATTCTGTTTTGTTTTTATTGTAAAGCACTTTGTAACTGTGTTTTGAAAGGTGCTATACAAATAAAGTGTATTATTATTATCACATGTTCGTTGTGCAGAACGAGATGTTGATGAGATATTGGCCCTTTCGTTATCATTTACAAGCAGGGTAATTCCCACATCTGAAGGTGCTATGCAATTGAGTAACTTTTCAGAAACAATGAAATGACTGGGTATAAAAAGGCATGCAATCAAAATGCCTAATGACAAACAATGGCTGATTGGCACTGTTGGAAAATGTGGCGAATGGAAGACTTTGGGGAGAGCGAGTTTTCAGATACCAGCAAGATTTACTGGCCAATGATGATGAGTGAGCTTATGAGTCGGTTCCTATTTCCATGAGCTGTTCTCTTGGATCTCTGTGTTGCATTGGGCCCAGCTTTACAGTGAAGCACCTGCAGAAACAAAGCCATGCCAGTCCCACTTCAAATCCTGACAACACTAGGATTTCTGGCAACCAGCACTTTTCAGAGGGAATTGGCTTACAGGTCAGGGATATCTCAGCCAACCTTTAGCTGTGTTATGCCAGACGTGTTAGATGGTATAATTGGTTTGTTGCATCTGGACATAAAGTTTCCTTACATGGTGGGTGAACAGGCAAATAAAAAGGGCAATTTGCAGTAATGTCTGGTTTCCCAAATGTAATCAGTGGCCTGGGTCAACCCATGACTCATTCATATTGAGAAACAGCAGTGTTGTGTGCAGACTTGAGGCCAGAGCTGTGCGTGATGGCTGGCTTCTAGGTACAAATGATTAATGTATAAAAATCCTAAATAAATTGCAATTTTTCTCTACTGCAGTGCCTAACTCATTCACTAACCTTGCAGGGGACAATGAATATCCCCTCAAGCGGTGGCTGCTCACCCCTTTCCCCAACCCACAAAGCGCAGAGGAGAGGAACTACAATGTGTGCCACAGCCAGAAATTCTCTGTTGTAGAGAGCACCATCGGGCTTCTGAAGGGCAGATGGCATTGCCTCAGTGCCACAGGCGGAAAACTTTCATACGAGCCTGAAAAGGTGTGCCAAACTGTGAGGGTGTGTGCTGTGCTACATAATGTGGCACGGCAAGGAATGTGGCTTTACCTCCTGACACTGATGATCATGTTGGCCCCGACCCCTATCCCCAAGCATTCAAGGCAAACGCTGCTGCTGTGTGCCAGCATGTGGATATGATGTGTCGCTTATAAAAACACAAGAGGTATGGAAACATATAACACTATTTATTAAGTAATTGTTTCATTGTACAGTGCATGTCACATAACACATTTTTTTATTTTCTTTAACTCCTTAGCAACCTCGCTGATGGAGTTGATTGTGTCCCTTTGCATCTGTAGGACTGCATCTATGAGGACACGGCTGCTGCTAGAGGGGTGAGACGCACGAGGTGCAGTAGAGACACTGGGTGCACACAACTGCTCAGTTGCAGCAGCACGACTCCGCTGGAACAAGCAGCGCCTAAGCGAAATAGAAAATGTCTCAATTTGTTTTTGTGAATAAAGTCTCAGTTGTTTTTGTGAATAAAATCTAAATTGTTTTTGTACATAAATATGTAAACACAACTTCAATGCATTTGGTTTACTCTCTTTTTCGATCAGGGAATACAAATAACGTACCTGGGTCATCCATTGCGTCTTGTATATCTGTGTACACCTCCGCTTCCATCACAACTCCACTCAGGAGGGATCCCCCGATAATTCCTGCCAGTTTCTAATCAAGGGGGTGAGCTCTGGTGTCCCCTTTTTGTGCCCATGCCACAAACACTCTGCCTGTGTAAGATTATGCACTTTTTGGCTTCCACTTTTATGTCGGACCACTCCATCTTTTTATTTCAGAGAGGGTCCGACCTTCTGAGCCAGCAGCATTCACAGCGTCTGCCACATGCTGCCACTCTAATGTCTTTTTGGCATTTGTAATGCCCACACTGTGTCCACCAAACAACATCTTCTTTTTTTGCCTCAACCTCCTCAACAAGAACTTCAATTTCACACTGTGTGAAATTTCTTTTTTTTTAAGCTTTCCTGTCGGCATTTGCCATGGTTGTCTTCATGCAGTCAGTATGAATAAATTAATTAGGGGCGTTTCACTATTTATAGGCAACTATGGGCATTACAAGGGGGGGACATGAAGCTTGTACAGGTGCGCCACATTTCAAGTTGAATTTGATATATAAAGAAAAATCGGCATAGTGTGCACACTGTGTTATATATAAGAATATTTTGTGCACAAGCACTTTGTATAAGCACTGCGTATTGTCCATATGCAACCTTTTGACGTGAATCCTCTGCAGAGTTTTATAAATGAGGCCCCAGGACTGCAGTTTTTAATTTGATAAACTATGTGTGTGTGTGTGTGTGTGAGTGTATTACCACCAAGGGAACTCTAGTTTATTCCTCTTGGAAAACTGTCAAAGTAGCTCAGCAACAGCCAAATGGGAAGAGTGGGTAAAGGATAAAACACTAAGAAATAAAGGTTAGAGGAAAGAAAACATACTGGTAAAGGAGATGCAGGAAACGTGAGAAACAAAAGAGGAAAAGGAGAGTAAAATGGCAACGTGAGAGGATGATAAAGGAAGTAAGAACAAAAGGGGCGGAGACACCAGACAATAATTAGACTGCATTGATTACCTAGTGGCTGAGGAGCAATTGTAAGTGATCAAATCTAATTAGCTGGTCCTATACATCTACCTGGAGATAACAGACCAATCAATCAATGGGCTTAAGTGAACTTAAAGCCATCACAGTCTACTGCCTGCTAAATATCTCCCACTTTTTTCCAAATAACCTAGAAGAGGCCCAGTCCAGATGAATTTCAGACGAGTAAGGAAGTGCCACTGATGCCGGTAAATGGAGAGCAGAAAGATTTCAACCACATTGAGTGTTTATCAATACAGATGGACACTGATAATTATTCTGGACAGTACTTAATTAAATTACTCTTGATGTATGTTAACCAAAGTATAATAAATTCATATGAAAAATGTGCTCTGTAAAAGAAAAAAGGGTTGAGTGAAACACTCAAACATGATTGTGTGTGTTCTTGTAGAATTTTAAGGTGCCCTGGTGAGCTGTGCTGTGGAAAAAGGTACAAAATAGAAGTTAAACTTGCACCTCCCAGGTGTGAACAAATGCAACTGTATATACAGTATGACACAAGGCATGGCTGAAATCAAGCATGTATGCTCAGCAAACCTCAAGATAAACTTATAACTTCAACTTATAAATAAAAAAGCTGAAGGTTTCTTTTTCATTACAGAGAATCACCACTAAGGGAGAATTCACAACTAGCCTGTTGGGTTATTCATCTGAATCACACAGCTTATAGTCCCCTCAGTTCTGTTAGTTTGGGCTGGAAGTCTTTTTTTTTTTTTTTTTACATTTTGACTTGTGGTCCATGAGCCAATGTTTAGTGTTACTGTTTTTCAAGATAAATTAAAAGAAATATATGTTTTGTTTTCCCAGCTGTACTGAAAACACACTGGTCCCTGACCCCAAACCATGGTGTGTATTCAACTGTGAATTTTGTATCAAGTTACAGCACTCATTACCAGAAAATGTTAAGATGTGGGATGTATCATCTCTTCTTGCTTGGTATGTATATGGTATAAAGTGCAGCTGCCTGACTGACTTCATATGCTCTTTGCTTTTAAGACGACAACAGGAGATAAAAAATCCCTTGCGGCAGGGTTTTGTGCAGAATGATCTGCTACTGTGAGTCACCAGCAGTAACTACTGTATGTGTTGATTTCTCCTCTATACCACAAAGCTTGTCACAAGGCATGGCAGGTTAAGTGTCACGCTAATGAGTAAGCTGACACTCCTTGCAACTTGTTAAAAACTCTGTGTTGTTTGAAATAAGGCGGTGTAAACCCTAAATAGGCAATAATGCATCTTTTTCCGGCATGGTTCAAAATAGAGAAACCTAAAGACTATACGGTATGTGCCATCAATGGTGCTGGAAATCACAGGATAACTCATGATGTAATACTATCATGATATGCTGTGAAACATTAAAAAAAACTAGTACAAAACAGTCTTTTATCTCTATTAACATACCACAAAAACAAACCAGGAATCAAACAAAGCCTTTATTTATTCACTGCATTGTGAAAAGCCTTCAGTTTAATGTTTCGTTAGGTGACAATGAACACCGTGCACCGAGGAATATTACAGAAATGTCTGCAACAGCAAGGAAATACCTTAGCCTCAGTAAAGCACGAGAAAATACTGTGAAATTAGTGCTAGTGTAACGATAACATATCACTGGAGACTGTATCAGAATATATCGATCATCTGTCCCAGCCCTAGTGATCAATCATTTAAAGTATCCCTCTACTGACAGTCTCTCCTCTCTTCCCTGTCTTTAATTGTCCTGAACTCAACTTCAGTCCCACAAATCTGACATGACTCAAGCTGAATAAAGTCGCCCACATCTGCATGTGTTCGAGTTGCCACTACAATGAAATATTATGACAGTGGTTTTTTTTTTATAGAACTACTGTTGGGTAACTGTTTCATAAAGTTGCTGGCTTATTATGAAGCTGGTGACTCAGGCAGCTCTAATCCAACTCAATAGTCTCATCTTGTTAATCATGGTTTGCCATAATTCATGATATAACTGCATTCCTTTTTATTTATTTTTTTTGTGTTCATGTTCATTTGGTGGGAATAGGGCTTTTCTTCATTCATTAAAAAGGGCTAAGTAGTAATTTGGTGGCTTCTATATACAGTAAAGTTGTATAAACAGCATGACCTTTTCCCTTGTATATTCACTGCTCACCAGCAAAGACGCAATATTCATAATTAATATGAAGCCACTCGTATTGATTGCCTATTATTTTGGTTGACCATAAAGTGTCATTAGAGATGTCTATTAGGAGCCCAGTGGAAATGCATGCAAGTTGTCTTAGTGGCATGACTCCCGTTTTATCATCCTCAATCTCAACCAAACCACTTCATATGGTGAGAAAACTGCATGCAAATGAAAGAGCTGACTTGTTATTCTAGCCACACACTGAGTAAGGGGCTGAAATCATCCATAGGTGAAAAGAAAAGAGGGAAGACAGAAAAGCAGGGGGCAGAGGGAGGGCTGAGGTGGTCGTGCTTGCCTTTCTTCATCAAGAAAGACGAGACAAAAACGCTGCTTCAAAGCTGATTACCTTCAACCTGCACGGTTACTGCTGTTTTATTATTCCTTTTGAGGAAGAGCCATAGCAAGCATAGATGTAATTTTCTTTTCTGTCTACAAATGACTACTTTGGACACATTTTTGATGTAGCTTCCCTGTGTACAAGTGGTATAGCAGTGTTTGCCTTTAAGAGTAATGTCTATGAAAGAGTCCATCATTGTGCTTTTTTTTTTTTTTTTGCTTTCTTAGAGGTGCTTTTGTGGAGCACATTCATCGTTTGTAATAATGTCTGTCATTTAATTTTGGAGACTAAATTACTTTTAAAAGAACATGACATGAAAACTCTGGGGGATAAACAGACCCCTAAGTCTGAGAGATGGTCAAAAAAGCGTTGTTAAACTCTATTCTTAAGCCTGTCATTATCATCTTGAGAATCAACTCACGTAGAAAATAATAAAATGCAAACCTCCTGAGAGAGTGCATATCCTTGAACTTGGTCTTTCTCTTTCTGTCTCTCGCCCGCTCTCTCTCACTTACACACATACACACACACGTAACATTACAGGTAGCCTATTTTATGATGCATGGAAAATCAAATGAGGGGCTAAACTAAATCCTGCATAAACAAAATGGCTCAGACGGATTGTCTTAATAAGCATATAGTAATACAGAATAATCTGTTTACCATGAATTACAAAAAAAATATATAATAATCAGTTTTTTTTAACTCCTATGCATGTAATTGATTTATTAATGGGCTGATGAATCTATTATTGAATGAATCATCCTTATCTAACTAAGAGGACAACATTACCCATAAATCGCTGTGATGTTGACCAACATCCCCTCGGGTAAGGATTACAATAAGCTGCCACATTGGAAACACACAAGTGAGGCTCCATACAATGGCGATCTGTCAACATTTTTTTTTCTTCCAAAGAAAATAAATGAAATCAATTTGACTGTGACCTATTTTAGTATGGACCCGTAGTTTGAAATCAAATTAAATTGAATACAAGTTGAGTGTTTCAGTCAAAAAACCCGACACCTTTGTAAAAGGATTTTTTTTTCTTTTTTTTTTTAATTATATTTTTGTCAAAAATCTCACCCAGATGGAGAGAACATAGCAAATTATCTACTGATAATACATCACAATAAATAAATAATATAGTGTTGACACCCAGTGGTTATATAAGCGATGGGGATGTGATCGCTGGTGACCTCATAAGCTCCACCCTGCCTACCCCTGCCACTGCTGGATGCATATTGAACATTTTTCTGCCACAAGTAACATGTCTTTAATCTGATTTACACCTTGATTTTCATATCACTGATGATTTTGTATCTTAACGTGTTTTTTTATGAAAAAAAAAGCGCTAAGAAAACATTATTGTATGTCTGCTCATCAGCTGCTGTTCCATTTGTCTTTAGGCAAGCTGAATGTGAGGATCAGTAAAATACCATGTGAGGGGGATTTTTAACCAGCAAAATTAATTCTTATTTCATAAGGGGTGGCATTGGCAAAATTCCTATAACGAGCTGCAAACTAAATTCAAATTGAGTGAATTCATATGACTGACCCTGGGGTTTTGAAACTGAGAGAGAAGTCTACCATAATCCTCCACTACCAGACAGGGGAATTGGTGTGTGCATATGTGAGGGTATGTGTGTGTGTGTGTGTGTGTGTGTGTTTGGGTGGGGTCCCAGTGAAGGAATACACTAGTCAGTTAGTGAAGCAAATCAATTTCATGATGACACTCTGAAAAAGCCATTTTACAACAACCTGGCGCCCCATTCATTTTCACCAGCTCTAAGGTGGAACACAGCGTACATGCATATTTAATGACATAAACATACATGAATGAACTGATTGTGTGTGTATATGTGTTATTCCTGAGCCATTAGTATGAGGTGTAGTTGCACCTGTGTGCAGTGCAATATAATGAGTCAGTCCGTGCAGCTGTTCAGGCAGTCAACACCAGACCGAAAAATCATTAAATGGGACCTGGACATGCAATAAAAAAGTCCACTAGACAAAAAGAGTCTGACTGGAACAGGTTGTGACCCCATCTCTATTTTTCCAAAAAAGGAAAAAAGTACTCCTCATTCTAATTTTACTCATAAAGAATAACATGCTTTGTTGCTATTATATTCTGCAATATTACTGTATTTATATCTGAAGTTCCTACCAGAATTATCGTTCAGAAATGCAAAAACACTGACACGCAGAAAATCCAGTCTCTGCTGCCATCTCGGAAGCCAGCTCACAGGAAACCTTTCTGCTCTGAAGAGGAGGGGCAACACAAGACATTGTGTTTGTACTCCTATCAACACATCTGTGGCAGTTTAGCCCCAGGAGTAAATGATAAATGTAGCTTTTGGCATAGATATTTATTCCAACACACAAAAATCCCTAACGCAGCAGTTTGCCAGCTCTCCTAAAATAGCAGTGTTGTTTTCCCTCACTACTTCAGACGTTTTGTGTAGACACATTTAACCAGCTGGTCTGAATAACAGGGACCGGTCTTATGATTATTGATAAAGGAAAATATGTAAACTTTGGAAAAAGTGAAAGTAGAGTGAGAGACTTGATGTTCAATTATTTATATGCCTTTGAAAATGTGAGTCGTAAAAAAAAAAAAAAAAAAAAAGGGGGAAGGGAGGGGTGCAGTGTATGATCTTGGTGTGAAAGCTACTAATCATTCAGTACTTGCTCATCAATAGTTACAACAGCTTTGCCGTTAACTGAAGTCTTGAGTCAGCACTGACCTTGCTTCACCCTCATTAATCCAAAGCCAACTCAGCCCAAAAATCCAAAGCTGTTACAGAAGCCACAGACCTATCAGATTCTACATGCATGAATGAATGCAACCATACATAAGAACAAATGGGCACAGGTGCATACCTACTGAGCAAGAAGCCTATAAATAGATTTTTACAGTTGATACACAGTAAGCCAAAGTAACCTGGTCTTATATTTTAAACATACTAATTTTACCGTGGTACTTTTTTATCAAAAAAGTGACCTGCTGGTGTATCTTTGTCCAACTGATGGCAGCATCAGATCGGAAAAATGCTCATGGTTTAATCAAAAATGCACTGACAAACAACTTATATTTTTGTTTAAGTTTGCTGTACTACGCACACAGTCAAAATGATTAATTACTTCTTAACTTAATAATTTAGTAATTTCATTTCAGTAAAATCTGCGTTCATTATGCATTGTTAAGTTTAAAAAAGAAACTATATTCTTCTGTTAGATTTAATGTTTTTCCACATCTGAGGAAATACGAATAATTAAAAAAATACCACAGAATGGAGCAATCTGATAAAACTGCAATACAAAAATGAATTCATACGACAAGAATAGTGAACATTCAGTGTTTGGCGTAAAATGAAATTGAGCATGATCAGCGGCAAGTCAGCATTCAACTTTAAGTCCTTCAGAGAGTGAGTGTTTGCAGCCTTGCAATCTCAAATTGAAACATTGTCAACCTGCTTTCAGGATGCTAAAAGCACATGTTTACAATACTTTCAAACTGATATCATTAAGCCCTCTTATCCGGTATTTGGATCAAATTTGACTGAACAAAGAAGCATTTTATGATTTAGTGTTGAAACAAACCATCCACAAAATGTGTTCCAGTTTGCAGGTTAACAAGACAGAAGCTAAGAGCTCATGAACAAAAACATTAAAGAACAAAATTATTCCGTTTGAATTGATGGCGGAAGAGCCGTTCCGGGATGAAAGGATTTTAGATATTTCCCCAAAGCCCAGAACCAAGGCCAGGCGCAGATATAAACACACAGACACACAGAAAGCAAGCACGCATATGTCTAATGCACAAGTGCTCATACACGCATGTATTTTCATACACCTGGGTTCTTCCTCTCTCTCTCTCTCTCTTTGTGTGTATGTATATATATATACACGTACACACACACACACACACACGCACACACACACACTAGAACAGCAGATGGACTATCTTGTTTCACTTCAAGGTGACCTATCTACTGTATATGTGTCTGACAGGGGGGATACTGTTCACCTGGGTAAAAACTGACAGAAAGGGCTTTAGCATAATACTCCGTTGTCAAAGTGTTGGAGGGCAGTTCCTCTCAGTCTCTTTTAAGTGTGTCTATGGTGCATTAAGAATCTGTCAGACCAGCTTTAGCATTAATCAGCTAGCCCACAGAAGAAACAATCACACATAATCTCGAGCTCTAAACCCTGCTGACCTTCTCTTGAAATGCACAGATAAACTCCCCTTCAAACCTCAGTCATTTAAAGACACACACAGGCCCGGGCTCCGTCTCTGGTAATTTCTTCCCTCCCCGCTCTCCCTCCCCTGTTGTCTATCTGATTGGTTCCTCCCACAGCAGCACCCATGTCTCTCCACCTGGGAGTACATCGACTCAGCATGTCAACGTGACCTCAAAGAGGACACATTTCAGGCAATGTGTGTGGGGGGCTGTTTTGCCCCATCAATCTGGGGAGGGCACAGGAGAGGAGAGGAGAGGAGAGGAGAGGGAAAAGATGAGTGGACAGAGATTAGGAGATGAGGAAAAAAAGTGAAGAGAGAGGAGAAGGGCAGAATACACAAGTTCCATTCATCATCTCTGTAGTGTTGAGAGTGTATAAATAGCAAGATTTGCTCAGAGTTATCATTGAGCCAATGGTTCCATCGTGGTACTTCATTTATTAAGACTGTGTGCAGATCAATACAGCAGACATATACACTCTGTACTGTTGACAAGATAATCTCATCATTATGAATTTGGCTTGGGTCGTCAGTAACATGAGCAATTGCAACGCTTATCTGAGATGACAAGAGCATAGAGAAAGAAAGGGAGCCAGAAAAGGAAGGGAGTCAGAGCAAGCGCGGGGAGAAGTGTGAAAGAGAGAGCAGGCACTAGTTCCTTTTTTTTTTCTTTTTTTTTTTTTTTTTTTACCAAACAATGCTCAGAGTGATAGATAATGAAATACAGTATTTCAGTACCAAACACAACAAAAATCAATAAGAAACTGAGCAAACCAGCAATTGATCTGAATGTTAAAGGCCCTGAAAAGATTTCTCTCTAAGACATAAACCCAGTGAGGGGCCAATTGAGTACATCTGTGTAGTACAATGGAAAACGATGAGACTGGCCAAATATACCATTTTCAATACGCCATTAGCACTTGCCATGGCCACTGCTGCCCTGAAGAGCAGACACAGTCAAACGTTTGACAACAAATCTTATGTGCCCACCACTTAGTGGGCCTTTTGTTTAGGCAATAACATCTGAGAGCGCCGACTCATTCGCCTCTGTTGCCACTAACACATAACAGCCACTGCAAAACACAGTGGCTGTCAATTCTCTTCAGACACACACAGGGCTTTAGACATGGGAGTCAGATTTCAAACTGTGCTGCAGATATAAGCGGGAACAGAAGAGACAGTGGGATCTTTCCTATTAGACTGTCGGACCTCCTCAGACACACGCGTACCACACACACAAACAAACACTGGCAGGATTACACAAACACTCTTCAAATAGCAAAGCAAATGGTAGTTTCCGTACTGGGCTGTAATTGACTCTGGTGGTTGTATGAGGGAGAAGACGCTTGTTTTACAGCCATTTGTTTTGACATGTAGTTAGGTGAAATTTGAGCAAATGAGATGGTATTCACGGTATATCCCTTCGATGAATTAATCACATTACTGATGAAGCTGAAGAAGTGCTGAACTGTGGAAGGCAAGGACAAGGAGAGGGATAAATCATTTCTCTTATACTAATGAGATAGAAGGTGAGAACAGATTCACATAACTCATTCTTTGAGCTGTGTGTTGTTTCTACAGCACGTGCCTTGGGGGCACAGTGAAGGAAGATGTGGCAGGAATAAAAGCTCTCTCGGGCTGGACCGGTGCCAAGACACAGCAGTGCGAGTTCCACTTTGTTTGACTTTGAAAGTGTTTGATTTACAGCAAGGAGACCTAGCTGCTGGCAGTTCAAAGACTACATCGCCATGCCATGTATGCCTATGTAGCCTTCTGTGTGCTGTGCATGTCAGTGCACATTACTGTGAGGTCAGTCCTAGCTATACCCATCTATTGCTGCATCTACAGCACCCTGCTGCTGAAAACGTTAAAGTCTAAAGACCCCAAGAGGGATCTAAGAGCCCTCAGGGGGCAGCCGGCCCCTACAGGGAAGCCCATTCCAATCTAAGGGAACCAGCGAGAATGGTGCTTCAGAGCACAGCTGGTGGTAGCGCAGGTGCATGGGTGAGTGTGCACGTACACACACACACACACACACACACACATATAGACACATGGCAGCTGAATCTTACATTCCTCCACTGTGAAGGTTATGTTTTGTTCTCTTATTTTTTGGCCTCTGTTGATGCTACGTTGGTTCCTTGTGCCTGAGTTGTTTGAGCACAATGTCACCGGCACCAAGGTAAATGCTTCTACTGGGGGCATGCACATATGAATTTATTTTTCGTCACCATCTTCTTTTCCCTCTATGAAATAGCATGTATTGAGGGAGCTTTTATTAAAAAGAAAACACAGTAAAAGGATTGTTGAGTGCAAAACAAGCGGATACATCTGGTGTAGGCGTGTGCTTGCAATGCAATAGAAATATTGCAACTCACAGTATCAGCAGGGTCGGGAAAACAAGACACACTGTCACACAAGAAAACAGCCACAACAGACAGAAATAACTGGCAACACAATCAACAGCGGCCATGCTCTCAGTAGACTTGTAATAACAGAATAGAAAAGTAATTACTGAGTCTGATCGGACTTGATCTGAAAACCACTTAAAATGACAATCTGTCTATGGAAGGTAAACCAAGCTAAACAATGGCACTTGCTACTCAACAAAATGACATGACAAAATGACATGATATTTTGAAGGTCTGGTGTCAGGGAATTAGACAGAGGAGTCCTGACAATCCAATTCCCTTCTACCACACACACAGATGCGCACGCACGCACATATAACACACAATAATTCAAGAGTGAATGCTCACTGACAATCCAGAGTCTTATTATCGTGCCCATGTCATCTCCAATAGTCTGCTTCCTATTGAACCACGCTAATTGGTTTAATGTGTCCGGCCAATCTGGGTATCACAGTGGTCAACTTGTGTTCTCATATCCTGTCTCTTTCTCTGGACTTGCAAAACACAAAATTTCTTTGTTCCCTTGCACTGCCAGGTCAGAAGGTCTGTTAAAATAATGAAATTACACAGCACAGATAAGACTCTGTCTCCACATGAATGCACAACAGCTGGCTGAAAGAATTACAAGACCAATATATATGAGAAATATCCATGTATAAAATGTCCTTTTTACATTTCATTTTTTATAATCTTCAGTCGATTCACCCGTATATCTACCTATCTATTTTTTTCCTCTCTACAGGACTCTACAGGTGTTTCTTATAAGTTACAGTCTGGTGTTGGGCATAGTCAAGGGCTTACATTTATCTTCAATTATTCAGCAGGGTTACTTGGATTTTTGAGAATTTGCAATAAATAAAACATTCACTTCCACAGCTGCCTCCAAACTCAAACACATTTTCTGTGTACTCTTAATATGTATCTGCAAATGAACTATTAATTGTGTAAATCTTTGAGTTTTCAGAGTCTGTTTAATGTTTTTTTTTTTTTTTTTTCTTCTGGAAGTAGTGGCCAAAGAAAACATTACAAGTGAGGGGAGAAGATAAATACATTGATGGTGTTTATAACTACCAGAGCTCTTTTCTTTCTAAAATGCAAAAAAAAAAATAATTTTCACATGTGTTGAGAGAGGAGAAGAACAGGTTATTTGTGAGATTACAGTCATCTCTACTTTCTTTCATGCAGCATCACAAAACACATTGCAAAGACTCCCAGTAGGGCTGATCAAAATTTTATTGAAATCGCAATATCAGCTACTGCAATTCAAATCGCAGGAGGTGCGATATTTGTTCAAGACGAAATGTGTGTCAAAATACCATTTTAAATTAAATACTGTAATGCTGCAGAGATGTACTGGCCTACACATCATATTCTACAGACTTAAGAAAACATCTTTGTTTGGTACAGATCCCCACAAAAATCACATCATAATCAGTGTAATGTTTTCCAATTAAAATGAGAATAATGATGTAAAAATTGTCGTTCCCTCTAATATCACCAATCATATTGCAATTGCAATATCAGTCAAAATAATCGCAATTTTTTTTTTCAAAATCATTCAGCTTAAGTCCCAGGAAAAAGTATATAAATGCTCTAATTCTGCTTCTATCAGTCTGCTTATAAGTAACTTCTGTTTCCACCTCACTCTGTCTGTTGCCCTCCTCTTCCCTGCTTGTTCACAAATATTTAGCCAGAGACCTAAGATGTTTATCGTGACATCTTCCGCTTTCCTCTGATTTGTTAAACGTTATGATTTATTAATGAGGGAGGATGCAAATATAGCTGCTGTTTTGTGCTGTGCATTACACTGCTGCTGCAGCATCAGGATCCGCACTGATACATCTGTACTGAAACAAGCACATCTGGAAACCCCACAGCTAAAATACCAGTAAAGGCACCTAATAAAGAAAAAACATGCATTGAAATAATTTCAATGTTTTGGTCATATAGAGATAACGTAATTCACTACTGTTCCCCCAGAGCAAAATTCAGTGGTCTGACGGCACTTCCTTTCAGATGTATCTATCATATGAGCTTGGGGAAGATGAAGAAAAATAAGAATGTCTATTAATAATTCAGAATTTCAGCGTGTATAGTGTTATGTACAGTAGCAGCAGGTTTATTTGCGGAAATATGAAGATACACCCTAAGGCTAGCTGATTTTTTTTTTTCATGTACTGGCAAGCTCAAATAAAACATATCTGGCCTTGTGGCCCTTAAGAGCTCAACTGGGGGACAAGAGTACAGAAATTACAAATGGCTTCTTGAACTGTCCCTCATTCCTGTAAATGACTGTTTGTGCATCTAGTTGCTGAACCGCTCAATCCTGTCTGCAAGCGGGCTTCACTACATACAGGTTTACCAAACTCACTCCATAGAAAGCTCCAGAGGAAAGCAGTTATCTAAAGATAAAGTGAAAGGGAGAGAAATGAAATAAAGAGCGCTTTTCTATTCATTGCCTCAGTGGCCACTGAAGTGTGGGAGCAATTTCAATACAATATACAGCAAAGGCTTTGATAAGACATTTCAGGAGAATTCTTAAAAACAGCCAAAGCCCAGTTACATGTGCATCTGTGTGTTTGTGTGTACGAGTGTGTGTTTGTGTTTCTTGGAGGAAGGGGGTTCGGGTTCGGACAAATGCAAGATTGTCACGCTCATAAAAGAGAGGGACTCTGTCACGGAGCCTGTCAGCTAAAGGCTTAAATCACATGCCTGGAATACACAATGACTTTACACCCACACACACACACGTGCTCACACACACACACACATACACACACACACACACACAATCT
Source organism: Thunnus thynnus (assembly GCF_963924715.1). Classification (NCBI taxonomy): domain Eukaryota; kingdom Metazoa; phylum Chordata; class Actinopteri; order Scombriformes; family Scombridae; genus Thunnus; species Thunnus thynnus. The sequence continues at coordinate 14,868,950 of NC_089517.1, forward strand.
CCCTAAATTATGCAGAGTAAGACCATTCCTGGAAGCATCCATTTTCAACATCTGCTCCAGCTACATTGTTGGCATGCATATGCTCAAGCCAGATCAAAGGAGTGAAAATTTTATCTACTATATTGTATACACACTGCTTAAATGATCACAGTCACACCTCTTAACTGTTTTTTTCAGCTTTCTTTAAATTTGTCATTTTCAGAAGGGATTGGTTTATTATAAAATGTTTAAAGAGATTTCTGCCTGCCTTTTCTCATTTACAGTATATGCACTAAAACTAGACTATTTTAAAATATCATGCATTCAAATGTCTGCTTAGTAAATTCAGTGATTGTCATTCAAACCGGTTATGAGAAAATACTCAGGCAGGCAATTCCAGAAAAATATTCTATGCTCCATGTGTTTATGTTACATTTTCATGTCTGACATTTTCATTAGAGCAGTAGAAGCCTCCTTACCAAGTGACGAGTGACAATGTCAAGGCAGCAGACTAGAGCCCCTTTTCTCCTTTACACCCTCATTTCAGTGCCACCATACTCAAGGCAGACTGCCGCCACCTAAAGGCAGCTTTTATTGCCTTTAGGTGGCGGCTGGTCTCACGACCTATCTCCACTCTTGGTGGAGATAGGTCGCTGTTCCAGTGCTGGAGAATTGTCTGGCTGCACCCATTATCATTTGAGGGGAAAAAAAGACTGTGGCTTGTTTGTATTTCTTTAAACCAATCACAATCACCTTGGGCAGCACTATGCCCAGGACGCAGCGACAGTGTCCTTGCAAAATAGTGTCGGAGGGGGAACTTGTTTTGGTGGAAAATTTGCACGTGCGGAGGTGAGCCCTGGTATTAAAATGGCTAAACCCCCACAAAAGCAAAAGCACATAAAACGGTAAAAGACCTATGTCGACTATGTGATACGATTGACTGATGAAAAAGACAAACATAACCTGATCATCGGTGCCCTAGAGGTGAAGCCTGTCTATACTTAAGCTCTGGAGGAGCTCACTAGACTCATTAAAGGCACAGACGATTTAATAGCCGGATGTAGCTCTTGCAGAAGGTTATTAAACCGGTATCACAGAAGCTGGTGTGAAGTGAAACGAATCGGTACATTGGTCCAGTCAATGTCACTGGCGCATGCCACTGCCAGAGTTAAAAGATGTGCCAAATCAACTCCAACTGACAACGGCCATGTCAGAAAACAGATCAACATTACAACCATTTTACAACTTTAAATCCATTCACCCAAAGAACCAAGCAGGCCTGCCTTATTGCAGAATCCCAATCCCTCTGTCAAAACTTGTCATTTTCAGCATGTAGGTTGCTAGCTCTGAGGTTGATGCTGTTGTTTCCCATAGCGACGGGGATTTTGAAAATGGTAACATGCAGATAGCGGAAGGAAAGGAGAATTCCGACTGAAATAGCCAATAGCAGATTTATACCCACAGTCTACATCTGATGAGTCAGATTAGGTGGCAGCAGTCAAAGTCTCCCCCTTTGCCTCTGTACCACCTGCACCTTATCAACATGGATGGTCTCCCACTGAGACAGGATTCTGTTTAATTAGAGTTTCATGGTGAATTAAATAACAACACTCAAAACTTATCAAAACAAATCAATAAGATAAATTATGGGTAAGTAATGACACAGGAGTCTTTAAATGTTTGGTAACAAGGCAGGCAGCTTCTCAAAAAAGTAGTTAAGAGAAACATATGAACCAGTCAGTGGGCCACAGCCTGGCACAACTGCTGAAGCTAAACATAATGTGGGACAAAATCCGAAAACGTATTTTCAAGACGGAGTGGGTGAAGGCTCACTCTTTGGAGCGAGTCACTGAAATCCCTTCTTCCTGAGCATTGAGGAATTTTGCGGCAGATTGGTTTTAACCTTGATTCCACACTAAGTAATTCCCTTCAACGCCTTAAGCAGAATTAGGCATCATTACGTATCCTCCATCTCCTTATCCCAGGAATTCTCTTTACAAATGAAATGAAGCTCTCCACTGGGCCGGGTGTTGGCACGGTGGTGACAATGATAAGGCCAGCAGAGCTCCGCTGATATGTTCATATTATTCCTCTCTCCCAGCTAGAGACCAAGCCCAGCCTGTCTGCCAGTGCACCACTATAAAACATCATTAGAGGCCGGCAGCAGTGTGAGAGAGACTGGGAGTTGCAGGCTGCTACAGTAGCCCTACTAGGTACAGATGAAGACAGCAGCACTAAGGTGCCCTTGCGAAACTGACTAAGCAGGGGATATGCTCTCCCGCTTTATCCATCTCTTTATTTATTTTTCCTATTTAGACTCTCCTACCCAGGCAACTGTAGTGACAGATGGGCTGAGAGGCCTTGGGATCGATGGAAGGGGAATTCTGTCTTTGTTTCCTGACATTTTTCCCATAGCCAGTCTCCTCTGACTCAGGTTACTTACTGTCCACACGAAGGGAGAGAGGACGCAGAAAGCAGGGAGGAGGGAGGAAAGTGATACGCTTCTGTACAGCTTCTGAAGAAACTTAATGCCTCAGGCCATCTCCCTCTACACAGGTTTCTGTTGAATAATACAATAGAGCACCCTGCACGCCTGATGCTTCTAGGGGACCCTCTGTAAACAAGACACTAAGGAATGTGTTGTTGCTGCTCCTGCTTGTTTTTCCATTGACAGTCTGAAGGGGGAGAGAAAAGAAAGTGCATAAAATGGGTGTGCAACAGCCTTGCACAGTCTAATTCATCATCACTACATTAGCAGAGAAACAGCCTGCAGAATGGACCAGCAATTATTCTGTCCCTCTGATTAGGAAGCCTTAACGGTCTTTGTTCTGACCCTTGCCCTATGCAGCTGGCTCATAATAGAAGCAAGGCTGAGACTGAGAGTGGGAACAACAGACAGTGGCCTTCCTCCCTGGTGGGAACACGTCACATGTGATCACAATCATCGTCGCATCCACGTCCAGCTCAAATAGTGGGGATAGGAAAGACAGCAGAGAGCCTAATCAAGAGACTAATAGTTATAGTCCATCAGGATGTAACCGGAAAGAATGGCATTCCCTAACTGTGCCACGTAGTATAAGGCCATATGGCAGAACTGAATAATAATAAAACGCACTGTGTACCCTTTATTATTTCTATCAAATTATATTACTGAAGGAACATAACATTTTTATTTGTTAACAATAGGTAAACATCAGAAAGAGGGCTGCCCATTATCCCCAGCATTACATACCACTGTCTTAAGCAGGCCTTAATCCTCGTCTGACACGACAGACTTTTAATGGGCTTAAGGCCAAAGACACAGAGAAGATATCACGTTAGAGGCTTATACACCCAAGTACTCCACACAAAGACGTATAAAGTAGCCGTGAAAATAAGTACAATCTGCTAATCTCTAGGAATTAAAATCACTAGAATTAACCGCAAAAATCATTACAGGTGTAGAATGTGATGAATGATATCACTTTATAAATAGAGTAAACAAGCTTCTGTCATTGTCTGGAGTGACTTTACTTTTATGGTATGACATTATAGGCTTTATTATTACTGTGTACAGGTATACTGAGATTATGTATATATAAATATACACATAGACAAAAAAGATACATGTAAATATATATATATGTTTTTGGGTCTTTTTACATCTACAAAATCTAGTTATTAGATTATGTAAATGTGTGATAATTAAATAGTTTACATTGAAAAATATACATACCTGCTTAAAATTCAGCAACAAACTGAACTATTTATTCCACAGGAATGAAACATCACAGATTGAGTGATTAATGAAAGTAAATCAAAATCAAAACTGATTTCAAAAGCCCGCCGTGACATACTTCAAACACAAATGATTTGTGTTGATGTCACTGGGTCTGTTCTAAGAGGCAACCAGAATGACTGTTTAATCCTTCTAATGCTCACTCCTCCCTCCCTTCTTTTTCTCTCTGTGCTCCTGGGCCTCTCTGCCTCTGCCTGTCCTTGTCTTTTCTTCTTTCATTTTACAAAACAAGGGAGAAACATAGATATAGGAAATGGGTGCTTTCTGAAGGTTGTGACGTGGAAACGGTGGCACAACAGTGAAGGAGAAAAGTGCAATTTCTCTTACCTGTATGATGGACATGCGGTTAGTAGGGGTGTCTGTAGTGCTGGTGACTGGGCCTGTGAAGCTGGTGTGGCATCCCACGTGGCCTTGGGGCACGCTGAGGTTATTGGCAGTGGGCTTGAGGTACATGACCTCTGACCTTGGTGAGCTGAGTGGCAGGCGTGTCTGGTAGTCAAAGTACATGGGAGAGGTGGCCAAGGAAGGGCTGCTTACCACATTCATCACATTCATGGCATCCCGCTCCTCCACCTCGCTCTGCACCAGCATGATGTCGTTCTTGTTAATCTTCTTCTTCTTGCCTTTCCCCAGCTGAGGGTGCGAATATTCTGCAATGCGACAATTATAAGTACGGATCTCCTTGTTTTCCCGCTTGCACTTGATCGCTATAGTCACCATGGCAGCTAGAAGCATAATAGATATGATGCTGAGAGTTACAATGAGAGGGAGGGACATGTCCCAGTTCTGATTGTCATCCACATGTAGCAGTCCATCAACAGGATGTCCATTGGAGGCCTTGATGATGAGCCTGGCAGCAGCAGTGAGTGTTGGCTTGCCGTGGTCCGATACACGGATGATCAGCTCCACAATGGGGCTCACATTGTCCCAGAATGGGTGGGCTGTTCGCACCTCCCCAGTCACCGGATCAATCTCAAAAAGGTGCTCCTCATTGCCATCTGAGATCTCATAGGTGAGTCTCCCACTCTCACCATAATCATTATCCACTGCCCTAACTGTGGTGACAATGTAACCAACACCAACATTACGCGGCACATGGATTTCAGCCGTGTCATTTTGGAGTAGGGGCAGCACTATGACAGGAATGTTGTCATTGACATCCAGAACACTGATGCGCACGGTAGCGTTGCTCTCCAGGTGTGGAGATCCAGCATCTTTAGCAAGAACCTTGAAGTCAAAATATTTTATTTGCTCATAGTTGAAGGATCTCACTGCATATATGGCTCCATTGGCAGCGTTCACATTAACATAGGTGTTGACATCGCCCCCACTCACATTGGAGTTGATTATACTGTAGTACACTGTGCCATTCTGGCCGAGGTCTGGGTCATGGGCCAGAACTGAACCTAAGTACTCCCCTGGGATGTTGTTCTCATGTATCTGAAGAAGGTAAACTGACTTGGTAAAGCGAGGAACATTGTCATTCTCATCCAGAATCTTTACAGTGAAGGATTTAGTGGAGTTTAGAGGGGGGATGCCATTGTCTTTGGCCACAATGGTGACATTATACTCATCCTGCATCTCTCTGTCCAATGGCCTGTCTGTCACCACAGTGTAGAAGTTATCATAATTCTCCTCAAGTTTAAAAGGGACGTTACCCAGCACTCTGCACTGAAGCTGCCCATTCCTGCCTGAGTCCTTGTCCGTGACACGAACCAGAGCAATGACAGTGCCTGGAGGTGCTGCCTCACTGATGGCTCCCTGTCTCACAGACACAAAGCCTATAGATGGCCAGTTATCATTCCTGTCAAGCACTTTAACGGTGACTTTACAATGGCCTGGGATTGGATTGGGACCTAGATCCTTTGCCTGGATGTCAATCTCAATAACCGGGCTCTCTTCGTAGTCAATTTCGCCCTGAATCTTTATGACTCCTGTTCTGGAATCTATGGAGAAGAGCTCCCGGATTCTCTCTGGGGCATAACCACTAAAAGAATAGACTACTTGTCCATTGTTGCCCTCATCGGGATCAGTGGCGTTTAAATCGATCAGGACTTTACCGGGCGGTGAATTTTCAGGAATTTCCACAACATATGAGGGCTGATCAAACACAGGGCTGTTATCATTGGAATCAATAACTTTAACATTTATCTGCATGGTACCTGATTTAGGATATTCCCCACCATCAGTGGCTGACAAAATAAGGGTGTGATGGCTTCTTTCTTCTCGGTCCAATGGTCGTTGAATGACTAATTCAGGGAATTTAGTCCCGTCCCCACGGGATTTTACCTCCAAGGAAAAGAGATTGTAGTCATCACGTGTTATTTGATAGGTTTTCAGGCCGTTTTCCCCTGCATCTGGGTCATGCGCGCTGGTCAGGGGAAAGCGTGTCCCTGGCACTGCATTTTCAGAAATGTCAATATCAATCTGACCCGATGGGAAGGTGGGTGAGTTGTCGTTAATGTCCTGAATATCTATTTTGATCATGCAGATCTCCTTGTCATTGGCAAACACCTCCATGGAGAGCTGGCACTTGGGGTTTCTCTTACACAATGCTTCCCTGTCAATGCGCTGCTTTGTGTACAGCAGTCCACTCTGAGGGTCCACGTCGATAAGATGCGGGGCTGAGTTCTCCAGCACCCTGAAGTTGGCTTTCTTACCCTGTCCTCCCTGCCCAGTCTGTTCCAGTCCGAGTCTGGCATCTTTGGCAATGTTCCCAATAACTGTCCCTGGACCCTGTTCCTCCGGGACAGAGTAATTCAAGTTTTTCAGTGTCAGGGCTTGAGCCCATAAGAGGAGGAAAAAGAAAATAGAAAGATACATCCCCACTCTGTAAAAGCTGCTACAATGTGTGTTGTGTTTTTACACTTCCTTTGACCTGTTGATATTTTGTTCAAATTTGGTATTTCTATTATTCGGGATCAAATACAGAGTTCTGTTCATCATGTGAGGCCTTGGCATTTGTCTTTGTGGATTGTCTTTGCTCTGTCTCTCTCTTCCTCTGCCTCTTCCAGCAATCTCTGGTGCTGAACACCTAATTTATATTCAGCTGAGCGCCCAGACTCATCTGAGCAATAATCGCGATCCTCTCTCCAAACAGAATAGTCATTGTAAGTGTTCACTCATTCCACCTAAGAAGAAAAACAGAAAAAATATATAGGTGTTATAAAGTATTTATGTCAATTAGTCACCCAAATAAAAAAACACTAAGCTACACTAGCCATTCTTCCAGTAAGAAATCAGATCCACCGCTGAGCCAAAAATGAAACAGGGCTCATGTGTAATTCATCTCTACAATTATGGGGGAAGCTTGTCAATTAGTTAACCTTGGGAAGACACTCGGCGCAGCCCTGATACACGGGGAAATAACGATTCCCCGTGTAGCCTATGTACTATGTGTATTATGATAAACACAAGATTCAGAATGTAGTTTTTAATCTGTCTCTAATGTGCGATGCCCGACCTGACCCGAGTGTGATAATGGCCCATTCAAACATTATGAGAATGCTGACTGAAACTGTAATAGGGCAACTTTAATAATATGGTAACACTGCAGGCGTTCAACTGAAGATGGCCTATTGTGGCGGCTATTTGAATAAGTGTGTATAAAATGAGCCTCTTACACGCATTAACAAATCCGCATAATCCGGATATTTAAAATGAGCCTTATAAAAATTCAGAAATGAGCTGCCAACATCTCAGCACAGCCGTGTAATTCTCTCCACTGATTTCTCTCTCTCTCTCTCTCTGTCTCTCTCTGCGAGATTCAACGGTCCTTGGAAGAAGCTGTTGCATCCGCATGTATAGGGTTGATTTTGAAATAACAATCATTAGGAAATGGGTGACATGCTTCCAGTGGGAATTTATACAAATAGAAGAGACCTAAAGAACGTAAACGGCAAAGCGTAAACTTACCTAAATAAACTGCTGTAATAGTCCAAAAATGTATATAAGTGTAAAAATCCAAACAGTCAGTTCCAGCAAGGTTCAGGGAGAGTTTCATTCCCTAACCACTACAGTACCACCCGTATCCTCTCTCCTATCTCTGTGCAAGGAAAAAAGCCACAAGTCTCCGATGCACACGCAGGCTACAGTGTAGCGCAGTGGAAATAAAAAAAAAAAAAGTGCTCCAGAAAAGTATGACTGTAATGTCAATGAGCTGAAGTCCTCTCCGCTGTCTGATTAGGATGCAGCGGCTCGCCTTCTGCCTGCAGTGAGTCACCGTTCTTCAGGAAGGAAAACTGTTCGAAAAAATACTCTATGAAGAGAAAAAAAAATCCAGATGTGTAGCAAGGTAGATCCAAAGTGGATATTGAAAAGGCGATCACTGTTTTCCCCCAAGTCCGAAACAGAGCTGAGTGACTGATTCCCGTACTGGCATTTTGTCCTTGCCCGCCGTCCCCCGTCAAAGTCCACAGAGGGAGACAGCTGCTGAGGAGGTGGTCAGCAACAACGCCGCATTCAGGCACAAGTCTCTTTGTGGCTGTCAGGAAACGGGTGAATTCTTGAATATATACGCACAGCCTCTATTAAGTATTTTCTGCACGTAAAACTGCCCTGACTGCATAGAGTGCTTCCTCTCACTGACTGAACTCCGGACACCGCATGGTGCATTAAACATTGTCGCTACTCCTCTGGCAGCCAATGAATTTGAAGAGGTGGGAAGAGAAGGAGGGATTCAAAAGCCGCGTTGGGTACAGACTACAAATGATTGGTGGCTCTTACTTCACCGGTGGCGCATCTGTTTTCTTTCAAATATCACACTTCATTGTTGTTTACAATAAAGGAAACGCTTGCCATGAGACACGCAGGAGCCGGTCTGAAGAGGTTTGAAATTTCGGTTAAGGCGTTTGTCAAATAAGGCAAAAAGCCCTGAATTCCGTGCAAATGATTCATTTTAACGCATTGAAGATGTGGGTTCTCCACCTTTCACTCTGAGATTCATTTAATGTATTCTGAGCAGAGACAAATGAGTCTGCTGTAGAAGAAAAGCACAAATTAAATGGTTTTCTTGAATATATAATTGTATTTACTTAAAAATGTTTATCTTGGGATTGTGACCGATTGGATTCTGTATGTTTTTTACTGTACCACACATCACCTTAAATTCAAATAAACTCATATCCCCGTTTCATTCTTATTAGCTTATGGTAAATGAATGGTAAATGGACTGTACTTATATGTCTCCCGACCACTGAAAGCGCTTTTATACTACGAATTTGACCTTATTTATTTGACCTTTTAATCTACGTTAGAGACTTATGTTTGACTTTATTTTTTTGAATTTACATTCAGTACATACAGTATCTATGAAACTATCCAGCATTATTATGCCGGTCTGTTATACCACCTGAGAGGCTGCAGTAATAACATTAAACATTTTTTGTATGTAATTAAAAGTGTTAAATACGTGGGAAATTATATGATGGAAAATTATGTGAGAATTGGAATTCATGATTGCAGCAGCTATTTGAAGTGATATATCCTTCAGTATTACACTTTAACGGTTATAGTTTAAAAAAACATAATTTCATCTGGCATACCTGTGTCTGTTATAAATTTCTTTCCTAACAAAAAGAACTAACAGAAACCATCTGTTAAGAAGATCAGCACTGAAAATGAAGGGAAACACTGTGAACAGGTTGCCAGTCCATCAGAGAGTCAACACATAGACGAAGAATAAAGAAAACATGCAAACAGTAATCAAATCCATCAATGTTGTGAATCACAGGTTGTTTTTTGGCACTTGCTGAAACAACTGATTTTGTCATTTTTCTTGGGAGAATGGTCTCCTTTTACTCATCTTTTAACTTGACTGTTGCTTTGTCATATAGTCACAGTTATGGCAGTTTAACCATGCCCTTCATTTGATATTGCTATTTTAACATATCAGCTTTGTTCAGTTTAATCTTGTAGTCCAGCCATGTATAAACATGGGTCTCAACCTCTTTGACTTTCTCACTGACCTTTCTAACTGACAGGAGCGAATGACAAGAGTGTCAGAATCATTGGTGACTGAAGCTCATTATTAAACAGCAGGTTTGATGTACTAATGTCAAGATGTTGATAAGTGATGAAGGTAAATGTCACATCAGTGTCTCTATCTGCATAGTTTGTGTGTGTGGTCTGTTGCCTGCGTGTGTGTCTATTCAAATGTAATGCGTATTATGTTCAATGTGTGTACTTTCTTCTGAAGTCCTCTGCAGGTCATGTGGGTGTTTCCAGCATTATAGAATCCAAGATGAAATGCTGAGTAGCAATAGGATTTCTATGATAAGCTACTAGTGTGGAAAATAATTAGGAAATAATTCAATCAACCCTTGAATGAAGTTGAATTATCCATTTTGCTCAAGACCACATTGTTCCAACCACACGTTTTTATAATTTGCCCAAACAACATATTTGCTTTCTCTCCTCTCCAACCACAAAATGTTACACACTGAGCTTAAACAATGCCTGGAAAATCACCTGCCTTGATGAAATGTCACCAGTGCCGCCAGAGATAAACCCAGCCATTAGCAGCTTTCTTCATTAGCCCAATTAAATGGCCCTCAGGAAATGCACTGACAGAAAGCGTATTTGGAATGGGCTGCTGGTGAACAGCTGCATTAAAACACTATTTCGTAAATTAAATTTCAATCTAATGGCAATGGCCTTTCTTCAGGTGGTAATAAGAGAGAGAAGGCTTCTTCCTGCCTACACTATTTAACCCATTTTTGAATTTGCTTTTCCTCTCTCTTTCTTACACTCTCTGATTTCACTTCTTCTTCCCTTGAGCAATGAAAAAATGTGTTCACTCTTCCACCAAGAAGAAATTTAAGCCTTGAAGATGGACTGTGCTGAGTGTGAGCATTTCTCTAGTATCTCTGTCAGAAAAAAAAAAAAAACAACATCTGAGCTGACTTTTACATATGGAGAGTTATTTCGGCAGCAAATTGTCAACTCTTTCACCACTAGTCTCTACTTGCCTGTTGTTTGTCTCTCACATAGATTTTTTCCATGTTGCCGTCTGAATCTGCACCCCTCCTTACACTGTTATGTTGGAGGGAAAGGGGGTGTGGCACCTCTTTGTTTACTTCACTTTGCTGTGGTTCAGCAGTAGAGATAAGCTGATTTTCAACACAGTTTGAGTAACTCTTTCTCTATACCTATGATAATATAAAAACTGAGGCAGTAGCACTGATGATATTTTTAAGGAGATGTCTCTCCTTCATTCTTCAAAGTCGAAAGCCTGTCATACTTAGTTGTATCACCATGCAGATGTCCAAAATATAACACGCTTTACGAAACACTCAACCTGCATTTGACCGCGTATTCTATATATTTTGACAGGTTGATCTCTGAGCATCAAAAATAGATGCTGTAGTTCCATACACATTAATGCTAAATCACATAATTCCATTATACAATCAAATAAGTACCAAATAAAGGTAAGTTTCAGTTTCTCTCTTTTACTCTCACTCTCTGTTGCTTGCCTATTGAAGATCTCTTCTCTTGCTCGCTTTCTGCAAAATGCTGTGAAGCTTAGAAATGTGGATAACGCTGCTCTCTTTCGGACAGTTTTCCTCAAAGGCATTTCATGGTGTTGAACTGTGCAAACGAAAAAGGACAGAAGTAGTTGTATGTGGAATAAAAATGGAGAGCTTGGAAGACAGGCATTTTGTTTGAAGCATACTAATGCCTTAAATGTTCATGAACGTTATTTAAACCTCAATAAATTAAACAAATCTTTCAATCTTTCTGTTCACTCTGCAGCTTCTCCTTCTTGTTGCAACAGAGCATCTTAAATCGATGACACGGCTAAGTAGTGTCATTCAGCCTCAAGAAAACAATGGTTTATTGAAAGAGGTTAATAGACAAAACGCTATCCTACATGCACTGTACATTGTGCTGATAGTCTGTACCCTATGTGTGTGTCTTTTTCAGTGGGTCTATATGTTGATTTCTAATCTGTCTTTACATAGGGTGCAGGTAATGAATGGTTCTTTTACAGGGTTTATTGGACAGGATGAATGTGTTTAATGGTCAAGCACAACTTGCATCTGTCTGTGTGCCTGTTTCTGTTAATTTCCCTTTCTGTCAACCAAATGTTCACTGCTTGCACTTTCCAAGAACTATTTCCTGATCAACAAGCCACACTGTTGGATTGTTAGCCACAACAGGATAGGTGGAGGGCAATATATTGGAATATCACAATGAAAGGCTTTTGTTTATTTTGGTGAGATGTTCAGTGAGAATTTTATACTGTATGTTAATCTGCTCGTACAGAAGAGAGAGAAGAACTAGTTTGTACAACGTGTTGTCTGACCACGTCAGAAATCAAAATTCCCACACTGAAGGCAGAGTGAAAAGCCACCCACCATAGAGAGGCTAAACATGATAATTGTTCAATATGGGGATAAAGGCATACATTTTCAGACTGTCTCTCCTGGCAGGCATTCATAATGTTGCACTTGGTTGTACACATGAAAAGTGAAATAGTTGTGTAATGAGCAAAGAGAGAGAATTTCAAATGTTGGCCCCTTTCTCACCTCACGTAGCTCTTTTTACATTCTTGACATAACTATTTATGTCACTTTTTATTTGAACAACCAAGTGCAACACTATGAATATCTTTCTCGACAGACTGTCTGAAAATATGCAGTGTTATCTCCATATTTAAATGATCTCACCTCTGCAGCCTCTCTGTGCCAGTGTGGCTGTTTGTTGCAACTATAAACACTTTTGATGTTTGACATGGTCGAACAATGTCATACAAACTAGTTCTGATTAAGCATAAACTGACCCCTAATCATCTCCTCTGCAAGAACACAAGTGAGGGATAAATTGCAATTGTCTCCTATGGCTCCTTATATCACCTAGTGCTCATGAAGGGGTAAATCACATTCTGTCAACTGAGACTGGACACATGAAATTGGTGCGGTAATGAGAGGCAGCATCATGGTTATACCTATAGTATGTGTTTTATTCATCCTGAGGTGCAAACAATAACCTGTCCTCTCACCTGCAGAGGCAGGTATCATGCTGAGACAAGGAGATTAGACCAGCAAGTCCCTCTTGCATTGGTAGGCTTTTAAATGGTAACCTAACATCAAATGATACACCAACACATATAGCACCATTTCTGATTACCATCAACCGCATTAAAAATGTCCATCAACCATCTGTCCTCCACACGCTCCCTTCATTCAGACAACTCAGACACTTTAAAAATGCAGCATCTTTATCTCCTGGGTTTTCAACATCATTTTTTATTTTTAATGTAGAACATTCCAAGACACTTTTTTTTTCTTTTTTATACAAGAGATTCAAAACCTGTGGAAGAAATCATCAGTATTGGCAACAGCCACTCACACCTTCCCCCGCAATGCTTTTGTTTTGCTTATTAATATTACCAAGATTAATTAAAACAACAGAGTTGTTTATTAGACAGCACAAAAGGCTTACCAAAGTGACAGAGGAGCCCCCCTGAGAAACAATACACAGACAATGGCTTTTCATCAATGCCTATTAGCAGGTTATTATGTCTGTTTTTTAAACCAGCCTAACAATGTGAAACAAGTCGGTCTAATAAAAGGTTTATTTTTTCATGTTCCTTATGCAATTCGAGATATTGCTTTGCATAATTTTATGAGCATGACACTAAAGATGGTGATAGTGATATTAACATGCTTGATTGAAATGTTTACACTTGTGGTCCATTGGGTGAAAGCACCTGACAAATGGTAATATATGAAATGGTCAATTGTCTTAAACTAGTCTAAAATTAAAGCTGTTGACAAAAATCTGAAATGTGACTTCTTGCTGTAATTTCTTTACTCCCCTTTTGTTTCTGTAAATATCAAACAAAACAAAACAAAACAAAAATTGTCTGATCACATTTACATTATATTCTTTAAGTTCTCCTTGAAATGAAAGATGTGTTTTTTTATGGTTTTGTGTCGTGCTGACAGATTATATAAAGAGGCAAAAGATGCACTGAAAACCTTTGAATTGGATGATGAGCAATGCAACATGTGTAGGCAGGAATCCACACCAAAAGTTGAAGTTTTATTAGCATCATGAGGTTAAAAGCAAACCATGAGCAGTTCAACAAAACAACTGAAAACTGAAGTTAAAGCTACTAATGAAACCCACAACCTCACAGTGAACTACCACCCCACCCCTCACTGCAGACAAGTGACCGGCATTTTATCTTCTCAATCTGGAACTATGTGCTCAGATAAACATGGGGGTGAGCTCAACAGGTACTAGTTTTCTAAGAATTCACAGCAATGAACAAAATAGTAATTTGAGATACACTCAAAATAGCCATTGCTGACATCTAAATTTAGCAGTGTGTCCACCTGCACTCATGCCTACATTAGCTCAAATATCATCTACCCTTCCCTCAACCACTTAGAGTTCTTTGTCACTGCTTACAGAATAAAATACAACTGTTATTATTAAATGAGCAGACGGTCTGCAACAATGGCACAAACACTAGGTGCGTTTCCATCCACTTGTTTCTATATGCACTTTCAATTTTGCTCAGGTGAAAATGCTGAAAAGTTTTAAAAAATCCTGAAATATCGCAAAAAAGTATTTATGCTTGGCTCAGGTGGAAATGATGGCATATTGATAAAAGCGAAATGTGACAAAGTGCAATGGCAACAGACTAAGCAGATAAATGGCGTACATGAAACACTGACTGAAGCTTCTGCTTCACTGAAGAGATGAAAAATAGTGGCAGATGAAAACATTAATTCTCTGTGGAGAGATGCAGACACTGTAACGTTCCTCAAATTACATGAAACAAACATAAATGCCATACTTCCATCACGTTTTTGTTTTTCACTGTTTGAGCTGTTTGGTTGTTGCTCTTTTAATTATGTAATCTTGTTAAGCCTCTTCCTCTTCTGCAATGGTTCAATGTGCCTAGACTGCAGAGTTAGCGCCGCTAGTTATTTATCTTGAGGACCCAACTCCTAATATTTGCATAATGGCTGTGGATGGGCACACACATAATAAAATTTTCTTTTGCTGATTTTCTGAAAACTTGGTTAAAATTTGCGCTACCTTTGGATGAAAACCTAGCTAGTGACACAAGCTTGTATTCGCTTACTTTTACAATTAAATGATAAGTTGTACTGAAACAATGAATTTGAATATATGATTTCGCACTAACAGGAACTTGATAATAAAAAATAAAATAATAACCAAATTGTTAACTTTAAAGTACCACCTAAGCCTAAACAAATCTAACCTAATACAAGACATGAATAGTGATGCTTTAATATAGCATGTCTGTCAGTCCACCCGACTCTTACATGCAGTGAGATCAATATAATATTTTGCATAACAGCACTGAATGATGCCTATACTGCACAGGCACGTATCCAAACTTGTTCCTCTGTTTCATCTAATTCATTCGTTTATATGATAAAAGACAGCACTAAGAACATGGACTACTTTACATCAAAATAGGTCAAAGTGATTTTCTACAGAGGAGATAGAATCATATGGGTCACTGCATTATTTCTGGAAATTCAGAAAGAGCAAGTGTTGTAGGATTGTTGAAAATTACCAACCAATTTTATATAGGTGACCTAGTAGAGTATCTATATTTGTCTTGCATTGGGCTTACTGTATGTGGAGGGAGTGGATTTGTCTCTCTCTCCCTCTTTTTCACATCTCATCTCACTTTATCTGGACTTTATAATCTCTCTCGCTAGATGGCTGTCTGTCAAAGATGGGGTACTACAAAACCATTGTGACTGCATTTTTTTTAAAAGCATTTCACTTGTCTCATGTTTTGACACAATATTTCAAGATCTTGGTGTGTTTCATATTATGACTCTCAGTCTGATGTCTTAATTAATCACAAAATGACCTATTAATGGTTTTACAGTAATTTACTCAACAACACTTCTGAGTAGCATTGTCACTTTGATTTCAAGAGATTGGAGATTTGAAAACAGTATTTGATATTTCCTCTTCCTCTGGTGTTTGACTTGACTTGCGCTCAACTAGGCCAGCGCACAGTTTGTCTTGTCTAAGGCGATTTTGACTCTGGGGATGGTCTCTATCTTGTTCTCTGTGGCTGAGCGTCTCTGTCTCTTCCTCTTTATTTCTCTCTCTCTCCTTCTTCAGCTGCTATCTTCTTCTCCCTGTGCCTGTGCACTATACCAACCACTCTTCCTTCTATATTTCTTGTCTCCTTCCCCCTCTGTGCCCTCTGTCTCAGTCACCCTGTAGTGAACAGGTGTATCTGTCTCTTTCCTGATGAGTTTATTACTCTGAAGTGTCTCCATAGTCCCTGTGGACCCCCTGCCTCCTAATACGCTTAGCCCTCACAGCTTATGTCAGCCATAGTAGGTGGTCTGATATCGCTCCACTTGATCAAGCCATCCACATCAGGGTCCATCTGGTCCGCAGTCACTTTGGTCAACTTGTATGTCAGGGAGTAGACGCACAGACAGACAGACACCCACGCAGAGTGACCTTCCCCCACCCATTAAAAGTGATGGGAGTGACATTGGAGTGTGGTACCACGGTGACCAGCTTTCTAGACCAGGGGAGCATTTCTAGACATCTCCTTTTTTCTCTGTGATCTGGTATGGAGATTAATGCAGAATGACTCAGCTTGGTACCTTCAACATGTCAAGCTGCTGTGCTATCAAGAGGAATCAGAAAGAAGTCCATTATGTCAACTGTACAGCAGTTAAACATTTGAATTCTCTATTCATTCTAAGAAAGTAAGAGTTGGATGATCCTTTTCTCATTTTTTCCCACATTATTGCAAGATTATAGCGGCTTTAAAGCCATGCTGGTTTGACATTTAATATACACAACATCAATATAAGTCATGTATTGGCACTATAGATAGAAGTAAGAAAAAAAAAGATAGACAGAAAAAGATACACAGGACTGTGACACAGGGATCAGGATCACATGTCACAAGATGCTTTTACAAGGTCTCTAGGTTCATAATGTGGTTTCACTGACAAAATTATATTTACTATGTTTACAGTAACTAGGAGATGTGAGGCTGTATCTTCTTTTGATTCATGATGTCATCCTCCACTGTTTCTTATTCACAGTACAGTATATAAATAACAGCTAGCTAACACATGTACTGAGTAATCCATAGTGGCTCCATTCTCTGATCCTGGGCAGCAGAGGTGAAACAGGAGGAAATTTTTGCTTCCCATCAACCGACAAACGATCCCATCCTCCACCCATCTCGTCTCCTTCACTCTCTCGTTCTCTTTCACTTGTGCAGTTTTTTTCCCCTCTCTGTCTTCCACTTGCAAACTCCTGCCCCCCACCTTCCCACCAGGAGATATCAAAGGGGTTGAAAGCAAAACAAAGACTCCAACCCATCCCCATGTGTTGCAGTGCCTGCGCTTAGAAGTGTATCATGCTGAAGTGAGAGTGCAGCACCTGATTCCCTCAGAGCTGCTGCAAGTCTTTGTAGACTCCCAAGGCCTTGAAGTATGCATATGGGCTGTGTTCATCATCAGTAGATGTACACAACAGCAGGAGACAACCTCCTGACTCTATGAAGTGCCTACAGGTGTTACTCGCAATGATGTTTCACATGCAAAATAACACAGGGATGCAGTGCTTACGTTCAGTACATTTCCCAGAAGCATCAGAGTTATTTACGGTGTGTTATTTGTTTAAGCCAAAGCTGTTTGGCGCTCATGTGAGACGAATGGACTGAGAAGTAATAGCTTACTTACAGTGATATGTTGTATTCAATTTACATTGTTCCCACTATCCATTCCCAGTGTTTTCTACACCCCACAGTCCTCATCAATTGTTAAAAAAGTACCCTCTCTATACTTTACACTATACTTTAATGTCTGGTTGTCCATGGCAACCACACACTCTTTTCCCCCTTTTTGTGGTTAGGAAGAAAGCACACAGCTCATAGTAAACTGAGCCTTGAAATGCCTTTTCTTTTTTCTTTTTTCTTTTTTTTACTACAGTAGGAAATTCATCTAACTTAGATGAATATGTTTAATTTATGTTTTTAACCTTAAATGGTTCATGCATCTTAAAAAGAACATCCATCTGCTGGGAGGAATGGGGTGGGAAACACATTAGCACCATCTAGTGGTGACTTTACAACAGCCTTTCTATTTAAATCCATGATCTCACATGTATTTTCTACATGTGTTGTCTAATCACTCCAATTTTTATCAACAAAATCTATCTGTCTATCTATCCATCTATCTCTCTATCTATCTATGTTTTTTTCCTGGAAAATGCAGTAAATTGTATATTCTGGCACACTGTCATCACACTTGCAGATCAAGTGCTCTGATTAAGACAAATCTCAAACGAGAGCCAATTACCTAGATAATAAAGAATTCTGAATGTCAAGTAAATTATGAATTCGCTTCCACCATGTTCATGTAATTATCTCCAAATGTGTCCTTTTTAAAATCCCTCTTTACCTGTTTGAAAGTGCCAGTTCTCCATGTTGTGTATATAATAGATCAGCCCATTTGCCAGAGCATTTAGACCACTAACAAGTCTTGCTCAAGAAAACCACAAACCCTTCTCCAAACCATTTAAATCAAAGATGTCAATGCTCATAACCAGCCTCTCTGCACTTATGCCATGGTATTCTCACCCTGTGATTTGTGGGGATTTTCACATTTGCGTCATTCACAATGGTGTGGATGTTTGTTTCAATGTCTAGAGTGGGAGTCTCATTTCATTTGAGAGGTCAAGTTGCCTACTTGTGTAGTTATAATTTGGTTTGTATCTGTGAGGGCAGGACCTGTTGCACTACACTGAAGTTCAACAAGGTAAATACAGAATCAGTCTGGGTTCATGTTAAACCGCTGTCTCATTCCCTCTGGAATGTATTTAGTTTTGTGGTATCCATATTTAATTGTGTGTTTATTGTTTGAAGAATTAACTCAATTAACACAGAAGACTCCATGTCAAATCTAAATGCTCAGAAGTCCACAAAGCAAGAATAATTTGTTATTTATCTGGAGAGGAGAGTTTTAGTTCTTAAGTTCAGTATTATCTGATGAGAGATTTACATTTTGTTAAATGTATAATGCTTTGCTGGATCCCTGTTATAGCATATCCACACTTGTATGCTCAAGAAAAAGTAATTGTTCAAGATGTCATTCAAAATTATGCTGTACAGATAGAGTTTTGCAGTTCTCAAAATATTAAGCCACACCATTTTATACTGAGCAGCGCAACACTTCATGAATCAGTCACTCACTGAAAACATTTAACTTGTGTCAAAAGTAAATAATTTCATGACTGAGTTCATTAGTGCCACCTAAATGACATGACCCTTTATCATTGCTTAGGTCAAGACAGTCAAATCTCTAAGATTCTGTATCAGGATGACAGAGGACAATAAAATTCATAAATAGAATCCCATCCAATAAAATCCCAATGCCATGAAGTTCTCACAGCAGCATGTCGTCTCTTTCCTTCGTTGGTTCGACTGTGTCCACCTCTTCCTCTGACAAAACATATGAGGGTATATTTTTACATCTTCCGTCAGTGATGGTACCATATGTAAAAACATCCAGTAACTGTGGTACCATATGTAAAACTCTGTTCTGTCCCCTGTGGTGTGAATGTGCTTACAAATGTGTTAATTTTGCATGTGAGGATATACACAGTAGTCACATTGATGAACATGTAAGAGGATAATACAGGTCAATAGAGAAGCAATGCAATCTATTATGATCACAAAGGCCAATGCATTGCATCACTGAATAATTGGATATTTGTACTTTACATTTCACTTCTGCATGAAAACAACAATACAGTATATACATTAACTGATGTAAGAAAAGGAATTATAGATTTGAAATGCGCACACAGTATTTGAAGAATCATGATTTTCATTCAACAATATGTAGAAATGGGGGAGTTACAGGGTTCCTCTATTAAATTCAATTCAATTTATTTATATGCGCCAAATCACAACAAAAGTTATCTCAGGGCACTTTTCTCATAGAGCAAGTCTAGACTGTGCTCTTTAATTTACAGAGACTCAACATTCCCCCATGAGCAAACACTTGGCAACAGCAGCAAGGAAAAACTCCCTTTTAATGGAAGAAACCTCAAGCAGAACTGGACTCTAGGTGGGCGGCCATCTGCCTTGACTGGTTGGGTTGAGAACTGCCACCAGTTTTTACATCAGCGTCCAGTGCTTCAACAGATTCCTGTGTCAAGTTTGCAGTTATAGGTAAGCGTTATTACTCTTACCTAAACAGGACATTCAAAATTACGACAGTATCTCCACTTATCAAAGTATATGTTTTATTTACCTTCTTCACACCTGCATACAGATGTGTTCTGATAGCAGACAAGCAATCAACCACAGGAAAAAACTTTCTTGGACAGATATTGCCAAAAGTTTGAATTCAAACAGTCTTTGTATATGTTTGTCCAGAGTTTATTTGTAATACCCTAACTAAGGTTTAATTAGGCCAGTATCCGTAATGTAAATTCTGCAAACCAAATTGTAATGGTTAAACTAATGTGTTACTGGGAAAACTTATGATATTACCCTCAGAACTGCTGTGGTTCTTGTCCTGATCACGTCTTGTAGCCTCATTTCCCAACAGTTACAATTGTTGTCAAGGTAAAATAATACATTCCACTGATTTTCCTTTTTGAGAGACTCCTATGGTGATGGTGTATGTATCATGTACAGTTCCAGGTCTACATTTATATTCTGGGGCTCTACTGGAATATCTTTGCATGACTTACAGTTCAAAAGTTCTTAATTTATCTTATATTGGTCCTTTATGCAGCCCCTCAGTTCATCCCCTGCCTGGAACAGGCTGTTTTAGTTCTTGTCTCTTTAATGCCCTTAACCCAATGAGTCACTCTGTTCTCATTGGTGAGCTTCCCGTAAGCTGCTATGTAAACAGAAGGATTTCACTTCTTCACTTCGAAAATATAAACCTCTCAAAAACATCCATACATATTCGAGCCAGAATCCACACCGAAGTATGAGCGTGGACATTGTGAACAACCCATGGACCAACTTTAGCAACAAAGGCTTTGGAATGGATGTCCTTTTGAGGGCATGCAATCTGATGTCATAAGGAGGAGGAAGAGTAGTAAGGTAATTTTGCAAACTAAGTGTTCAGACCAAGCTGAAGCCTGGGCTTTTGACTTTCAGGGAGCATTTTTACATACGTTCACCTCAAGTTTTGGACCTTTGACCATGTTTAACATCATCTAACATCTAACATCGTAACAGTATAAAAATAACAGAAATCCCCAAAAGCATGACATGTCTTCCTTAAATGAGGAAGAAGTGGAAGACTGCTTTAGTGGTCTAATGGGTTGACTGACCGTTCATACGAAACCAGTTGTTGATCATTCCATTCTATGAATCTCTCCTGCTGTCTGCATCAGAATTATCTTTTATCTTTTCTGTCTGCATTACTTTAATGCCAATTTCCCTTCACATTGTGAAATAGTAACTGTTTTTTCTTGTCATCATTTGTCTCACTGGGACTCCTACGCAGTGTCTCCCGTTGTTTTTTCTCTCTTACAATTTTCTATTCTCCTTAATCCGACATAGGAAATGAGAGTAGACAAACTATTACTGTAAAGTTATAGAAGCTAGTTAGGAAACTGTTGCAAAGACATTGTATAAAGTCAGTCTCTGACCCAGGAAAAAAAAGATTAAATTAAAGTGAAACACTGATGTCATGAAAAGTGGAAAAGAAAATGGTTACAAAAATAGTTACAAAATCCAACTTCTGTATAAGACATATGAAGCTGCAGGAACAAGATATGACGACAATTGTTGCTAATTTCAATATTATTTCTTACAAAAGCAAAAAATGAACAACAGCTATGGATACATTAGGCAGCTAAACCTGATTGTAACTATAAGATAACTTTTTTTTTTTGTTGCATGTCATTTTCCATGTTTCCGATCTCTCTTCCTACTGGCTGTCAAATAAAGGCAAATTGCCAAAAAATAATCTTAAAAAATTAAAGAAATTAAAGTAAAAAAAATACAATTTACAATTTTGGAATACTGAGTAAATTCGGTTGAAGTTGATGTTAATAAATTGACATTATTTGACTGTAATATTATCACAAATAAATTTGTCTTTTTTCTTCTTTCTCTTCTGTCTCTTTTAGTCTACCTCTTTTTCCATCCCCAGTGCTTCAAGACCTGTGGCGAAGGCCATGCTAATAGCATGAGTAAACATAGTAATTTATGGACACTACATGTAATTGTAGTCTTCTGCTAGGACACAAGGAAGAAGGAGGCATGAAATCATAGCAGGATATTTTTGGGGGCTTAGTGGAGACAGTAGGGGACAAAGAAAAAGACAGACAGAACATAAAAAAACAGTGAATCTCTCAGTCTTAAAATGAATATATTGTTATATTTTGTTTTTGTATTTGTGGTCCTCATAAATCATTTAAATCATCCAAGTGATGTTTATTTTTTCTGGACAGGTGTCATAGCAATAACTAAAAATGCAATTATTCTGCATGTATCTTCTGCCTTTATTTTTTACCTTCAGCCTCCCATTCAGCCACAGAGGGAATGAATCATGCTTTGCTTGATTGGAAACAAAAACAACCTTCAAATCCATTTTTGCAACTGCATCAAAAAAATTGACAGAAAAGGGAGAACCACCACCTTGGAAGTAGCTCCAAGTGCATCAAAAAAGTCAGTATTAGCCATTACACCCACAGAATGCATTGAGGTAAGTCCCATTCATGGTCTGTATATTTATACAATGAATCATGGTAGACTTGGTGGATAAGGGGGATTCACCTGACTGAAGAAAATAGATGAGTCCATACCTGAGACTAGCTTGGAATGACAGTGGCATCATGTCAGGCTCTCTCCAGAGTGATAATGCTGCAACTGGGACCATCTAAAGAGCTATGGGTGCTCTCTTTCTTTCTTCCTCCCCTGCCCACACCAGTGGGTGAGTTGCCCCCAGCGGGAAGTTCCACCTAATCACTCACCGTGTCTAATCATTAACATCATTTTCGTGCGAATAATGATTGTTCGCTCAAAAGAAAAGGGAATGGCATGATGTTATGACCACACAAAACCTATTAGAGAGTACATAATTGGGTATATAAATTGTATGTCTTTGACACCAGTTTGCTCCCCATATCCTACCAACAATCAGCTGTAATTTATTTGCACATTCTTCCCCTAATCTTAGCCAAGTAGGTTTAGCTTCCCAGCCAAACCAAAAACCTAACCATAGAGAGGGCAGATCAGATCACATTCACATGGAACGTCTTTTATATGAGCAACTTTGGAAGGCACTGACAAACAACCTATTTTGTCATTTCAGTGAGGACATGTTGGGCATGCTGTCCTACCGATAGGAACACCAGGTTAGAAAACGGTCATATGGGTTGTGGAAGTCCTTTTTTATTTTATTTTTTTCTTCTTTAAAGAAGAATTTCACCGCTTTTAATATGATGATTTCTTAAAACTAAATCACCTATATCGTAGAAATGTGCAACCCTTTCGAAATTGGTGCCCTATGACTAGAGAGAACTGAAAAAAAGCTATGAATTCCCCTACCACTCTAAAGGGGAAAATCCTACAACTACAACCAGAGTGCATTGTGCACGGTCCCATCCAAGGCCACTGATGGTGTGTTTACAGAACGCAGGTGGTGAATTTGTTTCCCAGCAAAGAGGACGGTTAGCAGACAAAGTTAACAATGATCAGCACAGAACACGAGCCAGAATGCTGCCAGAGCACATCGATTGAAAGTTAAAAAACCTGAGAGTCTGCAGTCTCCATTTCACCTTGGTTTGGGAAACAATTGTGGATGAAGGGGTGAAAACTACAACCAAACGCTGTTTGGCTGCCTGCAGCCACATAAGTTCCAGGTAACGCACACTTGCCATTGTGCTGTGCTGTAGTATTTAGAGTTGGCAAAGTCATATATAATATTCTGTATAATATTTATCCAAAAGAAACTAAGCACCATGAAGTTTGTTGTAGTTTTCAATTCTGCCTCTGTCGTGGTGCATCTTCCACAGACACCACACCAGCCATCACAAGGCACCGGTCAATACTGCAAAGCCACTCTGACCACAGTGCCTGTCTTCCAGCTGCAGCTGTTACAAGGTTGTGGGGGTTGCTTCCTCCTCCACACTATGTTGTGTCTGATTCTACAGCATGATATTCAATCTTGACAGTGACGCCATAGCCTATGTATGACTCCAACATTATTTTTTCTTTCAAAAACATTTTAGATTAAGCTTTTCTGTCCACCTGAGGAACAAAATTCTCTGGGTCATTGTTAGTAGAATCACAGAGTTTATCCAAAATAAATTCAGCACCTTGAAGTTTGTGTGGCAGGCTGCCGCTTCAACATAGCTCTGGTGGTCGCTTCCTCCTCCACACTATGTTGTGTCTGATTCTACAGCATCATATTTGGCCTCATAACAGTAGTGCCATATCTCGGATTCCAATATCATATCATGAAACCATTTTTCCTTTGAATATACTGATATTTTAGTGTCTACTTTTCCTTATTGCTAGTAAGAAAACAGTGTGGCGGACAGAATGTTTTTGTCCCTGAGTTCAATGACCCCTCTCTGACAGTCCTTGAAGGCACCACTACAAAAAATGTGGAAAATTAGTTTGTAGCCCAAGGCAGATCTGCAGAGATTTTTGTAACCAGATGAAGAGGGAAGACATAGAAAAGTTTAATTTCATTCATATATAGGTACTTCCCACATTAGAACCATAGGAATCAATTTGAAAATCGGTGAAGTTGTCCCTTAATATGTGTTCCACTGATGATAATTTGTCAAGTTCACACATGCTTATAAAACAATATGCATCTTTCTTTCAATATGCTTTACTCCCTGTCTTTCACTTAATGTCAAAGTTAGCACCTAAAATCAACATACATTGCATTACAGTACCCCCATTACAACATATTGCTGAAGCCAAAAGATTGATGAAGACTAATCAATTTCAGTTTTTAACCTGTTTTTACAGAAAATTAAGGAGCATTAGTTCACACAGCTGTAAATATAATGAATGTTTTTTCATAGACCTGTATTTAATTTTCAGAAAGCCCCTATTAAAACATAAAAACTCATGCATTCATTTGATTTTATCTTCCCTGCTGTTCAATAAAGCTTGGAGTCATGAATGATGAATATTGATAGGATGAAATTAATAAGGTGAGCTGTTAATTGATATGGTGCCGGCTATACAGAGGAAGAATGAGAATTGGAGATGGAAGAGAGAGACAGGAAGGATTGGTAGTTTCTGAAATGGCTCAATGCTATAACACCTGAATTTAAGAATGAAGTGTAACCTCTCATTGTTGTCATCAATAAAGGCTCTTACATAAGCATAAGCCCTATTCTGAGTCGCCATTTCTTATTAAAACTGTCCTACTGGGATTTTTGTGGGTCCTTTGTAGCTGTGAGCCCCTTGAATTCTTACAACCTGTTATCACACACACAGCACTGTTCAGGATAGCAATAGTAGCAATAGAAGCAGAGTAGCAATTTCGCAGCACAAAACGAGATTGCTTTAGAGGACAAAACAGAAATTGTTCAGCTTTTAACTGTTGGTACTATAAGATTCAAATTTAGTCCAGATCCTCTTTTCTAACAGAATCATTTCAACTTTAAAGTTATTGACATTTTTATTGCTTGCACTTCAAAATAAAAAACACATTGTGTATATGATGACAGAATTAAAAGGAGGCAACAGCGACATCCAATTTACAATAGAAGGTATATTTAGGAGAAATGCAGTCCTAGCACTCAACAATCAACATCATTTCTGCTGTAATGATATTACAGCAGAATATATATTAGTAAAATCTTTATGTTCTGTGTCTTTGCACAATTTTCATAAGAGAAAAACTGGTTAAAATTGTTTGTCATTATCATTGCTTCAGATCACATGACACACATGCTTATTACAGTATTATACAACATTTTCTTTTAATAAAACTTGCAAATAAAAATGTCTACATGTCTTTTTAGAAACACCTTATGGTTTCTGGAGCTGGCCTCAGTCCTACTGACAAAACGGGGATGTAAATATAGTAATTTATGGACAATCTGCTCGCACTTTTAGTCTTTCATCCATCCTACTGGAAGAGGAGGTGAGCATGAAATTACAGTAGGAAAAAAGAAATCACTGCTCACACAGCTCTCTTTCTTCCTCGCTGTTCACAGTTAAATTAGCTATATTGGCATGAATATAGAATATTTTGCCAAAGCATTTAATAAAAACAACTACTTTACACTACACTGAACATTACATAGCAAATTCTTATAAACGCAAATAAAGAGAGTTATTAGTCTCTAATTAATAATCTATAATTCTCGTAGTCTGTTCAAACTGAATACATTGTCATTGTTTTGTAAATTTTTTAAGGTTGACTATTTTACAGTGGAAAAATTAGACTTAGTTAAAAAAATGATATTCTACATCCTCACTCTCTTTTTTCATGTTCAATCAGATTCTTTTGTAAAGAGTTTTAAGAATCCTCTTTGACTTTGCAAAAGAAAAAAATTGGTATTTTTCAAAAATGTTGATCTTTCTCTCTGCCACTGTCTATTCTGAGGGTCTGCCAGATAGTTCCATGGCAACCGAAAACACTCATTATCCCCCAATAGCAACATCTCCTCACACTCCCACCCCAGTACTCACACAAACATGCACAGGCACCTCTTCACCATCTTTGTTTCCCCAGGTCTTCAGCTAAAGAGGCAGAAAATGAGTCTCCTCTTTGATGTTGGGAGCGTAATGCAAGCAGCGCTGTAAACACTGTATACCACTGTGAGAACAAAGCCCACGGAGGTGAGCGTGTGTGACCCTTGACTTTTAAATCCTCCTTTGCCTTTCTTAATACTACCACCTACAAACACTAGCACTTCTCATTAAAGGGCACTTCCCATTAGAGTGAGTCAGTCCTTTAGAGTCTCTGGCTATAAGGCTTGGGTTATTTCTCATCAGTCCCACGCTTTATTCATTATGTCTTCTCTTTTCCTTTTTTTCATCGAGATTAACATTTCTGAGATACGTGCTTGAAACAAAACGCTTCATTTTAAAAAATGGCACGTACAGTTCATTAGGAGAAGAAGTTGGGTCATAATGATCATATAGCGCAACGTGCATGCACAT
The DNA here is from genome assembly GCF_963924715.1 of Thunnus thynnus. NCBI lineage: Eukaryota > Metazoa > Chordata > Actinopteri > Scombriformes > Scombridae > Thunnus > Thunnus thynnus. The sequence goes on from NC_089517.1 coordinate 14,895,868, forward strand.
AAGTTCCAATAGTCACTGAGCCAAACCAAAGTATTTCAGCTACAGTATGTACTAAAACTAACCTAAAAAAAACTAATTCATAATTCACAGTCTGCTCTCTCTCTCTCTCTCTCTCTCATATATATGTATATGTATATGTATATATGTATATGTATATGTATATATATATATATATATATATATATATATATATATATATATATATATATTATAAGGAAAAACCAGTACAGGTCTGAATGCTTGACTCCTACAGAGAGGGGATCCAGTGGCTCTGGTAAGCTGTGGGGGGCATTTTGCTGGCATGGTTTGGGTCCACTTGTCCGCTTAGAGGGAAGGGTCACCGCAAACCAATACAAAGTTGTCCTGAGTCATCACCTTAATGATGAAACATTTCTATGCTGATGGGAGTGGTCTCTTCCAGGATGACAATGCCCCCATTCATAGGGCACGACGGGTCACTGAATGGTTTGATGAGTATGAAAATGATGTGAATCATATGTTATGGCCTTAGCAGTCCCCAGCCCAACTGAACACCTATGGGAGATTTTGGAAAAGAAAAAAAAGTATTTAAAAAGTATTTTTTTAAAAAACTATCTGAGAGGGAAACATCACTCTTGATTGAAGTGGTCGCCATGTGCAACCTGTGATGACAGGATCGCAAGCCAAAAACCACTGCTGTGAGGTCCAAATATTAAATTGCAGAGAATTAAAAAGTAATAAAACATTGGCATAAAAAAAAAGGCATTTCATGAGTATTATTGTGTTTTTTGTTCTATAGTTACCAACGTAAGTGCAAATAACTGATAATACAGTATAACACTAGCACAACTATTGGTACTTACACTTTAGGTTAGCACAAAACTCATTTGTGAGACAGTCCATCTTAAATGTTTCTACTCCATATTCAGCCTCAGTATTCATATTGAACATAGGCAATTATAGTGTTTGATCCTACCCAAAGACCTAAAGCTTTTTTCAAACCCCCAGTCTATGAGTTGCCAATCGTTAGGTCTTTTGTGCAGAGGTTTTACCCCCACACTATCCATCTCAATCCTGCTACCACTTTTCGTTGTTTAATGTTTATGGTGTGTAAATCTTTATTATCTACTACAATTTCTGAGCATGTAGTTTGTATACAACAGAAGAAAATGGAACACACTCTCTTCAGTTCCAGTCCATACTTAACAGGTTCAATACAAGTGCAAACTCAATACACCAATCTAAACTGAATGGGTGTATATGACAGGGATGAAATCAAGAGAGTAGGGTAAATGGGGACCTCAGCTGATTTATAGATTCTCTTTCTACAATGAAAGGCAAGGTGTTTAGATGGCAGTAATCCTGGTCTCTCTGTCTCTATCATCCAAAAGCAGACAAACTCCGCTGCAAAGGTGGCCTCTCAGGCTACCTAGGCCTCTATTGGATTACCATTGCTTTTAAAAACAATTCCTGGTGTTATTCTGCCCATTCTGGTTAGTGATTCATTTTACCTGTGACAACTTTAGTTTTATCCATTGTCTTATCAGAGATTCTGAACTGAAAAGGACTTACCTCATGGAATCCAGTGTTTTCTAAGTATAGGTCTACACATAAAATACTCCCCAGAGACGTTCAGAAACTAGAATAAAGTCAATAGAGGACCTATTGAGGATTTCTATATAAGTTATCCTTTGTTGTGACAATATTGCCAGTGCTCATGTTGTGCAAGCTTGTCTGGACATTGTTCTTGGAAATGGAATTCAAAGGAAGTATTATTTTTATTTTTTAATAGAGTTTCACCACAAAATATCTAGATTTTTAAAAGGACTAATTTGGTTTAAGCTCATTTTCATCGTAGTGCTATATCTCCACACATTGTTCCTGTGTTTCTCAGTGCAAGAGGACTGCAGTTAAGAGTAAATATGGTCCTCTGGTGGCTGGACCACATCAGAACACACTTCCAGTAATAATTAAGTAATTAATACAGTACAGATCAAAATATAGATTTTCACTATTTCACTATGTAATTTTGCAATATGTTTTTTTTTTATCCGGAGCTATAAACATTTATGTTACAACAAACCACAATGGCATGTTCTGGAGTGTTGTAGTGATATTTGTAGAGTTTGGGGGGGGACACTTCTAAGTATCTCTGTGTTTGTGTTGAGTTCAATCTCTGACTGAACTCAGAACTCACCAGACTCTGCTTCTTTCCCTTCTTTGTATTTTTATAAAGCACATTCATAAGGTATATTTTCAACTTGCTCGAACACACAGTCAAGGTTCTTCTTAGCAGGGTGTTATATGGCAGGACCTACAGTGCACACCAGCATCCTTTTTTGTGTCTTAGAGACTAGCATGAATGCATGGTGGCACACGTCCTCCTAAATGGTCAGAGGCAGGGATACTGCTTAGGTTTGTTGCACTGTGTAGCTAGCCTGTTGAGTCGGTTAGAGGACAAAGCCTGTGTAAAATAGAATAAAAGACGAGACTGCAACAATATAGTTTTTTGCGCACAGGTGGAGCTCTACAATTTTGTCCTCCTGCCTCTCAATGTTGCTGACAATGTGGATGTCAGGATAGGTTACAGCATCCATTTGTATAGTCCGAATCAGTCTGAAGCCCCTAATCCCATATCAAACCTGAACGTAAAGGCAGGCAAAACTCAGAGATTGCAGAACTCATTGCTCCTTGTCTTTATTGCTTTTGTATGATACCCATACCAGCATGTGCAGAGTAAGGTTTTTGGAAATTTACCAACACTGATTTATACCAGCTGTGGCAGAAAACTTAATTCTCAGATGTTATTATTATCTTTAATGATCAATAAACAAAATGTTTTTGTCCAACATTTCATCTCACCATAAAAAAAGAAAAAAAAAATAGAGAAAGATGATATTCTACAATATCTGAGTAGCAACTTGCAGTACATTCACAAATCCATATATTTTTATATGTAATGTGACTCGCTGTGGTTGGAGAGATCTTTGTGAACATTTATCAGACATTTTGTTAAAAAGAAAGCATGGTAGAAGTTGTGACATAAACTGAATCCAGAGAGTGTTCTTTAATAGCAAAGCTTTCTGTCATAACACCCAGGTTGTGTCTGTCTGTCATGGACTTCCATAACCAAGAAGCATTTTAAGAATCTAAAGTCTGTGTAACATGTAAGTCATCTTGATAATGTCCTTCTCGTTCATCATCAACAATTACAGCAATGGTTAATGTTAAATGAGGTTTGTAAAATGTGAAATGGATAACATGAAAATTATGATTTGGTTAATTAAACAAGTAATGTGTTTCAACTAAAAATACCCACACAAGTCTTTTTGCTTTCACACTTTAACACAATCTATTAATTAAAAATACAATAGTATCAAAACAACCTTTTAATGAAAACTGCAATGTGAAAGAGTTCAAGACAGTGTAATTTATGGCTGCTATGAAAGAAAAATACCTTTATGCAAATGTATAATGAATGCATATGAGCTGTCATTCAGTGTACAATGACGAGAAAAAAAATTGTGAGATTTTCCAAATCTGCCTTAGAGACACAGAGGGCCTGACTTTGCAAGGGCAAAGTCGGTAATCCTGTCACATGCTGATTGGTTCAGATGCATCTGAATGACAATGCTCACCTGATCAGGTAGAAGTTCATGTTTGTGTGTACACCACTCGAATCTGAGTTGCATTCTAAAGAAAGCTTGATGCTCACATTAGCATCCCCTGTGGAGCCCAGGCAGACGCATCATGGTCATTTGCATGCAGCGCTCACACTTGCCTCCCTGTGCTAAAACCAACTGACAAATATGAATAGGGAGTAATTTTCCATTGGCACAACACTGTACACAGATTTACTTCAAATCTCTTCAGTGACTCTGTCTTTAGGTAGCCCACGGCACTCAGAGCCATTAGCTAGAGCAGTTTCAGACTAGTTTGTATGCTTTTAAGTAAACATTTCACACAGTGTACTAATATTGGTAAAACTACTCAGGAAGGCAGTGCTTCTTACAGCATAATCACTGTCATACTCGCAATTATATTGAAGAATGTTTTCTAAAGTAACTGCTACATCAACGTGAAAGGCTAACTACTAATAGAATAAAAAGGACATCAAAAGATTTGGTGGATTTATTTCCCTTTCTGTGTTAACATCTCTTAATTTGCATAATGAAGTAAAAGACTGGTACTTCTCATGATTAAGTGGCATAGATGTCTAGAATTAGTAGTAAACAGGAACATGCACAGTGGCTGAAGTAGTAGCTGCTTTACCCTATTTAACTGAAGTGCTCTTCAAGACCAAATAAATAAATTAGGAATGTCCCAATCAAGTCTTTTTGGCCCTAGCCCCCATCTGAGTCCTTTAATAATAGGTATCTGCTGATACGGAGTCTGATGCATTACTTATATTTATCTAAATGTTGATTAAATATGTATCTTACGCATGGAAATAACAGATGGAGCCTACTAGATGTGCCACACCTTATTTTTCATAAGCTTCTTGATCCAAATACTGAAAGTCCAAGTTCAAAACTATTAAGTTAATAAGATTAAATTATAGATATAATCTAAATGAAAGTTTAACTGGGAAAATGCAGCTCCTGAAAAGTGATGTGATGTGATAAGCTAGAGATAAGATCCTGTTGGAGTTATGGGAACGACAAAAAGTTTTTTCCCTCACAAACAATCTTTGGGTGAGTACAGACACGGGCTTGCAGAGAGCACTCTAATCAGACAACACACAAGTGTAATTTTGGCCTGTCATCAAGTTTGGTCACGGAATTAATGTTAATTAGCAACAGCTAATATGACCTGCCGCTGGCGATGTCCGTCCATTTAGCTGGTGAAATCGACGGTCAGTGTCTGCTAAAAATGAGAAGCTGGGTCCCTGAATATTTTGTACACTGTTCTTTGCTAATAAGAAAGAGAGCGGAGAGATGATGAATTCGATAGCAGATGAAATAGCGCCAGTGTATTTTTCCAATCTAGGACTCTATGGCACTCACAGTGGTGCACCCTTAAAGCAAAACTCCAGCGATTTTACACATAAAAGTCTGTTTACAGGTCTCAGGGAGTGCCACTGTATATGTGAAAATAGTTGTATAAAGCTTCTTGTGGCTGGGAGCTGTGCAAAGTTTGATAAATAATGTCATTTGAGGCAGCTTCAATTGGGCTGAAGATACAGGTTTAAAAATGAAAAAAAGCTGGGGATGTGGAGTAGAAGTGAGGTTACCTGACCTCTGTGGCCTGTTCCCCATCTCTGCCTGAGGCTAGTGGCTTGAGGCTATATTAGCCACTACTAACACAACCTACTTGACTGGGTGGGTTTTTCAGGTTTATGTCCTGTTTGACAAGCCCTGTCAAACACATAATTGCACGTTGCAATTAAATGTTTTTTGCTGGGTTATTCCACCAGCTGCAGGATGTACGTGACATGAGTAACTCAATTATTTCTGACCTTTTTTTACAATACAAAACTAATTATAGCAATGGAGTGTTTGGTTGTGTTACCCTGATATTAACATAACTACATGTGGTATTGTATAACACCAAACACAAATTCTATTAAGTGTGTTATGTTTTTTGCTGTCCTTGCTGATGTTATTTCTACAATTGCTATTGGGTCAAAACTGCAGTTCATGGTTCTGCTTAACGAGAGGTGACATCATCATCCTTGGTGTTGGCATTAATTTCTTTTAGTAACTGAAGAACTTTTATTGTCTTTATTTGTGTCTTTGTGTGTGAATAAACATGATGTGGTTATTTATCGTCTATGTATTTATTTTACTCAGCAGCTGAGGTTGCATGTTTACTTAAAAATAAGGTTATGCTGTATGAGTGTTTTGTTTTTATTAATTAGTTAATTAGCTTAGCGCACACTGCATGGGGCTTTACGTGTTTTTGGTTTTGTGGTCAGTGCGTTGTAACTATTGACTTTGAACTGTTAATGTATATTATGATTTGTAGAAAATTATCAGTCCTTGTTTAATTTCTAGATGCAATTATACCAATACAGTTGAAACTGTTTATTACTGATTTAATCACGTTGCCGTGGTACTTCATTTAGCACTTTGATGGGCTGATTGTTGACTGTGGTTAGCTGAGGTTAATGTAGCTTTATGATAAAGAGGCAGCAGGACAATCTAGGTACTTGGTAATGAAAAGTAGGTTAAACTGTAAAAGGGTTGATTGCTCCAAAACTTTGTCTGTTGGGATTTTTTGAATATTCATTTGTTGCTCATGTTGTTCTCACCTGAAGACCACACATATGTTATGTGTCTACTGTACCTCATTATAATAAAGTTCACTGACCTGAGTGTTATCTCTGACCTGATTCTTTGACTCTAGTCACACCCATGTCTGTCAACAGAAACCAGTTGCATTTCTAAAGCCTCCCTTGGTATAATTTTAACTAACACAAATTAATTTTCCCTTATTATAAAACGACATCTGGTGATTTGGCAAGGGCAATAGATAGTGCTGCTGCTCTTGTCATTTAACTGGTGAACACATTCTGTTGTGGTTGAGGGCAGGTGAGTTGTCATCATTAATGATATACGCATACTATTAGGTTACATCATTTTCATATTCAATTCAATATACAACATTATACATATTTATAATATATTATTTTCTACGGTAAGTACACACAGTACACTGTGCATTATGATCAATTGTGGATTTTTGGGTGAATGTACATGCTTGTAAGAGACAAATACATGTCTTCACCAAATGTCTGTGCACATCTCTGGCAGCAAAAAAGTAAAAAGAAGTTATTTAAAATGGCAACAAACTTAAATAAATTGAATGTGAAAGTACATTATATGTAAATTATACTTTACCATGAGAAATGTTGTCAAGAAATGTTGATCTAAGGTTAAAAAAAATATGATTGATTCTTTAAGGCAATGCATCGCAAGTTTATTTGATTGTATTCAAAATGGAATGTAAAAGCGACACAAGGCTATGTAAAAAGACATTTAAATACAATTAAAAAGTGTTAAATTGGAAATAAAAATAAGCTAAAATAGAATAAGACAGATGAAACAGGAGATCAAAAGTTACAGCGCAGTGACAGATATCAATCAAAAGCCTAAAATTTGGTTTAAAAAAAGGCAGCGGCAAACAGAAATATCTTCAGCCTTGATTTAAAAGAACTGAGGGTTGCGGTAGATGTAGCAGCCAATAATGTAATAACTGCCATTAAATGGTACCAATGGATGTCTTAGGTCTCAGTTTCATATGATACCAGTATCTTCACCAGCTTTAAAACTGAGCCACTATAGCCTCTGAAAGATGTCTGCCGAGGGTGCAGACACCTGCGGGTCTCTGAGAGTTAATTAGAATGATCTAACAAATGTATTTATCCTCTTGCACTAAATATATAAGAAATGTTAATCAATGTGCAGGAATCTCACCTAAATAAACTATATTTACTAAATTAAATTAAATCACTAATTACCTTTCAACATGTATGATAAGGAAGACAGAAGTTTGCAGACAAGGGAAAAAAGCCTAATGTAAATCAACAGCCATCTAGTGGTTATGGAGACTGTAGGTATCAACACAAATTCTAGCCAATTATTAGATTGAACTTGCCTGCTCTCCCCCCAAAAATTTTTGGGCAAGTAATATATTACTGTTTTCAATTTTCTAGGTATTTTTCTATATAGTAGTTTTTCTATTTTTCTATGTATAATATAGAATTTTTATGGTAACTTTTTGGATGACTCGTGATTTCTGATCTATATTTGATTCAACTTTTGATTGTGTTCTATTCTATATGTGCCTGTATAATATGGATGTTGTTTCAAGTTGTTTTTGCCCTTTTCATAGAGGCATGTTCTATTTCACATGTGGGAGTACCAGACAGTGTTGTCCAACTCTGCCCTGACTGGTTCAGCTTGGGAGCAGATTGATTCTCAATCATGCAGATCACAATCACCTGAGTGCTGAATATGTTTGTGCCTACATATTGTTTGTCTTGCTCTGTGATGGTGATTTGACAACGAAGATCTCTGGTAGATCAAAACGTTGCTCAATTAAAATTGCTGGGGGCTACTAGTACAGCGCGTGGATCTTTTTTCTGATTTTTGCCTCAATTATGGGGACTGCCAATAAAAAAAAATACACTTCAAGAATGAACTCTAGATATCATTTGTTTCAGTTTTAAACTCTTTGGCGAGCTTGTTATGACTGTATTCCAATAGCGAGGGATGTAAATAGGACAAGGATTCTGATTTGGTAATACATTTTCATGTAACTTATCAGGAGTCTGGTTTGTTATATACATACATAGAGAGAGACAGTGCTGAATAGCTATAATAGTGTGGTTGAAACAGTTTGCTTAAAAAAGTGATTTAAATATGTTTAATTAAAGAAAACATTTTTCATAAAAAGAAATGGCAGTCTTTGTATTCGAGGACAAAGCATCTTCAAAGAGGTATAGATTTCATATTATATAACATAAGAGTAATTGTCTGTGTTTGCAAACATGTGTGCTCGCACTTCATTTGGTACTCAAATGGTTAAAGAGTAGAAGGCAGGGCTGGAGATGAGTCTAACCATCAAGTACCACAAACAAATAAATAGTCATAATTCCTAGAGAGAGAGTACGTGTGTGTGTGTGTGTGTGTGTGTGTGTGTGTGTGGTCAGGTTTTTGAGCAGCTATTTCAAAGAGGCAACAGTGAGGGTAAGTGTCATGGAAGTGTGACACTTTACAGCCAATATACATAGATATATTATTACATAATCGGCTCCATGATTACATTTTTTATGTTTTTTTTTAACCCAGCTACTAAAGTAATAACCAACCAATAATGTAATAACTTATTACATTATGTGCAAAATGTTATTATGTGATTGGTTTAGAAATTTTATTACATGATGGGTAAGTTATTACATTATCTACAGTTATTACAGTACGAATGGAAATATTATTACATTACTGTTAGTTATTACATTAATGGCAGACCTTCAGTTCTTTGGGAGTTTTTTTCCAGATATGTTGGGCATAATGGTGATCTTTATGATTCATCTGCTTTCTATGTCAACCAAGTCTTACTGAGTTTCCAAAGACATACTAACAGGTAAAAGGAAAAGATTTTTTTTAAATCATTATGTACACCACCATCAGATAGAAAAGTACAAACAACAGTAATTCACTAAAGGAGGACAGAAGTGTTTGATACTTAAAGAAAAACTTAATTCTGCCGTTCTATTATCTCTTATCAGACTTGACATGCATTTTCTCAAAAATGTTTTTGTGTCTGCTGTTTATTCATTTATTTAACTCAAGATACAGAATGTTAACATTTTTATACAAGTTGCACTCCTGGTGTTACAATTTATCTGTGAAGACTGGGGAAATGACTAAATTTGTATGTATGATATTAGATTAAAATATTTATGTGTTTAATGCAGGATGATGTACAGATTGTCTTATAAAATGTCTTGGAAGTTGGCTCCTCAGACAGCAAGGCACATGAATGAAAAAAACTACTGATAGTTATGTGTTATGTGTATTATGTTATTGTACTTACAGTACATGGTACATACATTTTCATTTTCACTTGCTATTTAGATTTGAAGCACCCACTCAGCACAATGCAAAGGCACTTGAAATTAATCAAAGGTTTTTTTGTTATAGGACAAATGAAGAACTATGACTGCAATATGTTCTGCACAAAAAGGCATACATAATACCAAGATGTTGACCATTTATTACATTAAGATCAATATTACATGCTATATTTTGCATCCTTTGGTCTGATATACATATTTTTGCTTGGCTTTTTAGCACTTCTGTTCCCTTCTTTTGTAGGCTTGCCATAATATAAGCAGATTAATAGGTGTATAAAATATCACTATAAGCAATATGCGGTTATTGAAAAATATCTGTTTCAGTTCAGGCTAAAAAGCTAGACCTTATGTCCATTTAAGATAATTTATTGATATACATATTGATCAAATTACTAACTTTCTGGTAGATATATCAGAATAAAATACTACAGAGTTTCATTTTAGAACCATGCATAGTATGAACAAATGAAATGTAGGGGGTGCCTGAGATGGAAATATCAAATTGTCAGATATCAGAAAATGTAAATAAAATTAGTCCAACAAGAAATTGTAATCATTGCTAGTCATTGGGTTAATTATGAAATTACTGCTAAAACTGTTGCCTATTTCTTCAAAAACAAGCATGTTTTATACAATTACAAACACCACATCTTTTCTTTAAGTTTTTTTTTTAAGTTTGTGCTTAGTGGAGGTTATAATTTCTCAATGTTTGGTCAGAATTAATGCCTGTCTAGACTGACATTTTTGTAGGTATTACAGGTATTTGATCCATTATAAACCAATGCAAAATGCTAGATTGTGGAATGGACTTTTGCTCTTTTTTGTGAGTTCACCATATTTGTGGACTTTTTTTGCAGGTTTTTTAAGAGTTGGTGTTGTTAAATGGAAAGCAGGCTGAGGTGGAAGATACCACAAAGAGCAGCAGCACCAAGGTCTATAAAGGTATTAAAGCTTTACACTGGCATAATTTTACCTTTGGCTCAATGCCATTGTCGGCTCATAGCAGCTGAAAGGCAATGGAAACTTTTGCATGCACACTTAACTTTCTACACCTCCTGTATATGGGTTGCTCATGCTGAGACATGGTTCTTGTTTATGAGGCATAATCCATTGCAGAAAAAAAGGCAAATTGTTGCCTTTATTATAATGAAATAGATACTTCTTATAGGTATTATTGGCAGCACCACAATTGTAGACTATTGTAAATGTATCATACACAAGCAAATAATATTTCATACACTGTATTTACTGTTGACAATAAATCGTAAATATGTCTTGTATCCCTGTGGGAATAAAATTAAAGATATAAAGTCTAGAAATGGAATAGATGAGAGAGAAAAAGGCAGAAAGCATGTATGTATGTTACCTGTGTTCTTTAACATCTAGTGGGTTGGAGATGACTATTTAACATAATTGATATACCTGTTTATGTGCCATTGTTTTGACTTAGAAGAACATATACAGACATCACTACCAGCCTCTCCACTACTAACCACCCCCTACTCAAATTAATCCACTGCGCTTGTGCATGACTTGAATCACAACATTGTACAAGGTGCCTTTATTAAACAGCTTGTTACTCAGTCAAAACAATTAGGACTGTGCATTACAGAAGTGGTATCCTGGCAACTGGGTATGGCAATGCAGAAATAGGAAGAGACAGGGAGAGAGAGGCCCATACACACTGCCATAACTGATTTGTTAAATTTGACTCCGTAACGTGTCGATCTACTTATTTATTTTGTATCAATGTTGTCTGCAATGAGGTAAGGACGTAGTAAGTTTGTGGTGTGACTGAGACTGGTGGTTTCCAAGTTGCAAGCAGAGCCACAACTGTTAGTCCAACCCACAGGGTCTTGATAGAGCTAAGTAGCGCTATAGGGACTTGCTACAGAAGATAATTTTGACAGCGGCTGGAGGGCTTTTTGCTACTGTTATTTAGTATTCCCACCACATACACAGACAAGTGCGTGCGTAGGTCCATGTGCAGTTCCTACTCCTTTCTATCTCTCTCTCACACATGCACATACACTCATGTACACACACATGCACACACACACTCACGTGCACACACAAATACTCGTAAACACACAGATTCACACTGACACGCCATCTATCATGTCTCTGTGCTTTCCAGGCGGAGACATTGGTCTCTTTTTAATGTGGGGTGTGCCCCTGACAATGAAGTGCAATTAGGCTAACACTTCACAATATCATTTGCATTTTGGTGTGCAGCAAGAAGTATAGAAAACACACATGCTTGCAGATTACAATCAAACACAGACACATGCGCAAACACTCATAAATTACATTTTCATCTCTTTTGGAGATTATTTGGTATGTCACAAGAAGAAACACTACATCTAGTATAAAACACATGGGATGGAGAGCTACTACACATATCTTTTAACTTGTTATAGTTTCACTTACCAATCAGAGGAGTTTTAAAAATCGTTCTCATGACAAGGGCAATCTCTAAACATACACAATACTCTAACTCCTTTAGGCTGTTCAGCATGAACATGTAATCTAATATTATATATAAATGGATGGAATGCTTATGAAATGGGAGAAGAAATGCATGCTAAACAACATTATTTGGCCATTATTTTGATTATTCTTGTGTTCTGACCTTTACCAAAGGGTTAAACTAGATTAAATTTATATTAGGAGGTTAATGGACAATGTCTTTATTGCTAAACTAAATGAAAACACATTAAAAACGACACCCACAGATGTAATGGTGCAAAAGCACTCAACATGTGCATGCATGCACACACACACGCACACACACACACACACACTTGCACACACACACACATGCCACTTTTAGATACACATCATTAGCCACAGCAGGTTTTAAAGTGGCAGTTTAGGATGACTTGTCATTCACTCTACTGCCTCCACCTTGCTACACTCAAGGCTGCCAGGCCAGTAACGACAGGAGCAGTGGCGCCCAGCACACTATGCTAACAGCTAAGCAGAACATGAGGTGACATTGACACAGTCATTGCACCAGCCCTGGTTCTACCCATGACGTCAGTGTCCTTCGACAGGGAGCACACAGGATGTGGGCTAGCTGAATCATGTGATCAGCCATCCCTATCTCTATTTGTCAGAGTCTCTGCTGTAGTGCACCTACCTGTACACTGAAAAGGGGGGTTGATGCATGAGAGCTGTGCACGACAAGTACCAGCCAGAGAGAGAATGAAAGACAGAGTCAGTCAGAAAGAGAGGCAGACACAGAGAGAGAGATGACTGTTGTCAGGTTGCAGCACCTAGAGTACTGAGGGTTTATGCCATCAGTCATGAAGCATCCATAAAGCATGCAGAGATAAGGTTAAAAAGCATTTAAAGCACATGGTTATAAATGGTTGACCATGACCTTAAAGTCTCAAGGGAAAAGAGGAAAAAAAGAAGGAAATGGGGAGAAAGGAATGAGAAGCAGAAAGCTGGAGTAATGAATATAAAATGATATAAAGGGACAAGAAAAGGATAGAAATGGGAAAATGTAAACGGGTGATATAAAGGATGTTAAAGACACACTGTCCAGAGTGTGACACAGTGATAAAGAGTGTCAAATCAATGACAGCACATAAAGAGGTTAATAGAGAGCATGAGCAAGAATAGGAAAAGGTAAATGAAAAGACAATTGACTGTGTATCTTTGCTTTGTTGTTGGTTTATTTGCGTTGTATTCCTCTAGTGTTATTTTAAGCATTCTAATGACTATGAAAAAAATGTGACCCTTTGACATTTTTAATATCAGGGAAAATGTCTGAACTTCTCATCTGTTTGGTTATGAACAAAAACCTGTATCATTTAATGAATCACAATAAAATAAAATATCATTTGTATGTTTTTCACAATTCTCCTTGGAAAAACTTTGATCCTCAAGAACCGCTTCTGATCAAACTTCTCTCTTTTTGAGAAAGGTTATAAGTCAGACCAATTATTTTTTAATATACACGCACACAGTGAAATTTTATTTGTTTTGTATTAGTTAAAGTATACCACCATTATGATTAATTTTGAATAGCTGAATTGCGCAGCATTCCAGCATAACTCTGTGCCCCATTTTTACCTGTATCTGTTGTCATGGAGTCAAACACAATGTCAAATCTAATTGAGTTGCAAAGCTGTTTTCACAAGCAGTTACAATTGGGGGCGAAGGCTGAGCCGCTACGATGCTTGTCAATAAAACCCCATTAAAATGAACACATCATAATTACTGCCTCTATTATCCTTCAAGATCTAGGACAGAGGCACCCGCTTGTAATTGGCTGACTAACTACCCCATATGTGCATGGCCAATAGAAATAATTGTCCTTGTGTATACCAGTGACATGTTAACAGAGTCATACCACAGTTTGTGACTAAAACAATAAAAAAAAATCAATTTCAAGGTGCATGTGACCAACATATTCCTATTGGCAATTATTGGTTGAGTACACAGAATGGTGCAAACATATTAACAAGCTGCTGCATTGGTACAAACAACTCAGCTATGTTTATAGATTTCCTCCAACTAAGATAGGTTTAACAATTAAAATACAAACAGCCTCTCAGGATTTGTTTTCTTTTATTGTCTTTTAATTGTGGAAAAGGAAAGGAGTAGCACCTGTTGTTTGCCTTCTGTGTAAGACGGTTTATCATTACACTAACAACCTCGCAATCAGTAAGTACTGACAGTTGTTTGGGTTGTTCAAAAGAAATTTGCAAAATACCTATAAAACCGGATCCTCATTGAGACAAGCATTTGATAAACAAGCAAAAGTGGACTCTTTCAGATATGGCATTCGTTGCAATCTTGCCACATCTATAAGCCGCTTGAGCGGATTTGATTTATTCACCATCTTAACTTTGCGAGTGATTGTGGCTTAGTTGCACCACTCCTGTAGCCACACAAAAAAGAAGAGATTAAGAGACTAATGCTTTTAGAACAAAGTGGAGCTGCCGGTCTGTTGTGAGCCTTGACACTATGCTGTTTTAAATCTGCAGAAATGAAGAGCTTACAGAGGTAAGGATGTAGTAATGCTCTCATCTCCTAAAGGAATTAACAGTCCTCATGATGAAGGGGAAAATGAATCTTTGATTAATAGTTTGGATAGGGCCATGCGCAGATGTAGATAACATCTTTCTAATCTCTTCTTCTGATTTGTTACTCCCCCCACTTTTTTCTTCTCTTGTGTGTACAGAATAGCATGAAAAGACACGATGGATTGTCCAATGTTTGAAGATAGACTGTTTTGGCAGCCAGCTGTGAAACTGGGATGATGTCCTGCGTAACATACTAAGATCAGATCCCAAAGCTTGCCAAAAAGATGTGGTCGAATCCCTGTTCTTCCCCCGCTTCTACAAAGATTATATCAAGGCTTCTTGATATTGAGTACTTTCCTTTCTTTGCTTTCAACAAAATCTTACTTTAAAGTTTTATCTCTAGGCATTGACCTTTCAACCAGATTTTTTTTTATTCTTACATTTCTGTATTCATTATCCCTTGCATTGACATAGCCTGTGTCTTCAGAGTGTTATTAATGGGACATAAATGTGCAATCCTTGTTGAATATTCCTTCTACTTACGCAAGCTTTGGGTAATCCTTTGATACAATCAAATAAAAAGGAAACTGACATTTGAAGAAAACATTATTTTCTTTCCAAACACACTTTTGAATACATGGAAGAATTTGTAAGAATTTTTCATAGTGCTGAGGAATTACTGTGATTCCAGTTGTCTGCTTTAAATGTCAATTCTGTCCAATTGTGAGGCTCTACTTTCCTGAAAAACACAGCCAGGAGTGAAAATGTGTTTTTATTTCTTGCTGCTGTTTTGATTATTGATTAAGTGTAGTTTGATTAAACCCAAACTGGAGTGTGGCCAAACTGGTGTAATCAAAATGACTCATCATTAGTCACGCCCATCAAGAACTTAGAGTAATAAGTCTAAAAGGCCATATGGAGATCTTTTTGTCCTTCATCCCATTCATTTCTGTTATTCACTCTGCTCTCTCTCACATGCTCTCACCCACTACACTCCTGTACACATACATTATACTGTACACACTGCAGATATTATTCTATAGTATATACAATTTAGGGTCCCCTGAGTTAAGTATGGGGTAATTATCACATTAATATAGAACTACAGTATATGGCTAATAATAAACATCACATTTATTTCTTTTTGTGTAAAATTGTGAAAACCCAGATTTTTCAGGTGCATGTGGTTGTCTGTGGTGGTCATTTGGTCACAGGTACATTTTTGTAGTGTTTATCGTTGGTAATTTAAGAAAAGGCAGTGAGTGTGTATATGTATGTATCTTTGTCTGTGTATGTACAGTACTGTGCAAAAGTTTTAAGCACTAAAAGTAAAGTGAGAATGCTTACAAAAACATTGCTATAAATTGTTTTAATTTATCAATTAACTTCTTACAAAGTTGAGTAAACAGCAGAAACCTAAATAGCATCAATATTTGCTGTGAGCAACTTTGCCTTTAAAACAGCAGCAGTTCTCCTCGGTACACTTTAACACAGTTTTTCATGGTAACTTGCAGGTAGGTTGTTGTAACCATCCTGGAGGAAGAATGTTCTTCTGTGGATTTATTATTTAGGCCATCTCAGGTGCTTCTTCATGTAATCCCAGATTGACTCCATGATGTTGAGATCAGGGCTCTGTGGGGCCATACCATACCATGTTGCAGGACTCATCATTCCTCTTGTTGCTGAAAATAGTTCTTTATGACTCTAGCTGTATGCTTGGGGTCATTGTCATGTCATGAATAAATTTGGAACTGATCAGACACCTCCCTGATGGTATTGCATAATGGATAAGAATCTAAACATCTAGGGTGCCTAAAACTTTTGCACAGTACTGTATATGTATATGCATGTCTGTCTACAAAGTGCAGTGAATGGGTGGCCGAGTGATGGAAGCTCATCAACTGAGTGATAATCTAATTACTGCTCCAGACAAGATAGATGGAGCTGCGTAGGAAAACACACATCTTTGTGAGATTTAATTTGAACTGTAAAAGCTACACAAATAATTTAGGGCCTTACAAGAGATATGAATTTTGATGCATGTATATTAGTTATCGCAGCTCAAATGGGGTCTGTTACATAACTCACAGCATGCCAGCTTGTCGAGACAAACTGAGAGTCTGTCGAAACAAACTGAGAGACAAATTGAGCAGTGTTACCGCAGGATCTGATTAAAAGCAAAGGAGAGCAACATTTTGAGAGTTATTGATGAGCAGTGACAGATGTGATGGCTGCCAGTGACGGATGCCACTCCCCCACCTCTGCTTTTGTGTTCGGCCTAAGTTAATTTGTTATCCAGGCTCTTTCTATTTAAACAGCGTGGAACATTAGAGAGAGGTTTCACAAGGAATTAGGGAGATGGAAGTAAAATCTTATTTGTATGGCAAATAGCATGAGTGCATATGAGCGAATCAGTGCTGGTTTTGGAGATGCTTAGAAATGATGATGGTTTTGTTCAAGAGCTGACAGTATTTTCATAACATCTGACCCCTGAAAAGAGATTGCTGTATGTCTTCTTTCCCAGTTATGCATTGCAATCTGTCAGCTGAAGGCCTCAACGGTCTAATAATTGGATTTTTTAAAATAAATTGTAACCCAGTGAGGTCATTTTAATCAATCCTTGTAATTACAAATTACAAATCGTTGTGTGCCAAGGGAGCTTTGTGACATGGAACAAAATGGTTCCAAGGCATTGGATCAACTCTTTCTCAGTGGGGTGGAAAAGAGATGCTTTAGAACAGTTTTGAGTCTTGTAATTTATGGACTTTACTTCTCAGGTCCTTTGCTGTGATTAATTAAATTAGACATGGCCTAAAAGTTACATATTAATGGAAGTTACAAAGGTAACTATGATTCTGTGAATTCCTGGATGACTGCCAGTGGCAGTAAACAAAGTGGAAGTGGATATGTGTCCTTGTGCTCTGCGCAGGTCGAGATCTTATATAAACTAGGGATATGTAGAGAGTCCAGTATTTGTATTTGTATCTATATTTGTTGAGGCAGCAAAATTATTTATATTTGTATTCAAATAAAAGTGGAAATAGGCATAAAAATCCAGGGTTTTTTATTATGCTTTTAATTTTAGGATATTAAAGTGTTAAAATAAGTGTTTATGAATAAACTGTCTTACAAAGGATAGAGAAGAATAGAGAAGAACTACAGACATTTCTCGCTTTTCACTTTTCATCTATTGCCTATTTTTTACAACCTAACTTTGTGGAAAGGAGAAAGGGAACAACAGGTTATGGAGAGTCCCTTGGGAGCACTTCACTTGTGTCAACAGCTCAGCTTTATCTCTGGGGAACACCCCCAACTCTGGGAGTGATGTCCAAATAAGGAAATGTGTGTCATATAGCAGGTGGATGTCACTGCCTTCATTGAGACCTGCTATAGATGTAACAGCAGAGTACAGGAGGGAGACTGAAATAGCGATGTAACTGACCTGTGCGCTGGTATTTGACATTAAAATATTTGTAAGAAATAAATCTTTGTAAAAAAAAAAACACTATTTGCGCTTTTCCGAATAATGTATTTGTATTTGGGCACACTCCTAATATAAACGAAGTCACGTGTGTGACATGTAAGCTACCTGTGTGTCCCAGCTATAAATATGACGTGGTAGCCTACATCCGGCCTCAAGAATCTTCTCACCCCGAAAGATTCTGAGTCACTGGTGTGACTGGCAGTGATCCAGGAATTCACAGAACCATAGTTACCTTCATAACTTCTGTTCTGTTTCATTCCTTCCTGACGGCCAGCGGCAGTAAACAAAGTGGATGACTCATATTAGTAGTGTCACGAGGAACAACACCCACCTACTAGTCAGCTGTAGAAGCCAGTGGCAGAATAACTGATGCCAACGTGCACCCAGAGGCCACATTAAAACAATAGAACCTTTAGAATGTGCAAAACGCCATTCAGATCTCTGATAGTGATAGTATCCCTGGTAGAATGACAGACAAAATCTAAGGGGGAAGGTTTACCTGCTACTTCAAAAGCCTGTTTGATTGTCTTAATAATCCAGTGGGAAAACCTTTGTTTAGACAATGCATGTCTCTTGTTCCTTCTGCTGTAGCAGACAAACATATGCTCTGAGCGCCTAAAACTCTGTGTTGCCTCAATGTACAGTCACAATGTCTGGACTGGACGCAGCAAACTAGTCCTCTCCTCCAGCTGGGATCCAAATGGGGGAGGATGGTACGCCTCCAGTTCTATGGCCTGATTAATATGGCTGGGGGATAAAACCTTTGTTAGGAAAGAGATATTTGGCCACAGTGTCACACTAGAGCCGTCTGCCTTCCATTGAAGGAACATAAGACTGATAGAAAGTGCGTGGATTTCGCTCATATGCTTGGCTGTCATAACTGCCAAAAGAAAAGCAGTTTTCAATTATTTATTTCTCAAGAACACCCCTGCCATAGGCTCAAAGAATGATTTGCTCAAGGTCTGCAGGACCAGTGGCAGGTCCCATGCTGCAGCCAGTTCACCCTGGGAGGCGTAGCTGTCACGTACCCCTTCAAGGTTGAGGCAGCCCGGCTGGCATCAAAAAGATACTGCAAGTACTGCAGTATATCCTGCAAAAGGCAGGAAAATTGGTCTGACCCCCTGTCCCTGCACCATGTAGAAAACACAGCCCAACAGTTTCCATACACCATTCTTGTGGAAGGAGCTTTTGCACTCTGCAAGGTCTGATAAATTTAGGGCTCAAGGTCAGTCAAGAGTGACTAATCCCTCTCAATGGCCATACCCAGAGTTGAAGGAGGCTCGGAAATGGATGCCAAACCTTCCCATCCGGCTGGGACAGGAGGTCCATGCTTACTGGGAGCTGCCAAGGATCTCCGTCCAACCAACTGAGGAATGTGGAGAGCCATAACCCTAGGTAGCCAATTTGGGGCCAGTAGGAAGACCTTGTGATCTGACAGTCTCACCCTGTGGTGTGGGCATTATCAGGGGGATCATGCATAAAGGAGACCCCTCAGCCAGGTCTTGTCGAGAGTCTTTATCCCAAGCAGGGCACTGGTCTCCACTGAGGAGAACCACGGTGGACGATGAGTTGTTAACACAGGCTCCCCATACCAGTCCCAAATTGTCTGCAGTACCTGAGGATGTAACCTCCATTCCCAAGGGGGCCGCCTGTGGCAGAGGTAATCTGCCACAGAGTTCGCTTTGCCTGAGAGGTGCATTGCCATGAAAGAGGCCAATCAAGGATAAGTCCATGTCCACAGTCTCTAGGCTTCTCTCAGGGAGTCCAGTGACCTGGTCCCCCCTTGATGGTTGATATGAAACACCACTCAGGCGTTGTCTGTATGAATGGGCATATCCTTGGCCTTGAGAAAGGTCAAGAAGTGCATTATCACCAAGTAGATAGTCTGGAGTTCTAGGATACGGATGTGCTGCCCTCTCCACTGAGCGCACCAAACTCCCTTGCCTCCCTGGAACCAAGCCGAGAGGAATGCCATGCAGCAGAAATGTGCTGTCCCGCCACCGACGGAGATGAACAAGGCACTTATGAGTGACTCTGATCTTGACCCACCTATGTAGACGAGGATCCATATGGAGGCTGTTGAACCACCTCAGCAGAGAGCATAGATGCAGCAGCCCCAGGGGTGTGTTTGCTGAGGCTGTTATTAGCATCCCCAGCAGCCTGAGCCATGTCTGGATGGTCAAACTTGCCCCAAGGAGGAGAGACCAATGTAGGCCCTGAATCCTCTTTCCTCGTTTACTGAATGATGCTGCATGCTTTGTGTAGCTGTATCCCTAGTTTCTGCAAGGGTGAGCCACATCTGAGGCTAGTAGTGACCGTTGAGTTGTGATTCTGTCTGATGTTTAGGGGTGAGCATCAATACCATGGCTGACGACAGCTATGGGAAGATTGTTTAAATGGAGTGCAATTCTGGTGTCTCCATGTAAACCTGTCTGACCTTGTCTTGAAACAGTGGAACAAGCTCTGGTATTGACTCTCTGATTTCAAGCTCCTTAGCCTGTTCAGCCACATATTCTGTAGTGTGCTGTGCATCATCAAGAGGAGTTGCATGAAGCTGAAATCTAGAATCATGACATTGACTGTTAGTATCGGTTGTCACCTCGAGAGGCTCTGCTTTGACTTCAACTGCAGCTGTCCTCTATACGTGAGTGATGTATTTTGACAGCCATCAACTACTTACTTTCACCAAGACTCCATAGACAAGATTGTATTTGGCCCATAGGTTTATTGGCTAAGGAAAGGTAAAACTGAAATAGTAAAATGGAAATTATGATCACTTAAATTGCAGCTACAGCTATTATGTGCTTAGCTTATCAAGTAATGTTTTTAACTAAACTATCTTTTTAGTACTTAATGTATATAAACATGAATTACAATAACAGTGGGCAATTAAATCTTCGGATCACTGTACATAAATCTACGAACTAGAGAAAACATAGCATGTAGCTATCACTGTGCATAAAAAGCAAAGATGCATACGGACGATGCTGCCATACACATAAGATATGTGCAGATGGATGTGGATTAACTAACTGCAGGTCTACAATACTGTCCTCTATGAGGCTGAGCATTAACTTCCTGTTTCCTGTGTCTAATTATATGACGTGGAAGATGCAATAACTAAGGAAAATACCACAATCAACCAATAGATGGTGCCAAAACCAACAATTCAACAAAACTGAGCACATCTGTAACAGAACACTTCACTCACTCTACAGTTGGGTGTGCCTGCATTGACAGCGATTCCAGAGACAAGCTGATAAAGGTGGTCTGCTGTATTGGATGAAACAAACTCTTCTCCCAATTAACAGACATACCCAGTGCCTCGATATGAGCAAGGACCCCAGATGTTGTTTGTTCTGCCCCCTGGAACGAAGGGGCACAATTAAGCCTGTCATCGAGATAAGGAAGAATCTTTACTCCAGGGATAGGCTGAATGGAAGGATGGCAAACTGATAGGCTTCGCCTTGAAAGGCAAAGCAGAGTCATTTTATGTGTTCTGGGTGAATAGGAACATGAAAGTAGGCGTCTTTGAGGTCTATGGAGGTGAACCACTCTCCTGGAGTGATAGTCTGAAGGACACTGACTGCACGAAGCATCTGAAATGAGAGGACTTTTAGATGCATGTTCAACCTTCTTAGATCCAGTATAGGCCAGAGAGAATTGTCTTTCTTTGGTATTAGAAAATAGGTTGAGAAAATCCATTGCTCTGTGTATGTGGGTGATGGCCTTTTTGTCCAAGAGTTTGGCTATCTCCTGTGACAAACACTGGGCCTTCAAAGGGTCTGTGACCGAGGTCACCTTGACCCCTGAGGTTGGTGGGGGCCGGCGATGGAACTCCAATCTATAACTCTGGAACATTGTTCTCAAAACCCATGCGTTTTGGGAATGGGTTGCCCAGTTCTCCAGGTGTTGCTGTGAAAATCTTCCCACCTGCAACCTGAGGCCCACAGGGTGCACCTTGGTGGTCCCCCTGTACCTGCTGGATATGGTGAGGTAAAGGACGCTCACCTCTGGACTGACACCAACTACCTACAGACCTAACCTGGCAGTGTTGCCAGGGCTGTGGCAGTGGGTTTAGGTGATGTGAGTGTCACGGGTTCTGTGCACCATGTTTCCTAGTGTGCTGAGCCAGGGGACCCATGGTCCTACCCCAGTGACCCCAGGCCTGGGTCTGTTCTGCCTCTGGCCTGAACAGCTGGCCTGGCACAACAGGAAGCAGCTAGTGCTGCAACATTTGTGTCACCTAACTCTCTTCTCTCATGTATCATTTGGGACTGGGCAACGAGGAGCACAGAGAGGGTGTTCCCAATACGAGCCATGTGGGAAGCAGTGTCATAAACCCTTGAGACAAGGCTATCCATGACCTGGCACTGCACCCAGACAGCTGGCTTTGTCTTTTAGTGCTTCATCCAGTGAGAGGGTCAGCAAGGCAATAGACTGGTTCACAGGAGGCATGTGAACCAGGCCATGTTTCTCTGCATTTTGCATGGAGGCCAGGATCCTAGCACCACTGCCATGGTGGGCAGATACCCTTGGATCCACCCAGCAGTACTTCAGCTCCTCCAAAAAGGCAGGTGAGGATGGGACATCAAAGGGTGGAGCTTCATGAGTCCGTTGAAAGAATGGGTTTCCCACAAGGTGAATACCCAGTGTGTCATCCAGCTCGACCTTAGCCAGGGCTGCCGCAGTGTTGCTTGAAGGTCCCTCCCCCAGCTCAGTACTTCTAGAGCTCCTGAGGGATGTGTCTGAGCCATCCTTAGCCTGTGAACTTGCAGGTTCAGCCACCTGAAATGACAGTTCAGGGGAAGGATCCTCCCTGGGGCTAAACACACCTTTATGGGTTTGAAACATCAGAGTTTGAAGCCCTTGTCTACATAGTCCCCATCCTCATCCCAGGGAACTGCCTGAGGTGGGGAAAGTGGAGCCCACACCAAGGCTTTAAGCTGCTCTATTTCAGCTTGTAAAGGCTTCATCTCCTGGTGAGAGGGAGCTTTCTCCTTAGCCTTTTTTTGTTCAAGGTGTGGGAGCCAGAGCCTCTATGAGAGATCCCAGATGGTGGAAGGTCATCTCCAAATAGAAGGCTTTCCATCTGACGCAACCTTTCCTCTCTTACTTAGACTGGCAAAATACTGCAGTTAATGCATTACTCAGACAGGGCTTCCCTAAGGTGACCCACACCCAGACACTTGGGGCACAACTCATGGCCATCTTCAACCTGATGTTGAGCTCCAGAAGAGGCACACGCCAGCATCGATAATCCAAAAATTAGAGGGTCAGGCTAGGAAATCAGAGCAAAAACTGTGACTAGGCCACAGGCCATGAATCAGAACCTCTAGCAAACCTATCTCCCTGCAACCAGACAAACAAGTGGCTAGCCAATCAGGCTAATCCAGCCTGCTGTTAGCCTGTTCACCTGAATTGTGTGTGTAGCCACATAATCCAAGCAAGAACTACTGCGACTGGACACAGAAAGAGTTTGGAACCTCAAGCAATATATCAGCAGCTAATTAACAAGACATATCCATTTTGGTTACTGTCACTGGTGGTCAGGAAGGAATGAAACAGAACTCCTTTCCAGGAATTTATTAGTAAATTATGTACCTGGAAATTAAAATGTTAGAAAAAAAGACAACACTTAAAAGTCCTGTTTTAAAAGGTCAAAAAGATAAAGAAGTTCTTGCACACCAAAAAGTTTTGGTGACAGGTTCATAGAGACAAAACTCTGAAAAGAAGTAAGGAATTCTGCACACTGTCGATCATTTGTAGTTATGTTCTCTTCAGTCGGCAGTGCGATAGAAAAGACAGTATGTTTGGAAACAAGCTGGAGAGGTTTGCAGAGATGACCTTGGACCCTTACAATTTGCAGCCTGACCCAGATCAGAGGGTCACTGCGTTAGACAAAAAACTTGTGAAAACATGTTTTGTTGCCAGGAAGTGTACTGCAGGCTACTGTCATGTTACTGTGTATTATAGACACTAACACGTACACACTAGTACTGTAGATGGATGGATGGATGGATGGATGGATAGATAGATAGATAGATAGATAGATAGATAGATAGATAGATAGATAGATAGATAGATAGATAGATAGATAGATAGATAGAGAGAAGGCAACCAGACCATAAAAAACATTTGTGTTAGATATATTAACACATGATTTGAATTAAAAACAATGCGCAAATGAGTAATTTTTAGTTTTCAGTTCACACTCAAGACATTTTGTCTGATGCTCAGATGAAGAGCAACAAAATATGCCTCAATAGAAAAGGCTCAAATTGTTTCAACAAACATAACGGGTAACAAAATGGTGAGACATGCAAAGGTCAGGTGAGTGCGTGATTGCCTACAGAACTCAAGGCCAACAGAATTTTTTCTTCCAGCTGATTTTCAGTACTCTCATTCACTCTTTCTCAGTTTGCACTCGCAGCTGTTATTTCTCTTCCAATAGCTTTTTTTCTTTCCAATTTTCTACTTTTTACTCCTTAGTCTATTTTCAATTGTCCAGTTCCCTGCCGTTTTAATCCCTTCTTTGGAATCAACTGTATTTTCAAAGTGCCTTGTCTTGACAGGCTCAGAGAATATAATTCTACTGTGGAGACAACTGCTCATCTGCTGTCCTTCTCATATCCACGGCTCATCTTCCTCTCTCCCTTCTGCTGCTCCGTCTCCTCCATTTATGTGTTGACAGAAGCTCATTTTAGATGGAGTGTCCTTTTGCGTCACGTACCTTTCTCATCAGCGACAACGAGTTTTTTCACATACCCTACAAGGCCCTCTCACCCTCAGATTTATTGTCAGTGTGGAGGCTGAAGTTGACTGCTTCCTCTCTGTGATGTATTTTCATTGATGCCCTGACACTCCTGAGTGTAGAGATGAGCTTTTACCATCAATAAAACACTGGTTTGTTGACGCAGGCATACAGGTAGATGAGTGGATGAAAGCAGAAGTTGTGTTGAGACTTGAGTAAAGAGGTAAAGTTAGAAGATACTAAGATTTCTTTATTGTCATTTCTCAGCACTCACATACATTGAAATGAAATTCATCCTCTGCACTTGACTGATCCTATACACATGGAGCAGTGGGTAGCCACAGTGCAACACCCGGGGACCAACTACATTTCTTTTTGCCAGTGCTAGTGGTCAGGATCAGCTACAGGAGTATTAACCTTAACATACTGTATATGTCTTTGATGGTGGGAGGAAACCAGAGCAGAACCTGGGACTGCTGGGATTCAAACTCTGGACCTTCTTGCTGTGAGGCAACAGTGCTAACTACTGCCACGCCCAGAAGAGAGAGAAGTAAAGAGAAGGCAGTTTCAATATTCCTTCCTTTAACATGCAGTAGGCAAGACAACTGTGATTTACACTACTGAGTGTGTGCTATCTGCCTGACATCAACCTTAAAGCCTTGCTACATGTTCCTTCTTTTAATAGTTTTCTTTCTAACTCTTTTTTGTCAATCTTCTGTCTGTCAAGCACCTTCTACTACCACATCTCTCATCATCTACTCTACATCTTGCTCTTATCCATTTGATGGCTGTGTCCTTCACCTTGCCCTCAACTAGGGTGCAGATCAATAGAGGTTGAGTGAGACCAAGCAACATGCTTTCAATGATTTCCTGTTTGCCTTGAAAGTAGTTACATGTGCAGATTCACTCACATTGACATTTGTCTGGCAATGTTCTGAGTTCACAAGCAAATTCAGGCACACAATACTTATTTTTTCTGAATAAAGGAATATTCCAGATCAATTTAGTAATATATCACCATGATCCAAT
Organism: Thunnus thynnus; assembly: GCF_963924715.1. Taxonomy (NCBI): domain Eukaryota; kingdom Metazoa; phylum Chordata; class Actinopteri; order Scombriformes; family Scombridae; genus Thunnus; species Thunnus thynnus. The sequence continues at coordinate 14,921,736 of NC_089517.1, forward strand.
AGCAATGACATTCATGATGTCTCTGACATAATCAAGATTTTTTTTCTTTACTTATTTTTCCAATATTTTCTATCTACCCTTGGACTATTTTCATCTTTTGCTTTAGCAAAAACTTTTAATTGAAACTGAACTGAACTGAAACTACCACATAGCTCTGCCACCAAAGGGTATCTGAAACAAATTGTGTCAGTTAAACCTTAATCCTACCAACTGGGGTATCCGCAGACACCACAGGTATACTTTTTGTCATATCTCACAGGTGCTTTATTCTATCATTCCGATTTTTCATGACTTTGTCAATCAATTTCTTCCTAATGACTTCATATCATTTTTTATGTTTCTGTTTTAATTAGTGCTTTTTAAAAATACCAATGTATTGGGGTCCTGGGGGACCCCAGACAAAAGCACTCAATTCCACCTATGCAGTTTTAATAGATGGAACTATTTATTGAGTTCATGTTTGCCATGGGTCCTAATTTAAAGTATCACACAGTATCGGGGGGCACTCTGTCAATCATTTTGAAGGTTTTGTGGAGAGACTGTACTTGGGATAAAAGCTGCAATTTGTATTAAAGAAAAGTATATATTTTCATTTTACACAATATGCAAATTAACTGTAACTTTCCTAAAATAATAATAATCTGTTTTTTTTTTCAGATAACATTACTTACATAACTAATAATGTTTTAAGAGGGAATAAGTTAACATTCTACTATGATGGTTGTTTCTTATAGTTTATTCTTGGGGTCCCCTGGGACCCCAGTTGGTGGTCCTTTTATGTCAAATATGTTGGTAGGATGAGGGTTAAATGATTAAAATTGTATTTCTGAAAAATGTGTGCATGTTCCTGATAAATACTTAAAATAGCCCTTACTTTATATATATTCCTACAATTTATATAAAATAATTCACTACATTACCAATTCAGTATATATTGCAGTACTCCTTGTATTATTTGTATATGTGCTTACAAATACAGAAAATGTTTGGACTACATTTAGTCTTGACACAATAGTTATATGTTTGCTTATCTTTGCTCTGCTTTGCTTTGCTTTGTTTTCCTTCATTTGGCTGTATGTCTGTGTGTCTTCCTGAAAATTGTTCTTGGAACTGGGGGTAAGGACACTGAGAATCACTTTGTTAGCATTATTACCTTTATTACTCATCCTGTGGGTTTTTACTGCTAAATTTCAGAGCATTTTAGACACGTATTATTGAGTGGGAGGTAGGCTTGTGGAATGCAATGTTAAACCAATAATACCCTAAAGTTTCTAGTGTGGCTTCCGATTAATCTTCATTTTTGGTCACTGAAGTCAAAAGTGTTCAACATTCTGTATGACACCTACGTCTTCATCTTGAAAGTCTTCATATTACTTTTCTTTCATTTCTAATCTGCATATTTAACTAATTTACGAAGCATAACTGAAATGAATGTTGCTTATTTCAATCTGCTTTGAAGACTTGTCAGTCCACAAATACAGACATGTTAAAGTTCATCAATGAGTATTCCTCAATATTTACAAATCTAAATGCTGTCTTTATTAAAAAAAAACAAAACAGTATGTAGTTGGTGTTTATCTGTGAATACAGAATTTCCAGACAGCTTAAACTGCCAAAAATCGGTCAGTACGTTTTACAAAATGCTAATATGGTAGTTTTATTTCAACATGGATAAGATCATTGTGTGTGTGTGTGTGTGTGTGTGTGTGTGTGTGTGTGTGTGTGTGTGTGTGAGTTTGGGAGTGAGGCTTAGGAAGACTTTCAGAGAGGTGCGGTTCCTCCCCTGCACTCTGCCAGAACATCCCTCATTTTCAAACCTAATTTAAAATAAACAGATCGCATGGGACTGAAGTGTAAATCTCATGGGCTGGAAAAGTCCACTACCATTGGTAATGTTTAATCTTATTATGCTCGGGATCTGCAGTGTTCATGAATTAATTAATCCAATTAGACTTGAGCAAAAAAGATACAAAAGTGAGCCCAAACCTCACTTGAGAATGTCAAGCAGACAGCTACTATTTACACTAATCATCAACATAACACTTCTGCTTTGAGCTGTTTTATTTTGTCATTCAAAGTCAATGTGTCATTGTGACACATACTATTTTCCTCTAACTAACTGCAAGGCTTGTTAACGGTACACACATTTAAACATACAAGTCTATACTTGTGCACTGCATATGATATAATAATGTGCATGTTAATATACATACAGACAGTTAAATATAATATCAATATACAAATTCAGACAAACATAATTTCTCATACAGGCAATCATATGCATAAAAATTAAAATAATTAAATATCATTATTAGTGAATATAAATTCTTCATTAAATGAAAGACATAACTGCCTAGGCTATAGCAACAATGTCATTGTCTTCCTGACCTGCCACCTTATGGTTAAGGGTTGATTAAGGATAGATTGATTAAAGCAGCTTAATCAATATCTTTATAATAACAATTGATCATATAAACACATGTAATATGAAAGGAGTCACTCTTAGTGATGAACCCAGAGAGAATTACTACCTGCAGTTTCCCTCAGCCCTACAGAGGTGTTTAGCCTGCAGCTTTACTGTTTTGGTTCCTTTTCACTGCTTTCATTAGCATTAATTCCAGCCGCTGTTTTCAGCTAAAAAAAACTCTGATCACTGTTTGCTACCTATGCAGCACCTAATGTCAAATGTCAGGCACAGTTAGCTAGCTGGTGAACATAGTTGAGCATTTTTTGAGTCAAATATTTCCCTCAGGAATTTGTGGAAACCAAAACAGAGCTAAAAAGAGAGTGAATATTGTACTTGCACTTGTCAGATTGACACAAATACAATTCTGAATGAACACATTTGCCATAAGATCCTTATAAGGCAATAATGCATGTTGAAGTTTAGGCAACTAAAACTATTTGGTTAAGGTTAAAGTCACTGTCATGATTATTTTAAACCAACACTGACTGTGGGCACTTAAGCACACAAAACATGAGCCAAAGTTACAAGTGTCCAAGTCACACACAATGTACATTCAGCTATCCACCCATATCATCCTCCTTAGCAGTGTAACAATGTCAAGCTACTTCCGCCTTTGCACATGAGATTCATTATTCACAAGACTGCAAGAGGTTGCTTGTCATTGTAAGCATTTGGACAAATGACCAATGTTGTCATTTCTCTGGCGAGGACAGGCTCATTACAGAGGCACAGCCCTGCACCAGGCTCATGTATATGCATGTCTTACAGTAATCAGTAATGAAGAGTTTCCCTTCAGAACAGACACATACTATATGGTTCAAATCATATACATCACAGCATCACGTATATTTAAGCTATTTGTCACTATTTGTGATATATAAAACATCTGACACTATGCAGTTATTAATTAAATGTTTGCAATGCCTGTAGGAATTGAGACCTGATTAAATTTAAAGAGCCTACCTTAAGTAAGAGGTTTTAATGACCCCTCCTGAAGAATTTTAAGAAAGGAATGACCATCCCCCCAGCAAATAAATTTTAATGACGCAATAAATGTTGAAATAGTATCCCAGGCCATTGCCATGAAGACTGCTAGAGCTAAGGTTGGGTGATTTATGATGGATATACAATATAATATAGAAACATGTCACTGCTTGAAATATATTTTAAAAGATTTCCACATCTGTTTTTTTTGATGAAAAAAACAGATGTAAGAAACAATAGCTTTTGTTTCTTACATTAATTAATTAATTAACACTAATTTATTTTAAAATGTGCACAACTGTTATAAATTGCTCAACCATTCCTCTTCTCTTCTTGGCCTTTGTCTTCAAAAGGCCCTCCTGCACGTTTCAGTAACAAGTCATTTCGGTTACCCTTCCATCTGTGGTGGTTACTTCTCAAACACAATATCAGAGAATGCAAAAATTGATATTTATCTGTTTCAGTGGTACAAGTACAGTCCAAATACAAATGGCAGATTTATATTCAGCCATACATAATGGGAAACATCATTGCATCATACATAGAAACACTTTAATTCTTTTACTTTTTCCCCCTATCCTCATAGGGTTGCTGCAAGATTTGGTTTGTCTTAGTGTCATCTACCAGAGGATGGATTTGGCATGACAGTTACAGCCTGAAGGTATGTATAATTTTTATCTACATGTATTTGTATAATTAAACTGTTCTGATGTTTCTTGTTTTGGAGAATGTGTGGGATATACATATTTTTGCATTTTGATGTACTGCTTTACATTGCAATCCTCTATGGTTTTTTCCAGTTTCTCTTCCTCATATGATTAACCTGGTCGGCCCAGGTGTTTGTTTTCTTAGTGCATCAATGTATAACCTAGAAAATGACCACTATTTTGTGAGAATGCCTTGAAAAAGCAATTTTACACTAAAACACTGACCTCAATGAAAACAGCAGACGTGATTTGGTTTTGTGCAGGAGGTTTCATGTTTTCAAAGATGAATTTGTGAAAAAAAAATTCACAGCACCACATAGTACATTTGACAATCACATTATGTAGCGCTTATTGATATCAACAAGAATGGTCCAAGACAGTGTTTCGGAGGTTACACAATGTAAATCTAATGCTATGAGAATTTAAATTTATTTATTTTTATTTATAGATTTAATTTTCCCATTGCAGCTGCTGTTAATGTTATTTATTAGAGATAAAGACCTGATGAGCAGCAGCATCTTCAGTGTGAACATTAATTTCTTCAATTGAATGAAGAAATTTGGACTTCTATCTTCCTCTATGCCTTTTTTTCTTGGTGCATAGATAAACATAATATAAGCTGTTCTTAATCACTATGCAGGTGACTAGGTAAACTAAGATTACCTTTTATTCGATGACTGTTTTATTATTAACTGTTTCTCATTAATAGGTTAATTAGGAGGCACTACACAGTTGCTATATTAGTTTTTTTATTGAGTCACTGCCCCTTCAACATTTTTATTTTGATAGAATTTATAAAATAAGCAGACTAAAACTTAGATGCTACAGACTCAACGACTTTGAAGTGTATGCAAATATGACCTGTAAGCACCCAATAGTCTGTCAGAAATGCTCTAGCATGCTCTTGAGAATAGGATTCACAAAGGTTATCATGGCTGTGTTGTAGGTAATTGAGGGGCACCAGAATTAGCAAAAATAGCAGGCAGGTTGTGTCTATTGTAATTTACTTTTACGATGATTTACAAGGAATAAACTATTCCTTTCTTGTTCAAAAATGCTGCATATATGATTCACTTTGCACCTAGGACAGTGCAAAGTGAATCATAACAGACACACTTATTCCTACAATCCCTGCTTAAAAGGTGAGAAAAGATGGATGACAACAAAATATAGGAACTCAAAACATTAAATATTAAAGCATCCTGGCTGTTTGGAATGACTTCAGACAATACTTTGGTTTCTCTTTAAAGTACAGGCTCAGGCTTCTGCTTAACTCTTTCAGATAAGTACTGATCCCATTCCAGTTGTCTCATATTTCAGGATGTGAATTGAGTGGGCTGAGGTCTTCGGCAAGGCGTTTTCCAACTCATCCTCTTGCATCATCATTATCACAGTAAATAATGCAACAGTTTGTTTCATGATATGACCTCCCTGCACTCTTTCTCTCTTTTTACTCCTTTCTTCTTTCACACAGAGCTTGGTGATAACAGAATAACCTGTTAATGCACACCTACAAAGATGCACCTCTTCTCTCTAGCTATTTAATACATTGTGTAGGCCTTTTTTACACATGCATGCACAGTCCCACTCACATTAATGCAACCCACATACTGTAGTGGACTGATACTAGTACCGGTCATGATAACAATGATTAATGTGTTCATTCTCTCACAACTACTCTCACTGACTGAGTGCACTGATAATTCCATGTTGCTGATAGTGCCTTTCTCAAAATCTCAAAATGTTTAGACGTACAGTCCAAATGAAAAAGAGCCAAGGAGCCTCTGGACTTAAAAATATGTGTGAAATATAAACCAGGTTTTAAAATGCATCCATGTACTCTAGGCAAAAAAGCCAGACAGATACATCTCCCACTGTGACAGGGGAAAAAAGAGTTTTAAACACCCAGACACATCCATAATGCATAATATTAAATGTAGCAATTTGAGTCAACTCACATTTGGATTTGGATCTCTGCTGGATTAGTTCACCAACTATGGCATAGCATTTTGCCCCTGATTGCAACAGTGAAGTGTTGAATAGGCTACAACTGGCTGCGGTCTGTCTCATAAAAACAGAAGATGAGGATAATTGGAACTGTGTATTACCTAACATACTGATTGAACATTTCCATTCTCATGGAAATTCCCATCAAAATTGGAACCTTTATAACCAATAACCATAACATAACCCTGGGGAATCATAAAATTATAGCACAGAAACAGTGTTTCTGTATCGAGTAAAACAAATAGGTTATTGTTACAGATAAACCTCCAAATGAAAATTCATGTTGATATTTCAGATCATGTAAACGATTTCATGCTTTCTCTGTATCCATTTAGTCTTGTTCAGACACAACCATCTCATGCATGCATCATATGGTCCAGATCAGGGCTAGGTTTACTGGTCTCACCCCCTCCATCAAACTGATGCCTATGAGTGAGAAAGAGTGATAGTGTTGTAAAGGAAAGGTGCTATAAGGGAATGCCAAGAATACTGTCCTTTAGTGTTAAATATTCAGTATTCACCAAATTTCCATATACTTTGTGTCATTATAGCAAGGAACTTTGCCTGTGAATCTCTTGTTCTTGTTCTTTTCTCTTCTGTTCTATGCAGCTTTATCTTCATCATCTTCTTCCATGTGATTAAGTCCCCGGTGGTCATGCACTTTGTAATTCCTTCTAATCACAAGCTCCATTGTGGAAAATTCGTCTTGAACTGCCATCTTAATTCCTTTTCTGTCCATTGACTTTCATATGACATTCATCCCTCTAGCTCTCCTCCGGCATCGCCATGGCATGACTGCGCAGTGACAAACTGCATGGCTGGGGTAAGAGGAGGTTAAATGACTTGCCTCTAAGACAAAGAGTTCATCATTGCATCTAATGAAGGTAAAGGATTGCTGGCCTTCTTCACCTCTGGGAAAAGAAAATTAGCACCTTGCAACCATTCTGCCATTTCAGGGAAGGCAACACACACTGCAATTTGATCCCTGGAACCTTTTACATAATATTCTGACAATTCATAAGGGAGAATATTAGTGTTTAGTTATGAAATTCAAATAAGCCTATGCAGTATAACTTAGATAGAAGATATTGATAAAGGTAAATGGTTGACCAGCCTCAGTAAAATTAGATTGATTTTCATGGTTTGCATTATGGTCCATTTTATGAAAAGGTGAGTTGAATGAATGATTAAATCTGACCTTGGTGGCAAAGGAACATGTTTAAGATTATAGTTAATCCAAACAATTTGTCTTCTGGTGCTTCAAAGCTCATTTATTATGATATAATACAAATCATTTATTGCACTAAAGAAGAAGCTCCGAAGAAGGCATATTGTTTCCAACTTATGGAATAATATCTATGCTGGCTATCCATCATTCTATTCTCTCCTGCTGTTTTCATACTTGCTTGCTGCCTAATGTTTGTCTGGAAGTCTTGCACAATAGAGCATACCTTCTTATAGTTTTTAGGATGTAATCTACACAATGTACAGTTTACCTATTCTTCTTTACTCTTCTACAACATGTGTGTTTTGGTAATTACTTGTATTTCACAGTAATACTGCTGTACTTACAGTGACACAAACAGTGTACTATACAGTATTTTTTGGTTACCCATGGGAAACACGAGCTTGTACATGGCCTGTGTAAACAGCTGTGTTGATTAGAATAGAAATGCATCTATTCCATCAGACATGCGTGAGGTGGACAACTAAAACATGTGGTTGAAATACATTATGTGTAGACACCATGTAATAATAATAATAATAATGATAACTTTTATCTATGGCAATGATGAACTATACAGTGTTGCCAGGTCCAAAGGCAAAGGCAGCCTACAGGCAGAAAATTGAAGGTCATTTCAGTGATGGGGATCCCCGGCATGCATGGCAAGGCATTCAGCATCTCATAAACTACAAACGCAGCAAAGACACGATGACAAGCAGCAGCGACTCACTAGCAGAGGAACTCAACCACTTCCTCACCTGCTTTGAGGTGAATGAAGTGAATGAAGCAGAGACTTGGACAGCACTGCTACCAACCACTAACTGCCTGGCACTTAATGTTAGCACAGCTGATGTCATGAGAGTGCTCCACAGAGTCAACCCTAGGAAAGCCAGGGAATTCCAGGGAGGGTACGCAGAGACTGTGCGGATCAGCTGGCGGAGGTGTTCAGCAACATCTTTAGCCTCTCACTGTCAAAATGCACTGTCCCCAAATGCCACCAAGTCTGCCACCATTGTGCCTGTCCCAAAGAAAACAGCAGCCTTAATGATTTCAGACCTGTTGCTCTCACCCCCACTGTAATGAATTGCTTTGAGAGGCTGTTCCTAAAACACATTAAATCTTCACTTCAACCCACCCTGGACCAACACCAATTTGCCTACAGAGCCAATAGGTCAACAGAGGATGCCATCAACACAGCTCTCCATACTGTACTGACTCATCTGTAACACCTGGGGACATACGTTAGGATGTTGTTTGTGGACTTAAGCTCCGCATTCAACAATATTAGACAATATTTATAAGCAATGTAATCGCTTACAAATATTGTCGCTTATAATTAGCAGACTTGGCAACAGTGATAGCAATGAAAAGAGATCTTATGATTGTGTATTTATCTTCCAAGTGGAAGCATGTAAACACAGAGGGCCTAGGACAGAGCTTTGAGGTACTCTGTAGTTCATAGTGGCAGTAGATGATGTGAAGTTATTAAGAGTGACTGTAAACTGTCTGTTTGAGAGATAAGAGATGAACCACTCAAGAGCTGTGTCTGCAACTCCTACAATGTCTTTTAGATGGCAAATTAGGGTACTATGATCTACTGTGTCAAAAGCAGAACTTAAGTCAAATAAGATCAGGGCAGACCCTTCACCAGCATCAGCAGCAAGGAAGAGATCACTCATCACCCTAAGTAGAGCAGTCTCAATGCTGTGTTCTTTTCGAAAATCAGATTGGAACTTTTCAAAAATATCACGTTGACTCATGTGGTCAGTTAATTGTTTTGCATACAATCTTCTGTAAGATCTTTGACACATGTGTGAGTTTGGAGACTGGTCTATAGTTGTTGAGTACATAAGGGTCCAAATTCCTTTTTTGAGAAGAGGTTCCACATGGGCATGCTTGAAAAAGGATGGAACATAGCCAGTGGCTAGTGAGCTGCTGATAATTGAAAGAACAATTGGAAAAATATGTGGTAGGACATTTTTGAAGAGTCTGGATGGGATTGAATCTAGATTACATGAAAGCAGTTAAACTGACAGGCAGTCTCCAGCAGTCTGGGGAGAGATCAGTTCAAAAGGGGGAAATGAGGCTGTAGGTGGGTGGATAATAGTAAAGTTACAAATCTGTGATATAATCTGATTGCTCTAAAGAATGTTGAAGTGTTCTCATATGCTTCTGATGAATGATCAGGGAATGAATTGTTTTTAGAACCATTGACACCATGTTCGATAGTTCTGAACTATATTCTGGGATTATGGTGGCTTTCAGCAATAATATTAGAAAAATATGTTTTTCTTTTTCTTGCTTGTTTTGACGCAGAGTTATAATTAGACATTACGGGCCAGTTTCCTGTACAGGGATTAAGCCTAGTCATGGACTAAATCACATGTACTTATTGAAATGGCTTTCTCAGACATGGATTGAAATAGTCTCAGACTTGCCCTAGTCTTGATTTAAACAATCTGATTTTCAGAAGGATGGTTAGAACTAATCCAGATCTAAATGAAGGCTTAAATTAAACCTGGCCAGAGGCAGGTTTAACTTCAGATTAAAGGCTGTTTGCCTCAAGGTTCACCTTGACAATAGAGGAAAATTGATTACCTTGACTATTTCAATGATGATCAAAGACCACCACCAAGACCAAGAAGGAAGGGTGCTTATAGACAGGAGCAACCCACTGAATGATTTGATGACATACATTTTTGTGACTGTTGCTGTATGTACAAAGAAATTCAGTAAGGGGAACCCCTTTCACTCCTTCCTTACAAGTATTTATAAGTAATCACCTGATGTTTTTGGCTTGTGGAACCTTTCCATTGTGAAACAGGAGATTTGTGTGGTGTAAGTCAATCAACTGTGTGCAAAATAGTAAACAAAGTCTGCAGTGCTATATATGAACTGAAAAAGGATTACATCAAGTCCCCCCATACTGCTGACCAGGCAACCTACAAGGTAGAGTTCTATGAATATGGGAACTTCCCTGGAGTAACTGGCTGTATTGATGGATGTCATATTCCCATTAAGTGTCCCTCTACAACAGATGCTGAGGAGTTCAGGAATTGTAAAAACTGGTATTCAATAAATGTACAAGGTGTGTGCACTCCCACTATGCAGTTCGTCAACATTGTTGCACATTGGAAAGGTTCAACTCATGACTCAAGGATTTTCCAAAACTCCTCTTTGTACACTCAGTTTGAAGTGAGACAACACAGTGGAATCCTACTTAGTGACAGTGGGTATGCACAGACAAACTTCTTGATCACCCCCTATCTCATCGAGTCACACATGAGCAACAGGACTACAACCAAGTTCATATCTTCTTCATCACCTCTGGTGCTGCACTGGGGGGATGAGAGATCATGGCTTAAGTGAACATAAAACAAAACCTCTCTTGAGGGTCACTGGCAAGGAAGGGATGGCAATATTTTCTTCATTGCTTAGGGAATATATCTATATTATGAAACTACTGTATTCCCTGTGCATATTCTATAGAAAGTTTATCACTAAGGTTTTTGTACTAAAGTTGTTTCAACAACTAATTATAAATTTCTCTAATGAGACTTCTGGAAAAGAGCAATGACACCCACAATGTTGTGCTGTACTGTCACACTCTATAACACACTCTTGTGTAGGCTATATAGTATAAGTATCCAGTTCTAAATAATCACTGTTATGTTAGAGGTCCTTAGTTGGACAGTTAAAAATAGAATCTTAGTCCTATAATTTTCCACTTTTACAAGCAAGTAAGTGCAGGGATCAGACATGACGTTTCTTTTTCATAAGCAAATACTAAGTGCGGCTGTGAGTGTCATAATGGCACAGAGAGAACAAGAGTGCAACAAGTGTTACATGGTTCACATTACAAGGCAACACAATGTTTGACAACCTAATTTGATAGTGTGGCTAGTACAGATGTAGGAGGAAAACTTACCAAACTTAAACAGACAATAAAGAAAGAATGGAGCTTGGGGTATCATATGTGAGCCTGCTTTAATCATTTCCATTTATCCTTTTCTTATATCCACATATTCTTGCTCAGGATCATAGGGGAGGGGGTGGCATCTATCACAGCATGTATTGGCTTATTAATGTCTTAAAAGGAAGGGTTAAAGTCTTTCTTTAATAAAACTCTTGGATGTACAGGCTGAACTTGGTACCTTGGCTTACAGCACTTTGTCAACTGTACATTTTTCCAGGTATAGGCAGTTTATTTCAAAGCAATACAGGTTAACTACTAACCTACTCAAAGCTAAATTACCCCACTGTCAGAGACTGTCTGAGAAGTTTCTGTCTTTTACTTGGGGCTCCAGAAAGCTATGGTCACAACCTTTAATCATTCTCCCTATTCTGGCACATGAATGACTTTCAATTGTTTTCTTTCCTCCTCCTTGATACAATATGTCCTGGAGACACTTCCACTTTTTGCAGCAGTCATTATTGTAAAAAGAATAAAAGAGAGTGAATTACAGAACTAATGCAACATTTTAGATGAAGCATTATGTTGCATTTTAAGATAAAGATTAGATATACAGTGGCCTACTGCTAGCATCATTTGCTACTAGCTATTTTACCTATTAGTCAAAGGTGGTTAAAATTAATTCATTCATCAGACATTTGCATCAAGTTTTGTACTCCTGTCCAATCATAGCTAGTTTTATCTCTGTCCTTGCAGTTTGAGTCCTATAGACACTGATGCTCTTAAACTAAATCCTTCCCACTCATGTTCCTGGTATTTATAGATATAAATATGTAATACAAGGAGCCACTCTGTGAAGTACAAAATAGCAAATTTGGATATAAGATCATGTATCTTTTGACTTCTTTTCATATTGCAGTACTTGTTCTTTAAGGTGTTTTCTTGGTCTAGAGAGAATGACATTGGCATGCAAAGAATACTTAATGCATTCAAAAAAGCATCCTGTCTCATTACAACACATCCTCATAATGAAACAACAGTCTGGTTAGGTTTAGGCACAAAACTACTTGGTTAGGGTTAGGGACAGATCATGGTTTGGGTTAAAATGGTCTTGTGGTGTGGGTTAAAGTTACTTCTTTAAAGTTACGCGACCTTCGTCGTCATGACAACAGTAAACGCCGTCAATCGAAGTTACGATTTTTTAAAGACTCTCACAGAAACAGCAGTGAACAGTGGTCTGCTACCGCTAAGTCCACTTTTGCCATCTATCTATCTAGCCATCCACCCAACCCACCTCCTCCTAATATGAAAATTTGTCACCTTATATTCACGTCATCTGAACTGCATCACTTCTCCTGGTCATAATTACTACAGCAAGTAGATGGTGTAAACATAACTATAGGTTGTTTTTGCCATTTGTCATTTTTCTTGTGAGGGTGGGTGGCTCATTTCATTAAACAAGGCTGATGTTATTAGTTTATGCAAGCCTTTGTAGCCTGCAAATGAAGTCTAGGAATTGTTTATCCTGCATGCTTGAGCTGTAAAATCAGTCTGACGCTCAATGTACTCCTGAGTAAACTTGAATAGTCATCGCTTCACCTTGTGTTTCATTACAAAAAAAAAACAAAATAGCCACATGTGACCTGGCATCTGAACAGCCTAAGGCAAAAAAATGAAAGACAACCATTCAGCAGGATTCATTTGAATCAGTATCTCCCCAACTAAGCTGGATCCCTATTTAACATGTCGGCATAACAATTGTGTTCCAGTATAATTACTTGGTGAGGAATTCACTAGAGAGTCAATTTATCATGATGGATGCTTCAATTGTTGTTCTTTAGTGTTCTTTGAGATATTTTTTTCAATTGTGCACAGAATCATTTTCACTAGAGTTTTTTGAAGTATTGAAGGTGACTCCCAGAATTGATGTGTGAATGGGATCTTTGGCGGTAATAAACTGCTGTAGAGTGGTATATCCTTCTTGTTTGAACATATCTTCTGAAGCTTTTGCTGAGGAACATCTAGGGAAAAGGAGAGAGAAGAGATGTCGATTAGACTCAGCATAGTGAATGATATTGTTCAGCTATCTGCTAATGATAAGACTAAATATGAAGGGACTTGATACAACTAGTACAGCAGGTTTCTTATTAGTGTTGTAACCACTTTTGAATGCTCATTATGAATTAGGTCAGGACATTTAGTTTCTCTTATAATTAAAGTTAATCACAGAGATGACTCATAAGCTCAGCAGAACTCATTTATCAAAGTGCTTGTGTTTTGATATTATATGTCTGTAAATGCATCATATCTAAAATTATTATATGTAAATGCTGTATTTATCAGCCCTGTGTACAGAAGGGGAAACGCGTGTCAGGTGCGTGCAGATAAATCTCCAATCTGTGTAAGCTCATTTTCAAAACCATTCATTAACATAATCAGCTTGCAGAATTTATTCTAATAAAGCAATAGTTAATGTTTAGCGCATTCTGTGGCCCGATGGCAAAATATCAAGAATTCATGGTAAGTGGTAATGCAGAATACCAATGGTCCAGAGAAGAGGCTCTTACATGTAGGGCATTGAATTTGAAATTTAAAAATTGTGTTTGAAATATGTGATTGGAATAGAGTGGAAACCGCTTATAGTGATCACATTTGTCTGAGTCAAATTGATCACTATAAGCGGATGATTATTATAACCAAATTTTGTTTCTTTTTCTTTATTTCTCATGCAGATTACCAACTTATTGACATTTGTATATTTATTACATGAATACAGTACACTGTAAAGTAATGAAACAGACAGCTTCGCTATAATGAATTTTATTGACGTCTCAAAACCTGTACAGTACAGCTGTTTCAAACACTTTTCAAATTACAGTACAAATTAAATTACAGCACTGTGTAGCCGCCAGCATCAGCAGCAACATGGCCAGAAAAATGAGGAAAGCACAGAACGGCTAACCTGTGACTCATTTATGTCTTGAATGTTGTTGAAATATTATTCTGATCTTAGTCAAAAAATAAAAACTGCAACAACAACAACAGAAAAATGAGGCCACCTCTGTTTTGTGCGTTGGCTCTGTGCTGCCTGGAAGAGTCATTTCACAAACTTGTCCATTGATGCCTGGATCCTGGTTTTGTCCAAAACCAAGTTCACTTCTTTTGCAAAGTGTTGTAAAAGGTCAGAGTTGGTGAAACCCACATGCAGCAGATCAGTCTTTAAAATGCAGATTGCATTCGTCATCTCAGCCCAGGCACAGCAGTCTCCTCTTCTTTCCTCTCCTTCTCCCCCTCACAGCTGCAGCAGTGGCACACCAAAACACTCTCTGACCTCCATGATGACGGCCGCGTCAGTAACAGGTTCCGATACAGGGGTGCTGCCATCAATTGCAATCCACTGCTCAAACTCCTGGGTGCTCATCTTGGCAGGTGGATCAACAGTTTTTGGTTCCTCCTCTGGTGACATGACCAGACCTCCTTTCCTCCAGCAGTTTCTTATTGTAGAGTCCCCCACATCAGTCCAGTTATCCTGTAGCATGAGAACATCCAGGAGGCTGATTTTTTTGGCGAGGTCTATAGCAGTAGCTCTGCTCCCCTTATGCAATACAGTGCGGGCCATTTCCTTGCGAAACTAGGCTTTAGCTGTTCTGATGATCCCTTGGTCACAGGGCTGGAGAATGGAGGTTGTGTTCTTGAGCAGGAACTCAACTTGGATGTTTCTCAGTGTTGTGTTTTTCACATCATGGGCTGTACAGTTGTCCACAAGTAGAAGACTATTCTTCCTCTCTTGGCCCAATTTTCAATCCCACTCCTTCAACCACTCCACAAAGAGATTCCCAGTCATTGATGCAGAAGCATTGGCTGTGTAACGGACAGGCAGTGTGCACACATTTCTGAAGCAGCAGGGGTTCTGACTTTTGCCATTAACATAAAGTTCCTTCTTTTCCCTGGTGGCAGAACAGGTGGAGAGAGCAGTGATCCTTTCCTTAGATCCCCCCCCCTCGCTTTTTATTGTCAGATTTAAAGGTCAGGGGGCCATCAGGTAGTGCTTGAAAATAAATTCCGCTCTCATCCCCATTCCAGATGTTTTCCTCTGTGTATTCTTCTCTCATCTGTCCCCACCTGTCTTCAAGCCATTCTTCGCGTGACACTGTGTCAGCTTCAGCAGCCTCCCAGTGCAGTTTCTTAAAAACAATGTTCTCTCTCTTTTTAAATCACTCAAACCAGCCTATGGAACCTTTGAAATTGTCCTCTCCCAGGCTCACTGCCAATTCTTCTGCCTTTTCCCTCACCAATGGCCCACTCATGGGAGCATTACGTGACCATGGGTGCTTTTTCCGTGCGCTGTCGTTTTCTGTCTCCATCATCACTAGCAGCCATGACAGTTTCTCATTGTTTGAGTAGACCAGACAAGGTACCCTGAGGAACACCAAGTTTCGCTGCTGCATCTCGTTGGCTTGTTTGCAGTTTGTCGTAAGCTTCAATGAGACTACGTTTTTCACTGAGAGCGAAAGCATTTCTTTTTCCAGTCATGATTTCAGTGTACATGCAGCACAGCCTCAGGTAGCTAGCCAGAATAATAATAATATGTATCATGGGAGTGAAGTAAGAAAAAAATAAAATAAATACTGTAAAAAAAAAAAAATAGAATTATCGTAGTTTTAAACATTTTTTCCATATGTTTTCATGTATGAAAAGACCCAAAATAAGCACTGTAACCAAACTACTTGATCACCATAAGCGAATTATTTCAACAGCATTTGTATAGGAATGATTCTGTCCCGAGCTTTTTGATCCATATAAGCAGTTGATCACTGTAACCATGTATTTGGAATGGATTTGTCTATTTTTATCTTGATTGAGGGCAACAGCTTTACTCCCAATGACAATTTAGCCCTCTAATGTCCTAAACTTCTATTCGATAGTGGCAAAGACGAAACTGATGTCAATTTGTAGACCAGAGAGGCATTTTAATTCTAATTCATATTCTTACACAGCCTGGACACTTATGTTAGGTTTAAGTTATTAGCTTTGTTGGCATAAGTTTGCATCATGTTTTCCTTTATTCCTTTATATTATATACAGCTTTGGGTTTCTACCTTCAAAGGCTCCTTCCAAAGGCAAAACACAATCTATAATCAAACCACACATGAAATGACTTATTGATAGAGATGTATTTGTGCAGATACTTTGACATAGGCACATGTTTGCTTCCATTCTACTTAAAATAGCTGTGGAAAAAAATTATGAACTGTATTCCACTTCCCAAAGTAGGTTACTCTTCTGCAGAAAGAGTTTAAATAACATCCAACTTGGAGGCTGGTGTCCATAGTGGCTATTTGCGCTGTGGGCGTAGCTATTAAATCTCTCTTAAAAATGTGAACTGCAAGCAGTCGATGGACACCCACAGGCCTCAAACAAAGTGAGCTTTGTAGCTGATGTTACTTATTGTAAGATCAAGCATCTATCAAGCACAATTGTTTTAAGTCTTGTAACCACTCTGAAGCTTTTGCTTTTGCATCAACATTTGTGAATGTCTGAAAATTAAGTTTTTTGAAATATGGGTCTTCACATTAATGTTCAAATTAAAATATTTAGTATCTATCTCACTGAACTACATCAGCATTTATGTCCAAAGAGTGCAGACATCAGGTGATAGCTACAATTACTGTATGATGTGAAATATGTCCTTATCAACTTTAGACTTGTGCACAACAGCTTTAACAGTATGATGAATACTATAAGGTTTAAATGCAACTATGCCAACACTTTAACAAATAAAACATTCATATTAGACAGTATTGTGTTGTAATTTGGTGGTTTTCTGTTGGACGGACTTGATCATGCATGATTGATGATCATTTCATAAAGGTTATATGCTTAATTTGGAATGCTAGTCAGTCTCACTGACAAATGTCACTCGAGGCCCTTCACACACTGTGTAGTGACAGCATTTTATCCCATGGCGCAGTAATCCATAGTCCCCTCACAAAAAACTTCAATAAAAGGTTGTCTTCTAGTATTTACATTATTTATCCATGGGCTGTCACCTCTGAGGTCCAGATTGTTTTTCAGGCCCTTAGGCAACAACTGAGGTATTTCATTCATTTCAGCTTAAGGTGCAGTGATGATAAAGTTGCAGTATACCACCTATATCTTAGGTTATCAATGTTTCATCCCCAATATAATTGCAGCTAGATGGTTTATTGCACATCCTTATGTTGAATGCATGGATTAAAAGATATCTATCTATCTATCTGTCTGTCTATTAGGGATTGCCTTTAGAATCAGAAATGAGCCAGTTTAGTCAAAAGCTGAGCTGTTAGCATCACTTGCAGTAAAGCAGAATTTTGAAATTAAATAATAAACTTAAAGAAATGTAAGCTTGAGATCATTTTGAGAACTGTATGGCAATAAGCTCCAGTGTTACAGTATAAATTGTAAGGTGATGGGTGGACTCAGACATTCTGGGGAAAAGGGGCTCTGCCCACTGTCCAGTGTTGTCTTTCATCCAGTGCCTGTTGATAGAGGTCTGTCACATTACATCTTTACAGCATAAACAACAGTGATTTTTTTTCTGTCATCTTGGTTTTGGTGAGAGTCCCTTGTTCAGTCACCCTCTCCTAAAATGGTTTTTGCCTTGAGTGAGGTGACTGTTCACCCATCTGGCCTGCAGTAGAAGCGTCCTGTGGTGCTCAGGCCTCTCACTCACGAACTGTATGATCACATTGAAAAGATTTCCCATTAAGTTGTTCTCTTAAGGCCCTTTCACACATGCAACGCTGAAGTTAGCCAGACATTACCATGAGGAGCTGTATGTGAGAACACAAATGTCCAAATCAGTTGGACTGGACATTAAACAGACTTTACCATGCCAGCTCCCTACAGCAAGTAATTTCCTGGAAAATTCACAGTGAGCTAGTGAGCGTGTTGATGACTTTCTATCATGCAGCTGGCATGAAACTGGAAGAATACAAACATCCAAGGGTGAAGAGGAAGAGTGATTTACATGAAAACAATGAAGATGTCTAACTAGAAAGACGACGAGATTCAGGAACTTCTGTCGGTAAGGGCTGACGCCAAAATCATCACAAATTCAAGGAATGGCAAGAGACTCAGTTGCTTATGACCAAATTACAAACCGGCTACATGACTGCGCGTATTTTTGTGTCATGTCCTGCCTCCTGTACACTATACCCAGGTGCCAAGCTCACCTAAACCAAACGGAGTATTTCGAGTAGGTGACACAGACAATCACCTGTTGTGTGTTACATGCAAGGGACACAAGGGCAACTCCGGATAATGTCTAGACCTGATTCTATGGACATGGACATCTATGGACACTCCGGAGTTCATATGAGAAAACGGCTTTTGAAGGCAGCCTTATTGCTGGCTCTGACTTTGATGAAGCAAGTGAGTGATCTGTGCCCTGCCAGTCCACACATGGTGTTTGGTCATATAAGGGGACTACAATTTGACTGAACCCCTGATTTATACCTAAGAACATGAAATGATTTTTTTAAGTTCACTCAAAGGCTCACATTCTTCAGGCCACATGTCTATAGGATTAGATTACATTGGGTATATAGTGTGAGACACTAGACCTTGGTTGAAAGAAGAGCCAAATCTGAGTGTTCCAGTATGAAAGAAGTAGCTCACCTCCACGTCCTTTCGGTGTGAATGGTAGTGATAGATCAGTGGCCTTTCTTTGATAGTGACTCTCCTGGATGGCAGCTGGTCTGCAGTTCCCCAGACCAGCATTGAAAGCAGGGCCTAGTTGGCACATTTATCCCGTGCATGTCTAATATATATGTTTGGTGGGACCCTCCCTCTTTTCCAGCCATAAAGGCAATTGAGTATGGATGACTGTTGTGTGCCCTGTCAGGTTGTGTTGAGTGTACCCCATTGGCCTTTTCATCCCTGGTATGGAGGGGTCTTTAAAGGCTGGCCAGCTCTTGCATCACCATTGCCACTTCTTTCCATGCTGATGTCACAACAGGGGATCAAAACAAGACCCATTAGAGGGAGACTGATTGATGGTTATACATTGAAACCCTTTTCTTATGAGAACAGCCAAACCTAACCTCAAATCTCTTGGAGTTGCATACGTTGAGGATCATGGGTGATGTATGACAGACCTTAATATAGGTAGTACTGGGTGGGTTCATTGTGATTTGTAAAGAAGATGCAAATTTTGGAGCACCAACAGAGCTGCTGATAGGGGTATGCCACGTTCTCAATAAAACTAGGGTTACAGTGTATAACCTTCATTCTCTCTTTCTGCATAATAGTCACCCCATATAAAAAAACAAGAACTGCTATTTTTTACCCTAATTTGCTATGATAAAAAATTATCTAATACTAAACTACATGACCGCTGTACAAACATGCAGCAGGCGGTGACCACATGCAATGCACTAAACAATAAAAAGGTTAACATTACAGTGAGGAAAAAGAACATGTTACAGTTTCTGGAACAAAGACATATGACCAAAATGGTATTGGCAGCATTTACAATCCCATACGACAAATTATTCACACACACAATCATTAAACATTTAATGTATAAGTGATAAAAAAAACTATTGTCTCATTTCTTTACAGACCATCCTTTCATTACTTGACAAACCAGCAGAGCAGACACTGTTTAATGTATCCCTGTGCCTGTGAAACTCCCAGAGGCACAAAGAGAGTACAGAGGCCATCACTTATTACTTAGCAAAAGACAGGGTTCCCATCAATGCTACGCACAACAGGGGTTTAAAGAAAATGATTAATACCCTTAACAAATGTTATATAATCCCCTCTTGCAATTGTTTCTCAAAAGCTGTGCTGCGTGTTCTGTATACCAAATCTGGAGGAAAAATTCCAAAGGATCTGAGCGAAGCTGGATATTTTGCGACAACACATAGTCAAACGGAGCCACAGAGCCTTACGTGAGCCTTACAGTTCATTATATCAGTGGTGACTTAACAATGAGAAGTCTGCAAACTGCATTTTTTCCCCCAAGAGCACACTGGAGAGGCTATTGCACAGGGACTGAGGGATGTTTTGGCATGGATTGTGCATGAGGAAAAGATGGTCCGCATTAATGGAATGGACATTGGTTTGTCTAACATTGTGATTGCAGCTTTCCTTATTGTTTCAGTAAGACAAAGTGCTTTGAGCACAGCAGTAGTACATGTTTAATTATTTTTAAACATGCAAAATAGGCCTATATGTAAATGTTATATGTATAAATGAATGGTATTACCCTGCTTAGATTTTACATTAACCCACCAACCTCTTTCTGCAAGCACTAGACTATCAAATGGCAAGATGAGATTCCTGATACTGATGTCCCACCCATGCTCATATGTTGTGTATCCATACACTCAAGAAGTCACAGGTCAGATCAGCTGGACACATACACCACATGAGCAACATATGCCTCTGAAAATGGCTTCTCTACAGCAAGCTAGCTGAGGAAAAATGTCCAGTCAGCCACCCAAAGTTGCAGTTTAAAGACAGGTTTCTGTTAATGTGTGGGAGAAGCAAGTCTCTGATTAATCAACATGGCAAGACATCAGAGACAAAACTTCTGTGTTTGGTTTAATTTTCAGAGTCTTCTTTTAAGTGGGTCAAATTGTATCTCTGCTTAAGCGTCTGGTGTTCAGAAGAAGCCAAATAAAAACTACCCATCCATGTTTTTCCTACCCTAGCGGCTTGAATGCACCTCGTTTGGTATTGACTCTCACTTCCAACTTTCTATGTCTAGCCATAAACAAGGCATAAATACACTAGGGATGGTAACTAATTAGATGCAGCTTTGACAGGTGAATGTAGAATTGCATGTGAGGAATACACCAGGGAAAGGATTGGGAGAGACCAGAAAACAGAAGTAAGTGTGGCTGCCTCAACAACCATGACACCTCTGCAGCAAGCACAAGAACTTCAATCCTGCTCTGAAATAACCTCTGCAGCAAAGAGGACTCCAGTAGTCCAGTGGCCAAATGCCAGGGCTTATATTTACTACTGACTTCATTACACAAAAAATACAACTACATGACATATGTTCATAGTATTTATGACCATAAACCAACCCAACCGGTCAAGGCAGATGGCCGCCCACCAAGAGCCGGGTTCTGCTTGAGATTTCTACCTGTTAAAGGGGAGTTTTTCCTTACCGCTGTCGCCAAGTGCTTGCTCATGGGGGAATTGTTGGGTCTCTGTAAATTAAAGAGTACGGTCTAGACCTGTTCTAGGTGAAAAGTGCCCTGAGGTGACTTTTTGTTGTGATTTGGCGCTATATAAATAAAAATTGATTGATTGATTGATTGATTGATAAACCCTGAAGCAATAGCCGAATTAACTGTAATAATGTAGATCCAAATAGTTGGGACTAATTGGGGCAACACATTAGTTTTTGTGCAAATTTACACATTTTCTGCACAGTTACAAGGACAAAAGTTATGATTGCACACTGTAAGTCTGGTCTTGTGAACATTGATGGACTGGGTTCAAAAAACGCTCTGGACTTTGACCAGAAGTGGCATACCACATCTGTGTGCAGATGTTGTATACAAACAGTGGCAGGTTTTTCCTTGCATTAAAAGACCTTTCAGTAAATTTGATATTACTAACAAAATCAGGACAGCACTGTATTTATTTCACTTTAGTCAAAAAAGTTTGGGAAGGAATGGCAAAACTTTCACTGGCAGAGCCACAATTTCAAGACGGCTGTGTCCAAGCCAATTTCACTTTTACCAGACTTAGTAATATTGTCTAAGGATCATTTTCAAAGCATGTGTGTATATATGGTATGCGTGCGTGAGGGAGTGTGTGTGTGCGTGTGTGTGCATTTGAGCACACTAATACTGGAAGCTGTTCTTTTTGGAAAGAAGCCAGTCGAGAGGCAGCCAACACAGCACGGGGAAGATGGAGGGAAGAACAAAGTAAACAGGGTACATACACTGGAGAGAACTGTGACGGCAGAGCAGCTATAGGACATACACTCACCTACTCAGACGCACACATGAAATCACACACGTACATGCATACACCCTGCCTGAAAGCAAACACATGTTCACATATCCAGCACATTTTTTTATCCCATCTTGCTCTCTCATTGTCTCTCTTACACATAGAGAGAGAGATTTACTATTGCTGCACTGCTGTTTCAAAGAGCACAGCCTTTGATCCTTAGCTACTTCATCTTTTGAAGTATGCAACTCAGCTGTCAGTCAGAAACTCATAGGCGATGATGATTAAAGTGGAAAACATGCCTCTGATTTGATCAATGATCAGGGCAGTTGTAAATGAGAGCAGCAAGCCACATGGACTTACAACAATCTGGATGATTTCTACATGTGTGAACAGCAAACAAACAGCCATGATTGCAATTATAAACACACCTGCCAACCTTTAAATGGATTTGTAACGATTCAGAAGAACCCAAGCGCAGATAGCAGCCAACAGATGGATGAGAGTAAATCAGCAGATGTACAGAGATCAGGAAAGGATCAGGAATTGATAGCGGCAAAAAAAAAAGGACTAGTAAATGCATGAAGAACACACAATCATTAGAAGCATGATGTCAGGCAGGTGGATATAACAGTCAAGGAATGAGAGTATATGTGACCAGAGAGTAAAACACAAGAGGTGATCAGTCATGGAGCTGCAGGTGTGAGGGTAAACATTCGACAGCATGTGGGGAATCCAACAGATCGATCTGCTAGATGACAAAAACGCATGGAAGACTGGAAAAGAGGGAAAGACAAAGGCAGACAGAGGGTAGTGGTGAACCTGTTGGATGCAAGCAGAGCAGATACAAAAATAAATATATAGGTGGAGGATATGGCGAAGGATTGAAAGTGAAAATCTTACTCTCATCTCCAAACTACCCACTGCCTACAAGACAGTCCAGATATTTATAATTCACCATGCATTCTTCATCCATGGTCTCTTCATAGAAATCATATTTGACTAAGGTCCCTCTATATACCTATAGCTTTTGAAAGCCCTGTACTTGCTTTATTGCTCTTCTACTTAAGAGGAACCAAACCAGGACTATGATGAGATATTCTCATTTTTGGGGGGGGGCTATGCTAAGTTACCTTGTCCTTGTGTGTGCTGGATGTGTGTGATGGATGGCATCGGTAATGATTTTCACCACAGCAACACAGAAATTAAAACCCCTCCTGAACTAGGACGCTACATCTGGAGAGGATTCAGTGAATTAAGAGTAATTAAAGTCTAAACCGTTTTTGATGGGTTTGCTCTGATCTCATTGGTAAAGCTAAAATCTGAAGTCTTTCAGTTGTATATGGTTATTAGCAAGGAGGTCATGCAGTCATTTATTTTTTTATTTTTTTATTTTTTTGAGGGCACAGTTTCACAATGCATATGTTAATGCTCACACCAAACCAAGTTGTTACCAGCAATCATCTGCTTTGGCTCTTATGTTTAAACTGCCCCCCCATCAGTAACTATCTAGAACTATAATTGAATGACACTTACTGATGCCTTTAAAAGCAATATTGAACAAAAATGTTAGTGAAAGGGCTTTAAACTCAGGGGTAACATTAGCTGGTTTAGTAAGAGAAGTGTTGACTATACAATGTTAAGTAAAGAAAGCTCATAAACATGTAGCTGTTTTTACTTACATTATTTAGCACTTGATGCTGTAAAAAAAAAAATACCCTTATGTCCATCCTGTTTTTTGGACACATTTCAGTACTGCAAATTTGTTTTGACAAAAACAATAATTTAGCTACTAATAATAGAAAACGACAACAAGCTAACACTGGTGTTAATTACTTGTGCATTATAGTATAAAGTCAGTTTAAATAGGGAAATTCTGAAGCTATGAGTAATTTGAAAATTCCTTCAAGTCATACTGTTTTGTGGCGTGAGCTGAGATTGGTTATTCATACCTCTTGCTGAAGTTAACCCAACCACAATTTGCAACAATTCTACACAACTTGTAGCTCTACTAGCTCCTACAGCTACATGGTGCTTTCTAGCTGGAAGGAACCAAGTTTCCTAAACAGAGAGGGGAGGTCTGTGTGTAGCAGGCAGAGTTAAAAAAAAAAAAAAAAAACAGAAAAAGCGACTTTTGTTTATATATTAAGGCTAATTACAACAATTATTGTGAAGATAGAATTTAACAATTTCTAAAACCATGCCAACTCAAATATTTGAGGGGGCATTTGTTGAATGGGCATGACACCTCTGGTTATTAGCATATATCCATCTGTATGGTTGAGTGTAGTGAAAAGTCTAAATGTATCACTTCAGTAAATAACATAATTTTAGTCACCCGTAAGTCACTGCATACAAACAGTGAGAAACTACATCACAGAGGTGACACCAGATGCTTGGCCATTCTGTTGAAATACATATTTAAAATATGATTGCAGTCTGCTACGGGCTGATCTTTGGAGCCAGGGGATCTGTCACCACCTGTTGTACTCTAAACAAGGAGATATCACCTGGAACCAAAGATCATACCAATTTAACCTACTTTATTGCATGACTTCTTAATAAATTGGCGAAGAAGATATGAGCAGCAGTGTGAAACGTTTCATGGGGTTATAGGTTGATTTTCTTTCCATCTTCCTCAGTTTTCAGAGTCAACATTGATTGTATTCCTCCTTAGCAACACATCCTGCTCATTTAATTGGTGCTTGAACATCCTCTTTTCTCTCTCCTCAGCACCTGATAATGTCGCTGTGACAGTTTGCTGTTTGATTTCTATTTTGCTTCATGATGATTGACAGTTTGACGGGCTCTGTAATTGGCTGCCTGGTCTGCTCAGTCACCAAGTAAATAATAGGGATGGTGATGGGAGACTGCACCCTTTCATGTGTATTCATTATGAGAACACACATTTTTATTACTTAGACATTCTCTTTATTAGGTTTCATTCTGTATCTTTTTAAATCATTTTTGAGATTGGCTGGGTCCCCAAACTGTGGTCACTGACTGTAGGCACAGCAATTAGTTTTCCTATGAGGCTGGAAAAATAATCAGTGACCTGCAGGCACAACTATAACCAACAACACATCACAAAATTGTGTAAAAAGATCAATACAGTAGTCATTGTTAACCGCTGTTCAAACCTTTTACACCATTTACAACATTTAACTTGACTAGTTCTCTTTCAAAACACTTAATACAACCCTACAGTGTGCACACAGGGAAGCTTCTGTGAAAGAAAACCAAAACAATCAGCTGATAGGGTGATAACTCTGGGTAGCTTTGTTACTAAAAGCAACCCCTTTCACAATACACACATTCGTTTTATTCATTGTTAATGTAAAAATATTGATTAACGCAGATTTAATTCAAGAGTGATTTTAAAAAAGAGAGATTACATGAACTCAGTGGTGCAGCCATTTTAAGGCCATTTTCCACTCTGTGAGGAATATGAAAGGCATTTACTATTGTGGAATGGATCTGTGTAGTTTTCTGAAAGTTTTAAGTGGTAATGCAGAGGTCAAAATGGATGAGTCAGTTACCTCTTAGTGCTATTACTGTTACCAACATACAATAGCTAACACAGCTCATATTAAGATGGTGTTTTCTAGTGCCATAAGTTACAAAGGATTCTATTGACCATTCATTTTTAGTTTGAAACTCTTCATTGGTTTGTAGCCTTCTTTGATCAGAGAAAAATCCTGCACTTCTGATATGTGTAAAATTAGTTCAGCTGCCTTATGGCCTAGAAACGCCTTGCTTGTGAGTAAAAAACATTTTCAAAAGTCAATCTAAAATGACTTTTTTTGATAAACTTTCATAATGTAAAAAAGTAATGAAGTAGTGCTCTATAATTCGTAGACACAACTTGCAAGATTGTAGGGACCAGAAGGAAGTGGATCAATAAAGGTTCTGTGAGGCACATTTAATTAACTTTGCAAACATTTACAAACAAAATATTTTAATGGCGTATGCTATGGTTTTTGTGCAGGTATACTGCTTCAGTAACAGTTAGCTCACTACAACAATGTAACATGGTAACAGCTGCTATTCAAAGAGTCATCTTTTCACAAGGGGTTCAGTGGTCTCATGCCATATACCCATTGCCAAATTGGTAAAAAGATATGAAAACATACACAACATTTTGACAGTAGCGGCAAAGGATACAGGCAGAAGGCAGCATCTCCTCAGAGTCAGACACTGACATACATGAACACCAGTGGACCATATGTAATGATTGAATTTTATGGGTACATTCAAGCTTTCAAAGGGGGGATTCATGCCTTTAAGACCCGTCACTGAAACTGTTATTTTTTAGTACATTCTTATTATTGTAGGGTAAAATGCACTTTAATTGCATGGTTAATCAAAGCCAAATGTTTCCTCCTAGGCCACTAAACAGTATAGGATGTAGCACAGGAAGTGTGCAGATGATGTAGAATATTAATAACGGGTTGGGATGAAAGTGTGAGAAGCGGATCCAATTTCATGGATGTATCACTCTAAAAATGCTAGGGCATGTCTGGCTGATCATTCTCTATTATTGGACTGCTTTTGAGTTGAAGGAAAATGACTGTATTTCTAATAAACTAAAAATGTGGATTAGACACACCAGAATGGATCGTATTGTGTTGGTTTTGTGTGAAATAATGTAAGTGTGATAATAAAAGTGAAATAATGTAAGTGTAATAATAAAAGTGTAATCATTCATAGAGAAGGAATGTAAACAGAGAAACTGACTCTGAGAAATATTTCCAAGGTCAAATGGTATAACTTACAAGATCATGCTGTCCATCTGATAATGTAACCCTTTCTTCTTGGTTTAGGAAATGTTTGAGCATGAACTTGTGGCTAAGTATGGCTCACATTTATCGAATTTTACAAGAGGACTGCATTAGCTTTTCTATTTATTCATCAAATCCTTCATCACTTTGTGCAATGGTTCCATATTATCTTAAATTTTAATCAGTCAAACCGCTTTGAAAATGGAGTTACTCCAGGTAATAACTTGAATCATTTTTCCATCAAAGTCTCTACATTGCAACAGCTGCAAACAACATTGTGGCAAAGTGTTTCTTTGAAGGCAGAGGAACACAGCAAATAATTATAATGTCCAGAACAATCATTAATTATTCTATTCAGTCATGATTATTATATTAAACTTCTCAAGATTTCAAAAACTGGAAACACATCTTTGGGAACTGAGATGAGCCCTGTTGCTTTTCAGCTATATATATATATATATATATATATATATATATATATATATATATATATATGTATATATATATGTATATCAGTGGAGGCTGGTCCATAGAGTCAGAAGAGGTTGAGCCTCCTCTATTTTTTGAGAGGCAAAAGGGAGATCAAAATATATTATATATTTGATTGAAATGAACCATCACAAATCGCAGTATTATTTATAAAGTATTTTTTCTCTCTTCTTTAGAAAAAATCTATTACTGAAATTCTGTTTAAAATGCTTCAACAGCGACACCTGCAGGGCGGGAGGAGAAAGAGCAGTGTCTGTGAAGTGGTGGGGGGGCGCAATTGGTGGAGGTGGAGTGGGGGACAGAGGAGGACAGGTGCCTGCTGTCCTCCGCAGGGCGGGTTTTTTACATTGGACTTAATGTATTTCATTTTTTTTCATGCTAATTTGTGATTGGCCATGACACGTAAAATGACGCTCCAAGGGAGGCTGTCCTCCCTTACCAATCAACAACCAGAATGCAATATTGACATCGAGTTGGTCCAGTGATTGTTTCCAGAATTCATCTTCAATTCTCTCCACTGTAAAACAGAGTAGCAGCAGTAGATAGCTCCTTAGCCAGTGCAACAGCTGGCTTGTTGTAGCAGCCTGAAGGACTCTTTATACATCCGTGGAAGGACTATTACAGACTGTTGTTAAGCTAATGGGAGAAATTATCTGGACTGGGCAGCGCAGCAGCAGCAGGACTAAATGCGCCACTATATTTAGCAGCTAATCACTAACCTTTTCTGTATGCGGCATAGTGATGAGCAGCTAGAATACGGTGGGATTACCAAATCTTATTTGCTGTAAACAGCTGCCTGTTGTGGTGGGTTGAGTTGGTGAGAATCAACCAAAACAGTAAGACTGTGGGCTGTAAAACCAAGCCATTTAACTGACGACACCAACACAGGAATTGCAGAGTTTGGTGATGATTCACTACGAGCAACCACTTTCACATTACACATAGAAAATATTGACTTTTTGCAGGTGTAATACAAGTAAGCTACCTAGATTTCTGCTTAATTATTTGTTTTACTTGATGTGTAAACAGTTTAGATTTGCACTGTTTCATTGTTCACAATTATTTGCATGTTGTTACCAGAGGTTGTATTTGGAAACTATACAACATAGTGCAGTTCAATGGTTTAGTGAGCAGCAGCCCGCTTATTAAAATTCATCTGTGTAAACCTGTTTGGAACCATGCAGCAGGACCATATAATCACTGTAATTAAAATATTGCCTTGAACTGATTTCTTGAACTGATTCATCAAGGCATTTGGTACATTGATGTTCATGTAAATTTATTCAGTAAATGACTAATAAGTGACAAGAAACCTACAGCAATGCCATAACACAGTGAAACACATAATGCCATCTGGTCATCCAACAACATGGCGAAGCCTCTGATAATGAAACATGTAACTGCCAAATCCATCCATCAAATCAGACAGCAGCTTTCTGTTGAGCCACGTAATTCTACTGAGGACACACTGAAACAACAGTAGTCTTTTGAAATCAGCACATCACATCAAATAGTGCTGATGATATATAGATGATATAGACATCTTCTTCCTTGACTTTGCCTTTGCAAACTGGGTTATCAAATCTTGAAAAAAACAACTCTCTCAACAGCTCTGACTCAGTGGGCATCAAAGAGAGTGCCAAAAGCAGTTTCTTACTCTTGGATGTTCTTGGTTAATATTTTATTTGTTTGATATGAAATTGACCTCTCCCTCACATTTTGATACAGGTAAACAGACTAATAATTGAAGCTCTTCCATTATGTGATTCTGATTTATTTTCCCTTCATTGTGCCTTTTGGAAAATGTGCAGGGTCCCTTTGGCTCCATAGCCCCTGCATGCACACCCAGGTCACATTGATAGATCTAGGGAAGGTCACGGAGGACGTGGGGAGGGTGAATGGACGAGAATATATATTTAAGAAGATTTCTCAGAAAGTGAGAGTGAGACAACCAGCAGCATCATAATGTGGATAGTAGGGAAAGACCAACTGAATAATCGTTATTCAGCCCCAACGGACATCTGATTTTGAATATGTAATTTTTGTAGTAGAGCGGATGTGCATCTAACATGATTGCACAGTTACAAGATTAATTAATCACTAATTAAATTAAAGTGCATATTGAATGTTTGGGAGTAAGCATAATTAAAGGAGCAAAATCTACTTAAAGTCATGCAAGTTAAACAAGTGCAATTAAACCAAATACATTAATGTATTGATCTGAATCCTAATTTGTTTTAAAACTATTAGTATATGAGTATAACACTCTACCTACAGTGTGCTTCAAATTCCATAACTCTTTGTACTTTTTAACAATTCTTCAGATACTCAGGATGTATAACTTACAATAACAATTCGTCTGATGCACAGGACGTATCACAGTATATTCTCCAGAGATTTACTATAT
This sequence comes from Thunnus thynnus, assembly GCF_963924715.1. Classification (NCBI taxonomy): domain Eukaryota; kingdom Metazoa; phylum Chordata; class Actinopteri; order Scombriformes; family Scombridae; genus Thunnus; species Thunnus thynnus. Next base: position 14,951,678 of record NC_089517.1, read on the forward strand.
CAGCAATAGTTTGTCTACTGCTATTTAAGGTTTATGTTTACTATTAATATAATGAGGAAATGTTATTGGATATCGTATTTGGCAAGTCACTTCATTAAAATGTTCTTTGATAGCATATTTCATTTGTTTTCCACCAAAATATCCAGTCTTCCAATACAATATTCGCTTGTAGAAACTACAGCATTATTGAGCTTGTTTATTGTTATGTTTAGGCACTAACAGCACTTTGTTAAGGTTTGGAGTTTGAAGTGCAAGATTACATTCAGGCAAATCGAATCAAACCCCAATCTCCGGTGTAAATGTTCTGCATTTTTATATATCCACCATCCACCCCAACTATCTCTCTACAACTTGCATGTGCTACATAAAAGAAGCACTTCATGCACTTGAAAAAACGTCTGTGAAGATAATCCAGACAGTGATTATGTTTGTCACAACAACCCAATTTTGAAAAAAATTGGTATTATACAAGCATAATTTCTGGGAAACCGCACAACAATGTTTCGGTGTGTCTGTGTTTCTGTTACATGAACAACAGTCATGCCTTTTTTATTCATTTCATGTCTATCTCTTATGCAAAGTTAAGATTCTACTTATTCCTTCAACCCATGTGTTTGTCTCATCACGGTGGACTCATTCAATTATCTGACTCACCAAGCCACTCAATCTCCAACTGTGCTCAGGGTTGCATGTGGGCCAGTTTCTACACACACTATATATGTATCTATACTTATATACTGTATATGTATGCCCGTATATTTCTGTATCTCTATATAAGTGCATAACATAAAGACATACATAGTCCGAGTCCCTCTTCCTTCTGTGTCATGTTGATTTGCGCAAATAAAGCATCTGTCTCTGTTGCCAAAAATAGAGCAATATTATTATTCACATGCCCACTCCACCCTACTGTACCAAGACACACATGCATGCACATTTAAATACACAGACTTGCTTGTACAAAGACACAAGGACGCACAACCTGTGATGCCATTTTTAGAATAACATCAAGCTGTCCTGCCTGTTGGCAACGCTCAGTGTCGAAGCGGAGGTGAAGGAGGTGAGCCATTTTGTTGAAATCATTATCACGGCTATTCCGTTCACTAAGTGCGGTCATGACCATAGGGATCTACGGTGTTTAAAAATGTCTTTGAATTAAACCAATGTCCAGCATTAAGGTGAGTACATCAAGCTGATGTCAGACTTCTCTAACGCGTTTACTTTTCGGCCATAATTAATATGATGATCAAGGTAACACAATAAAGACCGGCAAGATCGTATGTTAGACTGGCTTCTAATCTGTCTCAACACAATGGACCAGAACTGAGTTATAGCTCTGTTGCTCATGTCAGCAGCACTGTGGGAAAAGGATAACAGCTTTCTTAGTGTCCTTCAGTTGTTACATATTGTTCTTTTTATCTTCACAGGCAAACTGTTTGCTGGCTGATGAATTACAACAATGCTACGGAATCTAGTGTGTGGATGGTAACTTGAATTTATTGACTGGCTACAGAGAGACAAAATATTTGAAGGTGGAGGATGAGTAATGTTGTGCTTAGCTGTTAATTTCTGTTGTATGCATGCACCTTAACTGTCATTTATAGCGCACTCCTTTAGAGTCACACAAGAGGTCTAAGCTTATGACAAAGAGCCAGCTTATAACGAAGAGCCAACTCATCATTCATCTCACAAGTTTTACTAGGCACATGAAAGCATATTCTTGCTAGGCTCAATGAATAAATAAGGCACACAGACGGTGATTGTGCTTTTCTACACGGTTCACTTTTAAGAGTTTTATTTTATATTATTAATTCTCACCCTCAACTGTTATCCTCATAAGGATGATATACGACCAAGGGATTGGTCCGATGAAACACGAGATTGTCTGCCACTGTCTGTAATTAACATGAGCAGGTACACACAGAAAGCCCACAGATCTGACAGTATTCCCCTTGAATGGGCTGAGAGGGCCCAGGGACACCATTACCCTAACTGATGAGGGCTATTTCTCATTCCTGGCCAGTCACTTCACAGCCATTAGTGTGTGCATTATCGACCTGCGGAGAGGTCTTTGTGCTCACGGGGAAACACCTGCAGGTCAAATCATCCCACCTCCCCTACCCCTCCACAGTCCTCTCTAACCCTCATCAGCAGGCATGAGATCAGGGAGAGAGAATAAGAGCTGTGTTCCCCGAGTGGGAGATAGAGCGACAAAAGAGAGAGTGAGATAACGAATGTGTGCAATGTAATATATGGAGTGTGGGTGTGAATAGATGTACAGTATGCATTCAAGTGCGTGGCTCGAGTAAAAGGGGAGAAAGGTAAGAGCAAGAACGACGGAGGTGGTAACACAACTTAACCTTTTCTCAAATTACTGGTTGTTATAGTGCATCATTTTTGAGAACTGAATTATATGTAGCATTTAGTGGACAAAATGAACCAGACTACAGCTAGACAAAAATGATTTTTTTGTCATCATTTATCCATTTCTTGCCCAATCAATTTACTTCAGCTTAAAGAAGACTGGCAATACTCAATATTCTTGTTATTGTCAGCATATCCCATTAAGAGCGTTAGCCTATCTCTTAACACTCTCCATCTTCTCGACCTTGTCTTGCTCTCAGCCAAAGCCCATTTGTTCTTACTGAAATTAATCTTTAAAAACAAGTCACAAATATATGCTCATTTTCAGAAAAGGGTAAAAAACTTCCTAAATCAGCTGGGTACTGTAATTTTAAGATGAAAAAGGCACCCACACACTGAATGGATCCTCCCAAAAAGACAGTTTATTAAGCACAATTATGACATTCGGACATTATGTATTCATCAAGTGAGGTTGTTTACCAGGTGAGATATTTTAGGATGTGTATGCACTATCTTTTGAAGTAAACTGTCATTATTAGCAAATTTTACTCAAACAGGAGTATGAATGAACAAATTATTCTTTTTTTGAATTCAAGTGTCATACACCCAAAAGTTTCCCAGCCCACATGGTCTTTCAATGCACTTTATACTCTATTACCTACAGAGGCAATAAGAACAAAAGGGAAGGAAAGCATGCTGATACATGGTGTTAGACCCAGCTCGCTAGGGGAAGGGGAAGCAACATAAAACAAGATGTAGTTGGTAAAATACTGTTATTTATTTACAAGGAACTTAGATCATTATTAAATACAAAAACACAAGAGGCAAACTACAAAGGAAAAGGGGCCTGTGGGTTCTGTTCAAATCAAATAAACAAATATAACCCAAAGAGGACTCTTAAAATACAAGCTACAACTAACTTTATCTAAAAGAAACCAAAACTAAATATAAAACCTCACCATCTAATTCTTACTGAACCAAAAGCCACAAAAACAGTCAAAATAGCATCCCTGCTCCTAGTGTGTCTAACAAAGGAAACTCGCAGTGTGTGTTATCAGTAATCAACAAAAAGCTATACATGGCCCAGTCTGGTAATTACCAAGTACCTCTTACTAGTGTCACAAACAACAGATATCTTACAGTTTTAGATAACAACGAGAGGCACGGTGGCAAGCTGTTCAGAGAATCCCAGCCGCCCCAACTGACAAGCTGGCCAAACATTGATAGTTTCAGTCCTCAGTTGCATCATCTGGACCGGCTGAAAAAGCCAACCAGGAAGTGGGAGGAGCATCCAAACCCTGGGATCACACAGACTACTGACAGGTACAAAAGGAGCACTAAAAGAGATTAAACACATAGGGCAGGGGTCAGTGGTGGCTGTAACACATGGTATTGTTTACACACATCAGATAGAAATTAAACATACAGCACTCTCATACATTGATGGTAAGCGTCAAATACTGAGCTACAGTATACCATAATGAGAAATGAGTGCATTTGTCTGGACTATTTTCAGCCATGAGTTTGATGCACCATTAAGCATTTACTGCAGCAGGACACTGTCAAATAAAGTACAATGCCTATGTTCATCATAATGAAGAAACATATCACCCAATGTAACAGTGTGGCTCATTTATGTCTTTTAATAGTGTTTGGACAACGATGGAGGCACAGAGAAGCTATATCAAACTTTATCTTAACAGGCAATATTAGGATATATTAATTGTTGATTTTTGTCTTTATGTGGGATTTGCTGACCTACAGAAAATATTGATATTCACTCCACTTCTGCTTTAGACAGCTTTTCCACTCATTTTGGATTTTACGAAAATCTATCTAGTCCAACATACAATATTTTTAATCATATCCCATAGTCAGCATTAACCTATAAGTTTCTGGACCATTTTTTTATGTTAATTTAATTCATCTTGTCTGCTATGTCTGTAAAGTCTCCAGGTTTTTTGTTTGTTTGTTTGTTTGTTTGTTTTTTGTTTGTTTGTCTACGCATCAGCAGAGGCAAACTGTTGAGGCTAAGAGGGTGACTAGCTGTCATTTAACATAAGTTGCCCTCTGTACACACAGTCAACTATAGCCTCTTCTGGTGTGGTCTCATCTACTTTTCCAATGTCATTCCAACTGACAAGTGACCTGAAAACTCACCTTGGAACTGCTTACATCGACCTGTTTAGACAAATGCCATGGAGGCCATCCGACTTTCACAAAATGCCTGACAAGAGACACTGTGCAAAAGTTTAAACAGCCTCAAGCTATTTGTCTTAACAACCCCTGGAAACCACTTCGATAGATTCAAGTTCTCTTCAGCTAAGTAGATTGGTTGAGGGCTGCAGTTAATCTCGTGACTGATGTGTCTTCTGAGCCGTTGGTCAGAGCAGCATCAATGGTCCGCACACAGATGAAAGCCATCTGTTATTCAAATTGCGCTGGACCTCCAAGTTTGCTCTATTCTCTGCTTTATAGATACATTAAATATATTTAAACATCAAATGAATGTTAGGCTTTTCAGCAGCTGACGGAACATGTTCACCTGTGTGAGTGGGCTTTACCACCGAGTCCATGTGAATGTTCACTTGACTTCAAAGCAAACTTCTCATTGCCATGTTAAGCTGCTAACTGCTTTGAAGGGAAGGAGCTAATGTAGCTGTTGCCGTGTGTGTGTGTGTGTGTGTGTGTGTGTGTGTGTGTGTGTGTGTGTGTGTGGTTTCCTCTATGCAAGCACCCAGAGGAGAAAACTGTCCTATAGTCAGCCACCACTGAACTCTTTTCTGCTTTTATTCACCCACATCATGATTACGCTCTTATACACATGATTTAATCCTAACTGTACACATTTCCACCTGTCCTCCTTTCTTGTCCTACTTAGTACCAAAAGGAGCAAAGACATGTGTTAGCCCTTGTTATAGGCCTAGTATCTATTCTGTGTGAGCAGATCAAAGCATTAATGCTAGACAGGTAGGAGACTTGAATGAAATGCTAATGCTAATCCTATTAACATTCCAGGCATGCTGAATGTCTTGCTAATGGCTGGCGCTATGGGTTGGATGGGACTCATCTTATTTAGGGAGATCGAACTGAAGGCATTCATCAGAGCATTGATATCATCACACATTATATGAACAGCTGCATATATTTTTCATAGGGTTGACATTGTAGGGAGATGCAAGCGTGGCGCCACATAAATCAAACTGACAATACAATGGGCCTGAAATGGATCAGGCTGAGACAAAGAGGATGCAAGAAGTAGCATGCATATTCCCTTGCACTGAGACACACACACACACATACACACACATTGTCTCTTTTCTCTTTTCATAGCTAAATGCAAATGTTCCGCTTCTTCCGTGGTTCATTTATCTAGTATGTAATTAGTCTATTCAATTTCATAAATCAATGACTGAAGAATCTTCCTCTGGTCTTTGACAACCGCAAGTTCTTGTTTCACAGGAATTAAAGTTTTATGACCTTGCAGTGGAAAAGAAAAATAAATGATACATTTTAAATGTTGCCAGGGTTAATGACAGAATAAATATTCTGTTTCATAATCAGGATTTTTGCAGACTGTAATGTATGATACTTTTAAAGTACTGGAAGTAGCTGAAAGACTTTTTTACCAAGGCGGACAAAGGCTACCATACTGAGATCTTAAGCTCCTGTCAGACATGCATACCTTTACATTAATCTGATGGCAAGCTAACATGCAGGTTTCATGTCTGAATAAGTGCCTGAGTCATTTTTACATAAAAGTCATAGCCGAAATTGTATTAGGTCCGACTTAGTAACAGTTAATGGCACAAGTCTGAACTGAATGATGTCAGATTAATGCAAGGACCACAACAGCAAAAGGTAAAAGATACAGAGAGAGAGAGAGAGAAATGTGCGTCTTGTTCCGCCATCCAAGATCAATGTAATAAATGTATTATCTCCACTATTTCCTATGCACAAAGAAAAAAAAATCTGTTTAATGCAACTATGAAACTGTGAAAGAGCCTGTTTTGAGCCTGTTGTTGAGCAGATTCTTCTATATCAGATCAGTCTGATATAAACCCTCAGTACAACCACAATTATAACCTAACCAGCACTCTCTCCCATTATTTTTCCCATTTATGCCAACTGCATGAGTGAATAAATGAATATCAAGCAAAATGCTTTACATACAGCATGTAAGCATCAGAAATTAAAGGAGACTCCCAACTTAAGATCCTGTCATTCAATCCTTGTGCATGTGGAACTTTCTACAGGCAACAGAATTTGCTCTCTTTATAAGAGATGAAGTTGATACAAAATTGTATCAGTAATTCACTGTAAAATGCAGGGTTGAGCTTCCCTCGCACTCACGATGGTCATTAATTAAGGCTTCAACAGCAAAACAAGATTTGAAATCCATCAGTGATTCAGCCTGTGAAAGAAGAAAAACATAACTCAACACTGTTCTCTCTCTCATCAGGTGCCAAATATCATGTAAGCACGTGACTTATTCCATAAATGTCTTTTAATGTCTGAATAAAGCCGTTTAACATTAACGTAAAAGACATCTATCCCTAAATGACAGAAAGCCAACACTTTAACAGATAGATGAAGCCAGCAATTTCATATGCCATGTCTGAAAAGGGCTTTAGTCAGTGAATCCCATTAAAACCTTGATGTTGTTTTCAAATTAAGTGTAATGTTTTCTAAGACATTTGATTGCTTTCATCTACTTTGTTTGATATCCCTCTGGTTTTAACTGTGTTGAACATCATTTGGTTGTAATTAACAATGGATTTAAGACAAAGTACTCTAAGTGTTAATATAAAACAACAAGGCAAAGCATCAGAAAGATCTTCAGCATGTGTTTTATCTCCATGTTCAGACCTTCTTTATGAAAGTCAGAAAAACTTACCCAGGCTCCAAACTATGCAGGCAAGTCTAATCTAAAAAATCCCCAACTATATTTGCTATGTTGTAGCCATTTAATTTTAAAGGGTATTTCAAAATGAAAGAACCTCTAAAACAAAGGTAGGGCTTTGAGAAATGTATATTAGGCTTTTCAAACTAATTATGCCTCTTTGGATAATTTATCCAAGAGAAGTAAAAGTTTAGCTTTAATTATTCACTTAACATTTTAAGTGTTAAAAAAGAGGAACTGTTAAAGCTGTTGATCCATAAGATGTGTAAACAAGACAGGTGGTTTAGTTATTCAGTTAACTAAAACCTGCAATTCATTCACTCCCAGTGTGTTTATAAAACTCATTGCATATGGTGGTTAATTTTCACTTCATCGTAATTATATATCACCAGCACACATGCAAATCAATGCATTCATCCACTCAGATGCATGCGGTATAAAGGAGGATGTATCAAATGTATTCCTCTCACGGGTGCTTTGCCAGACCCCTAAAATAATTTTATCTTCTGAACCAACCAGTCTCAATAGATTTCAAGTCAAGGACACTTATTGTGGAAATTCTCTACTAGGACTGTGCTGCTGTACATTTCCAAGAACAATCTATATCATTCACTGTCTTCAGCCAGAGAGCAGGGATTTATATAAAGAACAGGCAGACAGGCTGAGAGAAAATAGATGGCATTTTATTTCCTGCAGGGAAAGAGAGAGAGAAAGAGAGAGAGAGAGAGAGAGAGAGAGAGAGAGAGAGAGTAAGATGGAGAGAGTATGGAGTACAGTATGTCTTCTGTCTCCTATTCGTTGGAAAACACTTTTGGTGCAGAGGTCATTATTTAGTCTTGTGATCTGGATAGCCAGTGCTGCAGAAGCCTAATGAAAAGTGCCTTAAACCCCTTCCCCATGTGTCACTTTTTCTTAGACAATATGATGGATGGTCCATTTTACAGCCTATTTCATCTGCTGTGCTGTTCTAAACTGTATTTTCAGGGTGCTTTTACTTGAAACATCCATTTTTGTGTGACATGGTTATTCATCAGGGAGGAGGCACAAAGGCGCCAAAGCTTTCAGGCAGGTGAGGGAGAGGCATGAACCCCACCGCACCCCAAAGCTATCTTCCTCATTCTTTTTTCTTTTTATTTTGTCCAGCTTAAAACACTTAAAATGTGCAAACACTTAGTACTCACAACAGTATATATTTAATTCCAATTTAGGTAATCTTACACCCTCTATTCTTAACCTTTCTGATGGGACAGCAGGGAGACATTATGAGATTGACAAAAACCCAATATCCAACATTTGTCAGTTGTTTAAAAAAACAGCAAGAGGAAAAATGATCAGTCGTGCCATCTCTCTCCTGATTCAATCACGGGCAGCCCAGACAGCCCTTCTTCCTGTTCATAAACTAGTCCCTCTCACATTGTGACACTCTGAAGGGAGGGCTGGGTAATGAGCAGACCTGGGGAAGGGGGGTTGTGGGTAGCTAGTCAGCCAGTCAGTCCTCCAGGTCACACTAACACAGAGAAGGAACATTAAAAACGAGCCTAGGGACCTCGAGGGGGGTTTATGTGGTTAGAAGGTCTCATCTGTGTCCGGTTGTGAAAATTATGGCTGTAATTTCCATTTTGCCTGATAAATGGCATCTACAATTTTTACTTGGGTGATTGCCTTCCATAAATCTCCTCAGATTAAACAGTGTACTCTGTACTGATAGCACTTAAAAAGCAATCTCCTTCTCTAATGGCATCCTGTGTGCTGTAGTTCATAAGGTACAGTAGACTCAAAATAGTCAAATGGGCACTCACTCTCCTCACAGTATTTCATGCTGATGAACTAACTTTTGTCTCAAAATCTCACTTTTATGTGAAAGTCTGTCTCATCCAGACACATTCACATACGCACAGAAACACACACTCAAATCCACCAGTGCACTCCCTGTGCAGCAGTATACTGTACCAAACTAGTGTCCTGCCCCAAGGGTAGGTCATGTCATCCATGGCCACAGTTGACACATCGCTGTGGGGTGTTCACACATCTGGACCCCCTCGCCCTGCCCCCTGCTGGTTCCCACAGGCTGAATAACCCTTGCCTTTGGACATCACTGTGTTGCAGCAGCTGGAGACTACACATGTTTTTTCTCCTACCCTGTCAGCAAAAGGTCAGGGTCCCACAACACCAACTGGCACTCACCCTCATGAGGGGCATGCACACATTTTTCAGCCATCTCTTACAGTATTTAACATGTTGTATTATTATACATCTGAATACTTAATGAGAGTATTGTATTGCAGTAAAGCCCCTGCGCTTTGAGTACTAATTGCAACAGAGCATGTCGATAAGGCTTCCTTACAATGTGTTCCACTGATCTGTCGGACACACACAAATACAAACACACTTCATTGTATTCTTTTTTTCTCATGCTCTTCCCAGTTGGTAGCTGGACACTAAAGCACCACAGGGGAGACGTTGACCCTGTTTGAGTAGAGTAACCCCTACATCTGTCTGCAATACCACTACATCAGCAGAAAGCTTGCCACAAGGTATATGTCCAGCAAAGCAACTATGTATGCAGAACAGCCTTTTCAAAGATGCGCCAGTACAGTTAACAACCTCATGGCACCAAATGGGGGGAGGGATGACCAGCCAACTTACCCTAACCCCATGCAAACACATTTTATAATTTTGAAAATGAAGAGAATTTAAGGCGAGCCTTGAATATGATGCTTTCTCTATGTTATGGCAAGCATGATATTATTACATTGAAAGATATATACAAACAGTGGAATAGACAGAAATTGTATTTTTGGTGGGCTAATACAAAAGTGAGTGGGCCATCTTTTCCTAGAAAAATGGACTTATGAAAAGTTAGAAGAAAAAGAACAAACACAGACAAACTGAAAAACGAGTGACCAGTTTACTTTGCAACATTCTGCATCACAAAGAACATAACAGACATGCAAATTTGGCTGTGAATGTGGTTGATAAATGGCACATAAATTGGCAGGTGAACCCATAGCCAGGGAACATGATTTCAGTTGGGAGTGCACCCTCTCTCAAAAAATTGTAAAATTATTAAATAGTTGCAGCGATCCGGCTGCAGCAGAAACAATAAGTGCATCTCCCCAGAGAGAGACGTGGTGTGCATTTACGCATGAGGCACAGCAGTGTAACTGCATTGATTATTTAAATCTCCCGACATTCCAACAGGATCAGTCAGGATAATGTTAATTAATGTTCTGTGTTCTTCTACACATCCAAAAGGTCAGACACACAGTCCAGGTTCACACAGTGAAATTGTTTGGAGTAAAGCTGCCGTCACCCTGATAAATCCTGAGCCCCATAAAAGTTGTCTAAAAATTTACTTCAGAAGTTAAATTTTTAATTTTGTTCTTCTGGAGAGTTTCCTCTGTTCTGTCAAGTTGCTAACTACAGTTTTTAGTAGTCAGGCTGCTAGAGACAATCTCCCCCCTCATCCTTTCCCCACTCCATTATCTAATAATCTCCACTATACTATCTACTAAGGGTGTGCCCAAATACAAATACGTTATTTGGCAAAGCACAGATAGTGGGTTTTTTTTACAAATATTTGTTTCATAAAAATATTTTTAAGATTATTTGTTTTCAGGAAGAGAAAAAAATCATGTCAAATATTAGTGCGCAGGTCGGTTACATCGCTATCTCAGTCTCTGTCCTCTGCTCCACTGCTACATCTATCAGCAGGTCTCAGTGAGGGGAGTCACATTCACCTGCTACATGACGCACATTTCCTAATTTGGACATCACTCCCGGAGTTGGGGGTGTTCCCCAGAGATAAAGCTGAGCTACTGACACATGCAAAGTACTCCCAAGGGACTCTCCATAACCTTCGCCTTTGAAGTTCCTCCCTATACGTTACATATTGTGTGGTCTCTGTGTTATGGATGTATAAATAGGTAGAGGTCTGTCTGCAATGAGGTGATGAGTAAAGTTTTAGCTCAGTAGGCAATGCAGTCGTCTATGATCTTGGAGACTCCAGTTAGGGACCCGGTGTGGGGACCTCCTTCGTAAGGTAGTTTATTCATGAACACTTATTGTAACACTTTAAATTTCTAAAATTAAAAGCATAATAAAAACAAAAACAGGATTTTTAAGCCTTTCTCAACTTTTGTTCAAATACAAATACAAATAATTTTGCTGCCTCAACAAATATAGATACAAATACAATTACTGAGCTCTCTGCACATCCCTGCTATCTACTACACTCTACTATCTCTAGTATCTAGTATCTCCACTCTATTGTAGTAATGTGGGTGGGCAAGTGCCACCCGGTCCCATTACTGGCTACGCGCCTGCATACTAAGCAAATTATTTACTGTGTTGTAAATAAGATGTTGAAGACTTGCAAATGCACTGCATGCCTGCTGTGTCTAAAAGACATCTGGGGAGACATCATAAACAGGTACCGTGAGCACTTATTGTAACAGCATCTGGCAGATTTACAAAGATGGATCATTTTGGATAGTCAAGCTCGTCTGGCCCAATACTCTAGTGGTATGCAGTGCATCAGTGGTTTGAAGAAAGAAAGAAAGACACAAAGAAAGAATTATTTAATTCTTCAACAGTCTTTAGATATCACTGCCTGGTGATTTCCTGGTGGATAAGGTCATTCATTGATCCAGTACAGCATTTATTAAAAGACAGCTGGGTAATAGTGAGAAGAAAAGCATCTGGAATTAGAAAGTTGATACAAATCTTTGGCAAGTACTACACAGATCTATGAATGATCTATGATCCACTCACCTTCATCCAACTTCACACACAACAGTCAACTCAGAAAATTATGTCGATTAAGGTTTTATATCCCTCATAATATCTTTTTTTTAGTTTCAAGTCTCTAATTGCAAGTGTGTGCAGCAAAATATTTCATGCTCTGCTCTTACGTAATACATAACTCTGCAGTTACTTAATTAGGTAATTCAAGTGTGAAGACTCAATTATAACCCACTGCACAAATATATTTGATAACACTTGTATACATGTCAGTCCATTGCAAATGGTATGATACAGCAGAGTAATTAACCTTTTATTTAAGCGCTTTTTTTGGAATGGTGGAGATTATATTAACAATACAGCACATTGTTTCTTCCACTGCAATGAATCATTCAGTCAAAGGCTTCTATGGAAATACACATGGAGACATCAGGTCATAATACAATTTGTAGACAGCCTGCCCGTGAGCATAATGGAATCTTGTCACTCAGAGGGAGCAAAATTGGAATTAATTCAATTTGTCACAGTGACAATTCGGACTTTGATTAAAAAGGACTCGCAGACAATGGCATTGGTGCTAATCTCTATTTTTTGAGTGTAAGTTAAAAACAGTCTGCTTGATTGTCAGTGATCCTGGGTTATTCACTCAAATTTAGACTGTGCAACATCCGTGCATGACTTTTCAGCAAACAACTGTGGCTCCTAATGCTGATGTTGCGCTGTAAATTGAATGTTAGCGGAATACAAACTATACAAAATGATCTCTATTTGCTTTTAGTGTGTCTAAGAAACAAAAGCTAAACAAATTAAAGGAACAATTACAGGTAATAAACCCGACCTAAACTGAAGTTGTTACACAGCAGCTTGAGTTCATTACACTGAATGCAGAACTTTGAAAATAAGCAGTGTTCATATAACACCACTGCTTACCTCTATAGCCAATATAGTGTAAAGCTCCGTATAAGGCTCTCCCTCCTCCAAATCATCCAACTCCACTCCCTCCCTTTTGGTCCCGTGAATAACCTCCAATCATTTACAATAAGCTCTCCTCAGAGAGCTTAGTAATGTGATGATGCTGTATTTCTAAAACTAGGTGGTATAAAACAATAGCACCATGTAAAAAATTGAGAAGGAGGGCCCAAACAGAGGCTCTGTTCAACCATACATCACAGTATAGATGCAGGACAGGGAAATATGCTGACATCAGGCCTCTATCTACCTTTCTTACCCTCCATGGACACTTCATAAAACAAACGGTGGGTGTAAATTTAGAGGATGCAGCCGTAAACAATAGGCCACTGGGAAAAGTTTAGAGAGTTCAGCTCGGATAACAGTTTAGCCAGGAGAACCTGCTGATGATGAATAGGTTTGTTTGTCACCTTTCTTCCCTCTCCGGGGAACAGTGATATGGATCACAGAGGGGAGAGAGGGGAAGGGGATATGGGGGGAAAGAAAAACAGCATCCTAAATAGAATCGTATTACAGCCAGCACAGAAAATATCTGCTCTGTGAACCTTTAACAATCCCCCTAATAAGACATGTCAGATTTTGTTTTTAAACACTCTCAGTGGGAGCTATTTTTCGGCTGTCATGTCAAGACTCAAGTCCATATTTTAGCCAAAATTCTGTGCAGTAAATCATTATTCAATGGTCGGCTTGCTGTACTACTGAAATAGCCGAGAAGACTGAATGAAAAATATCCCTTATAGCCAACATGTTTGCACAGGCATGCACACAAATAAACATACACACTCTACCTTTGAGTTTATAATAACCTTACGAGTGTGCATACCTCTAACAACGTACATAGATAACAAACAAGGTCCCTAGAGATGTGAAAGCACTATTCATTGAGTTCAGAACATAACATAGCTTAACAAATAATGCACCGCTGCTCTGGCAAAATGAATTATTGTGTGTAATGTGGGAGTGTTTGAGTGAGAGAAGGAGAGAGAGAGGGATAGAGAGAGAGAGAAAGAGAGAGAGAAAGAAATCCTGTCTGCAAGTGTGCTGTATCTTTCAGAGTACCTCAGGGGAAATGTGGTGTTTTAGATAATGACAGGTCCCTTGTATTTGCTGATACCTGGCTCTGCATTATGCCATGAACAAAACCTCATCACCATTCTCAGCCTGGCTGTTGTCATCTATCAGCAACACACACTCCGAATAGGTAAACACAGTCGCTGCAAGGCTATAAACCATACAGAAATCAGGTGTGATGGTGGTGATAATGGTGTGTGTGTATGCACACCTATGGATGCCTTGCAATTTCACTGATTCTGCCTGAAGATCAGACCTTTGTGAAATAGTGTCATTCTGCATTTTACTGCTATCATGGACAGCATAGAGGAGTCTATACACATATGTACCCAGACTCACATACAGTCAGAAACAAGCTCAGTTCCTCATCTGGAATGAAAAATAAAACAAAAATTAACTTTAACTCTTAAGGCTGTGTGGCAGGTTATGTACCAGTGAAACAAAGCACACATCATTTATTTTCTATGTTGATTCAAGCCACAAAATGCACCAAATCTTGTAGCAAAGTAAAAGAAATATGGCCTTAATGAATCTTGTTAACAAATCTTTTAATGACGGGTCAAATTATGTTCATTTCAAGTGCACAACCTGAGCAAGATGGGTGTCAAAAGATGATGAATATTTAGTTGCCGTTATGGTCAATCCTGTCAATAAACCTGCCCAGTTTGAAAAAAATGGATCACTGGCTGATAGCTAGTGGCTGTAAATTTAAAAGAATAAAAGTACACAGATTTCAGAAAAGTTTACAAGAGGGTATACATTCACTTCAAGGTGCAATCTTCTCACGTAAATCTAAGAACTGGAGTGGAAATAAACTTGGGATGCTTGTCCTCATGATGGATGAGGGTTCTGTCATGGAAAGGGCATACTTCACTGTTGTTCCACTGACTGCTGTTTTGAGAAGCATATCTATTGCGAAAGAGCAAATTTGCCTTGTCCTTCAAGAAACCCGGGAGTAGATTTGGAATATGTTATAGAGGCTGTGGTCTGAATGCACTCTTCACAAAAAAATCAAGTCCCATGCTTGGTAACAACAGGGGAAGGGCAGGCTTGCTTGCACATCCAGGCTTAAATCTGAGGAAGCTGTTTGAACTGTCTTCCTGCGTTAAGATCAAGTGCATGCTTGGAGGAAGGATAGGCAATGGGATACAGAAGTCACAACCTTGCCCTTTGCTGTTTGTGGACTGATCATGAGAAAGGCTTCTTCAGTAACTTAAAAAGGAGGACATATTGTGAGACACTTGGGAGATATGAACCTTAAAAACACAGTGCCCTGAAGACTCAATGGAAAAAAAAACTGTAAAAATCAGTTCACTCACTCTTTCACACTCTCTCTGACACACACTCAAACACACACACACACCTTTTTTTTTTAGAGGCTCAGAAGTCTTGTTTGCACTTCTCCTCTCATTCTTTTACTTCAGCTATGTTTCTGCAAGAATGAATCTGTGATTTAACAAAAATCAGGGACTCACAGTGTGGAACATATAGAGCAAAATTAGTGTTTTACCTAAACATTGTCGTCTGTGCAGCTTATAACTACAGCACATTGATGCATTAAATTTGTAAAGAGCATCTAAATTAGATTTCTGGGCATTTAAAGAAAACTAATAGAACAGAAAATAACTCTGAGCCAAGTTGGGATTAAAGGTGTGATTTTGCAACAGCAGCAAACTGTGAGACGTTAAATAAAATGTAGTTTCATAGTCCCATTTAAAAAATGCAGCCAAGAACACACACACACACACACAAATACACACACATAAATACAAATTAAAGTGTCTTATCACTGGGTCATCTGTTCACAGGGCTATAGCATTTGGGCAGTCATAGATTTTCTCTCATCCACATTGGGAATGACACAGCCACAGCTGCCTCCAGAGATCACACCAATGCATCTCCTGCACACAGCCGCAGACACGCACACCAGCACACATACCAACCCAACTATGACTCCTATAAAGTGCATTTGTATACAACGTAAATAAGTAAATAAAGTAAATAAATTTAGGCGGAAACTTAATCCCACTTAGATTACATTTCTTATCAACATTAATGATGAAACATTTATGTTGAACACATCTGCAAAATGTTAACTGCCTAAACCAAAATGCTCATATTGTATGAATATCTGAAAAACATTCACCATCATGCTTTTTACTTTACTTTAAGGCTACTTGTGTTTTTTAGGGTTATGTTAAGGCAACTCAAAATGCTTGGTGAAGGTGGAGGGAATATTGTGTTCTTAGATAAATATTTTTTAAAGGCAATGCTAACTTGAAGTGTGGTACAATGTTGTTTTGCTGTAACAACATCACATTACTTCCTGCATTAGAACAAAATGTTACAGGTGAACATAAATGGCTTTTGCAGATACTAGTAATTGAGGGACATTATGTCTCCTACAGAAATGTTATTTCCAATGCAAATGAGCTGCTTATGAACACAATTTGCAAGAGAAAGCATTGACCAACCACATACAGTTTTCTAGGCATTTGCAAAAGCAGGCGGCAAACAAATATAATCTAAACATAGTCTTGCACCTGTAAAATAGTGTTACTGAAAACAGTGGCCCTTGGCTGAACCTAATTGCCGACCCCTAACAGACAGCATCACTTCCTCTGGCATTTTCATTATGAGGAATCCATTCAGTGGTGATTCTACACCTGCATGTCAACAAAGCTGCTTTGACGCACCAAATTTGTCAAACTAATGGAAACAACGTCCGGTGAAGGTCAGTAATGTCACATGGTGATGAACACTAAGAGGAAGGAGGGCGGAGACTAGTGGAAGCTGTCAGGTGACTACATTAAACAGCGACTAAGGTTGGTGAGGGGACACAGCACATGGCAGGATAATGAGGGGAAGGGGGAAAACAGGATGCAACAGCGTGAATGATGCATGGATGGTGCTGAGATTATGAAAAGCAGATACACTGTAAAGACAGAGGGGGGAAAGGACCAGGGGCAAGGACTAATGGCAAATCATGATCCTGGAATTATAAGATTCCCATCTGACTTTTCTTTAAATTGAACTGAATTATTCACAATCCTTTGAATGTTACATTAGGCTCGCTGGTATTTCTTATTACTCCATATATCAAGAATAATATTAAAAAGACAGAAAGTACATAACAGTTTTTCCAGGTGGCATGTAATATCTTTAATGCTCAGTGTTTCCGTACCACACCACACACAGCCCAGTTAAAACACTATGATCAACTAGCTCACAAAATGGTACTGGTTGGATAATCACTGCTGTGTGTATGTGTATGTGTGTGTGTGTGTGTGTGCATGCATACAGTTTGTGTAATCACAACTCAAGTGCATATCAATCTTTGTCTGCTTAAATAAAGCATATGCATTTGGATTCTTCAGGCAAAATAGTTGAGCTATATTTGCCAAGAAAAGCCAAATGTCTGGAAATTTAGATGAATGGCTCATTTTAAACCACGTTTGTGGAGATGGGCTGACAGAAGGGGAGAGTAGCCGTCGGTCAGGGCCCTGGCTAGGATTCATAATGACCCCGGGCCAGATTACCAGCCATCTGTACAGCGTTATAGATATCTGCAGACTGCTCCAGTGGCTGAGGGAGGAAACATTGGGGATGGAAGAATGGAAGAGTGACCTTTGGGTGAATGAGTAAAGAGACAAGGCTCATAGGACAGACAGAGCATGTGAGACGGACAGAAGCAAAGAGAGAGAGAGGTGACTGACAATGATAGATGGAGACCCTCACAATCTGGAGGAAACGGAAGGAGCATGACTTACACCCAGCCATGTCCTACAGTATATCACTTATGCCTGCTTGGCACAGCCCAAGGCTTGGAGGAAGAGGAAAGGTGAAGGAGTCTGTCAGTTCCATCTTCTCGCAGGTGCTTGGAGACAAGCCATTTGTCAAAGTTTGTCATTGGCACTGAGGTTATCTTGCCTCTTTGATAGAAGATGATAGGAGGAACATCAGAGTTCTGTGTGTGTATGACAGGGAGGTGTGTGGAAGTGGGGAGGAGGAAGGGGGGGGATTTTCATTTGGTCTCTATATATAAAACATCCATCACCCATCAGACCTGTAGGCGTCACCTAACCAGGCAAATCTAATGATGTGATCCTGTGGAAGTGAGGAGGAGGAAATCGATCTTGAAAAGTTGTGAGTGAAGTTTAACAGTACTTGGCTTTGGAAGAGCTGGACGCCTGCATCATTCATTCAAAAAGAAGAACATTTTTATTTTAAATAAATGAATAAAAACTGTCTATTGTGCAGCACTGCAGGAGAATAACTCAATAACAATGTTCTAGTAGCTGTGTTAGCTAAAATAAACATCATAAACTGTCAACCAGGATTAATCTTTTATAAATGTTGTGTATATATATATATATATATATATATATATATATATATATATACATAGTGTATATTATTAAAAACAGACTCAATAAGCAAAATATATAATGGTAGTTTTCATTTCAAATCAACAGTAGTTGGTGTAGTACTGCTGGATATAAAACGCCTTCATTAGAGTTTATAGAATTTTATTTCATTTCTAATGTGCTTTTTGGTTTGCTTTATTGGATCACGACCAGAAGCTTCACAGTGCCCAGTGGCAAGTGTTAGTGTAAAAAGTGACCTGTCGCTCTAAACCATTGATGTGGTCCTATGTAGATGTCAGTGCTTACAACGGACCTCTCTGACCGCACTGTCTGTAGAAGGATGATGTCCCCTGGAATGGTTAGCAACACCAAAGCTGTCCAAACACATTTCACGGTCTCGCTTCAACTTCTCTGACATAGCACGACAATGAGAGACAGCTGACATCTCTTCAACATTTACTGTACATGTCGAACGTGACCGTGTACAAGAATGGGACTGATAACTGGCGCCACTGTTGATGACTTCCTGCTGGCAGTCAGACCGAGTTTTTAACTTTATTTCTTTATTATTCAACCTAATAACAGTACAGCTCATTAGCATGGAAACAAGTAGTGTCCAAAGGCTGAAAATTCATGTGTCATGCATGTCTGTCTCATCTTTCTCTGAGGCAGCCTTTGCCATAAGGAGCAACACTTTGTGCTCATTACAGCTTTTTTATTTTATTTTATTTACACAAATTCAAAATACAAAGGGGACTTTTGGCATTGTTACTTCAGTTGAAAAACAAGCATGCCTTGTGAAATTAACAATTGAATATTCTATTAAACCAGAAAAGAAAATTGACATATAGATAACAGACTCCTACAGACATTGGCAAGATGATTACAGAAATATAATGCAACTGAATCTAACATGGCACAGTGCCTGAGAACAGGTTGGCTTCTATTCTCGAAAATAAAATAATAAAAACTGGGATGACCTTGAATTAGCTGGAAGTCTAAAATTACTGCTGGGGGGTCAGTTAGGGTCCCTGTCTAGGGAATGGAGAACCACAGGCCGTGTTTTGCCTTGGCGGTGAGGTGGAGGAGAAACAGTCAGTGACAGATGAGTGAAAGATAAAGAGTGTGACTCTGTAGTAGACTTTATCCTCACTAGATCTGTTCACTTTTATTCTTTGTATTTCCTCTTTCCAGGTTGGCCATGAAAAGCCAAGGTCACACTGACTACACACTACAAACATTAAACCTTTAAGGCTAGAACAGTAAAATCCCAGACCCCTTAATTTCTTTTATGGAAATGGCAAGCAATCTTTTTGACTCATTACTATTAATTGGAAATGTATGCAGTAAAACCTTTATACTCTAATGTAAAGGATTTCACATATTTTGTGGTGATTAGATCACAGGACAGATTGAAATACAAAGTGGTGACATTAAAGGAAAAAATAGATCAACTTTAGATAAGTTGGATGGATTCAGGCAGTAGAAAATGTAGAATTCATTTCAACACAAAACCTGATATCTTCACAAAATATGAGCACTAATACAGACTAGCATCTAACTTAGTTTCTTGAGCAGATTTAGATCACTGTCTAAAGATACAACATTGAATGAGATTGATTGTCAAAATATTAGCATAATCCCTAAGGCTATTCCAAAAAAAAATCTTCTCTAAAACTCATGTATTTAATTCTTGTTCTGCACTACTCTATACAGAGTGCAGAGTTGAGATGCAGTTCACGGTCTGAAATATTCATGGACAAAAAATGTTCCATCTTGTGTAACAAGTTGTAGCCTCAAGAAGAGGAGTTAAGGTTAACTGACATAGCTTTGGCAGAAATTCAAAGTAGCCTAGAGAAATATCGCCCAACATCTTGAAAAATGCCTTTCAATGCAACATTTTCATGGTCTCTGCTCTGAAACCAACGTGCCAAAGTTCATGGCTACTCCAGACAGCAAAGATAATTTAGATGTGTTCCTCAAAATGTCAAAATGGACCATTACGCTTTTGTGTGTGTTATTGTTATATATATATATATATATATATATATATATATATATGTGCGTGTCAGCAGAATGTGGGTTTTATTCAAATAGATGATACATTTGAAGCTTAATCTGAAAATCAAATCTTGTTTTTGCCCGTGGTATCGACTCCTGTTACCATTTCTGTCAAAATGTAGGCTGCTTTTAAGACTGACACTTGTATCTATCACTTGTCAACAGACATGCTAAATACAAAATTACATATTTATCACTCTGTGTGCAGCTTACTGAGCAGAAATCAATAAGATCAAACATGACAGCATGAAAAACAGGCATTTTTTAAGGTGTTGACAAGGACAGCACAGGCAACAACACTTGACCTTGTGGCACTTTCACATGGTCTATTCTAAAATGCACTCCACAGCCTCCTTTCTTTCTGCCTGTCCTTTATGAACATGCCTCGCTGAAAGATGGCAAACTTAACCTATCATTAAGTCCATAACCTTTGACCTCTGGGACTATGTACAGCAGCTGAGGAATGGTTGAATTTCAACACATAAATGAATAGAGGGTAAGAGGGCGTTTGGCTCTAAATGGTGTCCATCTGGAAGATCACAGGGCAAATGAGCGTGACTGGCCCTTTGCCAGCCATTTAATTAATTAACAATGATGAGAGAAAACACCCAATACACATCCAAAGACACCGGCACATGCTTCAGTAATATGACAGAGGCGAACAATTAGAGAATTCAAATAAAGTCAAGGATTCCTTAGACAAGATGTGGGTATAAACAACTGTGTTGCTGAAGCTGCCATCTACATTTTAAATGTTTCTCATCCAGTTTCTCTCAAAGGTGCAATCATTCATATCTAAGAAGGGGTGATATTGGAGTGTCACAGTGGCTTCAATAAAATCGCAGTCCCCTGAAGCTATCTGCAGTCTATCTCCATTACAGTCAAGCACCCTCATGAACCCTGCCTCTCTTGATATCACCTTTCATGAAAGAGCCTTTCCTCATTGTCTCTTTTCATTTTTGTGTATTCATTGTTAATAGAGGCCAAACACTCCAGTGGTCACAGATATTCACAAAGGTAAATAAGAGCAACAAAAAAGGGCCTGTAAGTTTGAACAGCATCCAAATAATATATATAACATGAGCTATCTGTTATGGGTTATTATGTTAGCTAAAATTAAGAATGCTTTTGGAAGGATGATGAGAGAAGCCAGAGATTTATGTTGATTACCTGGGAGTCTCACTCATCAAATAAACGCTGTTGACCATAAGGAACAGGAGAATATTATGAGCATATTGATATCATGTCAAGTGTAAGCCCCTTAAGCTATTGTATCTGCTTGAATGAAGCTGAATTATTCACACCTGAGCAAATAAAGTATTGGCAGGTATCTTACTTTGAGTTGTGAAATTGAGTTTGACGCAAACACCCCCCAGAACACCCCCCACACACTCACATACACACCATTCTCTTTTGCATTCATTACACACTAAATTGCATTAATCTGATGCATTTAGAACATTTTCTGTTAAACCATGGTAACAGCAGTGTTTGACATATGGTGCTCCCCTGCATCACACTTTACTGTTGACGAAGTGGCATTATCATTTTCCCCATAGGTTTTTTTCTCACCTACACTGTTAGGCATAATTGTCACTGTGTCAAAGTGGCAGAAGCAGGTGTCTAAAGGATTGAGTTAGTTAAAAAATACCCAGATTGTTACCTCCTTATTATGGATGTGCGGAGGGCCTATTTGTATTTGTATCTGTTTTTGTTGAGGCGGCAAATTATTTGTATCTGTATTCAAATAAAAGTGGAAAGAGGCGTAAAAATCCTGTTTTTGTTTTTGTTTTTATTACGCTTTCAATTTTAGAAAATTAAAGTGTTGCAATAAGTGTCCATGAATAAACTACCTTACAAAGGAGGTCCCCACATTGGGTCTTGAACTGGAGTCTCCCAGATCATAGACACCTACACTGACTACTGAGCTACAACTTTACTCATTGTCTCATTGCAGACAGACCTCTACCTATTTACACACCCATAACACAGAAACAGCACACCATGTAACGTGTAGGGAAGAACTTTGAAAGCAATTATTGCTTTGCGCTTTTCATTTATCGCCTATTTTTTATAATTTAACTTTGTGGAAAGGAGAAGGGGAACAACAGGTTATGGAGAGTCCCTTGGGAGCACTTTGTGTGTGTCAGTAGCTCAGCTTTATCTCTGGGGAACACCCCCAACTCCGAGAGTGATGTCCAAATTAGGAAATGTGCATCATGTAGCAGCGGATGTGACTCCCCTCGTTGAGACCTGCTGATAGAAGTAACAGCGGAGCAGAGGACAGAGACTTAGATAGCGATGTAACCGACCTGCGCGATGGTATTTGACATGATTTTTTTTTTCTTCCCAAAAACAAATAATTTTTTAAATATTTGTATGAATCAAAGGAATACCCACTATTTGTGCTTTTCCAAATTACGTATTTGTATTCACACCCCTACTCCTTATTCCCTAACTCAACATCTTGTTCAATTGTACCTACATGTATGCATCAGTGCGTACTGTACTGGTACACAATGGTTAGTACAAAAAATGATGCTGTAAATTTGGAATAATGTTACATGGTTCAAACATGAGTATGATACTTAAATGGATATATCAAGAGATGCACACATACTGTATGTTCTATGATAAAGTCTACGATCTTCTTTTGTTGACCTTCAAATACGATCGGTGGAGTTCAGTGTTATTCAGTCATCATTTTAGGATGATTTATCCTCCTCTATCTAAATTGTCTCTGCAGAATTCTGTTTAGCCTTTCACCTGATATCATTTAACTTTTTGTCTTACATTGTACAGCAGGTCTCCGAGAACAACCGCAAAATGGTGACCCAATGCGTAATCCTCTCCCACACTAATTTCACATCATCTGCCCTCTGTGGTTTATTTATGGGGCTGTATATTTCAATTTGTGGCTAAAAGTCCAGGCTGGTAGGATGTAGACATAAAGCTTTTCCATGTGTGCATGATTTCATGATGACTGTGGTTTACATTAGGAATCATGTGCTGATAGTGTACACAATGAGAAGATTAGAGGAAAAATTGTGCACTAACATCTGTGTTTTGCATACACAACTTTGTAATAGTGATCAACTTTACCTATTTATTCCTGTGCTTTGATTCTGATTCTCTGTCAGGTAAACCTTCCTCCTCACTGTCTTGTGTATTTAATATCCTACCTGACATGTTGTAGCAGTCCCTGCAGTTTGTTGACACTCGTATCTTCTTTGAACGTGGATCCAGGCAACAGGCCCAGCGACAAACTTACATCAGGCCACATCCTGTGCTTCTCTAGTGAATTCATGGTTCTTGTCACTTCAAGTGTAAGTGTTTTTTTATTTAATTTTGCAAACTGTCACATTAAGGTTTACGTAAACTAAGGCAGTTAAAGAAATCAGATGAATTGACAGGTATCTTATCAATTCAACCATTCTGACAGCCTGAGCTGTCCACACTCTCATACTCCTGCACTGATTTAGTATCTTTTAGTGGATCCTTGTGTGCCCCAGTTGGAGGAGAGATGTGGTGGAGGCTGTGGTGATTCCAATCCAGCAGCATCCTGCAATCTTGGTGCCAATTTCAAGTGTCTCTTGCAGTCCGTCACCCACCTCAGAGCAGGTCGATATCTCACCACACTTGTGTGCCATAATATTTTGGTCATTTTATCAGGTGAAGGCACCTCAAACCTCTCTTGAATCACACAAACACTTTTATTCATTTTTTTTCATATCAATCTACTTTTTTTAAAAACTTTTTTTTGTTTTGTTGTTGTTGTTGTTGTTGTTGTTGTTTTACTTTTTCTTCAATCAGCTGATCACACAGAAAAAATGCAGTTTATTTCACTTACTGAATTAAAATACAACACACAAAATACTAGACCACATTTTAAATAATATTTTTTATGGCAATATGGCAGTATTTAACTGCAGATGGTTATTGTGTGGATTGCGATGACAACATGTGCAGAAATGTGAATTAAACTTTAAAAGAGGCATCATCTGCTTTTATATTTGTACTGCTGTATTCATATTTGAAACTCTGCAAATCCTGGACAACAATACGTTCCTCTTATGGAAACTCACAGGATTTTGGAAAATTCCAATGTATCTGCCAGATCCAACAATAGCGGCACTAGTCTGTTACTGTCCCTCATTCACCCTCCATTGAAATGCTGGTCACCTTTAATCCAACAATGTGTGAAGTTGTGCATGTAGATGTAGTGTATGATGATCTTTTTCAATACAGACCAACAGTTGTGTTAACTGTAGTTGAATGAGAATATTCTCATCTGCCCAAACAAACAAAAGAATTAAACATCAAACAGGTTTCTTCCAGAAATGTGCAAAGATGATTTTTTTTTCCTATATTGTTTGTCCCTTATAAAATACAAAATAAATAAACAGTAACCATCAAAGTTTCCTTTTAGCACCTTATTAAACACATGTAATCGTTCACATTTAGGATTTAAAAAATAACTGCTTAAAAAGACAGAAATACAGATAGAAATACATACCTTAGCTTAGCGGCCTCCTTTTATTATATTGAGCCTCTAATCTCTCTTTAATCACACAGAGCTGCTTATCAGTAGCTGAACTTGTTTAATATTAAATCTTTAATTGATTCAGAACCCCTTGGTTTACCAAATTTAAATTAAAGGATATTTCAGTGAAATGATAGTCAAATAATCAAACTGCAACATATCGGGTGACTGTGGGTGGTCACTGGAGTCTCGAATCAAGCTCAGAGTAGTGACTCTCACTAAAGCTAATACCTGATGCTGTTTCTGAGAAATAGTAAAATGCAATTTAGCTGACCAGCGGTGGTGTGACAAACATGTACCTCTGTCTGATCACCTAGTTTGTGTCTCACAAGTAACATCGTTTCATCCTTGGTGCACAGCAGGAATTGTTATGTTCAGTCAATGGCCTGATGCGCTCAAACTGCTGCAGACTGCAGTCTAAATTGAATTAGTCAAAGACCCGTCTTACAACTTAATCAGATACACTTTCAGACCACTAATTAAGAAGAATAATTACATATCCCTGTCCCCTGTGGGGCAGAGAACTCCTAAGCGTGTGTTTTAGAGGGACTATTATTAATTACGGTGGCTAAGGAGTGAAATGATTATGGCTTTCTGCATTGTCATGTCAAGTGTGGCGTGACTGAGGAAATAATTGTTTTGATCTGCTCTGCTGCGTTCAAAATCTCAAGTCAGTCTGATAAACAATTCAGAAACGTCATGTTATAATTGTCTTCTTAAAGTTTTCCCTCAAAAGTGTCTCTCTTAAATTAGTGGAAAAGTTTCCTTTCCACCCCCATCAGTTTTTTCTGCTCATTATAACTCCCTAATCCTGGCCTATATTATACAGCTGTGACAGGGGCTGATCCACACTGAATCCCTAAAGAGGTTGAGTGAACCTCTGCTGGATTGTGGGAGCTGGAAGGTAGCACTTGGTCAATATCAGGTATTGCCTATTTAGACGAGAGAAGAGGAGCCCTTGTGAACACGGGGATCATACTCTCTTGAAGTGTAATAAATTTACTTGATTGATTGAAGGAAGTAGTTCACACACAGACTTACCAAGCAAACACATTTGTCTTATGCCTATGAAGTGGGATCATTTTAAGAATATAAAAAAACATTCTTCACATATCAGAATAAAAATAAATTTACCTACAGTACAGATTTCAGCTGATCATTAAATTTATCATCAAAACTAGTGCTAGATGAAAGCCTATGGGGGTAAATTTTTCCACACATGAAAAAAGTGACTCAACACACTGCTCAAAAAGAAGTTTAAAATGTTTTACCCTGACATAAACCAATTCTTTTTAAGCATGAGTTAGCCCCTCAGCTCAAAAACATCCTGCTCCCTTTGGGCATGTATGTGATGAACTGTATTTTCAGAATACAGAGAGTGATTGCCAGAAATGTCAATCCCAAGAGCTTCTATTATAATTCTGTCTTGTCTTTCAGCATGTGGTACCTCCTGCGGCAGCAAAGTTATCATTAACAAACTCTTTCCAAATGCTTTACTTTGCATGGTTCTCTCTTTCTCCCAGCAAACACCTGTCTTCTGTGACGACTACCAATTAATGTTTCTAAACTTATCTGTAAAGTGGAGGATTTAATGACTTTAGCAACGTGTTGTGGCATGAGGTGACAGTAAATCTTGCATAGCAACACTTAAGAGATATGTAGGTCACATTAAGGTCACATGTAAATGATTTGTGTGAAGAATTAGATTCGTAATGTAACAAGACACAACACAGACATCCTTTTCTCATCACACATAATTGCTTCAGGCATACACCCTGTAATACGCTTATAAGATTAAGACTCACAGAATGAATGTGTCATCTGCAATTCAGAAAGAGATGGACATTTTCTTTATTAAGCATGACGACATAAGTCACAAAAGTTGAGTCACTCTGCTAAGCAAATGCACAAACTTATGGCACTTAATTTCTTCTTTTTTTGTCTCTCTTTACATATTCATGATAGTTTTATAGTCCAGTGGGTCTCCCTGTCTGCAGGCAGCACAAAGACAGGAGGGGGAGTGTATAACAAAAGTATGCGATGGAAAGCTGATAACCATCAGTGCTTCACAGATGACACATTGGTATGGGTAATGTAGATACAAGCACCTCCTTCCTGCTCCCGAGTGCCATTCCATATACACCTCTGTTAAAGCACAGAGCGATCAATAGAGTCACAGAGATAAGAGCTCTCCTCATCTGATAAGGCTCTTGAAAAATCAGTTTTTTTCCCTAAAGGCTAATCACTGATTAAAGCCACTCACAGTGAATTTTTAGATACCTTCTTGATAATACAGGGTTGCCCTGCATTGCTTTTCTTGCAGTTTAAATACTCTAAATTTATTTTTCCTCAATAGCAAAGTTGTAATTAAAAAATAAAAGAAGACTTCAAAAAGTGCTGCCCTTGGCGTTGTAGAATCAATCATTTATCCTTTATTAGCACAGGAGAACAGAAAAACACTTTTCCTCCCAAATACTAGCTAACACAGAAAAAGTATGGTATTATTACGGTCATATAATAACTAGGATCTACCTAAGACAGCTTTCATTATGAATTATTCATATCCAGGATGGTACAACTGCCACTGTGATTAGCTGCACTTGTATAAAAAGTCTGGCTGATATTTTACCTTCTACAAAAAACAAAAAATGAAGGAAAAAAACCTAAGACAGGGAGCAGAATGTCAAACACAAATGGTCAAATTGGACAATGTAGAAGTGTTCAGTGTTGTTAGGTTTCTGCTTTAGGGTAGTATTAGGGTAACAGCACAATTTTTAATCAAAAACTTAAATCAAAAATCCATGGCTAGATTAGCAAGAAAATACTGTATGTTTTTTGTTATTTGGGTGAACTGATCCTTTAATTGTTTTGACTAAAATACCAATAACAGCACCATTAGAACATTTTACTCATCCACCTTTTAAATCATCTTTGCTGTCACTAGTTGAACTTATGCACATTTTATACATCTACATGGATTCCTCATAAGGATCTTAAAATGCATCAGAACAAAATTCTTATTGTCAGGCCTGTTTTGACAAGTAACTTTCAATCATACATAGACGCAGATTTATGAAACAGTCAAATCAGGTGTTTTCTTCATTAAATGTCTGGGACTCCCTTCTAGCCAGAAGAACTGAAGAACAACCTTTTATAAGACGATGAAGGGTCTCTTAACTCTCCTACCACAGTCTAGTGGATAGTTTCATTCTAGCCTGACTTCATTATGAGGCTTTTCCCAAGAGCCAATAGTATGGAACAGTACTTTATTTATTCTCTGTTGCCTTCACTCAGTCCTCCATTGTTCCTAACAAATACATGTCATTTAAATAGCTGAACAATTTCAAGCCACGTAAATCAATAAACACACCATACTAGAAGAGATGCCATCATAACTTAGACACAGGCTCTCGTTCATTTTATAAAAATCAATACACTCTTTCAAGGGATGGAAAGAAATTACTTCATTACTGCAAATTCCCGTAATCAGTGCATAATGAATATGTTCTCACAGGGGTTAAAAGAAGTCTCAACCACAACTGTGGCAACTATCCATCAAGACTTTGGGTCAAAGAGGTTCAGAACAGAGAGAAGACAACAAACAATTTTCTGTGCACAGAAGATCTTTCATGTCAGTTTTTTTTAAAATATCCAATTATTTGTGAGTGTCATTTGAGAGCAGTCCTGTTGAAAATGCATGTGCAGTACTTTGGGAGGTTTAAAGTGGTTTAAAGTGGATTTATAACTGGAGGCCACCAAACTGTGTCCACCTAGAGAAGAAACTCATGTCAGCTATAATAAATCCAGAAGGCGAATCTCATTATGTTCAACCTTGTCACTGGATCTCAACTTCAATACAGTATAGTTATTATGAAACAGTGACAGACTGTGTATAATGTTTAAAGTCAAGTTAATTCAGTGGCAAAAGATAAAGGTTCATGGTCAAGTGCTTTTCTTCGTTCCACTTACGTAAGCCTAAATAGTCCATTTACACCACCTGTCTGTCAGAAAACACCAAACTGTGAATAGTGTTAAGGTGCATTGGCATGTATGCACATGCAATATTTGTTCTTGACAGCGTGATAATGACATTTGCTTTGCTACATAAGGGAACATTTCCAGAGCAGTTTGGAATGGCTGTCATTAAACACACAGCGGTAGCATTAACTATTTAAACCAGCAGAGATGTGGATAATAATCTGTTGCCCTACCAACAAGTGAACTTACATAATAAATGACTTTATTATAGTATTACATTTATCAATGAACCATGTGTGCCATTGTTCAATGAGTCATAGGCAATCAGCGTAGCCCTAGCAGATGCTGATAAAGAAATGTGTATGTTGTTTTGCCAATAATCAACACGCCTGAACAAAACTATCCATGCCCCATAAAACATAAACCAGTCATAGGGACATTGATCTTTTTAATGATCATCCCTTTGCCAAATGACACACTAATGAAATGTTCATATTTTTCAATTTTTATTTTTTCCTTCTCATCCGGAAGGTGCCAAGTTGTCTGGTGTGACCATCTGTGTGTATCTTTTCCAAGAGTCACCACATTGAGCTGAGAAATAGGATGTTATTACGGAGAGGTTTCAGTTTCAGACACCACAGCACAATTCATTTTCGGATGTTAGCATTACGACAATATTCTAGCACCAAAGCATTTCGATGTTGACTAGACACTGATGACAACCTGAACCAACCATGAAAACAGGTGAATCGATAGCCTAAATGAAAATTTAGGTTGTTACCACGCACTGACCACATATCCCATCTAAATCTAAACCTAGACATTTGGTTTAGATTTTTGTGTTCATTGTATTGTTGTGATTGGGAAAACCAAGCTTTAGGATTGGACAGTATTATGGTGTCATAATAACTTAATATTCTTTTGGTTGCCTAACCTTAACAAAAGTTCTTTCACACATCTCATCTTATAATTGGGCGCATTAATGTCAGTGTCTCTGCAGAATGAAATTTGCTTGTATTTGCTCCGTCGACCAGGATGAGCATATTCAACCTGATGAGAGCTGTCAGTGTAAAAGGGCAGCAGCAGCAGTTCTCCTCGTACACTTCTCTTCTTCAATAGCCAAGGATCACTTTTGTTTGATGGCAAACTGTTGTGCTGCCTGTTCTTCCCCAGCTTGGTCACCACAGTCAATCGTTGCTGGCTCTTCTCTATGTGCTAAGAACACCACAGCTGGGATTGTACACAAAATGGATTGCGGTGACTGTGGAGCTTTGTCAGGTGAAAGATGGCAGCAGCTATGAATGTACTTCCAGTAGTGCTTCCCAATAACAAAGATGACTTAAAGCTATTCAAAGGAACCAAATGACACCCTATTGTCCTTCTCTAGAGTAGTGCCATGTACCTTCACTGTTCTGCCTCCCTCATCAGAGAGGTCAGACTTTCCTGCTGTTTCAGAGGGAAAGACAGGCATTTTGTGTAACAGCGTCTTCCATGGAGAGTCTCGAGGGCACAACTTGTGATCCAAATGTAAATAAATGGGCAGCACTACCATCAGAATTTGAAGCAAAAAGGCATAGAACCTGCTAGCACTTTCATATTGATTAACAGGTTAACAATTGAAAGTAAGTTATTATTTTTAATGCTATGAACAATTTGTTAGTACAACAGGAGAGTGGTCTTATATTTTCAGTTGTAACTAGATGAGAAATGTCCAAATACCATCCCCCCCACCACCCCATATCTGTAAGTCAGTTGTAGATGGTGTGACTTACTCACAATGAAGAAGAGAGAATGAGGAAATTTCAGTAAATGTTAACCCCATTATTGTTATTATTATTATATTGCTAAGCTACTACTGATCCAACAATCCTCCATTCTGTTGTAGTGACTCAATTACTCAGACAAAGGTGGTTAAGGCTGTAGACACTTGTCCTTGGATTCCCAAACTGAACAGCGGACTATTAGATAATGACAATCTCTTCTCTCGCCTTCAAAAAAAGACATAACAACAATGATCCACCAGCTCTTAATAGTTGTGGTCTCTTTTAAGGATGTCTTATCTATTAAAAGAAAAGACACTCTCCATGTCAAGGTTGGGCCTGATGAATGCAGATTGTTTTGTGCACTCTGTGTCACTGCTGTTTGACCCAAGTGCTGGCCTTGACATGATTGATTACGGCAGTCTAGATGATAGATTGAGAAATTGTGGTGATAACTGTGGAACTGCCCTGGTCTGGTTCTCAGGACAAGAGGTTGTCTAGGATTGTAGAAAATTGGGGGGTGTTAGTCCAGTGGCTACAATGAACCCCATCCCTCCCACAAATGTTAGTCTTCCTGCTTTCATGAAATGTTTACATTGCTTTGTTTGCATCTTGTACAACTATGCTGACAGTATATACACATATGGCTACTGGGTTCACACTAGATGTCAGAATGCTACATTTGTTGTCAGGGGCATGCCAGATGTGGTAAATCCAACAAAAATAAATTTTGCACATCAGATATACCTTTCCATTTCAGCCCTATATAGGAATTATGTTCATATTAGTATTGGTTCAAAACTGATTCTGCAGCACGCAATTTACAGTATAGAGGTTGTGGGGATTTGTGGAGTTCGCCTCTAATTAACTCAGACCAAGGATTACTGTTGGGCACTGACCAACTGGGCATAGACCAGAGGGTATTGCATGACCTTGTAAAATGCTTCGGTAGCCCATTTGGTCCAGGGTGCCAGTCTCTCTGTGCAAGTTCCCAAATCCGGATTTAGCTAGAGACCCAGACCATCACACTTCCTCATCCATGCTTTTATACAGACAGAGGATTTGTAAGTAATCAACAAAAGTTGGGAGACCTGTTGGCATTGTTGTTTGCATCAACAAGGTTTATTTTCTCCCATTGCTGCAGAAAAGCTTTAAGTTGTTAACCCATTACTTGAACTCTGAAATATACATTATATTTCAGTTTTTGGTCATCTAAACTTTTTGTTTTTT
This sequence comes from Thunnus thynnus, assembly GCF_963924715.1. Taxonomy (NCBI): domain Eukaryota; kingdom Metazoa; phylum Chordata; class Actinopteri; order Scombriformes; family Scombridae; genus Thunnus; species Thunnus thynnus. The sequence continues at coordinate 14,983,667 of NC_089517.1, forward strand.
GTTTTTTTTACCTTTTTACCATTTAAGGTTATTCACTGGATTTTAACTGCTTAAATTTCAATAAAAACTGGAACATTTAGGATGTTCTAAATTTTTTTGGCTTATAGTATAGTAAGAATAAAACATTAAAAAAAAACAATGGTATTGAACATCCTTGTTTAGTACAGTATGGCACCCACAGAAAGGCCCAATGCCTGCTCTGCAAAACAAATTAATGACACAATTCAGGGCCAGGGTTCAAGCGAGGACATTATGCTCCACACACAGTCACTACACCAACAAACAGACCATACCTTATTTATTTATTTATTTATTTATTTATTTTCCAAAATTCAATTAAAGGATAAATCCCTTGAGATGCACCATCTCATTTTTGAGGGGGTGCTCAGGCACAAAACATAAAAGTTACAACATTTAAACCAAACAAAATACATTAGTAATAATAATTATAATAAATTAAGCAATACAATGACACAAAACAATCAACATAGTATCATGAACATGGACATACGCATAAGGGCTCTCACACCTTCCCATACCACACCTGCTACATCTGTTACACAAGTCATCTGTACAAAGAATGAACAATAAAAAAAACAAATGAATAGATCAAATAACATTATGTCAAGGTACTGAGCCTACTTATAAACTAAAATGAGGGTACATGCAATCAAAAACAAGAACAAGTAAATTTAAGGTAAACAAACAAAGAAGTCTTGAAGTCATGGAAATAAGTAGTCGAGTGAGTTAGTCAAATTATTCCAATCTGATGGTGCTTTAAACTTAAAAGCACATCTCCCAGTTTCTTTAAAGATTCCAGGCACAATTAAAAAAAGGATGTTGAGTGTGTCTGAGAGAATACGATGATCTGAATGGAACCAAAAGATGTTTTAAGTATACAGGAAAGTTAAAGTACATGCATTCCAAAACGAAGAGCAACCAATGACAATGTCTCCTAGAATGAGGTAGTAGTCAGTTCAGTGTGTCTTACATCAAACAATGATGCATGCGGTAAGGACACCTCAGGACAACTCTACAAATATTATTGTAAACTACATTTAAAGGCTGAAGATGGGATTCAGAGGTGTTCTGGTATATGATATCACCATAATCAATAATGGGAAATAAAAGCTGTTAGACAATTAGTTTTCTTACTTGGAGAGTAAAACAATTAATTGACCAATATAGTATTCTGAGACTGGCATTTATTTGATTTCTAATAAGATCAATATGAGGTCTAAAAGAAAATTCAGAATCATTTTTAGAATTTAAATTTATCAACTTTAATAAGTGGAGACCCATCAGTAAAATGAATGGCCAACTCAGTAGGTGAATGATTAAGATTATAACTAGTACCAAATAGCACGCTACAAGACTGATTGTTATCTCTCTTTTTCCTCTTTGTCTTTGTCGGGTAATTTTTCTGTCTGCCTGATCTGCTCTTGCTTCTTTGTTTATTTTGTTAATTAAGCCACTGCCTCATGCCCTGAAAAATAAAAGATCAGACTTTGTCACATCTTCCTTTAAAGTGCACCAAAATATGCTCACAAAAACAATTATTAGTTCTCAACTGCTTTATGTGTTCACTAATGTATTTCTCTTTTAGCTTCAAAAGTACCAACGCCATCTGTTTTCTCTGAGGCTGAGGGACAATGGATGGTTAGATGAGATGGTCCTTAGAGCCTGTTTTTTCTCCATAGTCTGTGCTGCTTTATATCATTTCAATAACTCTAGCATGCTTTCATTTTAAATTAGATACATTTAAAATTGTTCTTCTCCACTTATTCCAGAAACAATTTACATCACCATGCATGCAATTAACTCATATTAGGCAACACATTTTTTTTAAATTCACATTTACTTTACCTTACTACATCAAATCATCCCATCATTAAAACAACTATGGGTAATACAAAAAAGTCAGAGGCTAAATTACAGTTCTGTGTTTTTTCTTCTAAGGCCATGTTAAGACCGACATTAGCCCCGCATGCAAAAAATGCAGCCCTTTTATTTATTTGAAAGGAGCCAGTAGTGCAGCACAGTGGGGGTGACAACGCAGAGGGCAGTACCGTGGCATCTGATAAACCTTTAAACACATTAATCTGCCATTCAAAATGGACTTCCTTGATTGTATTTCCTTGCCTCAGTGGTATCTGACAACATGCCTCCACCAGCGCAGTCCCCTGTCTTGTTTTAACACATGGCTGTTTTTGGTCTTCATGTCCACTTAGGCTCACAGCTACTTGATGCTGTTGACAAGTCATTGCCGTTTGACAGATGAAGGTAGAGAAAGTGTCGCTGGTTGGCTGAGGTCCTGATTGCCAGCTGTAATGTGTAAATGACAATCAACTATATGAGGAGCAGAGACTCCAGACACTGAGTTGTATGTACTTGCAATACATCATATTAAGGAGACAGTATAAAAAAGATGCATAAAAGAAGATTTAATTTTTATTTTTCAGAGCAAATCCATTTCACCATCAATGCCATCAGTGCCATATAAACATACACCACAGCAACACTTCTGCCAGTTGTTACCAAAATTAAGCTGTCAAACTACCAGTGCTTAACTATCTGTGCCTTAGTGTAATAAAACATGCAAAGTGGTTGCCAAAAAAACAGCCAGAGACTGTCAAAATGGATGAACGTGATAATGATGCAACATCCAGATGCTGCAAACCAGTTTAGGTAAAAGAATAAGACAAATCTTTCTTGTGAAATAACGAGAACACACACAATGCAGACAATTGTGTTTGTGTATACTAAAAGTAAGAGGCTGATTAGGAAAATATTTTTCAGGGCCTTTAAATACTGTGTTCCAGTAATTATATTGAGTGAGTGGACAATTATTATTCACAAATCTTTGTATAATTAGATCAAATGAATCACTTGTTCCTGTAACTGTGTTACAACAAGCATTTATTATATATGTGTGTGTGTGTATATATATATATATATATATATACACACACACATAAGGAACTGAAATAAAGTCTAAAACCAAGCTTTAAAGGTGTTTGGACAGATAGTCATCCAGGTTACATAAAAACGTTTTTTTCAACAACATTTAAATAGCTATATTCTGATACAGTATGTACCATGCTTGGTAAAGACGTGTCAAATGTCAAACGCTGTTGAAGCGTTGGTTATATGAAAACAAAACCTCTGAAAGATGTGACTTTTCAACCCAAGTTAACCCTCTTTTAACCTGATGCCAAGATGTCTTTTCATCTTAAAATGACCAAAACTATTCTCATTGCATTGGCCTTAGTGAGTGTCTTAGTGGCACATGTAAAAAAAAAAAAAAAAAGTTATAGGTCATAAATGCACCTCTGTGCAAATCTGTATTTATCCTTCAATTAAATGGCAAATGACCTTGCTTTTAAACTTTCAGACTGGTGGCAAGCAGACTTTGGAAGACATGAACTAGCAGCACTTTGTCCATGTTAGAGTTGAAAATAAGTTGGATATCAAAAGAAACTGGTCTTGCCTACCACTGGGACTGTAATACACACACACACACACATACACACAGGAGAATGGCACTCATGGGGTTCACTCCCACACGTATTGGGCGCAAATAATGTGGAAGGGGTGTAACAGTGGGAGGCAACGGAGCAGTAACGGAGAGTAAAATCCACTGGTATCATACACGCTCTGCTACACCTGGGTGTGATACTTTTAAAGGGAAATTATGACATCTGGTTCATTAGAAGATATTATTCAGTACCAAAGTACAGTTTTAACATCTGGTTAAGTTATTCAGTAACAAAATTCAGTTTTCATCACACCTGTTGCAGGGACACCAACACCATTATCAATTTATCAACCAAGACATCTTTTTTTCCATGCTTCGTGAAAAACGACATTTCTCACTCCCATGTAGTCGCTGATTAGCTGCAAAATGTCATCCACTTTCTAATGTTTGAAATGGCTGTTTTTGTCTAGAATATACAGGTTTGTTTCACTTGGTTGCTTTGGAAATGAAAGACCAGAGCCGTGCCAGCATACTGGCAAAAAAAAGTCTCTGCTCTTCTCTGCAGAGAAATGGGAAGAGAAAAGATTTTTTTCCCTTCGTTTTTCACATTGAGTGACTCAATTTCACGCTCCATTGGCATATCTGGGGTGACGCGCCATGAAATCAGTCCAATTCTGGGATTTCAGAGGAACAGTATTTTGAAACCTCCTGAGATATGTGGCCATATTACTTTCTCCACCTTTGGACAGATTACACTATTATGTGACAGTAGCAAAGGTGAAACTGTAGTGATGGTATGTTCTCTTTGCTGGTAAACTGGTTTCTAACAGCTCTCCGAACAGAAACTATTGAAGAAATCAAGTGATTCAACTAAAGGTATCAACTCATTTTGTAACTTAAAAGTATTTTTTCACGTTGAAAGCTAAGAGTAGAGTGCTGGGTGAAAAATGGCTTCAGCTCTGGTTTTGCTCTTAGTAAGTGACTTCCTGGGGAGAAAAAAAACATCACAGCCAGTTTACAACAAGTTATAGTTACAAAACGTTTCTAAGTTTGTACTAGATGATTATTATTTCCAGTGCTTTACAAATTGGTAATAATTTGTCACAATGTAAAATTAAAAATGATCTTCAGGTTCTACAGATGCCTGGTATATCTAACTTGTCTATTTTAAAAGCTTTTTATTATTATTCATCAGAAGGAAACTCTCATTTGCCCCCTTAATTCTGGGCAAAGCTTTAGATATGAAGCTTCTGGGCCATTTAACATCCATTAGGTAGTCACTAGAATTTGACCTTGACCTTATTACATTTATTACAATAAATAATCAAAGAGTATATATACTTAGTTGCCAGTTTACATGGCTAAAACTAATGCAGTCTTAATATAGCAGCCCTGCAAGCCTACCTTAAAATATCATAATGTTTTTGTTTAAAATGTTTTAGGGTGCAATTTTATGATCTTCGGAGCATGTATTGCTTTATATGGAGGTTTTTTTTTCCAATATTTTGTCCCCCCCATTTATATTAATGAAGGTTGGTATAATTAATATATAATGTGTTAGTGGTAGTAATAAATGTTAGATTCTTCTCCCTCCAGAGTGAAGGAATTGCTCAGTCCATGAGAGGAATCCTCTGACACTACTAGCTGAAAAGACCAAACAGTACAAAAGTAGCACAAGATGTACACCATCATCATTCATGTATTATGCTGTTAATGTTCTTTAAAATATCCACATTTTCAGCAAGTTGTAAAAATGAAATCTATATTGCTAGTAAAGCAACCTTAGTTGAAACATTGCTCTGTGTTTTCATATCTCAAACTCAGTTGCCGGCACAGTGTCACTTCAGAGGAAAATGAACTGGAGCTAAACAGGAGAGGGTCGGCAGGCAGCAGGGGGGATAAGCTGAAAACTAGAAGCAGTGGGCAAACTGCTTGGAAAGACAGTAGGCAACTGAAGAGTGTAAAGCTCAAGACTAGTGAACACCGGCTGGTGGTAAGCCACAGGAGAAGACTGGCAGGTGACTGGGGAAAGAAGGTTAGAGACTGGCGGACTGTGGCAGGATACTGACATAGCCAGGGGAAGTGGAGATAAGGTAAACCACACAGAGATGGAAAGAGAATATATCTTGCAGGGAATTAAGACTTCTGGAGAGGGCTGGCTGGAGTCACTGTTTTAACGGTGCAAGTGCAACGACAAGCACGGACTACGTGGGCGTCTCCTCGCGCACCTGCTGTTTTGGTTCATGTTTGTGCAGCAGCACAATGTGTAAAACGGCTGGGTGAAGGTGAATATAGATCAGTGGGTGTGGTGATTATCCAATCACAGTTTAACATGATGACAACAGCTCAACAAACAGAAAGGTTTTCTTCAGAAAATGTCTGGACAGTTCAGAGACATGAACACACATCACCACTAATCTGCAACCAAAGACAGACAGAGTAGTTGTTTTCCTTAGTTCGTTACTATAATTACGATAGAAATAAAAAATAAAGAAATTGATTTGGTGAAGCCATTTATATGATTATATTGGACCGACACTATTTCAGCAACAATTATAATGTATCTCACCTCATATATGGACACATAGTTTAGTAATTAATGTTACACAATTGCATTTGCATCATAATGTGTTTCAAGGATAAAATATGAGACACTACTTCTGCTAAAAAAGAAAGGTGGAAAAGAGGTTGATGAGCCTTGCTAATCTGACTTCTTCATAAAAAGCAGAATATCAAGTTATAACTGACCAGTCGGATGTGTGTAGAGGTGTGTATGGTTATTCTGTAGCAGTCTGGTGTCGTTTTCAGGCAATTTAATGAAGGTAAATACAGTGAACCACCGTGCGTAACGGAACTGCACTCTGGCACAGCACTTCTCAGAGGCTTATCAACATATCGGTCCTGCTGTCCTCGGATGCTGCAGGGATTTAATGAACTAAAGGAGACGCTTTTCATACAGTATAAACGGTGGTGGACAGCGGATACTGTTCAGACTGATATACTGACTTTCCTACTTTAACCACATTAAACGGTTGGAGCGTGTTAAACTGAAATAAATTATTTATATTTTAAGCATAAATCTGTTGTTGCACAGGTTGTTTTAGTTTGATTCTGATGATAATATCACCAAATCAGCACGGATTGACATTGTGCCACAAACAGATGTGGTCTGTTTTTAGCGCAACATCAAGGACCAAATTTCAACCAAAATACAACAACCGTCTTTGCACAACTTCATTTGAATGAAGCTTCCACCTGTCTGCACCTCTCCTCCCACCTGTGCATCGTGCGCTCTGCACTGGTCACCAGAATACCACACAGACGCACAAAGCCAGTTTCAAGGTCAGGAGAATACCAGTCGGAGCGCTGCTTGCATTGGTCGTTGTGCCTCCATGAAAATACGGCCCTTAAAGTTATGATGATCAGCCCTGTCTGCATCACTCTCCATTCTAGCGAGGCAAGTATTTAGCATCCTTCTCAAGGATGTAATTTCTTTTTCAATCTCAAGCCTATGTCCCTTGAGATTAGGAAGGGACTGATCATCTGGCATTGCAGTCCTCTCTTTAACCTCATCTGTCCCTGCTGTAGCTGTGAAACTGCCTTTTCATGTGGAAAAGAGGGATTGGATGCAGCTTTGCAAGTTAAGATAAAGATACTTTTTATTTATTTCTTGGCAAAACCTGCCTTTTTGTCACTTTAAATAAAACATTCACATAGTTTCATGTGATCTGAGGTTATAGTCTTAAGAGAATTCTACAAAAAATAAGAGTTTGTACCAATACCTTGAATGTGGATATATCAGCCTTGCAAATTGAGATTGTCTGTCATTTGGTCCACAGATCCTCACAATAGGTTCACACAAGTTTCACTTACATGACAGTGAATATTTTATCTGAAGAACTTTTCTATAAAGTCAACCCACTCTCACATCAAAATGTGTAATAGCTACATTGTCCACAGCGCAAAACATATTAGTTTCACAATAACGGCTCTAAAATTGTGAGATGCCTGCATTTTTTTGGCCTGTTCTTTTCTATTGGTCTGCATCCACATCACGTGACTGTCAAGTTTCTGTCTGCGAAAATAAAACAAAAATGGTTGACATTCTTTTTATTCTCAGTGGAAAATGCAATATTTTAAGATAGTTTCAGCATTAAAATGAGTTTTGACAACATTTCTAGCAAGAGACGTGCATCTTATTTTCATAATCTTTGTTCAGTGAATGTATATGATGTTAATTTTGTTAGTGATTGCTATGGACACTGCTATTGTGGAAACCACATAGTTGCATGTTGTTTGAATCATTGTCTTTGCATTGTGTAGTTATCTGAGATGTTATGTTATTCGTGTTATTTTATGTAACTGATGATTTTCTTTCAGTAAATAACATAGATTTTAGAGCTCCTCAGGGATGAAATGAATTTGAAATCCAGAATTTGAAGCTTTGCAGTTGGCTGACCGGAGGACCCACACAGAAGTATTTTCCTCACTGTCATTGTGTTGAGGCTTTTATTTTAATGATATCTTTAACATTTCTCAACACAAAAACACAAAAGTATCCTTGATCACTCGACAATGCAATAGGTTAATGTTAAGGCCATCTGTTTTAATTATTTTGCCTTTGATTCTGAGAAATAAAGTTATATCTGAAATGTACCAACATCTTTACATGCATACTTTTTTTATTCAAGGCATTGTGCAAATGTACAATATATTGGTAAACTGTCTCCTTTTATACAAGGTGCACAAAATATGAATGAACCAAACTCACAGCCGTCTCAATCAGACAAAAAGTTACAGATGTGTGTGACTCATGCACATACATCTGTTTGTGTACTTTTAGTACATGTGCATGTTCGTGTGGTAATATTACTAGAAATGCTCCTCCCATCCCCTCTGTGTGTGTTTGTGTGGAGAAAAAGTAAATGAACATATGAACTGTACAGTATGTTGATTTTTTTGCAGTAGCAGAATCTGGTTTGTTCTTTATGTGTATGTACTGTATGTAGATGTGTGGGTGCCTGTTTTGTGTGATGTACAGTATATTCATGCATGCAGATATGTGCATATTTGTGAGTTTACTTTTGTTCATATATGAAGCGACGCCTACGAGCTAGTTCAGGCAGCCCAACTCACTGTAAAATATGTCAAACGTACCCTTATAATCATGGCAGTGTATTTAAGTTATCAGTGCTCTGCTCACACTTTGATGCTGCTGCCACACCACTCACATGCTTGCTTGCTGCCACTGCTGCTGTTGCCATTCATTTAGCATTTTAAAAGCCTGAGGTGTCTGAGTCTATCTTCCCTTAGGAGGGAAGTTAGTATTGTTACTAACTAAATGTTTCCTTGGGGGGAAGTGACGAGGTCAGAGCCAAGACGCCAAACACTAATGCTGTAAGTATTGTACTTTTAAATAATAATTTACTCCACATGATTTGGCTGACTGAAATACTGTAAATATACTCACATTTATCTTCTGCACATTAAGAGAGAATATTTAATTGTGAAATTTAAAGATGAATAATTTGAGATTTTCATGCCCTCTTAAATCTGGCACATGCCAGATGTGCTAGTATATCTATTTCTATGCACTGCCTACAAGCATAATAGGCCTTTTTCATGGAAGACATTTGACATGTCACGGCGGGAATACTAAGTGCAAATAATAAAATTAATGATAGTTGAATTCCATTTGGCTGATCAGTTTCACAGTCCTGGTATTATGATTTCTTGCTCACTGTCAGACTGTTGTGGCTTACTGGGACACCAGAATAGAACAGAGCCATTGTTAATGTTATTAGTAATACCCGTGATTTTCCTTCTACAAGTCAAAATGTGCGCTGTGAAAAAGGTCTATTGTTCTCTCTATCTCTATACACACAGGTACAGTACATCTGTCTAATTGACTTTGCCTGGCTGCAGTATGCATAAGGATTGTGAGTTTGGTTTATTCATGCTTTTTGTGCCCTAATGAAGGAGGTGCTTCTCTGAAACATGTTGGCACAAATGAAGAAATTGAGCTGCTGTCCTGAACTTCATGTGCTTTGAAAAGATGTCTTTCCAAGGAATGAGTATTTCTTCAGCATTCTGATGAAGAACGCTAGCTTTACATTGATGAAGCATATATAAGGTAAGCACACTAGAAAGCTACAATACTGTATAAGTAATTGCAAAGTCTGCCTAAAGTAACTTCATTTCTCTATTGTAACAATGTGCATACTGTGTCTTTTGTTTGTTTTGTTTGGAGTTTATTTGCCATTTTAAATTGTGTGTGTGTAAAATGCCATCTCAGCCAGTAGCTAAGTTTACAAGAATTTGCCGAATTTCAAGATATGTGGCAAACTAAGCTAAACAGTTACACATACAGACAGCTGGTGGAAATATCGCTTTTCCTCATGCTTCTTCGTGCTGGTTGAACAGGCGCTTTGATAAAGTACTTATTAGCTTTTTACTTGCAGAGGTTTTATTGCACTTACGGTAACGAGTGTTGTCAGTAACTCAAGCAATCTTTGCATTATCTTCTTCATCTGGTTCACTTTACTGTGTCTCTGCTCTGCTCTTCGCTGTGTGTGTGTGTGTGTGTGTGTGTGTGTGTGTGTGTGTGTGTGTGTATGTGTGTGTGTGTGTGAGAGAAACACAAGAGAGCAGAGGAGAGGAAAGAGAAGCTTTTTTAGTTTTTTCTGTTCATTCGGCTTAGACGGTGCGAAAAAACACTTATGCACTATGCCTGAGTCTTATAATGGTAGGGAAAACTCTGATTACCTTGACTTCATGTATGGAGCCTCCATGCAAACTGTGATGTACGTCCCCATGTGACCGGTTGAAGCTGCGCAGCCATTGGCCACTATTGAAGCCAAGTTCTGCCGATTCCTATCGGCACCTCTAATCCAAACCCTTAAAGACGAATTTCACTGCTGTAAATATGATGATTTCTTAAAACTAGGTCTCCTATATAATAGAAATGTGGAGTTATTTTCAAAAACGGTGCCCTATGACCAGAGAAAACTAAAAGGCTGTAAATTCTCCTTTTGCTCTGAAGTGGGAAATACTACGACAACCAGAATGTATTGCGCAAGGTCTCGTCCAAAGCTACTGATGGTGTGTTTACGGAATGCAAGTGGTGAATATGTTTCCCAGCAGAGCGGCCAGTTAGCAGAGACAAAGTTAGTAGTGATCAGAATTACATCTCTTTACCGAGGCTTATTTTCATTTACAAAACGTTTTTCCTCATTGAGTCTGGATATATCGTACCAGTGTGCAAGGATCTTAAAAACAAATGGCGCACTGGAGTTAGTTATGCAGATCATTGCAAACTTACGAGACTTAAGAGAGCTGCGCACAGGCCAGAATGCTGCCAGAGCACATTGGTGCCGATGGATAGTCAAAAAAACCTCAGATTCCATATCAGCTTGGTTTGGGAAACAATCATGTACAAACCCTAACCCTAACCCTTGTTGTCAGATTTAAAAAAACGACAAAGGAGAAAACCATTTCCAAAAAATGGTCCAATTTTGGGTTTTGAAAATTCCCTCTTTCGTTGTTCCTTTTTGAATTGAAGAATGAAGAAAGACAGACAGGTGACACAGAAGTAAAAGTAAATATATTAAAATAAAAGCCAAGAGGATAGAATGGCCAATCTATAAAAATGTAATACAATGCAATAAAAAATAAATGGACGACATAAAGATGTTTTTTTGATCATGTGGACATGAAATATCTTTTATCCAAGAAGTGTGTGATATATTATTTTGTTCCAGCAGAAGTCCTCACTAAATTACTAAATTATTGTTCACCATTTCACATAGTAACAGGTTACCAAATAACTTCATAGTCTAATACATGATCAAGATAATGTTCTCATTATGTAGCTATTGTTAGTTGTTGGCTACGTTACGTAGCCTACTTTGCAACCCCAATTCTGGAGTTGATCAGTTCTAAGGTGTGACATTACATAGTGGAAAAATCAATCTGCCAAGGCAGTTTTGATCATTATCATACTGATTTGCAGTAGGCAGGCTTTTTTGGCTATTTATTTTAAGAGTAACAGCAAAATAATCATAACTACATATAATTAGTAGCCTCTACAGTAGAGTCTACAGGAGTTTCATCAGTGTAATATAACAGCGCCTGCTAGCCTAATATTCCGTTTCTATGCACAGTTTGTATTGCTTAGGGGATGAATGATGAATGCAAAAAAGTCCATCACCATGTCCAAAATCACATACTATGCACTACATACTCAATATGTGTACTATCGTTCAACACGTCACTTCCTGAGTCTCCTTCCCGGTTGGAGACACGTAACCATGGGAACCCATGCCAACCATAAAGTCTGACCTAATTTAAAAAATATATTACGCCTAGCAAAGTGATACCATACTTACTTAAGCGTTATTGACGTTAGGCCAGAGCTGTCTTAGTCACTTTCTGCCATTGTCTGTTATGTTACTGTTGTCGTCATCACTACTGCATTGCATTGTGGGATATTTATGCTGGCGTAGTGTCCAGTGCTTGCATACTGTAATATTTCCCCGGAAACAGTATGCACTGAACATACTATTGGTTTCATACTACGGTTTTGGACACACTAAAAAATCTCACATACCGCTTTGGTGTACTAATAGCATGTTAGTATGGACTTTTGGACACATCCCATGTAATATTTTACTGAACATTGGAATACACAAAAGTTACCAAAACGTGAAATTCCCTGATATTCCAGAATAAATCAATAAATTTGTTTCTATGTCTGGAATGCATGCTTTTAAACTCCATAACTTTCCAGATTTTCCATGCCCCATGGGAACCCTGGTAACAGCCAAAAACACAATCAGTTTATTCATAAACTTTACATTCTTGAAGTGGCGCAGTAATGACCAAGGATTCAAAATGCAGTGCGTAGCAGTTATAGTTACCGGTGTTAGGGCCAGGCTCGTGTTGACCACAACATAAAGGGAAGACCACAACCAGTTTGCAAAGGAATAACACAAATGTTTTTTTTAAATTAGCAAACATTAAATAAACTCAAACATGAAACCGTCCCAATGAGTCTGTGTCACAGCCTAGTCTTGGTCTAAACTGACTAAGTAGAATATTACCTGTAAATGGAAAAACTCCATATAAAGGGCTGTGTCTATGTAACAATCCCTAGATGTAGGCCAATAGTGGAAGAGAAATAACATCCGAGATTGAATTCATTGGCCATTATAGACATAAACAATGAAGTTTGTTGCCGTTTTCTGTCTCTATCGTGGTGCATCTACCACAGACACCACATCAGCCATCACTGAGCACTGGTCAATGCTGCTGAGCTTCCTCCTCCATGCTCTGTTCTGTCTCTTTCCACAACACAATATTTGGCCTTGTAACAAAAGCACCATAGCCGATTCGCCAACATTATATTGTAAAAGCAAAACACATTTTAGGTTTAGCTTTTCTGTTCACCAGAGGCGCAAAGTTTGTGTGTCAGGCTGCAGTTGTAACGTACCTCTGGTGGTTGATTCCTCCTCCATACTCTGTTGCATCTGACTCCACAGCACAATATTTGGCCTCATATTATGAAACTGGTTTTCTTCCAAATATACTGATATTTTAGTGTCTACTTTTCCCTATCACTAGCAGGAAAGCAACATGCCGGTGTTTTGGGAGACCTGCCCCCCTCCCTTTGACAGTCCTTGAAGGCACCACAACATAAAATGAAGATAAGTAGTTGTAAACCAAGGCAGATCTTCAAAGACTTTTGCAGCTGGATGAAGAGGGATATTTTAACACATGAAAGACAGCGTGGCAAGACTAGGAGGGTTAGATTTACTTTTGTTAGTTAACAAGTGTCTGACAACGCCACCTAGGGGAATTTCACCCCCAGGAATTCTATTAGAGGGGACCACCACTCTAATACTGACAAAAAGGTCACATATCTACGAACGACACAAGAGACTGACGTGATTACAAAAAAAATTATACAAAAAAAAGTTTATTAACAACACTTTAAAATTTCAAACCTTGACTAAAATCTCTTGGTGATGATGCAAATGAATAATAATATAATACGTGTCAAAATATTGCACAATCCTTAAGGGGACCCTTAATGGTTTGCTTAAGTTTGCTGATAAAGTGCAGACACTAGGCACAGGGCTGGGGGCTCACCAGGCGGAGATGACTATCTGACTAACTGTGTAGCATCAGGAAGGGTCCTGATGCTACACACCACACGTGAAAAGCACACATCGTTGACTGACACCCAAGTGCACTACTGTACAGGAAGTGAGGGACCGCCACCGCAGGGATCAGTCAGTCATGCTCCTGTCCTAAGAAAAGAGGCAAACTGTTAGTCAAGGCAAAGGGGCACAAAATGTAATAAAAAAAAACTGCCCCAACACCACACTACGCTGGGCCCAGAAGGTCACCACCAAGGTTAACTGTGGTTTAAGTACCACTCACACACACACTCACATGCACACAGTTAACCCAATGAACCAAAAAAGAAAAAAAGAAAAAGAAAAACAAAATCTACAAAAAAATAACTAAATAACTAAACACAAAATCTACAGAAAATAACGATGAATGATCACAAAATCTATAAATAATAACAATGAATATCTAATTACAATACAAAAAAACAATAATTAACCAAAGATTGATAGGTTAGCTGGTGAGGATCAGTTTTCCTGGTGCAGCTTTAAATCCTACACTACGTTAATTTCCTCTACAGAGACAGCACCACATGCGGTGCTACCAACACTCAAATCTCGTCCAGCGGAATCTACTCCAGGCGTGCAAGGCAGCGAGCACGCACACGCACACACACACACACACACACACACACACACACACACACACACACACACACACACACACACACACACACACACACACACACACAACAATGCGTTTAAAAGCCAAAAAAAAACCAAAAGAAACAATAGCAGTGAAAACAAATGCAGACGAGCAGTGAGCTTGCCGAGGCGAACCCACAGTCAGAACAGCAGTAGCTGGAGCGCAGAGGCCTGCTTCAGAGGTTGAGCCACCTGCTGTGATATGCAACAGACTAAAATTACTACACCAAATTACGATTAGATGGATTAAAACAAGCAAAGTCACACATACATACCAGTCAGTGAAGGCGCAGCTTCCCAGGAAACAGGGGAGGTCGCCGCAAAGGGATGCAGCTTAATAATCAGAGACCAGAGTCACGTCATGTGCAGCCAAACAAAAGCGCATAAAAACGCCAGACAGAAACCAGCCAGCCTACTTCAGGAATCCAACGCAGCACGTGAATTATTACACACGGCTCCAAGGCCACACACTCCCAACTCTTAACCTCCAGCCAGAATACAGGCCGACTCTGCTAGAAAGCAGAAAGCGCATCAGACACACCACTAATATGGTCCAGATATACAGCGATAGCGTCAGAACATACCTGACAAAAGTGAACGGAGGAAATTCGACAACCAGCATCTCAAGACAGCCACGTGGATCCGACACAGCTACGCCAAACCACACTGCCGACGTGAAAATCAGGCTCCAGGAAGAGGAAGGACGCACATCTGAGATGCGTAGCCCTCCCCCAGATATAGCTTCGCACGGCACCGCCCAGTAATCAAGGTGGAATAGAATGATTGCTCCCAGCCCAGCAGCATTCAATGGGCGGGGAGCAAAGGAGGGAGCCTACACTGCCACTCACACTGGTCCAATACACACACAAACAACATAAGTGGAGACGAGCTGTGCCGTCCTACCACAACAGGAAAGTTTTATGTCATTCATATATAGATACTTCCCACATTAGAACCACAGGAATCAACTTGAAAATCAATGAAGTCTTCCTTAAATGTGATCTGCTCCTGCCTCTTGAACAAGTGGATGCGGCCCAATTAGACTTTTTTTTTCCAAGTATGAGGGTTACAAGAGGCCAGCTAGCTGGTGAGTGGCTGCTAACTTTAAAATAGGAGTGTATTTTACCATCTGATTTGAATAAAGCAGCTCTTATTGGAATAAACACTTGTTATGTTAACACAGATTTGATAGAGTCAACTTGACCTGAGAGAGAAAAGTCAGCCCACTGGTGTGAAAGGGCTTGAACCATAGCAGCAGTAGCTTTACTGTCAAAACTGCAAGCATACACCACCACTGGCTAAAATAAATTGACATTGGTTAAAGAAGAATCTTATCAGAATTCAAGAGGTTCATCTTGACCGTTGAGGAAAATTTTGTGTTTTTCTTTTTACAAGCTCAAACTCCCACGGCCCCCTGGAATCTAGGGAAGGAGAAGAAATCTATCTATCTCTTCATCATTTTTGCAGAGACCATCCTCAAGCTTTCTGACACTGCCTTTTAATGAAATTGCCAAATCACACGCTGGCCCCTCACTATTATGACAAAGATGTGCAGAGAGTGATTAATGCAAAATTATTGTTCTTTCAGAATGCTGTGCTGCTAGAGATAAGCTGTATCACCACAGTGGATGCCTTGTGCAAAAATGTCAGGAGAAAACTTTGTGAGCATCAATTTGACTTCACTTATTTATCTTGCATGACGATCTTTTCTTTTTTGAACAGAGGCAAGCGTTTGATGACCCTGAGCAGACTCAGCGTATTAACACAAAATGATCTGTTTTGGCATATGCAGAAATGATGGAAACCCACTTTTGATGGATGCCTCTTGAAATCTGAGCTAACATTGCCTCAGATTGTATTTCTTATGATCTAGCAGGGGCATACCGAGGGCTACTAGGTTGATAATTCACTTTATCTCCTGCTGATTACCTCAAATTTACATACCCTTACAGCGATTAAGTGTTTAACCTAATTTCTTTGTTCTTCTTTGACCAGAGGTATTTTCAGGCTCTTAAACTCATTTTCCCTGCCCTTCCATTTCCAACTGTGGCAGAGAAAACAGGTTTTAGTGCACTTCTAAGTTATTCAGGGCAAAACCGATTCTAGTGCAGGCATGTTAATGATCCTATTTTCCATAACATTGCTAATCCCTGCTCAGTTTACATGTAATTTAGCCAGTAACATATGCTGCAGATTAGTGCAGCCTGTCTATTAGCAATTTTATTTTTTCAAACCAATTCAAGCACCTGTCTATCTTGGCAGAACATGTTGTTTATAAATTGGACAGGGCATTTGAAGCGGTACAACTTTATTGATGTTTCACATTGTTGGTTAACTATGGTTTACTAAATGTGTATGCTTTCAAGTCTATACCTGCAGGAATTAGATCCCATGCTAGCTGGATCTTGATAAAGTTTGCATTCCCAGCGGTCTGTTTTCTGAGCCACACAAATTAAAAAGCCATGCCATGGAGCCATGGGAATCTTCACAGTCCAGGAAAATTTACAGTAGTTGTGACTGAAAAAAAAAAAACTATTCACACACACAGTCATTAAATTGTGGAGTATGAATATGAGATCTTGTTCTTAATAATGATAAAGAACTAAAGTTGCAAAGTGAGAGACCCACTTTCTTGACAAGCTATGATAGTCAAACTCTTCCTAAGATACTGTTCATTAGACTATGCAGATTTTACCTCCCTTAAAGGAGAACACATAATTTAGTGCAGTCTTCCTGTCTCTGTTGGCTCTGCCTTATTTTCAGGAAATCTAATGCTGCAGTTGCAACTAATGGTTTCTCATTTCAAGTTCGTCTTATAACCTTTGGAAAGATCATAGCTTCTCTGGCTTATGCATGAGGTCAAGAAACGATGTTGTGTAATACTTTATTTTTTAGGCATTTTTACTTTCTGTAGATTTCCTTTTTTTCCTTCAGAGTGAACAGTGGACAGTGAGAAGGCAAAGACAAGCTATAATAGTCGAACCCTTGATTCAAACCAGGACATTGTGACAGAATTTTACACACTGTTGGTGGAATGAATCTAAGACTGGTATGCAGTACACACCCCAACAATCATAGCTAATGATATGAAAATGATATTGATCTTTGTTATAAACCCAGAAAAATTCATTTTTTATGCATTATTAATTTCATCTGATGGTTTTCAATTTACAAAATTAAATAGGGTGAGCATCATGATTCTAGGCAGGGGATTTCCATTGAGGATCTTACGTCCATCTAGGCTTGTCAAATGTCAGCAAGGTGAATATGGACCTCCTTTTGGGGAAATTTCATTTGGACATTGAAGGATGGCCCTCACATTTCCCTCTTTCTCTGGGCAAAGTCTAATGTGATGAAGATGAATATGATCAAATTCAATTACACTTTGCAGTCATTACTTATTGCAGTCCCTGTGATATATTTCCATGAGCAGGGCTGTGGTGAACACGAAGTGCTGATAATGATGATTACTGTCCATGCTACATTTTAACGATAATGTCAGACCAAAGGAAGGGAGCATTGGTTAACTTGAAAAGAGTTGGCATGCACAAATTAAAAAAACTTTTGATGTCTACATCCTTTTGATGTCAGCATCCACAGCAATCCAAAAAGCTAACCTAACTTGAAACTTAACTTTTTAATTTATAGGACACCCAAAAATCAACATTCATAATCTTATTCATAAAATATTGAGGTATAGAGAGGAAAATGGAGACATGGCCACTACTTTGATTCCATAACATGCATTTTATGGATCTAAAGTTGTTTTTTGGGTGTTTTTTTGTGGATCTATAATTATATTCAGTTATATACCAACATCTGATTGATATATAATTAACATAGCTGGCATTTAACATAACTGTTAAATATATGCACACATATATAAAGCATTAATCATCATTTAGTGCACAGACATCGATGCTTTCAGTTCATCCACAGATATATCACACTTTTCATCCTGGAACTCTGTGCACCTCATACTGTTCTAAACTTGGGCAATATGTGTGAAATCATTCTGATGATGTTTTAATGCCACTCATCATCTAGCTTAGACTGTCCTCTTGAGAAAAACCTCAGACAGCTTTAGGTGCTTGTTGAAATAGCTTAAAACAACCTACTATATATTCATGTTTTGTATTAAAGCAGGAAGGTGTGTGGGTGTATAAGCGAATAGCGTGTTGGTTTAGTTGGTATAGACACACTCACATACTTTTCATTGCATATGGCAACATGTTAATTTGGATTGCAAAAATGTTTTCTTTTGATTTTTTTTTTTTTTTAATACAAATCGAGCATAACCTAATGACAACAATACTGCATTATTCATACATATACTCCCACATGGAAAGCCTGTTACCATTGATGTACTTGCTTTCACTTGTTTGAATATCACAGCATCAATGATTGTGTTCCTTGTTAATGTTGACTGCAAATGAGTATATGAAGTTAAATGGTAAAGATTCATTAATAAGGTTGTTGCTCTTCATTTTATCCACTTCTTGACCATCTGCTGTGATATTGGGTAATTACAGCCAGGTGCTTGTAGTAAGAAATGAATGTGTGCCCAAGAAATAGTTGAAAAGTCGCAACGTGTTGTCTAAAACTGAAAAATATCAGGCAAAGTGTTCCAGGAGTGTCAGGTTTGGTAATAAACATAAGCTCATACCTTGATGTAAAAATCCAGACGCAACTAAAACCTGTTATCTTCGAGTCCTCTGTGTATGTGTGTGTGTGTGTGTTTGTGTGTGTGTGTGTGTGTGTGTCTGTGTGGTTCTTGGAACGCAGGCGGTCATTAAATAATCATCTTGTGTCTGACTTTGTTTAAATCAGATATGGAGAGCTTTTTTGTCCTTCATGACATTTTGATCTCTGCTTTGTCATTAAGTGAGGGGATGTGATGAAATTTACATAGCCCTAATTCTTCAGCCTGCTGACAACATATTTTTCCAGTGACAGCCATCTTTAATATTTAGAAGAGTACTTTCCAATGCCCTTCAACTGTGCCTGCAGTATTAATGTATCCTTAATGGGAGAGGTTCCATGAACGAACCTCAAATGACATTTTAATGCTTGGTAGAATGGCTGTTATTTCCACACTTAGCCATAATAGTCTATATTGCATATTTAATAAAGTGTAGGCTAGTATTAATTGTTTAGCAGCCAAGGACTTCATTAAGTGGTTTGGATGTTCTTGATGGGTTTCCCCAGTCTTCAGCAATCCCTTTGTCCCTTCTCATCTATTCTAGTTATGTACAGCACAACGCTGATTGGATTAATGCGTTTTCATAGCTTCTTTTCACACAGTCACACTGGAGGAATGCCTTTGTGTGTGTGTGTGTGTGTGTGTGTAAACAGAGGAGTAGGAAAGTTGTTTTTGTTCTTAATTAATAACCTTTATTAACTAATAACAGTATTACTTTGTTTTTAAGATAAGTTGTTACTAATATATAGTTATTAAATAATGAGGATCATGTTGGAGCTCTATAGTAACACTGGGCATGTGTATGTCAAGTTTATTCATTTGTTTGTATTCTGTGCAGCACACATGAGGTAATCAGTGAAATGAAATGCTTGTGTGGCACGAATCTCAAAATTAAAATGACGAATAATAAGGAAAATATAATAGACAAAACTACAGAAAGAAGTCAAAAATGAGAAATTGAATTAAAATTGAAAACTAAAATTAGGAGGAAAATAAATGAATAAAAATTATCTTTTTGTGAGCAAATGTCTGATAAACACCGTCCACAAAAGCATCAGACATGAATTCTGATTTATCATTTCACTCTTCCCAAATAATTGAATTAATAAATGGCCGTTTACTCGGTTCATTTTGAAAAAGTAACTCAAGTCTTGCCATGTATATAGTATGTCTGTGTCAACATAAAGATGCCATAGCTGCCCAGTGGTCAAAAGTGGGTGACTTGAGAAACATATTTAGCCACTCCTGCTATACTTCCAACCTCTGGAAACTATTAGCCACTTATCTTTATCACTGTTGTGTTTAAATATGACAATTTAAATTGCAGATGATAATCAGTTAGTTTGTTATCTTGCTCTTTGATTTAGTGCAGCTAGGGAAATTAATTCCATTCAAATGACATTTCAGTAAAGCTCTCCATCACTTTGTTTTCTTGCTCTGCTGTTGCTATTTCCCCAGGAGAGTGCATAAATAAGAAGCTATTCAACTCTAGTACAGTACATTACTACAGTACCACAAAACACCAGTTTTATTTAGTATGAAATTAAACTGAATTATTTCTATTCCCAGTCAGTCCAGAAACATTGATACAACAAAAGATTAGCTTCATATATCATAAGAATCTGGTATGAACATAGGCTTACAATTAAATAATTAACACTTTGATGATTATAAACCTGAAATGAGTTTTGATTAATGGGTTTTAGATTTAATTATTGACTATTTTAATGATAAAATATTTACTTTCAGTGAATGCAACCACCTGTGAGCCTATTTTTTTCCAGACTCCAAAATGTTTAAGAACCACATGATTATATGAGAATAACTTGTCCCAACTGGTACCATTAATGGACCTACAAAATGAAAGTCTTTTTTTTTTCTCCAAAGGTCAAACTCACATAAGAGGGGGTGCCATAATTTTAGGACTCATTAGGAGTCGACTGGAAAGAGTTTTGAATCACAGTACTTGCCTTTTGAACTCACTTCAAAGACATCAGAGTGCTTAGCACCGTGGTTTGACAGCTTCACACTCGTAAGGACAGGCTGATCTTTGTCCCCTTTCACCATTTAATTCCCTGAATGGACTTGAGCTAATTGGAGATCATTATCGTGATGGTATGATGTATTAGAATGATGTCGTCTCTCTTAAAGACCTATGGAGGCATTAGGAGAAAATGGGAAAAGATATCTGAACAGTGACTCAATAAATTACATTTTACTTCAAGTCTTCCACAATTCTGTTTGCTAAACAATAATCGTCGAGGGCATACACGTATTACTGTAAATTCAATATACCAAACCTAGACAGATGTTGGTTTGAAAGCCTTTATAAAGCATAAAGATAGAGCCTTACTAACCAAAATAAAGGTCATGGCACTCTCTTAACCAATAGAGGTGGTATCTGTGAGGACAAAGCCAAACTATGTCTTCCTGTGGGTGCACTAAATCCAAAGTTGATAAACACTTGAGTTAGCACCCCTGTGATTCAGCACACAGCCTAATGTACTAAGTTTGATAAGTGAAGGGCAAAACCACCCTCATGCATTTTCATCAGCAGCCCCTGGACAAGGCTCAGACACACATTTCAATACCTCAGAGAGCTCTTACACAACAGATAGGCAGACTGTAGCTGTAATGTACATCCCAGAACAGCCATTATTGGAAAGAGGTTGTGAGGATGTCGTATTGAGGAGACAGTTAAAACGGTTTAATGAGAACTTGGATACTTGCTTAAAAAATTTACGATAAAGGATAAACTTAGAGTGTCCGTCGATAGACAAGCCTCAGCAAAGACTAAATAGAACACCTAAATTTGGATTAAGGAGACAATATACCACAGACTGAGGATGCTAGTGTGTGTGTATGTGTGTGTGTGTATGCTTGCACATATACAGTACAGTACTTCACTAGAGCTTTGTAATAGGGGTCAATATCTTGACTCTTTCCCTACGTAAGGCTTGTCTGAACCCTCCAACGCATTGTCTATCTCAGCAACCTTTCCCTGACAGCAGAGAATGCCAGCTATAAATACTGCCGGCCAGCAACATGACAGTATATCCTGGATCAAATATACAAATGTGTTTTATGGAAGTCAGCAACCAGCCATCCATGACTGAAGTTGAGTGAGCATAACTTTTGCATGAAGGTTGTTTCAAGGAAGCTTGTTAAACTCAGAAAATGCATGCCAAACCATTTGCCTTCCATTTCCTTTCTGTCCTTTCCTTAACACTCTCAGAATTGTTTGAAATATTTGGGTGCCCTTATGAGCAAGTAAATATTGTATTCAAAAGCAAAATAAATCATGTTGTGAATACAACTGTGAATAATGAGCCTTTTTATGGCATGGCGCCTCATGCCTTAAAAAGAGATGTTTTTTTGTCCATTTTGAAGTTCCAATCTATCCACGAATGAAAGGAAAAATGAAAAGTCAGCCTGCATTTTGTTACCTATAATTTTTCAATTTCCATCTAACCATACTTTACTTAGTGAGTTTGATAATTACTAGAGCTCATATGAGTTATTGAATCATCCAGTGATATTGATGCATGGATAGACTTTGCAGCCTGCCAGTGGCTTCCTATATAAAAAATGTAGAGCAGCACACAGGTCATGCTAACAAAAACATTATAAGCCACAATAACTCCCAAAAGATAAGCTTCCTTGGTGCAACTCATTGTTGTTTGGCACGGTATTGCTGATTCAAAAATGAGCAGTGGGCAGTGGCGTTAATTCACTCTTAATGGCAGCATGATAAGTGAAGGAGTTCAGTTGCGTTCTCTCAGATGATGTGGAGTGACTCCTGTATAGTTCTGTTGTTTCTTTATCACAATGGTCTGAAACAAAACCTGTTTTACTGCAGCCAGTGCCCCTAAAGATCATCCTCATTATCCTCTTGTTTTTTTCTACCACAACCCATGAATAAGTGTCAAGATAGCAGAATTTCTCCACTTGGGGCAGCTGGTGCTCGCTCCAGCATTCCTCCTTCTATGACATAACCGTTGTCTCATACTCAAGGCTGCAAATCTTCATCCCAACCACATGACATTCAGGTGCATACCACTCAAGTGCCACTTAAGCCAAAAGGACATCGTCATCTGCAAATAGTAGTTATGCTACTGTAGTCACTCCTTACAATGTCTGGGCTGTGATATCTTGATCATGTATATCACAAGCTGGGGATGTAACAAAGGAGCCCCTGTGTCTAGTCTAATTCCAACACTGAATATGCTTCATTCTGTGGAAGATATCTGTATTTGTACAAACAATGATATATTAAGGTTGATATTCTGCAAGCAGAGGCTTTAAATGGTAATTAATTGTTTTTTTTATTGTTGTCATTCTTTAAAGACAAGAATAAACATAATAAATGTAGAATTTGCACAGTGGGATATCTGTAATTAATCTTAACATCCAACTGAAATTAAATAGCATTTTTTGTCTAATACAGCATACAGATCTGCTCTGCAGGGGTGGAGCTAGACTCTCAGCAAAGAGAGGGTAGAGCATTCTAGAGGGGCCTTTCTGATAAAGTCATTTTAAAATTGACCACTGTTAAATAGCTGATACATATCCTATCCTATCCTATCCTATCCTATCCTATCCTATCCTATCCTATCTCATCCTATGCTATCCATAAACATAAACTGTGACTTATTGAACCCAGCAAGCCTATGTCTAAGAAAACATACAGTGAAGCCACTTTGTCAGACAAGCTTTCCTTAAGGTAAAAAAAACAGGTTGCCAGTTGCATTCAAATGTTTCAGCCCCGGGGACAGCATGCAGTGCTCTGCGTGCATCAATTGACGAACATTTCAGCACCACCGCTGATAGACAGCAACAGGCCAGGTGCACTGTCTCAGTACCATGTCTTTCTTGCGCAGGAATAACATTAACATAAAATAGACAGCTGTCTACACTACAAGGCCTGTTCAAATACAAAGTAGACAATCTACAACACCACAGGCAGTGACACAGACATGTGCCAAGACGCGGTAAGCATGGAGTTAAACAACAGATTAATATAATAATCTGACTGATTTCTTCATAGCCAAACTTAAGTTAATAAAGACTAGCTATGGATGTTTCACTCACCAGTTGTTGTCCCTGCTCAGCCTGCTGTAGATTGATGTAGTCCATTTGTGTATTCCACCACCTTCCATAGAACAACATAATCCGAACAAGTTAACAAACAAAATCGCTGCTTCTGCATTCGTCACCTCTCACTGAGTCAACAAGCGTAAATACAGACAGCGCCACTCTGCCATTGCAACCCTCATAGTGGTCGCAGTGGGGATTACATCCATGGTGATAAGAACTACCATGGAGAATGAACAGAAAAAGTTAAGAGAGTTAAGCTCTACTATTCCCTCTACGCTCACCCAGTTGTGCGCTACGTCCTCAGCGGGTCCCTACTGAGCATGGGCCCCGGGGCGGTCACCCCCTCTGATCGCTCCACTTATGCTACCCTGTAAATCCCCAGTCATGTATTCTCCTTTAAGAAAAATATCAGAAACCAAAAGCAAAAAATTACACTTGGTGGAGACCTAATTTTTGATAAAAAAAAAAACAAATCTTTGCATAAAAGCAATAACAAAACGTTCTATTATAGGCAGAGCACATGGAGCCAGAAAGCAGCACAAGAACAACAACTAAAAAGCCACAGACTCTGAACTACAACCCACATTAGTTTTCTATTAGCTTTTGTCCTGTATCTTATTTTGTTGAACGGGCCACCAAACGAACATGTTTTTTGTCAGGTTGTTTTGTCGATGACATGACTCATGTGCCATTCTAGATGACAGACGTTGATCAGAAACCATAATGAGTTGTTTACAAGCCCCAGTATCCTTCTTTTAACGCTACTTGAATATTAGTTTCCCAGACCCAGGATAAGGCATTACGCTTTTGTAATCAGGATATAATGATTCCATGCAACAAACATTACTAGGGTAATTCCAATACTAAATCCAAACCATGGTATTTGAACAGAGATTTGTTATCAACAATCACTCTACAGTTTTTTCCACGAATTCCACAGACTATCAGTGGGTGTAGAAGATTTGGCAGCAAATTACATTATGATTCAGGGACCGTGCCCGTGTGCTGGACGCACATACTGACACAGACACACACACAAAGAGCATGTTACACTCTGCAGAGCAACACTGACAGAGAGCCTGTTTGTTTCCCATCTGTCTCTCGCTTTCAGTCTACTGAGCTGTTCTCAGTCTTTTCTGCTGGTGGAATTTCACTCAGTCTTAATTGATTTGTGACTGCATCTTTGCCATTTTGATCACCCTGGCACAAAAACACAAATATGTGTTGATGCAACACAACTTTTTTTCTTGTAATTATTGGAAAGGTCTGTATTATAACAGTTGGAAGCCCTCGCAGCAACCAATTACTACCAGATCTTTGGAATTTGACAGCACCATGTTTTACCATGTTGTTAATATCAGAGTTGAATAATATTTTTATGAGATGAATAAACTTGATAGGGAATGCACTAATGGTGTATTCCAATTAAATATGGGAATTATCTTATTTTAATTAGGGCTTACATGCAGCATATGGCTTTCGTCAAAGATACACCCTTACATCAAGCTGTCACTGGGAAAAATAAGTATAATTCTTCAGTTACTATGAGCATTTCTCATTCAAAGAAATGGACACCACAAGCCAAATGCTCGCTTGTGTGTTTTCATGCTAGCAGTGCGGATCATATTAACAATTCAAGCCATGCAGCTAGTTAAAACATAAGAGCAGAAACAAGTTACGAGTTACAAATCCCTTGTACAGGAGAATAACATTTGAATTCAAAATGTCAAGCTTTCCCTTTTAGGCTTCGCTTCTATTACATGAATTGATTGTTATTGATCATGACTGATGTTCATTGTTCAACTCACAAATGTAATTTCCATCCTCTGTTTAGCATTTGGGAGAGAGACGTGACAGAAATTTTAAACAGCATCTTTCTGTCTTTCTTGTTTATTTTTTATTTCCTTGTTTTTGATTAACATTGATGGGATTCCATTTTTGTTTTATAAACCATTGCTGCCGTATGTCCCAGCAACTGTGGGTTACATTAGTAACTAGGCTGTTATCCCAGTTGACGCCAACTACACCTGATCCTGGAAATCCTCCACATGCACAGATCCATGTTATAGACTGCTGTCTGAGGGAGGATGTATCTCAGCTGCATCTGAGAGTTTATGTGCACCAACCCATGAAAAGGTCAGTATACAGCTAATTTACTGGTGTGTAACTAATTTGCAGTGCTATTTTTTGTCTCATCAGCTGTTCATTGTGGTATGATGGATAAAATAAATACATTAACCTCACTGATAATGTTAGATCAGCAGAGCGGCTGTTTAGCAAAGACTGAGCAACGTTATATCTCTTTACTGAGGCTTATTTTCATTTACAAAATGTTCTTCCTCATCGAGTCTGGATATATCGTACCGGTATGCAAGTATCATAAAACAAACGGCGCACTGGAGTCAGATATGTTGAGAAATGCAAACTTACCAAGAGCTGCATGGCTACACACAAGCCAGAGCTGCCAGAGTCGGCCATCTCCATTTTGTCTCCCATGTTTTGGGATGTTGGAATAGATGAAGGGGTGAAGTTCATTTTACCTGTTTTTGATGATGAGGAGTCGGACCCTGGATTGTGCTCAAGCTGGATGCAGCCGCAAAAGCTAACTTACCGATAACTTAACACAGTCGCTGTTTGCTGTTCTGTATTCAAAGTTTAAGTCTGATATAATATTCTGTCAGCAAACAAAGTCAGGTTTACCAAAGCACCACAAAGTTTGTTGAAGCACAAATTTTTCAGTCTGTCTCCATTCCCTCTGACGATCCTCACCAGTCACCAAAGCTACCTTCTTCCACCTACTTCAGCGCCTGTCTTCCGGCTACCGCTGTAACGTAGCTTCCACAGTGCAATATTCAGCCTCATATCATGATATTACTTTTTTTCTGAAAATGCTGATATTTGAAAGTATTTAGTAGTATGATATTTTAGTGCTTTTCTCGATTGCTGGCATAACATGGTAGGTGGAGTGTTTTAGGAGACACACCTTTGACAGTCCTTGAAGGCACCACTACAGAACAAGAGGAAATGTAGTTTGTAGTCTAAGGCAGATTTCTAAAGTCCACCGGATGATGCATTTTGCATCATTTGTCGGCCAATGAGCAGAGATCTCTGGGTGCAGGCAACATGGAGGGAAGTTAAAACATTGTTCATTTACATATACTACCCACACTGTAATGATTCAATGCTGATTGAAAATCGGCAAAGTTTCCCTTTAAGTGTAGGAAAAATTAATGTATCACAGCTGTCTGTATGGGTCAAACTATTTTGAATAGGGTCTGATTAACCTTGGGTCTCTTTTTCTTTAGGAATGAATTTATGCATGCTGGGTTTGGGTAGGATTTTTCTTTGGTCTGTATCAGATGTGGTCCAAAGATTTTTGGATCTTTTGAGACCTGTAATGTACATAAATGCAATACAAAAACAGCAATAAATACTATCTTTGAGAAGCTGATGATGTTTATTTTTTGTTAAAAGAGTGTCACAAATGTTTAATGCCATTGTTTGCAATGTGGTTAAGCTACTATTTTGCAACTGGTTTGTTCCCCATCTGTACAGGAAGGCATTGCTGAAACTGTAAAATGCAGTCTGTATGTCTTAATATTCTGCAGAACTACATTTATGCAGCAGAGATGTGTTTCCATAAAAGTAAAAAATTGGAATGTTTTGTTCTTTGTTTGTGAGGGTTAATTCTGTCAAAAGGTTGTCGCCTCTGCAGTACTATCCTAAGGGTTCTTCACTTGTATTAAGAATGCTGAGACATACAGTGTGGTTGGAGATCAAAAACTTAATATCACTTAATCATTTCAGACACTGGGTTTTTTTTTTTTTTTTTACCTTAAATGAGATGTTCAGCAGAAAAAATCTTTTTTTCCACATATGCAATCTACTTCATCACATATACTGTACAAGTAGAGCAAAACAAAACTCAGTCCCACAATAAAAGTCTTGAAACAAACTATATGCCTCAACCTGCAGACATGCTCACTATTAAAAACTCAGCTTTCATTGAAAATAAAGGTCAGTATTACAGGTTTGTTCTGTCGGGTCAGAAGAAAAACAAGTCTTAAGTCTGGCAATTCACACACAAATTGTGCTTTTAAATTAAATGCTAATTTTAATGTTAGCCTTGTTCTGACATTTGAGTGTGGCTTAGGGAGTCCTTTCCCTCCCAAGGCACTCATGACTGCGAAAAATAAAACTGACCTACTCCAAAAAAAGGAAAACAGCTCAAATTAATAGTCCCCTAAACTGTTATTTTCCACTTTTTTAACATTAGTGGTAGAATATGAATAACCTCTTGTTCCCTGAAAGGACAAAGATGAAAGCACACTATGTATCACCGCAATCATAGCAAATAACTTGTTCTACAGGCAACAAAGAATAATAAAATAAAACTCTGTGGCTCTGACTTATAAGACACAAAATACTTCACTTCATCAAGCACTCTTTTTTTGCCAGAAGGGCTAAAACTAACATCATGTTTTTATTCCCTCCTTCATTAAACAAGAATTTTTATTTAACTGCCTTCTGTCACCAACAAAGAAATGTCCTTAATTCTTTGTTTAGGGTTAAAGTGAATGTCTACAAAGTAGGAGGGAAGAAGAGAGTTATTTCCAAACAGCAATGTCCGCTGCATGAATTCTAGAAACTAAAAGTGCAGTGGACCATCTTAAGTCATCTACCAGTGGTTCTGAGAAAATTTTCCTGTTTTTACATCAAATTAAGCTGATTCATTGGCCGTGGTAAGTGGAGTCTGATGGCAGTAAGAGTTTCCTCTGCCAACACTCACTTAGATGTGATCAGTAATGGTGGATGCCTGTATTCTTGTGTCAAAGCCATTCCAAAAACTAAACTAGTTTACATCCTTAATGCTCTTCTTGTTGACATAACTGATAAAACTATGGTTGGATTAATACCTGATATGTTATTCTTACTAAATGACGCAGAGATAGTTGTCAAAGGGTCAAATAAATGTGACAGCACTAAATTCTAAACTTTTGTGTTTTATTATTGCCTACAGGAGAGTGAGAGAGGGAAATATAATTTGGAGGATGCTGAGGTGAAGCTAATCTTCCATTTGTAATTCATACATGAATTAATACACCTTGTGATTAAAGAGTGTAGATGATAAACCTTAATTAGATGTCCCTGTCTCAAACAATTCAGTAACTTTGTCTCTAGTTTGATAACATGTGTGAGTAGGGCCTGCAGAGCAAGGTCACATCAACATGATCAGAGAGGTGACACCTGTCCTTCCTCTGAATGTCTTTAATGCTTCTGTGAGACTAAATCATGTTCAGCCCAGCGCTTTACAGTACGACGAGAGCAGCTACACAGATCTTGTTAAGGGCCAGTGGAACCGACAAGTACATTCACTGTGATTTAGTTCCAGTGAAGTGCACAGCAATCTTCAGGGCGAAGAACTGCGTATGTGCATATGTGTGTGTGTTTGTGTGTGTGTATGTGTGTGTGTGTGTCCGTCTTTGTCTGTGTGTAGAAGCAAAGGGTCAGGGTCACACTCCAAATCACTGAGAACCCGGAGGGAACAAACTGAGCCTGTTAGAAATAGTGCAGAGACAAGCTTAACCTATTTTTAATAGTCCCTCCCTCTCCATCATCCCCTTCCCAGACCCGTCCTCTGTAACAGAAGGCTGCTGTTTTGAAGGTTAAAATACTATCAATAAACTGACATTGAATAAAGTCCTCATAGTATTTTAAAACTAAAGCATTTTGTATGTGCAGTGAATATGTTTCTGGCACTTGTGTTAAAGAACTTAAAAAGCTCATGTGAAAACATATATAACTCATCCAGGATAACCTCTGTTTAAATACAATACCAGAGGGTCATATAACAACTAAAAGTTAGGAACATCTAGTTTTCCTATACTGAACTCAGACAGCTTCACTGCCTGTGAGGTAATGAACAGCTTATAGTTGCAAAACAGCACAATATTTCCCTTTGCTCCTAAACAACAGTACATTGAAAAATTAATAGCCAAACTGACAGCTGCAAATTATGGCTGTTTCTTGATGCCTGGATAATAATTTTACACAACATTACAGCAGGTATTTACAACTCAGAGATTGAGGGTGCATACTTAACTACATCAATTAAGGAACTAGTTGTGGAAATGTCAGATACTCCACTGAAGCAAATCTTCAGCAGGCGGGATGTGGCATGTGTTGTATTATGACACCAGATGCACTGGCTTCCCAATGGGAAATAGTTTTGATGTTTTCCATAACTGCCACTCTTCCGCTTCATCAGTATCCCTCAAAAATGTTGTGACAGGTAAACATGCGGTGATGCACACCTCAAGTGAGGGACATTACACAAGTTGAAGAAAGAATTACAGAGTTGCCTGTATTGCTAGAGGCAATGAAGGGAAAAAAGAGAAGTTTTACATTAGTTTCACCCTGTAATTCATCTACAGCTCCACAGTCTTACACTGGTAGGAACTGGCTACACTCTCCTTTGCATGAATCAAGACAGTTAAAGAGCCCCTCCAGACATGTTGTAAGATATATAAAAAAAAAATACTCTGCCTAGAATAGTGTATGCCTATGTTTTTTTCCTCAAAATTCTACTTATTCCTTCTCCCTCATTGAAAAATCTAGAATCGATGCATATGCAAATATTGTTAGTTTCAAAAGTTTAACTGCTGGACAAAATACGTTTCCTCCTTCACTAAAAAGTCCATTCTCAGTATATGTGTACTGGAGGCTTTAAGTTTCCACATCACACTTGTGTAAGTTGCATACTGGACTACGATTAACCTCCAAACTAGTTGCAATGTGACAAATCATGCTCATAGGTCGGCCCACTCCTTAAACTCAGATTTTCAGTGAGCAATGAGAAACTTTTCCCCTTCAGCAGATGAATGTGAGAACAGCCTTCTATAGTTTCAAACTCTACACATACATCATTCTGCACAGTGAAGTACAAACATCCAACTGAAGCAACACTAAGCAAAACAAATTTTTGAGTGGAGGGGGACTTTAAGTTTTTGTTTATTTTGCACCATGCAAACAGCATAAAAACAGATATCTGAAGTGAGACAGATGTGAGAGGAGAGATCAAAAAGTTGTAAGCTTAAACCATATGTTAGGTTGCCATTGTGTCTCTTAGAAATTATGTGTATATACTACTACTTTGCAACATCAAATATGTTGAAAGAGAAATATAATGCTGCCCCATTTACATTTTATGTCAACTTAATGGGGAAAAACTGTTTTGAGCATATGTGCAAAATGTTGAAACTCAACATATTCCACATTTCAAATGTTTCAGATATCATTTGTTTTCCTACAGCATCCACTTGTAGCATGATAAACGTTTTTTGAGATTATGTTTAGGCACGCAAAGCACTTGGTTAAGGTTAAGGAAAGATTGTTGTCTTGGTTACATATTGGAAAAAATCAACAGTGACATAAAGCACAACTTCATAACAGTTAACCAGAGTCACAATATTTCCCTAACTTCAACCAAAGTGCTTTTGATACCTAAACCTAACCACACAAGAAATCACCAGATTCATTTCAGAAGTGCAAGGGCCAAAAAGTGTGTGTGTGTGTGTGTGTGTGTGTGTGTGTGTGTCAAGTGGAGACTAAACTTACCCCTTGATATTGAGCCGCTGTTGGAGCAACTGCAGACAGCGCAGTTGCTCCATCATTCAATCCCGTCTTTTCTCCTGTTAAATGCACTCTTGTTTGACAAGATGAATATTGACTGGTGTTTGACTGAAATAAGCACACTTTTTTTGGTCACCCTCTTTGTGAAAGTGAGACTTCATGGCTGTCTAGGAGGCTTGGGGACTTTTTCCAGCCTCACTAGCCTGTTTCAGTTCAATGCAGCAGTTTGGACAGTCTCCACGGGCACAGAGCTGCTACTTTGGGGTCCTTCTGGCTGCGCTGGTTCAAAAGCTGAAGGGCCAGGTTCCAAAGGAGTTCTGGACATTAGGGATGTAACATTATTACCACTGAAGTTCAGTTTTGTTTGACTTTATTTTACTTTCTTATGCACTGGTTCTTTTAACATGTTTGCAGAAGCATGCAGTCTATCTGCAATATAAATAGCAAAGGTTAGTTCAGCTAGCTAAGTTAACTGTTCAAATAGACTTAAACAACATAACACACAGCACTGAAACAATTTTATTGGTTGCAGTGTACACTGTATGCATTTGATTTGTGTGACTTGGAGGATTTGACACAGTGTCTTTGAACAGAGATTACAGAAAAATACTACAAAAATGTCACTTGTACTGCTTGCACGGGTGATAACTGGTATTTTAAAAGTTACGGATAATTTGTGTATGTGAAACAAAGAGAGGAACTTTACCCGCTGTAGGAGGAAAACAGAAATAGTTCTGGACTGTGAGGACAGAAGACTGTGACAGAGGCAGCTCAGCTACTGTGATAGGGATACAGTACGCTAAAGAGATGATAGAAGAAGGAAGACATGGAAGGCGAGGATTGTTAAGGGGTATCATAATAAGTGAGAGGTAGAAGTGGCAGAGCGTTGAGAGGCCTGTGAATGGAAACACTGGCCCTGCTTGTCCTGTCATTTCAGCAGACTCTCTGAGGACAGAGTTGTTTCCGGAAGCCTCAGCTTCCCCCTGCCGCCAGTACAAGACGTCCTCTCTGCGGCCGACGCTGCTAACAGACGCCATCAGTCACACCGGCTCAGGAACCACTTGCTTCCAATCTCACCACTGCTGTGAAGGCAACTGCTCAAGCTTGTCTCACAAATCTGCTCCTCCGTGTGCTCTGCAAGCAAAGACATATATTTACACACCGTCACAACAACACACAGACACACACACACACAGACACAAATAGACAAACGCACAGAAAATTTGTCCGTCACTTTGCCAGGACCAAAAAGCACTCCTACTGAATTTGTCGCTGTCCTGCTTTTTATATCCCTCTCTCTATGTAGTTGGCTGCTGGATTTACACTGACGGAATCCACCGCATGTTCTCCATGTTTCCTGATCTTACTGTCTTCATCTGAACATTGACAGCTCACCATGCCACATATCCTCGTGTATTAGGGGTGAAACGGTAAACAAAATTCAGGGTTCAGTATGTACTTTGGTTTTGGGGTCAGACTAAGCAGATTATTAAACTGTTGACAGTAATTGTTTGGGTCACGGAGCATATTCTTCATACGACTGCATGCACCGAATCATAACGGTCTGTTAGAATTATGTGTCAATTGTTTCTCTTTTTGATTTTTAGACAAAATGTTCCGAGTTTTCAATACTTATCAGGTACACACACACAGATTACACACAGTTTAATACTGTAATGTAACAAGTAACTTTGTTCGCAATGACATCTTGTTACTATAGTAAGAAAACTGTTATACACAGTAAGGAGAAAAAGCATTGATAATTGAGTAGGGTGAAGATGGCTGGATGTATTCCAGGTTTTATGTTAATGGTGTCACTTTTATGTACACTGTATTTTATGTGATCTCATATGGTTTAAACATACAGTATGTGTATTTTATTGCATTTTATGTGTCTCATGTTCAAGTCTGAACACCTTTGTTTCACCTGGCTGCAAGACAAATGTCCCTTTGGGGCCAATAAAGTTCAAGTTGAGAGTTAATGTGATGCTCTAAAAGTTAGGAAAAAGAAAATGTGTGTGGTTCAGGCCATCATGTTAAATTATTAACAACACAACATACAGTAACAAAGTGGGAAAATGTCTTTTCAGAGATTAACCGTGTTAAAGCAGAAGTGTCATGCACATTTCCAGGTCTATATTTGTGCTCTGGCGCTCTACTGAAAAATCCTTACATGGTTTACAGTTCATAAACTCCTTATTCATCTTATACTAGCCCTTTATGCAGCCCCTTAGTTCAGCCTCCTTCTGAAACAGGCCGTTCTCCCCTCCTGATGAGCCCACTCTATTCTGAATGACATCCTGAGACTTCCAGTAGTTCTGGAGGCTACATAATTGAGCAGTAGTAGGATTTAATTTCTTTTTCTTGTGCTTTCATGAAGTGAAAACTTCTCAAATACATCCATACATGTTCAAGCCCAAATACAATCCAAAATATGCAAGTGGATAATGTGAACAACCCATTGAACAACCTTAGCAATAAAGGAGAAGTTGTCTGCCTCCCCTGTGAGACACTGCTGCAATAGTCAGATATTACTATTATTATATTATTATTATATAACATATTACTGAATGGTACTGAAAGTCAATTAATCAATCTGTAAATTGATTTGTTTTTTCAAACTCAATATCTATTTAAACGCACAATATGTAATTCCTGCCGCTAGGGGTCTCTCAGTCAAAACAATAACAAAAGACGGAATTTGATGACGCTGTGAAGTAGAGTGGGATCATGGGAATTGTTGTCTTTATTCTTAAACAAACAAGCTTCTCCAGGTTAGGATTACTCCAGTGTTCATCGTTCAAGGTGTTTTTAGTGGGAGTCGAATTATCTGCAGAGGAGTCCTCCTCTCCAGAACAAACAGATCCGGTGATTAAAACATGTAAAAACACTGAATAAAGCAGTTTCATGTAAAACTGTTGTGGCTGCTGGCCAAGCTACTGCTAACGTTTGCTCAGCTTGTTTCTCTGATTATTTCAAATCCAGACATCCAATGACTAAAATCCTTCATCTAATTAAAATATATAGTTAAAAATAACCAAGATCTAAAAAGTTTATCATAAAAATGTGGCTCAAAACTAAATAAAAGTTAATTTATGACAGTTTCTGGTGGACAACCCCAACACCGATGTATTATCTTGTATGTGTATACTCTTTGGTAGAGGCCACCGTGGCAGAAAACCACGACGCAGAAACATGCATCTTGTGCACGTATACTCTTTGATAGAGGGGGTATGACACCATTGACAGGCAACCAAATGAGACAGACTGTTACATTGATTAAATTATGGATTTCTCTGCGTTTGTTAATTGTTGGAAACATTTCGGATAATGTAAGTACACAGCGCAACAAAATATATAACATAGGTCTAGTCGTTTTTAGATCTTTTAATGTAGAATAGTTGCATATTATAGCTTTAACTATACTATATATTATCCTCACACAGGATGGGGTTTTTTATTGATTATACTGATTATTCCACCAGTTAAACGCCCACTGTCATCACTCCAAGTGATGAAAATCCCTCCACAACAACACCAAGTTCCCCACATGAGCCAAACAAACCTCCAAACTAACTGTGGGAGGGAAGCTGACAACAGATAGGGAAAATAACAACACCAAATCTCTGGTTGGAAGCAGGTAAAACAACAGACTGTAGTCCCGGTTTGAACTAATATCACAGAAAGTGAGCTAAATAGCTGAGTAATGAATGGCACATAACATAACATTTTTTGTTTGTTTGTTTGTTTTTTTGTTCATGACTTTTAACTTGTCCAGTGGGGCAAGTATATTTCTCTTCCACTTCGCCCTACAAAATCCACATGTCCAAGACAGGCAGACAAGCCTTAACGTCGAGCCCTGGACGAACTGTCGTGGATTGTAAGACTGTGGGTGGGTTGATATGTTTTATATGTGTATTATCTTTCGTTCTTTCTTTTTTTTCTTTTTCTTTATTATGTTCTTTAATAAAAGCAGTGACAACTTCTCTTTTAGCCATCTGTACACATTAAAAGGTTATCCTACCAATGTGCAGGAGACAGAACCTCAACTCCAAATCCAACTCTTTGGTTTTAACTTGTAATGATGGTAGATCCCTTCAGAAAGTAGAAAAATGAAATATCTAGGTGTGTGGATTGACTCTGAACTTACCTTTAAACCACACATTGATCAGGTCATGAAAAAAGTAAATTTTGTTGTTGGTGTTCTATATTGTTCCAGATATTGTTTTACACTTAATATTGGAAAGAGACTTGTTTCACAACTTATATTACCAATAATGGACTACACTGACATTGTTTACCAGAATGCTTCTAAAACTAATCTTTATCCCCTCAGTGTTATATATAACAGACTCACACAATTGCACAATGTTAGACACACACAGATGGCTCCCTCTTGAGACTTTTAAATGTCTTAACTTGAACTATCCTTATTGTCTAAAACAATTTTTTGTGCCTTATATGTCAAATTATTCACTAAGACGCTCTCATCAGATCCTCTTTGTGGTCTCCTTTGTATCTATTGGAATAAGTTACCTGCAAATACCCGCTTCTGTCATCATTTTGTTTATTTAAGATTAGTTTGTTTGTTTGTTGTATGTTGTTTCATTGTTTCATTTCGTTGTTTCCATTTGTTTTTGTAAGTGTTGTTTGGGACCCCTTGAAAGTGAGATGATACATCTCAAGGGGTTTATCCTGATATATAATACATTTCAATCAAAAAAGGGAAAAAAAATATTTCTTCTCAAAAAAGACAAGGTAGATGTTGCCTTCTTGCAAGAAACATATCTCTCAGAGAATGAATATGTAAAATTAAAAAGGGACAGGGTAGGTCAGGTTTACTTTTCTTCATACAAAAATCATAGCAGAGGAACAGCTATTTTGATTAATAAAAACACCCCATTCAAATTAGAAAAGTCAGTTACAGACCGAAATGGTAGGTTTGTCTTGATTTAAGGTTCCATCTGTGGAACACTGATAACCTTTCTAAATGTTTATGCTCCCAATACAGATGAACCGACATTCATGTTGGACATGGTGCTGCTCTTTAATGAAAACTTTAAAGGATTTGGAGTGATAGGTGGAGATTTCAGGAACACGGTGAAGCCTATTTTAGATCAATCTAATCAGACTAAGGGTCACAGCTCTAAATCTTCAAAGGTCCTTCATGGTTTATGCACAGAACGTGGCCTAACTGATATTTGGCGAGAATTAAATCAGGGTGTCAAAGATTATACTTTTTTTCAAATGTTCATAATTCGTATTCTCAAACAGATTATTTTTATCCACTCAAAATATATGCACATGATAAAAGATTGTTGAATTAATCCAATTATTCTTTCAGATCATGTCAGAATTAATGTAACTATCCATTTGGATAGGGAAAACTCTAAGTAATGGACATTTGATACCTCCTTACTTAAAGACAAAGAATTTAAATCTAAAATGCTAATGTGGATTACAAATTATATAAAGGAAAATAATGATCCTCCTATAGATCCAAATATTATCTGGGAATCCACAAAAGCTAAATCTGTAATTATTCCACACTAAAATATCTAAAAACAACTAGACCTATGTTATATATTTTGTTGAATTGTGTACTTACATTATCCCAAATGTTTCCAACATTTTTCAAACCCAGAGAAATCTGTAATTTTAATCAAGGTAAACCGTTTCATTTGGTCGCCTGTCAATGGCGTCAGACCCCTCTACCAAAGAGTATAGTGCACAAGATGCATGCCTCGGCGTCGTATTTGTCCGCTACAATTGCTACCAAAGAGTAACTTACACACATACAAGATAATACATCGGCATTGTAGCTCGTTGCCACAATGGCGTCTACCAAAGAGTAACTTGCACACATACAATATTATACATCGGTGTTGTGGTTGTTCAACAGAAACTGTTATAAATTGACTTTTATTCAGTTTTAAGTCACATTTTCATGATAAATTTTGGTCATTTTTAACTATATCTTTTAGCCGGATGAAGGATTTTAGTTGTCAGACGTCTGGATCTTAAGTTATCAGAGAAATAAACTGGGCAAATGTTGGCAGTATTACTAGCAGCAGACTAGAAGTCCGGTGCTCGCCGAACATCGTCGGAGAAACATTGATTTTTTTTAGGTGAAACAGCTTTATTCAGTATTTTTAACAATTTTAATCTGCATGTATGTTTGTTTTTGGAGAGGAGGAGACCTCTGCGGATAATCCGGCTCCCGGTAGAAACCTGCCGGACGTCTGGATCTTAAGTTATAAGAGCAATAAACTGAACAAATGTTGGTAGCAGCCCCGTACGGGACGTCCGGTGATTGCCAAACATTGTCGGAGAAACACAGATTTTTTTAGGTGAAACTGCTTCATTTAGTGTTTTTACCTGTAATCACCGGGTCCATTTGTTTTGGAGAGGAGGAGACCTCTGCAGGTAATTCAGCTCCCAGTAAAAACATCCTTAACGATGAACATTGGAGTAATCCTATTCCAGAGAAGCTGGTTGTTTAACAATGAAGACAACAACTCCCATGATCCCTTGCTTCTTCACACCATCATCACACTCCGTCTTTTGTTATTGTTTTGATTGAGAGACCCCTTGCAGCTGAAATTACATATTGTGCATTTAAGAGGATTAATTATTTCATAAGTATCATTTTAAGGTTCTATATGTAAGAATTGTGAAGCAATTTACATGTATTCATCGTTTTTTATTGCCAATGAGTGAACAGGTTGTACTGTAACTTAAAAAATGAGACTCCCATACTTTCTGGGTTGCCTATAACAGCAGGTGGATTAATTCCTATGTGAAGCACTCGGGCCAGATTTTCCGTGAAAATCCGAAGGATGTGACGTTTTTTTGCGCTCCCAAGTGCCTTGCCTCTTTCCCACTAAGTAACATCAACAAACAGCCAGCATCTACCACGACAAAAATGCTGCTATCTGACTACAAACACCCTGCAGATATTAGCTCTCCAGCTAATAAGATGATTAGCCGCCTCTGGCAACTAGCACACATTTTACAACAAAACACCGCCACAATTACAAGTTGCCCACTCCTGAGCATCCACAGCTAAAACAACATTATTTCCTCAACAAAGGAGAAGGAAAAAAGCTCCAGAGCATAGCAGAACATAGCTTACCCCATTTTGTTTTTTCTGTTGGTAGTCCAAAGGTGGCAATAAGTACACATTTCACGACAAAACCACAGTGCGTTGCTCCCCAGCCACAGCTCGCTGAGCCTACAGGTGTTGGTAAACAAAGTTGGCGGTTTGCGGGTCGGGTTCAGATGGTTGATTGACGCATATTTTTGCAGATTGGGCAGTGCGGATTGGCTCTGACTGGGAGTGAAAGATGCTTTGCAGAAACACTGCAAAACACAATGTGATCTTTTAGATCAAGATCTTTTATGTTATTATGAGAAGTGTAAGCAAAGAAAAAGACATCACCTTCAAAGCAGCATAAGTGTGAGCAAAAGGGTGCTGACTCCAGCTCACTTAATAGCCACAATCAATGAGTCTTGCACATAATCATATGATACACAAAAGTGGCAAGGACCCTTTAAATTGTTCCTCATTTAGACCTATAAGTCTCCTGAACCACAATTATAAGATTATTACTAAGTTATTAGCTAAAAGACTTGAATCTATTTTGCCTAAATTAATCAATCCAGACCAATCAGGCTTTATAAAAGTGAGATATGCTGCTGACAATATAAGGAGACTCTTTAATGCAATAAGTTACTTGGACACCTGTCAGAGGCCTTCTCTCTCTCTATCTTTAGATACAGAGAAGGCTTTTGACAGGGTTGAATGGAATTTCTTTTTCATCAGCTTACATGGATTTAATGTGGGCTCTAATTTCATTGAGTGGATCAAATTAATTTATAAAAGTCCTAAAGCAGCAGTTATCACTAATGGTGCTTCCTCTGACTTCTTTTCTTTAACTAGAAGGACAAGACAAGGGTGTCCATTGTCACATTTGCTTTTTGCAATGTGATTGAACCACTGGTGTCATGTGTACAAGACAATACAAACATTAAAGTAAAGTAAAGTAAAGATTAATAATAATGAACACAAAGTATCTGTATATGCAGATGACATAATTATATATATATCCAGAAAATTCAATGTCATATTTATGTAGTACAATAGAGCAATTTGGAAGATATTCAGAGTATAAGATATATTTTATTTTTTAATTTTTTTTTTTTTTCTAATGCTTGCCTCTTACATATGACACCAACAGAGAAAATATAAGTCTTGTCCTTTTCACTACACACCAAGGGGTTTTAAATACTTGGGAATAAATATTACACCACATTTAGATAATATGTTCAAAGAAACAATATAACCGTCTCATAGATAAGATCAAAATAGATTTGCATAAATAGTCCACTGTACCATTATCTTAATACAATCCTTCCAGGCTAAAAGTGTATTGAAAACAGTGAAACACTGATAAATGTTTTTTTTTTAATCTTACTGAGGTGTTTTATAAATATAGGAGAGGAGATCAAGAAGGTTAGCTTCCATCTGGACCCACAGTGAGTCCTGTCTCCCCAACGCACATGACATTACATTTCATAATTGAGCAGACCAAAAGCAATACTGGAGATTGGGGAGACCAAGACCCCTATGAGCTCTGACTTCATGAAGGTCATTAAACTAATCTTTGTTTTTTTATTGCACTAGATACATTTTGAAATATGTTTGTTTGTTCAGAGATTTAAAAAATACTGCAGATAAATAACATGGTAACATTTGAAAAAGAAAATTTAATCTTGGGAGAACATTCACTCTTATGACATTTATCCTTCCTAACAGAGAAACTTGGTATTATGAATTGTACTTCAACCTATTCTCCTATCCATCAGAATCCTGAACAAGCACTTAACATCAATCAGTATATGCAAATGACAAACTCGGGTATAAAACAGTTCAGAGACTTGTTTCATAAAAACTTGCATTTAAAATCATTCATTGATTTAAGAACAGAATATGGCATTCCTAACACAGATTTTTTGAAATATCTACAAAGTTAGAACGTTCGCTCACTTATCAAAGAAAATAAGTTGAGTTTTGGATTATCTGAAGTAGGGGATATATTAATGTCCTCAATTACAATTAAAGGTAGAATTGCAAATTTTATGTTATACTACCTAAAGGTCATTCATCTTTCCTAACTCTATTAAAGATTTGGGAAAAAGATCTAGGGATGGTTTTAGATGACAATACCTGGCTAAACATTTGTGAAGGAATACATTTCTCATTTAAAAGTAACACAATCAAGGAAGCAAAAAAAAAGTTTATCCATAAATTCTGTCTCACTCCTATAAAGATGCATTAAGTTTCCAAAGATAATTCATCAGATTGTGCTAGATATAAAACTAAAGAAGGGATATTTATGCATCTGTTCGGGCAATGTGATCTGTTGAAAGGTTTCTGGAATTTGATTCACTCCTTCACTAAATCAGTTTTGAAAATAGATTTTGATTTAAACCTTTGTTTCTATTTTATTAAATGATAAGCCTGATTTTTTCATTAGATCAAAAAAATGTATTCATTACGATGACATATTTTTCCAAGAAATGCATATTTATATTTTGAAAACATGAATCTACTCCAACTTTTAAGCTGTTCCTGGACCAAATATCAGAATTCTTACCTTTAGAAAGATTAACTCTAGAAAAATATAAAAATATATATATATTTTTTAATCGGTATATTGTTGGTATAATAAGTGTGTTAAATGTATATTTATACACATATGTGCTTTTCTGAGGGCAATGTATCTTGGGTACTTTATTACATGCATAGTGTGGTAGTCATTGATTTGCTGTAAGTGGTACACACGAGATGTTTACAAAACCTAGGTTGTACTTTAGTACATTTATTAAAAGTGTACTATTTTGGTTGGCAAAAGCAACCATGAACACATCAATAATATAATGTCATTATATTTCAGCACATCTTGAACACAACTTTTAACACACTAAGTAGAACTTGAGTGGTTTCAGTTTAACATGGCTTTAGTGTACTTTCTGAATAGATAAAAGGGGCACTAAGGTATATAGATTGCGGTTTCAGAAAATATACTTAAATATACTTTGTTTGTTTGTTTATGATTTGTTTTATTTTGTTTTGTTTTCTTTTGTTTTGTTTATTTGGGCGTATTGGGGTAGCAGGAAGGGGTGGGTGATATGAGGATACTCAGTGCACTGTTATGTTTGCATGTTTACCCATTGGTGATTGCTGATTATTTTACACTCTTCAGAAATAAAGAAGATATTGAAAAAAAATATATACATAATTCCATGTGCTGTTTTCCTGTCTCTTCTTCACTGCACCCCCAACACACATCTCCTCATTCTATATTTCACTATATGCATACATGCATATTATTCTCCTGCCCATCCTCTCCACACACCAGATCAACCTGCCCTTGGCATCCCTAATGAACACAAATGCATAAGTCAACCTCATTACCTCCTCCACTCCTCCCATGTACCCTGACTGACAAACTAATGTCCATAAGCAGTTGGATTGTTCGTGGATTTGACCTTTGATCTCAAAGCCAACCATATGTTTTAGAATAAGCATCATCCAGGTAAAGAATCAAAGCTACATAATAATCAACAAGGCATGACACGCAGCAAGAATTGTCTATTTCCAAACAGAGGTTGTCTTAATTTTATTCAGTCGCAAATTTTGTATCACGCTGTATTAAATTCCAAACATTTTTGCTTAATGTTTTAAAGCTTTTTCACTGACTATCCATAATTACCATTTTATTATCCAAATTATGCCAAGAATGCTACAAAACAATAGCCATTCTTAATAAATAGAAAAATCATGCATACTACAACATGCAGAAATACAATATCAATGAAACAATCTCTAAATTGGCACTTATTGACTTTGGCTCTCGATACTTTTTATATTCCTTTCTCTCCCTGCTTGCAGCTCATGGTGCATAGATTGTAAATGGAGTTTTACATACATAATATGAATCTCAGAGCCAGTTTGACGTTCCTATGGCTACAACAGGTTTCATCACAACTACTCCTGTTGAAATCATCTCCCCTTCTCTCTGTCTCTCTTCCTCTCTCTCTCCCTCTCAGCTGCTATTATTTATTCAGTTTGTTTGGCGGGACTCAGTAGCCACGGCAGCCCCGGCCTGGCAGACCTATCGAACTGTGGCATAATAGATGTAATACATCAATGCGTTTGAGCTGAGAGCCTTTAATTAGGCCTTCCTGCTCGTTTCATCAATTCCACCCCTGCCCTCCTGGGATTTGGGGGAGGGGTGGTGGTGATACAGAGAGGCCTCCTGCACTGCATGTGAATCACTGTACCTCCACCTCCTCAGCCGATCTGTCTGCCTCCTCAGTAGGCTCTTTGTCCCTGAAATCCAGCCAGCCCCCAGCCTCCTGTCCTCCCCACCCACTCCTAGCCCACTGCCACTCATGTCTGCAGGGTCAGACAGCATAAAATGCTAATCCTCACCTGAATGTCAATAATTAAAAACATCTCGCCCTTCAGGATTTGAAAAGAAGTGGCTTTCTTTCAAAACCAGCAGGGATGTTCAATATGAAATGAATCATTCTGAGAATGTCGGTTTGTGTGTGTGTGTGTGTGTGTGTGTGTGTGTGCGTGTCTGTTTGTGTGCCTGCCTGCTTATGTGCATGTGTGTGTATGTTTTCGTGTTAGTGTGCAGCCATGACCTTGCTCCCCAGGTGCTGTTGAAATGTGTCATGTTAAATGAACGCCATGCAGGACCCAGTGGTGACCAGCGGCACAACTGCAAACACAGACCAATCTCCTGCTGATTTTGCCATTTTCTGTTTACCATTTCTAGACATTCGCATTTCACATGAATCATAGCAACAACATCTGACATTTACCACAAGTTAAAATATGACCACACCAGACCATATAACTGAGGGCCACCAGCACTGGAGGCAAAGGCTGATCTAAGTAAGCATAACATGAGGACGACTGCTCTTCAGCTTTCGTTGCTATATGTTAGACCATTGATCGTGTTCATACATATTGCAGACATTGTAGATCACTTTTGTTTCAGATGAACAAAACTATTGATTTGAATTTAATCCTGAATCCAAATGTGACTCTATCTATCATGGCATTCAAGAACGTAGGTTATTAAGGAAGACATTAAGCCTTTAAAAGGATGCATGAGTGTGCAAACCAGCGTGTCTAAATGTACAGCATGCATTCATTTTTGCAAGATAAATCTGTATGTAGCACTGTGCACATGCATTTCTTTAGGGTGTATTGAGTCATTTATCACAACAGAAAACGAGAAGGAGACTGAGTAAAATCCAGAAGAATTGTTAACATCCCTAAATTATCTCCACTTTATGTAAAGATGTGGCCTGTATTCATGTGCCTTAAAGGACTGGACCAGCACGTATATTTAAAGGCAAACATTTTGTTCAGTCGTGATCAGTGGAGAAAGAGCCAGTGAGACACATGTACTTACAGATCTGGTAAACGCAGCCCCTATGTAAGCATTACAAGGACAACCAGTTTACTATTTTGTTGAGTAACCTTGAGCCAGTAGAGAGCTGTAGT
The DNA here is from genome assembly GCF_963924715.1 of Thunnus thynnus. Taxonomy (NCBI): domain Eukaryota; kingdom Metazoa; phylum Chordata; class Actinopteri; order Scombriformes; family Scombridae; genus Thunnus; species Thunnus thynnus. Next base: position 15,028,003 of record NC_089517.1, read on the forward strand.
CCAATAGTCCAGCGACATGACGCAATTTATATGTCAGGGTTGACCACGTCAACAAACAGCCAGCACATTGTGGTAGTCTGTATTGTAAAGAATGTTTTTTCACTATGAAGGAACATTTGCAAGTAAATGTAAAGGGACTGCCTGCTTGCCAACTTTACGTCAGTACATTACATAACATTACCTTCACACAAACAGTGCAAGCTACAATGAAAGGATTTTCAAAACACATTGTCCTGTTCTGGAAAAAAAAACATCTTAACCATGAAGATCAGTTTAAAAGTAAAATGCTATTTTAGACAGTCCCTGTTATGGTGGGAAAGTGTATGCCACATGACAATGTATTGAAAATATTCATAGAGATTGTGAAATACATACTCTGTATTTCCAGTCTTGCATGAAAATACATACAATATCAAGCAATACACAGCAGGAACTTTACTGTACTGCTGCTGTCATGCTGGGATAGGGGGCCAAACAGTTGAAATAGTGAGACATACACTCAGAATAGGCAAAGCCCTGGAGGAGCTGCAGGTCAGAAGACATCAATGGAACTTATTATATAGCTGTTGACTTGGCAGCTGAAAGAGCGAGGCCTCAACTGTGGCTCAGATTCCGGCTCCATAATCATAAAGTTTGTGACGCGACAATAATAAAAAGAGCACACGAATTGTGAGAAAGTTTTGAAAACCATATTATAGTATCAGCATGTTAGTCCCATTGGATGTGCAACTCCAGTGAACAGCATATATAAAATTGATTTAGGACTTAGGAAAATGCACTTGGCGTTGGCTCCATAATGAACAACAGATGGCATCATTCTGTTATCCATCTTGTCAAGGATGCAAAGTATTTTATTGGTGGAAAAAACATAACAAATAAGCACATGTGCACACACATATTCACACATTAAGGTACATATATTCACTATGATTTTTGTTTGTAAATATAGTATAAATATTGTATAGTCCCTTAACATCACATGATGAACTGCCCACAGTCTGTTAATTCCACAGAAGCTAATCCCTTCAGTCTTTTGCTAATATATCCATTACATGAGTGATGCTCCCATAAGCCAGCCCTAGTCAGTAAATAATTCTGGTTAATTAAAGCCAAGACATCCATCTTTGCCTTGGCTTTGTGTGCAGACTCTGCGAAAGGCATGTTCTATTAATAAAACAGTGGTCATCACCGCTGTTGATAAAGTGTCATTTCCGTTTTTCCAATCAACTATTGGTCGTTAATTTTCATTTGAAATCTACAGTCTAATTAACAGGTATAAAACTACATCAAAATAAAGTGTATTTTCCCTTTTTCCACTGAATTATTGGTTGTTAATTTCCACTTGAAATCTACAGTCTAATTAACAGGTTTGAAACTATATTTCCATTCATTCATTCATTGATCGTACACCCATCAGGAGGCACACCTTTGGGGGAATAGTTGTACAAAACAGACACAATGAAGTAAACTATTATTGTTTTGTGTATTTAACACTACTTTGCCAGAGGAGATTGGTAGTTAATGGTCAGTTAAAGGAGGCTCAAAAGCTGAATTTTACATCAGCTAACCTGTCAGCAGCATGTCCATTTAGTCTGGAAAAAAACAGTAAGACAAATGGCATTCTTGTTTGGGCACATACTGCATGTGAGGCAACCACCATCATAATGATAAATAAATGATTTTAAGGTTTGGCTTTTTTTTTTTTTTTACTGCCCGTTTACCAGTTTCAAAAAAGACGTATTTTGAAAGATACAAGATATTTGTTTACATGGAAAAGAGGACTAGTTAGCAGACACTTGACCATTAGTGATCTCGCGTATCTTTGTTCCAAATTTCCATTTAATTTTCACAAATGAAAAATCATACCCAAGAGGATACAGCCAGTATTTTGATTTTCTATTAAGTGGACAATTAATTTCATACACCCTGAAATGCTGATATTTTAGCCAGCATTAGTTCTTTCTCAGTACCAGGACCAAATTTATAATGTCCCCCGGGCATTACTCCAAACATGATTATACTCCTCTGGTAACATAATTAAGTATGAAGAACATTAGGCCTGCCATTCTCAATAATAAATGAAAACATTGATATGTCTATCTGTCTATCTATCTATCTATCTATCTATCTATCTATCTATCTATCTATCTATCTATCTATCTGTCTGTCTGTCTGTATAAAAGCATATAATTATAAGATATACAGATTATATATTAGATCATATTTTACTGCTGGGTGTATAGCACAAGTGGAGTTACATTGTGCAAAGGAGCAATATATTTCAGTACATTTGAAGTAATAAATAAATAATCGTCATCTCCGGAGGAAAGAAAACAGCATCACTCCTCTCTTCTGTATCAGTAAATAAGAAAACCTAGACCTGGATGTATTGCTTAAGTGGAGTGGAGTGGAGTGCTATATTGGACAACCACTGAATTCAATAAATTGGTTATTTACATTCATCTTAGTTTTATGTGTATAAAGTAGAAAAATGTTTCTTTTTATTCCATTGATGCATAAAAATGAAGCTATGTTATTTAAATCTGTGGATAAAATAGAGTATTATCCATTTAAAAGTCAAAAAAGGTCTGCAGTTAGAGATAATGACGAGCTGGATTAGGAAAGAATATTCAGGACCTTTGGGGATGCTACAATAGATCTCTGTCATCTTGAGGACAGACAAATAGGGGTCTATTATGTAGTACAGTAGCAAAAGCATTATCAAAGCTATAGAGCCATTTAAAATAAACAAAGTACAGTAAGAAGTCAACAGTATTAAATGCTGTGTAATAGAGAACTATCATATTGTTTTGATTGGCTCAGTAGGGACAATGTAGGGAATAGTTGCCTTTTTCAGATCTTGTTTACAACTATTTGCAAATGGTGAATCTCTGAGACCAGGAGTTTAATAGAAAACATCATCCTAGACCAATATTAAATGCACGAGTCAGTTTTCACTTATAATAATGTCTCCGGCCCCAGCTGTCGCCAGCACAGAGGCATTATGTTTTCGGGTTGTCCATCTGTCTGTACATATGACCGTCTGTCCCATTCTCGTGAACGCGATATCTCAGGAACACCTTGAGGGAATTTCTTCAAATTTGGCACAAATGTCCACTTGGACTCAATGATGAACTGATTTGATTTTGGTGGTCAAAGGTCAAGGACACTTTGACGTCACATCCGTCCCAATCTCGCGAACGTAATATCTCAGGAACGCCTGGAGGGAATTTCATTAAATCTGGCACAAATGCCCACTTGGACTGAAGGATGAACTGATTAGAATTTGGTGGTCAAGGGTCAAGGTCACTGTGACCTCACAAAACACATTTTTGGCCATAACTCAAGAATTGATGTGCTAATTATGACAGTTTCACACAAATGTCTAACAGGATAAAATGATGAAGTGATGACATTTTATATCCAAAAGGTCAAAGGTCAACTCCACTGTGACACTATAATGTTCTGCAAAAAACACTTTTCTGGCCATTATTCAACCCCATAACTCAGGAATGGAAGGAAAGATTGTGACCATATTTCCCATTTGGTTGAATATTGAATTGGTGACACTAATCTTGGGTGCCCACCTTGAAACTGTGGTAATTGCATAGATCTTCTGTGCTGCTGGGTTGAAGATGTGTGTGAAGCATCCATGTTTTAAAATTTGTAGATTCTTTACAGCAACATCCATATCTGAAACATCGTCTCCTGTCATGGCTACAACTTTGTGTTCTATCAGAAGCAGCTTTATTGGCCAAGCATGTCAGCACATACACGGAAAATACACTTAATACCTTTTAATTAAATTCCTTCAAAGTATGGACAGACATGGATGTAAACTGCAACTTGACTGGTTTGCGGAGGCATACAACCGTGAGGCGGTATTTCAAGTCTAGATTAAACTTATTTTCTGCCTTTCTGCCTCTTTGCTTTCTTCATAAGGTGAACAATAAATGTTTCCAGAGAATCAGTGCCACACGCCTATCTGCTGCAGTCACTACATAATGTATGTTCAATTTCAGAACCTTGAAAGTATCCCTGAAAAAAAAAGCAAAAGAAAGATTTGCATGCAACCATGAAAATTACTTTAAATTTATAGTCCACAGAACTGTGATACAAAAGGAATGTGTTATTATAAAACAATCTCTCTGTGTGACAGCAATCAGCAATCAGCAGTTTGAAAATGCCAATATGTCTAAAAATTAAAGGCCATTTTCTCATACTGACAACACTCTCCACAGGGAAGATGGTGCTAATGGAAGTTTGGGCAGGAAGTCTTTGTAATAGTTATGCAAGGAAGTAATGTAAAACAGGGAAAGCAATTCACTTTGACTTTAACCAAGTCTTCAAACTGACGCTGAAACATTACCTGCAGCTTGATATTTTCACTTTTACTATAAAAAAGCTGGATTCTCATGTAGCGTTTTGCAGGTAGACAGAAAGCTGGTGAGTTTTAATAGATATTCTCCCGAAACCACAGATCTGGTAAAAAATGGAACTGTGAATAAAGTCAGTAGTTTTAGAGTTGCAATTTTGAGAGGAAATGGAACCATAGTGGACAATGCTGAAAGCAGACAAATGCAACTGTTAATTTACCCAGCATGACATCCAAACTACTAACTACTACGACACACCATAACTGTGTATCCTAGCCTAACTGTGGGGTTAAATTCACCCTTCGGTTCATTTGTCTTTATCCATTGTGGAAAAGTTTACTTTTTCCACATTTCCCTCCTCTGTTATTGTTCAAACTGTTCATTTACCAGCAAACCAAGGCTTGTAATCAAAAGTTACACAGATTAGTTTATAGACAAACACAGTCAGCTATCCTTTAAAATTGTAAAATTTGATTTGGAGAGTTAACAAAAAAAATAGTGAGCATGATGCACACGTCCATACATTTGCTACAATTTACCATTTCCCATCTCTGTTCTTCATATAGGTGCAAAAATATGACAAATGTTTTTGGTACAAAAACATTGAAAATGGTTGTGAATATATGGCACATACTGGCTGTCATTATTCCCATTTGCCAAATGGGGATGAACTAAAGATGTTAACTGTCAATACAAAAAAATGGGCCATAATTCCCATATGCTTCTTCTCTGCAGATTCTCCGACTCTTTGACTTACATGGAGAAGACAGAATAACAACAAAATATTGTAAACTATTCATTCATTCCTCCTGCTACTTTCCACTGCAGGCAAGATGCACGAGGCACAGCACATGCTCCCCAACCAGATACTGTATGTGGAGCAGACAAACCAGAGTCTTTCATTATTGTCCTCCCAAGACTTTTGGAAAAGGACAAAGTTTAGGAGTGGGGATAAGGACCGGAATAAAAGTCTAAATAGATGCAAAATGACTGTACTCTGAGGAACTTTAACAGTAGTTCTCAGAAAACAACCCTCCACCCTGAAGCACTGTCTCCAGTGTTCACAGACATTTTTAGATCCTCACTAGAGACATGCCACATACCAGCCTGCTTCAACACCTCCACCATCAGGTGGTTCCCAAAAAACCAAAGACCACAGGACTCAGTGACTACAGACCCGTAACTACCCATCACTGTCCCACCTTAAAACTATCACAGACCCACTCCCAACCTGCCTGCAGTTTGCCTACAGACCCAACAGCTCTGTGGATGATTCAATAGACATGACACTCCACTTCATCTTTCAGCACCTGGACTCTGCAGGAACCTATGCCAGGATCCTGTTTGTGGATTTCAGCTCAGCCTGTAACACCATCATCCTGTCTCTGCTGCAGGACAAGCTCTCTCAGCTTCACAAGCCTGACTCCACCTGCAGGTGGATCACTGACTTCCTGCCCTGCCAGGAAGCAGCATGTGAAGCTGGTCAAACATGTCTGTGACTCCCAGGCCATCAGCACCGATTTCCCCTTAAGTCTGTGTCCTTTCCCTCTCCTCCCTGTATACAAACAGCTGCACCTCCCGTCATCAGTCAGTCAAGCTCCTGAAGTTTGCAGACAACACCACCCTCATTGGGCTCATCTCAGGACACCAGATTGACCATCCATTTGGAGCTCAACACTCTAAAGACAGTGGAGATGGTTGTGGACTTCAGGAAGAATCCAGCCTCACCTGCCCCCATCACCCTGTGTTACTCTCCAGTTGACACTGAGTCCTTCTGCTTTCTGGGCACTAGACGGTGGACACCTGACCAGAGCCAAACAGGACTAGTTGGGAACCGATGGGTCAGGCACGGTCTGGACAATTTAGAAATGAAGTTCAGATTTAGGTCAGGTTCACTCATGTCGGTCGGGGTAGCCTACTTGATTTTTGAAATGTTATTATATTTATAACTGGTGATGATATTGTGTGTAATGTGTGTGTGCTATAGCCTATATAATAATAACAATAATGATAATAATATATATAATGCCTTTTGATGGTCATTTACAAGGTGCCCACACATGTGTAATCAGGGTAAACAGGCAAACTGTAACCATGGTAACAACAATTGCGTGACAGGGTAACACAAACTCAGTGCTTCAGCTTACCTTAAGTGCATCAGGCTCGGGTCAGGTTTGGACATAAAAAACAGAGAGCCTGTCGGGTTGAGGTCAGTTACTGCTCTCTTGGATTCGGGTCGGGTTCAGACAGAAAGATGCGGCCCGAGCTGCACTCTACTGGGCACCATTGTCACCCAGGACCACAAGTGGAAGCTGAACATTAGATCCCACACCAAGAAAGCACAGCGGAGGATATACTTCATGCAGCAGCTGAAGAAGTTCAACATGCCAAAGCCATTGATAATGCACTTCTACTCTGCCATCATTGAGTCCATCCTCACATCCGCCTTCACCATCTGGTATGCTGCTTCCACTGCCAAGGACAGAAGCAGACTGCAGCATATCATTGGCTCAGCTGAGAGGGTGATTGGCTGCAACCTGTCACCCCTCCAGGACCTGCACGCCTCCAGGGTCCTGATGTGGGCAGGAAAGATTGTGGCCGACCCCTCCCACCTTGGACAGAAACTCTTCAAACCACTCCCCTCCGGCAGGAGGCTGCGGTTCATCAGTACCAAAACCTCACGGCACAATAGTGTCTTCCTGACTGCAGCTGGCCTCATCAACAAGGCCCGGGACCTCCATTGACAGTGACTGTCATCCTGACCCCCACTGACACCACATGTACATTAACGCACATATTCTGTAATATACATATCCTTATACTTAATACTGTTAACTTTTGCACATTCCCTGACAATATTTTGCACATTCATGCACAAAATTGCACAATTCTATTATTTTTAAAAAAGCTACTTGGCATTAAACCTGTTTCTGATTCTGATTTCTGATTCTGATTTCTGATTCTGATTCTGAAAAAGAATTTCAACACTGAAGTACTTACATCACTGTTGTTACAAATGTGGGTCATATTAGCTTGGATGCCAGTTAGCAGAATTTGTAAAGGCCTTTTATGTGTGCATCATATTAATGTTAGCTAGTTTCAAAGTTGCAGCTAAGTGCAGCTTGTCTGTATTTGCCATTTGGTGACAAAATTCTCTCCCTGATATATTACATTTTTTGGCAAGTTTTTTGACAAGTGCTTCTGTTTTGTGACCTGTTAATTGCCATGTAACCTAATATGGCACACCTTTGAAAGAGAGGTGTTGGCACTAACCTTGAACAGCCTTAAAATAACAATTTTATTGTAGTCTTATTACACTTTCACATTTTGCATATTAGTAATCATTGATCTTTTTTTATTATTCCACAATACTTGTGCAAAGGTGCACATAAAGTAATAAGAGCAAAACATTTAGAACACTGCATAGTATAATATAAACCAATTAGACAAAAAAATGACAACCTCAAAAAATACGATAAATAAGATGCAAGCGTCACTCTGGCACAGTATAAAACCCCAAAATAGAATTTTGAGCGCCACAAAGACAATATTTTAAGGCTATTGTACTGGATTGTGTTGTTTTTTTGTGTCTATCCCCCTTTATCTTTCTGACATCTTATACCCTAAAGATGAACAGTATGGTTCACCATGGGAACAAAAATGTGTGTGCCTATTTAACACAATAAAGGGAGGGCTAAAAGACTTGCAGCCTCTTTCCTAATGAGCCTTGTAAGACCTCACGCTGTTTGATGTCTAGGACTGTTTCATCCAGCTCAGACACTGTCTCCATTGCCCCCTAACCCTCCCTGTCCAAGGAGGGGACTGGCAGGCTGGCACCCCTCTGCCCTGTGCCTGCCACCCACCAGGCCTGACCATGTTCTCCACTTCATTTACCTTATGCTTTGCCCCTCTGCCAGACCAAGGCCAGGGGCCAAAAATGCAGACAGATATGCACCTGCAAGGTAGCATCCTGTGGGATTAAAGCAGGCAGTTAATTGTGTTTGCGTTTTGACAGGGTGTTTTTAATTTCACCTGCCAGCTTAGGTTTGTTCAGGCGCTCTCTCTGGACCTCTGTCTAGTGTGTCTCTGTGACCTATCAACACCATATGGTCACAGTTCCCGCAGCTCACTACTGATGATCCTGGTGGCTCTAAATGAGTCATTTAATCTGTGTTGATGCTGGTAAAAATATGATGCTGTGTGCTATATTAAGACTTTATTGCACTCTGTATTGTGCGAACTCTAATGTTTACCCTTGATGCAATCTCACACAATGTTGTAACAAATAGAATAGCAATTTTTGCGAATGATCTTTTGTGTGTGTGTGTGTGTGTGTGTGTGTGTGTGTGTTTCTGACACGTGCTCACAGTTTTCTTCTTCTCATGTTTTTGATCATCAAGTTAAACCTGAGGCATTGCACTCTTGAAGGCTGTTATACTAAACTTCTAGATCTGCAGACCAAGTTGTGTTCAGACAGTGAGCTCATATGTCTTGGCAACTTCCAACCTCTAATGTTTTCAGGTTTTCTTTATGAGTTAAAGGTTAGATTAGATGGGATGGTTTGTTTTCAGAATAATAGGCACCGAAACAGAAAGAGGGAGAGACAATCCAGTGGAGAAAAAAAGGGTTATGAGGGGTAAAAGGACTTACGCATTCGGAGTACTTGATAAAACAACCAGAAAAGGGAAACAATGAGTGAAGAGCATCAAATAACAGCATTACCTCTGCCAGTGTTAGGATCACATTGAGACTAGAACATTTTAATGGTGTAGGACATCACTGCACGGATGTAGGCTTGTGTGAGATGTGCATTGCATGTGATGATTGTGACATACAAAAGCTATAAGAAATAAAAGGGTTTTGTTCATTTCTATCTTGCATGTCATTGACTAGATAAGCTGTGCCCTGTAGTCACTAGAGATTCTGATTTACACACATTGCCATCTGACACTGAGACATGTCAGCATTTACATAGAGTAAATAATATTGAGTACACATTGTCCTTTGTTTAAGAACATGCGTAATAGGCAGCAACCATTTGTTTTTCTGTGAATGTCACCTGCCAAAAGTCTGTATTTATATTTGGTTTCATTGTGTGTCATCAAATCGCATGCAAAATGGGTCATTTCAATATTATCACATAATTGTTTTTAAAAATCATTCATTCATTTTGAATATATTTTGGTACATCCAAATGGTATATTACATTGCTTGGCCAAGTTATAAAAATTAATAATTGTTAGTTTTCTAAAATATCAAGTAAGATTTGTGAAAATATTAATTCAATCTAATTCAGCTGCATTTTATTTGCCAAAACCATTTTTGTCAACATGTGACGTGTGAGAGTGGTTTGAATAGTCATTTCATCATCATTTGATGTATTTTTTGTATATATTATATCTTTAATAAGTTGTAGTCTGTTATTCAATGCCTGCTCCACATCAACCTGCTTTGTCTATCTTTAAACTTCTCCTCGCTGTGTAAAATGAGAAAGTTGACTGTATGCAACTTATTCAGCCTGTACTTAACAGTTAGTTTATGTGGTTGTACTTTTGTCTGAGCCAGTGGTGAGACAAGTCATAGTTATGTAGATTTCTATGTCTTTTTAATGTGTTGCTGACAAACCTTTAGAGAACAGTGTTCTTTGTTATCAACTTAATGTGTTAGTAATGTCACTGTGTTATTCTGACATGTTTGTGATGTAATCCTACTCCTAGGCTTGTTAAAATTATCAATATATCTTCAGCTTAAACCTACTGCCTTAGAAACTGTGTGGATCATGAGGTACCTAGAGGAGCTAATTTGAAGGATGTCCTTGTTTGAAGTTACTGACTGACCATTAAGTCTCTGTGAGATCATCCAATGACCATACCAGTTTGTAAGAAGGCATACCAGTTTGTGGAAATGTGGAAATGACGGAGAAGTATAAAGCTGCCTGAGTTGTGTTCGCAAGCTTTAGAGAAAGGGCCGGCTGAACAACATCCTTTCTCTCTCCAATAACACAAGATAACTGTGTTTTTGCATTTGGCTTCAATGTGTGCCATGGACCCACGGAGACAGTTTCTCTTGACAAATATACATGACATTTGTATGAGAGTTACTGATTGTGTAATCTATTGTGCAGTGTTTACAACTGCTTCAACAATTAACAATGTTTAATGCTTTCTTTATGTCTTTCTGTGTTTTTGAGCAACGATGCAAAAATTCCCATGACAGATGTGTATTGTATTGCTCTTGCTTCCTAATTAAATCTATTTTTGCTTTTATGCACAGTGCTGAAAATAAATCCCACCTCATTTTCACATTCATTTCCAAATCATAGTTAACTCTTAATAGCTACCAGCTCCCCATCATCTCCTCATACTTTTATACCATACTGATTACAACTTAAATTGTCACAGCCAAAACATCAAACACAAGACTAATCTGCCCAGCAGGAAAGGTTATAGCTTCACAATTGCCTGATTTTAAAATTTCTAAGTGCTAAATGTTTGCTTCTAATTAGCACAAATCAACCAGCTAAGTGGCAGCATGTTAACTGTTGTGATCAGTCAGTGGCGCTGTTAAAGGTGTTACTAAGAATTAAATCTTAAACTCAGGTTGTGATGTTTGGTCATTTTGGAACACTGCCACCAAATGCAGACAACTCTCAGACTTAAAGTTACACCTGAAACGTATGTGGAAGAAGTTATTTTCTATATCATGACACCCAAGAGTGTATTGTTGCAACATGGCCTCTTACTGCAGGTAAAAAATATTATCAGTTTGTTATGTGGGTTTGTATTCAGTTTAACACATGGTTCAGTCCCCTTCACCAGTGAGAGTTAACTAGTAACAAAGCACAGAGCATATGTTTGAGGTGTCCTGTTATTTGATTTTAATTGACATCTTCCAACCAATTAGAAATAAGTTTTCCCCTGGCTGTGGTGTAATGACTATTTAATTGTAACATGTCTCAAGTACAGCATGTGCACAAATGCTGATACGTATTTGAATTTGTTTGTCTTCAATCAGTCTGGGCAACACAAAAGTCATGTAGGGGAAAATCTTACAGATAACTTCAGATTTCAGCAGTAGCTCTGCACTTTATTGTGTATAAATTAAGACAATTCTAAACCTGTTTCAGTATGAGAAGAATAAACAGTACAGTACCTACTGAAATTTCTCTAAGTCAAATGGTGTTTTTGCCTAGTCAATTGATCAGCCAAGCAGAGAAGCAGACCTACTGGGACGGGAACAAAGCAAAACAATTGACCTAACTAATGTTAAATTAGCAAACACAAAAATAAGGGCAAATAATTCCCAGAGCAGGCAAAAGAGCATAAGAACAAGTAATGCTCTATTTCTCTGAGAAACCCAAGAAATCCACATTCTTCTGAGCTTCCTGGTAAAACAACAAACAAAAAAAACAATCACTTCAGTGGATGTTTTCTAAAATAGCACAACATTAAAATATCTGACAAACTGACTGGGAAGGGATTTCTTCTTTTTTTTAGGAGCAACCTAACTAAAACATATATTCATATGCTTTGCATGTATACAAGTATTTACATCAGGCCATCACAGAATCATCATAAAGACATTGCAGATTACTTCTGGGTTCAACATTTATTTTCCATGTATTTGTAAGATGATGGAAACACTATCGTGGGACATAATCTCTGTAGTAGAGGCCTATGTCGTTTGCTGCAGTTGAAGAAGTGAAAATAAGGGGGGAAAAAAGAGTAGAAGAAGAATTTGGTCAGAGTGTGTTCTTGCTGTTGTCCTCCAGCTGTGTGTACATTTCAAAGACTGTTACATGGGGTTCAATAAAAGCTTTTCCTCAACTCCTGTGGTTTTCTGTACAGTTGCCTTACTGAAAGGGAGTGAATTAAGAGAATACTAGGACATAGCCTGGAGTTACATATTCGATGTATCTTATCTTTGCTGGGTCAAACAAATGCATCTCTTTGTAGTAACTTGTGTATTATATCTGCTGGTTTAGTCAGATATCAGTGTGACTCTGTTGTACATTATAGAGTTGTAAAGTGGGAGGAGCTATTTCAAATACCGCTGGTTCCGAAAGTAAAAATCTCATTAATTTTTCCCGTTGTATTATGTGACTCACAGTTGGAGATCTTTTACAAATAGGATCGGAAACTGAAACTCTCATGGTTGAATCAACAGCCCAAAAGGTTAATAACTGTGTTGGAAAATAAAAAGTTGAAGGTACAAGCCTATGTATATAAAAACTTCAGGGAATAGAAGTTAACTACAACTTCCAAGGTGCATTTTAGCAAGAAACAGCTAATCACCGTGCTTAAAATTCTGTCATGTGTGCCACTAACGGCGAATGGGAGCTAAAGATTACAATGTTGAGAAAACTGATTTTACAATCTACAGCATCAGTCAGTTCAGTTTTAATTTCTGGGTCACTTTTGAGTGAATTCAACAACTATGGTGTCACGTTTTGTTTGCAACTGCAATGACAAAGCACTTTGAATTCATTACTACTCTGATTCGCACCTGTGATTCGCTTCTTCTCTATAGCAAAGGTGACTGAAGCTCATGGGTATTGTAGTATTTTTTAGATGTCCATTGTGCAAAATGACAGACAAAACATGGTTTCTCAGAAAATAAAGATGAAATAATTGAAAATGGTGTTCATAATATAAACCTGTAGGGTCGCTACATTATCCAGGAGAGTCCTGTGTTTCTTTGTTAAGCAACATTGGGGATACTGTTTAAAGAATTGTTATATATAAATGACATGGGAACAGGATATGGGGAAAAACACTTATGGTACCAGCGGTCCCTCCAACTTCATAACTATATAAAAGTACATTATCATTTTAGTCCAAATGAGAACTTAAAGGTACACTGCATTGTGTGTATCCTTGAGGTCTAACAAATGTGTTTCCTTCCTCATAAAACATTAACAAACTGATTCTTTGGATATTTGTAGCTAGCATTATTTACATTCATATTGATACCTAGCAGTCTTCTTACTCATACGCTACAACGTAGGAAGAGCAATCGAGTGCAGATTCACAGAGACATCTTCTCCGGACCACTCTTCTGTTTGTGTGAGGAATTATTCTTAACTAATCGGGAATTATCACTGACTCCTTAAACCGGGTTGAAGGTTTTAATCTGAAGCCGCTCCTGTTACTGTACGGACTTTGTTTTTTCTTTTTTGTGTGTGAGAGTCTACACAGGCTACGTTAGCATAGCGACGTTTGTTTTTAGCTGGTTGCTATTGCTAGCGGGTCCCAGATACATCATAGCGGTGTGTGGACATTGCCTGCCGGCTTACTCACTGTCACAGGATGACATCGGACGGCTGAAACAGGAACTCAGAAACAAGGATGAGTTAATCCTGGGTTTTCCTCCGTGGCCGCTGCTCAGGCCAAACATCTCTCCGTGGTGCTCGTTTAGAGAGTGCTCAGCTGCTGTTGTGCCCGGCGAAGCCACTCTTCCCTGGTCTGGCTCTGTCACCACTAGAGGTGAGCCAATTATTTCAACTAATGCCTTGGCCCTGAATGATGACATCTGGCCCATCCTTGGGGCTAAACCTAAGTCTCAAGCATGAAATAACTTTTAAACTTACTCAATCAAAAAACCAAGGATACAAGATCAGCTTATTTCTCAGACTTAATTACCGCTAATAAACACAATCCCCGAGCTCTGTTTATAGCACAATTAATCAGCTTGTACAACCTGCTCCTGCTACTATCTCTGCCACCTCAACTGAAGACTGTGAATTGCATTTATCATTTTTCGTCAACAAGATCAATAGCATTAGATCCAACATTGTGCTGCCATCCACCACTTTTGATCCACCTAGTAGTGTATCAAATTTACTAACCCATTTTGCCCCAATTACCATGCAAAACCTTATAGAGACAATTTCTCATCTGCGCCTGTCCTCCTGCAATCTTGATATCTTACCCCCCAAATTCTTTTTGGAGGTCCTTCCTGTCATTGGCCCTGCTGGACTCACTATTATAAACATGTCCCTCACCTCTGGTCATGTCCCTGATCAGTTTAAGACAGCCAGTGTCCAGCCACTTCTAAAAAAAACCTGACCTTGATCCAGCTGTTTTTAACAATTTCAGACCCATCTCAAAATTACCTTTCATTTCCACAATACTGGAAAAAGTTGTTGCTGAGCAGCTTCTCCAAGTTGTGGAAAGAAATATTATCTTTGATAAATTTCAATCTGGTTTTCGTCAAAACCATAGTACTGAAACTGCTCTGTTACAAGTCATGAATGACATCCTCATGCAGGCTGATAAGGGGGAACTCTCCATCTTGGTCTTACTTTACTTGAGCGCTGCCTTTGACACCATTGATCACTCCATCCTCATTAATCAACTAAATACATGTGTTGGTATCTCAGGGAAAGCTCTAGAATGGTTTATGTCATATTTGTCGAATAGAAGTTTTTCTGTCTCTAGGGGTAACTATGTGTCCTCATCCACTCCGCTGCTATATGGGGTGCCCCAGGGGTCAATACTTGGTCCAATTCTTTTCTCTTTGTATATGCTGCCCTTGGGCCAGATAATCAGTCGCTTTGGTTGTATATCCTATCATTGCTATGCAGATGACACTCAGCTATATTTTTCTGTGAAACCAGATGATTTTAGCAACCACTCTCCACAGCTGTTTAGCTGTGATAAAGGACTGGATTCAGGATTGATTTTAAGATTCTCTTAATCACTTATAAGACCTTACACGGTTTAGCTCCTGCATATATATCCAAGCTACTAAGCCCGTATACTACTATGCGGTCACTTAGGTCTTCCAACCAAAACCTGTTGGCCGTACCACGTGCCAAACTAAAAACCAAAGGCAACTGTGCTTTTGTTGCCCTGGCACCCAGACTTTGGAACAATCTCCCCACTTCCATCAGATCAGCTGAATCTGTTGACTGTTTCAAAAAACACCTAAAAACCTTCTTTTTTAGAACGGCTTTCTCATAACATTTCATAAATTCAAGTGTGTGCTCTGGGTGATGGCTGTATGTTTGCTGTGTTCGTATGTGTGAGATGTCTATATGTGTTCTTGAATGTGTCTTTCATGGTTTTTGTGTCCTATTTTCTTTGTGTCTCAATGTCACTGTAAAGCACTTTGTAACCTGTGTTAAAAAAGGTGCTATATAAATAAAGTTTTACTTACTTACTTACTTACTTTACTTCCTTTTGCTGGCACATTACTACATTTCTTGGCATGTCACCACCCCCAATTGTCAAACTGTAGAATAGTGTGAAAGCGTCATAGGGAATGTGTATCACATCGCCCACATACTTGTGCCCATGCATGTGCATCATTGCTCCATAGCGCTATTAGTGGTCACAGGGTACCTTTAACTGAAGGATGGACAATAGCAAGGTTAATCCATACACGTAAATATGGCCAATGATGTGTTATCCAGAAAGTGCAGTTGTTGTTATACAACATATGGTACCAGTTTCACAAGTAATTGTGAGGTATAGATTAGTTTTTCCTTTGTTTGTTGTTTTTGGTCATCTCTTTTTTAAATCAGAGCATTTGATTTACCGTTAACACTCATGAATCTGTCTGTTGAGTATTAAACTTTATCCTGCATGAGGGATCGAAATGTCTGTGAGGGTGTGTTTGTTTGTGTAATACATTTTCAGTCCCATTGCAAATTCTGCTCGAGGCATGTTTGAGCTCTCAGTCTTCAAGAATTAATTTGGCCTGTTTCGATTGTAAATAAGAAGAGTAGGGAAAACTTGGAGCAGTAAAACATCTTGGACACACTTAAAGATGTTTACAATCTCTTAAAATCATACCACAGTAACATATTTTGAAAATTCCTTGCAAGGTCACCCATGAAATGGTATTCATCCTCTTTCCTACAGAAGAGCATTCTCATCTTGGCATAGGACATAAACTGTGTGCGACATCAAACACATTTCATTTTGCGCTCAGCATAAAAATGGGCTTTCCACATATCACATCACGACTTTCTGTAAATCTGCATTGACAACTCGAAAACACATAAACATGTGCCCACACACCCGCACTTCATCAAAGTATAATCCAATCACACACACTTGAAAAAACACACACACATACTAGCCTCCCCCTCACCTGTTCACAGACATGAGCAGGAGCACAATTAAAAAGACACTATTACTAGCACACGTACTGTACCAAAACCAGCTAAAATACACTTCACTGACTTCCCCACAGTGATGCACTGATTCAGAATGCTTAACAGTGGTTTATACCTCCAATAACTAGGAGAAACACGACTAAATACCCTCATCAACATACAGTACAGCTTCAAATTCTACAATGCTAGCAATAAAAGTGATTGTAATTAGTACATAATGTATTGAACTTACATTTTGTTTTTGATTGAATCAGCTCTGGAGTAAATGTGGTTTTGTCACTGCTCCTCCCAGGTTCTTGAACAGTTTTGTACACAACCTTTTGTCTCACCTCAAGCAGTATTAATAAAACTAACAATCTCTTGGATGAGTGCTCAGCTCTTTACAAGTGTCTGAGTGTTTGTGCAGAGCAGTAGACAGTTCAATGTGTGTGTTTTGAAAAGGCACGAAAATAATATGTCACTTCACATCAAAGGATTGATTTGGATATTTTCAAGCCTATCTTAATACAATAGTCACATTACTGCCATATCTATGTGGTTGCTGTAAGCATTCCTCTGCTCCTTACTAGCTGACTGATCTCTGCTTTCCCATCTGCAATTTTGTTGCCTAGCTTGGTGCACTACTCTTTGACTCCAATTATAGAAAACTGTTGCATTTACTCAACAATTAAATCAGAAAAGCCAGCACACTCCAGCTTGGCTACTTATTTTCATCTAACTGTCTCTTTTCTTACAGGGAAGAAGGATTGGAAGCAAACAAACCTTGGATTTAGAAAAAGTAAATTAAAGTTTAAACATTTATATTTAACATTAATTTTGAATGTTCCTGTTTTTCATAAATATAATAAAAATATTGACTTGGCTTGGTTGTCATATTTTGCTTCTCTGGTTAATGCCTACTTCCTCTGTGATTGTTATAGTATATAATACATTTAAAAAGTGGCAACAGCCTACAGTTTAGCCTACAATGCCATCTTGCTATTGGCCGCTCCTTTTTTGCCACATTGTTGCCATCTGCTGGATTGAACCAGTTGTCCTGGCAATGGCTGTGGTAATGGCTATATGTAGGTTTGCCCTACCAGGCTGCCATACTACAGCTAGATGTAAACAGGAAGAAAATAAATAAAAACAGAACACAAACTACCACAATGAGTCCCCCTCATATTGATAACACTAATATTGGATATAATTTAAAATTGTATCTCATAAAAGAGTGGAATACAGTGGCTAAAAGTCTGCTCTAACAATAAGCTACAATTACTGATAGTGTGAGAAATACTTTGGCTCTTGATTGGCCACTTAGTCAATTATACATGAATTCCATTGTTTGATTGGTGAGGGTGTTGGTCTCTGCACCATTTTTTTACACCCATTAGCTATGTCTCAATCATTGACTGTATATAAATCCACTTCCTACGGCCATGCAAAAGTGAAGCCAAAATATCTAATTTCTGGGAGCTGCCATCTTGCTTGTGTGATGTCATTTGGAGTGAGACTCTGTGCCGTAGAGTCAGGATGACGACCCGTAGGACACGCCCTCTCAGCCATCCCACCGCCTGACGGAGGTTTGAGAGCTGCTGTCACAGCTGTCAATCATGACGCCACACCCCCTTTTTATATTATCAAATAACTAATTAAAAACAAACTTATCAGAAAAATGAGCACTTGGACAAACATCAGTGTGATAAGAACTATCTAAAATGACAGAAACCATCTTTGAAAAAAAAATATTTGATGTGTATTTTGATTTTTTAGTTTGGCTCATGTCCCATCCACTAACATGGAGGCGGCGGGACCTATAACCTATACTGCAGCCAGCCACCAGGGGGCGATCAACATTTTTTGGCTTCACTTTTGGAAGCTGTCATGTCATCCATATTTATATATCGTCAATGGTCCCAAATCAGGGGCTGCATCCCTCAAAGCACTTGGTCTACAAAGGTGTGTCCTTCGTAGACTGCAAAGGCTGAACCGAGCATTGTTAAATGAGACGGTCTGGTCTACGGATGATTTCCTATTTGCAATACCAGCTCTTCTGGCCCTTACCCTTGCATCACAAAGCGCCACTCCTGTCCCCTAACAAACTTGACAGCTGCATTTAACAGTCGGGACACAACTAGTAGAAAGAGCCAGAGCCAGAAATTTAATTTTAATTTTGGAATTTTAATTTTATTATTGTGGCAGCCCATCCAGGTCCAGCATCACCACCAGGGACTCCCTGCTCAGCTGAACCAAAATATACATAAACACATTTTCTAAGGCCTAATATTTATAAAATGAAATTTAAGACTTTTTAAGGACCTGCAGACACCCTGTTATCCCACTTTTTATGTATTTTATGTTGTAAATAGTTGTAAAGACCATGGTAAATGAAATAAACCATGTATTTAACCATTACTTTATTTTAATTCATTAATTTAATATTTTTTATTTTTCAACTAATTTCTCAAGTAGAGAGAAGAGCCTGTCCATTTTCTCTCTGCTCTCCTCTCCTCTGCCTCTCTCTGCAGCAGCGTACTTGCTGACAGCAGCAGCTCAGCTTCAACACAACTACCTGACTGTACCGTGACAAAATAATCTCAACTCAAAGCTCCATTAACACTTTTTTTCTCACAAAAAAATGAACTCATTGACAGAGAGATGCAATTATTGGTAAAATTATGTTGTGTCAGTCTGTAATGTAGCTATAAAAAAATCCAAAACTGTTATGTAGCTTAATAAAATAAATTAAATAAAACAAAATTTAATATAGACTGATCTGTTCATTTTAATACATTTATATTTATTGAAATGGGGTGATATGTGTACATCTGGAGTCCCAGAGGCAGCACTGTTGTTCTGTCCAGTAAAAACATGAAGCTTCACTTTACATTCAGATAAACTAATATGGCAGCCACAATTGTTAGATTTAATCTGTGAGACCAACATTTATCTTCCAAAAGAAATTATATCATATATGAAAATGCTACAGAGACATTAAAGCCAGCGGTAAATTACCAAAGAGCTGCACAGATCAGTTTATTGGATCAGTTTCTCACCTGGTCAGCAGGTCCGCACATCTCCGAAAATGTCAGATTTACAAGCAGGTGTTATTTGGAGAACTGACCACATATTAGGAATCTAAATGTCTTGTCTGAAAAAATATTAAAACTTAATAAAGTGACATATTAACAGTCCTTCAGCAAAAATTACAACAGCTTAGCCTGGCTCAAAATCTCCACCGCTGCTGGTCAGTGCAAAATGCATTCTGGGATAGGTTGGGCTGCGAAGGATCCCTCATTTGGATCCTCTAAATTCGGGAAAAGAAGGCTACATTTCTCAGCTGCATTTGAAGGAGCCTTTGAAATGCAACAGGCTTGGTCACGCTGCTGTGACGCATTCAGTCTTCAAATGCAGCCTTTAAAGGATGCAGCCCCTGAATTTAGACACAGCTATTTATTTGTGTTACATGAGGCAGGATCAGGAGGAAGCAAGTGTTGAATTAGTGTAAATGCAGGCAGGCATGGCTTGCAATTAGGAAAGATACAAAATAGATTTTTTTTGTTGGTTAATTTCATATTGTATAACTTAAGTTGAGGTAATACTAAAAGTAAAAACAAATTTGTTTGCTCAATTTAAGCATTTAAAAATAATTTATTAAGCTTTAAGGTTAAGCAACCGACACTACTGACTGGGAAGTGACTGTACTGGGGGACAAAATCCACACTTTTTATTCTGTGCGAAAAAACATTCTTAAGTTCAGCTGAAGCTGATGTAAAGCTTCAGCAGTCTGAGTTAGCCAAACTGAGGGGGTATCTTCATCCTGGTTGCCATGTGTAGGTTCATCGCCTGTGTGTTGTCCCAACAAGGAAACACAGTCTGAGGAAATGCCAAGAAGGGATTTTACACAATTGACTCTTTAACTTTGAAAGATACCCACTCGATTTGGCTAACAGCTGCTGTAAACTCACACTCGCCTGAATGAAGAGAATGGATGATTACAGCTAAACATAACTGTCAGTATACATGTGGCACACGTGTTAACAAAAAACCCCAACCTATCCTTACAGTGACGCAAAGAGCTCACATGATCTTTCTTCCAACTTTTCATATGCTTTTTTGGTTGTGTACATGTATGTATGTGTATGTTAGAAATACATGCAGGCAATAAAGTGTTTGATTTATATTTAGCTTTCAGTACTGTCATCAGATTAAGTGTGAAAAGGAATGTGAAAGACAACACATAAGGTGAATTCTTTTTTCTTTTTCTCTTCTTAAGCAAGCTGTTACTGCATATGTGCTATATCTTTGATGCAGCCAGCATCTAATTTTCTGAAGTTATCCCTATGGAGCAGAGGTTGTGGTGCAGCCCTTTTAGCAGCCAGGTAGAAAAGAGAACATAGCCAATGTGTGCTGATCTACAATTCAACAACTTGAATATCTGAAGGGTGCTCAAGTGGTGCTTCCAGGTAGGAAAATCTTACACTCGATAAACCATTTGAATGAACAATATGCTTTCATCTGCCCAGGTTACTTGATATGTAATATTCAAATACTCAAATATGCAAAAAGTGGATTGACTTCAAGTAACTGACTCAACGATTGAGTACAAGCAGTGGCACAGTCTAAGAAAACATTCTTGCTCCAATAAAATTTGGAGCATTACAAATTGATAAGCAGTGACAGTGAGAGTTATACTTGCTACTGCGGCAGATCTGAGTCAGTTAATGTGATTCCCCCAGCCTGACCCAGTCGCTTAGAGAACACACCTTTCTTGACGTGGAAGAACAAAAATTTGCATGAAATCCAAGTGGGTGCAGGAAGGAATGAGATTCATGACAGAGAGTGGTGGAGACACACAACAATACGGAGAGACTGGGAGGGGATGCTTACACTGTACCTCAACAAATCATCCAATATAAAATCTGCTGTAGTCTACAGAACTTTTTCTAATTAATGAGAATGAGAATGAATTGCACATTAGTAATTAATGAAATCTCACTGTTGTCAACCATCATAATTCTGAATATATAGTTATCATATTATCCACAATCATGAAATCCATCCGCACACATATCAGAGTTTTTATGTTTAAACATCACAAATGTATCCAGTACATCCTCCTCAGCCCCTCTTTCTCTCTCAGTTGCAAGTTTAACACTCTGACCAGGTGAGAGGCGGAGGAAAAACTGTACAAGCATTGAAGACTGTCAAGGGCACCTCTGGCACTCTGTGTTGTGATGGATAAACAACCACATATACAGAAAGATCGCCCTCCAGGCCTGGAGTGATTCATACACTGCAGAGACCCGACAGATGACTTTAAACCCGGCATCACTTTGCTGCCTTTCAAGAGGGTTCCACATAATGTCAACTGATGGTAAATTTAGCATTTTTTGTGAGGCGTAAAAGGCACAATCCCCGAAACAAATGTAAGCAAAAGGTTTTCCCCCAAATTTGAACCTTTCAAAAAATGAAGTTCCAGCAGTAACATTAATTGGCTGCATCATATCATATGCATTATACTACAGAATTTGGGCTCACTGTCACTGAGGAAATTACTTTTGTCTTACTGTACAGTGCAACAGTGAACAATTAACATGCATGTCACAATCTGTTTCATTATACGAACTATGGCTCATAAAAAAATTATGCAAGAACCACTTCCTTGTGTCAGCTGAGACGCCTTTGTATCCCTATCTCTGTTCTTCTCGCCATTTCAGTGTCCTACATGTGTGTGACAGAACTGTAACAGAGGCCTTGGGAACAGTTGAATAAGGCTGTGTGAACATGTGTCAGTGGAATCTCTAATGGGAACACCATGCTCCTAATATACGGTCCATCTGTAGCCTGCACAATGAATAACAACAGCTCTTTGCAATATTGACTCCTCCCTGCTCCCCCATTTTAATGATTATGCCTTTGTCCTTTGTGGTAAAAAGTCCTGTAGGAAACATTCCATTACTGCGTTACAGAGGGGGGTAGCTACAGAGTACAAGGCTGGCTCCCCTGTCACATCAGCTCTTTATTATTCATTAGGATCTCTTTCTTTCCCATGCCTAAAAGGACCTTGATAAGCTATGTTTATTCATACACTAACCTTTTTAAATATTTCCAAGAGCTCTCCAACAAAGACCTACCTGGCATACCTAATACCTAATCTTTGTTTCATTATTCAGTCCTCATGCTCTCTCTTCTCACTTAAGATGCAATACCTGAATTGTGCCTCCGCACTTCTCTTTGTCGTTCTATCTTGCTATGTCCCTCTGTCTCTATCATCATTTCATTATTTAGGTGTTCATGCAGGCATTTTTTTTTTTTGGTCTTTTTTAATGTATTGAATTGGTTCTTTCTTCTCTCCTTCTCCTCCCCCCTCTAGTCTGCCCTCTTTTTCTCTGGCTTTCTCTCATTCAGAAGTCCTTGCTTTTGCAGACTGATCCCTGAGGGCAGCCAACTGATTAGTGCAGTCATCTTGCCCTCTCCCTCTCTCCACATTCAGCTCACCTGCCCATATTGTATTTTTTCACCTATTTAAATTATTTATTATCCTGGGGTTATTTTCTCACTCTTTACTACTTTTGAAAGAAAATAAGAGATGCAACAGTGTTAGTGTGCCATTCAGTGACACCACAGGAAACAGCATAAAATAAGTAAATGAAACCAGTGGAATCAGGGGGAAAGTCATCATCATCAATATTACTTTAAAATATTGAAATGATGAAGTTATGAAGTGTTGCACCACTTATCAATATTTCACTGATGTTGTGTTTCTCCAAAAACTTTTTTTTTTCATTTAACAAAATAAGCTAAATGTCTCAAGTGTGTTTGTTTCCTTAACTCAAGCAAAGGAATTGTGCAATTAAAACTAAATTGAATCACAATTATAGAGAATTGCAGAGAATATGCAAGAAGACAAAGACTTGTTCTGACTATGAATTTGATTTCAACTTTCAGCACTTTAAATATTTCCACTTACACCAGAAAAAAGGCGAGCAAATCCTCATGAATGGGAATTTTATCACAACCATTGATACAACAGGTATTTGGATTAGATTTTTGATTTGATTTATGTATGAAGCTACAAAACTAACCAATGCATGGCCTAACAACAATAACAAGTGAGAACAATTGTTTCCAACACAGTTCCAAGGTGTTAGAGGACAGATATAAAACATGTAACATTACAAGTAACAAAAGAATCTTATAACCAGAATGACATCATTTCAAAGTAAAGCAAAAACTATAACGTATAATCACATTAATACACCAAAACACAACAAAAACAGATCAATAGTCCATAGTAAAATTTCATCATTACCCTGTCACCTTATTCCATAAACATGCTCTCTAAAAGTCCCTCTTCAATCACAATTTTATTATTCAAGCTTCTGCGTGATGTTAAATTTCAAAAACAATGTGGATGTTTGTATATATACATTCCTCAGGACTTAGATGTTAAGAAATTCAATGTGAGTTTAACATTTAACATCTCAATTAAGCTACCTGTCTAAGTGCCATTGAGCCTGAAACCCTTTTTTCCCTTTTCTACACGTTCTACATTGTTAACACATGAAATCATGTTCCTGTCCAGCTCCATTTGTCTTCTATAAGTGGCTCAGCAAACCTTACCCTGCTCCTCTATTATACCTACACCGCTTGGATAGATACAGTAGTTAGCACTAGCAGACATGTTCCTTTTTCTCTGTGCCCACATGTCGCTGCCAGTCTGCCAGCCACCCATGATACTTGGCAGGATTTCACTGGCTACAGTGAGCACTGTAGCAGCACCACTGGCACTGTCAGCACAATGCTAAGAGACAGACCAGCTGTAAGCCCAGATACTGATGTACGAACACAGGCGCTGGTCCCAGTTAACACAGGTAATCTGCAAGGTTTCTAAAGCAAAGAGGTTCCAACACAAACATGGCTCAAATCCAAGAGAAGCGAGATTCTCCACATTCCCAGTATATCCTCAATAAACAGTCAATGTTTTTTATTACTGCTGTTACAGCTAATTCAAGCATGTACTACAGCAATTTTTTGTGCAATAACAGCTGTTTATGCCTAAAATACAAAGAACTCCGTGATGCATTAATGTTGGTTGTAACCTGACACTCACCACAGATACTTTTTCACTGGTTGACTGTATATAGAGCACTGGCAAATGGGATACTGAAGCAATAACAAACCCTTGGATGTTTACAGTCTGTGGTTTAATCGCAGGATTGATTTCTGAGTGATCATGACTTGATTCCTGTGGTCTTCCTTAACAACACCTTTAAGTGCATTTTGTATCACAACCCACCCAAAGATGAATAAAGTACTGTAACTGAGCACTGACCTCATTAGGAGCTTGTTTGGACTGAGAAAGACTGACACAAGCAAGACTGCTGCACAGGCCTGGCTCATGGTATAGGCAACATAGGTGAATGCTAGGAGCACCCCAAATGAGGAAAGAAAAAAAACCTAAATTTTAAACTTCACTTTTTTTTACTAATACTGTTTTACTACTATTATGTCGAAATATTGCAAAAAAAAAGCCCACAACAACATAAGTACATAGTATAGCCTATTAAATAGACTCTATTTTCTGGGTTGTCTGCAGCATCATTCTCTTTTTCCATCCCCTTTGGTAATTAATGGTTGTAAGCCTTTGCATTTGATTAGTCTTATATGTATAGCAAACAGTATGCATCATGTGGAAGAAGTGCCCATTGAATATATGTTTTGTGCATGAATGCTAGGTGTAGGGCAGACTGGGGGCAATGTTTGTTTTTGATGTCACTACTCAAAAACCTCTTGATCTATTTGGATACAATTTTTATGTAGGTAACTTGTGTCCGTGTTCTATGTTTTAACAGTCATCAAATGTTTTTACAAGCAGTGTTAGAGTCACAATATTGATTGAAACACTACAAGTCAAATGTTACATCTGCCCCCACTTGCAAGGGCGATTGTAACAGCGTATGGGGACAATTGTAACAACACACCTAATACCTCCACATAAATATCAAGGACCACAATAAACTCCCAAGAATATAGATATAGTTTTAAAAAATGTAATATCAATCAAACAATTAATTTTAAAAAAATATATAATTAGTCATAATTACACAAATATAAAAACAATTTCTAATGAATAAGAAACAGAAACAGCATCGCACACAAAAAAAGAGGGTTTCCCTTCATTAATATTTAGATATAATTAGAGACATTCGTCTGTCCTTTGGTGGGCAGAGAGGGATCATCAAAGACCATGTGCATAATGAGTTTCATGGTTGTGTCTCATTTCTGATTGGTGCAATTTGAGATGTCACAATTGCCCCTGGTGTACTCCGCTGTTTGTGTTTAGAATGTTATAGGCTGTAATGGGGCTTAGGTCTTATTATTGGCTGGGTTTTTATTAATATAATGTAACACCCAATGGTCACATATACTCCTCCTCTCTCTTCAGATGCACTTCCGAAATATTTTAATCCCACCCCTGCAAATCCTGGACCACCTGCAGACACCTTCTCCACCTCAGCACCTTTCAGCGATGCAGCATCAGGTTCTTTAATAGTGTTTTTATTTTGTTGTGGGTGAAGGAGCTCTAAAATAAAGAAAATCTCAAAGACATAAAGGTATGCAGTTTCTGTGTGAGTGTATGAACAATGGGAGAGGAAATGGCTGTGATGCACTGGGCACCAGTTAAAATCTTGCCTAGGGCACTAAATTGGTCAGAGCCATAAGTATCAGTTTAACTGACAGCCATTGAGCACATCAGGAAATGTATATTAGTGAAATTAATTACTAATTTAGCAACTGCGCAGGTTTCCAATTATTCCGTCTGGGTTACTTTATTTTCCAGGTCTACTTTCCTATGTACTCTTGCACGCTGTCAGCCTCGTGGCGCTGTCAATCTCTATATAGATCTGCCTGTTTGTTTTCCCTTCTCAGTCCCATTCTTCCTTCAGATGAACTGTCACATCCCCTCCAATGAGCATCAATCCACTCTCCACAATCTGCCCCAAAGTTAGTGATGCCAAATCCATGACGGCCTCACTCAATCCACATTTTCCACCCAATGGAATTTGAGGACACATAAACCAAACCTTGCTTGGATATGCACATTCCCACTCAGACTCATCAATCAGGCCTCGTGGGAGCTGCCGTGCACCAGATTGGTTTTTAGCTTTCAAGTGAATTGATTGAGAAAAAGAAACTTAAAGTAATGTGTTTGCCAATAAGTTGCCACACCGCCTCACATTAGGCATCGTGACTGCCTCTGCCTACGATTACTAACGTTTTTTGATGCTATTTTGGAGCACTCCTGCCCTCTCTATTGGCCACACAAACTATCAAACTATGTTAAAGTACCCTTGGATATTACCTGCTACCGTACCTACCGTGAGAAATAGGAGTTTGTGTGAAGTAAGAAAATGAGTGAATTTGAATATAAGTAAGAGGGGGGTGAGAGAACGAGTGCTGAGCGGAGAGAGTGAAAGCTCTGCAGTGAGAGTAGATATCTAAAGGGGAGAGAAGAAAGAGATGCAATTCTAATGCTGCAATCTGACAGAATAATTTATTGAGTTTCTGCAGCTTGGTAAAGAGTTTCTGATAAATGGAGCAAGTCACACTGAACTGTTATCAAGAAGTGAGAGGGGGGTCACATCAATTGAGAAAATATATAGCGAAAATCTGAGCTGCATCCTCCAATTTGTTATTCAATGATGACAGATTCTGAGGTGATGGCACAACGCTGTCTCTTCATCTTATGTTTGGAGCCATTCTGAATTTGTTAAACAAAAAAAGAAAAAAATCTCCACATAGTCCTATTCTGCTACTCATTTAATATCATGTCATATGAGAAATAAGGAATATTAGTACTGAAGGAAATAAACTCTTTCAACATACAGACAAATTAAGAATTTTCATCATAATCACAATTGCAAAAAAACTTTTACCAGAAAGAAGATTTTACCAGACTGGTTGAAGTTACATGCAGGATATGCAAACCCCAGTCATACTCTGTATGTGTTGTTCTATACACATGAATAAACAGAATATTTAGGTCATTAAGATCGAGAGGAAACTTCGACCTAAAAAACATAAAACAGAATAAGTTTAAATTAAGAACCCCAAAACTGCTTTGAATGTTCTACAAACAGACTTACATTAACCAACACATATTTTTAATGTCCTAACAATGAAACATCAGATGCTTACGAACTTGAAAACACAAAGAATCTTCCCTTTGTCGTTGCCTTCACAAGGCAAATCTCTGAACCTAAATAAAAGTATTAAAGAACTTTAATTAAAGGTTGACAGATTTATCCTGAATACTAGATTTCATCTTTGGAACACACAGTGTTTTTTAATTTGTGATTACAATATGACACATGTTTTTTGTTCATTATACCATGTAAAATCAAGTACCTTCATGGACCTGCAGCTTTCAAATGGTTTAAAGTTTGAAGTATTGGTCTCTGTTGGCTTGGAGTTTAAACTTATAAAGAAGAATCAATTGGCAAACTCAATAAGGAGCTGTCTGAGCTTTGTCTAGAAAATATTTAAATAGGTTTGGTCAGTGAATTGGCTGGTTTGCTACTGAACTACTTTTGTCCAGCATTTCATGTCGCTGTAAAAGTTTTTTGCTTTCACTCTGTATGCTGTCAAGATATTTAAAAAAAAAAAAAGACAAAGTCAGGCAGTCAGTAAAAGTAAAGAATTATTAATTTTTTATATTTCCAAAGGTACTTTGATTATATAATACTCGGAAATTACACCCATTAGTTTTCTCACAAGCTACGTCATAATGCAAAAAGAGACAGGATCAGTCGTTTAAGCCTTAAAACAAAATATTTTTACATTCAAGTGAAAGAAACCCTGTATGGCTGGAGCATAGGAGCAAATCAAGTTACATTATCATAGAGCGACCAAGTCAATGAAGGGAGGGAGTTGAGGTGGATGGATGGGTCAACAAAACTTCTGACTTAAGCACAGGAGATCGCAGTCGTTTTGGAAGACTTCTTGTGCAATAATAGCATTTATATGCAATATATATATATATATATACACATACATATATACATATATACATATATACATATATACATATGTATATATATAATACGTGTATTTATCAAGTTGCAATATGGTGACACTGATTTAACCAACTCTTAAAATCTCTGATTTTGCAATACCATATCCACTTACTGACTAAAGCTACGTAACTAAAGCATGATAAAACAGTTTTTATGTTATGTTTGGCATTCACAACACTTGTTAAGGTTAGGGAAAGATCATGGTCTTGGTTGAATACTGAAATAGTTCACTCAATCAATAGCTACTTGAAACATGAAACTTGGCATGACACTTTACTAACATTTAACCAAAACCATGATCTTGTCCAAACGTTAACCAAAGCACTTTTGTTGCCTGAACCAAATGCACAGGTCATGTGGTTACACCTACCATTCATCCCGAACACCTCCTATTTCTATGCAGTACTTTTTTTACTTTAATTTAACACTTCCTACAATAATCCAGGCAGCAATACATAACAGAGACAAGGTTGCTTATTCTATGTAGCAATTGATATATAAAAGTGGGGAATACCACAATACATGGAGGTTTGGGATAGACACACAACATGTACAGAACAGTCTTGACGTACACTGAATCGTTTATTAAGTTTCCTCTGCAGGAATATGACATTTTGAGCCTGATTTCAACTCATACACTTTTTGATTTAGCAAACCATGAATCCTGCACTACAGCAGCAAGATTAGAGCAGAATGTCATCTGCTGCTGGATTCTGAATGTGAATGCCAAATATTAAAATATCTACAATACAAGGTTCATCATTATAAGATTGCCTGACAGGTCTTTGTCGCACTGCGTCCTCTGAGATTCTGCTGCTGACAAGCTGGAAATATGTTCATGAAAGACCTGTTTTAAGTGCAGCACTGTTACATTGCTCTGAACCTTCTACCTGTTTTCAAACAACACCTCTGTCTGGTGAATTACAGGTGCAGACTGTGTTAAAGCAAAATAATGAACATAATGAACCTCTTTAAATCAAGTGAAAATACATAATGTGCTGTAAGGTCAATTACTGCATTAGCAAATGGATATTATGCATACAACCTGATTGCTTGATATGGGTGAAGGTAAGGTTATATGACAGCAAATAAAACAGTGATTTGCAAAAGTGATTGCTTGCTTCGTAAACACTTTCGATGGCCAAAGCATGCAGAGACAAGTTCCCTGATTGCTTATTGATCTTGAATGAGTACCTTAGTGAGAGGAGATCTGCTCAAGGTTACAAAGGTCAGTCAAATAGCCTGCCAGCCATGGCACAAATCTGTTCTTAATGCTTTACCATGTGTTATTTATTCATTAGCACATTTCAACTTTATCCCGAAACTTTATAGGCTTTTTAAATTATTAAATATCATTTGTTTACAATATAGCCACATTATTGTGTACAGTAGTTTTGACGGCCACAACTGCAGCCACACAGATTTAAATCTTGGTAACCCTCCTGCTTGCATTTGTTTTTGTCTAATATATATATATATATATATATATATATATATATAGTTTGCACACTTTACTTTACAGTTTATTTCCTCTTCATTTGGTTTACTTTGACCTTGTGCATGACACATTCACAATGTACATACATCAGGAAACCACTAAATAACCTCCCACACATGTAGCTTTTGTTTTATACATCATACTCATGTTTTATGAAGTATTTTGGACAGTGCGTTAGTTCTATTTTACACATTTAGTTAGTTTTGTACGCTCAACACTAGTTTAGTTGTCTTAAGCTGAGCAAAACGATTTATCTTAAGTTACCAGTGCTCAGTTTGCCACTACTGGCTTCTGCTGCTGAAGGGGCGTCTTGTCAGGTCTGCCTGAAAGATGCATCTCATGAAGCAGCACTGTCAATTACAGAAGGATAAAGGCAATTAATAGATAAAAGAGTTTGTTAATTTATGTCGGATATATTATGTTTTTTAGTACTGTTGTTTTGGTTAATTGTCTAATCATGTAAGCTGATAGACAAATTGTATTGGCTAGTTATATACTATGTAGTTTAGTTGTTACTGTTTGTCAGACTGCATATAAAGATGGACATATCGAGGTGTGACATAGGTTTGCATTGGAGCTGGTTTGAAGCACAGAGTTGCTGCTTATGGTCGGCTGCTATCGTCTCTGTTTGGAGCCAGGACCTTCCAAATAAGGAGCGGTGGGTGTTGCCTTTCACTCTCTAGAAACACGGCCCGCTACCTCCAACCGAAGCGAACGCTAGCTTACTGGGAACACTGAGCGGCGTATACTCAGGCTAACATTAGCTAATTTTGCTAAATTATGTGAACAGGGCAGGTGTCATAAGTAACACTAAATGTACGAAAATATAGTCCAAGTCAATGCGAGTCCCAGAGCCTGAGAGAGCAGCAGGGTAGCGAACTGTCAATCACAGCTGTCAATCAACACCCACACAGCAGCTAAAAGCTAAAAGTCTTCAACCCTTATTACAAACATCACAGGTGAAAGTACTGGACTCATGGAAATGTCACTGTAATAGATAAACATAAGCTTGATAAGATAAATTAACTTTGCAAAACTGCTGTACATGGTGTAGATATTATTTTAATTAGAGAGATACAGTGAGAGAGAGAAAGTACATGAAAGAGACAGCATGCCTGTCTGAATTTGGGTGCAAGTTTCTGAGTAGATAGGCATGCGTGAGTATCATGTAGCTTTTCATGAGAATTAGGGGAGACAGTTGGCAGTCCTGTGTTATAATCTATAGCTTCTTAGAGGAAAAGGGGATGAGCGGAGGATTGTAAACCATATTTCAAAGGAACTGAGCAAGATAAAAACTCCTCAACATTCCTTTGCTCTCCTCTGTTCCCCAGCTGTGTGTATCAATCATTCTCTAATATTCCAAGCATGTCTTCAGGGTCTCTCTGTTCAGGCCCTGGAGCCCAGCTTATGGCATCCTTCAGATCTTTCACCCTTTCATGTGAATGCACACTCCAACTTCAACATTTCCGACCAGCATTAAGATTTAGGGGTGTCTTTAACACACAGAATAAGATTGAGGTTTCTTTTGTGTGTGTGATGAAAATGCTCCACATATTTGAGAGGTCAGTGGCCAAAATGAACAGCAAAGGAGTTCAGTCTAAGAAATGTATCTGGGATGAAGTGTATGTCTGAACTCACTTTGAAGAAGTTAGAAGAGAAAAGTGCAGTGCTGTACATTACCGTATGTGCTCAGAGTAGAAGAAACGCACCTTTTCTCTAAAACATATAGTACAAAACAATAGTTTAAACACTTAAGTGGTCAAATGTATCACATTCTTTAATGTCTCATTTGATCTTTTTGAGCAAAAACTGTTGGTAAGACTAGGCCGAAAGAGAAAAGGTCACAGCAAAGGGGAAGTCTTTAGATACAGCCTCTCCTCCGATTTGTATATTAAAAATCTTTGCAGTTTTACACCAGCTGTTTTTTTACCACACAGCCAAATTATCTTCAGTTAGGCTTTTGTACATGTTTTCCTTTTTTTATTTCTTGTTTGTACTGCACTTCAAGCCATTTCTTTTGCAGCAATTGTTTTGTGCAGTTGTTCAGATATTTTTTTTTACAATTTAAAGTGTTTGTGTAATGTTGATCAGTGATCAGTTTGATGTTTGATTTTTAAAGTTTCAATTATTAAAGCATTGTGAATTTTTGTCAGGTGTTTCTGTTGAAATGGATAATCAAGCTACAGTAGGTTTTTTTTAGATTTTGCTGAACTCATTGTGTGAGTGAATATATTCTAATGTTGTACTGAATACGCTCAGAAAGGCAAGCCAAGAGGAGATTTGGCAATAAAGTCCTGTGTGTGTAACTGTGTGTCTTGATAATGCGGCCTTAAAACAACAGTGAAACATTGCACCATTGACTTTAGACCAGGTTTTTGTTGGTCAATAGCGCAATCACTCTCTACTGCCTCAAGATAGCAATGTGCCAACAATGCGCCTGACCACACCTTACTTTTAGACCAACACGCCCATGGGCGCAAGTGCCTTCGTTAAAATAACAAAGACACTTGCGCACAAAGCGGCGCCAGGCGTAAGATAGGGCCCTAATAGTTTCTAATTGACAGTCCTAGCACGCAGCTTAGCTTGTAATTGCACATTTCAAATTATATTTTACAGATTGTTGGTTATATTATGAATTTTAAACCTTTACAAATTGTATGACCATAATATCTCAGTATCAATCTTTCTAGATACTATCTGGTATAGATTTTATTGGTTCCTCTTTTCTCTTCATTGCACTGTATGTTTCTTTTATAATTCTTAAAATACAAACAGAAATGTGGAAAAGTAAAGAGCTTCAAAGCTTGAAAAAAAAAAGAGAAAGAGCCTCTCTACTTAATGAAGTAATGGCCGACTTTGTCAAAAGATAAGAAAAATGTAGCACATCTTCAGAGGACAGAACAAACTGATGTCTGCAGAAAAAAAAATGTTTCAGCGAACCATTAGTGATATGTTCTCTGAAGATGTGCCATGTTTTTTTGATCTTTTGACAAAGTCTGCCAGTACTTCATTAAAATTTTGTGTTCTGTATGTGCGAGCAAAGACGTTATATTGCTGGCATACACTTTTTACTTTGAAGAATTACTTTTACTTGAACTTCAGTTGTCAAGTTGTCACACTATTGTTTTGCATTAACTCACTAATGTGTGATTAGTTTGATAAGTTTCATTTAGGGGACACTGAGAAATTGTGTAAAAAGTGGTCTTTAGATACTCAGTGCGTGGGCTGTGGTTATCAATTAAATATCTACCTTTTTAACCTGAGTTCCATCAATGACCACAAATAAATTGTTTCCAAAATCAGTTTATAGAATAATAGCCTGGACATAAACAACATACAGTATTACATCATAACTTAATTGTTCACACCAAGGCTCCCATGTGTCATTTAGCAGTTTGCTATTTTTAAGTTGTTTTTCATGTTGGGAAATCCAGACATGAGGATCTAAATCTTTTAACACCACAGCCTTTTGCACGCATGAAAAACTAAACAATATTAGGGTGTCTAAGGGAAAAATGTGCTGCATCAGCGTTCTCCCTTTGTTTGTTTGTTTTGTTTAAATTTCAGCTACCTTGCTCGGTTGCACGTTGTGTTCACACCCCTCACTTTGTTGGAGCTGCATGGCCACCAGAGGAGGGGCAGGTTGACAAATGAGGGAGGAAGACACAGCGTGAGGTCATGGCGAGGTAGCGAGCTACCTCTCGCTGCGTAAATAAATAAGCCGTGGTGCTGTCAGCAGTGCCGAATATTCATCACAATAATGGCCACCTTGGGGTTGGTTAAATGTTCCAAGGAAATATCAAGGTCAATCTATGTGCCCTAATAACATAATAAACTTCAAAAAACGTCTGATTTGCGTCTCTGTGTGCTGAAAAAAGCTTGAAGAAGCAGTGGAGGCTCAATGAGAAAACATGTTTAGGAGAAAATACATCATTTGAATAATTAATATCTTTTATCAGCAACGTCTCCTTGAACTTTTCATCTCCCTATTAAGTAAATTAAGCATCATCCTATGTCCATACGTACCTAAGTCATAGCAATTAATCCACAGCAAAAATGTCATTGAAATTATTGATCCTATCTCTTCATCTTTCCTGGCATTGCATCTTACATAATAACAACAAAGAAAGAATCTCAAGAGAATCTGTGGAAACGTCTTTTACCAGATATTCATATTGCTCTTGTCACAAAACATGCTATCATTCAAAATTTGAAAGTACATGTAAAACTTCCCCCTTGTGTCATGTTTTCTGTGTCTTTGGCTGCCCCACTGCTTGAGCAGGCCTACAGAGAGTAAGGCATGGAGATGGAGGATGGTACTCACTTAGATTATTTAAGTTAATATGCACCTGAAGCACAGTTAGGGTTTACTACAGGGATATTACTCACGAGAAGCACTGCCTTGATAATGGTGCATAACACTATACACAGTGGGTATTTATATACTGTTTGTGGTTTATACTGGGATTGCATGGGTTGTGGTGCACAACATCTGACTCAAAGCTCTATCATAAATTATTCAACATGGAAATTTTTGTTTAGTTTATTAAATTTATTTATATCAGGGACCATGTACAAAATACATTAATCTCAAACATAGAGAAAAGAGGCTTTGTACCAGATTTAGCTACTAGCTAATTTCCATCTGTAGTCCCTGAGCAGGTGAACAGAAACAAAACACAGAGCAAAACCTATCATCTCCATTACAAATGGAGCAACACTTTTTATTTATTCAAATTTCGAGCCATAGAAAAATGTAAATGTAAACGTGTGTTTAGGTGAGCATTTCTTAAAATAGCTTAATTCAGACATCTTCAAAGAACTGAAATAAGGTTAAAGTTTAAAGGTAAGTTTAAATCTTTTGTCCATGAATCTGGAGTCTGGGGACAACCACCAGTAATGTTTGTAAAATCAAGAAACAGAGACATTATGTTCAGTGCAGGAAATGCCCTTACTGTTACTGGCCTGAAAGAGGTGTGTGACGTCCTGCCCTGCTCCCTAGGTTGTTTTTCATTTCATGTCATTCATTTAACATCCTGTTTAATTTTGAAATACTCACCTCTCCTCTCATTTCAGATATTTCACTTCCTGCTCTTGTGTGTTTCCCGCCTGTGTGATTGTCTACCCTGCCCCGATTAGTTTCACCTGTCCCTGTATCCTCCCCTCCCTAGTGTATTTAGTCTGTGTTCCTGTATTCCTCCTCAGCCTGATTTTCCCTCCACACCTGCCCTGCATCAGCCTCTTCAGCCCTTTCCTGTTCCATTTATTCTCCCAGTCAGTCAGCTCCTTGCCTGTTCTCTACCTGTTCATCACCTGTTCCCTAATCCCTCATTGGTTCAGTTTATATTCAAAGGTGCAGTGTGTAGAATTTAGTGGCATCTAGCGGAACGGACTTGGCAGAAATGGGATATAATATTCATAAGTATGTTTTAATTAATGTATAATCACCTGAAAATAAGAATTGCTGTGTTTTCGTTACCTTAGAATGAGCCGTTTATATCAATATAGGGAGCGGATCTTCTTGTTGCACCGCCATTTTTCCACAGTAGCCCAGAATGGACAAACCAAACACTGGCTCTAGAGAGGGCCTTTCGCGTGGCCACTTTAGGTTCTCATATGTGCTTGGAAGGGGAGGGGAACGGGAAGGTGTATTCAGTTGGCAACCTCACCGATAGATGCCAGTAAATCCTACACACCGGTTCTATTGTAGTTTGGTTCAGTCTTTGTCGAATCATCTGTTCAGTTTTGCTTTGCCTGTGCTCCTGAGTCCTGTTCCTGAGTAAATATTAATTCTTCAGTTCCTGTTGCCTGCGGCCTCCTGCTTTGGGTCCACCAGCTCCGCTCCTTGTAACAAGGTGTTATCTCAATTCATCAAAATTCTGTGATTTCCATGGAGATGGTTTGTCCAGGTGGAAAAACAACTTGAGTAATTCATCAAATTTTTAATAGCTTGAATTTTAAAGATGGAAATGCAGTAGAGGCCTTGAGTTACAGCAGCAAGGGCAGTTATTAATACATCAAGTAATTAGCATGGTTCCGTAGTGTTATGAATGAAAGTAATTGCATTGGACCTCTTTCCCACCTTGCCTCTCTCTTAAATTTTATAGAAATGGAAATTCCATCATGACCTTTTGACCTTGTGCATTATTCAGTTGAGTAGTATACCTACCATTTCTCTCACAATATAGCCCTGGGCCCAGGTTTTTAGCATGTGTTGAAACCTCTGCAAGGCTCTGGAGATTCGGGCTGGGGATTTATTACCCTTCACACACCCTTTTGGCTTCTTGAAAAATACCTCCCTTTGGATTAAATGTTAAAGACTAAGGCGCTCACATTTTGTAAGGAAACTAAATTAACCTACGTACCCTAAAGCTCTCTCCTACCTCACACTGAAAGCCAAAAAGTGTATAAAGTGTAATGCTAATATCGATAATACCGATGGTGAGTAGCGACGGTTAGAAAGCACCCACACAAACACATAAACTGCTCTTTTACACAAGCCTATAGAATATAACTATATGAATATAATTTGCATAATAAATGTACCATACATTATATACTGTAGCAATCGCTACTGGAGAAGTACAATATAACCAATATTAAGACCACTTGACTATACTGTATGTAGAAATGCAGCAAAATATGGCTCCACTTTGCCTTTTGTTTTTTCTTTTTATTGATATTATCATAAATGACTAAGTATCTATAATACAACATCATTGTTACCCAGTTTACCTCCAGTCTCTCTATACATGCAACTTTAAGCCTTTTTAACATTATGCAATCGTTAATGCTGTTTTTAAAAATGATATGAGTGGCACACTCTTCAAAAAGTAAAGAACCAGAGTGCTACTCATCAGGCTTGAATAATTAATTCTGTATTGGTCATTAGGCATAAAGTCAAGGAGCTGCAGTTCACTGCCATAGTTACAGTACATCTACCAAGCTCAGTTAAAGCAATGTGTTATGTTAGGTTTGATGTATGGCCTTCTGTCACCTACCAAGAAGCCGTCAAAGGACATCCTCAATTAAGTGGAGATGTTAACAATTACAGTAATTACAGTATTTCTTTTATGGACAGAGCTTATCTAAGCTTTATATGAGGCGTCACTAATCTGAATACATTTAGGTCAAGTTCAGATTTGCATTCTGTGTGGCTAGAGTGTGGTGAACAATCAAGTCTCTTTTTTCAGGAATTATTAGACGTGTTTGTTTGTTAGATTTACTTCAACAGTGTGACAGCACATTTTAAGCTTTTCTCTTAACTGACACTGTGTCTTGGTTGTTGACTGAATGAGACCAACAGAGTCATTTATCATAAATGTATTCTCTTCAAGAACTACATGTAGTGAAAGGGAACATAACATGATTTTTGTGATTTTCTGTCTGTTAGTAGTCAAATACAGACGAGTGATGACTTAAAGGAAAAACTGGCACAGGTCTGTATGCTTTACCCCTATAGTGAGGGGATCCGGTGGCTCTGTTATGCTTTGGGGGGCATTTTGCTGGCCTGGGTCCATTGGGTCCACTTGTCCCCTTAGAGTGAAGGGTCACTGCAAATCAATACAAAGTTGTTCTGAGTGATCACCTTTATCCTATGATGAAACATTTCTATCCTGATGAGAGTGATCTCTTCCAGGATGACAATGCCCCAATTCACAGGGCACAAAGGGTCACTGAATGGTTTGATGAGTATGAAAATGATGTGAGTCATATGCTATGGCCTTAACAGTCACCAGATCTCAACCCAGTTGAACACCTATGGGAGATTTTGGACCGATGTGTTAGACAGAGCTCTCCACCATAATCATCAAAACAGCAAATGAGGGAATATATATATGAAGAATGGTGTTCCTCAGCCTTGGCATTAATTATACAAGTCTCTGGAACTCTTCTGAAAGGATGAACACTATTCATATTTTTCATGAACTACCTCCCCATTGAAGTGATATCAGATCATTTACTGACATGTTCTGTAGCCTCTGTTGCTAAGGTTGTAGCTACGGTTGTTCGCATTGTCCATTCCCGTATTTTGGATCTTGATTCAGGCTCAAACATGAACAGATGTATTTGAGAAGTTTATATTTCGAGTAAAGAACAAGAAAAAGGAGTAAAATCCTACCACTATTGTTTGTTTATGTAGCCTCTGGAGCTGGCGTAAGTCTGGCGAGGGGAAGCTTCTGGAGGCTAACCAATGAGAACAAACAGAGTGAGCTCATGGGGAGGGTGGCCTTAAAGAGACAGGCCTGTTTCAGATAGAGGCTGAACTGGGATCTGCATAAAGGACCAGTGTAAGATAAATAAGTTTTTTGAACTGTAAATTATGCAAAGATATTCCAGTAGAGCCACAGAATAAAAAAAGAACAGGCAATGTGCATGTTTTGTCCTCTTTAATAGAAGATAATGTTATGGAGACTTATGGAGGAGTATGATGTGTTTATTAATCAGCAGTAAAATGCTGACTAAAATCCAAACTTTGCCACAAAACTTGTTTTAATTGCATTAGCTACTGTTACAGAAGTTTATGTTTATTCGCTTACACTACTGTAGAACCAAAAATAATTAATTATTAACATTATCTGCAAACATATAGGCTGGGTGGCCAGTGTTTTAGTGAGCTAGTCAGGGGTCAGAGGTAGCAGGACGTATTTCCAAAGTGTGACAGCCAGCACTTCTTATATGGAAAGTCCTTGCTCCAAGTGGAAAACATGGTGCTCAGTGTAAACTAAAACTGTGGGCTTAAAAATGGCAAACCAATGGATGTCTTGTTTTCCAGGAATTGTGTGTTTGTTTGTGAGATTCACTTCAGCAGCATGGCAGCATGCATAAACAATACAGTGACTGTTAATCTGAAATGATGTACAGTATGTTAAATGTTTTTATATATGTATCCATGTGCAAGCATGAGGTGTTTCTGATTCAGAAAACAAGTGTTTTTAATGTAAAACATCAAAGCAATAACAGCATGCAGCTGCAAAACTGAGAGTGAGAAACCTGGTGTAATGTTTGCAGCCACAGTAGAGTGTGATTCCAGCAACGGTCTGTTCACAGTTACAGCACTGCTACACGCCTGCACATTTGCCAGAGATGACTGACTTTTTAAAGAAAAAGACAGAAATACAAATATGTCATCCATAGCGCACCCTCCACTTAAATAACTTGATGGGCAAATTTTTGGGTAGATTTTTTATTTTTTTAATAATATATATTGTAACTTCGTCTGATGTCTTGATACTAAGCTGCTGATGGCTTTAATGGATGAATAAAACATCTCATAGAATGTCTGCTATTGTGTTTTAGCACAGTTTTTCCTCTTTGGTTACTCAAAAAAAGGCAGTTCTGGGAGCAGCTATATTTACCGTATACCTCATGTTATGGATTTACTGGTACACAAGCCTTGGGACAAACACAAAGCAATCCCATTTTTCATTCAGACAAGAACTCCTTGTTTGGCCTTTGTTCTAGGTTTATGAAATTCCCAGAGTGCTCAATTGCATTGAACATCTTCGTTTACAGAAAGCAGACTGACATCCTGAACCTAATAATTGACTTTGATAACAAGCTAGAAAACTTGTGTGTTCAGTTATTGATGATGAATATCAACAAACTAGAGATACAATATGTGCTGCATTCTGACAGGAACCCACCTTATTGTAAAAATACAGAGCAGGGTACAAAAACATTACGCAGTCCAGATTGATGCCATTTGGTCCAGATTGCTGCAGCGATTATTTTCTCAGACTAACTCCACATTCCTTTGACTTTAATAGTTCTTTGTTAATCCTTTGAGTAAATGTTAAAAATGCTCTCATAATGTGTGTTAACTCTCTCACTTAAGCATGTGTGGCTGCTTACATTTTCCAAGCTCAGCTTGACAATTTACTGTAGCAACAGCACTTTGACAAGAATACACCACTTGATTTAACTTGAGCAGTTTGGTTAGGCAGTCAACAAAGCAGAAAGTGATAGAGCGAGGGGGCTGTTTAGAAGATGGCAGTCCTGTCTTATTCCATAGAGTGCAATCTGTTTTTTTACTTTACAGAACAGATGTTAACACCTGGACACTTCTACCTTCTGCATCCACATGTTTATTGAGCATATTGACAGCATAATGAACGCGTACACGTCTAGTCTATTCGAAGATATGGGTTTTAAATTCACACACTAAATTAACTCATGGGAAGATTACCATAGTTTACCCTTGTTTCCAGAGGGCAATGCAAACAATTAATTTATTTGTCTGTTAATTAATTTGTTTGTTTGTTTGATGTTTAGCAGTCTGCTCCTGCAGAATCATTGCAGAGCTAAAATTAACTTTGATGGCTGTTTGGTGGAGAACACTGCAAGTAAAATAATAGATTTAATGATGTCAGTTTGTCCTCTTGGTGTAAATAGACTGTTTTATAATGAACTCTATACTGTAACTATATGCGCTATAGCTGTAGATGACAAAAGCAGTGTATTTTCTGTCTTCAATATCGTATTTCAATATATGTTTCAAGTATCTCCTAACAAATGTCAGTTCAATATTTGTGTGTGTGTGTGTATGTGTGTGTGTGTGAAATGTAATGAAACAGGTGTCGTCAAAGAGCTGAGAAACACTGGTCCATGTCATCAGCTCAGGCTTCATTGCATCTTGTCAATTTTCACAATTCTGTAAATCCAATTTGAATTAAAAAGGATCTAATGCAGCTAATGCCGACTGGTTACCTGACTCTGTCTCTAAGAAACAGAGTGAGAGGAGAGGTGTGGGGGCGGTGTTGGTGGTGGCAGTGACTGAATTGGATGAATTTTGCCTGTTGAAAGCAGGTAAAATTAGATCACAGAGCACGAAGTGAGTGAGCAAGCGAGCGAGTGGTGCTTTTGTCTAAATCCTATAATGTGCGGCTGTTTCTTGTCTGTTGAATGTGTGTAAGGATGCTTAACTA
Source organism: Thunnus thynnus (assembly GCF_963924715.1). NCBI lineage: Eukaryota > Metazoa > Chordata > Actinopteri > Scombriformes > Scombridae > Thunnus > Thunnus thynnus. The sequence goes on from NC_089517.1 coordinate 15,068,994, forward strand.
TTGAATCTGGATTACCATACATGATATCTGATGAGATGGTATCATCTCAAGTGTGGGAGTGTGCTCCAGGCAGTGATATGTATTACCATGGCAGACAGCAGGACTGGGGGTGGATGGGGCAGAGACGAGAGATGACAGGAAGTGAGCGATGTGAGGCTGCTGCTTACCTGTTGAATCTCAATGCATAATACCTGATGCGCTTATTTGGTCTCAAGTGGGTGCACAGCTGCAATCTGTTTTTCAGCTTTTAGGAAAGACACTCAGATCATTGCCTTGAAACTAATAAAGCTGACATAGCTCAATAATTATCTAATTCACCAGGAAGGGAATGCATTTAACAGGGAAGGTCACATACCTAATATACCTGCATTCTAAGCGTGCGAAGTGAACAAGACTAAATGTCTTTAGCCAGACTGACAGCCCCATTAGGCTGCAATGCTCATTACACATCAGAAAACAGAATGTTTGGATGGATAGAGAGTAATGGAAAAACAACATTGCTGTTTGTACAATCCTTACCACAAGTGCAGCAAAAAATGTCAAGCTTGGTCTGAGAGTGGCATTTGAGGTTCGGTCATGTTGTCCTCAGATGCAAAAGAGTTTATCCTTTCCATGGTGGCCATCTTTGCCTCTCAGCAAGCCCCTTGCACAAACCTGCATGTCATCTCCTCTGTGGTTATGTGTGCACTGTCTACATGTGTTATTGTGTATGCCCATGCGAAGTAGGCTCTAATCCATGCGGGAGTTGCCATTGCTCTCTAACAACTGGAGTAGGCACTGTGGATAAGTCTAGCACCATCATACAGGACGTCTTTTTAAGTACATTTTTTTATCTGATTATGAGTGTCTTTTGGAAGGAGGGGCCCGCTCCTGAGGGTTTGGTGGCTATTCAAGGTGAGTCACTTGGCACCCCTCCTGACCAGCCCCTTCCAGAGGGTCTGGATCTGTGCGGCCATTTGTATGGACAGCCGTGGGTAAGTCATCTTAAGGGGGAGAGGGAGGAAAAACAAGATGATAACAAAAACAATAATGAGACCTACCCGTCCCAGCCCCTATCCCCCTCTTTGGGTCAACCTTTGTTCATTTTCAGTGACCACCTCTCCCAAAACCATCAATTTCCAACCCCATCAAACACCAAAACCTGGCTCAGCCACCCATCCACCTCCTACCCCCATATCTTGTTTCTTTTCTCTTATCTCACACACACAGCATCTATCTAAACTCACACCACACCATCATCTTATCTAGCCCTACTTTTCATTGTCCTTAGTGACTGTTATTGTCAATGCCTGTATATTGTTGTGTTCACCTCTGTTAATTGAACTGTTATTTACATTTTGTTATTTCTCACAAATAAGAAAAAAAGGAAGGTGGTGGGCGGAAGGAGATGTGATTGGGTCAGGGTTACCACAGACCAAGAAGCCAATCATCAACAGGAAGCCATGAAGTCAGTCAGTGCTGTCATAGATATGTGGGTGTACACGTGTTTACACAGTCTGGAGTGAGAAGCATGCAACAGGCCTTAGGCTGAATATGTCAGGTTCAGCTCTACATTGTCACTCTTGCCTCAAATTTCCCCAGAAGTTGTCAGCTTCAACAGCACTTAGGCTCACTGTGCTTTGATCTGAATGTCAACATTAGTATGGTTACATGCATGTTATCTCCTGCCTCTTGATATGTGGCATGTTAGCATTCTAACATTAGCAAGTGCACATGCTCGCAGTTAAGTTCATGTCTAGCATGTAACATTTAGCATGTCAGAAAATCAAAATAGTGATGCGCTTCACATGTACAGAGCACAATTTTTGCTATTTTTTATCTCAAAAGAACTTGACAGTTTTCATGAGCACTGACAGGCACCGTAGCTCAAATAAGAATAGTGCCAAACATAGACTCATTCATTAATTGCTCAGATGAATACAAGCTGTCTCAGCCCAAACTTGAATGAACATCTTCATTGCTTTTCTAGGATGAAAAAACACACTGAGGAGAGATGCAGATATAACTTATTTCTTTTTAACTATTTGTCTACTGTTAAGTCTGTTTCTAAGTCTAGATGGAAAAGCTTCTAATTCTGTAGAGCCAGTGCCACTGAGTAAACTACACTTTACCACTTTATCTGTTACACCTGTACTATTTGAAGTCATCTAATAAAATACATGCAGCATAAAAATAAATCATTCCTTTGTGAAGCTTATACTGCTTTATTTCATGTTCACTTTGTGGCTTCCTAAGAGTCCACCAAAACATAAAATAAATATCTATGTAATTTAGTATGTTATTTATTTATGTCTAAATAAGAATAGTAGAGCTGTAAAAGCTTGGTGTGTCATGGCCATATTGCACTGTGCCTTTTCTAGCATTAGGTGCTTTCTAATTGTTTTTTAAAGTTTGGGGCAGGTTGAGAGACAAAACATTCAGCAAGTTTATTATAATTATACCTAATTATACCTAATTATCTACCTGTAGATAATTAGGTATAGATTATAGCAAAACAAATCAATTTTACTGTCCTACACATGGCACACAATTGTAAAAAGGCTGTTTGTTTGACATAATATAACTTGATAGCAATACGTTTAAAGCATGAAAGCAGAAACTTCATTAGAGATAATTAGAGGATTTATAATATGTAAGGATGAAATGTCTGAGGTTTTGTGTGTGCGGTTAAAAATACTTCAAAACTAAATACAGGTTTAAGCTTAATCTACATCCATGTGGGTGATTGGGCCGTGAAGCAGGTGAGCACAGCCATCTACAGCCTTGAAGCAACTCAATGCACCTGCACAATTGTTAATAAAACCATATGCCACAAAAATGAATTAGAAGTAATGTTGTTCAAATCTGCCAGTATGCAGAGTAATTTCTTCACTAACTGAAAGACTTTCAAAAATATCACACACAACCGAACAAACAAATAAACAAATGAGCCAACAAATGAATGACCACAGCTCTTATTGAGTGTTCAATTGAGCAGTAATAACATCTCAATTTGTACTTGCACTTGCTCTTTCCAGCGAGAGCGCACAGGTTTCAGTCGGCAGCTTCAATCAGCCACTCGTACAATGCGAGGGTGTGTGGTCAGCAAGCGGAAGGTGGACTGCACTAATTGCAGAACAAGGCATGAAAGAAATGATGGGGCTTATATTTTCTCTGACTGTGTCTGGGAAAGAAATACTCTGATGCAATCAGTTAGAGCAAAGTGGATTAAACAGGTGGGAGACTGCTAAAGAGAGCAAAACTAATATTCAGGCGCTACAGGATTCGTGTCAAATTCAACCAAATATATTTTCCAAATTACACCTAGTGGTATCTACTCTGTATTTACCTTTGCTGGAAAATATTTCCACCAAGAGTGAGGTCTGTGGTATTTACTGAGTAACCAGGACATTGTTTCCGCAACGGCACATGCTGAGTTTTACAAATACAATTTATTATTATTATTTCAACATCAATCACAAAATGCCATTCACCCTTTTTGTACTGAAATGATGAATGCACATACCTAGGAACCACAGAAAATAAAATTATCTGCATTAAATCTTTTTATTGGTTTGTTTGTTATATGATTTGAGTTAACTGATCATTTAACCTACAGTCCCCCAGGAAATTATACAGAATATTTACTGTTGTAGTACATTTGTGTAATCATTATAGAAACGGATTATAGACAGTTGGTTCATGTTTTTATTTCACATGGTTAGAGAGCTGGTTCACTAACAAATGAAATCATTTCAGAGTGGAACTAAATCTTAGAAGATAAGTGTTGATTACACCCACCCTGATGTTTGACAGGAAGGTTAAAATTATGAGAACTCTGCTGGCAGGGTTTTATCACTCCAGCTTATTGATATTCAGCAACAGCACTGTTGTTTTTTAGTATTGTTGTTTTTCCCGATTCACAGTTGACAGCGGCTTAAACTACAAATAAAAACATTAAAAATGTGTTGCATATTAAACAAATCAGAAATTGGCAGCACGAGTAAGGCTCATGAAGCCATATACGTACATTCTCAGTTGGCATAATTTAGAACAAACATTATCTTTTAATGTCTAATGAATAAGTGGAATAGTTAAAGAATCAATTATCCACCACAATGATGACAATCACATCCATTTTAGCTTTTCCTTTTGGGTGCCTTAGCAGTAGACTGTGGAGCTGCAGTCATCTCTCTCTCATTCTCCTCTGACTGCTCTTGCCCTGCCTCCTCCTGCTCCTCATCCTGCTCTGGGTGGTCTAGATTGCTGTATGTCTGTCCAAAAATATTTGATGAGTCATCCCATGTCAAATTAATGGGCCCCCTCTACACCAATGTTATCCTTATTGGATGTTATGCCCTATGTTGGAATAGTTTTATTTGTTAACTGGTTATCCACTCAATTGTTCTCCTTCTCCCTTGACTGTAGACCACAGCTTTATAAACTTGGGAAAACTAAGACCATAGCTACCTCCTGAAAGTTGTTGACATCTCAAGGACATGGCATGCATATATTTCCACATCTTCTTTTGTTGCCCTGCCCGGCCACTCTTTGTCTCTTTCTCTTCCCTTTTCTTCCTGATATATGTGTCTCTGAGGTTCTTCCAGGGTCTCGTAGCATCTTCAACTAAATCATAAACAGTATGTTAAATAGGATATTACAACATATCATGTCAGCCATCAAACACAAAGAAACAAGTCAAATAATACCTCAAATACGACACTGGAGCACTCATGTTAGGCCTATGTATGCTCCAACATGTATGCTCCAGTAGTCTATGTTCAGTTCCCAGGTAAAAAGCTACACAGAATGCCTCCCATTTTTGATTAATATGACGTTAATGTTAGCTAGCTAGGTAGCTTACATTAGCCAAACTTACATTATTGCCTTGCTACCAACTCTACTACATCCAAAAGTAAACAACATAAGCTACTCACTATCTTGATAGCCTAGTTGCTCGGCAAAGCTCCTCCACATGTTGAGTTCATTATCTTTATAATCTTTGTCATACAATACAGGGTGATGAGAAACACAAACAATCAACAGGTCTGCCGTTGTCATTAGGAGTTGTGACATGATGTCTGTTCTGCACAAGATGATTGGTTGAGGCTTTTATTAGAGGTGTGAAAGCTCTGAAAAATCAACCTCGTTCTGGAAAAAAAATTACATTGCTTTTTCGCTGCGTAATATTTGTGTTCTGTGTGAAAGTACTCATGACAAAAACAACAGTTCAAAACAATATATTGACATGTGATTAAGTCGCACCTCACGAAAAAGATGCCCCCCATGTGTAAAGTCCTTAAGAGACACAGCCAAAGGATATGATCTGGAAAAAATTAGCGGGGCGGGGGCGGGGGGTGACGTAATTTAGGCAGTTGAGCTGATTCATTTTTGAAAGATGACTCTAGGCCCCTCAAGGGGAATGCAGCCAGGGTGTATAAGTGATATCTGCTCCATGGTTAATTCAGTGCGATTTTCCAAGCACAAGGTCACTCATTGTCAGTATCTGACAGAGGCCCATTCAGAAGAATGAGATGAGCTCAGAGAGCTTTCTCATTCTGATGCCGCAGCTCTCGACTCATAATTATCTGGATGGCGCAGGCCTGCGTGACATTGTCAAGGAATACAAAGCTGTAATCTCTGCCTGGTTCTTCTGTAATGAATTAACGCCAATGGCGGTGAAACAGTAATGCATCACAGGCACAGATAGATTTCATTTTACAGAGTTATCAGCGGTTCTATCATGGGAATGGTTCAAGCCACATTGACTATTTAGAGTGGAATGACCTTTTCACCGGTAAGGTCTATGTGTCTGGTGAATAGTCAACCTTTCATTCAAACCCACAGGAGCACTGTCAAATGCTCCCAGACATGTTCAAAGGTTTTACATTTGCGGAATTATGATGAGTTTACCTCAGGTCCAACTGATATGCAAAAAAGACTTTGGGCAAACAATTTTTCCACCTCAGGTGGTTTGTTTGTGTGTTTATTTATTAATTCTCTATAAGTTTATGTAAAAAAAAAGTGAGTCTACAGTAAAAGAAAGGCAGAGAAGCTTGTTTGACTATTTTCATCAACTCTTTTCCTGAGCCTGTAAGTTATAATCACATCAAGGCTAATTAGTCCCAATTAAATCCTTCTAATCAGACACCTTATGCACGTTGTTATAATGATGTGTTTTCCTGCAAGGTCACATATAGTGTATATAGTTCTTTAACAATAACAATGAGCAGTGACTCCTAACTGCTGCAGACAGGAGAAACTTTTCTAATTTCTTCTTTTCCCTGCACAAAAAAAATCCACAAAAACAACAAAACAGAATATTCACATCTTCAGTGTCTTTAATTCCTAGGAAACAAAAATCTGAAAGGCTGTCACACTGAACATTATGCATCCATCAATATATGGTATTTGCAATTCAAATCTAGCCAATCTCTGCTGTAACATGAATGTCATTACCACAGTGTAATGAACTCCAAGCTGCACTGAACATATTGTGACTGTATGTAATGCACAAGGAGACATACTGTATTGTTTACTGAGATGTCTCTGTTGCTGGCTGCAGAGCGCTTGTGGGCGCTCTGCAGGGGATTTACGACTGTGCTTAGATCCCATGTGTCACCTAAAGCCAAACAACTGACCAGCATATGGACTAAGTCTTTTTTTTCAGTGCATCTTTAAAGATCTGGTAGGGCCTGTTTTGACTCATTTTTATAAATACTGAGTCTAATTTTAAACATATCTGTGAAGTTTTATTCACCAAAGTTGTTTAGATTTCTCTAAATCCAGCTTTCCTTACAGCACAGATTCCAGCTCAGAGGGTGGGGGCCACACCTCCAATTGGACTACTACCTAATGAATAATGCAAGTTCCCTTACGCCGTATCTTTACCTGGGGTAATGGCTGCAGCTGGAGACATAAGACAGGATATAGTGGTCTATGAACCGTAGTCTGATCATAAATGGGAAGGGGAAGAACCTGCTGCTGTGCAGTTGAGATTTCAAAAGGATGTTTTGGAAATGTAAGATCATGTCAAAGTTTCCTAACAAAGTAAGTAATATTTTCAAATGTAGCCTGAGGTCGCTAGCTTAGGTTTAGCACATATATATTATATTCCTTTAGCTAAGTATGTTTTAAAACTTCATCCAAAGATTGAAGATGAAAAAGTGGAAAATACTGCAGCGCACTGAGTCTCTTTAAGCAGACAGCCACCTGTAACACACACACAATCACGTTCCAATAAAGGCGAGAAGATTGTCTCCAAAAATGAATTGCAGCCATTCCTGACATAAATGTCCATCCCCTGGGAGGCTGTAAAGAATTGATAGCTGCGGAACAACCAGCAACAGCACACTTCCTGCTTTGCTCGCCATCCGGCTGAAATGCAAACACCGACTACAGAAGTTATGTACGCACTAAGCGCAGCACTTATCGGCAGTGAGATCATGCTAAGCCTTCCTGAATATTTGATCTGACTTTCTGGTGTAATGTACTAACGGGTTCCACCTCAACACTGCTAGCTCTTGAGCTGGGAATTTCAAAATTTCAAATATCTTAAAAAGACCGGAGAATTGAGTTAGCACAGGAGGGCCACGACCCCCATCACCCTAATCCATCACAAACCTCATTTTTCTTGTTTTCCACAATTCTAGCCTTTTAAAGTATCACTTTAAAAATACACTGTTGTCATACTGTCATGAGAAAGGTGCAGCGAGTGCATGAACTACAGTCAACCAAAGGCAGGAGCACAGCTACATAATGCCAGCTTTGAACAGACAATACACAAGAAATATAACTGTCCTTCACCACTGTAAAACTCTGCATTATATACAAGTTTCCCCAGCAATGGCATTTTGAGATGCACTCGCAGACAAAGGGGCAGAAAACAGATAACAGACATGTCGAGAAGCGCTGGGTGGAAAACGTTCAATGTCCCTGCAGGTGCAGGCCAATCTAATAGAAAAATGTCTTTATATTAAGCCGTTGTGTTCTCCGCTTCATTTTAACGTGCAAGAGATAGCGTGAGTGGGTGAAGAATGGAGTGAAACATCGAGGATGACAGTGAGCTTCTCTGCAGCATATTAGCAGCCCTTGTGATTACTGAATAAAACACTAAACCTTTTAATTCTTTCCAGGGATTACTGTTTGGTTATAGCTCATTAAAAGAACATATTGGCTCCAGCTTTTTTCTTCATTAATTTTAACCATTAAATAAGGTCATTTCATTATTCAAACAAAAAGATGAGACCTAGGGTTTAAAACTGTGGCAGCACTTATGGATATCACATGCATGGCACACTCTGCTCAACTGTTTTATTGATAGCTGATTATTATTATTAGCCTGCTGAGAATTTGACAGTTGAGTTCTTGTTGTCTCTTGATTTTAAGAGCCACATATGACTTGTTTTTAGTTTCTACAAAACATGTTGTGAAGTTTTTGCAACAGCATAAATCACCATACTTTAAGTGGTGTTAAGAAAGCTAATTTTTACGCCATATCAAGTACTGTGGTGATTTGCTGTTTTATTCTGTAACAATAATATTGGCAGGGACAGTTTTTATATTTTCTGTGACAGATATGCCACCACATATTGTACAAACTGTATCTGTCAGTCCAAATCACAGAAAAACTCAGTGTCACAGTAAAAAACAGGCTTTCGGCAATCATGATTTTCATGAAGTGGTAAAATTCTTACTCCCAAAAATGTTTCCAGATTGCAAAATACCACCAATATTTTAAGTTTGTGAAGGTGAAAATAAAAAAATATCTCTCATTTGACATTCTTTCCTTCTCCCTGTGCTCTGCTGCATGATGCTGGCAATTTTTATTCATTTTGCCACAATATTGTTTTGTGATATTTTTTCCCCATTAAAAGGGTATTTTGGGGGGAGTTTTTATTTATTCAAATCAAGGATCTAAGGGCAGAGGACGGTGTTTACTGTACATATTAGAAAGCTCCTTGAGGCAAAGATGTGATTTGTGATATTGGGCTGTATAAATAAAAACTTGACTTGACTCTAATGCTGAAAAGTTGGGGGGGGGGGGGCACATTTTAATTTTAGGTGAGTGATGAATACTTAACTCACCACTTCTTGTTTGACAGTTCAAAATTAAGGATCAAAGAATCTCCACTTGTTTATCTGAAACCCCCAAGCAACAAAGTTTATGTCACATTTCATGGCATATTAGCAGTTTAATAGCAAACCAGAAAAAAGAGCTGTGGTTCTTGGCTGTGGTCAACTGCACCATTTATCTGGCCTGTAGTGATCCTACTGTGATGTTAGATTTGTAGGAAGATGCTTTACTGTTTGGAGTGGCACAAAAAGGGGGAAGTAGGGAGTTAATGCACAACTCATAAAAAAAGTGGTCAGTATGTCGATCCGCAGATATTCATGACCTAATCCTTACATAATGATTTATTAATATAGCACAATATGAACAAACTACCTAGTCAGTGGCTACAAATCTTTGAACCGAACAAAACAATTCAAATCAGCAGGCTAACTGCTATCCTACACAAACCAGCAGTTCCAACAATCATGCTGGCTAATGTTTGTTCTCTGGACAGCAAAATGGATTATATAACCCTCCCATCAGTGGTGGTCAATCATTGACATGTACCAGCTGTCAACACTGAACTGACACATGCACTTTCTCTCTAAAGTAAATGTACTTTAATGCACTGTGCTGCTAACTATTCGTTCTTTTTTGTTTTGTTTTGTTTTGTTTTTTCTCTTGGGATTTATATCTTTTTATCATTTTTTAAGGGAATTTTTAGATATATATCTTTATCCTTTCTGTTGTTGTTGCACTGCTGTGGGCTAGGAGGAACAGCATTTCGTTTTTTTTGTTTATGCAAGTACACAAGAAAATGACAAACTAAATCTTGAGATAGGGCATAGCAGAGAATAAGCAAAGCAGATTTTTAACTGAGCTAAACTGTGTTCATTCTGATATTAAACTTTCTTGGTGTCCTTTAGGTTTTGACCATTCAATTCTTTCTTGCAGTGCATTAATATAAAAATCAATTTCCATCACCTTGTGAACTGCTGCCATCTGACCTGATTGGCTCTAACACACACACAGTAACTTTCAAACTAAGGTTGTTGCAGCCAGTATAGTGCATCCAGTCCATTAAAGGTATAATGTGTAAGATTTGGCCAGAATTTTAGTTTAAAACATTCTAAAATTAATTAAAATTATCAACAAAATGTGAAGAAATCACAGTTTTGACATTATGTCAAAGACCTATATGTATTGTGTTGTAGAGATATCTACTGAAGTTACCATGTTAACCAGCTAGCTTCGGCCCCCATCCAGCCCGTACTGTTTCGTCATACCAATTCATATCACAGGGCCAACATGAGAGGAGAGAAGATGTTGCACTGCTTTAGTAATGGCCAACCAAGTAGCTTGGCCATTACTAAAGCAACATCAAAAAAGTGAAGCCAATGCGGAAGTGCCTTAAACTTGCATTATTTCTAATGGCCAGCAGGGGGTAACTCCACTGGCTGCAAAAAGAAGTTCGATTGTATGGACGTCTATGAGAAAATAACCCTACTGCTTACTTGATTTAGTACCTCAGTAAACACTTTCCTAATGAGTTTATGATCTCAATCATTAGTATCAAGTCTTCTTCGATACAGCATGATGTTCATTGTAAATTATGACTCAATTTAGAGTGAAATAGACGATAAAGCTACTACAGCGACAACGCTGATTACATAACTTAAACATGGCATAACCCCAGATTCACAGAGTGTATGTGTAGCTGCAGCTATTTCACAGTGTGTTTTCAGTTCATTTAAGCTGAATGTAAAATTTTGGTCACCTAAAAAAGTCTTGTTCCGTGTTTCGTTGTGATAAAAGATCCTCTAAGGACTCAGTTTTTTCGGTGAGTACATTTTGTTTTAATAATTTTAGGCCTGTTTTTCACTTGCAGAAATTAGCATTAGCATTGTCACTGTTAGCCATAGATTGTGAATGCAGCATGCTAACCAAGCTAGCAGCTAGCGCTAGGGTCAGTTCCACCCTCTCGTCCAAATATGGTCACTTCTGGCTCCAAAAATCAAACATGGTGACGGTCAAATCACTAATCTTGAGGCTTCAAAACTGCAGTCCACAAACCAATGGGTGACATCACAGTGACTACGTCCATATTTTTTTACAGTCTATGGTAATGGCGGAGCCAGGCTGAATGCTGTTGAAATTTTTGTTGTGGGACTGTTAATATGTCACTTTATTAAGTTTTAATATTTTTTAGTGACCATTTAGATTCCCAGTATGTGGTTATTTCATCCAAATAATGCCTATTTGGAAAATTGCACCGATGTTGTCGGAGCAGCCGGTAGCTGTGCTGGCGGGGAGAGACATCAGCTGCTCATGTCAGCTGATCTGATTAACTGCACTGGGTTGCACCAGCTATGTGAAATCTGGCATGAGCCATTTGGCATCGTAGCACATAAACTGGATCGATACTGAAACATCATATCAATAAATTAGGTCTCTACTAGATTACTGTGTTGCAAAATGGCATGCAATTAATGATAAATGATGCTGTGTGGCAGGAAAACTGCTGTTTTACCATTAGTGAGTTCTATGACATTGTATGATTTACACCTATCCTAGGGGCATGTGTGTAACTATTTAGTTGTTACTTAGAGTTATGTTGTAACTTAACTCCATGGTGCAACCACTTTCTGATCTGTGCAGCTCTTTTGTTATTTACTACTGTCTCTATTATCTCTGTAGCATTTTGATAATGCTATAGCACAGATTCATTGTAAACAGTAAGCTTTACACTATATTCAGTGATGCATGGGGGGGGGGTATATGCTGCCCCCTATTTGTTTGGATCATCTGTCATCTGTTTGTACCAGTTTTTTATTTAAGTTTATTTATTGTCACCTGCAATATTGTTTTACTTAAATTTAATTATTGTGAGCAGCGCAAGGTTTTTTCTGTTATTTACAGTGTTGCATAGAGTTTTGTCAAGGTTTATGTTGATCAGTTAAACCAGGAATTTTTGATTCAGACAGATCTCCGTCATGAGTGGTGATTGTGCTATGTTCATTCTGATTGGGAAACTTAAGTGCTATGGGGCTTTTTTTCCCTATCTTTATTCAAGAGCATGGTCTTTCAATTTCAGAGTATGATTTATTGATATCATGTTCAGATTTTGTAATTTTTCCCTCAGAACCCTTCCCTCGCACTTTAATAGCCCCTGCACACACTTAGATTTGCTCTGCTTCTGCTCAAACTGTATGCCTGCACTCAGATATATTGTTATTTTTGCACAGTTTTCCTGATCTCCAGCTTCAGCCCTTCTCCTCGCTCTCAGGTTGCTTCTGTGTGCATCGTGAAGCTCTGCTCCCGGATTATTTGTGTAACAAACCTGTCAAAATCCCCCGACCGATAGAATACCAGGTGTATTGTTGATCAGTGAAATTATCCCTGGCTCCTTGTAGGCATGTTCACTTTTCTTCTTAGAGCATGTCATTCAGGTGGTTACTCTTTAACCAGGTTCATCCACTTAAATGTACTTCCCTTGCTTTCTTTACAGCTTTTTGAATAAAAGGACAGTTAATATATATACCAGTGCCCGTACTTTTAGCTACATATAATAGGCAAGGCAATTTTATTTATATAGCACCATTCAGACACAAGGCAATTCAAAGTGCTTTACAAGGGCATAGAAATAGATTGAAAATAAGACATTAAGAAGACATTAAGATTGGATTTAAAAGACATTTAAAGCAAGAAGAGAAAAAGACATTAAAATTGCATTTAAAAGACAATAAAAACAAAAACAAACATAAATCGTTAAAGAGTTAAAAGAAGTTATGTATGTAATTGATTGGAAAGCTGCAGTAAACAAGATTTTTTAGGCCCTGATTTAAATGAGCTGACAGTTTTGGCAGACCTCAGTTATTCAGGAAGCTTGTTCCACAGGTGGGGTTCATAGAAACTAAAAGCTGCTTCACCTTGCTTGGTTTTGAAACAGGGAACACTGAGTCAACCTGTCCCAAAGGATCTGTGGTGTCTGGGTGTTGGTGGGAGCAAATCAGAAATCTATTTGGGCCTGAGATCATTTAGTGCTTTATAGACTAGTAATAGGATTTTAAAATCTATCCTTTGACACACAGGAAGCCAGCGCAGTGATTTAAGGACCGGTGTAATGTGCTCCATTTTCTTGGTGTCAGTGAGGTCTCTGGCAGCTGAATTCTGGATGAGCTGCAGCTATCTGATTGATTTTTGCTAAGACAAAGAGTATATAAATAGACAAACATAATAGTAGCCGTATAGCACACCGGCCTCCTGTCAGTGGGCTAGAGGTCACCTTCATGACTCAGGAGTGGGAGTCTAGCAGATCACCAAAGTCAAGGACCTCAAGTAAGTTTTTTATATTAATGGTGCTATTACTTCCTTTGAATTGAATTGGTTAGGTCATATTTGCAGCACAAGAATACATCTGTTCACAATATGTTGGCTTTCAAGTGTTATACGTTACATGAACACTGTTGCTAGGCAACTAACAACAAAATGGACGCCGCTGTGTTTCTTTTTTTCTTCTGTATTTAAGTGTTACAGGAATTTATTTTATATATTCTAATTTATTCCAATCTCAGTTAATGCTAGAGCGTGATTACTGGAGACTGAGATACACATTTAACTTCTCATAATTTTTCTGGGTTTGACTGCCCTGCTAGTCATCCGATCAGCACTTAATAATATCTGTGACACAACTTACGGATTTCCTCAGCTTCATCAGTAACAGACTCCTCATTGTTCAACTGGAAAGCTAGTGCTTAATGTCTGCAATGTTACTAGTCAACATGTGACTGATTTAATTGTGGATATGCAGATATGATACCCGCAAATGAGGACATGTTTACCGTATTTACAATATGTGAAACCTTTCTGATAGAGCAGACTTTGACAGTATCCATTTTGTTTTTAGTTGCTTAGCAATAGTGTTTACATAATGTACAACACTTGAAAGCCAAGCAAATTATCATGGATGTGTTCTTGTGCGGCAATATGACTTAACCAGTTCAATTTGAAGGAATACAGTAGCACCATTAAAATAAAAAACTTACTTGAGGTCTTTGACTTTGGCTAGACTCTCGCTCCATGAAGGTGACGTTGTTTTCCCCTCTAGCACATTGATAGGAGGCCAGTATACTATACAACTACTATTATATGCAGCTATTATAGTAAAAGAAAACGTACAGGTGCTGGTATACACATTAACTGTCAATTTATTCCAAAAGTCTTACAAGAAAGCAAGGAAAGTACATTTAATAAAGCCCTGGATGGCGGAAGTGGATGAACCTGGTTCATAGGAGCCAGGGATCATTTCATTGGTCAACACTATACCTTGCCTTCTATTGATTGGGGAATTTTGACAGGGTTGCTGCACAAAAAAATCTGAGAGCAGAGCAGAAATCTGAAAGCAGACATTTGACGAGCACACAGAAGCTGCTTGAGTGCGAGGAGAAGGGCTGAAGCTGGAGCAGCAAATCTGTGCAAGCAACAATATATCTGAGTGCAAGCACACAGTCTGAGCAGAAGCAGAGCAAATCTAAGTGCAAGCAGGGGCTATTTAAGTGCGAGGGCAGGGTTTTAAGGGAAAGAATCACAAAATCTGAACATGAATCAATAAATCATGCTCTCAAATTGAAAGACCGTGCTCTTGAATAAAGATAGGAAAAAAGCCCCATGAAGTGTCTGATCAATTTCATATTGTGGATTTTTTTTGTGTGTGTGTGTGTGTATGCTTCACCCATTCCTCAGTAACTACTTAACAATATGTTATACATCATTTTAAGGGTTACTTTGATACTCAGTATATGGTGGACCAAATCAGCAACGGAGCGACTAAACAACTTTGCATTATCCCCACTTTGATTATAACACACCACCAGCAAAGTGTTGGGCAGTTTATTACACTCACAACTCTCTCTGAACTATTCCAATTTCTGCCAAAAATTTACTTTTAGATATCTAAAAGTATTGAGTCAAGAGCAGCTGGACTTGTTGTGGATTCTTGAACACGCCTTACTTACTGAAGAAGCCTACAAGATGTCCTGTTGCTCTTAATTCTTTTGCATAAACTGTAACCTGGATGTCTGAGAATCTTCCCAGATATAACTTTAAGATATTTTCCTTATTAGATATAAATCTTTTTATCTTCATCTGAAACCAAGCAAGCTGCATTTATCACAGTGAAGAGGTGCTACTTAATTTAAAATAAAAGGTGTCCCACACCGTCCTGATATGGTTGTTCCCAATTGACTATTTATTTTGTATACGTGGTACACACATGAGACTCACTGAAACTGAACCCTTTTTGTTGGCATACTGTTACCAAACCTCATCAAAGCCACATTCCTGATGTATAATTCATATGGGAAGATGTTCAGGGGACTCAGCTCTGGTAATTAAGTTGTGTAAATGACAAGGTCATTAACAAAGTTTATATGGTAATGCCGTGCACCAAAAGGAGATGGGCAGCAGGACCTGTCATGTTGTGGATGCTGACCTCAGCAGGCTGCCCAACAGGGGCTGACGAGGCTTCCAGTGTTGCATTAGTCAGGGAAATGTTAAACAGCAGTACAGAGGTATTTATATAGACACCATCTAGTCATGAAGACTCAGACTGTGATCTCTAATTGTTTATTAAAAATTTTATTCGAAAAAGGTAGTATCTATTTTTCATTTTTTACACTTTTTCTTTGTATTTCAGTCAGTAGTTAGATCTCGCTCTCACACCTTCCAATATTTTTCACCCCCTTCGTGTACCATGTGTCAGACACACATTCAATCGGTTGACAAAAAGATGAAAGGATAACTTCCTGTTCATCTCACAAATTCAGGTTTTAAACAAAAAAAATGCCCACAACAAACAAGCAACTTGTTTTTCAATGCACAACGAGAAAGATGCAATCTTACAAGCTCTTGGTCAGAATGACACGAGGGTGCACACCTGGCGAATAATGGGTCGTTGTACAAACAAGATTCAATAGGGAGAAGGAACTATGGCTGTGCAGCTCCGGGCAAGGCAGTGCTCCTGGATATTGATGATTACACCCTTAATTCACAGGTCTTGTTCCCTCATCCCTTTCCTTCTTCGTGGCACTGATGGCCTCACTTTGACAAATCTAAAGCAACAGAGTGGCGACAGAAGAGCAGATACTGCAGTTAAGTGGATGTAAGTCAACCTGCCAATGAAGGGCGTGCTTTAATTGCAGCACTTGTGCGACAAATCAACATAAATGGCCTTGGAAATGTGGTCTTGAAAATCAAACTGGCGTCCTTGAATCACACCTCTAAACACCGGATTAACAAATGAGGGCTTGGGCCGTATATTTAGCTCCATGTAATTTTGCCACTAATGCCTTGAAACACACACTAGAGCTCAGTCGGTGCAAAAACATGGAGAGCTTGCGATGCAGCTCACGTTCTGTAATTCTATAATTCACCTTGCTAATTCCATCACTGCAGACATGCTTTTTCCTTCTACCTTTTATTGCTGTACCTTTCAAACAAAGCTCAGTTCTTCTCTCAAGCTCAAAACGGACTATTTTCATTCAAATCTAAATAACATCGGTTAGTTCGGCCATGTGGATGTGGTGCCAGACGAGCCCGCTAAATCAAGTTCTATCCATTCTTGCAATTGTTTTCAGTTAATGTAACAAAATGAGACAATAATGAAGACTAATGGCTTACCTCATTTGGTTAAATATGAAATTCATTTTGATTACTCTCCTGCTTTGCAAAGATTTTATAATCTCTCTAAATTAGCCATTACCTGTAATGTTCCTAATAATGAAAATATCAGTCAAAGTCCACACCTTTGGAGCATAAATTAGGTTAACTATGAATTATAACACCTCTTAAATTTTCACATTGTGAAAAAAAACATCAGATCTTTCTTTTCTGTGGCATTTTACATGATAACGTTTTGTTTTTCCTGACCTTAGATTTGTAGATCCACTGTCAAACTAAACTCTTGGCAGCATATTAGCACATTTGACAATTTCAAACTGCAGAGAAATTACAAAAGAAGTTTTGCTTTGTTGACTCACAAGTACACACACAGGCATAAAATTCTTTGGCGCAGCCTTTGATCATGTCCATCTTTTCACACTCTTCTAGTGAATGCTAATTACTGGTATTAGCTTTGTCAGATTTGATGCTAAAGCCTCTCTGATCCCAACTCCCCTTCTGACATGCTCTACACAGTTTACAGAGAGAAGGAGAGAGTGATGTATGGAGAGGAAGACAGCAAGAGAAGCTTGTAAGATGTCTCCTTCACGCACGCACACGCACACACTGTGTGATCTTCATCGTAGCTGATGTCGGTCACTATTTTTTAAGTTAATTTATCTGTTAATATTGAGAGTCACTAAAAAAATAGTTGTCCCACTGTGTGTAGCCAGTACCCAGATGGAAAGCAGAATAGATATTGAGTGGACTATCCTGGTAAAATAACATTAATTGACATTTTTAACATCACTCCATATTATTACACTGCATATTATTATATTATTATTGTTGTTTACCAAATAAAACAATAAACAGCCTATACAATGTGCTGTTCATGTTAGCATATAGGACATTTCATAGTCAGCACATGCACTTGTACTGATTACTACAACTGTCAGCCAGCTTATATAGAGATGATCATAATATACTGAATAAAAATACTAATGTGCATGTTAATGCAATTTGTGTTCAGGCTCATTATTCCTCACTATCCTTCTGAGAAATAAAGCCCTGAATAGAAACAGGTAAAACACTGATAATACATCCCATTATGTTACCTTCAATATAACTTAATTAATAAATCTATTATTCCTCATCAGAAGACTCATTGAATCAAATATATTGCTATTTGAAAACATCAGCCTAATTAACTAAATTAGTACAATGAAGTGAACTTTTGTCACAGTTGGTTAGCAGGACCCAAATATACTGTAGACACCTGGCAACAGACTGAGAGTGAAGCACACAAGCAAAACTCTTTACCAGAAAATTACTGTCAGGAACTCAAAGCACAGAAGAAACAAACAACAGCAGTGACAGTCAAGACAGGGGTTTAACTACATAAGGGATAAGGAGACAACAGTAAACAGGTGAGGAAGGAGGACGTGAGAGCTGATGCAGGAATTAGCAGCAAGTTTGCAGAGCAGAGGAACACACTGGTGAGCAGATGAGGACGGGCTTAAACACACAGGCAGCACACAAAATTGTTAACTGATTCAGTGTTCGCTTAAGGTAAGTTCGAGAGGTCCCTGATGAACCAAATAAAACCACAACAAATGATCTTTTTAAGGTGGTTTGAGCGGGAAGAAATTACAGCACAATTTTATGCCAAAACCAAAACCAGAACTGCACTGTGCTGTCTGCTGCTGTTTATGTGAATGGGCACAGCCGCGTGTTAAGTTCATTTCTATTCACTGTCACTAATTAACACCTGATTCTGGGCTGTGTAAGGAGCATCTTGCACGACATGTCTTCCAACCTAAAAATGACTCATATGAGCACTTCCTAACCTGGACACTTCTATTGGCAGGATGATATCATCAATAGTTATTTGTATGCTTTTTGATCTTCCTCTGCTATAGCCAAGGTTTGGTTATGTTAAGGTAACTAAAACCACTCGGTTAGGTAAAAACCATGGTCATGGCAAAATGACTATTGGTAAGCAGTCTCTGATGTCAAAGTCATACATTTTATTGATGCAACCATCCGACAACTTTAGCTTTTGCTCCTGACAGACAACAGTCATTATTCATATGGTCACATATGACCCTGCTCAGGAAAAAGTAAACTTGTTGGAAAAAATGGTTGCTGCTGTCTATTTTTTTTTTTCTGTGAGCACAGTTTTGTCTTGCATGTCTGGAAATAAAACACAAAAGTAAACATTGCAGCTACTGTCTAGCTCATCATGCTCATCATTATCACATCACGTTGGTAGTTGGCACATAATTACAGATTTTTATGTTGTATTGTGTGCTAATTTGAGTTTAAAATATAGGGTGTAATAACTCGCTTGAAGCAAGATAAGACATGTATACTGTACTTATACCTGATGGGTGCTGATGTCTACTATATATGGCAAGATGCTTAAATAAGTTACTGACTCAGATAGAGTCAGATCTTGTGTAATATTTTTAAATGTGCACATTTCATTAACATTCAGAAACTGTGCACACAAAATATTTTAAAATGGTGTAGCGAAAATGAGAGCACAGTATCCACCCTGTGCATTCAAATTAGAGGAAAGAGGTGTGTCATTTTTTTCCTGAAATATACAGTGTGCTTTATTTTCCTGCAGCCATACCTACGGTATAGACTCATAATGAGGGGAGAGCTCCTTATTTAAAAAAGTCTGCTCTGCAGTGGTGGAGTCAGCCCAGAGTCTACAGATGGGATGATGTTTTCTCCCTGTATTACAGCTAAAGTCATCATTAGAATTGAGAACCAAAAAAACATTATTTTGTCCAGAAC
Organism: Thunnus thynnus; assembly: GCF_963924715.1. Lineage (NCBI taxonomy): Eukaryota > Metazoa > Chordata > Actinopteri > Scombriformes > Scombridae > Thunnus > Thunnus thynnus. The sequence continues at coordinate 15,088,492 of NC_089517.1, forward strand.
TCTGTGTTTATCTAGCCATGTAAACGTGTAAATGGTGCCACACAACTGGAAATATAGAAATCTTCTTGTTCAGGATACATAACAAGTGCATAAACGAGTGAAAAGAAATAGAGAACTAATGTCTTGATCTTTGTTTCTTCTGGTTTTAGACTGAGACAAACTGAGTTTCTACATTTATAAAACAACACAATGGCTGCAATATCAGCTTGAATGCATTTGTAATGCATATCTAATATTTTTTTTCAGAACAGCAAGTCCCTTGGGCTTTTTTGAACGTCCTGAGAGACGAGAGACAGAGAAAGGGACTTGATGAGCTCTAACGCAACCTCTTGCAGGAGACATCCTGTCCCCTAGTGGACGTCAGGGGTCATTTTCCTCTTTAGTCAGTGGAATTGATATTGAAGAGCAGGTCTAAGTCATATCAACTCAGCACATGCTCTGTACACGCACTGCATAAAGACACATGATTTATTGCAGTCCATGCAAATTTACATCTATGTGTTGTCTGTCTGTACAATCCAGCACTTTGCAGTAGAATTTGTCATCCATTCAGCACTTGACGTGTATTTATGGTACACCCTGCACTGTATAAATCAAAACTGAATGATGAAAGAGTAAGAGGCCAGAGATAATATCCTCAGTGAATTTAGAGGTTGAGGAGAGTTGACATAGTATGTAATCAGACAACAGAGGTATGGTTGTAGTGGGAGGGAATGAAATCAGTATTGCTTACAAAGAGAAAAAGCAAACCAAAAATTTGGAAAAAGGTTCTTGTTTGGGTCCACTCTGTCTCTTATTGAATATATGCATGGAAACAAACTATGTGTATGAACATAAAGTGTTTGTAACACACTCAGCACCAATTTTCAGAAACAACTGACTCTATAGAGGAGGGAAACAAGTTCTGACTCCTCTATGGTCTGAATATAACAGTCTTTCAGATATCATAGATACTCAGAGATACTGAGGGTCTAAAGCAGCCTGGTTCAGAGCTTTATAGACAAGATTAAGGAAACATCCTCTTCCTGTGCCAGAGCCAGACTTCATTCCAAAAAAAAATGGTGATCAACATGGGTGAGATTCATTCAGATATACATTCAAATTTCAATACTTCAAGTCAACATATTTCTTTAATTGATGTGGTAAATGTAAATGGCTTCTAGCAACTGATGCCGCTGTAGCTTTTGCTTTGACTAAAAAATAGGCTGATAGGATGTCAGTCACTACTGATTGGTGGTCCAATTAACAGCCCTTCCCAAACAACAGCTCAGATGAGCACAATGTCAGACTGAATAATGAGGCTTTATCAGGCTAAGCCAAAAGTATTTCCATGACTTAAAGCATTTTACATGGCAAACATTATCTCATTCTTCAAACTAATCAGTTAACAAAGAAGTCAAAGGCCAGATGCTTACTGTGGTGCACAGGAGCCTGGCCACATTGTGAGCATGAACAAGACATCCTGTGAAGTGACTATATCCGAATAATAGTAACATCATCCACTGAAGATAGAGGGTTGGACACAATGTCAAAGTAGTGAGTTTTAACTGTGAGTATAGATTTTACCACCATCGGCTTCATACAGCGATACAAAGCATTTTAAAACTGACAATCAAACATTCACATTGACTTTAGCCAGCTGTGCGAAGGTGAGAAAGGAGCCTGGGTTGAACTTCTCTCTCTTGCTCCCTTTTTTCATTCTTGAAGGATTCAAGGATTTCAGTGTTCAAGGATCATTTGTTTACCAAGCATAGAAATGCAAGATTTCTGCCTTGGTTCAGCTTTTCAACATGTTACATAGACACTGTGACATTGCCTGGGTTCAATAAAAAAATCGAACGAGTATATACAAATCTAACAGAAACATAAAACACAATATCTTCTTCACACAACTATTCCTGTCAGTTTTCATGTGAACAAACGAGTGCAACACACCTTTGAAGAGAGAAGGTCTGAAAATGTGCACCGTTATCCCCACATTTAAACAATATCACATGTACCTCCTTTCTCTATGACAGCCGACTTTTCACTCTACCTTTGAGTGGCCCTTCAGGAACAACTACAAACACTACAGATTTCCTTCATGGCTTCTAGCACTGATTGAGCATAAGGCAACCATTATACTGATAAGAGTGTTTGTATGAAATGTGCTTTATAGTTGATTGCATTATTTTCTGTCTTTTTTAAATAGTGTCAAATGTACAGATACAAGTATGTGTGTGTGTAGCCTGGTTGTACTTATGTTTGTATGAGTCAAACTTGATTTTTTTTTTGTGCTGATTATTTTGTTGTTTTACTTAAATTGCTTGTTCTTATTTGGCGATCAGTTGGTGGTTTTGACTGATAAATTGATCGACCTAATATATGGTGGTGTGACTGTGTTTGTCCAGTTTGCAGGCTTTTTTTTAGGTTTCAGGAACACTGATCATAAGCTTAATCAGTGTCATATAAACTGCAAACGACGGTGGGTCAGTATTCCAGTATCATTAGATATTCTTTATGATATATTAGAAATTATAATCAATATTACCAGACACAAGTAACATTGGCAACTTCAGCTCACTCCCACTTGCATAATATGCAATGAAAAAATGTGCAGTAACATGATGTAGGATGGCACACATGACACTCTGATATCCACATCCCAGATCGTGGGAACCCATACATATTTTACATCTGGTTAATGTTAAATGATTAATTGCTTAAGCTCACTAAAACTCACAAGACAGTTTAGTTGGTGAGAATTGCATCAGCAGAAAGAATTGCTTCCTATTAATCAGTGGCTCCTGAGGTTTCTAGACACTCACTATGTCAGACTTGTCAATATTCTGCACAAAAGGTGCCGAAGAAGCCACAATCTGTAAGCTCTCGAATACTATCAATAAGGGCAAATCATACATAATAAACTAAACCCTGTGGGGAATGTCTGCAGTGAAAACTGTAGATTAATTACTGCTTCACCTGCTGGTGAAGCACACAGCAATCTTAATTATTATACCAGTTGGTATGTGAGACTTTCACACATGTCAAGGTATGCGTGTGTTTTGAGTTACAATATGGAGTGAGATTCAGACAGTTAATTTGTTCATATTAGGAAAGTCAATGTGTGGACAGTCCATGGTTGATGGAAAGCTCTTGTCACAGTATGTGTGAAGATGGAATCTATTCTTTTTATGCCTATAAATATGTCTGACTAAAATATATACTGAGTAAAACAATGTTTTGTTACCGTGTTTGTGCTTATTTTTAGTATTGCATATAGTTTACTACTAATATTTAATTGCAAGCATGCAGAATAGATAATGTAGGTACAAAAATGTGGATAGAGTCAGATTTTATGTTAATTATGATGATTATGATTAGTATTTTTGATCCAGTTGAACTGAACTCTATATCTAATTATTTTCTGTGTGCGAGCTAATGCAGCTCAGTTGACTACTAATTATGTTCAATCTCTCTCTCGTAGCTCTAACAACAAAGTCGACAACCATAGGAAGTCAAGATCTCTACACTAAATATTTCTCTACTCTAAGCCAGTTGTTCTTTGTTTTTATAGATGTCTTGCAGCAGTTAGATACCAAATTTGGTAAAGATATATAAGAAAATAGTCACATCTGAATAACTCTGCTGACCACTGTAGCCTTTACTAAGCCATAATATTACTGCAGGATTAGCATCAAGACAGTCATGCACATAATGGAGTGACTCATTTCATGTGGAGTCAGAGGAATAGAAACCATACAAAAACGACCCTTCAGATGTCCCATCTCATGTTTCATATTTATATTTATCAGAGTATTCTGAGGCCCTGGTGCAAATAAATCTGAAAACACACAAAGCAGATATTTTGGCTGTGGCACGGGGGGAAAAGAGTGTAAGAAGGATGTGTGGGTTGGTTTTGTGTTTAATTTCATTCCTTAGTCGAAGATTTTTTGTTTTCTTTGATCCATTTAATTATTCATGTTTTCGACATTTAGACAAGAGTTTTTGGTTTCGCTCTGTGATTAAGTTGTACACTTCTTGGTCTCATTGTGATTGTTGTAACCACCTGTTCTTTCCACTACTGTTTGCATGTCACATTCATTCATCTATTATTTACTCAACCACTTGTTACTTGTCAATCATGTGAGTTTACTTTGTATACCACATCATACTTTCGGCTACACACTTCATTCGAACTTCAAACAGGTCACAGCCTTTTCTACTTTATCACTCTAATTTAGCTCTTTGAGATGTCTTATAGGTTTTCAGAAATCACAGTATGTTTACTGCTTTTTTCAGAGGTTCTCAGACTTCATAATGGTAGTGTTTGTAGTCTGCTTCAATGGATGATGTAATCCACAGAGTGAGGAGTTGTGTTTTTTAAAGACAAGAAAAACATTTCAAATTGCTCTCAGTCCCACAGCTCTTGCTCTTTACGCACATATCATCATCAAAATGTTCACATGAGCCTCCTCTCTGTGAAACCGTAAAAATCGAACCCAGGGGGTCGTAGTTTCGCAGTTCTGACTTTTAACTTATTGGGAAATCACTCTCACTGTCTTTTCAATCCACTGCCATTGTAAATAAAGGCTGAAATCTTTCTACACATACATATTTTTTAAATTGCTCTATTTGATCATATTTATTATGTACCGCATGCATCTCATAACCTCAAATAATAAAGAGTTTGGCGATTTACTGATTTAAGTTTTCCACACTTTATGGGCTTGTACAGAGCAGTTTTTTCTGGGTAATGCAGTTTCTCAGTGGTCAGAGCTGCTGCCTCACAGATAGATGATGAAGCACTGTAGTGCATTATCTTTTTTTTTTGCACTTATAAGCCACTTCAACCAGACAGTTTTAATTATATAGCCCAAAACCACAAATTTGTCTCAGAGGCCCTTACAGTCTGCACAGCATATAACCCCCTCTATTCAAGGAAAAACTTCAAAAAAGCCATGCAATAGATATTATAGTGGTAGTGGTATACACATAGTAGTATTAGTAGCAGTAGTAGAATTAACTAATTAACCTCCTCAATCCCACAAAAGCCCTTGAAAGAGGATCATCTACTCATACACACAAGAAGTAAAACTCAAGGACACCATTCACACAGGAGATGAAGACAAGAGATGCTAAGAGAGGATGCGACAGTAGGATTTACAGCCCATAAAGCCAAGTTCATGCATTACCAGCATCTCAAGCAAACCCTGTGCTTCTTTATTTTTACTATCAGACTCCTCTTTTATGTTTTACTTCTTTTACTTACTTTATTGAATACTCCACTATTCATACTTGCCATACATTCATACTTGTGTGCGATTGCTCTGTATATTTTTATTTTTCAGTTTTCATCTATGTAATGCAATTCTTTGTGTGTATTTTCTCATACCTTTTGCAATCTGCAGTGAAATGCAACTAATTTGTTATACAAGAATTAGACTAAAAAAGCTTTCTCATGCCAAAAAAAAAAAGCAAAAGTGACTCTGTGAGCTACATTTTCACATTTTCTGTACAAATCTTTAAACCCCTAATGATGAAATAGAATCCAAATTACACAAATTCTCCCAGCTCAGGCTTTAAACACATCTGCTCCTGCACCAGAGCCAAACTGTAGGATGGGAATTATAAACAAAAAGTGGGGCAAGATATTAAAGCAGTGGATTAAATACAAAATAGGTAGCAATAACAACAGCAGGGGGCCTTTCTCTCTCTTTGCTCTCTCTCTCTCTCTCTCTCTCTCATATCACACATACACACAGGAACACAAACTCACACACTTACGTGTTATCCCTGCAAGTAATCAAAATGTAGGAGCCCTGAAACACTTTTATGCCACTCCTGATTTCACAAACAACTGCCAAATATTACAGTCAACCAACTAAGTTCATACATGTCACAGTCATGTAGCACACAGAAAATGATCTCATTCACATGCAGCGATGTGATATTGTGCACTGCAGCAGCACAGTACAGTGTATGGAAAGCCATTCACTTGCTACGATATATATTATTTACAGTATATTCATCTTCTCGGGCATCTGTCAAAGCTTAAGAAGCAAAGAGAGCATGCTCTACACTTCCCTACACTTAAACATAAACACTCCTCACTCGCTTTAGTATAAGAGACTCTTGCCACTATCTTGATGAATCCTCACAGACACACAGGCAGTCTGCCTGCCATCATAGTGATATTCCTGTTTGACGTTTTTTCTTGTAACCCACGCAGGGTTAAAGCGTTAAAGCCTCAGGGTTTTATGTGTTGCTGTATTAAACACAAATCAGACATGATGATTTAAAATAAAATACACAATAAAATATCATAAAAAGATTATTCAAACTTGTTTTTGTTCAATTTCTACTTCATCTTTGCTTACTGAATTGCAATATACTAAAAATTGACTTTTTCTTTACAGTAGTGTATCATTTCTGAAAGTGTTTTGTAAATTAGCGTATCTTTAAGGTTGGCTTTTTTATGTTACTATCTTTGTACTGGTTTGTACACTTTATTCCTCTCATTGTGTTTATTTATATTGTCTTATCTGTCTGCTTTATTCTGTCTTTTTTGTTTCCTCCTCTGAGGCACATTATTCATTTAATTTTTTAAGAAGTGCTTTATTACAAAAAGTTTGCTTGATTGCTCATAAAAAGATGGGTAATATTTTCACAAAATAACAACTTCTGTAGCAATCAAGATCACTATTTTATTGTCAGAACGAAGGCCATTATAATTAAAACTATATGGCATGTTACATTGCCATGACATATTCTCTAGAAGCAACATTTTATCATTTTCATCCACTTACAGCAAGATTATACAGATTTACAGCACTAATATTCAGTAATAATTATGTCAGAATGTGAATCCTTGTTCACTTCAAAGGTGTTTATTATATTTTTGGCTGCAACAGCTGAGCCAGCCCTATAACCACAATTGTCCATGACTGACTGACTGAGTGGCTGAGTGATGAAGCTACACCATTGGTCGGCCAAAGCTCGGGACAGCAAAGTATCCCACAATGCATTTCGCACCAAATGATGGCAATGGTAGAGCCAGGCCAAAAGCTGTAGGAAATTTCACTGTAGGACTGTTAGTATGTTATTTTATTAAGTTTTAATATTTTTCAGGCGAGAAAGTAACCATTTAGATTCCATTAGATTAAATTGGTCAGTTTATCCAAAGATGCAGATGTTTTGTGAGGAGCCACTGGTCAGGTGCCAGCCGGTCTTCTCATCTGCTAGCAGCCCGACTCCTGAGATGACCAGCCTGTCAACTTCCGTCATCATCCTGGGGCAGAGTCGGACTGGCTATCAGGAGCCGGGGCTGGTCTCTACGTGGGCCACTTGAACAGCCCGTTATACAAAAACAAGAGCCTGTTATGTCTTTTCCTCCCTTAATGTCACCAACATTTTAACCTCTTAGACAGGCTTTTTAACTTTATTTGGAAAAATAAGCCACACAAGGTAAAAAATAAGGTTATGTCTATGTGTCTAACAGAAGGAGGTGTAAACATTTTCGACTTTTCCTCAGTCAACCATATTATCAAAATTAACTGGATCAAAATATTTCTAAAAGATCCAGATAGCATGTGGAATATTATCCCAAACTACCTGATTAAAAAAGTAGGTGGTCTTAATTTTTTTAAAGCATTTGTTTATGAGGATTTTGATTAATTAAGTACAGCGAGTGTGCAGACAATAGAGGAGTGTCATACAAATGTAGAGCATAGCATGAGAATAGTAGATATTTTCAATATCAATGTACATATTATAGTGTACAGGACAAGCCAGGTGAGGATTCATGAATCCAGAATGTGTTGCAGAACTTCACTTTCAAGAAGACGCAGAAAAAGGCCCTAGATTTTGTAAAATTCATAGAGCTTACATTTGAGACGACATGTTAGTTTTTCCAGTGCGAGACAAGATGATAGTTCATTAAGTCAATGGGTGATGTGAGGGCTTGACATACTTTTCCAGCAGATAGTGATCAGACGTTTTGTGTTAATTAAGCAGAGATCAACCATTTAAATTTCTTACCTTCTCAAAAATAGAATTTCAGGGTGTTGGCCCAAGATGCAGAGTTTTAGACTAAGAGGGATGGTTTGGAGGTTATTTGGAAGATTTCAAAAATGTTTGCATCTTCTAACATTCCCAAATGCATGGAAAAAGGTTCCTTTATGAATTTGGTATTTAACACAGGGGTCTGGGATGTCTGAGTTAAAATTATTTATCTTTACAGGGGTAATATACGTTTCTCATTATCCAGTTGTATTTATCGAGAGGTTTTGGACCTTAGTGCATATCTGACTCCATTCACAATCCAGAACATCCTCATGTAAATTATCACTATTTTAGTTTTTTTATTAATGTGCCTTTATGCTGTTGGTTGAACTTCTCCAACTTTCATAGACAAGCTCTTATGTGTTGGTCCCTTCTATATAAGCACAACTATTCTCCTCACAAATGTTTTTATGGAATAATGTCAATATCATTTACAGAAACAAATCATTAGTTTTTGAAAATTGGTTTAACCCTGTAAAGCCCACTGTTGCAATATTACAACAATCACTTTTAGCTCTCCTAAAAAAAAATCTGTAAATGTTTTTTTTTTTTTTTTAAAGACCACATTTACATAGTCAATGGGTCCTATTGTTTATCCTTGCAATGCCATTGGATAGTAAATGTGTTTATAGGTCCGGCCATCTGGCCATGAACTCACACTACCTGCAAACTTTCTGTCAAGCTCATCTTCTTCTTTTATTGGACCAGATTTGTCAAGAAAGAAGTAAGTAACATGCCTTGAATATTTTTTTTTTGTGATAATTACAATGTCTAAAACATGTAGATACTTATTGTTAGTTATTGTGGAATACATTCATCAAATTGATTTTGAGCTTGTTATGTCTATGTTGTAATTGTAATAAACGCTGGGTTAGAGTGGTAGTCAAAATAGCATGTGCACCTTACACAAAAAATACTAATAGAAATATAATTTATTTGATGATTCACTATGAGTAAGTTCTAAATTTGTTTTCTGTTAAAAGTTTGAGTTTAGACAAGAAATGAACAAATGAATAAACTGTTTCTGGTTGCAGTATTTGAAGCTCTATCTGTACCAGAAACTGTATCTTATCAGTTAAAAAAATACATTTAACAGATCCTGGGCTTTTTTCTGGGCTTTGTTTGTTTGCCCAAATAGTTGCCTGTTACATTAGTTAGAAACAGGTTCTGACTGTTCTCAATGTTTTGGGGGATGGTTGTTGCATTGTTCAGGGACAGGTGTGAATGGTCCTGGTGTGCGGATGTAAATGTTCCAAGGGGATGGAAGTACTCCTTTAGGTATGATAAGTAGAGAGCATAATAGGCTAGCCAGACAGTATTGTGTGAATTTAGTGAAATGTGTAAATGAATTAGGATTAATTTGCACTGATATTATTCAGCCTGGAAAATATTTGTCTCTCAATCCTGAACACTTGGTCCACCACCCTATCTATTCCTTCAGGTTATCTCATACAATGCAATACTTATATGTATCATTAATACATATATTTATTATTATTTGTTTTTACTTTTTCCATTTCTGAATGCAACCAGCAAAGACAGGTGTCATGTTGCTCCGAGACCTCAAACAAGCCCTCACGCAGGCATAGAGTTTCTGATCTCCTCAAAGCCCTACAAGACCTTTAGTAAAGTTGCCATTTTGGATGGCAACATTGTGCAGGATGTGACTGTTGCCATCCAAAATGGAGAGTGATTTTGAAATGGAATCAGACAACACTGATGCAAGTGACGAAGAGGCAGATGAAGATGCCAGTGAAGTGGACGAAAAAACCCAACAACCCGCTGACTTCCCAGCCAGTGATTATGTGGACATCGAGCCCCAATCAAACAAACACACCAAGTCCTGTGACAAAGTATCGCTTGCTGAAAAACACATTTTCCAGTGAAGATGAAGAGAGGACGCTGCAGACACTGCAATAAAGGATAAACCAACAAGCTATGCAGCAAGTGTGATGTTCATATTTACTTTTCAGAAGAAAAGTGTCTTTGGGACCATCACTGCAAATGAACATGGCTGAACACTGAGATGGAGATGAAATTCAGTTTTGTAAATACAATTTTATTCTGTTTTTTTTAAATTAATAAATGACTATTCATAAAAAAATATGACTATTATGTGATTATTATTCATGGTATATACTGTTATGGGGCTAAATAAGAAGTCAATCCTGCAAATTAACCCTTAGTTGTTCTGTTTATTTGTTCAGAGAATGAGTAAGAATACAGAAATTCTGCTCCCACCTAGGCCCAACGACATTTCCCTAAAAACTTACTAAAACGTAAAAAATTAAAAAATCCTTTCATTTCTGCACCAGAGGCCTCCTACAACAATATCTGAAAGATGAAAAAAAAATGTTGCTCATTTTTTTCTATATTTGGGCTTTACAGGGTTAACAACATTTTGCTTGTAAAACAGCTAATTAACTGTGAAGGGCTTCTGTATTCATATGAAGATATTGTCGAGAAGTATAGTGTTCTTGTCTCCCAAAGTGAGAATATAGTACTGTAATTAATGCACTGTCAACTGGGATTATTATCACAGGGCTTATCACATATGTTCCTAATATAGACGACAAATGTTCTTTTTGTAATTAAATGGTTGAAATGCCAGGACGTGTTTATTCAGTGTGCATATATGACAATGTAATGGACTTATTTTCAATTGGATGCTGAAATATATTTTGGTAAGGAAATTCTCTACTGTGAGTTACAAACTAGGCTTGAATTCTTGTCCAGGACACCAGCCCTGAAACAAACACCAGGCATTAGGTGTATTCAGCATCAAATAAGTCAATAACAGTCATCTAGCTTCCATATAAAAAAATATTAGAGAAAAAACATTAAAAAAAATAATCACATCCAACTTCACTATACAACAAACAACAGAAAGTACTCTTTTTTGTGATTAATGACATGGAATGTAGCAGGACACAAATACTGTAGATACATATGGTTAGCAGAAAACACATATTTGTTTGCTACAACTTCTTATTCCATTGAGTGACATCACTGATTTAGTAGATCATGATGTTTTTTGTGTCGGTGCTGCGGCACTGCCGAGGATAGGAACAAGCATCTCTTGTTCACATTTAAATGTGACAGATGAAAACATACATCCTACAAGCCTTGGAGGAAGCATCTGCTTTCATCCAAACATCCAAGATGTTCTGTATTCTCTCCAGAATTTCTCTCCCATGTAGATCGCCTACAACCCTATCAAATAATATAAATAATATATGAGAAGTAAACTCCATCAATTTGTTATTGTCACGGATATCTAGAGTGCAGACTGTTTCCGTTTTGTTTCTGCTTTCTGTTTTGCCTTGGGTAAAACAGAACATACTTGTCAGTGTTCCTTGGGATCTCCTTTTGTTTGTGTGTTTGTGTGTGTGTATGCAGTGCTCATAGAGGATTTCTCTTTTTTATGTATAAGCATGGGTGTGGTGGGTATACAGTATGTACATTATGTATGCATAGTGCTATCTCTTGAATATACATGTTGAATGAAAACTATATGTGGGACTCCCACACTTGCACTTTTTCCCTTCCATATCCTTGAAATAACATGTAATCTGCATTAAAAATCTGCATGGCTAAAGGACAGTAACGCTATATTTGTATACATTAGTGGTAAAGCTGCAACATACTTTTCACTCCTTTCACTTATAGCTAAACACAAGGAGTGGTTGCATTCAAAAGAAAAAGCTACTGCAGTTAACTCTGTCAATTTTCCACACTCACAGTATGGAATAAGATAAACTACAACAGCAATAGCGTTTTTATTGTGAGAGTTTTTATTCTTATCAAGTCCCCTAACACACTGGCTCTGCCACACGTTGCAGAATCTTTCCTCATTTGCGAGGAGATGGGGAAGGATCTGGAGAGATGTGAAAATAAGCCAAGACTTCCCAATGAGTATTCCACTCACAGCTCCCTGACCTTGAGGTGAGCTTATCCCTGGCCAGTGTGCAAAGCTGCATGAATTATAATATCCACCTATAGGTCCAGCCACAGCCTCTGCCCTGACCAAACAGCACTGGGCCTCGCACAGCGTCTCTTCGCCTAAGACTGGCAGGAGCCTTTCACCACAGTATAACTCTGCCCACTGAAGTATGAAGTCCCGGCCAGTCAAGACACTTGATTCCTGAATACAAAGTGAGCACAAGGATCATAGATCAAGCTGGTGGTAATTTTTCTATGCATTCTTATTTCAAATATGATTAATTTGGAGTAAGTCCGCTGTCAGGGAGAATTGGAGATGTTAGATTTCATTTGGATTGTTCAGTTGTTCAGGCAGCTGATGTATCTATACAGAGGTTAGGGGATCTCCAACATTTGGTTGCAGGGGTGATGTGTGGTGGGTTGTACAGTGTTGCAGACATAATTTCTATTACTGCCTTCTTCACTGTATCAAGATACAAAAAGAAAGATACTATAAGAAATTCTTAGTGCTACTTGATGATACTGTTGCTGTGCTTTGGATGAAAGTAAATACAGAGGGCTTTTAGTGCTGTTTTCAGAGGGATTATGTGACTGCACAAAATCTGCCAAGTACAAAATTAACTCACTGCAATAATTAACTAAATTGAGAAAAATCCACTACCAGTTACTTACAAATGTAAGTCATTAATGTTTTTATTGATAGGTTCAGATTTTCTTCATATATTACTCACATACCATATGTACACCGAAAGAGTTCTTGGTCTCTGTAATCTTCCCTCCTCTTCATACTGGCTGTGAAGCAATATTTTCCCACTGTGCCTACACTGTAAAAATTGAAGGACAAAATCCACAAGCTTTGTTCCATGCAAAAATGTATTCCAATGTTCAACCAGTGTTGAGGCGCACACACAAAATGTCATGGTCACCTCTTTCATCTCACATATTTTCATAGATTCCCAGTGCTCCAAGGGGGGTACAACTTTCATTGGCAACATGCAGTACCGGTCAAAACTTTGGCCTCATTGCTTTGGTCCAAATAAGTGAGTCAGTGATGAGTTAAACTTTGTGCCCTTTCCCGTTGGTTCGATTACTTTTCACATAGAGAAATATCCAAGCGAACCAAAATGCATTACTAAAAGCTACATGAGAACGTTCTCTCTGCTCATTGGTCAAGAATATAAACACAGGAAGAAGGTCCCAAAAAAGGTCCTCTGGCCAAATGCGACATTCTTTCTTGCGCTAGTCCAGGTTGGACCTCATTCTCTGGCAACTGTTGATTTCACTCATCCGCATCCTAGCAGGCAAAGCACACCTGGTTACAGGAGCCATTTAGCTCAAATGTACAGAGTACACTTAGTAGTTGGGTCAGATCGAGGATGGATCATGGTCTGACTGCAAACAAAGCGCTCCAGAGTTCATTTGGGACCAGACAGAAACCACATCCTCAAAAGGTCTCGGACCATAAACCAGACTCCAATTCACAGAACAGGTCTGAAAACACAGTCCACACATACAGTATGGGTATACACTATATGTTTGCCTCCACTTTCCTAAAAAGACAACTGCATTTGCTGTTGAGAATGTTGAGTCTACTTTTTATGTATTTTCCATATCATTGTCTTTTGTCTTTCTAATTTCAAACAAACATTTCTACTGTTTGTTTAGTTCTTTTTTTACTTGTTCCTTTGTACCTGTTTAGCTGTAACCTATTTATCTGTTCTGCCTTTGTGCTGCTCACTGAGTCCTCATCTCTGCTATTACTCTTCTGTACAGTTTGTACCCTGGTTTACATCGGTCCAGTCGAAAACAGAGCTTCAGTTTAACACCTAATTGCTTTGTGTCACATAAGCGCAGACCACAGACCACAACTTCTTTCCACAACCACTATAAAACAAATACAGCAACACAGTACACAGTGTGGACTGTGATCAATTATAGACCATTGGCAGATGCACATCTTGAAGTTCACAGTGTTCTCACTCACCTCGCCGTATGTCTCCACTACACGTGTTGTGTAAGAGGCTGCTGCAATTGCTGATGCCTGTTTTGTTTAATGGCTATTCTAAATAATGCTGTTTTATAAGGTCTGTTTGTTTCATTTATTGGTTTATCATTTTGACCTTTTTAGGTACCATTTTTATTGTTTGCTTTATGTGGAAAACGTGACATTCTCTTTAAGGTGCACTGAAAATAAATTTGATTTCACTGGTTACGAAACAGGAAGAACAGACAGAGAATGAGAGAAAAGTTTAATAAAAGAGAGAAAGGGCAATAGACAAATTGTAATGGGTGCCATACTTTAAATTATGCTGCAGTGAGTAATCATTCCCATTTCTGTGGTATTATGCAATATCCCTCTTCCTGTCTCTCTCCATCTGTCTCTTTCTCTCCTCTCTGTCCATCTGTCCATCCTCCTCGCCTTCCTTTCTGTTCCCCCATAACCCCTCCTTGTACCTCAGCACTTCTGTCACACACACACACAAAGACACACACTTGCTCTGCCTTATCTTTATTCCCAGACAAGGCTCCCTGTTTGAGCTGTCATTATAACCACTTTGAATAGCCTAGCTTCGTGGCGAACGAGGAGAGACATGCTGTGCCCAATCACACAACACTTTCTTCCTGTCCAAAAGATGCATGTCATATTTCATTCTGGGTAAGGTAATATGTATTGAAGGATTTGAATCCAAAATCCTGGAGTGACTGAACATAGCTCAGAGAGTTTTTTATGATAAATGCTCCCAGACTGGGCTGGTTGTAGACTTTTGGCGGCCCTGAGCAAGATTTATTTTATTCCTCTACCCAAAAGTATTCCTCCACCCAAAAGGTGCAATTACTTTTTTGCCTATTACGAGGGCGATCAGGCCAGCACCTTAAGTACTCCAGAAACTGTGAGTTGTGAGAGGATACCTTAATACCTGGAGGCCTGGTCACACCAGAATTTAAAACGGCTTGCAAAATAAATCCATGCAAATCTTTCAGTCGACTTTGGTAAATGCTGACCTGCGACTTTGTGCCATTGACCAATAGCAAGCTGTCTTCACAGTGCTGACCTCTGAGCTATCAATCGTAGCTTATAGAAAGTCATGACATCATGTCCGGGTTAGCCACTGTTCCACTAGCTTCTGTAGCTAAATGCAATCGCTCATGCATCGTTTCTTTCAGATTATTTTGTGAGCACAGAAAAAACTACAGCCACCATGAAAAAACTAAAAGCGTGGCAGAATGGGTACTTACGTCATCTTAACTTGGTTTTCATCCAAATCCATAAAACTCAGAAAAAGCTTCTATCGCTAGATACTTCACAAAGAGGGCGTGCATTCATCTAATTGTATCACTTTCTGGTGTGACAAGGCCTTTACAGTTATTTAATCCATGAATCATGGATCACATGCTGGTGAACCTTTGTTGTCACGTACAGGCAGTGTTACAAATATAAATACAACATATTAAACCATATACTGAGGACAACAACCAAAAGGAAAGTAATAATTGTGAACATTTTATGTTTTTGTGCAGTCCTGTTCTGGCATTATAAATATACATATATATAAAAATGACAAAACTAAATATATATGTTATGCAGCATCCAGATAGTTATATACAATGTACTCACTGCTGCTAAAACAATGGATAATTATTCTTTAGGTTTCAACTCCATAAATGAGTAAATAAACAGCGGTGTCCTCATGTTGCAAGCAAAAGCAAGTCACAGGTCATTTACTGCAAGTCTTATGTAATTATTTATTCAAGTTCTGTCAAATCTGGATATTTTAAAAACTATGTCTGCTTCTCCAAATAGTTGGAACAAGAATTAACATTTAAAGCACAGTTGTCTGCCAGACGTCATCCAACATTATGCTGTATACTCTGTTTACCACTTTATTTCTAAAAGCAAAAGGAAATGCCTGGAAGCATAAAATACAGCGTCAACCTTTCAAAAGGTTTCTAGAAACTACTGTGGTAAATAGCATTAAACATTTCTTATTTTACATTTTGTAATGTCACAACATCAGTGTTGATGCTACCAGGATGCTGTTAAGTGCTGAACCTCCTCAGCACCTGTTGTAGCCAACTAAATTTATTCTCAGTGTAAATGTCAACTGACCTTGACAGTGTTTGAACTGAGTCTATGGAAACAAATTAATACTGACAGCTCAGGTGCATTACCCAGTGATAAATAGTGTACATCTACAGACCTGAGGGCTACTGCAGAGAAAAAAAACTATAACAAAATAAAAACTCTAAAATAATTTGTGTCATGCCAGGTTAAAAACATGTCAGGTCTCAAATAGGCAATAGGTAATCACAAGAATATTTAAAATGTCTAAATTCATATTCTATCCCAACCATTGTGACACAAAACATGTTCTTGAGATCCTCCCATTTGCAAATTAATGATTGACACCTGTCTCAGCACTAATTAGATGTCACTTGTGGGGGATAGGGAAGGACCTCAGCAGTTAACTTGAACAAGAAAAGTCAAGTTAAAAAGTTAACTGCAGTTATCCTCACAGGGATTTTCCCCTGTGCGTTGTACATTTCCATTGTGTGCTATCATGCCATCAGTTGTAAACGGTGGTTACTCACTCACTCAGGACCTGAGACGGTCGGTCAATGCTTGTCTAATCGCACGTTTGAATGCAAATTACAGTCAGTGGTATTTTAGTTGTGTGCCTGCCTGCAAATTAGTTTGCTCAGTGGTGGCAGCACCTTGTCTAATTGCAAGTTTTAATGCTAATTAAGTTCAAACGAAGTTCACTCTAGCTGGTGAGTATTCTAAGTAGAGGGGTGAGGACATGCATTCAGTTTGATGCTTGTTCATACAGTAAGTCTACTACAGAATGTGCAGTATGGGATGATAGTTAAAGAGGAACTATTATGCTCATTTCAGCTCAATTTTTTTATTTTTGGACTCTATTAGAGTAGCTCTGCCTGATTCACAGTTCAAAAAAACTCCTTGTTTATCTTATACTGGCCCTTTAGCTCCTGTCTCTTTAAGGCCTCCCTGCCAATGAGCCCACTCTGTTCTGATTGGCCAGCTTTATGTAGCTTTACACGTTTTGTAACTTTACCATCTATGCAAACCAAATATTTCCTGCTTTACTGCTTCAAATTAAAAGCTTTTAAATGACTAAGTAATGGGAGACTCTTTCTTATTGTGAAGAATTTACAGGAAGTGAAACGTGTTCCTCACTGAATTAGTGGAGCTTCGTTAGCGGCGCTAAAAACCAGTCAAAACAACAACACATGGAGCTATTTGAGCTATTTGTTCAGCGGCTCAGTTAGAAATAACGCAGGGAGGAATAATACAAGCAGAAACAGCCAGAGTGAGATGTTTTATGAAGAGCTGCAGACAACCAGCACACCTCCAACAGGTAAACTACTTATTTTACTTCACTGTGCTGTGTAATGGAGTCGTGGCTACTCCCGGAGGGGAGCAGCGAAGTCGCGCGCTGTGCATGTAGCAGATGTCCATATAAAGAATCCGTCACGAGCCGACGTCAGCTCAGGCTGAAAGTAGAAAAAAATGTTGGAAACTTGCAGAGCAGAGCAGTCTGAAGCCGCTGCTTTTTGCTCACAGGGATTACTGCTACATACGTTTACCTCGTTATTTGACACGTTGGCCACTTTTAACATGAACATCTGACATTGTGACATTATATGTATGACTGAAAATAAGGAAAAGCATAATATGTCCCCTTTAAAAGTAATTTTGTCTTTAAGATAGCCGACATTTTCAGTTAATTAATATATATAAATGACAACTAAAGTGAAGGTGAGGAAGATTAGACATTACAACAGAATAATCCCCCCCCCCCCCCAAAATCATTGTTAATGCAGAATAGTTGCATATGATTGTTTCTCTATGCATTTTGTCAATTACAACTAATAGGCACTGGCTGCCCCTGCAGTTGTAAAATGGCTGTAACACTATTTAAAAAACATGCACGACTTGACAAGCCCTTCCACTAACTGAAATAAATAGTTTATTAAAATTTTAACAAAAAGTAATAATAAAGCATGACCAAAATTTGTCACACGTGGAATCTCATTTTTATACAGACCAATTTTATCCAGCACAGTACCTACCTGTACATGCTGCACATACTGATGAAATTATCCCAGTTTTAGAAGAAAACCTTATTTGTCTGGTTATTACATGAAACCATGGTGGTGTGTAAAGAACAGAGGCAAAGATTAACCGGGAGCCACTGAGAGAAACTGCACAATGATTTCTAAAATGATTGTTTTAAATTACTTAAAAATTAGGAGGCAATGTTTTCATTTCTACATTTTTCTTCCTTACGTATAAAGCATATTATTTCCCTATGTAAATCTAAAGTTACACTCTCCTCATCACACATCCTATATGTCAATGTCACTTCTTTGGTATCTTAAGATTATTATGTTGGTGTTAAGTGTGATAATAACGTGGGACATATCATCTCCCACATGTCTCTGCTTGTGATTTTAACGCCCACACCACCTCCGTATAACTGGTGCTACTTTCAACCATTATTTCCAGCTGATGAATTAACAGAAAAGGTTACTTCCTGACAACATCAATCCAGCACCCTCCCCCCCCCCCCCTTACCGCCCTCCCTGACACCACTCATCCGGTTTGGCAGAGATGCTCTGAGGAGGGGTGTTTGTATAGCAGATGAACTCACAGAAGGCACAAACAGCCAGACATTCATAATAAACAATGGGTGGTTATATCAGAGTGATTTGTTTCCAGTTGAAACGCTATAATGAGAAGAACGAGAAGAAGAACAGACAGTATAATTATCCATTAGATACCACAAACATGAGCACTGTTTGATTGTTAACAAGACTAGATTACAGTCAGTCAGTAAGTTAGTTAGATTGGTGACTAATTAATTAACCATTTCCTGCAGGCATTTTGACAAATTATGTGTGACACAAAACATATGTTTACCGAATTCAGAGGCAGAAATTACAAATAGGGAAAAAAGACGTTTTAAACTCATGAAACCTATGTTACATCTAACCTAAGGCTTGTTTACTCTACCAAAGTAAGGTTTCAGCGAAGGGTTTGATCTGTTGACTTCAGACAAAATCGAAAAAGACTTGCAGCTTAACACCAATCACTCATGACTCCCCAAGCTCAAATATTGAGTGTGTTTTCAAACCTATAGCTCAATTGCTCTGTTCTAAATCACTCAATGAATTGGTAAACTTGGTGGAAAAAATCTGAGCAAAACCAATATGCGTCACCATAAGCCACATGAGAATGTTCACTCTGCTCATTAGTCAGATGTGTCTGAGGCAGGAGCAAGAACATTTACACAGGAGGAAGGTCCTGAAAAAGTTCCTATCTGCTCAACTCACCCACATCGCAAAGCAAAGCACACCTGGCTATGGGAGCCATTTAGCTCAAACTTATACAGATAGTAGGTGGTGTCGGATCACATACCCACCATGAAAAAACCTCTCAAGAGTTTGCTTGCATGGAGACCCTTAAAGGGCCTTCATCTGGTTGTGTTAATCCACACCCGAGTACAATTGCTGTATTCAGACTTGCCCAAACAAATCACACCAAGTGGGAAAACAAACCAGTCTGATTCAACTGGACAAAAAAGCACAGGTCTGAAAATGCCCTAAAATAAAATCTTTCTCTTTGTACCTTTTGTGCACATGCTTGTGAAGGAGCAACTAACAGAAGCTGCACAGCTGTAGTACATACATGTGTATTTAGCTGAGGACAGCAGGAGCATTGTGCTGTGGGAATGGTTTTGATACCGCAGCAAAAATCACTTTGAGCACACTGGAACTAATAATACATGACATAAATTATTTCTTTTAGGAGGAATAACCTTTCTTCAACCCAGCCATCTTTCAAGCCTACAAGGAGTGAGTCTTTGATACTGGAAAAATCAATTGTTAGAGTGTCTTTAAGGTAACTAAGAGCTAATTCACTATGAGTGGCATTATGTGTTCTACAATAGCCACTTGCACCAGAGTAGGTGGGACAATGAGACTTTTTATCCTTCCACTTTCAGGTGTTATGGCAATAAAGTAGTAACATCTAAGCCAGGTATTATGGTAAGCCTACTCTAACATGTTGGACTTGATGACTTGGACATGAACAAAGTGTTAAATAGCTTTTGCTCTGGAAGTGATAGGTGCACTCAGTACTTTGGAAAACAAGCCTAGGGGACTAAACCTCACTCTGCTGTGATGCCATCTGTTTGTATGTCAGTAGGCACATTGGATGTAAACACTCGTTTTAACTGGGCATGAATTTTGATTCTCTTTCAAACCTTATTAAAAAACATAATGACTGGTTGGTTGGTTGATTAGTTACAGTGTAACATTTCTCAGAGTGAACAACATAAGGATCTGTATTAACAAGAGCTAGGACGCTCCTTTTGAGTCAAATCTTTTTAGCCGTTTGTTGGTGGACCACTGCACCGCCAACACCACAGGTATCATCTTGATCTGGAGGTACCCTGATGAGAAGAGGGAATGCATTTCTTAGCATAGTTTTAGTACAACAAGGCTATGCTGAAGTTGACAAACTTGGTGAAAAAGTTCACCAGCCCATTACATCATCCAAAGCCGGATACCCGCCCCCCAATAGCCAATGCATCTTAGTTGTATATTAATATAATTTTTTAGGAGACAGGGTTGCTAGTGCAGTTTGGCAGTGAGAAATTATTAACTGCACCTACTAAAATCTATGGAGTTTGCTCGAGTCGTTTTGGCAGGAGCGCCAGCATCATGTTGTGAAATTAATTTTGTGTTAATTTAGCTGTTAATTTGTGAGAATGCATCAATATACTGTACCAGATACCTCCTGGACTCCTGGACTCAGTAGCAGTGGCAATACAGCATATATTTGAAAAATATACTTTTTCTGTGTTTTTTACAGAAGAACTTTCTACCAATTTGGAGATGCTGTAAGGAGTTTGTTAATATGTAAATAACTTAAATCTTAAAATCTTCTAAGAAATCACTTTTTCATTTTGGCAGTGAAGGGAGTTAAACCGCTTCCTGATCTGATTTCACCTGCTTCACCCAAGTGTTTCTATTACAATCAATTTAATAGAGCTATTTAATTAATATTGAATTTTTATTATTGAATGTTTATTATATTATTGTGGTAAACCTACAGTTTCTGTTTAATTGTTATTAATGTCTACAGTATTTCTCAAATCAATACACTCTCTCTTTAGCCTTCTGTCTTGAAAAGGAGAGAGAGAGAAACACACAAATACAAAGAGAGAGTTTGTAAAGGTATCAGAGTCAGGCAGCAGGTGGTAATGACTGACAGCTTGTATTTTATCTGAGATTGTCTGGCTGTTTTGTATTCAGTGTATAAAGCAGGTGAACTAAAACAATGCTGTAAAGACCAAGTGCATTTCATTTTGAGAACAAGCCCAGAAAATCAAATCCTGTGACTGCCAATATTTCATTTCCAGGCAACTTTCAGTAAAAAAAAAAAAAACTGAACAAAGTGAAACTGCAGTGATGCAGTGGATACAGCAGGTGTTAATACATACAGTATATAGTATCCTTTCAAAGCTAGCTAGTTTCTGGCTTTTTCTTGTTTTTAATGTATATTTGTGCCAATAATTCATAAAGCACATAATATTTGGGCATTTTAACTGGATGCATCAGGCAGGCAAACAGAAGTTGTGGAATACAGATGAGAGTGACACTGTGATTATTATATGGAGCATAGATAACAGTCTAACAAGTACAATGACACACACAATATCTCTAATCATTAAATGTAAAGAGATAAGCCTCTGACTTTGCCATATAAACCAATGAACTTCTAGTTACATTTGAACATTTATGCTGTCTTTTCCTCAGGCCTTATTCTTTGATGCTGAGTCATTATTGCAAGGCTGTGTCGAGAGGGGGTGCACAAGATTGTGAGAAGTGATTTCATGACCATCTCATCACCATAGTTACCACACAGGAGTCTCATAAGTGTTTCATCAAGCCACTGTCCAAAACAAAATGTCTCATTGGAGGAGAGTGAGTCTAGTCTAGACAAGTAGATCTCACTAAATACTACTAATAATAATAATTTCCTAGGACATTTCGCAGAAAGAACTATGTAACAGATACTAAATGGAGACAATGTTCAGTTTGTAAACTCTCAACTAATTAATTAAATCTAATTGCTGATGTAACAGTGAGTCAGTCAGTGCACAGATGGTAAACTGAACATGCAAAAAGTAATAAACCAGAATAAACAATAACAAATTAATAACAGATTATCCGATATTTACATGAGTTTAAATGAAGCAGTTCCTTCAATTGTTCTTTGTAATTAATACCAAATATATTTCTTTCCAGGAAACTATTATTATTAGAAAATTATTTTAATAATTATGATAAAAATAAAGCCTTAAGCCATGAATTTCAAAATTAAAAAACATTTGATCATTGTTTTACCTTTATACACTACTATTATTTGCTATCTCTTTTAGTTTGCCAAACAAGACATGTAAGTGGTACAACTTTTATTTACAAATACAAACATGCAAATGAGTGAAACTGCATTACTTTGCTAGTGGAACTGTTTTAGGGCTAATGCTGGACTCAGATAACCTGACGTGCCAGATGGTTTGTTACACAGAAGCATCTGAGAAGTTGTCTCTTGAAACAGTTTGGAAAAGGGCAGGCACTTTCAAAAAATACTTGGCAGGTGATTGGATGAACCATCTGGCTATCACCATCTTACCTTGCAAGGCAGCTGGATTTGTGAGATCATGAGATCCTACAAGAATCCTCATAGGACGCTGATTGGTCCGAACCACAGGTGAGTCGGACAAAAGCACATATTCTTGCGTGATCGCGTGACCTCGCAAATCCAGCTGCCTCACAAGGTAAGGTGTCAGATACAAGGTCAGCTCGGTGACTGACCACATAACCATGACATGAGCAAGCAAGGTAGCCCATAATCATCGGTCTAGATGCCTGATTTTCATAATGGGTCGTTCATCAGTTGTAATTTGCTAAGCCAATCTTCCCATTTAATTCTGTGAGGAAAAAAATTAACCTAGTCAATTCACACTGATGAATGAACCCATTATCAACATAATGGTAAATTGAAAGGTCATATTAAGGTGGCAGCTTGGGGAAGAGGGACCCTCCCATAAAGGAAAAATGCTAACACTTAGAACATGATCTCTCACCTCCATCAGCAGTTATTAACAATATCAAATTTTATTAATAAAGGTCAAGTACAGCATTGTTTCACATAACAAACTGTTTCACAGAGAAAGCCCCCTTTAGACAGGATTAATATTCCAGGGGGAAGTGGGTAATAGAAATTGCTCGCCATTTTCCTCTGCAGTATCCGGATGGCATTTTAGTGACTGTCAAATAGCAGAATAGGGTTTGTTTTAGACAAGGACGCTAAATAGAATGACTCAGAGATACACTTTAAAGTACAAGGCGTCTGTCAAAGGGATTTAAAATTATTGGAGGAACACTGACTGCACAAAAAAAAAAAAAAAAAATGGAGGTATTTACATCTGACAAAGAAAAATCACACACATACTGTATATACTCCAGACTGGATTAAAGGCTCTGCAGACCCACACAGATGTTTTCACTTATTGTGGTTAATTAGACTTCTGCTCTGGTTCAAAGTTGGCTGACCTAAGCAAGGAATTACATGGGGTCACCAAAACCCATGAACTAGCAAGTGGCCAGATACACAAGAAAGTGCCACAGCGAAATTAACTTGAGCTTCCTCAAAAAATAGGAAGTGCTTTAAGCATGGTGATATAGTCACTACTTGCCAGTCATGCAGTGGCCTCTGTTGGTTATAACTAGTTTCATTTGTCACAAAGTGGATACCAAGTCAGAATCACATTTATTGGCCAAGCATGTTAACACACACAAGGATTTTGGTTCTGGCAGTTGATGTCTCTCAAGCAATACAGACA
Organism: Thunnus thynnus; assembly: GCF_963924715.1. Lineage (NCBI taxonomy): Eukaryota > Metazoa > Chordata > Actinopteri > Scombriformes > Scombridae > Thunnus > Thunnus thynnus. The sequence continues at coordinate 15,112,416 of NC_089517.1, forward strand.
ACATAGACAATGTACATATTATTTACAGACAATACACAATATACAAGAAATACACAGATTATATAAAAGACAAATAATTTACAGAAAGTGCAAGTGTGTATGGTATTGCAAACAAAAATAATGTGCATGGGAATGAAATTGTGATGTATGAGTATTTGTACAATACAGTATTTATAGATGTGAAGCAGATGTAATAACTATCTGAAGAAACAAGAGTAGCTATGGCATAGCAGATGATACTAGTCAGCTATTTATGAGGGTGATGGCATGAGGAAAGAAATTGCTCTTGTGTCTGGTAGTTTTGGTATATATGGCTCTGTAGCGCCTGCTAGAGGGGAGGAGTTGAAAAAAAGCTGTGTCAAGGGTGTGAGGAATCTTTTCCCTGCCCGTTTCCTGGGTCTTGAAGAGTACAAGTCCTGGAGGGTGAGCAGGGAGCACCAATGGTTTTTCTGCTGTCTTTACTGTTCACTGCAGTCTGTTCCTATATTGTTCTGTGGCTGCTCCGAACCAGACTGTGATGGATGTGCACAGGACAGATTCAATTACTGTGGTGTAGAACTCAACGGCTCCTTTGGCAGCCCATACTTCCTCAGTTGCCACAGAAAGTACTTCCTCTGCTGGGCCCTTTTGAGGATGGAGTTGATGTTGGTCTCCCACTTCAAATTTTTAGAAATGGTAGTTCCCAGAACTTGAAGGTCTCCATGGTTGACACGGGGCTGTTGGATATTGTGAGGGGGAGCAGTGCTGAAGGGTGTCTCCTAAAGTCCACTGTCATGTCCACTTGAGTGTGTTAAGCTCCAAGTTGTTCTGACTGCTCCAGAGCACCAGCTGTTCAACCTCCTGTCAATATGCAGGCTTGTCGCCATCTTGGATGAGTCCAATGACTGTAGTGTTGTCTGCAAACTTCAGGAGTTTAACCTGGGTGCTGGGTCCTTGGAGGTGCAGTCGTTGGCGTAGAGGGAGTGGACACATCTCCGAGGAGCACCAGTGCTGACAAGGGGTAGAGCCAAATCCAAATAAGGTATTTGGAAAAGCACAAATAGTGGGTTTTTACAAATATTTATTTTGTACAAATATTTTTAGAAATTATCTGTTTTCAGGAAGATTAAAAAAAACATATCAAATAACTATCTCCATCTCTCTCCTCTGCTCTGCTGTGCTGTCTATGGATATATAAATAGCTGCAGGTCTCTGTGTGTAGCAGAGCTGAGCTTTAGCTGAGTAGTCAGTGCAATTGTCCATTGCACGGGGGAGACCCAGGTTTGACAACTGGTGTAGGGACCTCCTTTGCAAAATAGTTTATTGATGAACAGTTATTTTAACACTTTAATATCCCGAAATTAGAAGTGTAACAAAAAAAAACAGGATTTTTATGCCTATTTCCACTATTATTCGAATACAAATACAAATTTTTGCTGCCTCAACAAATACAGATAAAACACAAATACTGGGCTCTCTGTACATCCCTATATACCAGAAGTGACTTCCCCCAGTCTCACCTGCTGTTTCCTGCCTGGCAGGAAGCTGGTGATCCACTGACAGATGGCAGGGGATACAGTGAGCTGGGAGAGTTTGGAGGAGAGGATTTCTGGAATGATGGTGTTGAATGCCAAGCTGAAGTCCACAAACAGGATCCTTGCATATGTCCCTGGGCAGTCAAGGTGTTGCAGGATGTAGTGCAGTCCCATGATGACTTCATCATTCCAAGGACCTGTTTGCCCGGTAGGCAAACATCAGGGGGTCCAGCAAGTGTCCTGTGATGTTCCTCAGGTGGGCCAACACCAGTCGCTCAAAGGACTTCATGACCACAGACGTCAGAGTGATAGACCTGTAGTCATTTAGTCCAGTGATGGAGAGCCTCTTGGGGACCAGGATGATGGTGGAGCGTTTGAAGCAGGAGGGGACTTCACACAGCTCCAGTGCGTGAAGATTGGAGCCAGTAAAGCACAGGCTTTAAGACAGCCTGAGGGAGAAAAAGTGGAAAGCTTTCCTTCAGTTTGGACTCTCATGTCCTCTCCATTCACTCAAATCTCAGCACCGTCAAGACTTTTTGCGTTTGTTTGTCAAAGTTCATGAAATCTGGACTCTACATATAGCATAACACAAATCTACTTCACCTCCACAAATGAATCCACTGATGATGACGATTTCATTTAAATTAAATTTCTGTCTAAAAAACATAACTCCAAATGATGCTAATGTTGCTTCAAATTTTCTGGATGTGTAAATAGACAACTGTATGCTTTACACAACTTCAAAGATGATAGTAGTCAGTCAGTGTTATGTTCAGAGTTTGTTTACACTGCCCTCTGGCCAAAATTGTGTTATTGCAGTTTTAAAGAGTAATTTAACATTAGGCTGAAAAGCAGTGTTTTGCTGCCCTCTCTGGTTGAAAGTTTAAAGCCTGTTTTACCTCCAACCACACCCAACAGTGATGTCACAAGGTCCTGGAGTACACCTGTACGTCACTGCAGCAAGGTGAGAAGTTAAACCACTGGAGGTCGATTAAGACAAGATTTTCAGGGGGTGTTAAGTCACTCTTGAAGATAAAGCTGTAAGCCTTAATAGATGTAACTAATAAGACCAAACTAATAAGAGTCATCAAGCAAAATCTGCACACACCCACACAGTCTTTAAAAGAGGTCAAATCAGGCAAAATAATTTTTAAAAAACACTGGTGTAGGGGTACCATAGTTGTGTGATCATAATCAGTCATCAGTGCATTTAATATCAAAATCACCCTTAAAGACATAGATGCTTTCAGAACGGGGGTTAATATGCCTTTTTCACAGTAGACAAGGCAAACTCAGGAGGTCCAGCAGGTGTCCATTAATTATTGCTGCATCTCATTTAGATGTGCCAGTTCCAGATCCCTGGTATTGTGTATGTGCGCTCACTGGCATGCCTTAAGTGCATTTTCAATTTGAGCGTAAAAAAAAATGTAAGTAGAAACACCAGAAATTCCAAAAAATAAATAAATAAATAAATAAAAAAATACAAACAAAATGTGGAAAAAATGCATGTGACTTAAACATCACTCCACTGAAGAAACAAAATGGCGGCAGACTAAAACATCAGGCATGTGTTGGCCATGTAAGTGATTGTTTGTTCTTTAAATTAATACAAGAAATAAACATAAATGCCATATTTCCATCATTTTTCATCTTTTTGCACCCTCTACCCTGATTTCCTGCAGTGACAGTGCAGGAACACTGTGCAGTGACACTGCAGTGGTTTGTTGTGAAAAAGGTTTATTGAACTACTTTGCAATCAAGAACACCAGTCCTGTTGTGATGGATGCTTGTAAGTTACTTTAGCTTGTCATGTAATCATTTTAAACTTATCTTGTGTCAAATGGTTAATTTATTTTATAGGTATAATTTAAAGCAGGCTACTGTGACAGGAACATATGGTCCTCGTTATGCAATCAGATTAAGATTCATCCTGTCAGGATTTATTTTGTGATAATAACCAGCTCATTGTATATACAGTATCTTGTGACTAATGACTCCTGCTATGGCAGTTCATAATGCTGGTTTTGTGCTATTTGGAATGAATGTCTGCATTTATGCATAGTTATGCTGTAAGTCATAAACTGTGGGCTACCGGTTCTGCTACTTAATACAAAGTTTTGCCATGTGATGCAGTGTATAATATATGATAATACTGAGCCATCTGGTTTGAACTTACTGTCCAAAACTTGAACACATATTTTAAACTCAGGCTGTGAATAAAGTTCTTCAAACTGATAAATAGGACTGCAAGCACCAATCAGACTAACTGAACATACTATTTAGTCCCTGGCTCTTTGCAAAAAGTTTCATTTCAGTCATTACTGTGGTGTTGTGTCTTAAAATCTGTGCATAAAGTAAGAAAAATCACATCTACTGTGCCTTCGGGACTGTTTTTTACTTGCTGTAAGGAAAATAATTTATAGACTTAACATGTGACTGAATTGTTTATCATAATTTTGCACTTGAGCCATAAGCCTCAGAATGTCTTAAAACTGCATAAGCAGTGTACAGAGTAAGCCCAGTCTCATCCTAGCTAAAGCCAGTGAGTGTTGATAAGCAGTAAAATTGAGCGTGCTCTGCCACAAGCACTGTAGAAAATAGGCTATAGGCTTCACGCATCATGTACCCCAGCTTATACATCATCCCTATGTGATCACATGGCAGTCTACTGCCTGGTCAATATGTTATTTTAACATGTCCCAGGTACAAATTCCATTAAATAGGGCTTACCAACAGGCAGACTTCTTCATCGAATTACTGAAAGTAGGACAAAAGCATTGTCTTACCTTGTTTGAACCTTTACTGTTACTGTTGAATGGCTGATTTAACTGAACTGAACTACAGATAAAGCGGTATTTTTCCTGCACTTGTAAGAACATGTTTTCACACAAATACGTATTCAAAAACTGGTACCGAAAATATAAGACTGTCGTGTTTTTAAAGGTGTCCTCCTGGTGTTCCCACCTGAGCTGCCATTTTCAGCACCCCACAGGAGTAAACACTCATAATCAGTGAACCTCTGTCATCGACCTGAATCCACCTCGGCATAACAGAGACACTTCCTTTGCTTGCTTGCTCAGACTGGGCTATTGATCCTGACAAACAACCCATCCAGGGTGTGTTGCAGTCATTCAACACATCCCTCCTCTTGTCTCATGCAGTTCTAAGTTACCTCTATCAACACATCCCTCCTTTGTGTTGCAACGCAAACACTCACCGGAGTTTACATTCAATGAGCAGAGCCATAACAAGTCACTAAGTGTTTGTTCAAGCAGAAGGTGGGGAGAGGCGTGGGAGGGAGGGCGTGATGATAAATCACCAGTGAGGACTATGTGAAGCTGACAGTATTACATCCTTGGACTGTTTCTCAGTAGGCAAGGTTAGGCTGTCTATCGGTGGGCTGCGGCTCCCTCTGAGCCTGCAGGAAAGGCAAAATTAGGCAATTACAGGCAAATAAATCTTATATCCCTTGACAGCAGCTTTCAGACTCTGAGTGTAAAATGGTGTTAGGATTCAGATGGAGTGCCTCTCTACACCAGGACTTAGGAGTACATGATGTACTCTACACACTATGAAGAAAGGTCCTATTCTTGTTGGTGCTATTATTCTTCATGCAGCACACCTATAAAAACATAACATAGTTAGTTAAGATTCAGGAAACATGGATGCTTAATATAATTCATGACCAAAGTATATTCTGTAGTAAGATGTTGCAGATTTTTTTGTGCTGTGACTGCTGGCTGTACATGTTGAGCTGGAAATGTGTTGTCTGTTTTCACCTGGCATAACAGATTTTTATCTCTGAGGGTGCAGTGAATGTAATAAACCAAAAAAACAAGGTAAAAATCAGAATTCAGAATGTCAGTCGTATGCTACATGTAGCCTAATAGTAAAGCTGAATAAACAGACACATATGTGGCCACTGATTTCATAGCTTTTAATTTTGACTCAAGAAGGATCTAACTCACTGGCTGTTTTCTGTCTAATAACAGAGAGGGACATGCAAGCGTTTAACCAATGTGGCTGTGTAGTGTACCGGTTGATATTCACCGCATGAAATCACACCTCAGTGCTCCTGACTTTACCAGCAGACGAGGTGAGGCTGGAAATAGTAAAGATACATTTAATGATAGTGAAACAGAGGTATAGTTAGTATTCATGAAGAGACACGCCACTCCGATGCTCATGCCGCTGTGGAGGGACATGGCTGGCCAAACACAGCAGCTTGAGGTAAATGCACAGAGGTAGTTTATAATGTTTGGGAGCCATAAACATTCTGCCCTTGGCTCTTCCCTAGCAGACGGACCATGGAGAATTTTACTACTGCCATAAAGCATGTTCATCTTCCACCTCTCCTCTTGCTTCCCCTCAGTTATAACACACACAGAAACACGCACACAAACACACTCACACACGCCCATCTCTGTCATATTTCACCAGCACCTTATGCATTAAAATGAAGGAAGTGAACAGGAATGGCTTCCATAAACAGAATGGTCTACGGTCCTCCTCTCTGCTGCACTGCATGTCTACCTGGTACCAAAACCAAAAAGGAAGGATGTACCCTTCAGCTGATTTATTTCAAGTTTGAACAATGAATGTGAATCTTTATAGCAAAGCAAGCAAAGTAAAGCAATGGACAAAGTGAGTGGACACAATAACACCTATTATGAGATTCAGCAATAAGTATTTGCATTGTGGATCCTATAATATTCAATTTATTGTTGAAATTGTGTCAGACAAGTGTTGATTGGAATTATTGCTTTATCAGTTGTTTAATTGAATCACATTATGTTGTTCTGAAATGGAGTACACATGTGGACTGTATTTTTCAGAGGGATTTGATCAAATCGTTTATGGATTTGATTTGATCTGATCGCTCAGAAGTTGGTGTGACTTAGCAAGATTGTGGAAAACCACATGATTTGGAAATGTAAGGGCAAATGTTTGTCACCATTTTCACCCACATTATTAGATAAGGAGGTTAATGACAAGGGAGAAATAAATAAATTTGACTCTCTACAATTGCAATTCTGTCTTGAAACAAAAGTAAGGTGCCCATATGAACACTGAAACAGGTTTTGCTTGATGTAATCATTTGTTTTAGAAGATCCCCTCCAAATGCACTTACAATGTAAGTGATGGGGGACAAAATCCACAGTCTTTGTTTTGTGAAAAAATTTATGTAAAAGTTTATCTGAAGATAATATGATGCTGTCAGAGTTAGTCAATTAGAGTAAAAACTTCCACAGTAACAGTCTTTCCTCTGTTGTGGAAGGACAGCCACAAAAAGACAGAATTTGGCACTCAAAAGACTTTGAAAGATTTGACTAATTTGGACGGCTGAGGCTTCGTATCAACTTCAGATAAACTTCTGAATAAATCTTTTTACAGGAGGAGGGCTGTGGATTTTGTCCCCCATCATTTACATTGAAAGTACATTAGGACAGGGTTAGCAGCCAGTATGAACAAGATGAATGATTACAGCAAGAAAAACCGGTTTCAGTGTTCATTTTGGCACCTGTATATTGTTTTAAGACATACTTGAAAAATTGTAAACCCTTCTTTTAACAAAGAACTTTTAGAAATGTAAACAAAATGTTTTTACCAAGTGATATCCAGATACACACCTCAGACCTATGAAATCACTCACCAAGGTCAGCTGAGGTCACATTTAATTGAATAAATGTATGTATACGGTCCCCAAGTCCAGGATAAGTCATCATTAATATTTCAACATTTTACTGGGAGAGAACTATATAACATACTTATGAATAAAACTGTGGTGTCTTTATATGTCATCTGGCCATCAGTGGCAGTATTAATGCTAAGCAACATTCCAGTCCACGTGTGAGGAAAACATCCTCCACCATGGAGGATGGTTACATGGTTTGTATTGACTTTAATGGAGGAGATCTTTCTTTGTCAAAATAAACCTTTTTTTTTACTCTGACAATATTTTTTCCACCTAATAATTTGCTAAGAAGATTTCCTATGTGGTGAGTTTGTATTTTCATTCTTCCTGTAACAAATTTTATTGGCCACTCAGTGACTGAAGTGTCCGAGTTACAGGAGATAGTGATCCTTGACCGTCATAATAAATGTCACGGTCATGGATCAGGAATAAGAAACACACGGACAGCAAATCAGCTAATCCTAAGAGTGTAATGTATGATGTATAAATACTGAAAAATTATTTTTTGACATATATTTGACATACACCAAGAGCTAGCAGATTGACACTTGATATGATGTTTTTTTATTCTTTTTTTCCTTTGATTCACATTAGCTGATAATTTAGTCACAGTGTAGACGGTTTGGTCAGTTTGGTGCTGTGTGTGTTCTGTATGGATATTGTGAGACAAGAGGGACTGTCACTGGTACAATGAAATACAAAAGCTCTTAAGCTTTGAGACAGACTGCACACAATGATCTTTAGCATTTCCTTACTTTGAATGGAATTAAAACAAAGCTTTAAAGCATATTTCTTTGTGTGATTTTATCAGATGCAAATACTGTTTTTTTGCTATTAAATTGAAGATAATGTTTAATTTGTGACCATTTTAAGTTGGGAAGAAAGAGTGAAGTGGTGAATGGTAAGAGTCCCTACCCCCCTCCATGTGACATGCTACTCTGTAATCAACCTCTACAGGTGAGGTGGAGTGGTAACTATAGTGCACTTAGGAAATCACTCACTAAAATCTTTAGGATCTTCTGTTACAACCCTGCAATAATGATGCAGTTTCAGTTTGACACAAGAAAATGAGGCTCATACAAAAGGCAGCACACACACCAGAACCTGTGCATGTTTAAAATCGCCTTGCCAATTTTTTTTTGTTTTGAACTAGATTCATTTCTTATACTTTATTTATTGTATAATCATGCACCAATAGGATCAATACACTTATTGGAAGTCACTTTGGACCAAAGCATCTTCCAAATAAGTGCACTGTAATTGTAGTCTTCGGGGTGGGTCTACTTAATGACACAAATTAAAATAATAAAATAGATAAATGTAAAATAAGAATAAATAAAAACCACCACACACCCAGATTTTTTGAAGTCCAGGAAGCTAGCACAAAGGTTCTATTAAAATCGAGGAAAGAGCAGCTTGGAACTCAAGGACAACACAGTCAATGTTGAATATTCAGTACAAAATATTGCAAAATGTTGTCAAATAGGCCAGATTCGATAACATTATATAAAAGAATAAAAGCTAGCTGAAAATAATTAAACTAAATCAAATCTAGGGGTATGAATACTGAAGTAAGATAAGATATCCTCAGGGAAATCTTTCTTGGGCTCAGTGTTGCTGCATCACAAAACATTTATCTCTCAAACATACTTACTTACATACCTTACATCATTCATGCACACAAAAAAGTAAGAGTAATTTAAAAAAAAAAGATAAATAAGATATTGCCCACTAATTACTAAAAGTCCTCAGAAGCAGAGGGAGTCTTAAAAGTACACATAAAACAGGAGTGGGATACTAAAAATGTCCAACAGCACCAGTCTCTTTCATCCTCCCTTGGCCGGGTTCTCTGCCACTGGCCCTCCAATCCTCGCTTTTCATCTCTCTGTGGGTCCATCAGGCCATGGAGGATGCCTAGGGGAAAACAAAAAAACACCAGCCAGAGTGCAGCCAGGAACGCCCTACAACCCAGCCCAGCCTCTCCCAGCAGAGTGTTCTTCAAAACAGAGGCGGCTACCAGGCAGAGCTAAGCCTAACATCTCTGTCGTCACACTTATGAAACATTCAACTCTTGGCTGGCTGTCTTCTGTATGGATTAGACAGTTCTTGTGGACTCCTGTTGCTGTTCCCCCACTTCTATTACCACTTCTATTACCATTACTATTATTATCTCTGTCCATGCTGCTCCTCACTCTCATCTGTCCCACTTTGTTTTCTGGCAGGTTTCAGTTTGTGGAACCTGGGAAGCACTGCCTGGCGTGTGGCGTCTGTATAGTACTGCTCAGCCCTCTCTTTGGCTGCATGGATTCACCACTGTGCACCCTTAGGAACACACACAAAGCTATCAGTCATCAAACACACCTGATCCTCACCTGAACTGCAGGACAGAGTGTAGTGCTTGCGCCCCAGCTCATTCGTTCCCTCTTGATGTGGTGTTACATCTCTGCCATCGCCGTCATCCTGTTCCTACATGTTGTGCCAGGGGACAACAGGTCAGCCTCCCCAGCTGCTCAAAAGGCCTGTTAACCGTTCAGGGATCAGTGCCTAAAGGTTTAATCAAAAAGTGCACAGGTGCATACAATCTGTAATCACAGGCGAGCACAGGGCAGATCAACACGACAATTCATGCAAAGAAAATGTAAGGCAAACCAATATACAAAGCAAATCAAACTACAAACAAGCACAAAATATAACTCTAATTATACAAACCAACAAAATCAACCCAAAACATATACACAAACAACATTCAGCTTCATACATGTCTGCCTTGTGAAAAAATGTATTTAATATTTTGTATGGCTAAATTAAAGCCTTAATGATAGCCTAAATTAAGTTTCTATTTTTAGAAAGATGTTTCTCAGTGGTTGGTGAAAACCTTTGGGAACCACAAAGATGGTCTGATGAATCCAATTTATGTGCAACCCTTAAGACCCTCTGTGGTCTGGTCTAGCTTTACTCATAACCAGCAGTTCTTTATTGAACTTCTCTAAGGGTCAATATAACTTTGATTGAAAATAATTCCAGAAAAATACACTTGCACCCTGTCAGATGTTTCTCCCTCAGCCCATTTACTCCTAGAAAGCATTTTTTCTGAGAGTACTACTAACAAAACAACAGGCATCTTTGACCAGTTGGCCTGTTGCTTGCCATTTACTCAATGTTTTAAAATTTAACTGACAGGGAGCTCTGTAAATCAGAGAGAGAACTTAAAAATCAGAAGGCAAAGAATTCAGAATAGGTAATCTTTGATCAAATTTATTGGATCTGTTCAGGCAGTTGCATAAGGTAAAGCCCTTTTGTTTCTCTCACTAGCTGGAAAATACATACATGCAGTAAATGACTCTAGATCTTATAACCATATGAACTGCGATATCAGAATCTGTAAATCAGAAACTTTGGGAGAGATCAATGTTACAAAAATGAAAAAAGGCAGATGTGATGTGACTCTAAGGCCGCGTTCAGACCGAAACTGGCAGTGCATGGAAAAAAAGCAGTCCTCCCATTGAATGGGGGCAGTATGTTTAAGTAGTGGGGTGGGGGACTGCATGGGGCTCAGCAAAAAAACGCAGCAGTCATCTAGCAAAAAGTTTAACAGGGCTCAATTTTTGATGCAACACAAACCACCATCATCTGGCAAGACGCTGTGTTGGCCAATCACATAAATGCAAGCATATATTCCTGGTGGATTACTTTATAACATGAACGCCAGATTTGACTGTTTACCTTGCAATCATCGCGACAAAAGATTGAACAACATTTGCCGCCATGATAACGTTCCAGAATTGTAAAATCCTGTCTGTGAGAATCACAAACCACTTTGCAGAGTTTTGGCTTTTGATAATTTACAATTAATCTATAACTCCAACTCAACTTCCTGGATCATATTTCATTGTCTAACCGGTACCTCAAAGAATACACCTCCACCACCGCAGCTCTTGTATTATTTTCACACACTGCTGGTTTTGCTCTGAATGCAACCTATGACTTATATATGATAATAAAATTCTTAACTGTGCTCAATAGTGATGCCAAGGACTAATTTTCAGTTGAACATTGTTCCAAAACCAAAAGCTTTAAGGAGCTTTTACAGGTGGACAGACCAGCACGTCATCTGTGTAACTGAAAATTGAGGTCATATTTTTTAAATGTCACCAAGGAGCAGTATGTACACAGGAAAGAAGCAGTCCAAGTCCAGATCCCTGTGGAACACCACATTTAACTCTAGAATAGAAAATTATTGCACACATCATGCTGAAACAGAACAAGTACCCACCCCTCAGGAGCAACAAGAAGATTTCAAGAAGATCTGAGGGGACAGTGTCAAATGCAGACCAGATGTTGGATGACAAGCCATAGCAATTATAAAATCATTTACTGCCCTGGTGAGTGCAATTTCAGTAGAGTGTTTACATCTGAACTCAGACAGAAAATCAAAAAGATTGGACAGATGGGCTGTGAGCTGAAGCTGGCAACCACTTTTTCTAACATTTTGACATGAATGGATGATTAGAAATTGGTCTGTAATTGGTTACTGTAGGCAGATTGAGGTTTGGACTTTGCAAAACAGACTACAACTGTTTTGTGAGCTGTGATTTGTTGATGGTGTTGAGAAGTGGACCTCCCAGTAGAGGGAACAATCTTATATAGCTGGAATGGGGTTTGAAATACATTGTTTGAATCCTCCAATGTGAGCAAAACTATCTACAGCATCAGCAGTAAATGCTAATTGGTTAAAAAAAAAAATATCTTTGATATCGTTGAACAGACATCACATGTAGTATTTTCCCATGAGCTGCTGCTAATAACATCTCTCACACATGTGCAGGTGTTCCTGGTCCCCTTGCTGAGTTTGAAGTTTGTCACCTGCAATGACTTCTTACTGGTCCAATTTGGATGGACAGTTATTGTGTAAAATTCTGGCTCAGTATGTGTAACTAGCATAAGTCCCCCACTAAATGAGATATTGACTGATCCCTCAACATTTTAGACTGGTCTGCCTTTTCTAAAGTAAATGCCCTGATGTACTGCATAGAGAGAAGAAAGACAGTGCCTGACAATTATAAAATGTCTCACACTGTCAAACAGTGAGATAATGATGATACCCTGTAATAGCGTCATCATAAAGCATGTCTCTAAAGACGTTTCCTCTAACAAAAAAATAAACAAATCCTCAAAAGCTATTTATTAGACTGTATGTTGTCTCCTGTAGTGGTGGCATGGCAAACAAAGAGATCAAATGATGGTTAATGGCTCCATATCACAGTCAATGTAGGACGCTAAATGAAGATATCCAACCCCCTTGTATGTTTAAAGAGCATTAAAGTATACAAGGATCATTTGTTTTGGTTTTTTTATGGCAAGAATAGTCCACATTAATAATACATTTGTAAGACCAAGTCACTCATTTCTATAGAAAACCAGCGAACAAATAATTATTTGAATAAAATAAAAGCAGCCCCCTTGCCCCCCTTTTTTTGACTCAAGCTTGAAGAGTGGTGGGTAACACTTTATAATAACAATCAGTAGTAAGTCATTTAAAGACATTAGTGAATGATAAACTAGTCTAATCATGAACAAAACATTGAAATACCTTTATAAATAATTAATTAATGCTGTGTTAACATATAACGTTTATAGATGACTAACAAATATGTTGTTAGTCATCTATAAATGCTTATAATTATTATTCATGAACAAATCATTAGTAGGCTAGATGATTAATTAATGATTTGTTGATGTATTATAAATCGCTTGTTAGCCATGACACAGGATAAATGCATGTGTATATTTTTTACACTACCAGTTTTCTGCAGATTGTAAAAAAAAATGTGATAATTGCAATTAGCATGTTAGCACTTTAGCATGCTAGCCTGCGTTAGCATGTCAGTAGACGAAAGATATGTCTGTAATTTTGGTTAGTGCAGTTATACCTGAATGAGGATTTATTGCAATACACAGACGAAAATGCATGTGTGCGTATTTTTAATACTCTACCAATTTTATGCAGTTTGTAAAAGTTGTGATGCTAATCACACTTAGCACATTAGCATTATAGTGACAGTGGCATAGCTCTCAACATGGCATCACCCCACATTACTGTGTATTGATGTGTGCTAGTATTGTTAAGTTAGCTAAGAGCAAACTAATGTTAAATCTGCATCAGTATGATGAAACAGTAACTTACATGAGATTTGGGTTGATTAAAGTGACAGACTGTGTGTTCAGACTACCAGCGACAAAGCAGCAGGCTACAGGTCATTTTCAATGGAAGCCAGTGGAGGCGACATGAAGCTACAAACTGACATCTGACACTTGTCGCTGTGTGACGCACTACAAATCAAAGTTGAATTGGCCTCAACTTTTTTCAGTGCTCCATTAACATGGTGAAGCGTCAACCAATCATATTTTTTTGTTTCGCCTTTTCCACTTCCTGTTCCATTCCATCTAAGAAATGGAAGAAAAACTGATTTTTGCCATTAGCCAGTTCCCTGTGCTATTTAACCCTACGCTTTTCATGTACTGTGATGCTAACAAAAAAATGCAGCTTGGCAGAGGCTGGCAGTTGTACATTTTTAAACACGCAATGGCTAGCTGTGGTAATGCGTTATTTAATAATACTAAATCATGTTTACTTGCTATTAAAGATAATCATAACGGCAACTTGGCAGGCAACAATGTAGCTGGCCACACTTGGCCATTTTGTAGCTTTGCTGGCAGTGTGAACACCCCATGAGGAGAGGGACGTTTGTACTCTTTAGGACCAGGAAACTACCAGGACCCTGTGAGGCATAGCTACATTTCTCCCACCTGCTGCAGCTTCAGCCTGAACAGCCAGAGCACCATGTTGGTCTCCTGCAGTGTCCAGCCTGAAATCCACCCACAGCCTGTGGACATATTTCCCCATCTGGTCTTCATCTGTCTCCTGCCCATGCTTCAGGTAAAATCTATTAGACTCCTGAGTACAAACTAATATTGCCCATGCACTTTATTTTGGTAGCTTACACCAGTAGCTGAAGCAAATATACAACAAATAAAAACTCTGGTAGCTGAGATTAGACAGACTGGCACTGTCTGTGTGTGTGTGTGTGTGTAAGGCTCTTTTACAGGATATATTGACTAAAAATGCCAATCCACACTCTGGATGTTGTTTGTTGTGTTTATTTTTTACAAATAAAGCTTTATCTCTTTTGCTCCAGCAAGACTTAAGGTATGAAGTATCACCTGTCTCTTGAACTGTCTATGTGTGCTTTGAGTGTTTTAGATGGAACAGCAGAGCGTCATTTGTATCACCATGGTGGGAATATCAGTGCGGATTTGTCCTAAACACGTGGCTGGTGAATGCTGCATTCTCCTCATCCTGACTGACCGAAATATTCAGAAATATCCTCCCAAACTTTTCAAACTTCTCAAGTCTTTTAAATACTCTTCACGAGACTCAAACCATTGAGGCTAAAACCAGCCGACAAGTACATTATCCTGACTCATATAATCAAACACAGCTGTTGGCCTGACACCTTTTTTATGTAGTCCAGTATGTGTGGCACTGTGTGGAGCTTTTTGAAGATACTAGTTTAATGGACTTTGTTTATAAATGAGACATTTAACAGCACTTTAAAATTGTCTTTTTGTCGTTTTGGAAGCTGATTAGTGGCAACTAAACACACTGCAGAGTCAAATTGTGATTTTTGTGGAGGGAACATCAGGTCTGTTCATCCAAATGTCAGCAGTTGTTGACCTCTGTTTTAATCTCTATTAACAGATATCTGCATATGAATGCAGAATCTGTAGGCAATGGGACAAGATTTTGGTACAGTAAGCATTCTGGTTTGCATTTGTTGTCTGTAGCCCGAGTAGTACTGATCAGTCACATTTGAGCAGGCGTTGGTTGCAAGCAGGTAAACAGTCAGTTTTACTTAATTTAATCAAGTCTTATATAATTCCTATGTTGACTTTAATAAAGTTGGCTGAACTAATTCAATTAATTAACTAATTCATTCTCTATTATTCACTTAGGCTTTACTCGGTTTACTTGTTTACACTTTAGATTAGGGGGATGCAAAAAAGGTTTGTAAAAGCCTTGTGTACATGCATAAGCCTTTTAACAGGTAAGAGTAATCTGAAAGTGATAAATTAGACATTTACGTGCGATGAACTATTTATACTTTAGATTAGGGAGATGCAAAAGCACTTGTAAATGACTTAAAAATGATTTAGTCATACATCTACACATCATTTACAACTGATGAGGATGATGAAAGTAGTTGGGGATGGTATAGAAAACCCCTGTGTCACATACATACAATTTAATGGCGCAGAGCAAAAATAAATGTCAGTTCAAGCAAGTAAAGAAATAAACAAAGAAGTGTATGTAAATATGTATAACTAAGTATAAGCAGTAAGTAGTAAAAGTAATAAAATAATAATAGTAATAAAAGTAAGCATAAGTAAGTATAAATGAGTATAGCAGTGGTAAGGCGGCTTCTCACTACAAAGTCAGCCATCGGTTTGTCCGACCTGCGGTGAGATGTCGCTGTTGGGTAGATTTGGTTTATCTAAGACGCTAACAAAGCAGCACAGTACATAAAATATATATCTAAAATATATCTTTAAACATTACAGTTATGGCTGAAAATGACACATATCTCCGCAATTCAAATCAACTGTTGTTCACACGCATGGTGATTTGGTCTATAGCGCTAATACATAGGGTCCCCAGCCCCTGTTCACCTGCATGAGGAGCTATACTGGCAGGTCACAACGTGCATAGGTTCACATTACCCCACTCCCACAGACCCACAAACACTGCCACTTGTGTTCTATGAAGCACCTGGCCAGTACTGTAAACATGGAAGCGGCAGCTATAGCTCAGAGGTAGAGCAGGTCATCCACTAATCAGAAGATCAGCAGTTCAGTCTTCAGTGCCTTCAGTCCGCATGTCGAAGTGTCCTTGGGCAAGATCCTGAACCCCAAATTGCTCCCAAAGGCTGTGCCATCGGTGTGTGAGTGTGTGTGTGAATAAGCATGAGATGATGATGAGCAGGTTGGCACTTTGCATGGCAGCCTCTGCAATCGGTGTATGAAGGTGAGTGGTCTGAAGACTAGAAAGGCTCAATATAAATGCAGCCCATCCATTTACCATTTATGGGAAAGTGATTCATAATATATCAACAAATCATTAATTAATCATCAGCTAATGATTTGTTCATGAAAATATAATTTATAGATGACCTACGACATATTTATTATATGTTAACATAGCATTAATTAATCATTTGCAATATATTTATTATTAACTAATGTCTTATAAATTACTTACTACTGATTGATATTATAAAGTGTTACCATGTGGGGAAATACTTTTCTTTGATTCTCTTCTTTTGTCATTTGCTAAGAAATAGATTATTATACAACAGCAATCAAACTCACAAGTGATCAAATTCTGCTTGTAGAGACATGCTTTAACTTCTCCGTGGATGAAGTAACTATGACAAAAATCCTTCTTTCTCCTATATAATTTATCTGCTCGTCTACCAGCAAAACCTGCAGAATTGATCTATGGATAGTGAAAAGTCACAGGTTGGACTCCCGCATTTTGTATGAGTCAAAAGTTTGGACACACTCTCTCATTCAAGTGAATGGAAGGTGTGTCCAAACTTTTGACTGGTACTGTACAGTAAACTCCACACTCGCTGAAGCTTCCAGGATGATGTGACATAGAAGTCTCATAGATATCTGGAGTGTAAAAATTGTATGCAAACATACAAATGCAATTGATCATAACTGTTCTTAAATTCCTGTGTATAATGTCATGTATGTTGTTGCAAAGCTGCTAAAAACGATGAACTTTTTGGAACTCCAATTTTTAAGAGTGAATGTTCATCCAACATTACAGCCTTTGTTTTGCTAAGAGTGACTGACCCCATCCTATCACACATTCACATCCCATCGAAAAGGCACACTGTGGCCGGTAGCCATTAGTGTCTCCGTTTGTAGCTGCTTCTGAGGCTCAAGCTGTTGCTTTGTAGAGATGTCCCACCCTTTGAAGCCCTCTCACTCTGGCAGTGTTTGGACCAATGATGGTGACTTGGCTGTGAGGCCAGCCTAGTTAAGCTTGTGGAAAAAGGTTCATCCCAGTTCAACTGAGTGACCACAGTTACCTTCAGTGCCTTTGTAGTTCTGCAAAAGTGATTGGTATGTATTAAAGAGGGAAATTTTGCAGTTTTAACACACAAAAAAACATGGAAATATTAAAGTTTGATTTTTTTTTTAAAAAAAGAACAACTCTCTCCGGGAAAGTATTTTAAAACTAGGAAGTAATACTTTCCACAAATCTAAAACGAAAATTAATCTTAGCATAAATTCAGTTATTTTTAAGTCATGCAATAGACTGGAAAAGTTAATGAATTAATTTCAAGCTTCATGCAAAATTCACAAGTGCAGCAAATAAATCTTTACTGTGGGTTTTTTTTATCTGCACAAAAGAGCTACCAAAGCTGTTATGATTAGATGTGTGGCATTTAGCATGTGTGGGAAGGCCTGAAGTATTTGGGCAGTAAAAAGCATCGGCTCATCAGTTGGAGAGCTGAGGGAAGCAGCAGGTGTGTGCCTGTTGCTAAGCAGCAACAGAGGATTTCAAAGGCAAAGCTGAAAACTAGACCCAAATAACATTTGAAAATAACACTAAAAGAATGATCACTTTTGTGTGACATTTCAAAAGAGGGGGACGTAGATGCAAAGAGAAGCAACCGATGCAAAGTAGTTAAAACAGAGCGACTGACGCTCAGGTGTGGAGGTCATTAATTGTGGGATTGTATTAAAGTGGGAATAGTAGGAGTTATAGGCGTTGCTGTCACTAAAATATTGAAATACTATGGATTGACCCTTTTAAACACTAACTCTGTCCCAGCAAAATATTTTAAAAGTAGTATCACACTGGAAACAAAATTTAAAACAAAAATGTACCTCTGAAATAGTGCTGGCATGAAATGAACAAACAAATCCAAAGTGGCGATTAATTAGTGGGTTCGATATGTATCAGGTCTATACTGGTATGTACTGCCTCAGGGAAGTATTCATATACTCGCACTCTGAAGTCCGACACTAACAACACTAACAAAAGCCCTAAACCTTAAACTGGTATACTAGACTCAACTCGCCAATACTGATACCAGCTCTCGTACAGACTCGTGCCCTCGATATGTTGGTCTACTGTCTGTATGTGGAAGGATACCAAACACCACCTGAGGTGCGAGGGCTCGCCCGAGATTTGTTTATGTACCAGATTCAGACATACTTCGTTGGCCTGTTAACCTGTAGACAGTAGACTCAGTGCTTGTTATATTGTTGTGGATACCTTACTGCTCGCAGACTTTGGAGATACTCTCTGCTGCAGTTTGGTTGATATGTTGGTTAGACTACTTGAGTGCCTGTTAATAATTATTTAGCATTTTGATTCAAATGCCTATTTTCTCCAGATCATTACTTATTTTGTCATGATACAAATGCAAGTCAGTATTTTTCTTTATTTACTATAAAATTCATACATATGTAGCATCAACACAATTATCCCTTGTAGTAAATAAAAAAACAAATTGATTTATTAAAATATTAGCTGCAACACCAAATACTGGAAAACTCAAAATACTCGATACATTCAAGTCCAGATAAGAGTGTACTGAGACAGTTCAAACATTCAAACTTCCCAGCACTGAATTTGTCACTTTAAATAAAAACATCTGCCTGTTGAATGTAATTCGTAATAAAATGAAAATAAACATTTAAACCCCATACACTCTCAGCATAGATTTAAGAACATGTTGTTCTCTCTGTTAATTATCATTAACATGTCTGAGCTATCAAAATCAGGTAGATTATCCTTATATTATGCAGCGTAAATTGTGAGGATAATATTGTTGCATTATAGTAAACATTTTGGATGAGACAAAACAGAGTAATACATGTGATTTAGAGATTTTTTTTAATAGATTTAAGTTTTTTTTAAAAATTATAACATGTCTTGCTGAATTATATTTTCTTGTTTTTGTCCTTTGCCTGTCAGGTGATTACGAAGCTCCTAAAAGATCGAGATGGGGATCATTTCTTCGGAGCTACTTTTGCTTTACATTGCAATATGTTTTACATTGCCTCGCAATACTTTTTCCGTCTCCCCCGATCCACTGGAACAATTCTAGTGTTGGACCACAACACACTAACACATCGCATAGTTTAGAGCAGGGCTATTCTATTACTAATTCAATCGGGCCAGATTTTAAGACCTGGAAATGTAGATGGGCCAGACATTTGCAGCAGCCTATTTAAAAACCTTCTTTTTTTTTTTAGCTCTTGGTAGTGAACAAACGTATGGAGCTATTTCCCTATCTTTATTCAAGAGCGTGGTAAATCAATTTGAGAGCATAATTTATTGATTTCACGTTCAAATTTTGTAATTTGTCCCTCAAAACCCTGCCCTCACACTCAAATAGCCTCTGCTTGTCCTTAGATTTGCTCTGTTTCTGCTCAAATTGTGTGCTTGCACTAAAATATAATGTTGCACAGATTCCCTGCGTTCAAGCTTCAGCTCTTCTCTCTCACTCAGGCTGCTTCTGCGCGCTCGTGAAACTTCTGCTCTCAGATTTCTCCTCTGCTCTTGGTTTTTTTGTGCAACAACCCTGTCAAAATCCCCAACCAATAGAAGGCCAGGTTTAGTATTGACCAATGAAATGATCCCTGCCTCCTTACAAGCTTGTTCGCTTTGCTTCTTATAGTAGCCGGCTGGCACAGTGCCCGCCTGTTGGTGTGCTGGAGGAGAAAACAATGTCACCAAAGTAAAAAAAAATGTTTTATTTCTGTGTATGGTCCTTTCCATAATGTTGTCAGACACTTATAATAACAATCTGAGCCTGCGTGATTGAGTCGGGCAGGTGTATGTGGTTTGTCCAACTGGTGTTGCCATACCTAGCTATCCAAGATGGCGGACCCGCTCACACATACGCGACTCACATCCTCGGTTGACTCAGATCTTGTAGTGACAGGCGAAATATGTTTCTCATTTTGTTTCCTGACTGCTTATAGATTTCAGAACACAGCCACAGTGCTGTAACTATTTAGGCTACACAATTACATTACTATTAACAAATAATGTTTATAAAATAATACTATAATTAAAATATTAAAATTGCTATTAAAATAGCCTATTTACAGTTTTTTGATTGCTCAGGCACTATCTTTGTAACTATAGGCTATTTCTGCAAAACTCTACACAATAACCACAAAACCTTACATGAAACCAGCAAAACATTATACATCTCTTTGAAAAGCAAACAATTTTTGCAAAACTCAAAAAAAACGTGTTTTTGCATCAATACAGTACATATAAACCATCATTTGAATAAGCATTTGAGGCACCAACTACACACTGATGATATAAATGAAAAACACTTTTGGCTTTTGCTTTTTCTGTGTGCAGGGCATAGCAGTTTGCAATAAAGTTTTGTCATATATGTAGTAAACACACACACACACACACACACAGGTATCCAAATGTGCAAAGTATGGATGTGTATTCCGAACATAACACACTATCAAATAAGGGGGAAAAGTTGTTGTTTTTTTTCCTCAAAATGTTCTAACACTCCTCAAACAACAAAAGTGAAGTAGAAGAAAACCAACATTTGTGTTGGAAAAAAGAACAGAAAAAAATTGGAAAAGAAAAAAAGCTCGTCTTCTTTGTGGGTCTGGCCATAAGACTTCATCCACATCACATGTTGTCTTGAGCTAGGCAGCATGGAAAGTATCGCCTGGAGTGCTGTATCCAGGCCTGGCATGACTCTCTGTCCAATATTGGCCTCCATTGTTGTCCAAACCAAATGTTTACCTCTGGCCTATTTATAGTCAATAATATGATATATACTATAACTCGTTATCTAAAAGTGTTTTCATATGTGTCAATGTGGAAAGGCAATTGTCAAAGTAGTGTAGCAACGTAGAGACCAGTGTTAACAGTGTTGCTAAAGGTGTGTTATGAAATTACAAACTGAGTGTAAAGCAGAGAATGTTCATTCAATTTGGCACACTTGGTAAATGCATTGGCTACAAGTGTTAATGGTTTCAGAGATAGTGCTTCAAGAATCACTGTTAGTGTTTAAACATTCAGAAAAAACTATAATTCAAGCTCGCTGGGCCCCTCGGAGGTTGCTTCTGGGCTGTATGTGGCCCACAGGCCGCCAATTGCATAGGCCACGTTTAGAGTAACGCTCTGCAGATAGTACAGAAAGGGGAGCTGATGTGACACATTATGCATTTATTGCTCATTACTCCTTTCAAAAGGCCAACCTCCGACATACAGCCAATGGCTGTGACCACAGCTGTGGTTCTTTGCTGGCTGTGGGTTGAGCAGTGGTTACAAATATGGCATTGGACATAGTTATTAGGGCTACAGCTGCAGTTGTGGTTGTATGTACATGGCTAAGGTAGCTGTACTGTATACTGTGTACCCCTTACTGTGTACGTAATGTGCACGCCTTACTGCTCATATTAACATTAGAGAAAGCGTCATAAAGCCAGACAGTATTTGAACCAAGTGCTTCTATCAGATGTGACAACCACAGGAGTTCATGTATAGCTTCACCCAATCAGCCACGCAGCCATGTCACTTGACATGACACATACAGCCTGTGCATGTAGTTACACCATTCAAAACTATTGTGTCACAGCCTCAGTCATCATAACAATCAATGCCACAGCCATAATAACAGCAACTGTCAAAACTATAGCCAGTCCAGAATCACACAGTAAATTGCATGTAGTTTTGAGTAAAGTGCAATGGATAAAACAGCTGTCATACATGTAAGGATGTGCCTACCTGAAACATAAAACATAATACTACATCATAAAACAACTACACACACAACACATAAAACAAGGGAACGCAAAAGTACTTTCGGAAAAAAAATCCCACTGTCACCTTTCAGGGGCTCCATAGGTTTGTTGGTAACACTTTTTTTGTTTATTTAGATCCCTATGAGCTACTGTATTGTAATAGTGGTTGTATTAGCTGTATGTTTGCTGAGAAGCTGCCCAGCCTGCAGCTGAGGGCTTTGAAAATCTCTACAGTAACATGAGTGAATATATTTTGGATGCACCCAATCCTTATGATGACAAAAAATTGTAAAATGAGACACAGGGTGTAAATAACTTAAATGATCCTTTAGGTGATGTAACCATCAGGAAATAATACAGGGGAAAATATATACTTAACAGACAAACATTTGCACCCAGTGCAGCCTTTCAGTGAATTACTGGAATATCAGCTTGAACTCAGGGGCATAACAGCTTGATTGACATCTCTGTGCAAGCTGGAGAAGTTGCTCTGGGGTCTCATTTCCAAGATAAAGTGTAGCCTCTACGAGTCTTGTTAGTTCATCCTAACGACACATTAGCATATTATCATTTTCAAACAAGTCACAGTGATCCCTTCCGGTTACAACATGTATAGTGATGAAATCTGACTGCAATTATAATTAATAACTAGTTCTTAGGGTATTTTTTTAACTGTCATCCTCATAAATAGTAAGTAATAATTTTCTGCTGTTTAGCATGTGGTTAATATAGTTGATTGATTCTCTATAAATATATTTCATGAATTCAGTTTCGTTTTGCATTTCAGGCGATCTTTGATGTAACGTTTCTTTAAACTAGCAGTGTGAGAGCACCAGTCCAGCATCCCTAGGAACTACATTAACATTGGACGAATCTGCAATATACAATTCATGTCAAACTTTCAGTGTCAGTGGATGTTGTGGACGAAGCCTGTTAATCAGCATAAATTGGGCAAGGTGTTTTGTCATTAGTCAGGGACATATTCATACTGCTGGTGTGATTTGTATTCAACATAGAAGATGTGGTAGCAGTTGCTTGGAGCACTTTGCATTTTTCAGGCATTTTATAAGAGGTTTTTTTCTGCAAGTTGACTTACAGCAACATCTACAACTGTGTCTGTCTCATCCACACTTATTGCCATTTTCTGGCTATTTTTCTTTTACTATTTGTCATGGATATAGCCGGGTAGCTAGCAAGCTATGCATGTCAACATTCTTACTCCCACCCGAAAAACTCTGATTGACTGACTGTTTTTCCAACCAGTGGAAACAGCCTTTTTCACAGCAGACATTTTGACATGTCACAGTAGAAAAAGCACAGGTGTCAGTAATAAAATGAATGCTGGCTAAATAACTTTAAGTTTCAGGGTCCTGCATGCTGATGGAAATATGACATTTCTGTTTGTTTCATGTATTTCAACTTTACAGTCTCCTCATCACTTCACACAGATTTGATGTTTTCATCTTCACCTATTTCTTGTCTCTTCAGCGGAGCAGAAACGTAACATATGTCCATACTCATGTCATGATTTATTTATTCACTAAATCTGTTTACAGCATTTTTTTTTTATCAGAACACCAAGTTTTCCACCTCAGCCAAGCATAAAAACTTTTTTGTGACATTTCGAGATTTTTTCTAGCTTTCACCATTTCCACTCAGTGGTTTTTGCTTTTGTTTTTTGGGGGTTTTTTTGCACAATTTGAAAATGCAAAACAGTTAAACACTAACGTCCAAGACACACAAAGGATCCCAATGGAAATAAGCTCTTGAGCTTTATTGTGTTTTATCCTTTTGACAACTACTGTACAAAGATATGATGCCTCCTGGTTGAGGCTTTGAATATATTATTTATTTATATATGTTGTGTATCTTTTATATTCTCAATAAATAATTTCAATCAGTTAATCAATCAAAGAATAAAAACAGGTGGACTGAAATGAACTGTGTAACAAGTCAAAATGTCTGCTGTGAAAAAGGCTCATGGTTATGGACCTATTAGTATCGTTGAGCAAATGGGAGATGTAGGCAGTGATTATGTAACATTAAGCATACCCCAGTATTAGTCAAATGTTTTAGATGCCTAACCTATTTAACCATACCATAATTGCCATGTGGAGGTGTTAAAACACAAATCTAATTAAATCAAATTGCTATAGGAACAGTATTAATTGTAATAGTAATAACTATGTACAAACACTCCCCTGCTCATTCAAATTGCACCACAATTAACTCAGATGCCTCTACTGCAGTATGGACACACTGCACTGAAAACATTCAAATACAACACACACACACACACACACACACACACACACACACACACACACACACACACACAGGCCAGCAGCAATACATATAGTCCAACTGAACAATAGATGACTATCAGTGCCACATCCCACAATCCTTTTCTTCCCGCTGTGGTCCTCCTCTCTCCAACACATACTGCTCAACTCAAAGGAATATTGCTTTTCTGATATCTCACAAAGTTTGACCTTACTCACAAACACACCTACTCAAACACTCCAAAACAGAAATGGGGCGCACACACACACACACACACACACACACACACACACACACACACACACACTCACCCAGATGAATACAGATATCTCCCTGTCATGTCAGATATATTAAATGTCCTCAGTGAGCTCCTAGTCTAAATCAAAAATACATTATTAGTTTCATTTTGTCATTGATCATAATAGACCCAAATAAGAGATCAATATATGATGGTTAGTTAATAAATGACTGGAGCAATAAAAATTGGCTGATGGGTATGATCATGATTATGTAATTTTCCTGCTCAACAAGAATCATTTTTATGAGACTGACTCATTCCCCGATCAAACAAAAAGCTGGAATGAAACTCAAACTGCTGAAAATGAAAGTATTTAAGCCGATGTAGCAACTACAAATATGAAGAGATCTTTATTGCTGTTGCTCTATAGTGGAAAGTCAGATAAAGGGGAAAGATGGACCCTTCTTCAAGTAACAACAGCTCTTACAGTCATCTCTAAAGCGTAATTCTGGTTTATTGCAATTCATGTCTCGTTTTCATAGTTTTGTTCGTGTTCTGTCAAGTACAATAATATTGTATCCACCAAAGCGGTTACTGAGATCAGGGAAATCACTGACATCACTATAATAAAATCTGACAGGGCCAAAAAAACAAGACAGGTTTTAAACAAGCTAACAGTTTAGCAAGATTATCTACACTTTGCCTTCATTTTCTCTTGCAATGAAGTTTGAGGTTTGTTTACAACCTGTATGATCATAATTTTTGTCCAGTTTGTCTTTGTGAGGCAGATTTAAATAGTGGTAATCATTTGATGTATTTGTTGTATATATTATGCATGTTACAAATGGTGCTGTTAAACTAAGTGCTCAGTGTTTTTTACTACACCTGTTTCAAAAACCCTCATGCTGTGTCTATTTTAAACATAGCTCCTTGCTGTGTGAAATGAGACAGTTGACTTTGTTTAACAGTTAGTTTATTTTGTTGTACTTTCGTCTTTGGTAGGACAAATAATTATGTTGATTTCTTTGTTTCCTTGTCTCTTTAATGTGTTGATCAGAGAAGCCTTTAGGGGACAGTGTTGTTTGTTCTTTAATTCATTGTGATAGCAATGTCACTTTGCGATGCTGCTTTGGTCCACACCTGTGTGCTGTCATTCTGGTATATATGGTCGTGAAGAAATACTATTCCTAGACTAGTTGAACTCTTGTACTTCTGATTATATTGTTTGATTACATTGTTTCAAAACCTGACAATGTTCTCTTCGTGTGTTTATTGAGTGATCAAGCAATTCTCCACTACATCTTCTCTGCTGCCATGCCTCTACTTTCCTAGATCTCGACAATTAATTCGGTTGAGTAAAATTCAACCCTATTTTTAATTTGTTTTCCTTCAACATCTGTTTGTAGCAACTAAAGCATGAGTAACGTAGTTAGTTTGGTTATTTTTAGACACTCACAGCTCTTTAAGGTCTTGGTTAAGTCAAATTACGTCAAACATAACCTGAAGTACTAGACAGAATGAATTAATTTATTAACCGAAACCACAGTGTTTCCCTAATGGTAACCAAGGTCCCTCTGTTGCCTAAACCTAACCACACATTGAGAACCCTGGTTTCTGGTGTCAACGTTTGGGCTTTCCACGCCAACCATTCACCCCCACCGCCTCCTTACGATTTTCAAGTGGTACAAAGACACAATCAAATCATTTGAAACTTTGCCACAGAACATAATGTAGACAGCTACATATTTCCTTCAAAATGTATTTGGCAAAACAACTAATAACTAAATGAAGATCATTTCTAGGAGACCAGGTTGGAAAATTCCTGAAGCCCCCAACGTCTCTGTCTCGTGCACACAACATAATAATGTATACACACAACAACCTGTTCACACAAGATAAAACTTGTGCACACAAGATCCATATCTGTTGGGGCTTCTTGTCATAAATTTAGACATTTTTACAGAAATGATCCTCTCATTTTCTGTCGTTACCTATCTCGTTCCAAAATGAGAGAGCGCAGAAGCACAGAACTCATAGTAACAATTGAAGCAAAACAGTATAAAAACTTCCAAATATTTAAACTGGTTTCCTCTCTGTATTATTCATTACTTGATAAAGTATAGTGTAGTGCTTCTGTCATATCTTACCTGCATTGCCTATTTATACTACAATGTCAACCAGGAGTACATTTTCATAAAGCTTATCCTCCACTACATTATACATTATGAATAAAAGGGGGTCTGCTGGATGTTAAGCAGACACAGATAAACGTGATCAGTTCCCTGAAACGACTCAGCTGTTGAGTGTATTTTAAGACTATCTAGGTTTTATGTTCACTGCCATTAAACTGAGCTCACTGTTAGTGATTTGACCTTCCGGTCTTCTGTCATGAGCTGGAAATCCAGAGTTAAAGTGACATCTGGTTGGCATTCACTGACAGCAGATGAGGAGGAGGTTTAGATGTGTGCATAAGAAAGAGATATTAAACCCCAAGAATCCAAAGTACGACTGACAGCTCCCCCACTCCTCTTGTTTCCTGTTCTTCATAGCTCATCTCTCCCCTTGTTGTTTTTCCTCTCTCACTCTGCCATCTGACAGTTAACCTCATAACAGTATAAGCTTTCCATCAAGCGGATTATGATTAAATTCAAGTCAAATGCTCTTGCATACAGTTTCACACAGTAAAACATACATATATGTTTACACAAGAAATCAAACATGCAAAACACATGTATGACTCTTCAGACAAAATGAGAGCTTTGCATCAAAAAAGTGAAAACCAGGCAGTGTCTCAAGTTATCTGCTAGTTTTTGGTTTTTTTCTCACGTCAACATTTTATGAGAAATTAAAATCAAATTATGTCAGGGTTCAAGTTTTTTGGGTTTTTTTGCCATTTGGTCGTTCTGAGTGAAACAACACCAGATCACATATTGTTTTGGTCTGCTAATTGGAATTCAGCTGGCTTTATATCGATTTATTGAGTACCAGCTGGTCACAGACAGGGCTGCAGTGGAGAATGAAGCCCCTTAAATCGTTTTAATTCCTTTATAATGTGTATAAAGTGTTTGGTTTTTTTTATTTATAGCATAGAGCAGTCAGTATGAAAGTGACAATTTTAAAATAAACCCTTTATAAAGCACTTTTTCCATTACAGGAACCTCAAGATTACCAATCAGTGACTTTCTTTACTGGAAAACAAGGCAAGCCATAAAGCTATCATTGTAATTATAATGAAGGGACCATTTTGGAAACAGTTCCTGTATGTGTGACGCATTATGGCTATTTCGCCCCCAAATTTAATTTGCCATTTTCCATTGTGCTTCAAATTAGTGAAACATTACCCCTGTTTATTGCAAGCACTAATCTTTCAGTTTGTGTGATGAAAGATGCTTTTTTGCTTTGCTAAAGTGACAGTTGTGTCAAGTCTTCCAAAGGGAAGACTTGGCGAAGCTGACATCTGGTAAAAAAAAAATAATAATTCATATCAATTTGAAGCCGAGCTTTACTTCAAAACTCAGGTAGAAGAAAAAGAAGCAAGTCAGAACGAGTAAAAGGATCTCTCCTTAGCCAAAAATATTAGTCCTGTGTGCTGGAAGTCCACTGGGGAAATATATGACTTGGTTATTGACCATTTTTTTCTGCTATGAAGGAGAAAAGGTCATCCTCTTCAAATAGAGTGAGTGTGTGTATGTGTGTGTGTGTGGCTTTACTAGTGTGTTTGACCACGCTGTTGATGTGGCTATACAGTACAGTAGGATTCAGCAGTTTATGTTATATTACAGGCAGACTTACTGAAGGTGTTTGACATTGCATGCTGTCTACACAATGGACAGGGACAATATTTCATTATTAGCAATTTACTCACCTAATAATTGTGAGTTATTTCTGTATTGCTTGTAAAATAGTTTAATCCTGCTTTTCTTTTAAAATGGCTTCTTTAAAGAGTGATTACTGTATATTATCTCCATTTTAACGATATATTGAACATTGTATTCAGGCTATTTTGGTATGCCATAAGGAAGAGGGATGTGTCAGTTATGTGTTTGATACATACACTAATAAGTTTTAGCATAACCTTTTAAATGTCATGTGTGGATGAATGTTCTGTGGCTTGTTATATTCCATTTTTGATCTGTACTTGTTATCAAAGAAGTTAATATGCTTTGTGGGGAAAAAAATTAATTTGCAAGGTGTTTGTCATTCTTAAGCTCAGAGGTTGAGGGAGGTCAGTGCCGTTGGAATGGACTGAGATGACATGATATCACATTAAACGTGACTAAAGCTGTAAAGCTGCAGACGGAGGTGTTGATTCTTAGTAGCATCAGCAGTACTAGCAGTGCTTCCACATGCAGGGGGTCATTTGAGTCACTGTATTTTCTGCTGTTTTTATTCTGTTGTTTCTAATCAATACAAATGTTGGCAAAGTCACATTATTTGTACTTGAGCAGGATATATTGGTACCATTTTTCTACCTTTTCAATCTTGAAAAGGTCGATCTGATAAAATGAAAATTTGCATTGCCATTTCAGATAGTCCGCAGTCAGAAAAGGAAAAGGTACAATTTTGAAGGCATATATCTGTGGGTGATAGAAACATTTTTTCCATTTAGTTTCCCATCTGTGTGGGTGTGAACTGTGCGTGGATGCATATGCGCATGCATGTGCATGCGTGCACATTTGTGTGTATGTTCTTGTGTGTAAATGATGACATCACTTGCATGCAAGATTTTTCACACACACCCCTATTTGGCCCGGCACAAAGGCATACACACTTCAAAGGCGTGGGGCTTGGATCAAACGCAGTGGGTGCAGGTAGGTGGTGAATGTACACAACTCTCTCCATGGCTCCGCTCCCTTCATCTATGGCTCTTTTCATGTCTATGCTTGCAGGAGCCACATTCACTACAACACTTGAATCTTAATGTGCATAAATGAGCTCGAATCAAATAGAATGGTGGTTCAAATAAATCAGATGTTGGAACCTGTGTGCAAAGCGATACTTGACCCTGTCCCTTCAGTCAGAAAATCGTTTGATTTCAAGGGACAAGCTGGACAAAGGGTGTAGAAAAAGAAGAAAAGCTGACAGTCCTCCCTACAAAACAATTCACTATTCACTGTAGGTACCACAAATCGGCTTGCTTGACATATCCTCCTCATCAATGATTATCTGAGATTTGTACTAAACCTGTTAAGAAAACATTACTTTAAAATCTTGGAAAGTAAAACTTGTAAGTGAACCAAAGCTAATGATGCGCCCAACTGTTTAGCAGGAAATTATCCACATCTGGTCCTCAGCCATTAATTTAACATTAGTTGAAGACTGATCTCAGGCAAAGTTGTAAAGTGTTTCCTAAGAACCTGCATGAAGTGGCCACTTATAAACTCCCATTTAAGTCTGTTGCTTGAAATCCATGGCTACCCAAGTCACACAGTCCTTCAACTTTATTGTTGAAGTTGTGTCCCTTTGGGACCTCAAGGTCGGAGGCGGCAGGGTGTGCGACCCCCACTCCTTTCCATCTCCTCTGTCAACTCCACCTCCTCCCTTTCCTGTCTCCTCGCTTCACCCATGGGACGCAGGGAAGGTGAAGGCAGGTCACACAACTCAAACGCATGGTCAACTCTACTGTATGTCCATTTACAAAGACCAACGATGCGTTCAAATCAAAAGCTATACTCAGGCTAAACTCAACTTTTCTACGAAGGCAGATTTACAAGTTGAATGATGAATGAAAGCAATAATTCTGTTGAAATTGGCTAAAATGACAAGAGATGTTTTTTATGTCTTTGATTTTTTTTTGGTTGGTTTCGTGTGAATTTAATAACTCTGTTTTTCCTCACAACAGATGTGCACATGCATCTTTCAAAGTGCAATATTGTTTATAAATATGACTGTGTTGCTATTGCTTTTTTATGTGATTTTTATTGGCTTTGCTTACTTTTATTACACTTACCTGCT
This sequence comes from Thunnus thynnus, assembly GCF_963924715.1. Lineage (NCBI taxonomy): Eukaryota > Metazoa > Chordata > Actinopteri > Scombriformes > Scombridae > Thunnus > Thunnus thynnus. The sequence continues at coordinate 15,142,978 of NC_089517.1, forward strand.
ACACTAAAATGTATTATTGTATTTCGGAATGAGACAGTTGAAAGTTAAGAAGTTTAGGGCTGTGTCTTTATAACAGAGTAACATTAATCACTGTTAACCTGATAACATTCATAAAACCCCCGTCCCAACCCTGCAGATTCTTCCAGATTCATCTCCTCAGTTTCTGTCTGTATCTTATTAAAGGCCTAATGGGATGTGATTGATGACAAAATTCCCTGTGATTAAAAAGAGCTGTGGCAGAGATGGTTATGTTGCAGGGCGAGTGGAGAAATGTCTCCATGATGCCTTTAATGGGTTATTTTCAAATCGCCTCTGTGATTTACAGGATTGCAAATAATTTAATATGCCAGGCCAGTAACGTTGTTGTAATAAGCCATCTAAAACAATTTATTGGATGTTCTCTCACAATAATTCATGAGGGTCATGCATGTTTTATGAACAATCAATCAAACTCAAACACCAGCAGGCTGGATAATGAGGAACTATTGAGAGGAATGAGGCCTATTCAAGCTCAGAGATGGAGTAGGACAAACACTGTTCTCTACGTACTACCTTGAGCACTGCATAGTAGTCTGTGACAGTGTGTTTTTGTCTGTGTGTGTGTGTGTGTGTGAGTGTGTGTGTGTGTGTGTGTACTTTCATCATTGACAGCAAGAGAGTCAGAGAGCATTTGCATGAGTCCGCTTTTCAAAAACATGCAGTACACCCATCTGTGACATTTGTCCGCTCTTTATTTATCCGGTAGGCGGAGAAGGTGGGTGTCACAATTGAATTCATCATGGATTACTGAATAATAACAAGACTGACAAGAGTCTACAGCAACGCGAGCAGCTCTGTGAGGCTGTACTGAGGCACAGCGGTGCTTTGAGCTAATGGTAAGAAGGACAAATTCAGGTTTTGACCTGGTGATAGCACTATATGTATGGAGAAGGACTCATCAAAGTTTTAACAATTCATCCTGAGAGAGACATTCATGTATCAAATGTCTTGGCAATCCATAAAATAGTTCTTCAGAAATTTCACTCAAAACTACAAACATCAACCTCATGGCACTATTGGAAGAGACAGGGGATCACTACAGCCATTAAAATTCATTATCTGGACGTCATGAATGGGCGTACAATGACCTGCTAACATTTGCTACAGTATTTAGCACGAAACACGAAGTACAGTGCAGGTATTTGATTATAAACAAACATGTTGGTCAAATTCAAATTTTGATCTGATGATGACACCAGATGAAAAGTGAGGAAATCACCAAAGTCATTAGGATTCATGATCTGGACACCATAAACATCTGTACCAAATTTCATAGAAATCCAGCCAGTATTTATCGGGACATTTTACTAAAAATTAAAAATGTCAACCTCAAGGTGGCTCTAGAGGAAAAGTCATAGGATCACCAAAACCTATAGGATTCATCCTCTAGGCACAGACATGAATGTCTGTGCAAATATTGAAGAACAATCCATCCAGTAGTTGTTGAGATATTTCAGTCCAAATTTAAAATTGCTTAAAAAAATTAATAACTAACAGAAACTACAGTATCATTAATGCTGTGCCTCCAAAATGTATTGGACAGGATGTTGGATTGACATCATACTCAAATGTACATGGTTAGATATTATTTAATCATATGTTTATATATGACAACTGGAAATTATATTCTTCATCTCCTAAACTGAATTTCTTTTCCCATCATGTGCAGTGTTTCCCCTATATTCATTCTGTAGTGGCACACCACCGCTGCAAAATTATAAGCGCCGCTGCTAAAATTTCATACAACCAATAATATCAATGGGCAGAAAGAGAATTCTACTTCTCTTACATGCCATTTGTTACTCCCCAGTCTTGTTCTTAATATGGGACATGGAGTACTAATCTTTCCCAGGGGACATGCAGTCACTTGCTCTATTACCTGCCCATTATTGGGCAAGCTTCCAGATGTATGTGACTATGCTGTAGGTAGAGCTAATCCTGTAATGACACAGACAGTTAATTGATTGCAGTCTGATCTCTATCCAAGGCTCTCCCACAAGGTGGAAATGGTGGCATGTGAGAAGGAAACTTAACCTTCTCTCGCTGAATTGATTAAGCGGGGGACAGAGCAGGAAATACTCTAAGTCCATCCTGGCTCCTGAGCAGATAAGCAGCTCGGGACAATTACTGACATGAAATTTTGTCATGGACGTTGCACTTGTGCTGTCATTTTGTGTAAAGAACATGGAGTGAGGCAGAATGTTCCACTCCTCCACGCACTCCTGTCACACAACAATCAGACAGATCCTTTATGATTTCTCTGTTTTCATTTTCTGTTGTAAGTGCCAGCACATGATGCAAAGCCATGCAATGCTCTGCTTTAAAATAATAAATCCTATTCCTCATCGTTAAAGCCAAACTTGCCATAACGTACCATTTTGACGACAAAACATTTCTTTGGTTGTGTGGATCACTCAAGAGAAATTTATCTACAAGACTGGGTGGGCTCACACTAAAATGATCCAGCTGGACAGAGGGTACCTTATCAATCTAGCCAAAAATCAATTTGCAAGAGTCCTGTTAAAGGTGTACTGTGCAGAATTTCCCTAAAAAACAATGTATAGACAAGAGTACTCCCTCTCAATCATCACTTATGACCCACTAGAAGTGTGTGGCGGTGTATTTACCTGCAGAGACCCTGCCTTCTGCCTGTATTTTCTTATTATTTTGCTGTGTTTGGGACACTTCTGGGCTGCAACCTTTGGGCAGTGGATGTGTGGCCCCCAGCCAATAACAGCGTGCAGGGTGTGAGGTCAGGAGTCGTAGCATAGCGACCAGGTTACATCGCTGTCTCCGTCTCTCTTCCCTGCTCCACTCTGCTCTCCGTCTCTGTGTCATGGATGTATAAAGAGCTGTCGGTCTGTGTGTCTGCTTGACCGAGGGCAGGGCTGAGCAACACACATACAGAGTAGAGAGGCCACAGCAGACAGGATGAAGCTCTGCATTCACACAAAATCCAGCAACTCTTGCAGGGTTGTGCGGAGGTGTGCAGATCTGTGGGGATGTTTATACGTGCTTTAGAACATAACTGCCATGAGGCAATCTTAAAAATAACGTTTTGTTTATCTGATCCACGGATTTGTTCTCGCCAGCGCCGCTCACTCTTTTCATTCACTCAGTCGCCAGAATAAAATGTTGGCATTGTACGTTTCTGCAAACCACAGATAAGCTGAATCTCTATGTTTCAATACATTTAATTATCAGGGAACAGGAGATGCAGGAGTGGACCCAAACGCAGAGACCGGAATGCAGATATGATGACAAACTCTTTAATAGTGGACGGTCACGGACAGGTAAATAGGGCTGAACAGAACTCGCAGAAGGAACGGCACAAAACAATCCAACAAAGACTGAACAGAAAAACCAGAACTTAAAGAAACTGAACTAACAAGGGGATGAGGTGCAGGTGGGGAGATGGGTGGAGAACTCGAGAGGGGAATGAACATACAGGGAGCTGATTGGCTGAGGACACACAGGGAGCGGGGCAGGGCTGACGAGGCTAACACAGGGCAGGTGTGGGGAAGACAGCAGGGCAGGGCTAACGAGTCCAAATGCAGGGCAGGTGTGGAGGAGTACATGAACACACAAGGGAAACAGAACAAAAACCCAGAAAACAAACCCAACGCCATCTACACTAACCCATCCAAAACCAAACACAAACCCAAGCACACAACCCAACAAACCAATGATGCAGTGATGAACCGAGGGACTAAACAAACGTGCAAAACCAGGAGACCATACAGAACACAACATAACACCAAAAAAACACCTTAAGTCCAGGCAAGATGTGACATTAATACTTATCATATCAACATTTCTACAATACATATCTACATACATCATAGGGAAAGTGACGTAGTTCAGATGACATCTGTATAATCTCACTTCCACATTAGGAGGAGGCAGAAAGTGGTTGTCTAGAAAGTTAGTTACATGGCAGAAAGTTATAAAAGCATCAAAGCAGCAGAGAGCACTGCTCGAGACCACTGTTCGCTTCCTTTTTCAACCAAACTGGGTATTTTTTGGCGAGACGTCAGGACATTTGCAGCTGTTCTTCTTGCGACAAAACCAAGTATTTTAACCCAAATAATGATCTTGTCCTGACCCTTACAAAGTGGTTTTTTTGTGCCTAAACCTGAACCTACAACAGACCTTAACCACAGCGTTGTCACAACATAAAACATAATTATTCAACTGATAACAGCCATTTAATGCGGCATTAAATGACATGTGAAAAGCTTAAAATGCGATCAACATTGAAACGTAGAGACTGAAACGTAGAGATTCAACATATTGGTGGTTTGCAATAACATACAATGCCAACATTTTATTCTGGCAATTGGGTTACTGGTTGAATGGAGGAGGAGGGGCCAAACAATACTGTGTGTTTACAAACATCAACCGACAAATCCTGCATAGTATACCTTTAAGAAAATACAAAATTTAAGTGATTAAATATTTGATAAGAGCAGAAATACAGATGTCAGAAATAATTTGCTAAACATAAAGCTACACCAGAAACATGAGAATGTGTGAATCCAATAAGCATTCAATCAAAAACTGATTTGAGCAGAATTGATTTTAATGACATATTGCACGTTTATAAAGTCATGCAGAAGGGAAGATTTGAGAAAGAGTGGTGCACCACAGACTTTGTCCCCACTTCCAAAGAAAACCCAGTCATATTTCAGGGTCAGTTTGCTTTAAACAAAATAGGTCATACAACATGTTATAACATCCTCCCCCTCCCTATTTTCTGTGAATCATTTCTCAATATAATTACTTGTACAATTGGGGATAACGGCACTCACACCTTCAGAGAGTCTCTCGAAAGCCTCCATGGTGTTGCAATCAGTTCTACGCCTGAAAAGTGATGTAGTTGTGTGAAGAAAGAAAAGAGAGCTTCAGAAAGACGTTCATATTCTACATACTTTCTCTCCTCTACACAGCTGGCAAAGCGCTGCAGGGAGCGGACACGCTTGTCAGCTTCAGAAAGTTATAAAAGTTGTCAAATACAGCTTTCCCAAATATGACGTCAAAAACGTGTTAGGAAAGGGATTTCGGATGCTGTTAGGACCGTCAACAAGCACTTCATTTAAAGCATGCTGACGCCCTTAGAGTGACGCAGGACATGTTCAACATGATGACTGGAGGAACAAGCTTTTAACCAAAATATCATGAGACTGATTCCCTAAACATCCTGGGATTTCTAGACTGAAACACTCTTAAACCCCTGTACTAAGAGACAGACACAAATCGAGCTGCTCAGAAACCATCTGTAGAATACTGCTAAGATTTTTGTTGTGTAATTTATGTAATGACGCAATATGCACCACCCACCACTATGCCTTAAATAGGTATGACCTTTAAATATTGGAAAATGTGTTTTATGCAAAGTCTTTCACAGCACTTTAAATGAGTCACTGAATCATCAGAGAACAGAGACAAGATTCATTTCAATATTTTTTATTAATAGTGTTAATTAGGATGTAAACTAATAAATAAATGTATGTAAGTTTTTAGCCAATTCACCAGGAACTACAACTGGATCAAATCTCATTTTTCCAAATGGTTTCATCAGTCAATATTTGTTCCCCGAGCTGTGTGCTGTGATTAATAATGGCTCCGCCAAGGGTTACCTCAGGAATAACAGATAAGGGATGTTGGTTTATTCCAATGTAAACTGTGAGGGTTCAATTAACACTGAACCAAGTGTCCCTATGTTGCTATGCTGCAGTGAACATGATTGACAGATGGGTGTGCAGGAGAAAGGTTAGAGGGGCTTTGGAGGTAGCGGTGGAATTATGGGATGGGAGGGGGTGAAAGGAAGGCGGCGAGCATAGATCACGCTCTAGATCACACCATGCTACCCATACCAATGGGCTCCAGCACAGACATCGCCATACAGATCTCCAGTTCGGTAAATTCAGTGCACACACAGATGCTTTTGCACACCCAACACAAATCAACACAAGAGAGGAATGTGTTGCTTTTTCCCCCGCTTCCTTTATGCACATAAAGAATACACACAATCACATTTACACATAGGTTGAAATCCACATGCATGGGCACACACACACTGGAATGTAGGAGCCCAGTGTGTCCCTGGCTATAGAGCAGCTGGTCAGGGTCATTATCATCTGTGAACTGTGACTCATGCTGACATTGTCTGGATAGTCAGCTATGATGGGGTGGCATGCTGCGACAAGCTCCAGGTGACTCGAGAAGAGAATAGTAGGGGGACGGCAGTTTACGAGAAGGAAAACAAAAAAAGCAAACAAGACAGTCTGAACATTTTCAGAAAAGTCTCGTTTTTTTTGGCAAAGGCAGGTGAGGTAAACAGATGCAAGAGCAACAAAAAGAAGAAAGGCATGAAGAAGAAAAAGGAAGAGGAAGGATTTGATACTGTGAAGGAAAAAGCAAAAAAAAGAGAAACCATGGCTAAGCAACAGAGAGAGAAAAAAGAGGAGGAAAAAGGTAAATGAACCTATTTTTTATTTGAATAAAAAAGCCCAGCGTCAGGATGGGTTGAATAGTGAGCCACAGTCTTGTCATCATGTCCCTTTTTCTTTCCAGAACCACCTGTTTGATGTGTACAGAGTAATATGGTGAACAGCAGGAGGTATCCACAGCATCAAAGAGAATTTAAACCACATACTGGCCCATTACAGTGGGCTTATGTGTGCGTGAGTGTGTCTCTGCCTGCATGATAGCGCCAGAATGCATTTGTGTCAGTACATGCACACAGCACATCACACTGCTTGATTGTATCCCTTTTGCCGTGTTGTGACAATTATCAGCCAGCAGGTGTTCTTAGCATGATGTGCCTTAACTACCAATCACGACTGGCCCCCTGTCTGTTCTTCCATCATTGAGTGTAACAGTGGAAGTAATAACAATGAACTACTCCTGATGATCCATGACAGAGACAACCAAACTGGGGACAGCATTTGTTTTCTGTGGAGCTCCGTCGTGGTTTCCGCGTTCATGCATCAGCAAACACTCTCTGCTCTCCAATGGAGGGAGGAGGTGCGTGAGGAAAGAGGACTTCTATCCGGAGTGCGTTGATGGATGGTCCGCTCGGTTCATCTTGGAGCTCACATGAATAAACATATGACTAAACATATAGGACTGGTGTTTGCAGCAGACATTATGTAATGAGATGAGATTTTAAAAAGTAATTGAAAAATTGTAATCTGATTATGGCTACCGCTCGAAGGGGATTCAGTTAGAGCTGAATTGATAATGCGATGTTTTGAAGGGTACAATATTGAACCATAGATTTTTTTCCCCCCAACCTGAAAACAAATTGAACTCCACAAGTGACTACACAGTGTTCCCTCTCTTACAGCCTAGGTTTTATTTTGATCCTTATGTTTTGCACCTTTCACTAGACGGAGTAGGTATGAAATGTACAGTATGTAATCACCCAATCAATAGTTTCCATCAACATCTTTGCAGGACCTTCTCCGACCTTTTCCCGGTGTCTTACAGCTCAGCTCACTGAATTATGGACATTCATTTTCATTCATAATTATGAAACATAGATTTTCTGGTTTAGCTTCTCTCAGTCTCCCTAAGGCAAGGCCCACACTGAAACCCAATCTTGTTCCAGTATTGGCCGACAGTTCAAGGCTGCCGTTGTACTGGACAGCTTGCAAGGATTAGTATACGAATGTGAGGAATTGCAGACGAGTTAACAAGTATGCACAGCCATATTCTTGGATGAATAATTGGTAAAGTCTTCTGAGACTGCATGATAACTATGACCTTTCGAGTTGTTCTCTCTCCCTGACACAAATGCACAACTATTGCACATTCTAACTGTCTGAATTTATCTGACTGAGGATTTGACTTTTCTAATCAATATATTTATTAACAAAGTGTCGAATGACTAGGTGTAATGTAAGAAGAGTCGCTCATGGTGACAAACCCACAGATAATTGTCTCCCCACTCTGCAGTTACCCTCAGCTCTGTGGAGTATTTTGTTTTAAGATGCATTCAGACCGAAAACTGCTTTGTGTTAAAACAATGCAAGGGGCTGTGTTGGTGGAGGTGATACCAGTGAAACAATGAAATATGATCCAGGAAGTCCAGTTGGAGCTACAGATTATTAGGATTTCACAACTCTGCAAATTTTACAACTCTGCAGCAACTATTTTATCTTCACATTACAAAGTAATCCACCAGGAATGTGTACTTGCATTTCTGTGATTAGCCGATACAGCGCCTTTCCAGATGATGTCACGTTGCATTGTAGCAAATGTTTAACCAAGTTCAATTTTTTGCCAGACAACCCTGCAGTGGTTTGCCGGAGCCCTTTCATTGGCAGCCCTGCTGCATCAAAACACTGCCCCCATTCAAATAAATGAGAGCAAATGAGATTAAACAACACACCTCCACCAATGCAGCCTAAACCAAAACAGTGAAGTTGTGGGAATTAAAACCAAAACAAAGAGCTGAAAGACACTAAACACTCCTCAAAGCTGAGGGTAACTGCAGAGTCATTTGACACTTTAATATTAAGATATTGATTAGAAAAGTTTAATTTTCTTCAGTAAGATAAATTCAGAAAGTTAGAACGAACTTTCAAGAACAACTCAAAAAGTCATGGTTAACATGCAGTCTCAGAAGATTTTAGCAATGTTTCTAACGTCGGTTTGAATGCTGCCTTACTCTCAGTGCTTTATCAGATTGTACACTACCTGCCCAACAACAAACAGCAGAGAGAAAAGCAAACTGGTGAACATGATGGAGCATTTAGCAGCTAAAGAGACAGATATTTTTCATACTGGCATACAGAGTGGCCAGTATAACCTGTACAATTACACTCAGGCCATCACTGTTTGCTGCCGCACCTCCACTGCTTCAACCTCCTCGTGTGCTAAGCTTTTGATATTGTTGACTTTTCTAAGGTTTGATGTTCATGTATGTGTTTTTTTAAGGTTTTTTGGAAGGGTATAGTGAAGAGACAGACAGGAAACACAAGGGGAGAGAGAGATGGGTATGACATGCAACAACGGTCCCTGGCTGGAATCGAGCCAGGGACGTCGCGGTTGGGTGGCATGCGCAGTAACCATTCGGCAACCAGGGCGCTCCATGTATGTGTTTATTAAGGGGGGATTAGTTCTCCCTGCAGAATTCTCACCACTGCTCAGATTCTTTGAGAGCCTCTTCAAAGAGCAGAGCCTCTTCTACCAAATCTAAGTGTATATGCCGAAAATGGTTGCTATAAACTCCTTGACATAAGTGTCTTAAATAAGACACTTAAATAATCTTGATATTTTTGGGCCACATTGTCACATATTGTAGAATTTCATATAGCTGAGGATAAATATTTCTTTGTTACTACCATGACTACCATAAAATTGTCTGTCATGCACAGGAGAGAGTACCTTCTAATTATATTCAACTTAATACCTAACAATAAATATGTGAAGTTGCTACTGTCAAATTGTTTTAGACACTGTTTAAGTGTAATGTGATAATTTGTTTTAGATCAGATATTGTGAAGGTGATAACATGGTGATGGAGAAAAGAGAAACACTTGACAATATAATACAAACCAATTCAACAACAACACAAACTATAACCTTAAAAAATGACAAATATACCCCTCTCTTAACACAGTGTCAACAAGTTTTTATGATATACTGTCCATCTGGTCATTTGGACTATTAGAAGTATGTGCTGACAGAGAAATATTTGCTAATTAATGCATGAATTATGGTGATTATAGTAGGACATGATGTTTTGCTTATTAAGACAGTGGGAGAGCTGAGAGAGAGACGGGGGAGACAGAGGACACTGCTCTGCGGGGTTTTCATCCCATGCCAGGAGGGTTAACAATGTGCAGTCTCTCAGCTGTGCAAAGAAGATACTTATTCCTGGTTAGCATTACTGAATCTGTATGCATTTTAAAGGGTCAGTTCACCCAAATTACAAACATAATTTCCCAATTATCTCTTGTGTTATTACCCATGAAGATTTATTTGTCAGATATCTCTCTATGAAATTTTTGCTTGGAATTTTGTTTGTGGTGTTCACAACATTGAAACATTAAAAAAAAAAAAAATCAACGGCAACATCTCTTTCCAGAAATAGTTTCTCAGTTACTCCACGGATAATCCACAGAGCACACGGTCAACTGATTTCATGGAGACTATTTCAAATATATTTTCAAGTAACTAAGACGTTATCTCTAAAAGAACACACTGCTGTTGAGATGGTATACAAGAAAACAACACAGTAGCTACCATTGAGGTCCTAGAGATCTGGACCTCTGTAACTTTTTTTGTAGTTGTTTTTGTGAAAAAGATATTTCTCGAAATTACATAATTGTAAGTGCCCTTGTAGATATCAGGTCTTTGACTGTTCAGCTGTGATGTAACAGTTTATTTTATATTTTAATTAGTCTATTTTAGTTATTTCATATCATTCTGCCTTTTAATTGTATTTGTTTCTCATCTACCTGATTTGTGATTGTGATTTATGTGAAGGGGTTGCTGTAATACTGCAGTTTCCCTTTGAGATGAATGAAACACTATCTATCTATTTATCTAAAATATAGCACCCTTCCAGAGCAGACATCAAAATTGTTTTACAATGAAAGACAAAAGCAAGACATAAAACACCAACACAATAAAACAGTAATAGATAAAACTAAATAAAGACATGTCTAAAAAGGTGGATCTGTGAGCTGCTTTTTTTCCAAGTGTCCTCAATTCACTCAAAAGCAACCAACAGTTAAAAGGAACAGCAATATAAAATAATATAAAGTTGTAGAAGCTAATTCCAGAAATAATTTGTTTATATGCCTCAAAGATTAATTTATAGTAGTCCTGTTTTCACCTCAAGAATAAAACAAACATCCTGCATCAACAATAAAACATTATGTAGCCAAGTGGGTGGTAGATAAACAGAGGAGGATAATTTTCTAACCAATTTAATATCTGTCAATCAAATTCCAAAAACTAATTGTCATCTAATAACATAAATATTTTACATAGGCTACTGATTCCTTAAAATATTTTCTCTGGCTGTGATTATGACAGAGGCACAGACATGAGACCCCTGGCGGTGACGTGTAGGGAGCCCGTTGTCTCCACTGCTGCTCTTTGGAATATAAAAGGAAATTTAAAGGACCAGTGTGTAGGATTTAGTGGCATCTAGCAATGAGGTTGCAGATTGCAACCAACTGAAGACACTTTCCCTCACTCTCCTATTCCAAGTGTGTAGGAGAACCTACAGTGGCTGCAAAACTGGCAAAAAAATGAGAAATGCCCTCTCTAGAGCCAGTGTTTGGTTTGTCTGGGCCACTGTAGAAACATGACAGTGCAACATGATGGGCTCCGTGGAAGAGGACCCGCTCCCTATGTAGATATAAAGGGCTCATTCTAAGGTAATGAAAACACAACAATTCTGATTTTCAGGTGATAATACACTAAATAAAACATACTTATGAATATTATATTCCATTTCTGTCAAGTTCATTCCCCTAGATGCCACTAAATTCTGCATACTGCAATTTTAAGACTTTGTTTTGTTGCAAGAACTTTCCGAGATTAAACTGACTTTTGACCTTTTAAGAAAAATCAGAAGATTCATTGCTTTGTTTTGAATTTCACTCTGACAGAACCTCACCAAGGAAGATAACAGTGAGTTTTGTAGACCTTTGCAGAAAACACCAGGATTTGCAAAGTTCGCCTTTCTCCTCAACAATAAAAGGGCTCCACCTCTAGAGAGACTCTGCTGTGTCAAGATACACGGATTTACGACATTGACTCCCAAATTAAGGGAATATCAAGAGAAACTCCAACAGACTAAGACCTCTTCCTGAAAAAGACTTCAAGTAGAGATATTACACTTCTTCAGATTTGACAGGATTAAGGCAATCCTGTCACCAGGTCTTATTGTTTCTCCACTCTCTCTCTGTGATAACACACACACACACACACACAAATGCAACTACCCCCTGTCTGTCTTTCTCACTCTGGTGTGATCATCCCAGATGAAGCCCAGACTATAAAAAGTGACTGCATTCTTTGGTAAAAAAAAACAGAAAAACAAACCCTGAACTTTTCCCTGTGTGTAAGCCAAAGTTTGATTCAGTGTGTATTAAGAATTTAATGATTTTGCAAGCCAGACAATGTTGATTTGGAGATGTTATACATCAGAATAGTCTGACTCTGAAGTCTGTGCGATTTGAATTGACTGAGTTATTCATTTGCAGAGCAAATGTTTTACATTACTATGTGACAACAGTGCCCCCCAGTGACCACGCTTAAGGTGGATTCATGTGAGACTGTGCTTGGGTTTCACTTGTGTTGTGCATCTAATTGCTGTTTAACCTTTGCATGAAGAATTATTTTGATGGTTGTAGTAAAGAACTGATATCCAGTGGTCTGTTAGTCCATGAGAAGATAGATCTTTTTAGGTAAATTACTATAGTCTATTGAAACTGCACTGATTGCTGTTTAACCCTATGTGCCCTTTTCACTATTATTGGAAATTAGTTAATGTTTTGTAAGGAAGGAATTTTATACAATGTTGAATTGATGATGTTTTGAAAAATTATTGATCACACTACACATGTATGTTACCTTTGAAGTGTACTGAACTATGCAGTTTACTCAAAAGAAAACCATGGTGAGTGATGGAGTTGGTGATTAACTTAGCCTTATCTCTTTATCTCTTGCCTTATCTCTTAGTTTCTTAGTTTAAAGTGGTCATTTTATGCTCCTTTCCCAGTTTAATATTTTCATTTTCATGGTCTATTTACAAACATTTGCATGTTTTTATGGTCAAAAAGCACCTAGTCACAGCTGTGCCAGCCATGGATGCAGCCCTTCTCACTCAGCCTGAAATGGGCTGTTTTGTGTCTGCTCAATGTCCCTCTCTTCTGATAGGCTGACTGTTTTCTGAGTGATGCACACTGTAGCCTACTGTAGCTAGGTAAAACCAGGGCTCTGGGTACAACTCACCGGCAAATTGCAATGGCCACTGCTGAGGATAATGTTATCCCACCTTTGGAAGGCTGTGCAATGACAAATTTCCTGACATCCAACAACTGCACAGTGTTTCCTCCGCGACTGTCTACCTTCTGCCCTGCTCCGTGTGTGTGAGCTCCGCCCTGAGAGCAGAAGAGAGGAGAGAAACTCACGTGACTATAAATGACAGCAAAACACAGTAGAGACGTTTACAATGAGATGAAATGAAACAAGCGCATATATCTTAGGTAAATAACATATATAAATATATATATGCCCATTGGAGGGGAGGGCCATGAAGCGCTGAGCGTATAGTTGTGAAGTCCAAACAGCTCCAAATGGCACAGTTTCTGACACTGGGATGAGTGCATTTCTCCATGGACTGGTTGGAGTGTTTTGATACTTTCACTTGCTCAGTTATGCGTAAAAGCTTAACTTTAATGAAATCCAACTTCAAGTTTTAACACTCTTTTGGTTTAGTAACTTAAGTACTTTCATCCTGCCATACGAAATTATTTGTAGTTATTTTAGCGAAGAAAATTTAGTCAGTAAATTAGTCGGACACTTCAAAGTAAATGACCCGCTCTCTTGCCCAGATCAAGACATCACAACAACGCTTGCTGTTCCCTGGAAAACCATCTCAACTCGGTTCTCCTACTTCATCTACAAAGCTGCTGCGGTGACTCGGCAGCACGCCAGGTCACCTGAAGAGACTGCTGTCTAATTTTGCTCAGAGTCAGCTTCCCACTTCAACTCAAACGGGAAACTGCCACTGGGAGTCGTGAAGAAGCAACACGGTGAGTCATTGTTGAGCTTGGCAGAAGATTAGCTGAGCCATCTGAGGACACACGGAGCTAGTATCTGGGTCAGTTAAGGACATGGAGCCACCGCCATTATCTAAAGACATCTCTACAGCAACGTAGGCAAAACAAACCTCTGTTAATTCAACTGCTTTGTGATCCGAGAGTTGGCGTCGTTTAACTTTGAATCTCTCCTCTAAATCTCAGATAAATTTGATCAGTTAGATTCAACTAATTTCCTGTAAGAAAATCATCATGTTTCCATCCTTCACCATCGTTAGGTAATCCATTCAACTTTCCATAATAAGTTTCATTGCATTCATCCTAGCTGATGGTCCATTTAACTGTTCCTGTTATTTCATCATTTATTCATTTGTGAGCCCATTTAGTTAAATGAATATTCATTTATCAGTAAGTCGTTGTCTGTGCCTTCAATTTATAGCAGAGAATTAGAGGTTTAAATGTGTCCAATAGCCCATAACTTTGAGTTATGAAATGGATCCAAAATTTGAGACAGATTAATTTGATAAAAAACTTTTCCTCCTAAAATTAAAGGAGGTAGTGCCCTACGAGTGCAAATTTGATAACAGAAAACAGCTATAATCATAACAAACATGAGACCCTATACAGTACCCAACCTAATTAGACTGAGTATAATTTGGAGCTGGTGACGTTTCCTCATAACCAAGTGGACCTGTAAAGACCTCCACCTCGGGGACTTGCTACAGTAGTTCTTCAACAATATTCAATATCTGCACAAATAAAACCAAACATGTTGCTGTAAACCACAAGAGCTACAAGAGAAAATATGGGGGGGGGTTTTTTCAATTCTGGTGAACCAACCCTTTAAAATCTAAAGTTGTTATATATTAGTAGCATCTTACACACTACAATTCACCTTCCAGCCATTAATCCAAGAGAAGAGAGTTAAAAGTAATCACGTATATAACTGATTTTTTTCTAAAATGTTTCCCTTTGACAGGTACGCTGTCCACATTACATTTTTAAGAATAATCCATTTAACACAGGGTAGGGCTAAAGCAATATTACACAATGTTCATTCTGAAAGGAGCAGCCCCACCCTTCAACTACATATTGATCTTATCTCTGTAATTTAGCACTGCCTTCCAGCTTCCATCCCTGGAGGATAAGCAATACAGCCTCATCATACACACAGACACACAAAACTGAAATAACACGCAAACATACACACTGTGGGTGTGATAGAGGGAAGTGTGTGTGTGTGTGCGCGAGTGCAGTGTGTGTGTGTGGGTGGGGGAGGGGGGGTCACACTCGAATACATGACTAATAGACTGTCGACATAGATAAATGACTTTTTAAGTAACAGAAAATTGCTCTGTATTCCATTCATTGAACAGTAGTTTCCTCACTTCTCTCTATCTGTCTTCCCTTTTTCTTGCCCTTGTCCTCCACTCATTCTTCCTCCCTTTCTCTGCTCCCTGCTCATCATATCTCCATCCTCACGCCCTCTTCATCTCCACACCCTGGCACCACTGAGTCCTTTCTCTTCTGTCAGCTCTCTCATTCCTGCCCTACTACACTTTTCCCTGCTTTTTCCACCCCTGTTTCCAGAGCAACAAGTAGCAGTGGTTTGAGAGTCTTCTTATTTTTTATTTTTTTTTCGTCTGTGAATGAGGAGACAGAGAAAGATCTGGGACTGCACAATAGTGGAATTATGCAAATTAATCCACCCAGTGACAATGGATTAGAGCAGGCACTCTCGCAGCTGACAGAAGGGGTTTAGAAAGAGCTCTGAGAGTCACTTTAAATGATTCTTGTCTCACAAATCATATTCACATTCATGCCAGATTTTTGTGTCCACCTTTTGCCTTTCTTCAGCCTGGATGTTTGAATAGCTGCTGTATCTGTGCACCGTGTAAACAGACCTGACATCCAAAGAGATGCTAGTCAAAAGAAAGCAGACAGGAACTTTGCACTGAATAAGAATACATTATTATTACATCTCAGTGCCTCTGCAACAGAGGAATCCTCTTTATACATGTTTATATGTGTGTCTGTTTAGTGTGTGTTTGTGTGGGTCTGTCATAGGCTACTTTCAGGGACAAATTTCTGAGTTCAAACCAGTTACTTGGGGACAGTTTGTCCAATTGGGCACAAAAGTCATGTCCCCAATTAGTAAAACATTGATTTTTGGGTCAGTGATTAAGGTTGGGTTAAGTCTCCAGGAAATGAATATAAGTCTATGTAATGTCCCCAAAAGTGACCTATGACAACATGTGTGTGTGTGTATGTGTGTGTGTGAGAAATGAGCAGATTTCATCATGAGCAGATGCAACCCGTGTATCACACCTGGATAGTATTATTTGAGTCATCCACATTTCTCTAACAACTTGCACTGCAGTGCAATTTACCTATCCACATGAAATCAGATTACTCTTTTCTTTCTTAAATTCAATAGGTATAATTACCAGCCTGACAGCCTTCTTCACAGCAAACACAAAATTAATACTCTTTGTTACAAACATTGTAAGCTCTACGGAGGCTATGGCAATGCATGCACTTATTCTTTTATTTCATAATGTGTCTTTGTCAGGAGCACATCGCTTGCTGAGCTGGTCAATTTCAGTCAAGTTACTTATCACACATGAGCATTGACATGTATGTTTTATTGCAATGTGGGCAAATACAGAAAAAAAACCATACAATACATCAAAGCCAACGACGATGACAATGCTAATATGCTGATGTTTAGTAGGTATAATGCTAACCATGTTTACCATCTCACAAGCATGTTACACTAACATTAGCTAATTAGCTATAAGTACAGGCGAGGCTCATGGGAAAGAATTTAGCTTTGTACGTATTTAGTCATAAACTATAATGGACAAATTAACATTTTGATCGGATGACAGTGCAAGAAGGAAACTTTAAGTCCCCCTTCTGTCAAAAATGTGTTTTTCTACTTGATCCTTCAGTTGGATGTTTGAGCTTCACTGTGCAGAATGATGTTTGTGCGAGTTTGACACTAGAAGGATGTTTTCACATTTATCTGCTGAAATTGGAAAGTTTCTCTGAGCTCACCTTGAATCTCAGTTTCAGCCATCGTGGCTGAGTATGCAACTTACACAAGTGTGATGTGGAAACTTGAAGCCTTGACATACACTGAAAATGGATTTTCTGTGAAATAGGAGACATCTTGTGTCCAGCAGTCAAAGGATAAGGCTGACAAATTTCTATATTTTTCTTACTGTCAACAAATCTCATATGCAGAGCCAAACCAACAATGAACTGATCCAAGTATTGTGTATGTATCCAAAGCCTGATATAATTTATTCCTCCGTGCAGTAGGCCTCCGTAGTTGTCCAAAAACTATTAAAAACACGTCAATGAGTCACACCATTGCACTGGGTGACATGTTCCTTCACCCCAAGGGCAATGTATACGGCATTTTGTTTAGAAACAGCTCCAAAGACTAATAACAGCGATTTTCAGTCTCCAGAGAATAGATCCCACAGACTGTAAAAAAAAAATAAGGTAGATAAATGTAAGGCAGACACCATGAATGCGGCTCCATTTACACAGCTCCATTAGTTTGTGCTGCATATCACAACCCCCTGACTTGTACTAAAGCTATTTACTATGTACAATGTAGTGCAGTAATAGTTTTTGGACAGCAACAATGGAGGTCTACTGCACAGAGGAATATGATATATCAGGCTTTGGATACACACACAATACTTGTAACTAGGATGAGTTCATTGTTGGTTTGGCTCTGCACATGAGATTTGTTGACCATGAGATAAATATAGAAAATTGCCAGCCTTATCCTTTAAACCTTTGAAACAAAAAATATTTGCATATTCATAGATTCTGAAGTCTTCAATAAGCGAGAGGGAGTAGATGTAGATTGTAGATGTAGTAGATTTTCAACTAGTTAACTGAATTTATTTGTGGAAAAACCATATTAGACACAACGATTATTTCAAGCAGAGTATTGTTATATGTTTTAAAAGATGTCTCAAAGGGATTTTGAAGAGATCATGAAAGTTCATCCTGAGAGGGACATGAATGTCTGTTCCAAATATAATCCATCCAAAAGCTGTATGATATTTCAGTCTGGGTCAAAGTGGCGGTCCGACCGACAAACAGACATTGTCATCCCTAGAGCCAGCTGAAGACACATGTTAAGATGCAAAAAGGTTGAAATACACAAAATACTCCAGTGCTGTAAAATTAAAAAAGCACACAAGCAAAAGTGAAATAGCCTGAATGTTGACTTTTGTTCCTATGTGCTGCTGCTACAGACAAAATATAATTTTTTTCCCTACAAAACTGTTTTTCTTTTTCTTTGTTCTCACTGATGTGCTGAGACGATTACTGCCTGTTCAGGTATCTTGTCAGGAGTGTCCTGACAGCAGGTCCTGGTGTCATGATGTAGTGCGCGCTGTACGCCTCGCGTTGTATATGCTCATAAAATATAAAACAAACAAGATTAGTGCCATTTCTTACATGATAAAGAAATTCCATGATAGGAGACTGCAGGCTGTGCTGAGTGAAAAACACAGGTACGATACTAAAGAGAGTGTGTGTGTGTGTTAGCGTATGTGTTTGTGTGTGAAAGGAGGAAGTAGAGGGTTAGATAAGAGGAAGCTATAGAAGGAAAGGAGAGAATCAACACGTGTACTTTGCACCGATTCTAGCTATATCCTCCCCCTTGCTTCAGTGAAGGTCTGATAGGGAGCAGATTTCATAACAGCCTAATAACAACCTCCATGGGGTCTCAAGATACAGCTATTATATCTCTGCAAGAGCTGCCATCATCTTTACCTCAACAATCCAGCCCTTGTCAACAGCCGTCAACCCCTACAACCCCTGAGCCGACTGATATTGACAATAAAACAGGAGGCAGGATCGGCGGGTTGGCGTGAATGTGTGCACACGTGCACATTGGTGAAAAGGTCCAAGAGTGGACACCCACTCCAACACCACCACCCAGAGAAGAGCTCGGTGTGCACCTGGTAGCTATACTCTCACACGGCGGGATGAAGACAGATTTCATGGAGACATGGAGAGGAATACAAAGAGGCAGCCGCACAGAAAGAAAAATGTATAATGATCCCCGTTGTCACAGCCATGACTTTTGGACAGCTCTGGTTACTTGCAGTGTGCTGCAGAGGAGATGGAGAATTGTAAGCCTTGTCATGCATCATAAATGTAATACCATATGGGAATGGAGCTCTCACACACAGTAGAGAATAGGAAATTTGTGCACCCCATAAAGAAGAATGTATTGCCTTTTACGGGGTAGCGAAGGACATATTGTGTGGCAGGCCTCATAAACATACCCATGTTTCTCTTATGAGTTTTTCTGGGATTTCAGGGGAGGCTGTACAGAATGAGGGACGAGGATTAAGAGACAGATAAACATAGTCACTATTTACATTGAAATGGCTGTATTGCTTGAGAAAGAAGAGGATGAGGAGAGAAGGTTGAAATGGAAATAGATGCGAATGAGATGATGCCATCTGGGATCTGAATGTGAATGGAAAGGAGGTTGAAGGTGCAGGCAAAAATAATCATGTATAGGATGTTTGTGCTGATAGATACAAGATCAGCATGCATACCATTTTGCTCACCCCTGCCCCAGAAGGGCTCTTCGTGGCAATCTCATAGCTGGCTTTTTTTCCCTCCTTCCTAATATTTTCTGCAGAGGTATCAAACAAAAAGTGGATCTTGGGAATGTGAGTTTTCATCTCGCTGTCTGGTGAGATTGTTAACGCAGACAGTGTCTATAGATCTTTGAGGGTCACAGCATTCAGAAACCTCCATTTGTTGGTACCATCATCCCCTTGGTAACAATAAAGGACAATCAGTGTGTGTGAATCAGCTTGTGGCAAGGATCTGGACCCCTTCACCCCAGGGTGAGCACCCTATCATCATCTTTGCTTGCTGCACAGTTCTGCCAAGGGAACAGCAGAGCTTAAGACATCATGCCCAGATTTGGCAGTGCTTTCTTTCAGTATATCTGGCTATTTCTCTGTCCTCTCTGTGTGACTTAGCAGCATCTGCAATGAGACTGATCAATAGATCAGACCAACAAGAGGTCTTGAGGCCAATTAGGACAGGCAAGTTGGTCCTGGGCCAAGCTGGTGTCAGGCTACGTGTCAATACGAAAGCTTGTCTGCCCTTAGGAACAATGGATAAGGAATACAGGCAGATAGATGTTACTGTGTGTGAGAGAGAGAGTGTGTTTGTGTGTGTTCTGTGAGCTGCATTTACTCATTTACATTAAATTATCATCAGCCCATCCAAGAGAAGTTCTAGCACATCTTTAGCCCCCGACCACACCCCATTTCCAGTAAATGCCTCCTCCACTGTCGGGTTTGCTCCTACATACCAAATAGAGCAGAGAAGTGTGATGAAGGGCAGCTAATCAAATGTCATTGTCCCGCCGCTTCATGCACAATACTTTAGCACCCTCTGTTGGTGTGTCACATCACAGCATGATTTTGAAATATATTTCACATCATCAGGATTTGCTCGTGCATTACAGTTGATTCAAATGTTCTTAAGTGTGTCATATAGCTTGTACATTTTCAACCAGCTCCTGACAGAAAACAAGTGCCATTCTCTGAACCAAACACATTACAATATTAGTTTAATTTCCCCTTGCCTTATCAAAAAAAATCACTCCAAGTCTGCCCCTTCCTGAAATATAATTTATCTGTGTCTGATAGGTATCTTGTATTAATCATGACAGTGAATTCATTAACCTTAGATGCAAGGTTTATGTGGTGAAAGGGCAAGGCATGGTGAGGGTTGATAGAAGGGAAGATACAATCCATTTCATTCAATATTGATTTGCAAAAGACTTTTGGCCAAGCAATAACTGACTCACACACACACTCACTCTCTCTATATGACAATCAAGTTAATTAAAGTAGTTGAACAATCAGGTACTCGAAATAAAGACAGAATTAGTCACCCTCAGGCCAAGCTCTTTAAATCTTAATCAGACGTACACTAATTAAACTTCATTTCAGCAACTGCCCTAAAAAGTAGAGTATTTTGCACTCAAACACTTGTGTGAGAGGTTGTATATAATGACGCAAAATGTTTGTTGTAATTACAAAAAAAAATGACGTTCACCACTTGTGCTTGAGGTGTGTGTATGCTTGTTTGTGTGCATATGTTCAGACCTGTATGTGTTTAACTGTATTTTTGTTTGTCAGAAGCAGTCTAGATGCACGGTTCTTCCATTTTAACCATGATGCACATGCGCAGTGCATTGTGTATGTTTGTTTTCAATGCAAAGCTTGAGATTTATTCATTTTTTAAAAAGCTTTCTTGAAATGATTTACTTCACAAAGTGTATGTATAGAAGTTTGTCAAACTTTTGTTGTGAGGTATAGCCTAATGTGTTGTTGTGAGGTATACCACATCCCCCAACTTTTAATTTCTTAATAAACCTAGATCCTCAAGTAGAGGCACGGGGCTAGCATAGGAATTCTTTTAACTGTTCTCCTGTCTCCTTTGGTGATTAAATATCTTTTGAGCGGCAGAGCTTTTTAATCAGAGAAAACATTTCACTGCTTTTGCTGCTATGGTCAGCTGCTATTGTGATTTACAGTCCTCTCAAGTCAAATACAAATTTTTTGTCAGAATTTTAAGAGCTCCTGTCCCTAATTATTCATAAATATGATAGAGTTTTGATACTTGGTGATTTTAATATTCATGTTTGTTATTTTATTAATCTGAGCAATTCATTTCATCTTTCACAAGTAGTCAAAGGGCCCACACACTGGAAAGGTCATTCCCTGGACCTTGTTCTTTCATGTGGTGTTTGCCTGGATTCTTTAAAGACAACAAGCTACTCCATGTAACACTGATGACTTAGTTAGGCATCGGAATAAAAATTGCGTGTCCATTCTCGATTCTGTTGCACCTCTTAAACCTCAGAAATGCAAACCAAATTACTAAAAAAACATGTAGAAAGAATGACTTTCTTTGCAAATCTATTTGCAGATCACCATCTCAACCCAACAGTGTTATTCAATACGATCAGTTGTGTTGTCAATCGTTCTTCACCTTCCAAGCATCAGTGTGACCCTTCTAGATGTGAAGAATTCCTTCCCAATTTTCATAGAAAGATCATAGACATCAGAGCCAATTTTATTCAACTGACTCAGGCTATTTCTGTCATACCTTTAAAGCTGCCAGTTTTCTCTAACTTTGAGCTCATCTCAGTTGTGAACTTAAAGGAAAATAGTAAGAGGGATGAAATCAACAACCTGCAATCTAGATACAGTCCCGACATATTTTCTCAAAGGGATTATTGATACTGTGGGTCCCTACATTGTCTCTATTATTAATAGCTCTCTAATCACTGGAAACATTCTGTCCAGTTTAAAACATGCTGTGGTACAACACCTCTTAAAAAAATCTAACTTTGATGCTGTTGATTCAGCCAACTATAGGCCTACAGTATATCTAAGTTGTTCATTTTTATCAAACCTTTTTAGAAAAAATAGTATTTGATCAGTTGATGAGCTTTTGAAATGAAAACAGAATTCTAGATAAATTCCAATCAGGCTTTCGTTTTACACACAGCATAGAGACAGCTCTCCTCAAAGTGAATAATTACCTTTTAAATTCAGATGCAGGGCTCTGCTCGATTTTAGATCTTCTTTACATAAGTGTGGCTTTCAATACAAAAGATCATGAGCTTCTTTTAAATCATTTGAGGGACTGGATTGGTTTCTCAGGTCCTGCTTTTAAGTGGTTTAAATCTTATCTTTCTAACAGAACTACTTGTGGTATACTCCCATTAGGTTACATAATGCTAAGACATTATGTGTCCTACCACTGTTATGCAGACGATACCCAGATATAAATACCCATCACCCCAAATGATCTAAATAGCCTAATCCATTACCCTGGCCTCCAGCACCACTGTAAGGAATCTGGGAGTTATTTTTGATCAGGATATGTCCTTTAACTCCCACATAAAACAAATTTCAAGGACTGCCTTTTTTCACTTACGTAATATTGCAAAAATTAGGCATATCCTTTCTCGAAGAAAGATGCAGAAAAAATAGTCCATGCATTTGTTACATCTAGGTTGGATTATTGCAATTCACTATTATCAGGCTACCTCAACAAGTCTCTAAAGACTCACCAGCTGGTCCAGAATGCAGATGCGCGTGTACTGACAAAAACTAGAAAAAGAGATCATATTTCTCCCATCTTAGCTTTGCTGCATCGGCTTCCTGTGAAATCCAGGATTGAATTTCCTTCTCCTAACTCACAAAGCTCTTAATGGTCAGGCACCATCATATCTTAAAGAGCTCATAGCACCCTATTACCCCACTAGAACACTGCACTCCCTGAATGCAGGTTTACTTGTGGTTCCTAGAGTCTCCAAAAGTCAAATGGGAGGCAGAACCTTCAACTATCAGGCTCCTCTCCTGCGGAAGCATCTTTCAAGGCTTAAAACTGTCCTTTTTGATAAAGCTTATAGTTAGGGCCGACCAAGGTCGCCTTGGACCAGCCCTTAGTTATGCTGCTATAGGCCTAGACTGCCGGGGGACTCCCCATGATGCACTGAGCTCCTCTCTCCTCATTTCCATCAGTATGTATTCATATACCATTACTGCATGTTACTAACTTGACTTCTTCCTCGGAGTTCTTTGTGCTTTCTCATCCGCAGGAAACCCCAGGGACCGCGCTCTGGCCCTGGCTCTGGCTCTGGCCCGTGGCCGTGGGGACGTCCTTCTCCAGCCATCACTGCTGTTTGTCACTGCTGTTTGTTGTTGCTAGTCATGTATCTATTGTTGTTGTTGTTGTTGTTGTTGTTGTACTGCTTCTCTGCCCCCCCCCCCCCCCCCCCCCCTTTCTTTCTTTCACAACCCAACCGGTCAAAGCAGATGGCTGCCCACCTAGAGCCAGGTTCTGCTGAGGTTTCCTCCCGTTGAAGGGGAGTTTTTCCTTACCGCTGTCGCCAAGTGCTTGCTCATGGGGCAATTGTTGGGTCTCTGTAAATTAAAGAGTACTGTCTAGACCTGCCCTTTGTGGAAAGTGCCCTAAGATGACTTTTGTTGTGATTAGCTATATAAATAAATTTGAATTGAATTGAATTGAATCCACCTGCAAAATTACTTAACTGAAATCAAAGAGTGGCAGCATCAAAACTACCTGCAGCTTAACAAAAATAAAACAGATACCACTAATTGGTCTACACTGTGCAGCTGAGCAGCTCAAACCAGCTGGACTCTCTAGTTCCCAGTGCAACACATTCGGCTAAAAATTTAGATGTTCTATCAGACTCTTACCTCACCTTTGAGGAATAGATCAAGAAAGTTGTCCAAAAGTGTTTTTTACAATTAAGAATCATCTCCCAAATCAAATCTTTTCTGTCCTTCAGTGATTTGGAGAAGGTCTTCTTTTCCAAATCTTTTCCAGACTAAACTATTGCAACTCTCTGTACTCCTGCCTTAGTCAGAAGCAGGTTCAGCTGGTTCAGAATTCAGCTGCCAGGCTTTTAATGGGTATTAAGAAAAGGGACCACATTACTATGGCGTTATATTTGTGCCTCATTCCTGAGCAAGCAATGCGAGATTTGGAGCACAGAAAAATTTTGCAAACACACTCACTTGACCTGCCACAGCATTACAAATGTGCCACAAAATCAACCAATCAGAGAACTGGAGAAGATAAATTCTGACTGGCTGTTTCGTCTCCAATCACAATGCTTCCATAAGAAGACAAAAGAGAAGGATTTTAGATTTCCAGCCACCAGACATGACAGAATCAAATGTTGAAAATAGCAACAATATGCCACAGCGTCAGGTGAGTTATGAATTTCTAGTTTTGTGATATCACGTTATTGTTTGCAATGCCTTTGACAAAACCTGCTGCCAGGATGCTGTAGAGAGGGTTGGTGCTGGATTGGATGGGCTGGAGGGACGATTTGAGAAACTCTCGCAAGATTTGTATGCAAACCATAACCGTAACCTTAAGCCTAACCCTAACTGCACTTGCAAGAGTCCGTCCCTCTGTAGCAGCCCATCCAATCTAGCATGTATCTGTAGAGAGTTCTACTATCAATCTAATTAGAGATGAAACAGCCAATCAGAATTTACCATCTCCAGTTCTCCAACTGGTTGATTTCGTTGCACGTTTGTAATACTGTGCCAGGTAGAGCGAGTGTGCAGGCAAAGTTGAGTGTACACAGAGTGTAAGAGAGAGAGAAAATGTGAGCTTGTGTGCAGCGGTCTGTCAGTGCACTGAGCAAGAGTTTGTGAGAGGGTAGATGAGTAAAACTGAGTGAGAGGGGTTATTATTGCTATGTCGTTAATATGGATAATAGTAAACATGCACAGAACACAACACAGAAATGAACACAGAATAGGTTTTTGTTTGCTTAAATTAAATTATTTTTTGCATGCGTATAATTTCTCTTCAAAATAAAACTTATGTGCTTGCAAAACATATTTTTCTGTGCTCTAAATCTCCCATTGCTCGCTCAGGAATGAGGCACAAATATAACACTATACATTACACCTGTTTTAGCATTATTGCACTGGCTCCCTTTACATTTTAGAGTTGATTTTAAAATTGTATTATTTACTTTTAAAGCTCAACTTGGACTGGTCCCAGAATATTCTGTATAATAGACCTCTTCACACTCTATGAGCCTGATCATGAAGAGATTTATAAAGTATCTACCTACCTACCTGGCTGTGATCTTAGATTATCTAATTAGTTACTCCTCTTACTACTCATTGTTACCAGGTCCAATTTTGTGGCCAGAGGAGATCAGGCTTTTTCCATCAGGGCCCCCAAACTCTGGAGTGCACTTCCCATAGACATCAGACTGTTGACATCTGTGTCAACATTTAAAAAAGTTAAAAACCTACTTTTTTAGGATGGCATTTTTGTAATGTACCAATGTTGAGTGTGTGTGTGTGTGTGTGTGTGTGTGTGTGTCATTCATGTGTGCACATCTTTGTTTTTATCTTTCAATTATTTTCATCAGTTTTTACAGGATTTTATTATATAGTTTTTACTTGATTTTATCACCTTGTTTAATTTCTGTAATATTTTATTAATAACAATATTCTTGATCTACCTAAGTGCTGCTCTGTCTTAATAATTATTCTTACTGTCTCTACTTATATTTAATTTGTTCTGTTTATATTGCCTTGTGAAGCATTTTGTGACATTTGTTTTGAAAACTGCTATATAAACAAAGTATTACTATGAACAACCAAATGGTAAAAGTAGGCTAATGAAAAGAAAAAAAAAACATAAATATGCCAAGTAAAATTAGGCTTCCAGCTTGTTTTTCAAAGCTTGACTAACCAGTTTTGTCATGACATTTTTTGCTCTAGGCAAAAAATGCTTTGGTGTCGCTGCTTTGGCATCCTAACTGCTCTACATGTCTGTTCAGGCCAAGCAGAGCAATCCAGCCATTCTCAACCTGAGGGACTCCAAACTAGGAATTCAGTTCATGAATCATGCAGGCCCAAGACTCTAGCATGAAATCACTCATTTGTTCCATTTTTCCCTAGACTGAAAAAGTTAGACCGTTAATGCCAGAAGCTATTGCACGAATTGTGATTTTTCTTCCCCGTAAA
Organism: Thunnus thynnus; assembly: GCF_963924715.1. Taxonomy (NCBI): domain Eukaryota; kingdom Metazoa; phylum Chordata; class Actinopteri; order Scombriformes; family Scombridae; genus Thunnus; species Thunnus thynnus. Next base: position 15,169,427 of record NC_089517.1, read on the forward strand.
GCTTTCAGGAGCTACCTTCTTCACTCAGACTCTGTGAATAGAGAGAAGATTGGGAGCAGGAGCATGGGGGTAACAGATTGGAGGAGGTAGAGGAGAATAGGAGGAACATACAGCTCCATCTCTCAGAAGTAATTTCATCTTGTGTGTGACCTCACTTCCTGGAAAGTGTCTGGCCTACATACATTGCCTGTGGGTGCTTTTTTTTCTCTCTCTTATCAGCATTGTAAAGTTTTACAGCACTGAGGTCCTGGCGGTTTAACGTCCACCACACCTTAGCTGCTCCTGCACAGGTCTCTGCTTTTGGATACGCTACAAATAACGAGTCAAAATTAGTCAAAATTAAGATCAGGAATGACATTTGGAACTTAACCAGGTAAGTTTGGTGGATTAATAACACATTTATGCACAAGAATAACAACGTTTATTATTTTATGGGAGGTAAGTGTATAATTACAGAAATTTAACAGTTGTAGTTCTCTACAGTGTCCTCCTCGGGTGTCATACCCATCTTTCTGTTACTGTGTTTTGTGCATCTTTCTGTCTGTCAGACTGTCTGTGAGTAAGTATCTTCAGGCAAAAACACAAAGAGAAAATATGTTGCCAGCAGCAACAGGGACTGGGTAAAGCAAAGTAATGGCGTTATATTGACACAGGGAAGCTGTTGATTTCTGTGCACATAAAAAGAACAACGTGAACTCCAGGGGGTACAATGCTCAAGCATGAATGTCAGGATATCATTTCGAAACAATTCACTTAAATTCCTGTCAATCAACATTTCTGGGATCTAAATTTCTCCTTTTTGTACTGTGTAGGCACTCTCAATGACATTCATCCCAGATAGGGTTCTTTCCATTTCGCTGTAGAGGTGTTTAGTGTATAAACAAACACATCTTTAACCCTGAATTCTCCATTTCAGTGTACTGAGTCAGCGCTGTCTGTGGTTAAACGTTTACTGACAAACAAAGAAATTACACCAAAAACAATCCTGATGTGAGAACTCGAACACAAATAGTTAGCTGCTGAGCTGTTAACCTACCAGCTTAAATCAGAAACTGACTGAACAAACTAAATGAACACTTAGTATCAGTGCTGAATGTTGTGCAGTCTGAACAGTGATGGGTTCACTTACTGATATAGATATGCAGAGAGAACAAGCAACAGAGTCAGTGACTATGAATCTTTGTTCTGAACTGCACTGTTCAAGTCATAATATCCACCTCTACTTTGTGGCACAACCAGGCACTTGTTTTGCATATAGGTTGTTGCAGATGCAAACTTTATTAACAGTGCTTATACAGTCCTAGTTTCATGCTGAACTGAATTAGAGCTGCAACGATTGGTCGATTAATCAATTAGTTGATCGACAGAAAATAAATTGGCGACTATTTTGATAATAAATTCAAGAAAAAATGCTTAAATTCTCTGATTCCAGCTTCTTGAATGTAACTGTTTTCTGGTTTATTTAGTGCTTCTTGGGCTTTGGGAAATGGTGATCATCATTTTTCACCATTTTCTGACATTTTTATTCGATTAAACTAATCGATTAATCAAGAAAACAATGGACAGATTAATCAATAATGAAAATGATTGTTAATTGCAGCCCTAAACTGAATGAATCCATTTGAACCAACAAAAGACAATTCAAGACTGAACTGACTGAAGCGGTTACAGCATTATGAATGGTCAACGCTTATTGATACATTTGAATAACCAACTACAAATATATATAACTGAACTGTGCAAAATGATTCGAACCAGCACAGAGATTCATAATTTCCACCTCTATTTTGTATAATCAGCATTGTATAATAATCTGAATGATGAATGAATCATGAACTTTTGTAGCTTTTCCTACTTTTTCTTAATCTTCTCTTTTAAAGTGCATCAAAAGAGATTCAGGTCCAAAATTGTGTCCTGCATTGCCGCAGAGTTAAATTATTAGTCCTATAATATCCAAGGGAATAAGACATTGTACCTGCCTTTCACAGATCAAAGACTTAATTGGGGCATTTATAGCTTTTAATTGCTCCATCATGTGTGTCTTTGATAAACACATTTTAATTCCTGATTGAATCCATGCACCTTCGACTAAATCAACTTCCTATTCTGTAACGAAAAATTGGGCCTTTTTTTTGTTTTATCACTCAATTTGAAAAAAATGGATATCAAAGCATATTCTGACACAAAATAGAATTTATAGAAAAAGTTTTTCATTCATGTTTTTTCATTCTCAGGTTTCATTTTTCTTGATAAGGAACCCCCTATCTAGGCTGAGTCCAGTCTATAAACAAGCACAGAGTAAGTGCAAGACAACAGCAGTCTGCCTAAAATATACAGGTTAATCTCCTGACTATTTTATCAAACTTAATAGCCTATCCGTGGCCATGTCATTTCTCAAACTCTAAACTTTTCCAACTTCAACATGAATTGGCTGCAAAATAATAGCACATGCTCTGAGGCCTACACATATCAAGAACTCTACCCAGCTTTTATAAAAGTTGATGGTGGCATGTTGTTGGCAGCCTTTTATTGATTATTTGGTTGAAAATATGCCTGCTGCCTTGCCTACAATAGCCTAATCACGCTATGATCCACCCATATTATTCATCTCATCAGACATATCTGCCAAAACGGAGCGGTCCAACCATTAAAAATATCAATCCCTGACCATAGAATAGGTAAATTGACTATAATGTATCCTAGTCTTATCAATCCTGTTATGTTAGGGTGGCAAGAAAGGAGGGTAGAAGTGAGAGCTGTTTCACTCGACAACCTTTATTTAAAACAAAACCCTGTTGCAGGATACTATCTGTACCTGTCCACCACATGGTAGTTATGTACCATAACACAATTCAGACAGACCTGGCAACCCTGGACGATTTATTTGAGCACCACTTCGGCGATCTAGATGCGTCAGATGCAAATCATTGCTGTTTGCACAATGAATTATTGTACATAATTTGCATACAACAGTGCATCATTTGCATACAAGCAGCAGTCAAACAGACAAAAAAGTGAAGGAAGCATGGGTATGAAAAATATCTGCAGATGCCACTACTGTCAGTTGGTCATTTATGCCTGTTTGTCCATTTGTCCTTCACCTGCCTAAACATATCTTACCAAGGAACACATTTTCACTTAGGCTACACACCAACCTACCATTACTGCTGCATCTGGTGTCTTCAGAGAGTTTGTGTCAACTGCGGCATAGTCACTCCTCTCTCTCTCTCTCACACACACACACACTCTCCAAATATTCAAGCATGTGAGGCTTGAACAATATTGAATTGATATTGAATGATGTTAATGATCCACAGACCGACAGTGCATTTACAATCCATGGTTAACAGTGATGATGCTAAAGCTAATGCTAATGCCCTAAAGCATACACTGCTTTATCGTCTATTTTACTCTAAATGGGACCATAATTTACAAAATGAACATAATGCTGTATTGAAGAAAACTTGAAACTAGCAATTGAGACCATAAACTCATTAGGAAACAGTTTACTGAGGTAATAAATGAAGAGAGTAGTAGGGTCATTTTCTCATAGACTTTCATACAATCAGACGTCTTTTTGCAGCCAATAGGGTCCCCGGACCCCGGATGGCCATTAGATAGAATGCAGGTTTTTTGAACTTCCGCATAGGCTTCATTTTTCAGCCCCGGGGGTTGCCGCTTGGCGCTGACGGAACTCAGGATTCATCCATAAGGGCTGCCTTTTTCTTGCGTCTTCGGGAGGGAGGAAGACACTGAGGAGGCACCTGTAGCTAAATGGAAAGCACTCACTCTCTCTCTCTCTCTCTCTCACTCTCTCTCTCTCTCTCTCTCTCTCACTCTCACTCTCACTCACTCTCTCTCACTCACACACACACGCACGCACGCACGCACAAATACATCGACTGCCTGCGGTTAAATATCTGCTGTTTCTGATTCTTCAAAGGTCAACGGAAATTTCTGTGAAAACTGCACCACACAGTCATCATGTATACGCCAATTAGCGGTAAGTTATCTGCAGGTAAAGACAGAAACAGCAGCATATGTGACACTGTTGCACCCCTTCCTATGTTCAGAGGAGCTCCATTTTCACTTTCTGTTGCACTTTATGTGCAAAATGCTCATTGACACCCATCTGTGTAAATGCTTATTAGTGTCTGAATCAAGGATGTGCACATATAATTGTAAGTGGACATCATTTGGTTGGAATATATAGTTGCCCTCTCAGTTGTTATTGTCTGAATTATTATTAGCTCTCATGAATGAGGTCCGATAACAAGAGATGATGTCATCATCGTCAGTGTCTGCATTTATTTCAAAGACTGAACAACTCTCCACTTTTTCTCTGCTACAATTTTGTTTCTTTGCACCAGTGAATGCTGTTCTTCATTATAACGTAGATGATTTAGCCAGCAGTTACGTTTGGTTTGTATGTTTGCCTTAATCTAAGAAGTAAGCTATTTGAAGTGTCATGTCCACATTATGGAAATAGTTTATTACTGATTTGGAGCTCATAGTTTCTTTCTCACAGACCACATACATAATTTACCCGTCTACTATATCTTCTTGTAAATAAAATCCATTGACCTGAGCTTCCCTTTTGACCTGATGCTTTGACTGGAGTCACATCCAAACCTGTTAAGTAGTTGAGCAATCAAATTTTCAGAGGCTCCTATGAGCTGGATAACATTTGTATTAAACAACATTAGATTGCAGATGTTAACACTGTTGTGTTTGAGGGCCAGTGAAGCTTCATTTAGCTTAATATTGATATAATGTATGATGACATACCAAGTTATTATCATATTCATAATAAGTTTAATGTAGCCTAGGTTATAGTATTTACTGCAATATTCTATTCTATCTATATTCTATTAATAGTAACTCACCACCTCTGTTCAAGGGCTCCATTTTTACTTTCTGTTTTCCACTCAAACGTTTATGTCTATGGTGTGAACATTTTCCTGAAATGAGCAAACGCTCACCTCATTAATGCCTGAATAGACAACTGTCATTTACTTGAACTGTCATTTCCGTTTAGTTCAGCATTATTGAGCTAAAATAAGAAAAACAGGTTTGCCTTTAATCAAGGACCTTGTCAGTAATAATTAATCCAGTGAGCATGACAGCTGGAGATCCTGTTTTCTCAGTTTCAGTGATTAATTCTTTTAGTATTGTAGGTGTGTCACATAATCTTTGTACTTTAGGTTACTTGTGATATTTCTAGGATTTTGCTCAGAGATAAGAACATTAGCTAATATATGTGAATGTAAAAATAACATGAAAATCATTTTTCCATGTTTGTTTTTTTCTAAATCTGCTTCCAGATGATATTTACGCATATGCCCTATCCAAGACCCTGACAAAGATTTCAGCACCTGTGACTGTAGGACTCTACTCCACATGTCAGAATCGAATTAACATGATCCTTGAAAAAATGGAAGGTATGTTAACACTGTCTAACCATGTGCATCCCAGCATGTTGGTCTCTAAGTCTGCTGGATGACTTTTATCAAGCACTTAAAGTCCTGTTACAAAGTCCAAAGTCTGTGGATGGGGGTAATCATTACTTATAGGTCAGAAAAGGAAGTTAGCCAAATGTAAAAACTAACTTTCGGATGATTTGCATGCACACTACCTGTTTATGTTTTCAGTGTTCACTCCACAATGTTCACAGTAAACATAACTGGAGTGAGTGAAACTATGGTATGTTGTTGCCGTAAAAACTACACCCGTTAACAGTAAAAACGCTGTAGTGAAACAATATCATTAAAACTTTGAAACAAGTATAATTAGTGTGAATGCTGACAAGCATTTATTTAAAGACAGCCACCTTCCTTTCACCTACTTATTGCCACAATATTTTGCTGCATTAATTCATAATGTTTATTGTTACATGTATTTCAGCCAGGTAAATGATTTATTCTGTGTGTAATTATTATAAATGTTTGTGTCTCTTCAGTGTACATGAAGCGGGAGGCTTCTGAGATTGAGCGGAAATACACAAAAAGACCCGGGCCTCGCTCAGTTACGCCTTCAGCTACTGGCTTCCTAGCACTCATTGGTCGACTTCTCTTGTACAATCCCATTTGGACTAAAGAGAACCAGGACCACCATAATGTCAGGTTCATTTATGTGCATTTTAGTGCCTGGCATTTTGCAGGCAGTGACCTGCTGTGGGCCGGGCTGGTCATACGCTTGATTCAGGCCATGCAGATTAACTTTGGGAAGTTACAACTGGTACTCTACCGTGTGGGTCAATATGATGAAGAGGATGAAGTCAAAGAGAAGGTTTGTAAATTATCTTCACTTCTTTCAGTGACTTAACAAGGAGTCTAAAGCCACATTAGCAGCTCTGTGAGGCTGCACAGATAAACATGCTCACAATCAGTGTGTCCCAGTTCCATACCACATACTAATTATAAACAGTATACTAATTGTCTTTGCATATTGTTTTTGCAGTTTGTGTACAAAAAAATTCAACATACTTGCCAGAGCCAATCACAAATAGACATTCAGGTTTTTTTGTTTTCTGAGATGTTTCTGAGGCTGGTTTATAACAATTCTTTTTTTTTCCAAGCTGTGAGGAGCTCCTCCATTTCCTTTGGCCAATGCCTTGTGGGACAATAACGTCCATCAACAGCATATTCAAAAATATAGCTTTTTTTGTGTACATACTGACTTTTTTGAGAATAGATACTTTTATCACTCTTCCAGTTTGAACATACTACATTCTCATAACCTGTTTAGATTTAGGATCACCAAAGACATTAGGATTCATTCTCTGGACCTTGAATACCTGAACAAATTTCACAGCAATCCATCCAATATTTTTTAAGATATTTCACTCAAAATCAAAACTGTCAACCTCATGGTGGCACTAGAGAATAAGAGTCATTAGGACTCATACTTTACTGTCTTTGTACTACACACAGTTTCATGCCAATCACCATCCAATAGTTGTTGAGATATTTCAGTCTGGATCAAAGTGGTAGACCCCCCAACCAACCAACATTGCCATTTCTAGAGTTTGCTGCTAGTGTGGCTAAACATGGGGCTTTGGTGTCTAACCTGCTTCTCCTTTGTTCTGTTTTTGTTTTGTTTTTATTAAAATGTATTAGATAGTGGAGGATGGTCCTAATCATTGGAGGTCCAAGAAGATTTGCTGCTGCCCTCTGTGGTGTTTCCTCCTGTGCATTCTTGTGGTTCCAGCAATTCTACTGGTATTGCAGTTGACATTTGGCTTTTTCAAACCTGAGGTGACAGCAGATGATGGGGATAATGAAAAGACAGGCCAGGTGGGGGTGGTGGAAGGCGTGGCCATTGCTGTATTGGGAGTCCCTGCAGTGAGTGCGTTCAGATTTATCTTTCTGACGTTTAAGAACCTCATCTTCAGCCAGGAGCTGAACATCAAGAAGGGGATGGACAATGAGCGGATCAGCAGCCAGCTAGGCTTCATGAACGAAGTGAGGAAGGAGATGTGGTTCCTGTCTCGCTTCATTCAGTTTATGGAGGTCTTTGAGAGAAGAAGGATCCGAGTGGTGCTGAAGATCACCAATCTTGACCGCTGCTCCCCCAGGAAAATTGTTGGGGTTTTAGATGCTGTCAACATTCTGCTTTCAGATGAGGAAAGTCCATTTATTTCCATTCTGGCTGCCAACCCAGAAGTTCTCATAGAGAAGGTGAACTACGCAGATGGCTGCTTCAGTAAAGAGGACAGAGCTTATGCATTGTTGAACCGCATTGTTACCCTGGCCTTCACAGTCCCTCCACTGTGTGATGATTCAAAACGCCGCTTATTTTGCAGCCTGACCAGCAATTCAAAAAGCCCAGAGGTGAAAAACATTTGGAAAAATGAAAATGTATCTTCAGTGGATATTCCAGTGGGGATAGAAGAGTCAATTCCAATGATGGCTAAAACTACAGTAGCATCACATGTAATGGAGAAAGAAGTGGAGAAATTGGTCAAGAGCATCCTGACCAGCAATGAAAGGACGCTAAACAAGTATATGTTAGATGATGTCATGTCAATGAGGAGAGTGATCAACTCCATTCGAGTGACTGTGATCATCATGAAAGCCTTGGAGAAAGAGCCTCCTCAACCAGAAAACATTGCGCCATGGGTGGTCTTGGCCAATCAGTGGCCCTGCCGACTCAGCTGGATCATCCAGTGTGTGGAAGACGCTCAGCAGAGAGCAGATATTGATCGTGACAGAGAGGCTATCACTGATGATTCAAAGACCCTATGGAAAGTCTTCAGCGAGTCCAGAGCAGAGCTTTATGTGATGAGCGGACAAATTGAGGACCTCCTCGAGCACGATGGAGATCCTGAGATGTTTGAGAGATTTCTCACAGTAGATTTCCAATTCACCGTGAAGGACTTGAAGACTTTTGAAGTGGCAACAGTGAATCTGGATCATACAATTCAGAGGGAGTTGGCTAAAATCAGAGGGACATCCAGGTTGAAAGATTCTGGTTGGATGAGAGACCTCGCTCCTCTGCCAATCGCAACTATAATCAACATGAATACTGAGGATGTATGTAAAGAGGTAAGAAACTTCTTTAAGGTTCTAATCATTAAGATTTCAGTCCTGGTTGATTTGGCAAAACCCTTGGTTACTGGTAGTAACAGCAAGTACGGTACAGGTCCCAGAATTCTCGGGGCCCCAAACACTCAGAAATACAACAGAATTGCAACTGGTGTATCTGTTTAGAGTGCAGCACAACACAAAAGGAGTTGGTTAGGAGTTGGAGGTGTGCATCCTTTACAGCTCTTCATCTTCATCTTTCTGCTCACTATTATGCACAATTTAAAACTGATCTGCTGTCAAAATATGCTCAGAATGACCATGTCTTGTTTTGTAGAGATATTTCTGGTGAACTATCCATGTTAGCCACAGTAATAACAGTGACAAATACACTGTGTTTCCTGTGGCTTCACAACAATAAAAGCCATCCTGTGCTTCATCAGTAGAGGCAGCTGCAGTAGAAAAATCTTTCTTTGCATTAGCAGTGACTTAATAAAGCTCTGATACAGCTTTAGGAGAGTAAACAGTGAGACTGATTTACAGCTGAATTATATGTATGTATTGTTTCCAGTGAATTAGATTCATGTGTAGGTAGACAATCCAAATTTAGTGCAGGAATGGCAGAATACGCCATGAAAAATGAAAATTACTTTCTAAAGAGGTAATTACAGAATTTAAATATATTTACATTAATTTAAATACATAGAATGGCTATTGGTTTAATCCATGATATCCTTGATGATTATAACTTTAATGTACATTTGTTACAAAGGGGAATTTATTTATTTACAGTAAGTTATTTATTCACAACTGTTTTGACATCAAGTCATATAACTCCTCTGTGTTCATAATGAACTTTTCTTCTTTTTCCTAGTTGAAGAGAATGGATTACCCCAGCAAGTATATTGATATTGTGAAAAACAATAACCTCAATGGCTCGGCGCTGGTCTTTGGTGATGCAGACGATGTCAAAAAACTCCTAGGTATGAATTTTGGTGAATGGGCAAGTTTCAGACTCCACTTCCTGGGTTTGCCATCACATCTCCGACCACAACACAAGAACACACAGCAAACGCCTTCTCAGCCCCAGAGCCAGCTGCCTATTCCAACTCATCATGTTTCCCATCGTTCCTCATCACATCCCAGTTTGGCTAACAGCTCTGTGTAGGAATCCAGTCCATACAGAATAGGTCTGATATCCCTACACTTATCCTCTGCAAATAACCGTTACATTAAAAATACACAACTTGAGCATTAAAAAAACACATATAGAAAGTAATGCATGACTGAAAATTTAATGCATGTTCTGTCAATATTACTAATAAATTATTAAAGGAACGGTTTGACATTTTGGGAACTACGCCTATTGGCTTTCTTGCCAAGAGTAAGACGAGAAGATCGATACCACTCTCAAGTTTGTTTGCTAAATATGAAGGTGATTAGCCTAGTTAATTTAGCATAGATTGGGGAAAGACCTAGTCTAGCTCACTCCAAAGTTCAAAATACGCTTACAGACACCTCACAGTAGCTTATCTGCTTAAAACGTATTACTTATGAAGTCTGTTCACAGTTTAGTCAAACAATAATAAGTAGAGAATATCATCAAACTAGATGTAAACCAATTCAGTGGGAAAAGGTTCCTGTTAATCACTGTTGTCAAGAGCTTTTCTTGAGTGTTTGTGGCTTTTCTATTAGCCTAAATATATCTGGCCATTCTCTGACCTCGCTCACATTAATAAGATGGTTCCTTCCCATCTGCCAGACAGTTCAAGCAGGCAACTCCAGCATACTTTTTTCTCCATAATTAGTGATGTTTATTCTCCATAATATGCTAGGTCATACTGTCCAATCTAGTATTACTGAACTGAGATCCTCAGTCTGTAAATGCTGTTGAGTCACTGTTGCTGCTAAACTGCTGCTCAGATGTCTGCACACATTCTCCTTTACCACCCACACCATCCGACATACACCTGTTCTTTGCGATCCCTGTGAGGGATTTCAATTGATCATTCCCTGCGCTCTCTTCTGCTGTTCAGTATGCTGCACACATTGAGCCTCGATACCACAATGAATTTTATTGTACCTAGTCTTGAACTTTATTTTTAATGAGTTGGCTGACTGAACTGAATGGTTTTGGTTTACTGTGACACTCTCTCCCAATCCAAACTTACATCATTCCTTTTAAGACATTCTGATTTAGTCAGCTGTATTTGGAAATACATAAAGAAAAAGAAATGCATGAAGTTTAGACCATGTAGAAATAAAGCGTTGCAGGCGATAGGGAGCTGACCATTAAGCTTTATACCGTAACTGCATGAAGATAAAAATTAGATACTGTTAAGCTTTTGCAGTCTGAGCCAATGTACTGATGTAAGCTTTTCTTTGCTTAATTTCTTTGTTTTTTTGTTGTTGTTGTTGTCTTCCAAGACATTTCAGGTAATTAATGTGATAACATTCATGAAGTGATAATTTCAGATAAGTGTGAAATAATCTGACTTTTTTTAAGCTACTGGAGCCTATGATGAATCATGATTACTGTCTATCATAATAAGAAATGTATTAGCAATGTATAAATATCGAATGAGTGAAGCTATTCAGTAAGTATGAACCCCTACTGTAACATATAACCAAAGCACAGGTTTGTAAAAATGTTTAACTTGTGTGAGAAAACTGTCAGGTACATGGTAGTTGATTTGGGGGAATGAAAAAAAATGACTGCAGTTTAATGGTTTGTATTTAGTATGCTAGACGAGTGCTTCTCTAGATTTCATCTGAGCCCGACAAGCCCAAAACTGATGGCTGCAGTGCTGCCTGCATAGATGTCCAATAATTTCTGATGCAACCTTAGTTGACATTATTGAACTTTTTTTTTTCCCTTTTTCATGGATCACATTTTCTCTAATAATGAGACAATAGTTGTTTTGCTGATAGAGACGGATCCCTGAGATACTATAAAAAGGTGTCAAACATTTCACCTGAAGAAAATATAGTGATCATCTTTTCTCTTATAATCCCTTTTTTTATCATTCCTGTTATAAACATCTATAATTGGTTTTAAGAAGCCATCAGTACAAAAATATCAACATAATACAATCACTATTGTCAATTAACTACTATTCATTGTAGGGGTAAACAGACAGAAGGCTCACTCTTGCAAAGAATTTCCTTTGTTTTTTTATTATTCGTATGTACTGTGAATATTCATCATGAGACCTACGATGTGCCTAAGCTGTATATCGTGAATGCATGCTTCAAGTTTCACATATCTTAACTCTTTCATAAAGTCAAAAAATTACTAACTAGAAGTTTAGGATTTGGACTTCACTTTAATGCATCAACAAACACTTTCATCTGTTTCAGAGCCTTAACACACACTGACATGATATATTTTGATAGATTGAAATGCACTATGATGTGTTAAGGAATACTTGACTGATTGCTAAAACAGAAAACTAAAAACTGTGTATGTGCTGCAGTAAACTATAAGTCTCTATTTCAAGCAAAACCTTAAGATGTAAACTCTGACAAATGATGTTGCAGAAATGTAAATGCATGACTTGAAAACATAATAAATAATGCTGATCCAAGCAAATGTGATTTTTGTTGTTTGGCATTTCTCATTTTGCCAATTTAAAAACAGCCCAAGCGATGTGCTGGCTCATTAATAATATTCAAACATCAAAGTGTTCTTACGTTTAATTATCAGCTGAAGGTTCAGTTCATCTCGATTCCTTTGAACCGTCTCCCGCAGAAAGTTGCAAGTGTAAGTTTGGCTAAAAATATCACACAAACCTCGGGCACTTACAGTACAAGCACTAACAGTATACTTCCATACATACTGAACACATACGGTTCATACTGAAGATCTTACTTCAGAGAAAGACTCTGATTTTGTGATATTACACAACAGCACCCTCTAATGCCAAGTTTTTTCACAGAAATGTGGGGATTTAGGGGCTTATCAGGTGAGTTAAATTCATGCATTTCTTCTGACTGATGGAATATTTATAAGAAATTCTGCAGTTCAGAAAAGTGAAAGCAAATCTCTAAACATGACATAGCAACTCCTTAAATACATTCACAATCACTAGTTGATGTATAAGCACCATATCTAGTTTATTCTGTAACACTATGGCTTTTGGATGAGCCTTTCTCCCAGTCGTAGCTCATTACAGGTTTTTCTTGACACGTTATTTATTTTTTCTTATATCAGCAAGAAGAGACATTACAGTATCTTAAAGAACACAGTGGTTATTGTGTTATTAGTCATTTGGAGGTATGAAAGCTCAAAAATGAAAGGTAAAATTCTTGTCTAATTAAGGACAATACATTTCACATAAGATACTAACACATAACTGTATTAAACAGTTAAGATTTTAACCACTATTTGCATTTTAAGACACATTGTTCGTACAGTCAAGGCACAAGTTCAAATTCAAGAAAGTTTTAGATATAGCACTTAGTAATTTCAGATGCTCATTGTAAATCAATAAAACTGAGACATATATCCTGGTTAGGAGAGAACAAATTTGAGGAACCAATTTAGGAATGTGTGTTTAAAAAAAAAAAAAAAAAAAAAAGAAAAACATTTGCATATAAAAAGAACAGCAGGACAGCAGGAAAAGAAACATCTGCTAACAGGCACCTTTGTGACATGACCACAGTAATATGATTTCACATGGATCACAGATTAATGATCTACTGGTATAATGCAAGGCCCATAAGATGTAATACAGCAGTTCTCCCAGAGGTTTTACAATCACAGACATAGCAGGAATACTCTCAGGCTGTTTGGCCTGCAGCAGCTTACTTGCGTGCTAAAGACTCAGCCAGCTTCTTGAGCCTTTTCTTCAGCTCCAGAGGAAACTTCTCGTAACATTTTTTACAAACAGGCTTCATGTCAAACTCAACAAACTTGTTCCTGCAAAGGAAAGAAAGACCATGTAAATACTTAATATGTAATCTAATGACTTGTCTTTTGTCCATATTATCCTTTCTTATCTCATTCAAACCAAAAGAAATTAAAGATTAACGGAAGTTTCTCAACAATAGGCTAATGAATATACATGTATACTGAGAGGATTTTGTATAAACAGCATTAATAAAACACAGTGTTTTTAAATGAATGAGAAAAAGTGACAACATGCCATACTGTCAAAGGAGTAAATAAGGAACAGCACAGAAAAATAAAAAAGAGGAAGCCACAGATAGCACCAACCGACAGATGGAGAGGCGAGTTGTAAAGAATAATAACTCTACACACAGACAGCAGGTTTTTTCTTGCGGTCTTTGGCATCACGTTCACGTCGGGCCAGACGGCGTTTCAGCTCCTCAGGCATGCGCTCATAACAGTGCTTGCACACAGGCTTCAGGTCAATTTCAACAAACTTATCTCTGAGTTACCGAAGGCGCAGCAAGTGAAGCGTGTACAATAAGAGAAGAAATTGGGAGGAAAAAGTGGGGGAGAGGAAAAGAGCCAAAGAGGGAAGAGGAGAGTAAAATACATAAAGACAAGTGTTAAGACTAGACGAGTAAAGAATGAGTGTTACAGAAAACTGAGAAGACGACAACAACAGTTAGCTGGTAGTGATAGACAGGGTTAGTTAGTAAAAGAAGATATTAATGAGCAGAATAACTTACTTGAGAGTGAGTTTTGTGTTGCAGGTGGAGCAGGAGAAACAACTGACACACCAGGCCTTGTTGAGAGCAGATACCACTGAGAGGGACATAGAAAAAAATAAAATAAATTATGAACTGATGCAATTTCAAGCCACAGACGTCCTTATCAGATGTCACAACTGTCCAGTGGACACTCACGTTAGTCAAAATGATCAAACAGACCAAGGCTTTAACCCTGCTGGAGTTTCCTCCCTCACAAAAAAAACCTGACAACAGCCAAGTCTAATTTTGGTTTATCACCTAATTACTCATGAAAGTAATGTTAATTAGTGAGAGTTGATATGACCTTCTAAAAGCGACGATCAGTGCCGGCTAGAACTGAGAAGCTGTTACTTGTTTTGTGTACTGCTCTTAGGTAATATGAAAGGGAGAGGAAACAACAGATAACAGATTTGTTAGCGTCAGAGGTTACAGTGAATCTGTGTATTTTCACTCACTCAAGCTGACGCATCCAAATAATAAAGAAAAAAAAACATCCACATTAGCACTGTAGAGCCCAGCTGTCATCTCTGCTTCTAGCAACATTTCATGTTAATTACTAAACAAAAAAAAAATACTGTGCTGAATACAAGCTTTATCATATGGATACTCACCATCGCCCTCAATCACACGGTTGCAGTGGTAGCACACGTCGCCAAAGAGCTTGATAGCAGAGAAGCATAGAGATGAGTTATTTATACAGTAAACAAGTTGTCAGATATACTTAAAAGGACATTGAAATACAAACAAGGTTTCAAAAACATTATGATACACGTCACATCCTTTAAAGCCAAATATCCAGTCATATATACCTCATACTCTGCTCTTTTTTTTTCTTACCTGGTTATAATGAGTCTCACAGTAAGCCAACCCCTTCCTCTCATAATGCCGATGACCAAGGAAAGGCTTCTCACACTTGGCACACACAAAATGCTGTAAACACAAACAAATGTTGCTGAGGGAGAAGAGGACTCCTAACAAAGGCATGTGAAACTGACAAATCACAGATGAAGCAGGGGCCGAATTTTCAGTCTGAAACATGAATATTAGATGAGAATTTCCCGACTAAAAGTTGTGGACCTAACTTATGAAGAAACATTACTATAACATCCTAAAGTGGTGTTTTTATCACATTTGGCCCACCAGCACTATAAAGAAGTCACTGTAATTTTCCTATAGTGTTTCCAGTGTTTTTAAAATAGATCTACTTTTCTGGTGTCTGCCTGATAAAGTTCCTGAAGTGGTTAGATATAAAATTCATTTCAGCTAATAACCTTCTTAAGCATTTAATTGACTGCTATACGCTGATGACAGTCTAGAGCTTTTTGAATGGCTGAGCAGCCTCAGGAGAAATTTTTTTTAGAAGTACTCACATCTCTCCTACTGCCTCAAATTAGCTCATTTACAGTGTTTTGGTTTTTAAGTGGTTTATTTAATGAATTCAATTTCCCTGTGCATAAGTAATGGTCACTAAAGGTGAAAATCATTATAGAGTCTTAAAGTGCTTTTGTGTGAGTGTGGCATAATATATAATACCAACTACAAAAGTGGTCAGCGTGACATTTGTAAACCGTTATTAACCTGTCAGTAGCCTTTCTGAAGCCTAATACCTGTAGTCCAACCAGCAACGTTAGGAAGAAATGTTTACAGTGACACTTAAGTTTTGAATTAATGCAAATTATTTCATTACTTGTATTAATTTTATTCTTAATTATGTTAATTAGTTTTTGTGTTTAATGGCCCATTTTGTGTACCCATTGCCTTAAGGAGAAAAAAATCTATGAGAATTTATCTAAAATCTCAATAGGAAGATGATGTCCGATCACTAAGAGTGGAGCGTTTTCTGCAAAATCCAACTACTGTATGAATCTTAAAATGCTTAGTTTTGCCTCTTTCCAAATAACCAACACCAAATCATGAACATGGTGAACATGGTCATGATTCCTTTAAGTAAACTCCTAAAGGCATAGTTTACTTTAGGTGGAGCAAACTCCTTCCGTGATCTAGGTCTCAAACTGCAACACACATACATACATTACTTTGAATATACATGAATTTAAAACTGAGTCTAGTAGGGCTGTCCCCTAAAAGTCACTGAGTCGATTGTTAAATGCAGCAAAGTCGGCTAAACTACTGTTTAAACAGACATATACCAGCGCCTCTACTGGCTCCTCCTCTATCACCCAGTGTGATTGACTCCTCAGCTGACAGCGCTGACAGCAGCCAGCAAAGACGCTCTGTGCTGCGACTGGATTTTATAACTGAACTAATACCAGGATGTACACTTTTTATTTCTCTGACTATATAGAGATCTGGCATTTTCACATAACAAATGATGAATAACGACCTTAAAACCGGAGCCTTACAGGTAAAATATAATACCCGTAGTTTGTTCTATCAGTTTAGTCTGGGACGGCGGCTTTGCCGGTGCGCTTCATTGTACTGGGACTGCGTTAACTGGGCAGAGACATGAATAATATTTCTCATAGGAGGCTGTATTTGACAAAAGAAACAGAGTAATAATGTTTAGTATGTAGGCCTATAAGAACTAAATACTCCCCTCCCCCACCTTCTGAGTCAATGCATCAGTCTGAGTCAACTGTGAATATCCTGAGTCAGGGACAGCCCTAGAACCTAGTGCCTTGATACAGTCATATTCTTGCTCACAAACCTCCACGTGCCACTGCTTGCCCATGGCATTGACAACACGGCCCTCGATTGGTCTCCTACAAGCACCACAAATAGGCACACCCATCTTGTCGTGGCAGGGCAAACAGAAAAGCTCTCCCTTCAGTTCCCTGGCTTCAGCCGTCAGTTCCTTCCTGTGGACAGAGAAACAGCTTCCACCTTATAAACTGTCATGCAGGGGCTTTGAAAACAGTGTAATAAATACAATTTCAAGTGAAGTGAAATATATATTTTTAAACTAAGCAATGAAGTCAAGTAGTAGGACTGACCCACAATTGTTGCAGTTGAAGTGGTCTGGGTGATAGGGGTCATTCTTAAAGATCAGTGGCTGCTCTTCAATGATGGCATGGCACTTCTGGCAGATGTACTTGCCCAGGCCACGAGCTTTCTCTCGGTTATGGCACGGGCGACACAGGTGCCTGAAGTAAGTAGAGCAGAACAAAATTCAGAGGTGTCAAGATGGAAACTGCTGCCTTAAATAATGTTTTGACACTCTGTCACTGCTGCTCAAAATTTCATTATTTGTTAAAATGCGAGCGTGAATGTCAACCGGCCTGACGTGTGTGTAACCACCTGTTTTACAGGCTGTCACAATGTTATATTAGGACTGTAATAAGATGGGATACAAACCTGCCAGCGTTTTTGACAAACCCCACATCTGCAAGCACAGCCTGGCAAATGTCACAGCAGAAGCAGTCAGGGTGCCAACTATTGTTCATGGCCTTAATGACGCGACCGATGATGAACTCCCCTGGGGGAAATCACAAGTAAGAGATCAGTTTGAGGCAAGTTTGACTTCTTAAATATTTGTTGGGACTGGAGGCTTTTTTTTTTTTTAAAAAAAAGGTACTGTAGTATAATCCCTGATTAATGCTCCATTATGGAGTCACAATGCACTATGGTGCTTTCTATAGTGTTCTCAAAGTGGCACTTTAATGTTAATTGTTTGCTTCATTTAATCCAAGCATGTCTATCTCTCCCAGGACACAGTCATGCAGTATTTAAATTAAGCATACGTCGCACTAAAATGCATCTTGGGTGATCCAAACAGAAGCATGAAGAGTGTATAGACTATAAGATCAGTGAGTACCTGATCTCCTAAACAACATATGAAGGTCAGGGATGCTTACATCCATGCATGTGAACACAAATGTGTACGAGACAGCATTAACTATTGCTTACTCAATATTTTAGCATAAAACATGGAAAACATTCCACTCACAGCAATGTAAAGCCACTAGGCGAGGCTTACAAGTAGGGGTGGGACAAAAAAAGAACAATATCGCAACATATCACAATATTTCCACTTGCGATACATTATTGATACAGTGGTGCCAAGTATCAATACATTTTTTAAACATAGGATTGCTCAGAATTGATTCAGCTAGCTCACCACTACCCTCCACCTCCTTATGGAGGCACTGAACAGACGATGGTCAGATGAACGGCAATTGTAGGTGACAGTGAAGAAGAAATGCGAGCAAAATAACCAGCCATGATGAGCAGCTGCTGTAAGACTCTCCATCTGAGTGTCAGTACATAGCTGCTTCTGTTTATCATGTTAATGTATGTCATCGTCATATATAGCACACTGAATATAGCACAGTTAGTTATCTGCGGGTTGTGTGTTGTGTTTATTGCCACAGAAAAGGAATAAATCTTTGAGTTATTTGCACAACATCACCTCTCTACTGTCTCTTATCAGGTTTTTTAACGCTAACAGCAGCTCTGTGTAAGGCACAAACTGAGGTTACAATTAGCAGTGTTCTGATAATTATACAAATTGAAGCTAAAGTTAGCAGTCTTCTGAATATAACCTGAGACTACAGTTATTAGTGTTGTGATATTTATATAAACTGAAGTTACAGTTAAGTGTTGTAATATTTATATTTATAGAAACTTAGGCTACAGTTAGCAGTGTTCTGATACTTATACTTGGTGGTATTTCTTTTCTGTGAAACTAATGTAATGTTAATAAACATTGTACATTATCTGACTAATTCCTGCTCTTTGAAGTAATTGTTTCTTTATTCTTCAGTTACAGCTATCGTGATATATCGTACATTATTTCTTTGTGATATATCGTGTATCATAGAATCGCCTTTATTGTAATATATCATTATCGTGGGAAAAATATTATGATAGTTTTGTATTGTGAATTCATCTGTGATTCCCACCCCTTCTTTCAAGTTTATCCCTCGATGCAACTTCCAAAAAACCCTATAGGAGTCCCCGCCTATAAAATCAAATATGAGTCTGATCATCATTTTTTATTTCCAATGAATTTGATTTATGTCAGTTATCTTTTTCTATATAATGTCAGAAAATAATGAAAAATGACCACCCCAAACTCCCAGAACTCAAGGGGATGTCTTCAAATTGCTTGTTTTGTCTCACCAATACTCCCAAACCCCCAAATATTCAATTTAAAATTATATAAAACAGAGAAAAGGATTTAAATTAATGATGCCCAATAACACTCACCACACTGATGACAGCAAGGGGCAAAGAGCATCTGAAAGTCATGTTCACAGTATTTCCTGCCCTCAAACTGTGAAGAGAAGATTCATTCAAAACACATACTGTATAAAACAGACAGCCACACAAAGTATGACTCATCATAGTGTTGACACACTAAATGGATTAAAATAAAGGGTGACTGCACTACCTCATAGAAGAGTCCCTCTGGAAACTGCTGGAAACACTGGGCACACACAAAGCACAGCTCATGATACAGCTCTCCGTTACTATTGACAATCTTCTCAGTTGGAGCAAAGCCGCTCTTACATCTCTCACAGGCCGCATTGGCCAGGGCATTAGCAATGCTGTTGCATGAGACAAGAAAACATAAACACATATTAGTACATTACTCCACCAGGGTCCCTGTGAAATGTTAGGCTGACAAATAACTGATGCAGGGCTGGACCGATGTTTATCATTTCTCACATAACTCCTATGTTAACTGCTATGTTTGTTTCAGCAGCTGTCACCTTGGAGAATGGAAATAATTTGTGAATTGGTGGGGGAAAACCTCTCTTACTCACTGCAAAGACATCACCTAATTTGGTAACGGAATAGAGGCACTGAAACCTAGCTGAGGAACTGTGAGTCGCATCTCCTCAAATACACACACACACACAAACACAATTACATCATAAATTTGACCAATACTGGCTTTGTATGGGAACATGAGGATGTTAATCAATGCACTGGTGTGCCTACAACAATAATAGTAGCAGGGCTGCCAACTCTCAGGCACTGAGTGTGAGACACACAATTTCATATATATACACATGTAATATTCATACTGCGTATTGTATTCATTTTTCTAGTTATTTTCTCTGTTTCTGGGTCTATATTAATATGATAATTTATTCAGATATTACTTCTATTTAGGTAAACCTGAGACACTAAACTGGTGAGTGTCGGGTGATGGTAGCGACTTGGTGAGGAGCATAAATGTTTTTTTATCCTATGCTTTGAAGAGAAAGCTACCCAATAAACACAAATTAGGAAAAAGAAAAAGCCCCATGAAAAAGGTGTTGGTTCGTAAGGCCAGAGAAAGATCGAGTGGGTCAATTTACCACGAATAATGCTCAATTTATTATGAAAAATAAATAAATTCAACTAAAATATCCCCCACCCCCAGACTCCAAGCTGAAGTCAAAAGTTGGCAGCCCTGACAGTAGCCCAACCGAATCTGATTTAGTGTCAGTTTGCCTTTTACACATGTAACTAAATACATGTATCTGAAAGCTCATACACTCAGTGTGGTTAGTGGTAGCGTTAGTTTGCATGAAAACATTAGTTAATTAGGTACGATATGACAGCTAATTAAGTTAGCATACTAACCTTAGTTTGAAAGATCAAATGAAAGAAAAACAATGCTATTTCCCAAACGACAGTCAACTATCTCGAAAGTACCGATATCTTATCAATGAAATCACCGACCAGCAAACCGTTTATTGACAATAAACTCTTGTCCAGTGTCTAACAGCGGGATATCTATTCTAGTCAGGCGGTCGTTAGGCTAAGATGACGTTAGCTTTAGCTAGCTGTCCATTCGCTCAAGTTAACGGTTGTGCATGTTGGCTACTTCCCAAGCTAATCAAAAATCTTACCTGCCCGTCATTCCTGCCACCCCCAGCATCACCCCCTAGCACCAGAATTTGAGAAACGTAGCTCGTAAGTTGACTTGTTTGTTCCTTTCGCTGAGCTACCTAAGTTTTCAGACAGGGGGGGGGGAGTAGACTCGTCTTGATCCGTGTCCCCTCCCAGTAAAGCTGCCTCGGTCTGTGGGCCGGCAGAAGCTACAGTCCGTTCTCCTTCTTCTTCTAATGAATTTCCGGCAGGCTGTACACTGAAAAGCGTAATGCTGCCCCACACACACAGTGGTTAGTCCATCCACTCTTGGAGTGTCCTTGGAGGTTAAAGGATGGCTTCACAATTTTTCAAGTCTGTCTTAAAACAATAGTCAGCTGCCCATATGAACAGTGGAAGAGGTTTTCCTCACTGTAATCATTACTCCTGTTCATACTAGCTATTAAAAGATCCCCTTCAAATGGGCTTTCAATGTAAGTGATGATGATAAGCTTCATATTAGCTTCAGATAAACTTTGAAATATATTTTTGCACACAAGGAGGACTGTGGATTTTGGCCCCCATCACTTACATTGTACAGACGGATGACAAATTAAAAGAAAAACTGGTACAGATCTGAATGCTTGACCCCTACAGTGAGGGGATCCGGTGGCTCTGTTATGCTTTGGGGGGCATTTTGCTTGCATGTTTTGGGTCCACTTGTCCCCTTAGAAGGAAGGGTCACTTCCAGGATGACAATGCCCCAATTCATAGGGCACAAGAGGTCACTGAATGGTTTGATGAATATGAAAATTATGTGGATCATATGCTATGGCCTTCACAGTCACCAGATCTCAACCCACACCTATGGGAGATTTTGGGCTGATGTGTTAGACAGTGCTCTCCACCACCATCATCAAAACACCAAACGAGGGAATATCTTTTTGAAGAATGATGTTCCTCAACCCTAGCACTGATTCTACAAGTCTCTGGAACTCTTCTGGAGGGATGAACACCACCAAGACCACTACCATCAGGATAGAAATGTTTCATAATAGGATAAAGGTGATCACTCAGAACAACGATTTGCAGTGACCCTTCCATCTAAGGGGACAAGTAGACCCAAACCATGCCAGCAAAATGCCCCCCACAGCATAAGAACCACCAGATCCCCTAACTGTAGGGGTCAAGCATTCAGATTTGTACTGGTTTTTCCTTTAATTTGTCACCTGTCTGTAAGTGCATTATGAAGAGCTCTTCTAGTGGTCAGTATTAACAGGAGGCAAGAAAAACATGTGTCAATGTGCATTTGGGCAATTGGCTGTTGTTTTAAGACAGACTTGAAAAACTGTGAACCCGTCCTTTAAATAGATTATAATTTACTTTTTAGATTCGCTGCACCAAACTGTCCTTGGATATGATCCTTGATCTGGATGCGTGAACTACGCTTTGTTATTCAAATTAACATCTGACCAAAATAATTGAAGTTTGAATTTTCAAGGTTTTACAGGTTTGTAATTTTATTGGAATATTTAATAATTTGAAGATCAATCTTCAAACACCGAGTTCCCTTCATTTAAACAATACCTGCATAATTGCTACTGGCGTCCTTCACAACTGAAACACATTCCTGAGGGCAACTACAGGACTTTCTTTGTAAGGGTTGCAACACAGTACAAACAATGCAATACATCAAAATAGTCACTCCTTTATTTATTTATTTGTTTTCTTCCTTCTATGCATTATTTTGTTTTTATTATATGTAAAAAGCTTATTGCACAATTGTTTTTTTTCATTTAAGTTATCATGTCATAATTGAATTCCCTGGCACTTTGTTTTCTCTTTGTTGTTCTTCATATTTGTTTATATGTTAATGTTTTTTGAATGTGACTGTCTTCAATAATGTTGAAGGGGAATAAATAAATAAATAAATAAACGGATCAAACAGTTAGCTATAAATTAAGTTCTTCTCCCCACATCAAGAAAGAATATGAAAGTAAACTCACACACAATACTTTGTTATTTATTCAGAGCCCCAGCACTCGCTCACAGGAGTAAAGGACCATTCTCACTGGTTGTGATGGGAGTTTGCTGAGATCCCTAAACTCCATAAACGTAAAATAATCATTAACTTAAAACAGGAACAGGTGCAACAAAACTAACTGTCATTGTGGGCTATGAATGCCATAGTACATATATTTTTATAGCCCTGTGCAAAGGTTTTATTTTTTTATGTCTCTGGCTGTATGTTTGGGGTTATTGTCATGCAGCAGAATAAATGTGAGACTAATCTGACACATCTCATTATAGATAAGTGCCTAAAACTTTTACACAGTATTGTATATATTGTGATATATCAGATTTTAAAAAATATATTTATAGATAAAATACCCAGATTGGAATATCTCTTTCTGCTTAACCCAGTGAATGTAACACCTGACCATTTAAGGTACTTCATCACATTAATGCAAAACTCCTGTAAATCCAGTATTGCCATAGAGCAGTCCTGCTCAGAGATTTTAGAGAGAAAGCTACGTCAGTACAAATTAAATGTATATATCATCACACTGCGCAAACCAAGTCAGGGAGATGTCAATTGGGTATGAACTGTACAGTATATGCCAACAGAGTCCTGAGAAGAGGTCTAATTAGCCAAAACAAGTGAAAAAACCTGTGTGGAGGTGTGTAGGGGATTTAAATGAAACTGGCAGAACTACTTGCTACTGCGAAGCATAGCATAGTGAGTTATACCCCTTTTTCAAGCTCAACCACTGGATTCAGCTCATGTAGGAATATGGAAAGCTGCAGAACAACTGCTGTATGTTTTTGGGCCACCAAATTCACAATAAGTAACATGTAGTGCTGTAGTTTTTGACATCTGAGTCCAAATTACGAGATAAATATATGGTTGAAATGACTATCTTGACCAAAAATAATGTTCACACACAAAGCTGTAAGACCTGAGTTGTTGGTTATCTTCATAGACAAAAGTGTGTTTGGAATAATAGGGTAATAATGTGGATTTAAGTAGAGCAACGATCTGATTTCACCAAAGTGCTACCAGCAAGTCTCCTGTTTAAGAAATATCACTTATTGTCCTTTTAAATCCCAATACTTTTAACATTTAATTAGATGTGTGTGGAACAAGAGGCAGCACTCAAGTTATGTCTTTTTATCTAATTTCGCTTATTGGAGCAATTGTCTGTGAAGATTCTCAGTCATCCGGCTCATTGTTATCCAAGGAGGGTTGAATCGAGGGCAGCTCGACTTATTGGAGCCATTATTTGGATGTGTTCTCTCTTGCTTGTGCTGGTTTTTATGTCCTTGTGTTTACTGTTGTTTATATACCTTCTTGGAAAGTGCTCTGCCAGGAGGTAAGTGCTGTATAAATAAAGTTTACTCGTTTTGTATTACACTCTATTTCTTTTCTCTGTAATGATCCAATTTCCTCACAGGGATCTTTGAAGCTTAGTCCAACCCTGTCAACTGACTTACACGGTACAATTAAAACGAGTTGACTAACAGTGTATTCTATGTACTGTGTATTCTGTACCTGTATTTTTATGCATTGGAACATTAAAAACAAGATGCTTGATTAATGAAATGTTCTTTGAGACCAGTTACAAGTTAGAGAACAGAGGATAAGAGTTCTGCAGGGAAAAACATCAAATAAAAGAAGGCATAGAGAAGAATAAAGTATATAATAAATATTACATTCTTACAGACTGGAATGAAGAAAAGCAACCTAATGTTCAAAATGTGTCTGAAAATAAAACACATTTGAACACAATTCATTGAGAGAGGTCCTTATATCCTCTGTCATACAACAGTTTCAAACACCACCACATCTGACAGAGAGCTTTCATATTTATACATTTTCTGAATTGAGCGTAGTAAATTCAGTCTTGATATATGATAGGTTCACAGTTTTGCAGGTCAGGTGCCCAAATGAACATTTAAATGGGTTTTTCTTGCCATAATCAGTCCTCTTGTTCATACTGATCATTAGAAGATCACTTCATAAAGCACTTACAATATAAGTGATGGGGGACAAAATCCACTGATTGCACCAGCTTTTGCCATATACGCATTATAAAAATGCCATACTTGAGTCACATGATGACAACTGAGCCATCACCATGACAACAGAGGGACCTTGAGGGGTTTTTTGTTTTTTTTTCTTTTTGGTTAAATTCCCTGACTTGCTCATGGTAAAGAAATAACACGTACAAATGATTGTGGCTCAGCTGTTTTGAGTAACTTCACCTGCACAGCTTTCATCGTGTCCTTTTTTTGTTGTTGCTGGCAGTAACCGCGAGTCTAAGTTAATTCAGGAATGATTTGCCTAAAAATCTGGTGATAGCAAGGCTTTTTCCGGTACACTACTCTCAGTAAAGTGCGACTTCAAATGGACTTTGACAGTGTTCATTATATTTCACTGAGATTTAAGAAAAACTTGGATGATCGTAGCTATAAGAAATGTAAATCTTTTTGATAGAAAACCAGTCTCTTGTTTTTAGAATGAATGATTGTCCTCTAGCACAAAGATTTAATATAATTATGGTTTTCTGTGGACAATAAGTACTGAGAGTGTCTGTGCATAATTCATTTATGATGACTAATTTGATATTTTCCGCTCCCCAGAACATTTTGTGCGACTGTTCTGTTTTGTGCATTACTAAACTTCTTAGGACAGATGGGTCAAACTCAGCTCAGCTCACTTTAGACCCGTGTTGTCTTGAGAAACCGGATAAGATTCAACACCAGTTAAAAAAAAAACAAAAACACATACAAGTTCATTAAAGCAACAGTTTTGTCTTTATAGTTCAAACATGTAATACATATTCAAATAGGCATTTTTAATGTGGCTATGAACTTCACTCAGATAATACCTATCTTTGGGAAAAGTACAAGAGGTTACCTTTCCTACCAATCTCAGTACAAATCAGCTTTGTTTAACTAAAATAAAAGCAACACACAGTACACTCTATAAGAAGAAACGCAGCCCTTACTCTTACTATCCTTGAATGTTACAATGATCATCTATAAGCACTGAATACAAATGCAGACAATTAATATTAATCAGCGGATGATTTCATAAATACACAATAAAAATGTACTGCAAGTCAGTAAAGAACAAAGTCCATTGCCAGTCCTTGCTGACCTCAAGAAAGAGAAAGAAATTAAGACATGATGGGTCACTATCAGAGAGTGTAGTGATATTTTTCAATTAACATTTGCACCCAAAAAAACAACAAAAAAAAACAGGATGACAGTTAACTCTATAAAACGATTTATCAATTTCTGACTTACAGGCCTCTTTTATTGCACAGTCCAAGGGTGATAACTTTCAGCAAGTCCGCGGGCAACAACATCTATAATAAATCCATCATAAGACAAAGTTCCAGCTATTATTCTTCCACTTTACTGCAACAAAAACAACAGTGAAATGTAAATATTTCATGCTCTCACATTCAGGCAAACATTCGGTTTCTTCAACATTCATCTGCCACATGTCCCGTCTTCTGATTTAACGTTACCATTTTCACATTTTCACTGATTTATATTCTTCCGTTACCACGGTTGCCACATCTGAATGAGCAAGTGGAGTTTCTGGATTCTGGGTTTTTTTTGTTTTTTTTTTTACATGCAACACATAGATACAAACAAAGAATGAACACCACCATTAATTTAAGTTGGACAAAATTGTTGTCGGCTGGCCAATAGTTTCCGTTATGATAGCCTGAGAATATTATTGCAGTATGTACAGTATTGGTCATAATTGTGCAGCCCTGTTCTAGCTTTTTAACCCATAATTCTTAATTGTTTTTATATAAATATACAGTTGAGCAAATTCCATATACATAACTGAAGAGCTCCTGATAATAGAAAATGTGAACACATCTTTTTAAAGTAAACTATTGTCTGGGAGGAATATTAGCATGGTTGAACGATTGTGCTTTTGGGAGATTATTTTAGTTACGACAACACTGATTTAATTTCTAAAAACATCCACAGTTTGTATTAATATAAAAAAAAAAAAGAACAAAAAGCTAGCTCGCCGACAAGTCTAACTTATAGGACTGACAGATTTACTGACCACTGTAAAAATGAATCAAGGTTTTGCTGCAACATTTCATGCCCTAAAGACATTACGGATAAACTTGTGATCCTCAATTGAGTAAAAGTGCACCAGTAAGATTTAGTAAATGTACAGATATATATATTCGTAAACTAAAATTTCTCCCTCCCATTTGTTTTGTCATATGACATATTTGATATTTACAATTACAATAGGAACAAGGGTCTGGCAATGCAGAAATGTAGTTATTGTATACTACAAACAAAAATATCAAGCATCACTCTTTATATATATATATTTATATATATATATTATATATACAGTATATACAGACTAATATGATTATGGCAAAAGTCACTGTAGAGCATCGCCTTCACAAATGGCTGTCTTTGCCTTGTCCTTACCGAATCAGAGGACAGAGAAAGAGACAACTCCTTTCTTCTAAATAAGATGCAGCGACTCTGCAACGCTTTCTAAAACACATTCAAAGACATCAAACAGAGACTCAATGATAGACTACAGGAGTAGATGACACGCGGAAACCAAAACCAAATGAAACCGCATGTATTAAACATGTAATCCTATCCAACCATAGTCACATGATCAAACTTCACACTTGACTGTCCCTTTATAATGAAACGTTTCTTCGTTTTTGGACAGTCACAACGTGTCGTTAGTCGGGCTGGAAAGTGAAATCTTTCGTGACAGTTTAAGTTGGGAGAATTTTAACTGCATAATCAACAAAATAGGGATGGGGAACTAATGGGGAATTTTCCAATAAATGTGAAGATTATTACCTAAACCACCAAACTGCATGAGCTCAGTCTTTTTGTACGTGGTGTGGTGATGACAAACTGTTAGTTGTAGCTTAAATTAAAGCTCCTGATTTCTATGCAAAGGATTTGTACTTATGCCGGCTCATGATATCTTCACACTTTTGACTGAATTTTAAAAGTAAAAGTAAATACAGGATGTGTACACAAAACAATTTCCCCTTCATTCCCAATAATTCCCAGACATTCCTGTTAATTCCCGTGGAAACCTGAATTCTCCAGAAACACTACACATTACCGATCTGCAGGTTCTTAACAAATTGCTCAAAGAACAAGGTGCTTAACGTCATTAGAGACAATGAGACAAATAAATTTAGATATAAATATGCATATAAATATAAAAATCATATACAGTACATGAAACGGCAGAGTTGAAATCAATGTTACGTGTTTTTTTTTTTTTTTTAAACAAATATCATGTTTCATCAGATCGAAACTCAAAGAGATGTAATGTTTTCACGTACTCGGAGAAGAACTATATATATATGGTTCCTGGGAAAGATGAGCGGTGTCAAACACACACACACACATACACTCATACAAAAACCTGTATACAATTTGAATACACTCCTTTTCCCACAGCTCTACCAGGTAGGCATCATGTCAGGGAACCAGACGCGACCCAAATGCTTCGACACCTCCCAGTGGATGTCATCCAGCCCATAGCGGTGATCTGGAACCAGTACCTCCTCCATGATGGATAGCTGTGTCAGTCTGTCTCCACACATCTTGACAAACTCCACGAAGGCGCTGCAGGACACTTCACACTCTCCCAAACCGATCGCCGACAGCTGCGTGCAGCGCTGGGCGATGCGGATCAGCTCTTCATCCAGTGGCCGCAGCCCGTTGGCGCACACAACCAGCTCCACCAGACGAGGGCAGGTGAGCCCGACACGGCCCAGCACGTCTTTACTGACAGAGCGGCCGAAGTACAGGTGCGTGACGGGGATTTCGTCGCGGAAGAAGGGGCCGAACTCGTTCTCGTAGAGAAAAAAGTACATAACCAGATTGAATTTAGGAGAGTGGCGCATCATGGCGTCCCAGCTGCTCTTTTTGATGGTGTGGAACTGCTGGCCTGGATTCTCGCTAACCACGTCGATGCGAAGGTGCTCGAGGTGAACGTGCTTCTCCGAGGAGAGGGCGATGAGAAGTTCATCACTCAGCAAATGGTAGTTGAGGGCCAGTTCTCTCAAGCCGTGGCACTGATCAGCCACACACAGGATGCCTGTGATCCACAGGAAATGAATAAGAAAATATAGATCGACAGAGGCTATTTATATGGCTGAGCAACATTGACCACCACTGTTCTGTCTCTCTGTAGGTTCATTTTCTGTTTTCATTGCCACATGTAAGAAAAAACTTCTCAATAAAAACCATAAAATGTCTTTTTTTCCTCGTCACTTCTGCCCAATTAAGTCCCTGACTGCTGATAATGTGCTTTTATATTCCCTTTACTTTCACCATTCCCTCTCAAATTTAGCACAAGTTAAAACTTCAGCACAGATGGAATCGATGTTGCAGGGACATACGAATTGTCATCAACCCTGTGCGATGTCAGCTAAAACTGCTCTAGATCTCTTAAACTCTCAACAATGATTAGTCAATATTTATTAATCGTTAACATCTCTAATATCTATGACCTTCTAATTGTCAGTACCTGCAGGTGAAACATGCGGACAACTGCTCATTTTCAGAAGTTTGAGCGTGTCACTGTTATTGGCCACCAGGACTTTGAGGGAGGGGTCATCCACAGGCGTGTCATCAATCTTCAGGGAGGACAGGGATTTGGAGTTCACAAAAACCACCGTCAGTGCTGAGATGAAGTGAGACTGTTGAACAGAGCCAAAGAAAGACACGTTTAGTCATCCTTTTTCTTTGGCAGACATGGTTTAGTCTCTCAGGTAGCCTTGAGGCTAGTTTTACTTATCGAAACATCGAACAATTTGACATGCAGTGCTGATAAAGCTCAAGAACAAACAAAAGACCCTGCTCTTCAAAACATTACTCCACAGTGCCACTAGAAAAAAATCTTTTTCTATCTTATACTTATACTATACAAGTTAATTTTTGATTATTCACTATTTTTTTGTTGATTTGTCAACTTTAAAATGTACCGTAACTCGGTCACAGTTCTTCAAAAAACTAATCTAAGTGATCCATATCAAGACTGTTGTTTATGTCATGAGTTGATGTAAAATGTGTGTGTTAAGAAAAGCTCATACCACTGCTGAAAATGCAACAGTAATCTAAAACTTGTGGTGCCAGTTGAATGTCAGGATGATAAACTGACAATGTTTTCTTTGCATGTGAAGATGCAAAGATGATGATTATCTTGCAGCAGTTTACCTTGGGCAGCTCCATGAAGCTGGGACGGGCGGTGGAGATGAGCCCCAACGTTTTCAAAGAACAGTTCACGAGCTGAGAGAGGATGTCGCAGGCTGCTTCTGCAGACTCTCGGCTACTGTCCACCTACAGTATGCAACACGGACAGAGAGAAAATTAAAATCACTTTATCCACCCAAACTCCTCCTCTCCTCTCCTCTCCTCTCCTCTCACCCTTGCTGTCAGTTCATACCTTGAAGCTGACATACTGCAAGTGGTTGGAGTGCCTTTTGATTATCTGTTTGATGAGGTCCGGGTGTGTGGCCTTCAGGTAGGAGCTGGCTGGCTGGTTCAACTCAAACTCGAAGCACCGCCACAGCTCTGGCATGTGAAAAGCTTGGTTCCAGCCCCGGCACACCTGTGGCGACAGCAATAAAATCAACATCTGGGCCGAGTGATCTAACTCTCTCCATAAAAGTCCATATTTGGTTAATCTTAAGGAGCATTCTTAAGAACTAAATTAAGAAAAGACAACATAAAAGTTTTCCACACGGATAATATCCAGGAATGTGCAACAAACTGACCTGCTAGTAGAATATTTTCATTGCATAAAATTGAGCAAAATCTTAAACATTGAATAAAATTTTGTAATAAAGCAATATTTTCCACATGATGACTTGTGGTCAAAAAATTATTTTTGAATCCCTCGACAAGCTGACAAAGTATTACTCATTGGCCTTTAGGCAGGTCGTATTCACGCTGGCACAAAGGTCAAGACTACAAGACTTGTTGGTATGAGTGCATGTTTGTGTGTTTATCCATCCCTAGATAAGTGTTAAGAGCTTTTTTTTACTGGATAAACAATATTTGAAAGCAAAATTAACTAAATTATTGGTTTAAAATTACATTATGTGATAAAAATTGTAATGATCTAATAATAAATAATACGCCCGTTACTTCTTTTGTTCAGTTTGGTTGAGCAGACTGTCACTTACACTCAGCATTGAACAATAATGATCCAGAGAAAAATAATCAGACAAACTAAAGCAGCCAGAAGCAAACAATGAACGAGCAGTGAATATCTGACTTTCCACTAAAAATCCAGTAAGAAAAGTCACGAGGCATGTCTCGAGAATTTACCTCTACACGTTTATACATACACACACACACACACACACACACACATACATATATATATGTATAGAGCCATTTTAAGCCTTTATTATAGTGACAGTGGAGAGATTGGACAGGAAACAAAGGACGGAAGGGGCGGGGGTGACATGTAACATGAGGTCAGAATCGAACTGCGGACATTGCAGTTATGTGGCTTGTGTTGTGTCTCAACCGGAGCGCACCCCTCTACATGTTTTACATGAGTTTTCCTGTCAGCTGAGAGGGTGGAACGAAGAAAAGAAGTGGCCAAAACATCATTAAACACTCCCACATTGTTTGACGTTTATTCTGTTCATTATACTGTACTGCTTTAGATACATAATGCAAACTGAAAGCACAAAAACCACCAACTGATGTAAGCATTTCCTGAAGTGATTCATATCATCATTTTTTTGCAATTCATCAGTTTCAGACTTGAGTCATGTCTCCCAGTACTGTGTTTTTCCATTGTGGTTCTTATTTTGCAGCACATTTCTATCTTTAATCTTCGGTACTTTTTGGTTTGGTTTTTGAGACTTTTCTGGATTTGGAGCACATTTCGAATGACTGTGCGGTCATTTTAACGACTGCGCTATACCTGCTGTATATAGTATGCATTATAGCCTGGAGTGCCCACTTCAGGCATTCCATGCTCATAATTCTCCATTAGAAAAATCTTGCATATATAAACCGAGTGGGCGGACGTTTAATGGTAGATTCACATCAGTGTTTTGTGTATGTAAAGAATCATAGACATGTGACACAAGTTGCTAGTTAGCCACAACAAATACTGTCTGGTTCTTGTCACATAGGTTCCACTAAGTGTACTGACAGATGGTTGGTTATTAAATGTGTACCTGAGAGGCGTAAGCCCTATCCAGCAGAGGCAGGTACTGGAAGATGTGGAGCAGGATCTCCTGTGGCAGACACTCCCAGCGGACTCCCTCCCCCTCACAATCTTTTTCCCTGCTCTGCTTGCGGGGCCGTTTAAGAGTCTGCTGAGTCCCACTGCTGGTGCCACCTCCGTCCTCCTGCTCATTCCCTTGGAGACTTCGTTTCATCCTGGGTACACAGAAGAGGAGTTTACAAAATCCAGATTGATGGGCCGGATTAACATTAAGGGGAAAGAAACACTTGATTTATTCATGCATGGCAGACTAAATGTCATCCCATTGTAAAGCTCTGACTATAATTGCATACTCAATACCTAATCATAATCAAGAATGAGTAAACACAATGTTGTTATCAGAGTTAACACAACAATTCAATTGAATTAGTCATTTTAAATGGATTTTGCATTAATGTGATGAAGTTCCTTGATTTGTCATGTTTTTATTCACTTGATTAGACAGAAACAAACTTCCCTGTCTGGTTATTTTATCCATTAACTCTTTCTCAATTGATTTTCCACAAAATGTAGTACATCACGAAATATTCATTACTATCAAATGAAACTACATATAGCACGATACAGATTTCTATCCAAATCAGCCAGTTGTGAGTTTGACAATTTTTCTTATCTTTTTTAAATCTATAATGGTGAGATGCAGAAAAGTAAGTGCATGTTAATTTGAGAATGTCAGCTAAAAAAAAAAGAGGGTTCCTGATTGATTTCCCACTACAATGCATGTAAAAAATTATACTATGATACATTTTGCAAGATGGTTTTTGGATATTGTGATGTTTAGACCTGCAACAATTAATTGATTAGTTACCAACTATTAAATTAATCTTAAACTACTTTGATAATTGATTAATAGTGTTGAGACAATTTTTAAGGGGAAAAAAAGCCCAAATTCTGATTCCAGCTTCTCAAATGTGAAAATTTCTTTTGTCTTCTATGATACTTAACTGAATATATTTGGATTGTGGACAATACAAGACATTTGAAGAGGTCAACTAGGGCTCTGGGGAACAATGATGGTCATTTTTCACCATTTTGTGACATTTTATGGACCAAACAACTAATCAATCAATCAATCAAGAAAGCAATCAGCAAATGAAACGATAATGAAAGTAATCGGTAGCTGCAGCCCTAGTGATGTTTATTGAATGGATATTACCCAGTTCTACCTGTTAGACCAGTGTTGAGTATCATGCAAACTCATTGCTCTGATTACCTTTGTTGCTATTTTATACTTTAGACTTTTATACTTTTATGTGCTTGTGTGTATTTATATAATTCCTTTACTTCATATTTCTGAAACTAAGTACATTCTTAGTAATCCTATATTTTTAGTAGTTAAGTTTGTTTAACCAGGTTATTGTGCAAGTGCACTGGTTTTTCATTCCAATGTTTGCGAGTACTGAGAAATGACAATAAAGAAATCTTGAATCTTAGCCAATTAAACTGTACAGGCGCGTTATTTCCTTTTTGATAGGTGTCAACAAAGGCCAGCTGTGTTACAGTGTCTCCACTATGTCTGCTCACCTCAGCTGAGAATGAAAACATTGTACAAGCAGGACACACCTCCCTCTGCTACAACCAAAACCTGCGTCTGATGTTCAATTCATAAGCTCATAGTTAGCTTTTGCTCATCGAAACCGAATATACACATTACATTTTCACATTCTGGTATAACATGAATTATTAGTATACAACACAAACAAGCCGAACCAGCCAAGACTTGGCAAGATTTAGCTAACGTTAGCTTAGCCGAACGTTAACTTGCCTACCTACCAAGTTCTAGTTTATGTAAAGTAACAATGGAAAATAGCTGAGTTAACTAAATGCTAGGTTTAGATTATTGGTAAATGCCGATCTCCGTCCTCCTCTTACCTGGCTTTCGCCTCCGTCGGCTGTTTGTCAGAAAAGGCGACTAATCAACGTCAACCGGGACCGACACAAGAAAACTGCGTTCGGGCTGGCCGACCGATCAAACACATCGGACCATAGGACAGCACAAATGAGTCGAAGAGGTTGGCGAATATTGACGAGAGGCGTCTGAATCAAGATTCTCAGGAGTGTTTTCGTTTCCGAGCGCCTGACCTAGTTTCGTTCCCAACTCTGCCTCAGTAGTTTGTCGGCTCAGCTAAAGATGGCGTTTGTGTTGTTGTGTCAGCCGGTCCTGCAGTTACAGTGAACCGTCAGCAGGGGGAGGCGGTTCACTCAACTGGAAGGATCCCCCATAACGTTTGTTTTAAAGGACCAGTGTGTTGCATTTAGCGGATCGATTGGAAGAAATGGAACATAATATTCATATTTATGTTTTAATTAGTATATAATCACATGAAAATAAAAATCGTGGTGTTTTTGTTACCCTGGAATGATCCCTTTATATATCTATATAGGGAGCGGGTCCATTTCCACAAAACCCACCATGATGCGCTGCTATTTTTCTACGGTAGCCGAGAAGGGACAAACCAAACGCCGGCTCTAGAGAGCGCCTTTCGAGTTTTTCGCGAGTTTAGCGGCCACAGTAGGTTCTCCTGTACGCCACTACATCCTACATGCTGGTCATTTAAAGGACAGGTTCGCAATTTTTCAAGTCTGTCCTAAAACAACAGTCAGGTGCCCAAATGAACATTGAAATAGGTTTTTCTTGCTATAATCATTCCTTCTGTTCATACTAGCCATTAGAAGATCCCTTCATAATGCACTTACAGTGCAAGTGATGGGGGACAAAATCCAGTCCTCCTTCTGTGCAAAAATGTAAAAAAAAAAATGTAAGTTGATCTGAAGCAAATATGAAGCTTCAGCTTTCCAAATGAGTCAGATCAAGTAGATGTCTTTCAACGTTACTGTCTTTTTACACAAACACAAAGAGGGAATTTGATGCTTAAAAAGACTGTAAATGTGGCAGTATCAACTTGATATGACTAACTCAGAGTGCTGAAGCCTTGTATAGCTTCATATAAATTTTTAAATGTATTTTTGCACAAAATGACTGTGTGGACACATGGTGGATTTTGGCCTCCATCACTTACATTTAAAGCCCATTTGAAGGGGATCTTTTAATATCCAGTATGAACAGGAGGAATGATTACAGTGAGGAAAACCTCTTTCAGTGGTCATATGGTCACCTGACTGTTGTTTTAAGACAGACTTCAACAGTTGCATAAACCTCAGTTCAAATCACACAATTATTTACTTATAATTCAACTAAATATTAGGCAAAAGCCCTGCAGTCTTGTATAACATGCATACAAATGTACAAAGTACATTATGCAGATAGATGTAAATACATTTACAATGAAGCAATCTGTCTTATTAAAGAAAGTTACA
The DNA here is from genome assembly GCF_963924715.1 of Thunnus thynnus. NCBI lineage: Eukaryota > Metazoa > Chordata > Actinopteri > Scombriformes > Scombridae > Thunnus > Thunnus thynnus. The sequence goes on from NC_089517.1 coordinate 15,204,992, forward strand.
AAATATTTAATGTCAAGTAAAGGTTTACTGTTTGTGAACTTCAGCCCTCTTTATCTGAAAGATGAAAGTCTTGTGTTGTTGCTTTATATAGTCTTTCTTTCTGGTTTCATCTCAGATAGAATGACTGAAAAAACCCACATATCTCTCCATAATAATAATGTGCTTGGGCCATTCATTCATTATCTGAATATGAAGATAAACTGGGCCAGATTAATACATTTTTACAGTCTCAGGTGAGATTTTGTTCATTCTCTTCTCATCACCTCACATTGAACATGTTCTAATAATTTGTTGGAGTTTGCCCTGTGTCTGTAGGCATAGAAAGGCATTGTATACTGTCATAATGACAGTACTAAGGGCAGGTCCAAGGGGGTCAAAGCTTTCTGTTTTTTATTAAGCTTCGTCAATAGGATGAAACAGCATCTCTCTGGATTGCAATGTGTCAGTCAGTTTTTTGTGGCAACAGCGTGTGTTGCGCTCGACCACAGGGAAGCCAGGAGAAGTTGGCATTAAAAAATATCAAACAGATGTAGCCGCTGCAGTGGTGGATGAAGCATTCACAACTTTTACTTAAGTGAAAGTGCATTCAAAAAGTTTCTTAAGAAAAAAATGTTAGAAAAAAAATTCTGAAAAGTAAAATAACTCATTAACTCAGTTACTGATAACTGTATTAACATTAGATCACATTTTTGATGTTGTAGCTTTGAATGTAGTGAACATTTTAACTACTTTATACACATTTGAGTATGAAAATGCATCATATCTTATAATCTCAACAAAGGTTTTGTGTACAGTATAAAATATTAACATGCATAGTAACCAGTAATTCAACTGTCAGATAAGTAAAAAATACAATATATCTCACTGAAATGTAGTGGAGTTTAAGTATAAACTAACATAAAATGTGAATACTCCAGTGAAGTACAAATACCTTTAAACATTTATTTAAATAAGGTAGTTTCCACCACTGGAACAGCGCTCCTGCCAAATTAGCATGTTAGCAGCATTATTTAAGTAATTATTTGAAACTGAACTGAGAAACAACTGAGAAAGGTAGCTGTTTGTCTTGTGCCGCTAATGACAGCTGTCATGCTTTTGTACTGTACTACTATAAGACTACTTAAGTACCATGGAGAAGAGCCTGGAATATACCCATTTTTTTAAATTGTTGGCAGTCAAGACACTTGTTGAGCCATGTAGTAGCCTTAGTTTGGTACTTTTTGTGGTATTTAACCAAAATAAGTACCTAATGAGTTGACATTCATGTCCCTATCAACAGTGACATTTCACTTTCTTTGTATAGCACAATACATACATATGTACAACACATACTGGGGGCAGGCAGAGTCCAGCAGATCTGGGCTAAAAATAGACTGCTACATGCCAGGTGTGTCACTCAGGACAAATCGAGAGCCGTGGTCTCACATATGTAGTGCCGTTTGCCACCACAAATAATGTCATCCCAGGAGTTTAACCAGTTCTCCTCTGTGGTGCTTCTCGGTGGCACAATGGCAACACAGTCCTGCCCCGCCATGCTTTTGTCCCACCAGGCCATGGCGTTGTTTGGCTCCAGAGGCCTCCAGTAAATTAAATCTGGGTGGGGTCTTTTGCCATTGACCCAGAGGTGGGTGCCCTCCTTCACCATGTCCTGCAACCCAATCCACGCTGAATGGAATGCTTCTTGAGGATGCTGCTGTACAAACTGAAAAGTCAGGGTGGTCAAGAACACCTGGTCATCTTCACTCAGAACAACAGCCAGGTCACCCCCAACTTTTATACACTCCCTGCGAGCATTTTCCCACTTCATCGTTTTACTGGACAAGAAGAAGCAACGTGAAGCATGCTCGACCCAACCAGGCAGGCAGCGTGAGCACTCCAGTGTGTTCCTGTTGCAGAAATTCCAGAGGAAGGTCAGTTTGTCAGAGAAAAGGATTGAACGCTGGTGTTGATTGTCTGCTTTCAGCTGCATAGAGGTTTGCTGTTCATTGTCCAACAGCAAGCTCAACCGTTTATTTTCTGCAGATGCCAGGGTGATGTTGCGCAGTGAGTCGTTCAGCAGCACATTCAGGTGTCTTTTCTCCTCTTCTACAAGGTTCCACTTTTGCAGGGTTGAATCTAGAAGCACATTCAGTTCTTTACACTTCGCTTGCAACTGGGTTTTTTCGTGTGACGTATTCTTTGAGAGCTGGCTCAGCCGTGTTTTTTCAGCTGACATTAGGGTGAAGTTGTACATTGTTGCATTTAGCAGCCGCGTCAGTCGGTGGTTCTCATTTCCCAGGAAGATGAAGTTTTCATAAGTGGAGTTCAGAAGTTGCTTCAGCTCATTTTTTTCTATTTGCATCTGCTTGGAGGTTTGCTGTTCATCATCTAACAGCAAGTTCAAACGTTCATTTTCTGCAGACCCCAGGGCGATGTTGCGCAGTGAGTCATTCAGCAGCACATTCAGGTGTCTTTTCTCCTCTTCTACAAGGTTCCAGTTTTGCAGGGTTGAATTCAGAAGCACATTCAGTTCTTTACACTTCGCTTGCAACTGTGTTTTTTCATGCAATATATTCTTTGAAAGCAGGCTCAGCTGTGTTTTTTCAGCTGACAGCAAGGTGAAGTTGTACATTGTCGTATTTAGCAGCAGCGTCAGTCGGTGGTTCTCATTTCCCAGGAAGGTAGAGTTTTGATAAGTGGAGTTCAGAAGTTGCTTCAGCTCATTGTTTTTTATTTGCAGCTGCATAGAGTTTTGCTGTTCATCATCTAACAGCAAGTTCAACCGTTCATTTTCTGCAGACCCCAAGGTGTTGATGCGCAGCAAGTCGTTCAGACGCACATTCAGTTGTCTGTTCTCCTCTTTTTCAAGGGTCCAGTTTTGCAGGGTTGAATTTAGAAGCACATTCAGTACTTTGCTCTCCATCTCCATCTGTGTTTTTTCACGTGTTGTATTCTTCAAGAGTAGGCTCAGCTGTGTTTTTTCAGCTGACAGCAAGGTGAAGTTGTACAGTGTTGCATTTAGCAGCAGCGTCAGTCGGTGGTTCTCATTTCCCAGGAAGGTGAAGTTTTCATAAGTGGAGTTCAGAAGTTGCTTCAGCTCATTTCTTTCTTTTTGCAGTTGCATAGAGGTTTGCTGTTCATCATCTAATAGCAAGTTCAACCGTTCATTTTCTGCAGACCCCAGGGTGATGTTGCGTAGCGACTCGTTCAGCAGCACGTTCAGTTGTCTTTTCTCCTCTTCTACAAGGGTCCACTTTTGCAGGGTTGAATTCAGAAGCACATTCAGTTCTTTACACCTCGCTTGCAACTGGGTTTTTTCATGCAATGTATTCTTTGAGAGCAGGCTCAGCCGTGTTTTTTCAGCTGACAGCAAGGTGAAGTTGTACATTGTTGCATTTAGCAGCCGCGTCAGTCGGTGGTTCTCATTTCCCAGGAAGATGAAGTTTTCATAAGTGGAGTTCAGAAGTTGCCTCAGCTTGTTTTTTTCTATTTGCATCTGCTTGGAGGTTTGCTGTTCATCATCTAACAGCAAGTTCAACCGTTCATTTTCTGCAGACCCCAGGGTGATGTTGCGCAGTGAGTCGTTCAGCAGCACATTCAGTTGTCTTTTCTCCTCTTCTACAAGGTTCCAGTTTTGCAGGGTTGAATTCAGAAGCACATTCAGTTCTTTATTCTTCGCTTGCAACTGTATTTTTTCATGCAATGTATTCTTCGAGAGCAGGCTCAGCTGTGTTTTTTCAGCTGACAGCAAGGTGAAGTTGTACAGTGTTGCATTTAGCAGCAGCGTCAGTCGGTGGTTCTCATTTCCCAGGAAGGTGCAGTTTTGATAAGTGGAGTTCAGAAGTTGCTTCAGCTCATTGTTTTTTATTTGCAGCTGCATAGAGGTTTTCTGCTCATCATCTAACAGCAAGTTCAAACGTTCATTTTCTGCAGACCCCAGAGTGATGTTGCGCAGTAAGTCTTTCAGGCGTACGTTCAGTTGTCTGTTCTCCTCTTCAGCAAGGGTCCAGTTTTGCAGGGTTGAATTTGGAAGTACATTTAGCTCTTTACATTCTACCTGCAACTGTGTTTTTTTGCGTGTTGTATTCTTCAAGAGCAGGCTCAGCCGTGTTTTTTCAGCTGACAGCAGGGTGAAGTTGTTCAGTGTTGCATTTAGCAGCAGCTTCAGTCGGTGATTCTCATTTCCCAGGAAGGTGCAGTTTTGATAAGTGGAGTTCAGAAGTTGCTTCAGCTTGTTTTTTTCTATTTGCAGCTGCTTGGAGGTTTGCTGTTCATCATCTAACAGCAAGTTCAACCGTTCATTTTCTGCAGACCCCAGGGTGATGTTGCGCAGTGAGTCGTTCAGCAGCACATTCAGTTGTCTTTTCTCCTCTTCTACAAGGGTCCAGTTTTGCAGGGTTGAATTCAGAAGCACATTCAGTTCTTTACACTTCGCTTGCAACTGTGTTTTTTCATGCAATGTATTCTTCGAGAGCAGGCTCAGCTGTGTTTTTTCAGCTGTCAGCAAGGTGAAGTTGTACAGTGTTGCATTTAGCAGCCGCGTCAGTCGGTGGTTCTCATTTCCCAGGAAGGTGCAGTTTTCATAAGTGGAGTTCAGAAGTTGCTTCAGCTTGTTTTTTTCTATTTGCAGCTGCTTGGAGGTTTGCTGTTCATCATCTAACAGTAAGTTCAACCGTTCATTTTCAGCAGACCCCAGGGTGATGTTGTGCAGTAAGTCGTTCAGGCGTACGTTCAGTTGTCTGTTCTTTTCTACAAGGGTCCAGTTTTGTAGGCTTGAATTTAGAAGCACATTCACTTCTTTGCTCTCCATCTGCAACTGTGTTTTTTCACGCGTTGTATTCTTCAAGAGCAGACTCAGCTGTGTTTTTTCAGCTGTCAGCAAGGTGAAATTGTACAGTGTTGCATTTAGCAGCAGCGTCAGTCGGTGCTTCTCATTTCCCAGGAAGGTGCAGTTTTCATAAGTGGAGTTCAGAAGTTGCTTCAGCTCATTTCTTTCTATTTGCAGCTGCATAGAGGTTTGCTGTACATCATCTAACAGCAAGTTCAACCGTTCATTTTCTGCAGACCCCAGGGTTATGATGCCCATCAAGTCGTTAAGACGTACGTTCAGTTGTCTGTTCTCCTCTTCTATAAGGGTCCAGTTTTGCAGGGTTGAGTTTGGAAGCAAATTCAGCTCTTCACACTCTACTTGCAACTGTGTTTTTTCATTCAGTGTGTTCTTCAAGAGTAGGCTCAGCTGTGTTTTTTCAGCTGTCAGCAAAGTGAAGTTGTTCATTGTGGCATTTAGCAGCAGTGTCAGTTGGTGGTTCTCATTTCCCAGGAGGGTGCACATTTGATAAGTGGAGCTCAGAAGATGCTTCAGCTCATTGTTTTCTGTTTGCTGCTGCTTGGAGGTTTGATGTTCATTGTCCAACAGCAAGCTTAACCGTTTATTTTCTGCAGATGCCAGGGTGATGATGCGCAGCGATTCGTTCAGTAGCACGTTCAGATGTGTGTCCTCACCTACAAGGGTCCAGTTTTGCAGAGTTGAATTTAGAAGCACAATCAGCTCTTTGCTCTCTACTTGCAACTGTGTTTTTTCGTGCGATGTATTCCTCGAGAGCAGGCTCAGCTGTGTCCTTTCAGCTGTCAGCAAGGTGAGGTTGTACAGTGTGGCATTTAGCAGCAGCGTCAGTCGGTGCTTCTCATTTCCCAGGAAGGTGCAGTTTTCATAAGTTGAGCTCAGACGTTGCTTCAGCTCATTGTTTTCAACTTGCAGCTGCATAGAGGTTTGCTGTTCATCATCTAACAGCAAGTTCAACCGTTCATTTTCTGCAGACCCCAGGGTGATGATGCGCAGCAAGTCGTTCTGATGCACTTTCAGTTGTCTGTTTTCCTCTTCTACAAGGGTCCAGTTCTGCAGGCTTGAATTTGGAAGTAAATTCAGCTCTTCACACTCTACTTGCAACTGTGTTTTTTCATTCAGTGTGTTCTTCAAGAGCAGGCTCAGCTGTGTTTTCTCAGCTGACAGCATGTTGAAGTTATTCATTGTGGCATTTAGCAGCAGCTTCAGTCGGTGCTTCTCATTTCCCAGGAAGGTGCAGTTTTCATAAGTGGAGTTCAGAAGTTGCTTCAGCTCATTTCTTTCTATTTGCAGCTGCATAGAGGTTTGCTGTACATCATCTAGGAGAAAGTTCAAACGTTCATTTTCTGCAGACCCCAGGGTTATGATGCCCATCAAGTCGTTCAGACGCTCGTTCAGTTGTCTGTTCTCCTCTTCTACAAGGGTCCAGTTCTGCAGGCTTGAATTTGGAAGTAAATTCAGCTCTTCACACTCTACTTGCAACTGTGTTTTTTCATTCAGTGTGTTCTTCAAGAGCAGGCTCAGCTGTGTTTTCTCAGCTGACAGCATGTTGAAGTTGTACCGTGTAGCATTTAACAGCAGCGTCAGTTGGTGGTTCTCATTTCCCAGGAGGGTGCACATTTGATAAGTGGAGCTCAGAAGTTGCTTCAGCTCATTGTTTTCTGTTTGCTGCTGCATAGAGGTTTGATGTTCATTGTCCAACAGCAAGCTTAACCGTTTATTTTCTGCAGACCCCAAGGTGATGATGCGCAGCGATTCGTTCAGCAGCACGTTCAGATGTGTGTCCTCACCTACAAGGGTCCAGTTTTGCAGAGTTGAATTTAAAAGCACAATGAGCTCTTTGCTCTCCACTTGCAACTGTTTTTTTTCATGTGATGTATTCCTCGAGAGCAGGCTCAGCTGTGTTTTTTCAGCTGTCAGCAAGGTGAGGTTGTACATTGTGGCATTTAGCAGGAGCATCAGTCGGTGCTTCTCATTTCCCAGGAAGGTGACGTTTTCATAAGTTGAGCTCAGACGTTGCTTCAGCTCACTGTTTTCAACTTGCAGCTGCATAGAGGTTTGCTGTTCATCATCTAACAGCAAGTTCAAACGTTCATTTTCTGCAGACCCCAGGGTGATGTTGCGCAGCAAGTCGTTCAGACGCTCGTTCAATTGTCTGTTCTCCTCTTCTACAAGGGTCCAATTTTGCAGGCTTGAATTTGGAAGCACATTCAGCTCTTTACACCCTACTTGCAACTGTGTTTTTTCATTCAGTGTGTTCTTCAAGAGTAGGCTCAGCTGTGTTTTTTCAGCTGTCAGCAAGGTGAAGTTGTTCATTGTGGCATTTAGCAGCAGCATCAGTCGGTGGTTCTCATTTCCCAGGAAGGTAGAGTTTTGACAAGTGGAGTTCAGAATTTGATTCAGCTCACTGTTTTGTAATTGCAGCTGCTTGGAGGTTTGCTGTTCATCATCTAGCAGCAAGCTCAACCGTTTATTTTCTGCAGATGCCAGAGTGATGTTGCGTAGCGACTCGTTCAGCAGCACGTTCAGTTGTCTGTTCTTCTCTTCTGCAAGGTTCCAGTTTTGCAAGGTTGAATTCAGAAGCACATTCAGCTCTTTACTCTCCACCTGCAACTGTGTTTTTTCGTTCACTTTTTTCTTCAAGAGCATGCTCAGCTGTGTTTTCTCAGCTGTCAGCACGTTGAAGTTGTACCGTGTAGCATTTAACAGCAGCGTCAGTTGGTGGTTCTCATTTCCCAGGAGGGTGCACATTTGATAAGTGGAGCTCAGAAGATGCTTCAGCTCATTGTTTTCTGTTTGCTGCTGCTTGGAGGTTTGATGTTCATTGTCCAACAGCGAGCTTAACCGTTTATTTTCTGTAGCTGCCAGGGTGATGATGCGCAGCGACTCTTTCAGCAGCATGTTCAGATGTGTGTCCTCTTCTACAAGGGTCCAGTTTTGCAGAGTTGAATTTAGAAGCACAATCAGCTCTTTGCTCTCCACTTGCAACTGTGTTTTTTCGTGCGATGTATTCCTCGAGAGCAGGCTCAGCTGTGTTTTTTCAGCTGACAGCAAGGTGAGGTTGTACATTGTGGCATTTAGCAGGAGCATCAGTCGGTGCTTCTCATTTCCCAGGAAGGTGACGTTTTCATAAGTGGAGCTCAGACGTTGCTTCAGCTCATTGTTTTCAACTTGCAGCTGCATAGAGGTTTGCTGTTCATCATCTAACAGCAAGTTCAAACGTGCATTTTCTGCAGACCCCAGGGTGATGTTGCGCAGCAAGTCGTTCAGACGCTCGTTCAATTGTCTGTTCTCCTCTTCTACAAGGGTACAGTTTTGCAGGGTTGAATTTGGAAGCACATTCAGCTCTTTACACTCTACTTGCATCTGTGTTTTTTCATTCAGTGTGTTCTTCAAGAGTAGGCTCAGCTGTGTTTTTTCAGCTGTCAGCAAGGTGAAGTTGTTCATTGTGGCATTTAGCAGCAGCATCAGTCGGTGGTTCTCATTTCCCAGGAAGGTAGAGTTTTGACAAGTGGAGTTCAGAATTTGATTCAGCTCACTGTTTTGTAATTGCAGCTGCTTGGAGGTTTGCTGTTCATCATCTAGCAGCAAGCTCAACCGTTTATTTTCTGCAGATGCCAGAGTGATGTTGCGTAGCGACTCGTTCAGCAGCACGTTCAGTTGTCTGTTCTTCTCTTCTGCAAGGTTCCAGTTTTGCAAGGTTGAATTCAAAAGCACATTCAGCTCTTTACTCTCCACCTGCAACTGTGTTTTTTCGTTCACTTTTTTCTTCAAGAGCAGGCTCAGCTGTGTTTTCTCAGCTGTCAGCACGTTGAAGTTGTACCATGTAGCATTTAACAGCAGCGTCAGTTGGTGGTTCTCATTTCCCAGGAGGGTGCACATTTGATAAGTGGAGCTCAGAAGTTGCTTCAGCTCATTGTTTTCTGTTTGCTGCTGCTTGGAGGTTTGATGTTCATTGTCCAACAGCGAGCTTAACCGTTTATTTTCTGTGGCTGCCAGGGTGATGATGCGCAGCGACTCGTTCAGCAGCACGTTCAGATGTGTGTCCTCACCTACAAGGGTCCAGTTTTGCAGAGTTGAATTTAGAAGCACAATCAGCTCTTTGCTCTCCACTTGCAACTGTGTTTTTTCGTGCGATGTATTCCTCGAGAGCAGGCTCAGCTGTGTTTTTTCAGCTGTCAGCAAGGTGAGGTTGTACATTGTGGCATTTAGCAGGAGCATCAGTCGGTGCTTCTCATTTCCCAGGAAGGTGACGTTTTCATAAGTTGAGCTCAGACGTTGCTTCAGCTCACTGTTTTCAACTTGCAGCTGCATAGAGGTTTGCTGTTCATCATCTAACAGCAAGTTCAAACGTTCATTTTCTGCAGACCCCAGGGTGATGTTGCGCAGCAAGTCGTTCAGACGCTCGTTCAATTGTCTGTTCTCCTCTTCTACAAGGGTCCAATTTTGCAGGCTTGAATTTGGAAGCACATTCAGCTCTTTACACTCTACTTGCAACTGTGTTTTTTCATTCAGTGTGTTCTTCAAGAGTAGGCTCAGCTGTGTTTTTTCAGCTGTCAGCAAGGTGAAGTTGTTCATTGTGGCATTTAGCAGCAGCATCAGTCGGTGGTTCTCATTTCCCAGGAAGGTAGAGTTTTGACAAGTGGAGTTCAGAATTTGATTCAGTTCACTGTTTTGTAATTGCAGCTGCTTGGAGGTTTGCTGTTCATCATCTAGCAGCAAGCTCAACCGTTTATTTTCTGCAGATGCCAGAGTGATGTTGTGTAGCGACTCGTTCAGCAGCACGTTCAGTTGTCTGTTCTTCTCTTCTGCAAGGTTCCAGTTTTGCAAGGTTGAATTCAGAAGCACATTCAGCTCTTTACTCTCCACCTGCAACTGTGTTTTTTCGTTCACTTTTTTCTTCAAGAGCAGGCTCAGCTGTGTTTTCTCAGCTGTCAGCACGTTGAAGTTGTACCATGTAGCATTTAACAGCAGCGTCAGTTGGTGGTTCTCATTTCCCAGGAGGGTGCACATTTGATAAGTGGAGCTCAGAAGTTGCTTCAGCTCATTGTTTTCTGTTTGCTGCTGCTTGGAGGTTTGATGTTCATTGTCCAACAGCGAGCTTAACCGTTTATTTTCTGTAGCTGCCAGGGTGATGATGCGCAGCGACTCGTTCAGCAGCACGTTCAGATGTGTGTCCTCTTCTACAAGGGTCCAGTTTTGCAGAGTTGAATTTAGAAGCACAATCAGCTCTTTGCTCTCCACTTGCAACTGTGTTTTTTCGTGCGATGTATTCCTCGAGAGCAGGCTCAGCTGTGTCCTTTCAGCTGTCAGCAAGGTGAGGTTGTACATTGTGGCATTTAGCAGGAGCATCAGTCGGTGCTTCTCATTTCCAAGGAAGGTGACGTTTTCATAAGTTGAGCTCAGACGTTGCTTCAGCTCATTGTTTTCAACTTGCAGCTGCATAGAGGTTTGCTGTTCATCATCTAACAGCGAGTTCAAACGTGCATTTTCTGCAGACCCCAGGGTGTTGATGCGCAGCAAGTCGTTCTGATGCACTTTCAGTTGTCTGTTCTCCTCTTCTACAAGGGTACAGTTTTGCAGGGTTGAATTTGGAAGCACATTCAGCTCTTTACACCCTACTTGCAACTGTGTTTTTTCATTCAGTGTGTTCTTCAAGAGTAGGCTCAGCTGAGTTTTTTCAGCTGTCAGCAAGGTGAAGTTGTTCATTGTGGCATTTAGCAGCAGCATCAGTCGGTGGTTCTCATTTCCCAGGAAGGTAGAGTTTTGACAAGTGGAGTTCAGAATTTGATTCAGCTCACTGTTTTGTAATTGCAGCTGCTTGGAGGTTTGCTGTTCATCATCTAGCAGCAAGCTCAACCGTTTATTTTCTGCAGATGCCAGAGTGATGTTGCGTAGCGACTCGTTCAGCAGCACGTTCAGTTGTCTGTTCTTCTCTTCTGCAAGGTTCCAGTTTTGCAAGGTTGAATTCAGAAGCACATTCAGCTCTTTACTCTCCACCTGCAACTGTGTTTTTTCGTTCACTTTTTTCTTCAAGAGCAGGCTCAGCTGTGTTTTCTCAGCTGTCAGCACGTTGAAGTTGTACCATGTAGCATTTAACAGCAGCGTCAGTTGGTGGTTCTCATTTCCCAGGAGGGTGCACATTTGATAAGTGGAGCTCAGAAGTTGCTTCAGCTCATTGTTTTCTGTTTGCTGCTGCTTGGAGGTTTGATGTTCATTGTCCAACAGCGAGCTTAACCGTTTATTTTCTGTGGCTGCCAGGGTGATGATGCGCAGCGACTCGTTCAGCAGCACGTTCAGATGTGTGTCCTCTTCTACAAGGGTCCAGTTTTGCAGAGTTGAATTTAGAAGCACAATCAGCTCTTTGCTCTCCACTTGCAACTGTGTTTTTTCGTGCGATGTATTCCTCGAGAGCAGGCTCAGCTGTGTTTTTTCAGCTGTCAGCAAGGTGAGGTTGTACATTGTGGCATTTAGCAGCAGCATCAGTCGGTGCTTCTCATTTTCCAGGAAGGTGACGTTTTCATAAGTTGAGCTCAGACGTTGCTTCAGCTCATTGTTTTCAACTTGTAGCTGCATAGAGGTTTGCTGTTCATCATCTAACAGCAAGTTCAAACGTGCATTTTCTGCAGACCCCAGGGTGTTGATGCGCAGCAAGTCGTTCAGACGCACGTTCAATTGTCTGTTCTTCTCTTCTACAAGGGTCCAATTTTGCAGGCTTGAATTTGGAAGCACATTCAGCTCTTTACACCCTACTTGCAACTGTGTTTTTTCATTCAGTGTATTCTTCAAGAGCAGGCTCAGCTGTGTTTTCTCAGCTGTCAGCACGTTGAAGTTGTACCGTGTAGCATTTAACAGCAGCGTCAGTTGGTGGTTCTCATTTCCCAGGAGGGTGCACATTTGATAAGTGGAGCTCAGAATTTGCTTCAGCTCATTGTTTTCTGTTTGCTGCTGCTTGGAGGTTTGATGGTCATTGTCCAACAGCGAGCTTAACCGTTTATTTTCTGTAGCTGCCAGGGTGATGATGCGCAGCGACTCGTTCAGCAGCATGTTCAGATGTGTGTCCTCTTCTACAAGGTTCCAGTTTTGCAGGGTTGAATTTAGAAGCACAATCAGCTCTTTGCTCTCCACTTGCAACTGTGTTTTTTCGTGCGATGTATTCTTTGAGAGCAAGCTCAGCTGTGTTTTCTCAGCTGACAGCAAGGTGAGTTTGTACAGTGTGGCATTTAGCAGCAGTGCCACTTGGTGGTTCTCATTTCCCAGGAAGGTGCAGTTTTGATAAGTTGAGCTCAGGAGTTGCTTCAGCTCATTGTTTTCTATTTGCAGCTGCTTGGTGTTGTCCCATGCCATGAATATCTCTTCTCTCATGAGCTGTATTTCTGCTGTCAGACTTTGCTCTTTATTTATCTTGGTGAAGAGGAGGGCCGTCACAACACAAAAAAGCACCATCAAAACGACTATCAAAATAGCTTGCCAACTGGATCGCAGTCTCTTCATGCAGTTGTTTTGAGTCTCTCCTCTTCCTACTTCATCTTGAGCTTCGGTGGAAATTTTTGTTGGTTCCTCATCAGAGTTTTCACTTGCAAAACTAAGACAGAAAAAAAAGAAAAGGGATCAAGAAATGTCACCATAAACAAGAGGTTCTAAATACACGCTGTCAACATTTCAACAACAAAATGTATGTTGTCTAAATCCATGTATCTTTCATTATCAGTTAAATACCAGGCAAGTCACCTGTATTATCTGAATTATTTGCAGACAGGGTGGATAGTGTGCAAATACCACTCTAGTTGGGTACAGGTGCAGAAAAAAACAACATACAAAGGAATAGGACAGGTTATCTGTGACTTCTCCTTTTTCCTTGACACCTGAATTCCTCACCTACAGAACTGATGGGACTCAAACACTTTATACGGTACGTTTGACCATTATATTAGTTATTTAATCACCATACATAGCATTTACTGTACATGTTCTTTTATGAAATTAAGGTCATGTGTGAAATAATATCATATGGTTTTATACAAAAAGTACATTTCCATCCACTAAAATGCTTTCATATTTCACTAGGATTGGATTGCATTTTATTGTCAGAGTTCTGTAAAAATTTGTCTTGAGCAAAGAAAACTTATGATTTTCTGTAACGTTACTCCCCTTCACATCTATACTGCTACGTTACATCAAACACTCAGATAGTTGGTTGGTACTATCACACTACATTCCCACCCAAACTACCTCAGCCTGCGGCAACAGTACATCCAAAAATACAAGAAAATATGATTTTTTAAATCATTTTAAAAACCACCAACGGTCAGCGCCAACTTCAAAACTCCCATATTACCTCACTTGAACCGCCTCAGTGTCATTCATGGCTGCTGTGTTACTGTGGTTTTCCTCTGGATTTTCTGTTTTTCCTAAAGTGCTGTCCATGTTTTGTTTTTGTTTGTTTTTTACGAGCTGCTACTTTAGACATAGACGGGTTTTAAAGCACAACCAAGACTGACCAAAGCAAGAAACTACGTTAGCTAACTTTTGGCACACAAACTCCTGTCTAATTGTCAACCCTCGGTTACCATGGCAACCCCTCTGCGCACTGGAGGTCACGTTGTTTATACGCTCGCGTTAGCTGCGTGGTGGAAATGCATCGTTTCTTCATCACATAATGGTATAGAAACTAGTGAAAATGGGAAAGTGAGAGATTTAGACCACATGTGGCATACTACGTATAGTCCATCCTCCGGTGCTGCTCCCTCCTACCGCCAATCCAGCGGAAAGGACTCCTCGGGAAAGGCGCTCAGCCTTGAGAAAGTGTCTAACCTCCGCAAAAATTCTGCAAAAAGGAGCTTTATTCACAGCTGGTGAGTAGTACTCTTGGCTTTAATGCGTTGTCACTAAAGATGAAACACTTGCATGCATATGTTGCTTGTTTGTGAAGATGCTAACTGTTGTGTGCCCACATGCCAAGTAACTTAACGTTAAGCTAACTAACTAGCTAGTTACATTACTAGCTTGTCAGTTACATTTACTCAAGTACTCTAGTCTACTTAAGTACAAATTTGAGCAGTGGTGGTAGAAGTATTTTGATCCTTTACTTAAGTAAAAGTACCAATACAGCAATGTAAAAATACTCAATTACAAGTAAAAGTCTGGTATGAAAAATCCTATCAAAGTAAAAGTACATAAGTATTAGCAGCAAAATGTACTTAAAGTATTAAAGTAAATGTACTAGCCTATAACTTAATACCATAGTTACAATCAGCTCAGCCTTGACCAACTACAACAATAACAGTAATATATAATACTCAAAATTGCAGAATTGTTAGCATTTTTTACATTTGGTACATTGTTGCTAATAATACTTAATATATATTTTTACTTCAGTGTCATTTTCAATGCAGAACTTTTACTTGTAACTGAGTATCTTTTTATATTGCAGTATTGAGACCTTTTTTTTCTTTTTAAAAAAAAGTAAAACACCTGAATGCTTCCTCCACCACCGAAAATCCCCCCCGAACCCTCAATGTAAATGACAGGCGCCAAAATCCACAGGGTGTCCACACAGTCATTTTGTGCAAAAATGCATTCAAAAGCTATAGCTGTTGAATGTAGTGAACATTTTAACTACTTTATACACATTTGAGTATGAAAATGCATCATATCTTATAATCTCAACAAAGGTTTTGTGTACAGTATAAAATCTTAACATGCACAGTAACCAGTAACTCAACTGTCAGATAAGTAAAAAGTAAAATGTATCTCACTGAAATGTAGTGGAGTTTAAGTATAAAGTAACATAAAATGTGAATACTTAAGTGAAGTACAAATACCGTTAAAAACATTTATTTAAATACAGTACTTTCCACCACTGGAGCAGCGCTCCTGCCAAATTTTAGCACGTTAGCAGCATTATTTAAGTGAAACAACTGAGAAAGGTAGCTGTTTGTCTTGTGCCGCTAATGACAGCTGTCATGCTTTTGTACTGTACTACTATATGACAACTGAAGTACCATGGAGAAGAGCCTGGAATATACCCATTTTTGAAATTGTTGGCAGTCAAGTCACTTGTTGAGCCATGTAGTAGCCGTAGTTTGGTACTTATTGTGGTATTTTACCACAATAAGTACCTAATGAGTTGACAGTCATGTCCCTATCAACAATGACATTTCACTTTCTTTGTATAGCACAATACATACATATGTACAACACATACTGGGGGCAGGCAGAGTCCAGCAGATCTGGGATAAAAATAGACTGCTACATGCCAGGTGTGTCATTCAGGACAAATCGAGAGCTGTGGTCTCACACAGGTAGTGCCGTTCGCCACCACAAATAATGTCATCCCAGGAGTTAAACCAGTTCTCCTCTGTGGTGCTGCTTGGCGGCACAATTACAACACAGTCCTGCCCCGCCATGCTGTTGTCCCACCAGGCCATGGCGTTGTTTGGCTCCAGAGGCCTCCAGTAAATTAAATCTGGGTGGGGAGTTTTGCCATTGACCCAGAGGTGGGTGCCCTCCTTCACCATGTCCTGCAACCCGATCCACGCCGAATGGAATTCTTCTTCAGGATGCTGCTGTGCAAACTGAAAAGTCAGGGTGGTCAAGAACACCTGGTCATCTTCACTCAGAACAACAGCCAGGTCACCCCCGATTTTTATACACTCCCTGCGAGCATCTTCCCACTTCATCGTTTTATTGGACAAGAAGAAGCAGCGTGAAGCATGCTCGACCCAACCAGGCAGGCAGCGTGAGCACTCCAGTGTGTTCCTGTCGCAGAAATTCCAGAGGAAGGTCAGTTTGTCAGAGAAAAGGATTGAACGCTGGTGTTGATTGTCTGCTTTCAGCTGCATAGAGGTTTGCTGTTCATTGTCCAACAGCAAGCTCAACTGTTTATTTTCTGCAGATGCCAGGGTGATGTTGCGCAGTGAGTCGTTCAGCAGCACGTTCAGTTGTCTTTTCTCCTCTTCTACCACGTTCCACTTTTGCACGCTTGAATTCAGAAGCACATTCAGTTCTTTACACTTTGCTTGCAACTGTGTTTTTTCACTCGATGTATTCTTCGAGAGCAGGCTCAGCTGTGTTTTTTCAGCTGACAGCAGGGTGAGGTCGTACATTGTGGCATTTAGAAGTAGCTTCAGTCGGTGGTTCTCATTTCCCAGGAGGGTGCACATTTGATAAGTGGAGCTCAGAATTTGCTTCAGCTCATTGTTTTCTGTTTGCTGCTGCTTGGAGGTTTGATGGTCATTGTCCAACAGCAAGCTTAACTGTTTATTTTCTGTAGCTGCCAGGGTGATGATGCGCAGCGACTCGTTCAGCAGCACGTTCAGTTGTGTGTCCTCTTCTACAAGGTTCCAGTTTTGCAGGGTTGAATTTAGAAGCACAATCAGCTCTTTGCTCTCCACTTGCAACTGCGTTTTTTCGTGCGATGTATTCTTTGAGAGCAAGCTCAGCTGTGTTTTCTCAGCTGACAGCACGGTGAGTTTGTACAGTGTGGCATTTAGCAGCAGTGCCACTTGGTGGTTCTCATTTCCCAGGAAGGTGCAGTTTTGATAAGTTGAGCTCAGAAGTTGCTTCAGCTCATTGCTTTCTATTTGCAGCTGCCTGGTGTTGTTCCATGCCATGAATATCTCTTCTCTCATGAGCTGTATTTCTGCTGTCAGACTTTGCTCTTTATTTATCTTGGTGAAGAGGAGGGCCGTCACAACACAAAAAAGCACTATCAAAACCACAATCAAAATAGCTTGCCAACTGGATCGCAGTCTCTTCATGCAGTTGTTTTGAGTCTCTCCTCTTCCTACTTCATCTTGACCTTCTGTGGAAATTTTTGTTGGTTCCTCATCAGAGTTTTCACCTGCAAAACTAAGAGACAAAAAAAGAAAAGGGATCAAGAAATGTCACCATAAACAAGAGGTTCTAAATACACGCTGTCAACATTTCAACAACAAAATATATGTTGTCTAAATCCATGTATCTTTCATTATCAGTTAAATACCAGGCAAGTCACCTGTAGCATCTGAATTACTTGCAGACAGGGTGGATTGTGTGCAAATACCACTCTAGTTGGGTACAGGTGCAGAAAAAAAACAACATACAAAGGAATAGGACAGGTTATCTGTGACGTCTCCTTTTTCCTTGACACCTGAATTCCTCACCTACAGAACTGATGGGACTCAAACACTTTATACGGTACGTTTGACCATTATATTAGTTATTTAATCACCATACATAGCATTTACTGTACATGTTATGAAATTAAGGTCATGTGTGAAATAATATCATATGGTTTTATACAAAAAGTACATTTCCATCCACTAAAATGTTTTCATATTTCACTTGGATTACATTGCATTTTATTGTCAGAGTTAAAGTAAAATTTGTCTTGAGCAAAGAAAACTCGTGATTTTCTGTAACGTTACTCCCCTTCACATCTATACTGCTACGTTACATCAAACACTCAGGTAGTTGGTTGGTACTATCACACGATATTCCCACCCAAACTACCTCGTCCTACGGTAACAGTACATCCAAAATACGAGAAAGAAAATATAAATTTTTTAAATCAAACATTTTAAAAACCACCAACGGTCAGCGCCAACTCCAAAACTCCCATATTACCTCACTTGAATCGCCTCAGTGTCATTCATGGCTGCTCTGTTACTGTGGTTTTCCTCTGGATTTTCTGTTTTTCCTCAAGTGTTGTCCTTGTTTTGTTTTTGTTTTTTACGAGCTGCTACTTAAAACATAGACGGGTTTTAAAGCACAACCAAGACTGACCAAAGCAAGAAACTACGTTAGCTAACGTTTGGCACACAAACTCTTGAGTCTCAATCCCCGGTTACCATGGCAACCCCTCTGCGTACTGAATATCACGCGGCGAGGTCACGTAGTTCACACGTTAGCGTTATTTGCGTGGTGAAAATGCATCGTTTCTTCATCACATAATGGTACAGAAACTAGTGAAAATGAGAAAGTGGGAGATTTAGACCACATGTGGCATACTACGTATAGTCCATCCTCCGGTGCTGCTCACTCCTACCGCCAGTCCAGGGGAAAGGACACCTCGGGAAAGGCGCTCAGCCTTGAAAAAGTGGCTAACTCCCGCAAAATTTCCGCAAAAAGGAGCTTTATTCACAGCTGGTTAGTAGTAATCTTGGCTTTAATGCTTTGTCACTAAAGACAAAACACTTGCACGTATATGTTGCTTGTTTGCGAGGATACAAATTGTTGTGTGCCCACATGCCAAGTAACTTAACGTTAGGCTAACTAACTAGCTAGTTACATTACTAGCTAATGAGTTAAATTTAACGTTACTCAAGTGACGTTACTCTAGCCTACTTAAGTACTAATTTGAGCAGTGGTGGTAGAAGTATCCAGATCCTTTACTTAAGTAAAAGTACCAATACAGCAATGTAAAAATACTCCATTACAAGTTAAAGTCTGGTATGAAAAATCCTACTAAAGTAATAGTGCATAAGCATTATTAGCAGCAAAATGTACTTAAAGTATTAAAGTAAAAGTACTACCCTATAACTTAATGCCATAGTTACAATGAGCTCCGCCTTGACCCACTACAACAGTAACAGTAATATATAATACTCATAATTTGCAGAATTGTGAGTATTTTTGTGTTTGGTGCATTGTTGCTAATAATACTTAACATATATTTTTTACTTAAGTGACATTTTCAATGCTGAACTTTTACTTATAGTGGAGTATTTTTATACTGCAGTATTGCTACCTTTTTTTTTTTTTTTTTTTTTTTTTTTTTACAATTAAAACACCTGAATGCTTCCCCCACCACTGAAACCCCCCCAACCCCTAGTGTAAGTTATGGGGGCCAAATTCCACAGCATGCCCACACAGTCATTTTGTGCAAAAATGCATTTAAAGGTTTATCTGAAGCTTATATGAGGCTTCAGCAGTCTGAGTTAGTCATATCAAGTGACTATCTTCCACATTTACAGTCTTTTTAACATCAAATTCCCTCTTTGTGTTTCCTCGGACAGTGTTTCCCTGTTGAGCTGCAGTGGAAGTAACGTAACAAAAAGAGGGAATTTGGTACTATAACATTGAAAGATATCTACTTGATTTGTTAAGACAGCTGAAACTTCAATTCAGCTTCAGATAAACAAAAATACATTTTTGCACAGAAGGAGGACTTTGGATTTTGTCCCCCATCACTTACATTGTAAGTATATTATAAAGCGATCTTCTAATGATCAGTATGAACAGGAGGAATGATTTATGGCAAGAAAAACCTATTTCAATGTTTATTGGGGCACCTGACTGTTAAGACTGAATTGAAAAATTATGAACCCACCCTTTAAGGCAGAAGACTAATTTTTGGAAATGATCTTTCCATGTTTCCATGTCCATGTTTGTTTTTGCATTTGATTTTTACTTGCAGAGGCAGGTTTGGATTTAGCCCTGCCACCTAAATGCTACAATAAATCGAACAAGCTTGCAGCCACCAGTTATGAGATACAGTATGTCAGACATGCTGTTTTGATGCTAAAATCCATGATTTCATCCATCTGAGAGGGAAGTTAATTGGTATCCAATTAAATCCCAAAGCTAATTTTGCTACACTCTAACATTCCCTTGATTATTGTTTTGTTGTCACAGTTAAGGCCACAGGCATCAACTTCATTGTTAAGCTCTATTATAAAAGAAAAAAACACATTATGTGTAACAGCAGTCACACACATGGAAGTCACTTTTAGGTGTAAATTGTCAATTTCAGACTTCAGGACTTGATATACAGTTTCATGTTTATTAAAATTGGACGGATTTACAGTTTGTACACTCCATCCACATTGGCATTGATTTAGAAAGCAACAAACAGGTACAAATGCAGTATATACATACCAGTATACATATATTTATGAAATACAATAGCTTTTTTTTTCACACAACTGTACTGTATTTTTTTAAATTATCGTAGGTCATGATGGTCAGGGGGGTGTGGGGGCTTTTTAAGCAAGCTACACTTAAATAGTTCAGAAAGATGCTGTGCATTAAGCTGTGAATTTCTGTCATGGAAAGTGAGTCAAACCTACAGTATCTACAATATTCTGATCTCCATGTTAGAAAAATAGTCCCACGTTTGCGCAAAGTTCCCTACAGAAATGGGTTGTGATTACAGAAGGCTAGCATCAACAGCACAGGCACCAGAGAACCAAGCAAGACCCACAACAGTGATGTGTTTAGTTTGGACAATTGGGGATTAGCTCCAAATAAACAATTGAGGAGACACACTTCTCTGATCTTTTGGTTTTTGTTGTGTTAAAAAAATCAAGTCCATGAAAGTTTGATTTGGGAATCCTGACCATTTTTCTCTGTCAGAACCAGTTTGGATGAATATCTTTTACAGGATGCAAGCCTTCTGATATTAGAGGAGTTAAGACCGTCAAAAATCACTTAATTTTATAACTGTAAATCATCTTGAATGACAGACAGACAGCAGCACATTTCTAGGACGAATGACAAGTGTTAAATATATAAAAAAAAAACATGGAAGTACACGACAATTGAACTTTATAAAGAGTGCATTCTGTGTATGGCAGCTTTACATAACCACATTTTGATGTTGTCATGGTTTTCTCTAACTCCACAGGGTAACCTGGAATTCATGCACCTTTCGCCACCTTGGGGAGCACAATTTTTCCAAGTGAAGTAGTCTGACATAGTTAAACATAAACCACTTTTTCGCACAGCATCACCTCCAGCAGGTTGAATGTCCCTGATTTCTTTCTCATGTGATTTTTAATACAATTAAGCTACACAAACACATAATGCAACCTGCCATTAGTTATGCCCGTGTGGGAGAAACATTTATAAAGTCCGAGCTGCACTTGATTGTTATCTGACACATACACAAACTTTGGAAATCAGTCACGGACAGAGTGGTGTTCTGAGCTGACAAGCCTGTAAAGAATCGGGCTTTATTAGAACAGAATACTCTAATTTACGTTTCTTTACGTTTTTGAGAGGGTTGTCATGATGAAAAGGTTAAAGCCATAACTCCAGCACTCTGCAGGCAGCAGCTATGAAAGCTTAGATCCATCAAGCCATGAGTTGTTCTTTACCTATCAAAGCAGTGGATGATACAGGATTTGTTTTCTCAGATATCTACAACTTTTTAAAGTTTTTAACAAAACTGCTGTACAATGAC
Organism: Thunnus thynnus; assembly: GCF_963924715.1. NCBI lineage: Eukaryota > Metazoa > Chordata > Actinopteri > Scombriformes > Scombridae > Thunnus > Thunnus thynnus. Next base: position 15,225,982 of record NC_089517.1, read on the forward strand.
TAGTTAATTAATCCTGCCAGACATTATGAGATGACCGTTTTCTTTGACATTTATTACTTTTAGATAATTTTATGTGATCATGGAGTATGATTAAAAAAAAAAAAAAACTTCATCAAACACTTAATTTCCTGCCAAAGCTCTACACCTGTACAGTATGTCTGATGCAACAGTGGATGCGATGAGATTTAAATTTTGACCAGCGTAGATCTGTCTCTATCTGTTTCAACCATGTTATATTAGTGATTGTGTTGCAGTGTGGAAATGGTGGGAGAGAGAAAAAAAAATGTAATAAAATAGTGAAGGTTAGGAGCAGGATTTGTTTTGAACAACTTGCATATTGAAGGTATTCTAAAGAATAACTTCCAAAGAGTTGCATCAGTAAGTCATATCCATTTCATGCTGTTTCAAACATTTTTAAACATTACTGCCATCTAGTGGTTAAATATTCTTTGTGAAATGTGTAAAAAAAAAAAAAAAAAAAAAAAAAAAAAAAGTTAACCAGAGATGGAAATAAGTGAAATTAGTTTTTATAGGAGCCAAATTCCAATTAACTTTATCTTAAAACGCTACTCAAACAAACACCTAAAATGGATTTATGATTATGGGCACTGATGATCCCTCTCAATTTATTTGCTACTCAAAACCAGACAAAAAATATGAAGTTTGATTTCACATGATTTGATGATACTTTACATATCTGTCACTTATTACTGTGCCATAGCATTTACTGTCATGTTTCACAATGTGTCTACGGACGTATTACCAGTAAAAGATGATTACATTGTTTCAGAGGGTCAATCTGATTTCATCCTTGATGCAGTTTGAGTATTGATCTGAATCCCCAGTTACACTTAAGAATGTTTAGCAGGGTTTCATGTAGTGTTTTATACCGACGACACACTGATATAGCCTCTAACCTTGATCACAGGACATTCAAAACCTAATGGGCTTGGATCAAATTGCTGCCAGAAAGTCACCACCTGGAATACAACATTCATTGCTCTCATGGCTAAAGGGAAACAAACAAAGCAGCAGTGAGACCAGATCTCAGAGAGTAAAAGACAGACGTAAAAGACTCAATTTCCATCAGTAAGAGTGAGTCTTTTGTAGTACTTCACATTAAAACCCAACACTGCAATGTGCAAAGTTAGATCAATATTAATACAATACCCATATGAGTTGATTAGACCAGAACCGTAGGAGTGGTAATACTGTTCATGCTTACGAAATATTTGCAGCAGGATTCACATATTGTGTGTCCTGTAGTCCAAGCAGTTTGTCAAATTCAGGTTTAAAACAATACAAGGACAGATACAGTACTGAACCCACAGATAAGCAGAGGAGTCTGTCGTCGATTCATTCTTTGTTAAAATGGATTAAAGGGCAGGGTCACGTAGCTGTTGTTTTTGATATACCTATAAAAACTTACAGTCTGAAAGTGTGGTTTAATTGCAGCACAGGAATAAATAGCTTTCTCCCTTTGCACTCTCTCTCAAACACACACTTTCTCTCTCTTTCTTTCACAAACACACACAGCTTTCTTTGTGTTTCTCATCAACTCCACAGCCAATTCTACTTGGGCAATGGGTGTTCTGTGCTTTTTCTTATCCCCACAGTCCTCAGACAGTCCTGCTTTATTTCGGTGCCTCCGGTCACAGATCACATTGTAGTTTGACGGGTCAAGTCTCACGTATGGTTGCTGCTATTAGTTAACTGTCTCTTTGTGGGAGAGTCTCTTACTCTCTGGGCGACACAGTGAGTATGGACAGGCACTCCACCTGGCAGGCACACCACGTCGGGCTCACTGAAGGTGTTGTGGCACAGGTGGCATCCCTTCTTCTCAGACACAAAGATTGGTTTCTTCCGCTCTTTCAACTGGAGGAGGAAACACGTACATCAGCATAGACTTACAATGAGCTCAATTCAGTGACTATGAGATACATTCAAGCCAGTACAGACATTAAACTTCTGTGAGAAAAAAGAATAATCAATCAATATGGTTAAGAAAATAGATGTAACCTGCTTAACATATGTTAATACAAACAATATTTGCCCCTCTCATTACAGAATTTCAAGAGATAATTGACAGGGAGGCCCTATTTCTCCGATATGAATTATTTTATTTATAGAAGCAGTGTGACTGCCTAAAATTAAAATTTAACTCAGTTTAAAGCAGTATTTGGCTGTAGTAAGACAGGCAGAAGACAATATACATCACTCCCTCCAATTATGTTGATTGTTTTGAGAAATTTTGTTATTTATATTTATAAAATAAATTAGATGACTTTGTGTAATGATTCCACTCCTTCCTCCACCTAATTATTGGGACATACTAGATTGTTTTATGTCTTAGGTTATATAACAAAGGTTCAAACCCTAAGTTGATTAGTTTAGACAAGTTTACATTTTTGAGACTTGAAAGTTTAAGACTTTAGAGAGGCTGTCGAGCTTCAGTTAAGGGCTGCAACTAACTATATTTTTCACTGTCAATTCATCTACCAATTATTTTCTCAATTAAATGTTTATACAAAGTCAGCAAATGTTGGAAATGCCTGTAATGTTATAATAATAATGTCATATATGACAAAGAGAGGCATTAAATCTCCACATTTATTTTTTTCGTTTATTAGTTTTCCACATTGAAGCTGAAACCAGTGAATGTCAAAATAACAAATCAATTGATTATTAAAATGGTTGCTAATTGATTTTCTGTTAGTTGTCCAATCATTTCATCTACTAATCGGTCCAACTCTACTTTAATTACTCATTAATTCATTTATTTACTGAGGATTGTTCTAGAGAAATACTAAGAGAGATTTAACTACACCAGTACTTTAAAATAAGTAGTCATTTGTGTTGCTATTATCATTATTATAGCTGTTACTGCTTTGTAAACTAATGCTCCTGAAAAACTGTCAGAAAACAAAACAGAATAATCTAATAACAGATGATGTCATAACCAATCCTGTAAAACAACACATTACAAGTAATGTGGTTAAATGTGTAGATAAAATTTAATTGTTTCCTAAATTTGCAAGTTTTTGTGTTATATGTATGTGCTGCTCACCCTGTCATGCAGCAGTTGAAGGTTTTCAGAGTGGGCTAGCCCCAGAGCGATCTGCGAGGTGCGGCAGGCGTGCATATTGGCCCTGATGGCTCGACCAAGGAAGGGCCGCAGCAGCTGCAGTGACCAGCCCTCGGGGAGCATACGCAGCACGCGGACCGCATCAAACGACTCTCCGTGCCGATTCAGGAGGTCCACTGCCGCCATTTCTAGGTCTCCACTGCTGCTGCCTGCCGCTGTCTGGGATTTTCCAGGACGGGTTCCGTCTAGATACACTCCCAAGAGAAGGTGAAACAGCTGCTGTCGGTAAGCAGAATCCCGACAACAAGAGGCCCATATACAAAAGGCCTCAGCGGACGGGAAGTCTCTGAGCTCATGCACCAATATGTGCAGAGCTTTATCGTGCTCCTCCAGTTTTCCATGTAGTGTTGCACACTCTAGCAGCAGTTGTTCACAGTTTTCTATCTTACCTAAAGAAAACAGAAGGATATAAAACATGACGAGTCAAAACCTGCAAAACAATCTGCAGCCATTTTGGAACAAAGTCCGAATCTAGAGAATCAGACCTTGCTCTCAAAGATTTTCCAGCTAGAGCTGCACTAAATCTTAATTCCTATAATCCATGTGCAGAATTGTGTCCAAGGTGGCTCAAACATGCTGTTTTAAAACTGATGAGACACAGTTGTTGATGGCGCTATCAAAAGATAAACACCATTAAAATCTAAAATAAGCATTGATCGACACTTGTGGGTAGAAAGATATGTCTTAAGAATAATTTGGTGGTATTTTCAGACATTGGTCTCACCTAAAAGAAACTGTACACGGTATAGGTTGGACTCCCTGAGCAGAGCTTGGAGCCTCTCTCTTGCTCTGGTCAGCTGCTCTTCGTTGGCTGACGACTCTGACAGCAATGACTTGACCCTCTCCAGGTACAACACAGCCAGGTGTGTGTGGAACTTCTCCTTCTGCGTCCACAAACGTGTAGAGAAATCAATAAATTATCATGTAGAAAATTTGACTCATGACAGCAACTTAACCTGCTTGTTCTGAAAGGATAATAATACAATGATATCTGCTTCTCAGCTTCAGCCCTCCACCTCTGTTCATCTATTCTGACACCTATACTGTAGAGAGAAAGACATTTGCACCTTACAGGCAACTTAGTTTACTTAACTCACAGGTCAGGATTATAGGAGGAAGTCGAGGGATAAAATGTGATTCAGTACTTTGGGGAACTGATACTGCAGGGAAAGTCCTGTCATTGTGTTTGCTTGAAAATCTTTTTATGTGAAAGATCAGCTCCAGATCAGAATCTCTGGGGCTAGCACAGATTTGGTCTCTTGCTCCAGGACACTTCAACAGACCTCAGTCACATTTATCAGCATCAAATGATGATTTTATCTGTTTGTTGTACCTGTATCCGTCTCTCCAGCACCAGGTGTTCCAGGTAGAGAAGAAGCGCCTGGCTGTGCTTTGCCAGGTAAGTGATAACATCATCAGGCTTCAGCTCTGACTGATCTTTACTGCCAGGCCTCTTAGTAAAGATGTGGACACCTATCTATGAACAAAAAAGAAAGCCTAGGTTACCACTATAGCTGCAAAATGTCATGAAAAATAGATGTGAAAACTCTGGCATGAAGAATGTAAAATACTCTCATTTGCTGTCTAGCAATGCAGTGACAATTACATACTAGTATATATTAGAGAACAATAGCTTCTGTTTATATGATAAGTGTTGTTCAGCATGTCTATTCAATCAATGTTCTATGTGAACTGTAGCAAACTGTTGTTCTTAATGTTGCATGACTTTGCTTATGCGCTGTTTTAATGTGTACAATCGTTACAGTTTTTGTTTACTTTTTAATAAACACTGCTAATAAAATGTGTCCTCTTGGCTAATTTGCCTATTTGCATTTTTTTCCTAGTACTCAGTGGGCATTGCCATTCAACTAATCATTGAAATTAAATAAAATAAAATAATTTAACTGGTTTACATTGTTGTTAAAGTATACTGTAATTGTGAAGTCAAGTTAACAAGTTACTAGTAATCTTTGACTGTCAGCTCTGTTAAGTTTCCGTGGTTATTAAAAAGGTCCTGGGAACCTACGGTGGGATCCTTCTTTAAAGCCCAGTCTGCATACTTCCACACGAGGTCCAGATTGGAGCAGGAGCAGAGAAAGTCCACAATGTACTCATAAAGGTCAGATCTCGTGGGGTCCTGGAGATCCCCATCTACCACGCGAATCCACAACTGTCAAGAGGACAATAAAGATAGAGTCTGTTCAATTCCTAAACATCGCATTAGTGCTGACACTTACAATGATAAGAGTTTAAATGTACATACCTGTAGTGCTGCTGAATCCTGACCATTACAATGGTAGAGCAGCCCAAGTGCAAAATATCTAAGCAAGAGGGGAAACAAAAAAAGAATTAATCAAACAAAGCATCTCCCTCATGATTTCACTTTTGTACAAACTAATTAAATTGGCTTGACTAAATTGGACAAAGAATTAAACCCATATCAGGGATGTAATTAACAGTGGGGGGCAAAGAAAAGTATTTATCCAACAAAGCCTCATCTCAGTCAGTCCCTCTAGGAATTTGCACATTTTGTGACCAAATTAATTATAAAAATTAGACTGATCCCCACAGTGTCCGTTTCTGTTAATTACTACAGTTTTAAGCATGATTGGACATTGCCGACCTGACATTCATCTAATTTACCCAGATCACTCTTTATAAAGCATTCAGATGACATTCAACAAGTCAGAGTGCAGCCACAGTTTCAAAACGTGTAGGTGTCCTTGTGTGTTAAAATGCAGCAATTTTCACAATGTTTTTCAGATATGATCAATTATGTGAACTTATTCTTAAAAGGAGCAGCCCTAATTCAAGACAAAAATGATAATATACACACTTGTGATATTTCTCCAGCCATGGGACGCTGTCTGTTAGCAGACAGGCATTGTCTGAAGCCAACAGGTCTAGAAGGCTGTCATGATCCTGTTCAGCATAAAGTTTCAACAGAGCCGTGTCCACGTCCTCTCTGCAGCCATTAGCTACCTCTGTGCTTCGTACCTGTGAGTGGAGATGGAGAAAAATATGTATAGTATGTGATGCAAATATGATAAATAATAATAATTAATAGTTATAAAATAACAAGAGGAACTTCTGACAAGTGACCTTGCTACAAAAATCAGTGTTTTACTTCTTTACCTCTCCCAAATAGCTGATAAGAAATTTCTTGCACCGCAGCACTTTTTCCTGGTCACCCTGTGCCAGGTGGTTGAGATCTGCAAACTCATGGAGAGGAGGGTGGCAGCGTGTAAATGAAGAGGAAGCTGGCAGCAGCAGTGGGTAGAGAGATATCAGCTCCCGCACGTCCAGCTGACCCTTCCTGCAAATTATAATGGTAGGGTCACAAGAACATATGAGGGAGACAATAAAGAACTAAATGCCAGAAACTAGAAAGCAGTCAGAGTGTGCACCACAATTTTAACATTTGTTATATTTAATATTAGCAAATGTTTAAATTTTTTTAAATCTGCATTAGTATGGCAGAAAAATACAGTGATATACAGTTATTAATAATTATTAATCTGCAAGTGGATCCAGATTGGCACCAAAACAAATCACTTAACATAACCATGACAGGCACCTATAGAGTTATTAAGATGTGAAGTAATTACAAAGACTGGGAGCTACATTTCTGATTTTGTTTGTCAGCTTTCCCTTTGCACCTCAACAGCTGTTAACATTAGGCAATTTAGAAAAAAATGATGGGAAAAGTGCAGTGAAATTGGGGCAAAGTTCCTTAAGTCATGAGAAAGTGTTCTGCAGAAAGGTTTTTGCCTTGTCATGATGAATCAACAGGATATGAAAAGACAAGAACTGGATTTCTTCATCCTTCACCAAGTTAAATTTAAGACATTTTTAATACCACATAGAATGCAATATAATACCTGTTTCACATTCAAAGTATGAAACATATCAATAAAACCCGTTAGGGATGATAAGACCTAGAATTATTTACCAACTACAATGTGAAATAAATGTCAATTTATTTAAATTTATTTCACATTTTTGTCATTACTTCCTGGCAGTATATAACAATTATTCCCAATAATCTAACTAATTACTTATTAAACATGACCTGGACTTGAATAAGCAACAGAAAAACAGCTTGCTAGAGTCAAGCCACAGACTGGACTGTTACTGGACAGAAAAGCTGGACAGTTATCAAACACTGACATAGACTCTTACCTGAAGTGTTCTTTTGCTTCTAGAAACTGAAGTTGTCCAAACTGTATGAAACCTGCCTGCTGGAGGATTCTTTTGTGCAAAATCTGTGTGTGTAGAAAGTGACATTATATGAGACGTTTATGTTTTGTAAAAACACGGTCAATAATGTGATTCAGCTGAGATAAATACAAAGAAAGATCTTAGTCTAGGCATTATTTGTTACCTGAAACTTGTCTTTGGGAATATTTCTCTGTGCTCCTTCTGTGAGGATGAGCGCCTCCTCCACTCTGTGACTGGCCAGTAGGTCCTGGATCTGTCTCTCCAGCGGCAAGGGTACCAGAACATACACAGCTTTAGTGGAAGCCAGAATGACCTTCCCTAAAAACACACAACACTCACAGGTCAGCACTCAACACACCACTTTCTAATAGCCACAAATAAATATACATAGTGATATCACATGTGTCTATAAACATCCATTAGACTCTGCTTCATTTTAATCCTGTGTCTTGTATGGTAGCCTTTATAAAAACTTTAGTTCTGGAAAAAGCCATCCTTCCAAGAACTTATTTCATGGTGGTAGGCAAGCCAGAGACGATAAATGGCATATCAACACCTTCAGCTTTAGCTCAGAACTCACCGCAAAATCCCCAGCTCGCGTTCGGCCAGGGACCTCTACTGCATGTCATTACTCCATGTCTCTCTCCCTTCATTTCCTGTTAGCTCCCTACTGTCACTAATAAAAGGAATAAAATGTCCTAAAAATAGTTTTTCCCGTGTGCTTCTGGTCAGAGCTTAAATAATTTCAGCTGCATATTTTGCAAAGCTTGTTGAGCAATGTTTTGGATTTTTTAAATGTTTGTTCCACTGAATTCCTTTCTCAGAAAAAGGTTGCGAGTGCTTCAGATCCCACCAAGAATGAAGAGCCCAGGGAACAACTGTAAAACAGCTGTAATTAATAACTAAGGCCTGTTTTCAGTTCAGTTTCTCAGGAATTGAGTGCACTATTGTAATAACACATCCAGTATGGACATATTGAGACAAAAAAAAGACCTTTTTGAGCCACCTCCGTGGTTTAGGGGTCAACATGCCAACCATGAACCATGGTTCATGTCTCTGGTTCTTGAATCCAATGAACCCAATCTCTTGCTCATTTCCCCAATATGAAAAAAATGTTCTTTTTTTTTGAATAAAAATGTGTCTTCTACTGTAATTGAGGTCTTGTTCAATATGATAAAGTTATTAAAATTATATGGATGGTTTGTTAAATGTTAACGAGTACACCCGCTAGAGGCAAGACACATAGTTTGTCTATAGTTACATTGTAAGGCATTTTAACACTACACTTCTGTCAGGTGAAATTTTGTAAATCAATTCTTTACTTTTTTGACATTTGACAATTATACACATTTCTTCATGATTTAAAGTAACTAACTAACAACAACAAGCACAGCGTGGTAGGTCTCGGGCTCACGGACTGTGTGGGTGTCTCCATGCCCGCCTGCTGTTTTGGTTCATGTGTGTGCAGCAGCACGACGTGCATAAGGTGAAGGTGAAAATAGATCAGCAGGTGTGGTTATTAAATACTCTCTCAGCCAGTCACATCACTGCTCTCATAGCTCTGAAACAGCTGTGCCAATCACAGTTAAGCATGATGACAGCTCAATAAACAAATGTCTGAACGGTTCAGAGCGCCACGGCATGAACACACATCACCACAAATGTGGATGGACAGATGGTGAAGCTTTTTTCATCAGTTAGTTAGTATAATAACGATAGAAATATTTTTCGGTGAAGCTGCTTAAATGATTGCATCGTACTGCCAGAAAGTTGGAAAGACAGTTGATGAGTCCTGGTAACCTGACATCTCCTTCATAAAAAGGCAGAATATTGAGTTATGACTGACCAGTCTGATGTGTGTAGACGTGTGTGTGGTTGTTCTGTAGCAGCTGAGTGTTGCTTTCAGGCAATTTAATAAAAGGTAAACACAGTTAAGGACTAATGGCATAATGGCACTGTGTTCTGGCGCAGGACTTCTCAGAGGCTGCAGATTTATCAACATATTAGTCCTGCTGCCTTCAAATGCAGCAGGGATTTAATGACCTGAAGGAGAAGCTTTTCACACAGTGTAAAGCAGCTGTGGACAGCAGATACTGTAAGAGTCACCCACATTCATTTACAGATCAATGCAGACTGATTTGCTGACTTTCCTACTTTAATCATATTAAATGTTATTTTCTGTGCCAATTTTGGTTGGGGAGTGTTTAATTGAAATAACTTATTTATATTTCAAGCATCAATCTATTATTGCAGCATGTTTCCAGCAAATATTTAGTTTGCTCTTGTTGATAAAATCACCAAAGCAGCAGCAGATTCATTTTGTGCCAGAAGAGACGTCTGTTTTCAGCGTTACGTCTGAGGACCAAATTTCAACCAAAATACAACAACCGGCTTTGCTCTGCTTCATTTAAATGAACCTCCCATCTGTGCACTCTGCACTGGTCACCAAAATACCACTCAGACGGGCAAAGCGAGTTTCAAGGTCAGTAGAATACCAAACAGTTGGAGCACTGCATGCGCCTCCACGTAAATAGGGCCCTAAACCTATTACAATCTTGATGTTTTAGGTCAGATATGCATGGGCATCAATTACATAATCACTCCCCTCTACTGATTTCCTTTTATAAATAAAGTGATTGATCAGATGATGATTTGTGTGAGGATACCTTCAAAGACTTGCAGAATGTGTCCATCCCTGAATGACAGAGTCTGTTTCAGCTGTTGATCCAGCATGCTGTGGATAGTGATGAAGCTCTCATCCAAAGCCACCACATAAGGGAAGCACACAGCGGCACCAATCACGCTCTCTGACCAGTTGACTGGAGCCCGCTGGGATACCCCTTCTGCATTGGCAAACATTCCTGGGGGCAGACGTGGAAGAGGTCAGTGTTAGATGGTCAGGCTCTAGTTACTTGTTCTGTAAATATGACTTTTTTTTTGACAATTTATAGACTAAATGATGAATTATTCATCCAAACAACTGTTAGTTGCAACCATTCTGTGTACATGAAAATGTTAAAAATGAGCACGACCCGTCAATCCTCACATTTTTGTACTGACTTACCAAGACCACCAGGTGCCGCCAAAAGGAACTCCTCCCTGGCGATCCTCTTCACGATGGGTCTCCTCTCCTCGCTGTTGTAAGGGAAGAGGTCTTGGGAGGCTCCCGTGTGGTAGTTCAGGATCATGTACTGTGTAGCGAGGGCCAGGCACAAGAAGTAACCGTCAAGACTGACGGCGCAGGGTTGCTCAGGCGTGGTCACCTCTTTGACCAGCTGCACTCTGTCCTCATACACCATGTAAATCTGCACTGTCCGCCGCTTGGAGGAGAGCACGCCTATTTCCACGCAGAAAGGGTCACCGTTCACCGGGTTCTCGTTGATGCAGAAGGCCGCCACACCTCTGATCTTGGCTCCACCTCCTGCCGCCGAGGGAACGGTCTCCAGCGTCACCATGTCAACAAGAAACACTATTCCATCGCAGAGCACTATCAGACGCTCCAAAGCGGAGGCGGCTCGCAGCTCGGCGACTGGTTTCTTGAGGCCCAGGTATTTGTGCAGCAGCTTCTGGGACGAGTAACTCAGTTTCCCTTTGGAGGAAGTGACCTCGTCCAGCAGGAAGTGGTGGATGAAGCAGTCGTTCGTGCCGACGTACAAGTGTTTCCCACAGCATTCTATGCACTCGATGTTTATGCGAGCCTTGTCACCCATAAGGAGGTCTCGCTCCACAGCGGGGACTAGCTCAAAGGCCTTCACACTCATCTCGGCCAAGGCATCTAGACTAGATGACACAAGACAGGAAGGCATCAGCAAAACTGCAGACAAGTGAAAATAATCGATAGCAGACAGCATACTGCAAAACATTCTTGTAATGTATTATTGATACACTGCTAATATCACTATTCACTAACTGGATATACAAAGGCATGGGTGTGTCCCTCATTAACAACAAACTCTGGATCTATTTTCCTTTTAGGCAGTTCAGCCTTTAGCCTGATTATGAATGTTTGAGCTTTAAATAATGGCACACATGATTCTGTATAAGCTTAAATAGGCCAAGACTGTAAGAAGTTTGTTACAGTGTTTATAATTAGACCTGAAACAATAGTTAGAAATAACTGCCAACTTTTATATCTTTTAAGTTGTTTTTTTTTTAAGCAAAAATATGAAAAACATTCCCTAATTTCAGCCTAATATCTTTGAATTTTGGACTGTTGGTAAGACAAAACAAGCAATGTGAAGACATCAACTTGGACTCCGGGAAAATGTGACGGACGTCTTTTATTTCCTGACATTTTATAGATCAAACAATGAATTAACCAAGAATATAATTAGCAATTAACCAATAATGAAGATGACCATTACTAGCAGCATGAAATATAACATAGCCTAACCAATACTTGATTTTTAAGGCAAATACAGCTATAAATATTGATAAATATGATTATAGATGACTGTAGATTACAGTATGTTTCCATATGCAGCTTTTGACTTAGCTCAGTTGGAGAAGCACATATGGAGAATACAGCAATATGTGTTTTGCTTGCTTCCCTATTTGTTCTCTCTTGCTTCTGTATGTAAGGCAAGTATCTAGTGTCTTGTGCCCATGTGGGTGTATGACACTTGAACAAAAGTATTTGTAATTGATTATATTTAAATCATGTGTCAGTCTTGTTATAACGTCCTGTGTATCCTGATATTGTAACTTCAGTCCTGCTTTACTATAGGATTCAATTCCACACTAAAATATCATGTGTTTCAGTGTGTACAGGGGAAACTGTGCTTTCACAAATCAGTGATGTAAGCAGCCCAGTGAAGTTTTGGCTTGTGTGTGACTTCTATGTTTCTCCGTGATTGTTCATTTATCATTCACTTACCGGAGAGCAGCAGTTTGGAAATGACCACTGGTTAACAGATAGTGTTTATCAGTGTTTTGCTTGCTTCCCTATTTGTTCTCTCTTGCTTCTGTATGTGAGGCAAGTATCTAGTGTCTTGTGTCCATGTGGGTGTATAACACTTGAACAAAAGTACTTGTAATTGATTATATTTAAATCGTGTCAGTCTTGTCATAACGTCCTGTGTATCCTGATATTGTAACTTCAGTCCTGCTCTACTGTAGGATTCACTTCAACACCGAAATATAATGTGTAACTAATTAACTATATGTAATTCCACTTTCAGACACACTAATCTAGCTGGGTTTAAAGGATAGGTTTTCTTCACTGTAATTATTCCTCCTGTTCATAAAGATCCTCTTCAAATGTGCTTTCAATTTCAGTGACAGGGACCAAAATCCACAGTGTGTCCACACAGTCATTTAATGCAAAAGTGCATTTTAAAGTTTATCTGAAGCTTATATGAGGCTTCAGCAGTCTGAGTTAGTCATATCAAGTGGATATCTGCCTCATTTACAGTCTTTTTAGGATAAAATTCTCTCTTTGTGTTTCCTCAGACAGTGTATCCCTGCTGAGCTGCTGTTGAAGTATAGTAACAAGAAGAGAGACTTTGGCACTAAAAAGACTGTAACGTTGAGAGATATCTCTTTGATTTTACTCATTTGGACGGCTGAAGCTTCATATTAGCTTCAGATAAACTTATAAATACATTTTTGCACAGAAAGGACTGTGGATTTTGGCCCCCATCACTTACATTGCAAATGCATTAAGAGGGGATCTTCTAATGGACAGTATGAACAGGACGAATGATTATGGCAGAAAAACATGTGTCAGTGTTCACTTGGGCACCTGACTGTTGTTTTAAGACAGGCTTAAAAAATTGTGAACCCGTCCTTTAATGCTACTTTTCAATAATTGTGGAAAAGCATTAGCTAAAGCGCTAACAGCTAGGTAACTGACGTTTAGGCTAGTTAGCTTTCCAAATCCATAGAGGATAAGGACAGAAGAAAAACAAAGTTGACTTTTATGAAACTTTGAAAGGTGCTACTAGCTGTCTGGAGGTGGAACAATTCGTCAATGGGCTAACGTGGTATAAGCATGTGAAGAAATGGTGATCGTTTTGACAGATTGTATAGCTTCTTCTGGGCCAGCTAACTAAGCTAACGTTAGCGCGTAAAGGCTAACAAGCTATTTAACGCTAAGCTAGATATTCAATGTGGCTAAATAAAAAGAAGGGCTTATTGCTCATTTTCTCAGAGAAGCTGTATTATTACGTTTACCACACTTGCGCGAAGAAAAAGCACCTACTCTACAGCCAGCCTTCTCCTCTCCCTTGAGGTGCCCAAGCTCCCTCCCTGGTTTCCCCCCGGAGCTGCTGGCCTTTAGCGGGCGTACTTACCGCTGCGGACAGCACTCCGGACGGCAGGCCGAGTCACCACAGACAGGCGAGCCTTACAACTCTAAAGCCAGTGGCCACGACAGATATGTACAGAAAAACATTAATGTAGCCATGGTGCAGTCGGAGAATATGTCTCGGCTGGTAGCTCTGTGTCTTCCCTATTCAGTGTCAAACGCCGCCCATTTGCACTGAACTGCTGCTGGGTGCAGGTGATCCAGGGGTGCGTTCAAGACCGTCTAGCTAAAAGGAAAGTTGTTAGAAATGCTTTCTCAACACATTTCATATCGACGTCGTTTAGCATGTGTTCATTAAGTAGTGATGTATAAACAGCAGTGGTGCTTAAGCACAGTTTTGAGGTACTTAACTACTTCAATAGACTACAAAAATACTCCTATACTAAATTACAAGTCAAAGTCCTGAATGAAAAATCCTACTTAAATAAAAGTACATTTATTTAGTATTAGCAGCAAAATGTATTTAAAGTATTGCAGTAAAAGTAGTGGTTTTGTCCCTCTGACTGATATATATTATGTTATTATTATATATGACATCATTATATTATTAAAACTGGAGCATCAGTGTGTAAGCAGCATGTTACTGTTGCAGCTGCTGGAGGTGGAGCTAGTTTGAACTACTTTATATACAGTTCGCTGGTTTAGTCCAGTGGTTCTCAACTGAGGGGTTGGACCCCTCCAAAGGGTCACCAGATAAATCTGAGGGGTCGTGAGATGATTAATGGGAGAGCAAAGAGGAAAATACAAAGTTCTGATACACAAATCTGTTTTCAGTTTTTGGACTTTTTCTCTAATCTTTGATTTTTGGTGAAATATTGGATCATTTGAACATTTATTGAATAAAACCATGTGAGAAGTTTAGAGGGAAAAATCACTATTTGGTGGAGCTGTTAACAACTCATAGACATCTGAAATGTGACCCCAACTACACACTGCTTTTTCTAGGACATCAAAAGCCAAAAAGGTTGGAAATCACTGGTTTTATCCTTAACAATGTGTTGTATTTCAAAAGCTTGTTATGTTATCCATTGTGTCAAATCTTCATCTGAAAAGTAACTAAAGCTGTGAAATAAATGTAGTGGAATAGAAAGTACAATAATATCCTCTGAAATGTGTGGGAGTGGAAGTATAAAGTAGCATGAGATGGAAATACTCAAATAAAGTACAAGTACCTCAAACTGCACTTAAGTCAATGTACAGAGTTACTTTCCACCACTGCTCATAATGCACACAATATATACGCTATCTATTATCATTATTATTATCCTGCTAACTTGTCAAATGGCCGATGACAGACGGTTTTGCATGACTGGAGAGAAACCGAAAAGTCGTACTGTCGCTGAACGCACCTCGGCCACTCTTCACCCAAGATGCACCTGTCCAACTGAACTGTCTGAGAAAAGCCATTTTGTTGTGCTAGCTAGCCATCTGGGTGAAGAAAGCCACCAAAAATATGGGTCTGTGACACCAACGCTGAACTATGTCGCTTCTACGCTTTTGTTTGCTGTCGCGAAATGATAAAATAGAACCCGTTATTTTTTTTAAAATAGCCAAGAGTGGCATGGATTAGCCTTTGAAGCTGAAGCTAAAGTGCTGCGGAGAGTAGCTGAAGTGTGCTGCAGTTTCAGAGAAACATACTGTTAGCTAGCTACGTTATCTGTTTACATAGCTGGCGGTAGTTTTGTTATTTGGTTGATTAACCTAACGTTAGTCAGGGTTTGTTTGTAAATGCGTTTTAAATAGAGCTTAGTATTTGTGCTGTCAACCAAAGACAGCGGGGTTAAATAGAAAAAAAGGCTGTGTTGCTGACAGTAAACAGGCGACAGAACAATCCAGCAATAACTTAGCAAAACACTTCTTGACCCACACTCTTGAACCATACAGCGTTAAGCCAAAGCGCTAATCTGATAATGGCAGAGGACACCCGACAGGACAAGAGAGCCAGCTTCTCCGCTATAACCGAGCACAGCACCAACGGGATGGCCAGGACCTCCGCTGTGGCCTCAGGCAAAACTGGCGCTTCAAAGAAATTAGTGATCAAAAATTTCAAAGGTAAATGTCACTGATCTTGTTCACCTGCGTGTATCTTTTAGTTACAGCACCAGTTTACTCATCACACAAACAAACAGATGATGTAACTTTTGCAGAGCACACTGTAAAAAGTTGTCTGTTGTTTATCAGGCTGCACATGTGAGATGTTTTATGGACGTGTGTGTTTATGTCCCCTATTTTAATTTATTTCAATCCATTGACCTGACAGTCAGTGGAGATTATGTTAAAAAGTTCTTCCCAAACAGAGGATGACACACATTGAGTTTATATTATTTCAGGGGTTAATACAGGTATCAGACTGTATATCAGTGTCGTGCCTGTTACAATCTCAGATAAATTGATTTCGAGAAGTAAATTAAAAAACACTTACTGGTTACAGCGTTAATGGTTAGGTTCACAATTTTCCAAGTCTGTCTTAAAAAAGTCAGGTGTCCAAATGAACGTTGAAATAGGGTTTTTCTTGCCACAATAATTCCTCCTGTTATTACTGACCATTAGAAGATGATGAATGGGAGCCAAAACCCACAAGCCTACTTCCTTCAAAAAGTAGTTATATGTTTATCTGTGTTTGTCTTTTTAGTGCCAAATTCCCTCTTTTTGTTACTATACTTCCTCAGCAGCTCAATAGGGAAATAGCCTACTGTCTGAGGAAACACAAAGAGGGAATTTGATGCTAAAAAGACTGTAAATGTGGCAGATATCCACTTGATATGACTAACTCAGACTGCTGGAGCCTCATATAAGCTTCAGATAAGCTTTTAAATTGTTGCACAAAATGACTGTGTGGACACACTGTGGATTTTGGCCTCCATCACTTACATTGAACAGGAGGAATGATAACAGCAAGGAAAACTTCTTTCACTGCTCATTTGGGAACCTGACTGATGTTTTAAGACAGACTTGAAAAATTGTGAACTTATCCTTAAATGTGATAAGTTGTTCTTTTGTCTTTTGTTGTTTTTTAATCATCAAAAATTGATTACTTTATATTTTTTTGTCTATTGGTGAGATGAGTAAGCAACTATGAACCATCACTCAACAACTCTGACAATGCATGATCATTTTAAAATTATTTTTGACATTTATAATTTAAAAATGATCATTAGTTTACTAGATTTAAAAAAAACAATTGATGCTACAGCTGGAATCCCTGTCTCTAAAATACATTTTTCATACAGTCTGCCAAGCAAATTCATACTTTGTTTATCTTGGACAAAACTTCTTAAGAACAATAAATATCTGCCTTATTTACAATTTAAAGAAATTAAAAGTTGGAATATTTTAGTGAAAAGTGTCAGAGTCAGTTTTATATCCAGAATAAATGCTTTCTGCACTTTAAGTCATGATAAATGTGTAGTAGGTAGTAGTGCAGTAGGTGCTCCTTCTTGTGTAATGACCTTGATAACTTAAGTTATACGGTAATCATTTGTTTTGTTTTTTTACCAATTTATATGCAATAGTTACATTGTTTTATGTCCCATTTGTACAGCCATTTGGTGAATGGAGTTTGTCAAAATGTTCCTGTGGAAACTGCAAACAGACAAAGTTTTCACTTTTAATGTTTGAATTTTAACGCTCTATTCACATGCTTATATTAAAATAAACATTAACGTTTTCTAACAGACAGGCCAAAACTAGCTGAGAACTACACCGAGGACACGTGGCTGAAA
This sequence comes from Thunnus thynnus, assembly GCF_963924715.1. Classification (NCBI taxonomy): domain Eukaryota; kingdom Metazoa; phylum Chordata; class Actinopteri; order Scombriformes; family Scombridae; genus Thunnus; species Thunnus thynnus. The sequence continues at coordinate 15,243,377 of NC_089517.1, forward strand.
CTACGAGATGCAGTGGGCGCCATCCAGAACAGCACGTCTATCAAATACAATCTGGAAGAGCTCTATCAGGTTTGCTTTTTTTGTTCTTTTTAACACTTATTTGTTCATCCTCGGCCCTGATAAGTGTAGCAGTATTTGATCCAAGTCATTTGATCCTGACTTATGTTTCTTCCTCATTTTGTTTTACAGTAGATCTTTATTCAAAACTATTTATATAACTGTAAAATGCTGTACAGTTGATTTGTAACATTTGATTTTTCAGTAGATTGACCTTGTCAGGGTAATTACAACATCTGAAAAGCATAATTTAAAATAATATTTTGAACCTGTTTCTAATGTATTGTTCAAGACATTTGTGTTAAATATTTAGCCATACATGTATCACCTAGCTCTACTTTCAAGTTTATCTATATTGTAGGAACAGCCCTAATTTAACTTTTTTTTCCTACCTTCTTGTCATTGGGTCTTATTAATTTCAGTTTTGGATTAAAATAAACTTTTAGAGACTTGAAAACATATATTATATAGATTATCCATCACAGTTACATTATTGTACATTAATGTTCAGATTGAGTTGAAAAGTATCCACTGTATTTCCACTCAACAAAACAGAATTTATCATATTTAAATAATACAATTATATGATATCCTCTGGAAAATTGTTTGTAATAATATAAAGTTCACATTCTTCTTATCAAGAAATCATGTAGAAATGTTCATTGTGTTCATTTGTTTGAGCAGAACTGTAAAACAACCTGTCTCTTGTGTTCCTCTTCGTGTCTCTGCTTCCCTCCCTTTCTTGAAGGCGGTGGAGAACCTGTGTTCATATAAAGTCTCCCCCACGCTGTACAAGCAGCTACGGCAGGTCTGTGAAGATCACGTGCAAGCCCAGATCCACCAGTTTAGAGAATATCCTTTTTTGTGTACAACTGTATCAAGCTATGTGTTGAACCTGCTGAAACATTGTCTAAGGTTGAAACAGAAAGAATACATAATCAGGTGTTCTTATATTCTGAAACATGATGTCTTGTGAGAGAGAGACTTGCTTGACAGTCTGTATTTTACCTCACAAGACCTCTCTTCACCAGTACTAAACCAGCAGTTGAATGTAATCCAACGTGCGTTTGGCCTGCTGTTAAATACAACAGTGTAGGTATGTTCATTAAGTAGCGTTCCAGATCAACGAGCCCTTGATTCTTCCGGGAGAAGACATTAATCAAAGGTTCTTTTTAAAAGAGAGAAGTAAGCACATGGCTGAACGAAATCTGTTGCCAGACACCAGTCACATGATACTGAGCAGTTGTTGGCGATCATGGGGAGGGGATTGGTGAACAGTTCTGTCAGCCCGCCTGAACACACTGCGGCGATCGAAGCCAAACGCAGAGCTCCGCTTTTGATCACAGACCTGCAATGTTGACAGTGATGCAGAAGTCGATTTTGTTTATAAGCATTTTGGCAGGTTTAAACTCCACTCAGTGACGACTAGGCTCTGCTGGCACAGCGTGTTGTTGCAGTGTTTTTTCCACAAGGGGTCAATATATAACAGTTTAGGCAGTTATCCAAATGGGCTGTGACTGTCAGATGATGTAAAGATGCTTGAAAACATGAAGTCACTAATAAACAAAGTTGTGTTCAGTAAAGAGGACATTTAATTCTTAAAATCATAAAGTTGCTTTGTTGCTGTTTTTCAACATTTTTTTTTAAAGACAGGCAGGATTTTCTTTATGGACTAATAATATGGCTTTATTTTTTATGTTATAAGACTTTTGGCATGATCAGCACAGATGTGTATAAAAGTTTTTATTGTTGTCAGCCAGATTGCATACCAAATCCTTTGAGCCAAGAAGTGATACCAAACTCCTGCTGCCTAGCCACAGGAGTACTGTGAAGTTCAACACTTAAGTTAAACTGACGTGACTGAATGGAACATTTTTCCTTAACATGGGGCTCACAGAGTCTTTGGACAACCTTTCCTTCCTGAAGCGGATGAATCGCTGCTGGCAGGATCACTGCAGGCAAACTGTAAGCTTTGATGCTTGTCAGAAACGCACTTAAAACACTGACTCTACCTCAGTTATGTTTTGTTTTGTTCAGCTAATGAGAAATTAGTCATAGAAGAGTGTAAATCCCATGTTTTGTTTTGTTTTTCTCTTGTATAGATAATGATCCGAAGTATCTTTCTCTTCCTGGATCGTACATATGTGCTTCAGAACTCCTTACTTCCCTCCATCTGGTAACTTCACAGTTTATTTCTTCTGTTCTGTTTGTTGAGGTTTTACGTAGGAGGCTGACGTTGTCTATAAATTGCAGGGACACTGGGTTGGAGCTGTTTCGTACCCATATTGTGAGCAACAGTGCGGTTCAGAAGCGTACGGTTGATGGTATTTTGGAGCAGATAGAGCTTGAGCGTAATGGAGAGACAATAGACCGCAGTCTCCTCAGGAGCCTATTGGGAATGCTGTCAGACCTGCAGGTACCTGATTTTCTGTTATCAAAACTACTCAGTAGATGGACTGAATGTATTGAATGTATTCATCGTTTTTACCGTCTGAGTGTCTGATTTTTTAATTTTTATTGTTTTCAAGGTTTATAAAGATTCCTTTGAGGAGAGATTTTTGATCGAGACCAATCGCCTGTACGCAGCAGAGGGACAGCGGCTGATGCAGGAGAGAGATGTGAGTGAGACGGAGCGTTAACGGACCTGTGACTGCTGTGTTATCTGATGTTATTAAAGCCAAAATTATGTCTCAAAAATACTATATGTGTGTTTTCTATGTAACCAGGTGCCTGAGTACCTGCACCATGTGGCTCGTCGGCTGGAGGAGGAGAACGATCGTATCGTGAGCTACCTCGACCAGAGCACTCAGTAATACCCTCCAGTCTTTTTAATCAGATTTTTATCAATTATGTTATCATAACTTATCACTGAGTTAGCTTAAGTTGAGCTTTCAGCAAGGTTGTTTTGTTTTGTTTTGTTTTGTTTTTTTTGGTTTAATTTGGCGGTGGACGGATAATGACATAAAGAGGATTTTTTTGTACTACAAACACTTTTGAAGATACTCACTTGATTTGTCTCAACTATGACTGCTGAAAGCTCGGGTCGGGAATTGAGAATGCAAGCAAAAAAAGGGTTTTTAATCAGATTTTTATCAATTATGTTATCATAACCTATCACTGAGTTAGCTTAAGTTGAGCTTTCAGCAAGGTTGTTTTGGTTTTTTTTTTTTTTTGGTTTAATTTGGCGGTGGACGGATAATGACATAAAGAGGATTTTTTTGTACTACAAACACTTTTGAAGATACTCACTTGATTTGTCTCAACTATGACTGCTGAAAGCTCGGGTCGGCAATTGAGAATGCAAGCAAAAAAAGGATTGAAAAGGGGTTATAAGAGCAAAGAATATTTATGCATCTGCGATAGCTTTTGGACACTGTTATTCCTTCTTTCTCATGTTCTCTTTATTATTTTGCAGGAAACCACTTATTAGCTGTGTTGAAAAACAGCTTTTAGGAGAACATATGACAGCAATACTACAAAAGGGTATGTCTGCCTAAAAGACTTTATGAATCCTTAACATTTGTGTGTGTGTGAAGCTTGTAGTGTTTAATTTTTGATGGAACTGTGAGATAAGTATCAATGGCACTTTGGTAATTTCTTATGCTGTACTTGGTGGTGTTCTTAGTTGGTTTGCATTACATTTAAGGTGTTAAATTTTAATCAAGCCCGTTTACTTTTGTCTGTTTTGTAAATTTTGTGTGATTACAATTTACTAAACTGGAGTCCGTTGCTAAAGCAAAAAATGTTGTCTTACCAAATTTTACAGCGCACTTTCCATCCATTCGTTTTTCAGATTGTAGATTTGATTCAGTCCATTTATTCAGTAAAATGTACATTTTAATCTCCAATATATAAAACAAATATGTGTTTTCTTGTTCCAGGTCTGAGCACCCTGCTGGATGAGAATCGTGTGACTGAGCTGGCCCTCCTTTACCAGCTGTTCAGTAAAGTGAAGGGAGGACTTCCCACACTGCTGCAGTTCTGGAGGGATTACATCAAGGTATAACTCGACAAACACACACACTCACACACACATGTAGACATACAACATACAGCATGAGCATCAGGAAAATGTGCACAGATAGCCACAAGACTTCAACATTTTGAACTTTCTGGTCGCAGTCCTTCGGTGGAGAGATTGTATGCACACCAGAAAAAGACAAAGACATGGTACAAGAGCTGCTGGACTTCAAGGACAAGATGGACAACGTGGCGCAGAGCTGCTTTACGCGGAACGAGGGATTCATCAACGCCATGAAGGAGGCCTTTGAGACGTTCATCAACAAGAGGCCCAACAAACCTGCTGAACTTATCGGTAAGTCAGGCAAAAAGAAATGACTGTGTTTTTACATTTTTAACAACTTTTTGTAAATAATTCTGCACAGCACTTTTTTTATTGTGGTTTGTTAAAGTTCCAGCTTTCTTGTTTTTTTGCTTCCTATCCAGCTAAATATGTGGATTCTAAGTTGAGAGCCGGGAACAAGGAGGCTACAGAAGAGGAGCTGGAGAGAATTCTAGATAAGATAATGATAATCTTCCGTTTCATACACGGTCAGTTCCACTTGAGCTTATATGTGTATGTGCAGAACTTCTGTGGTGAATGCGCATGTCAGACTGTTCAGTCAATTAGTGTAACTAACCGCTATGAAGCTTGTTGCACTCTGATGAGACCTTTTCATCTCTCTTTCCTCTCCTACAGGAAAAGATGTGTTCGAAGCCTTTTATAAGAAGGACTTGGCCAAGCGCCTGCTGGTCGGCAAGAGTGCTTCTGTCGATGCTGAAAAGTCCATGCTCTCCAAGCTCAAACATGGTGAATCTCTAGTTCGATATCTCACAAATTAAATTATATGTGTAAAGTTTTTAGAGTTCTAGGAGGTGTGTAACTCGATTGATGTGGCCTGGTCTGCACAGCATAACCACATCATATTCTTTGTGAGATTTTGGCCTAAATTTAGTACACTTAAGTGCTTTGAATATATTTTTAAATCTGCCAGTTGAAGATCTGATGTTCCTCTTGATGCTCTCTTGCAGCACAGTGAACAAGCAGAGAAGATTTTCAGTTGTGCACAGCGTTTTAGTGGTTAAAGTGCTAAACTATGTGTCGATAAAATCTGAGAAAGGCTATAATGTTTGCACGTGTGGTGGTGTGAGAACAAGCCAGTTGTGATATCTGTGGTTTTGACTTCCTCCAGAATGTGGAGCAGCATTTACTAGCAAGCTAGAGGGGATGTTCAAGGACATGGAACTGTCCAAAGACATCATGATCCAGTTCAAACAGGTACTCGCAGCCTCCACGCACATATACGCACTGAAAAAACATGTGCAACTTGAAACTGTACTGCGTCATTTAATGCATTTTTCATGCATAATTGTAAATGTTATGATATTTCTACTTAGTACATGCAGAATCAGAGTGAGCCCAGCAACATAGAACTGACTGTCAACATCCTCACTATGGGCTACTGGCCTTCATACACACCTATGGAGGTCCACCTGCCCCCAGAGGTAAGTGTTTCTGTGTCTCATGGAAGCAGATTATGCAGTTCTGACCCTAAAAAGCCATATAATGCTAGATTTTAACTTTTATTTAAGTGGGTAAACATTTTTTAGCCCTTTTCACCCTCTAATTCATAATTAATGGACAGCCTCATGTTTGGTTAATGAGGAAATTCAACAAAACAAGCGACCTGGGTTCACTGTTTTGTGTCGGCTGTTTCATTTTAGTGTTGATCATCTCTTAACATCAGCTGATCTTTAACACATTGTGTCTTTCTTCTTTTTATGTTTATTTGGTAGATGGTAAAACTCCAGGAGGTGTTTAAGCTGTTCTACCTGGGGAAGCACAGTGGGAGGAAGCTGCAGTGGCAGCCCACGCTGGGCCATGCTGTGCTAAAGGCAGAGTTCAAAGAGGTGAGTACCTATCATACCAGGGCATAGAGAGGGCAGATAAATCGTTCCTGTCCGTATTTCTTTGCGTCTCAAAAAACGCCTCGAGAAAACATCTGAACTGCACTCACACTGAGCACTCGATCCTGCAGGGTAAGAAGGAGCTGCAGGTCTCTCTGTTCCAGACTCTGGTGCTACTGATGTTTACTGAGGGAGAGGAGTTCAGCATGGAGGAGATTCGCACCGCCACTGGCATAGGTTAGGCATCTCTCTTTTTATCGGTACTGTATTTTTTTCGGGGGTCGTGAGAGAAGTATGCACTATATCACATTATCATTCTCTCTTGTCCTGTACAGAGGAGGGGGAGCTCAGACGTACATTGCAGTCCCTGGCCTGTGGAAAAGCACGCGTCCTCAACAAGAACCCTCGGGGGAAAGATGTGGAGGACGGAGACCGTTTCAATTTCAACAACGATTTTAAACACAAACTGTTCCGCATTAAGATCAACCAGATCCAAATGAAGGAAACGGTAAAAACACCAGCACATTTCCTCTTTCATCCTTTTCATAAACCAGAGATTACTTTACTGTTTTTTTACTTACCACCAATGTATTTTTTCTTCCGCAAAACATGGATTTTACCCAATCTTTAAAACACATTTTTTAACAGGTAGAGGAGCAGGTAAGCACCACAGAGCGCGTGTTTCAAGACAGACAGTATCAGATTGATGCAGCTGTGGTGCGCATCATGAAGATGAGGAAGACTCTCAGTCACAACCTACTTGTATCAGAGCTCTACAACCAGCTGAAGTTCCCCGTCAAGGTGACGTATCTGAAGCTTCTTGTTCTCATTATTCCTATTTTTCTCCTTGCACACACACAAACACAAAGCTCATCAGCATCTGACTTGTTCTCGTCTCCACAGCCGGGCGATCTGAAGAAGCGGATCGAGTCACTCATAGACAGAGACTACATGGAGCGTGACAAGGAGACTCCTAACCAGTACCACTATGTTGCCTGAGGGGGTGCCACTGTCACTGCCATGCTTTCCTCACAGCAAAAGCATACAGCTGGCCCCCAAAAACAGCATTGCAGCCCTTCAGCCACCCGACTCTCCTCTGGTGCCCATCTTTCCCTTCATCCGCGACCCTGGATGCAGCGTCCAGATCACACAGAGAGCTCCAGAGAGACGAGAGACTCGGCTGTACTACTCCCCCAGTCTGAGTTAGCTTTAGCGGGAGCACGACTGGTCTGAGATGAGGCTGGAGGAGCGGTCCGGGTTGTTGATGGTTGATTTATGTGACTTACAAATCTGCTAATGCAAAACTCAACTGAAAATAACTAGCACTTTCCTTTATTTTTTTTTTTTGTTTTGTTTTGTTTTGTCCCCCCCCCTACCCCCCTCGGGATTGGGATTGTTTTGTTTTGTTTTTTTTTTCCTCCATCACGTTGTTCTAAAATCACTTATTTTCTACTGTAGTTGGTTTGGTGTTGAGTTTTAAGTTTTTTTTTTTTGTTTTCTTTTTTTTGTTCAAGGAGTTCTTATGAATGGCTGCATAAACTGCTGAGTGTTAACCTGATTGGTTGCTTGCTTGATTTGGCAGAGAAACAGCTGTTTGAAGGGCAAAGACAAGAAGAGACTTGAGAGGGATGAAGTGGGTCAAAGGGAGGGTTCACCTTGTTTGAAACACAGAATATGAAATGACATGCAGGCGATCCACTTGGGTATTTCTTTGGGTATCTTATATGTTTTGACCAAAATGTCCAAATGTCTAATGTCATGTGCTGAAGTTTTTGTAGATCAGATTGTATTCTATGTAAGAGTGAGAAAAAGTGAACCTGAATAAATGGATATTTAATGATTCAATGAATGATTTGTAGATAACCAGATGATAGTCTTTTTTCTTTTCTGTTTGAACAAATAGAAACTGACAGTTTGCAGCTCTGTCTCACTTTAATGTGGTTTTATGAAATGAATGAGTAATATTTAAAACAAGTTGATAGTGGAATAAGAACATGGACGTCATATAGACAAAAAAAGTCCTTCTCCAGTTTGTATCGATCAGCCCCAAAGAATATGAAAAAAAAGATTGTCTGTTTTTCATATTTGGGGCAGAGAATTTATTTTCCATTTGTTTTCGATGAATAATAGTCGTCACCAGTAGAAATTTGACATTCTGGCTTTCAATGTCTCAAGTTACTGGAAGATGGAACAGAAAATGAAAGATTATCTTTAGATGCTTTCACTATTACAGCAGGGAATTTATAGCTCTGGCATAATTAAGAAATAGATCTCCACCAAATTCGTCAACAAGAACCTTTTTTTTTTGTCTGTTTCATTTTGAAGCAAGAAAATGGCACGTCTGCTGTTTAAAAAAGTGCAGTGACTATGCAGGGAGAATGTGGCAAGGTCCTGGTAAGTATTCGACAGCAGCATTAAAGCAGCCTCTGCGTTCCTTCTGGGGTTTTGCATACCCTCGTGAATTGATGAAAGTGTCAGCTGACTACCCACAACACATGCACTTTGCAGCTTGCACAACACAGTGTGTGTGTGTGTGTGTGTGTGGACGGACACTCACATGCTCTCCCCTCCCACACAGCAATTGATTTTTTACATGCCAGGAATGTCGTATTTATGCTTTATGCATGTCTTATAAATATATTCACCACATCCCGATTCCTACTTTACCAGACAACTACTATATAGAGAATTATATTTAAATTTTACATGAATTTAAGAGGGAAATGATCTTTTATTACATTTAAAATACTCTTTAATTATCATGTGTCAGTCATGAGAGTTCCATGAAAACCACAATAAGTCATTTTCACAGTGTTAGTGTTCTTGGAAGTGCACTATTTCAGTCATTAGATGTCTCTTGACACCGTGTTGGTATCACCTCACCATTATGAGTTATGTAAGTCTGATTTATTTATTCATTTAACATTTTCTCATACACGGGGAGGATAACTCTGAATAGTCTCATATTTCGCTGTGCATAGATATTAGTTATTTAGTTATTATGGAGACAGCTGATCTGAGAGCGGAGGAAGCGGAGAGGAGGAGGAGGAGGTGAGGGGGGGGGGCTCACGTGACTAAGTAGCTCTAAATGCTACCAGTTCACATGACGAGACATGTCAGTCCGTGTGGTTATGACCGACATCTAACCGCGTACACTGCTGCTCGTTTTCGGGTTTTTTTTTTTAACTAACAGTAAAATACGCCTCTCTTCTATCAGCAGACCAGAGGAGGAATAACGTCAGGAAGCCGCCGGTAAAAAAAAAAGTGACGCTTCAGTTTTAGCTCGTTAAGTCAAGTGCGCCGAGTTGACCCACCTGCGCCCGCAGCAGCAGCAGCAGCAGCGACCGAGCAGCTTCCCTCCGGGCTTTTTATTTTTTGTTGTTGTTGTTTGTTACTGGGACTAAAATACTCAAGTACAAGCTGTGCTGTGATCTGACTCGAAGGATGAAACTCTCTCACGCTTACGGCGCGCTTATCATCGCCTGGTTTGCGGTTTTAGGTGAGTGTTTTTTTGCGGTACTCGTCGCTGTCCTGACGACTGTTGTTGGACGTCACGACACCGACCGTTAGTTAGTCGATGCTAATCATGTTAACAAAGATTACGGTGTTATTATTATTGATAGGTAGCCAGTGTAGGTCAAGCTGAATCGATAAGTCGATCGGCGTAAAAATTAGTAGGCAAACTTTGTTGATAACCGATTAATCGTTCATGTAATTTTATGAGCGGAAGTGCTTCTCCTTGTCTCACATTCGTGGTTGAATTGAATTATTGTTCAGAAAAAAATATTTGAATACAACACCTTATTATAATGGACATTATTTCATATTTTATTGACCAGTCGATCAACCAAGAAACTATTCAACAGCTTAATCAATAATGAGAATAATCATTAGCCTAGTTAGTTGCAGCTCTAGTGTAGCTATAAAGTCATATGTGTGTAATTGGGTGTTTGTCTGCATATTTATTAGACATCAAGCGGTTATTTAGGTGAAGTGAACCACTAAAAAATATATTCATTCACTGTTTGACTGAATATATGAACAACAGACCTTTTGGTGTAGGTTAATAATCAGTGGGGAAGTAAGATATCAGTGCAGTTGGACCTTTGGCAATTCAAAGATTCACATGGACCTGTTTTTTTTTTTTCTCTCTTTTTTTTTTTGTACATCCAAAGGTCAGCTGTCAAAACAGATCAGAGTTGCCTGAGAAGTCCCTGGACTTTATTCTGTTCTATTGTAGTTTAATGCCTGGGTTTTGTTAATGTTGATAGGCAGCAGATCAGCCTCATTGTTGTGTCGTTTGGAGAGCTTCATGTGACTGCTATGAGTTGCTTTGTGTTGCACACAGCGCAGTATGGGCCTTCTGTCAGTGTTAGTTTATGACCCGCTTGATCGCTCTGAACACACACAGACACCTGGCTGCTGACACAGGAAAACAGGCCAATACAGTCGTAGCTCGCCTGAAATGTCAAGGGAGTAGTTGCAGTATGGTATTTTACCTCTCGATCACTGTGTTGCTCTTGTAGTTTTGTTTATTCTAAAATATGAAATTGGATTCTCTGTTATAAGTTGGCGCAACAACTACAGTCGGTTTTTGTTTTATTTTTCACTCTGCATCTGGCCACTTCCGCTGAAGGCCCAAGTGACCTTAGAGTTTAACCCCCACTTCCGGCATTTCCTCATAACACTGTCCCATGTCTCTGACACATGGGACAGCAGCAGATACCTGTCCGCTTTGGTATTCGCTTGGCACATACTGTCTACGGTTGCTATCTGCAGCGTGATACTTTGTACACACTGCCGCTTTTTTACCTCATGATCTGATTGCAATGTTGTGTAAACCGTCTCCTGTGTGTTTACAGGGTGAACAGAGAGGTGACAGCAGGGTCAAGTTTCAGCAAGGCAGCAGGAGAGGGAGCGTGTGATTGAAGAGTGAGAGTGCAGGACTGAAGTACAGATTATATTCACAGAGAAAGCTGAAGATGATTGGGGGGGGGGATGAGAGGGAAGTGCGAAGACGAAGAGAGAGGGACGAGGTTCAGTCCGTTTGCTATTTAATAACTGGTGGACAGCTCACACCACCCACAAGCCAAATGCTAAGTAAATGTGTATTTTAGCCACGCATCATCATTTGCACCACCTTTTTATAGTCATTTTTAGCAGTAAAATATTGGTAGTGGCCATGGAGGTTTGTAGACAGAGATGGGTTTTTTTGCCCTGATCAGGAGGTTGTATGTAAAGAAAGAAAAACACAATCTGGTAACATGCTGTACAGTAAATAGGAATCAGTGTCTGTGCTGTTGGGAAGTCAAGCAAAGAGGAAGGGGTCATGGTCATTCTGTCCAAAATTGCCTCATTTTCTTTGTAGTCTTTCTGGGAAGTCTCAAGCAAGTGGTGAAACTTTCAGTATTGCGTTACTGAAAGGTTTTTAAGGATATGAGCTGTAAGGTTGATAAGTACATGCGTCCTGAATAGCGTCTGCTGTCCCCCAAACAGTATGTTCGAGAATTACAGCCACTATCTCACACACACAGACACACAACAGTGAGTCGGCAGTTTCCTGGATGTACCGGTATTAATAGCCTACAATGCAAGTTTGCAAGTTGCCAGGTTGGATGAGTCGCTACTTGGTAATTCTGTCCACACTCGCTAAGGATGGCAGCTAACAGATATGATTCCTCATTCAGGGGTTTAATTACACCTGTCAGAGGTCCGGAGCAGTTTTGAGTAATTAGCTTGATAATACTGTGTGCAAAGGAATCATGAGGGTTTGTGGACTTGGTTTCTCATGTCTGGCTCTCTGCAGACCTCTGGTGGTAGCTTTGGTAACCGCTTTATGGTGTATGTAGGGCATGGCATCATGTAACACTGGTAACTCTGTAACCTTTATCTAATCAGGCAAGTCAAATAAAAAGCAGAGGATCCAGATACCGAATACTTATTCAAAGTACAGGTGTGCATTCACTGCAAAGTTATGACTCAAAAATAAATGTTTAAGTGTAATTACCATGTAATATATTTGTCCAAAATACTACAGGAGAAACACAGCTGAAAATCAGTGTTTTTCCAGTACATTTTCAGTTTGAGTTTCTATTACAATCCAGTGCAAAGTGATGAATGTAAATAATCTTACATGTGGTTTTGATTTTATGCATTTTAACTTTCTTGAAATGTTTTTCCATATTACTGTCATTTCATAATGTCCTCCCCCACAGGTTGCATTCAAGCCGTCACTCTCGAGGTGAAGGAAGGAAACTCCACCTGCATCAAGGCTGAGCTTTCTGCATCGTTCTCCATCAACTACAATACCTCCAACAGCACGGTATTTACAGTGACTTCCATCTCTTATGGCATCTCTGTCATGCTTTTTGTGTTTTTCATTTCTTTTTATATCATTATGATATTGGATGTCAGTGTTAAACATAGTCAAAGTTGCAAAACTTGAGGTATGTAAAATGCTCCCTGCAAGGCAAAAGCCCAGGCTTCAGGCTGGGTTAGGGTCTGAACACTTTGTATTCAAAGTTACCTCTACTTCCCCCTCTGATTGTTTAGGTATGTCCACAAATGGCTGTCCGTTCCGTAGCTTTTGTTGCTAAGGTTGTTCCATGGGTTGTTGCCATTGTTTACTTGCATTTTGCAGGTTGGATTTTGTCACGAACATCTACAGACGTATTTGAGAAGTTTCCATTTTAAGTGAAAAACGAGAAAAAGAAGTGAAATCCTACGACTACTTTTTGTTTACGTTGCCTCCTGAGCCGAGGGCGGCGTTAAAGAAACAGGAGCTAAAATGGCCTGTGTCATATAGAGGCTGAACTGAGGGGCTGCATAAAGAGCCAGTATAAGATAAATTAGGGTTTTTATTAACTGTAAACAATGCAAACTTATTCCTGTTGAGTCCCAGAATATAAATATAGACCTGGAAAATGTGCATATGTCACCTTTTAACAAACCCCCTAGTTTATCATCACTCATGAGTTTCATCAGTTTATTGTCTCGTGTTGTATCTCAAGGTGAACGTATAACTTGTCTTTCCTCAGAGAACAGCACAGGTCCCTCTGCCCGACTCCGCAGCAGTCGACACACGCAGCAGCTCGTGCGGCACTGACGGCAGCTTACCATGGCTGGTGGCGGTGTTCGGATCCGGCCACGCGCTGGGGCTGAGCTTTTCAACCAATGGAAGTCTGTACAGTGTTGCAAACCTGACACTGCAGTACAACCTCAGCGACTCCTCCGTCTTCCCCGAGGCCAACAGCTCTGGTGAGAACAGACACCAACAAACAAACAAACTGTCCAGCACAGCGCAGATTCAGTTTGTTGTCAAATGTGTTTTAAAAGAGTATTATTCTTTTTTCAAAAACAACAACAACTAAAAAGGAAGACATAGAAGCAAATTCCACAGACGCTGTGGGCTTCAAAATAATTTGTTGCATGTTTGTTTATTTCCTAGATGTGGTCACTGTGGTGTTAGCTTCAGTTGGGATCTGGGCGCCGATCAACACCACCTACCGTTGTGTGAGCCCCGCCACTTTCAGAGTTGGCGATGCAACTGTCACATTCTCTGATATGAGACTGGAGGCGTACATGCCAGAAAATGATCTGAGTCCAACAGGTACATCACTTATTGTGTGCGTGTGTGTGTGTGTGTGTCTAAGCTGCTCTTTCCGTTTGCCTTATTATCTATTTTTCATCATTTTTCTTGTCACAGAAAGCGTATGTATGGCAGATAAGGGCAGTACTGCAGCTCCACCTACTACTGCCAGTACTACAACAACTGCAGCTCCAGCACCAACACCACCAGGGACACCTGAACGGGGCAACTACTCTATAAGCAACGGCAACGGCACAGTTTGTCTCCTGGCCCAAATGGGACTGCAGCTCAACGTCTCCTATTTCTCTGTATCACAGAATAAGGTATTATAGAGCTTTACAAGCAAGGAGGACTTATAGAAAAATAATCAATAAATCTCTGAATTAAAATAAATGAACTCAATATAAACCTTTTTTTTTACTTTTCCAGACTATTCAAGAAATAATAAATCTCACTCCCAATCTGACAAGTTCATCGGGATCATGTGAAGCCAGCAGTGCTACCTTAGTTTTGACACAGGAACAAGCCACAAGGCTCAGCTTCACCTTCACTCTGGTAAAATCATCCCTCTTCTTTTAAGAGTTTAGCCACTTAAACAGTTTGTGTGTGTGTGTGTGTGTGTGTGGATACAAGTTTTAATCCAACCCCTCTCCTCCCATCCGTAGAACTCCACGACCAACAAGTACCACCTGAGTGGGATGAATCTGCGCGCTAATTGGTCGGATATGACTGGTATGTCACATGTCACAAGCATACATGCTTTTCTTCTTGGCTCTGATTTACTTTAATTCAAACAGATACTAATCCGTCTCTCTCTCTCCAGCTCCCTTCTCAGTCGGTAACACCAGTCTGGACTACCTGCGGAGTACACTGGGCCGCTCCTACATGTGCAACGCAGAGCAAACTCTGGTTGTGGCGCAGACCTTCTCACTCAACACATTCAGACTGCAGGTCCAACCCTTTGGAGTCACTACCAACCAGTTTGCCACAGGTACAAATGCTTTCTTTTTTTTTATCATCTCTGCTGTGATCCACTTTATCCCAGAATGTCTATATCTTTGTCCTCAGACCTACATTTTGTTAGTCATGATGTATGTATGTAGCATGATGGGAGAAGGTAGCAGCCTACAGCCTGGGTAAATAACTTTAGCCTGATAATGAGACTGAATTACCACGTTGCAGTAGTGGTTAGCACGATCAGTTAACTTAACATTTTTCACGCTAAAATGCTTTAGTTAGATGAATAAATCAATACCGCTCTTATGTCTGTGAAAACATAAAAAATAGTTACAGCTTTTACATTTGTTTGCGTATGGATTAACCCACGTTAAACACGTTTGAGCTTTAAAGGTGTTGCTAGGCATATTTTTTACTTTAGAGACAGCCATGCTAACTGTTTCCCCCTGCTTCCAGCCTTTGTGCTAAACTAAGCTAAGCATCTCCTGATTTTTGCTCCAACGTTAATGTACCCACACTTAGAATGGTATCAACCATTTTCATGGCTCTAGCGAACTACTGAAAGTAGTCAGCCAGGAAACATTATGGTTGCAATGGGTTTTACTGTATGGAATTTATTTATACATTAATGTATGAGAAGGCCGCAGCACATACATCACGTCTCTCAAATCAAAATCTTGATATATAACTTTAAATTCTGGTGTTTTCTGTCTCCAGCGGAGGAGTGTCAGATGGACCAAGACCAGATGCTCATCCCCATCATTGTGGGAGCAGCTCTTGCCGGCCTGGTGCTGATTGTCCTCATCGCATACCTAATAGGCAGGAAGAGGAGCCACGCTGGATACCAGACCATCTGAATGGACCCCTCGTTTATCCCTGAACCCGACAGACTGAATGGTGGAGAGACGAACCTGCGCGTGCGAATGATAAAGCGATAGACTGTGAACACGAGTATGAGTGAATGGAAACAAATGTTATTGTGGTGGGTGCATGTTTTTTTTGCATATCCTATGTGACCTCTGGATATTTTAAATTTCCTTTCACTTTCTCTGTGGATGATGAAGAGAAAGCCAAACCTAAACCCAAGCTGAATTTAAAGATGGCGCACATCTTGGTGAAGCCTGAGAGGACTGAGTCTTCACTTAATCCAGGATGAAGGCAGTTTGAAGTTGCGGTGGCAAGTTCACCATCAACTGTTTGGCTACACACCGCCCTGTGCTGTTATTGTTTCATTATCTAATAGGAATTGGTTGAATTTGCTTGAACTGCTGTTTGTTGTTTTTAGCTGTGTAATTATTTATAAGGAATCATTTAATATCCCATGCAGATTGAGAGGCAGAGGGGCAATCAGATGAAGTGCAGGACAAGTATTTTTTTTTAAAAAAAGCTCCAGTGCTGTTGGTGAAAGGTTTGACAATTAATGATGTCTCTGTTCAAACATTTCAAGTAAGTTGAATTGTTACTCTCGCCCCCTACACATGCTCACGTGTACTTTTTTTTTTTTTTTTAACTCCAGGAGCATGAGTTAATCCCAGCAACTCGAAAAGGGAAAGCACTGAATGTCTGTCATTTCCCGTCATTCCTCTTCAGTGGAGACTGACAGAAGCCTTCAGTGCACTGAAGCAGTTTAATTCAACTAATTAAACTCATAACTACGATGTTACAAACTTGTGGATTGCTGCTTTGTGTAATCCGTGTGTAGTGGTCCGGCCGTACACAAGGCAACTCTGCATTCACAAAAATGTATTTGGCAGGAAAAGTGAACACAGGTTAATTTTCTATTCTTGGTTTCCCCCAGCCTCTCCCACAGGAAATGTTAATATGAACTGTAGTGATTTGATCTTTTATTTTTATAGAAGATGGTTTGATCTCGTTTTCTATTATGCATCTTACTGAAAGATAATAAAAACATCAAAAGTCTAGTGTTGATTTCTGTGAATATCTCATGCAACAGTACCTTTTGATACATGTTTCATCCTGTTCTTTATCAGATAAACATTGGTGTTTACTCCGAGCTGTTCAACTGGGTGTACATTACACAGGATACTCAGCTAGGATCAATGCCAAGGTTATTTTGGACCACCGATACAAAATCTGATATCAGTGCCAAAACACTTTTAAAGGGCCCCGAAAAGCAGACGCAGAACAAACTGGACACACCATTGTTTGAAAAAAGAGAGCGGCCATGTTTGGATGGCTTCACCATAGTGCACTTGAATTAAAAGGTTGAGGTCAGGAACTATGAATCAGACATTGAAATGTTTGAAGAAATCAAAGTTGTCTGTTATGAAATCAATATAATTCACATTCAGATAGCACATGTAGTGCCAGCATTGCATTTTGTCATTTGTCAGTCAACTTTCAATTAAACCAAAAGAACAATTAGTTAACAACGTTTGCTATATTCATCACTAAGACGACAATGTGAAATACAGTAGGCAGGTTCCTCTTGGCTGTGCTTACAGTGTGCAACACATCTTTTACCCGACCTGGCGTTTGCTGCCAAGCCTTTTCTCTTCAGTGTATCTGGGATAAAGTGCATAATTCCACATTTTAACAAAAGAGGAGAATATCAATTTAAGACAAACTACATGTCAGTTTCAACTGGAATCGTTAGGTTAGCACATTGCTAAGAATATTCTCATGAGATCATATATTTACATTTAAGTTGTATTATTGTCTCAAAATATGTTTAAGACAAGAATTACATGTAGTAGTCACTGTGACACTAAGTCACTTACAAAAAGGTGCAAACAAGCTGTTTGGTGCTCATCCCAGTGGAATGTGTATTGAGTTTCAAGCAACAAGTAGTCAGTTTGGGTCAGGACTCTTCTGCGATGATGCGAGATCGACATGTCGCCCGTAGCTTAGTCAGGGTTGAAATGGAAAGACTTCCTGGTTCAGTGAAGATTTTCTAGGAAAGGCAAGAAACACTGAGATTATTGGATTAAAGAAAGCAAATTAAAAGGGATGTTCTGTTTTGATCTTTCCTCCACTGATTTGCCACTCCTGATAACTATCAGTAATGGGATGCCTCTATTTATTTACCTGCATGAAAGTGTGGCATTCATCCACAAATGGTCCGTGGGTGATCTGTTTGAAGGTTTGGCAGACGTCTGGCAGCGACTGGGCCTGTTGAATCAGAGCCTGGTTGTGGTGGATCAGCGTCAGAGCGACACGGAACAGGATTTTAGAGCCCTCGTAGAACAGGCAATCCCAAATTCGCAGAACGGTCTGCAGAGAAGCAAGCAACAACAAGTCAGTTCCACCGGTGAACACGTACACACTGATGTCATGAAGTTCAAGCTGCGGTCTGAACAAGCTTTACACAAATTATAAGCTTTAACACTACAAATGAATTAGTAGCGCTTATGAACTGCAAAGCAAACTGAAATGTGAAACGCTCTTTCTGTAGTCGCTGCTTCTACAGTATGGCAAACAGTGTGCTTTGACAGAGCTTTTATTGTTTGAGAGATTAGAAGCACATTTTAACAACCAAATCTAAGTTCAGAATAACTTTGCTGTCTCGTATATTTGTTCTGTAGAGTCCTGAAGAAAGCCAAAGACCGGAACTCATCTCTGACTTGCTGCCACACAGTCTGTTGTCAAGCTTTCCTTAAGTTTTCCTATAGAGCCCTGCATGGACAGGTACCTGCCTACATTAGAGATCTACTGCAGCTCTATGTCACCAGCAGTTCTCTAAGGTCTTCTGATCAGGGTTTGCTGGTTGTTCTAAGAACTAGGCTTAAAACTAAAGCAGACTGTGCTTTTGAGGTTGTGGCTCCTAAACTTTGGAACTCTCTCCCATTGGACTTAAGATCTGCGGAAACCTTTAAAAAGCAGCTCAAGACCCATTTGTTCAGACTTGCCTTTGTGTTATTTTTCTATTTATTCTGTTTTTTCTTGTGTTTTATGTCTGTATGTATGTTTATGCTTTATTTCTTCTGTGAAGCACTTTGTGACGTCTCTTCAAAAGTAAGTTACTCACTTACTTTTGAATAAAGACATTTCCATGCAGGATATAAATTACTACCAATAAATTGAAGTGACATCTTGAGACCATTAAGGCTACAATAAAGACTTCCCGTGATGAAACACACACACATACCTCTACTGGCAGGACGTCTATGTAGAGACAGATGAACCATCGGGACACCACCAGGGTCCACATGACATTCTGATCCATCATGGTCTGCCACACTGAGGGGGCTTTAACCTTCACCAGCTCCCCCAACACCTCCTGGTCTGTCTTCAGCCCCAACATGGCTGGAGTGTAGTAGTCTGTGACCAGACATACACAATAGTGTCATACAACAGCTAGAAAAACATCAACATCACACCTGTCATAGCTCTGCTCCCAGGTTTTTCCTAAATGAAACCTGTAAAATATATACAAAACTATACTGGAAAAAAATCATATTGACATTTCCTTGTTTGAGAGAGTGCAAGTTAAGCCACAAACAGATAAAGACCATGTGACCTGGCTTATTCTTATCCCAGAGTAAAGGGACAACCAGGACACCTACACACGCACAGATCAGAGTGGTGGCAGGCAAGTGTATGCATACACACACCTGGTAAAATTCTACCCAGTAGTGCATCCATCAGCCAGAAGGATTTCTCTTCATCTTTTGTGATGATAAGCAGGTACCCAGCTATGAAGTTCATCCCCTGAAGACAAAAGGGAGACATACTAAGTTTAGACACAGATCTTGCAAGGTTTCATTAGTGGCTGTGGAGCTCTTCAAAAAAAAAAGCATCTAGATGAGAGACAAGTAGATGTGAAATAAGGAGACAAAGAACAAAACAAGACATTGTTCCACTTATACTGAAACAGGCTACTTGGTTAGAGATTGATGGGTTCTGGTTATACAGCATAAGAGATTTATACAGTCCTGCTGCCTGTTTGAATTGCAAAATAAGCTGCATATGCCCTGATGAATGAAATTTGCCTTTCAAATGCTAATAATTAACATAGAGCTATACTGTGGTGACTATGAAAAAGACACAAAGCCTTATTTTAGACAAAAAAGCGTTGACTAAGATCAGGAGTACTTACTGAGTCATTGGTAAGTTCTGATAATACTGCAATACTGCAAAATCAATTATTAAAAGGCACTTTTTCATGCATTATTATATGATTATGTATATACTTCTGTTACTTTAATTTGAATGATAAAACGTGGTTTACATATTTATATCAATTTTACTTAATTTTGCCCCATAATCCACAATAATAATGGACTTAATCCTTCTATCATATAACACTAAAAACAATAATGAAACATCATAATGCAATGCAATACCCAACATTGTCACACCGTTCTTTGACATCCTAGTAAAATCCACCTCATTAAGTTAAATTATTACATTCACTAAAAAACTAATTATCCATGTTTATAAGAATTATGTTATGGAAAGTCCATTTCAGCTGGATCTTAAGTAGTCAAGCAGTACCTGACAGTAACCCACAGCTGGATTGTGGTGACCATAAGCCAGCAGCACATTGTACAGAGCTTTCTGCAGACACGGGTTGGATGTCTTGCGGAACTGGACGTTATCTGGAAATGTTCTGTTCAAGTCTGAAAGACACACACACACACAAAAAAAAGCCCCCCACACTCATCACCTGGGAAAGGATTGGGAACTCAGGTATACCATGTACCCACTCTCCAAAGCTCCTTGCTTTCAGTTGAAAAGAAGCAAGTGGTGTGAGTCCATGTGTGTCAGACAAAATGTGGCTTTGCATATACCCTCCAAAAGTGAGAGGTGACATTTACAGGCGCTGCGATTCAGCATGTTGAATCCGTCAGTCAGAGAGAGAGAGAACTCTCTGACTGGGTATTCAGACGATGTTTCTCTTTATTTTATTGCCTCTGAATTTTCTTGTTTCACAAGCAAAACACCACATGATGGCAATGCCTGTGCAAACTTTACAGTGCCAGCTGCAACTCTTTAATCAGGAATATTCTGATTTTGTACTCCAAGCATATTATCTGACACTTTCACAGTGGCACCAACATGGTTGACTAATTTGTTTTGTACGTTCATGATAGTCTTTGAATAACTGTTATTTCCTCAGCTGTTACTTTGCTGTGTTCAAGAGCAACATATAACAGAAGATGTGAGGAGATGCGTCAGTGCGTCTCTGTTGGTGCTAGTTCTTTGAGGTCAGCTTGATCTATCAGGGCTCTAAAGGAGGAGTGAGCATACTGTATGGATGAATGACAAACTTTACAGTCTGACCTGTGCAGATGGTCTCCACCAGTTTGGGGTCATGCTGGGCTCCAAGCAGGGACTGGTAGTAGCCTGGGTTCTTCTCTAGCTGGTCTTGTGCCCCACTGGCTGCCATCCAGATCAGGGCCCGGTGCTCATTGGGGACCCCCTTACGTACATAACGCTTTACTGAATTTGAGGGAAAACATTCAAATTTAGTACCCACTTTTACTGCACGCAAGTGACTGCTGTGTGGGTCTCTGTGGGGAAACTTGTGTGTTTCACACTCACGTTTCACATTCTTCTGCACTTTGCTTTTGCCCTTCAGTAGTTTGGACCACTTGATGGCTCGTCGGGTGAGCACAACTAGATACTGAGACATCAGCTCCTCATATGACTCATAGTCAAAGTCCTCTGAGCGCTCAAACCCATATGGATCCACACTGGGCCAAAAAACACAAGGTTAGAAATTATTAACAACTTTAATGAAATACATCAAAGGATTGTTTACAGTCAATATATCTAAATCCTCCTCAGAATTACAAGGATTCACATTAAATCATTGTAAAATTCATACAAATAAAAACAAATTACTCTGGATATAATCAGGCGAACCTCTCCAAGAGCACAATATGTGTATTTATGGTACATGTATGTTTATACTGTACTGTGTTTATGTGCTTTTACTAATGTACTAAGATGTTATTTATTGTATATGAGGCAAGACTGAATATAAATTTACATTTCTGGTTGAATATAACTTCTCATTTATAATGAATTTAAAATTTATGTGTTTTATATTTTACTTGGTGCCAAAAACTTCAAAACTGTATTAGTCCAGTATCACATAACTGGACTGTTTGTAGCATTTAGGCCTCGTCCTCTCCACTTAATTACCCCTTTGTTCAGGCATAACTTAATTGAATGAAGCCATTACAGCACAAAATAAATTAATAGTTCTATTTTATTAGTGTAATGTTTCATGTATAGCCATTTACCTACAACTACTATCTGGTGGCAGGTGTGGGTGGCTCAACCCAATGCCTTAAAGATGCTTAGGTAACACGATAATCTTCCTGCAGCTTAACCCTTTCACGAGTGAAGACATCCCTGAAGAAGAAATGCACCTTCAGCCCAGCAATATGGTTGGGTGCCAGATTTGTTTTGAACATGCTCAATCCCAGCAGACTTTACAAACGAACTTTACTATATATTAAACACAGCCCGGTATTTAACTGGTGTAGCTGTGCAAACACTTGCTGAAAATAGAGGTATCATTATGTAAACGTAATGGTCTTCATCGGAGAACAGCCTTGTTGCCAAAACAAAAGCAAGACAACACACTGATTACATGTATGTCAGCCTGGAGATTGTGAATGCGGCATCTGATTTTCAGGTGTTGGGTTGTGTTATCGCTGTTTGTTTGAACTTCGAAACAACCTTCCTTGAACATATAATGCAGAGTTAAGCATGAATGCCAAACAGCAAAAAAAACCTCAAAGATGCATTTTGTTGAAACTGTTTGAGTGCAGTAAGGATTCAACTTTATGATTATTTTTTGGTGGCGGTAGTTTGTGGTGCTGTTGAATTGTTTTGCACTTTACTCAGAGGTGTGTCTAATATTTTTGTCCACCCTCATTAACATAAAGTAAATAAGCTGGACGAACCATTACACTGAGCCTCCAAACTGACCATAAATTAGAATCAGTTTCTCTCAAACACACAGAAACTGAACATTGTATCCTTCATGAAAGTAGGATTTATTGCAAGCCTGTTATATTAAACTGCATTAGTTGTAGCTCAGTGTACATATTGATATAAATCAACTGTTTGCTTTTTATATTTACAGGCACACTGTCTTTGCACATTTTGATATAAAATATAAAATACATAAAAAAATTTTGATGTGGACTATCATGTGATATGACCAAAAATGTGTACAACTTCTAGTGGACCTAGACTGCAATTAACAGGCCTATTAATGATTGCAAAACAATATTAACGTCCAACTAATACATTAAGTAACTTATATTTCTCTATATATCTGATTAATTACCTGAATCGATTTCAATACATCCAGACACCTCTGGAATGCAGATAGTTTCTACAAATATCACTTTACAGTTGAACTATTATGGATGTATATTAACATTCTAAATTTCTTAGGAGTTATGGCGATTTGTTGAAAAAGACACCGCGTAACCGCGATATTTGTATTTATGGTTAACTGTTAGGTCGAGTAACGGTTATAAGTAACGTTATCTAACGTTACTTCTTCCATTTTGTCCACTTGTTTCAGTGATAAACGAATAAATCTACTTCTGAACTTACTTAGCAAGTAAATTACCCAACAACCATTGAACTCCCAAAATCGATAAAATATGTTTTAAATACCATTTTACAATGTTTAGCAGGTTGAGCTAACCGTTAAGCTAACTTTAAAGCCCAACTTTTACGTTAGATATCGTTACCTGTCCACTCTGTCTTTAGCTCTGCCGCCGACGGAGCGGCTCCTGTTGGTCGCCTTGTTCTTCTCCATGGCCGCTTGAGTGTCAGTGAAATCCTGAAAATCCGTGCAAGAGTCTCACCATGTATCCGCCGTGTTGTTTTCCCCCCAGAGACCAAAAGCTATATTCAAGTTTCTTTCGATAAACACGAATCTCCGAAGTCACGGTTTTAAGTTGAGGTAGCGTCTGGGTTAACGTTCACTTTTCACTTTCTCCATGTTTGCGAACGGGAGAAACGGGACAAGGCGCTGCTTTTGCCCGGGATTATCGCTTCATAGCTTTTCTTGAATATGGAAAGCAGTGGAGAGACACTCCTTCGCCCTCTCCTCAAACCAATGACGTGTTTTAATTTGGCTGTTCGTATATTTTATGGATCCGCCGATGTTCCAGCTGTATGGAGAGGGCAGTTTGCCTTGAGTTTTATCGCCATCCACATGCACCTGCTGCTGCTGGTCCCTCTTGCCTCGGAGCACAATAACACACTGACCTGCAGCTCTAGTAACAACATACACACATAACGATCGGTTTGATGCTACCAGGTGTAGTCCAAATACACATCAATCGTGTGTTTCTTATCCAGAGAAGTCCATGGTAGATATCGGACTCGTGACGTTTGCCCCGGGACACACACACGTCAATCAGACCTAATGCTGCTTTCAAGTGATTCCCGTAAGATCCCCACTTCAGAGCTCTCATGGGATGAATAATTGCGATGGCGTATTCACAAAAAAAGTCTTTGCAATAAAAGCAATATTTTGGTGGCCGTACGACGAGAAGGAGACGCATTTAGTGGTTGCGGTAATTTAAATAATTCAACAGATGCTGGGCATATAAAAGTTGAGTATGGTAAGGTAAAACCTAAAAATACTTATATTACTACTCCACTATCACCTGTTTTCAGTATGTAATAATACGTCACACACACCTTTATATATCTATGCATCAAATATTAAAACATAGGAATCACTGTTTTGCATTTAGCAAACGTTGCCCCCTTTAACATGAGGGGAAACAAGCATTTCAGAATGTTTTGTAAAACCTTTTTCGCAAAATACAGCACATTAAAATCAACTGTTGACACCGCCTGCAATATAAACCTCATATCCGCAACTCCCTGACAATAAAATCGTACTTTTTTCACCTCTTTTTTTAAGGTGCTCTATCTGTACCCCGCGGTATAGTAGTATTTCCGATGGGACATGAAGGCAGCACAAATGGTAGGTAACCACGCCCTCTCCAGTACACTCTGTAGCCACGTCACACAGGTAAATGCAGCCATCTAGCACAGGTAAAGGCAGCTACCTGTTAATCTCACAGCAATGGTCCAGTAAAATAGTCTTGGATTGAAATGCTTCATTTCTAAATGGATAATTTCATTACAGTCATTAAAAATCCTTGGAAGTTTTTTTTTAAAAAGCACTTTACTTCATTAGTTTGCCTCAGCTCTCTCTGTCCCCAGCATGAGCACAGTTTTATAACCCGAGGGAAATATATCATTGGTGTTAATATTGCAGCAGTTTAAAATGAATGATTAATAATTTACTAAGATTTCTTTCTGCCCTTGAATTGAATGCACAAGTGGGAGTGGAAAACCTTGTTTTTACTGGAAAAGGTATCAAAATGACGCAAACTGTGCATCAAGTCACCAGATTTGAATCTGATTATGTACTAATGAGAGTATCTGGAGCAGGGCCTCGGGCACAGTGTCCCAACATTATGAGCAAAAAACTGTACTTGTGACAAAATGATGTACGTTAAACCTGTTAAAATTGAGTTCCAGATAGTTTATTTGTGGCTCAAGGTCATCCTTGCACACTTAATGTTGCTTTTTTGTTTCTTATTTTTCCGGTGTTAAAAGGAGGGATGATAATGTGGAAATATAACTGTGATAACAGTTTAACTAGTAATCAAGATAGGAAACGTAAAGAGCATTTAAAAACTAATTGAAACAGTTTGATGAGACACTTTTTAGAGATGCTGGATTTTTGTTTATTTCAGTTATGGGAGCAATTGAAAGTCATGCTTAGCTCAACCTAAATGTAATTACTTAAAATTAAATTTAAAGAGTTCCTGCTCTACATCCACACATAGACACTCAATAAGAACACCATACTCCTCATTACCAATGCCTGTCAGGATTAGCCTTAGGATGGGTGGATGATGGATCACGTTGGCCTTGATCTCTTATCCTCTTGTGAAAATACCAGAGTAAGTCCAAATGCAAACCCATGTTTCAGTAGTAGTGTAATCCCTGTCCTTTGATCCTGCTGGTGGGCGGGGTTGGATCTGTGAATGGGAGGAACTTCCAAACACAGACATGTTTGGCACTACTGTGTGCAACCATTCATCTGTTCTGGGCAAGCGTCCTTTTCAGAAACACTCAAATACTGTGGAAGAGTGTGGTAGGCAGTGTTCACTTTTCCATAGGCAGACAAGGGCATCTTAAAATCTATACTCAAAAACGCCAATGAATGCGTCCAGTGTGATAACATGCCTTCACTCATATGGTTGATTGAAGATAAAGAACAAAAGAGTTTTGCTTCCCGGTAAATACTGTAGCTTTGTTAACCTCTATGACCATTTAATCAGACATTTCCTCACAAAGTCATGTACAGCAGTGAGTATGTATCAAAATAGTGTTAACAATTGTACATATACAGTTAAGCACAATCCATATTTTCCAAATCTACTAAAATTACCATATTACACTGTGATAATACTGAATAAATCAGCCAGCATTAAATAGTCTGCTGTTATACTTTGAGAAGTTTTTTAAGTGAACCAGCTACACTCATTAAAATATAACAGTGTGTTCTGTCTTGATAGTTATAGGGAAAGAAAAGGGAGTTTTGCATGTATCACTGAAATAATACAGCTTAAAGTTAAACTTGCGCAATGCACACCTAGAACACACACACTTTCAAATGAAATGGTGTCAAGTTTAAACTAGTCTTTCATTGCTGAGTCTTCATATCATATTATGCAGTGTGAATAGTTGGGCACTGCTTTTCTATGCTCCACTTTAGGCAGCTGTGTTACCAGAGTTGATAAAGTAAGGAACCATTAACTCTTTCAAGTAGAAAAGATGTCAATCCATTCTGATGAATGCATATATACATACCGATTTGTGCACAGAAAACTGAAACCAGGTTGGCAGTACTGTTTGCAATAATTCAACCTTGATAAGCTGTCGGTCAGGCAGTGTAACTACTGTAGGTCATTTGGAGGTTATCAACGCCAGGTGTTGACTTGACTATCTATATATTGTAGAGCCCTTTTATGAACCCATAAGCAAATACAATTAAAACATTTAATGCAAGAATCTTTTAATCAACAATAATAAATATACACTGAATAAATGTTATCAAATGTTTTGTTGTGCTATGTTTCACTGAATGTACAATATCAACTTGTAGATGATCGCATGTGCTCATTTCTCCAGTGTTTGACATTTAATAATAAACACCACTGTTATTTGTTGCTTCCACTGTGTGTTTGCTGCTGTATGACACACTGTATATCAATCTAGCTGATCTCTTGGCAGATACTAGCTTATTGCAGATATGTTGGTATCAGCAGATATATAAGCTGATAACCAACAAAAATTGCAGCACAGAAATGCCAAAGGTATTGCATAGTTTATCTACCAGGGAGCACTGACAAGTTAATTTTCTAACTGTAAAATGTTTGGCTCAATACATAGCTTAGTCATAAATCTTTCATAGCCAAATTTAGGGGATTCTTATCTAAACTTTTGTTTGTTTATGGCATGAGTATGTGTGGCCGATGTATTGTTGGTGGATTTTTTTAAAACGTGCAAACAGCAACACACCTTTACTTTCTCACCAATCTAGAAAGTAAAGGTGTCAGTAAAACGTATGATTTTGGGTTTATATGTTTGTTTGACTGAAGGATCTCCATAGTTTATTGTTGTGTACTTTGGTCTCTGTTTTTTGTTTTCTGTTTGTAGTTGAATCTGATTAGGTAATGCAACAGCAGGGGTCATTTTGTCTTCAAACGTTGGTGTAGTGGCAGTGACCTCAGAAAGTCTAAAACCTTGTGGCACACTAGTATCTCTGATGACAGTTGTTAATGTTTCTTCTTTCCCCTCTCCATTCTGCTCCTGTCTTTGCTGCAGTTTACCCTCTGCATCTTCATTTTCTGTTGTACAAACAGTTTGTACCTTGATGTCAAGAGGAGTCATAGTTTCTGGGTGCAGTGTCGATTGAGGGGAGGAATAATTCTGATCAGCACCTTGTCGAGAATTAAACTTATAAAGACGTGGGATGACATACTGGGGCAACCTTCTTTGAATAGTCACAGCTCTGGGTGGATCTGGGGGTTCAACTGCTCCGTTCTCCATAGGCTTGTGGTCGCTCTCATTTTTAGAAGATCCCTCAACTTTGGGTTTTACATTAACTGTTGTAGAAGGTCCCACTGTGTTTGACTCTGTGTAAGAGTGTTGTGGTTTCTGTACCTTGGGTATGTTTTCCAAGTTTGGGCTTTCTGAAATCTCAGGTTTGGGTCCCTTAAAATATTGTTTAGGAGAGGAATCTGCACATGTGGACCACACTGCACAGCATGGCAGGATGGTTGCCACATGCCAGTTCACTGGAGCCTCTACCTGCAGAGAAGTCTTGTAAGGTGATGGGAGTGACCACTCTGTGACACAAGTTAAACCGAGTATCTCTAGATGTCCATATTTTAACTTGTCTGTGATACACTTTAATGGACAATTACCTTCAACCTCTTGATCTGAAGGTTGGTCCCCCTTTTGCTGCATTTGCTCTGCTTTCAAATTGTTTTTTTCCTCCAGGTTTGAGTTTCCTCTTTGCTTTTGTATTTGTTCTTGCTCATCTGTTTGTTTTTCTTTCAACTGCTGTCTAACACATTTACTTTTCATCTTCCCATGTTGCTTTTGTTTGTGAACAGTTTGAACCAATGCCTGTTTATGCTCTCTTTCCTGACAAGCTACCCTCTGTTTTATGTTACTTGCCACCTTGACTCCTCCAGAAGGCGTCTCATTTGAACATTTGAAGTCATTTCCTTTACATACAGTAGCCATGGTCTCAAACTTCTCCATCAAGGAAGATAGGAGGATTCCTTTTCCAGTGAGTCTTGGTTTGACTGGCAGCATATTCTCTCCCCTTTCCTTCTGCTCAGCTATGGCAAACTTGGCCACAATATCCTTCACATTGTTCCCTCTCTTCATTACATGTTCTCTTCTAGCCTGGCCCCTCTTGCGCATGTCAGGCTCACTGTCTTGGCAGTGATTCACATTACCTGCCACTCCTCTGCTAGAGGACAAAGTTCCTACCTCCCTTTGATGGGTGATGGGCGGTTTGGGCGTGGACCTTGTGAATTTGGATTGGAGGAGCTTGAATGTCGTAAGTCGCCGGGATATTAGATCTCCTGCTCTTTGATCTTCTCCACACCCACTTGGCAGTATCTGTTTTTGTTGATCTGACCGGCATTTTTCAGGGATCTTGGACCGGATCTCACCAGCATTTCCTTTGGTCATTGTTCCATTTCCATTTGTCTGAAGTTGAGTCTGCTTCCTTGAAGATTCAGCCCTCTGAACAGGCCAATTTCTATTTCTTATATTTCTTTCAGCTACAATACCCAACACTTGCTTCTCCGGGTCTCTGTTTCTGGTGGTCAAGTTGGGTAGATCCTTAGTTAGATAATGCAGGAGACTCTCCAGAATCCCTCGGAGCACTGGACGGCAGTTGCGGTCTCGTACCAACTTCCTCAACAAACTGGCATCAGGGCTGATACTTGCTTTCTGAGAATCTGGTCTATGGAGAATAGAGGAAATGCAAAACTTAATCCCTATATCTTTCTCCAGTTGAACAGACATGAATAGCTACAGATGTCATTAATGCAACTGAGCACAGTGTTTCCCAAAAGTTGGAGGGTTGAAATTTTGCAGTGTGGAGTAGCTGTAAACAACAGACATTGAAAGTAATTGAAAACAGCATTGATTTCACAAAGGATGTCCATTCTGCCAGACCTTTCAGTCAACCTTCACTTGAAACTACATTTCCACTCAGACTTTGGACAGAAGGAAATAATTAGTACAAAAATTAAAAAAAAATGGTTGTAGCAAATATTTGGGTTTGCCATGCAAAAAAACCCAACAACTAATAGAACTGCTTTTGCAATAGCAAAATTACAGTATAGATAATAGGTACATAAAATAGGGTGTTAAAGTTTTAGGATACAATAAAAAAATTGGAATATCCCTTTTTTAACTTTTAGCGCCATCATACAGAGGAATTTTGGGATAATTCATGCTAAAGTATTTCTCATGGAGCACAAATGAGGGCACATTCCATTTACTTTGGCTTTAAATCTCATTTTTACCTATACACAGTATCAGTAAAAAGTTTGGACACATTTTTCTATTCACTTGAATGAGAAAGTGTGTCCAAACTTTTGACTGGTACTGGAGGTCAAAATGAAAAAGAGAAAAACTGTCATTATCTCTTAATTAAATTGAAAACGGTTTGGTTGATAAAGCATACTGTATGTGGCCTTTTCACAATGACCATACCAAAAGGTCTCCCAAGGACACTCCAAGAAATTTCCAAAAGGACTAGTTTTGTACTTTTACTTCAACAAAATACAGAAGTTTCAGTTCAAATGGAACTCAATATTTTAGTAGCCATTCCATCCCTGCTGCAAAGTGATCAATGTTTAGACTTGAAGAGTTCTAGCAGTGTCGACTTGTTATAGCTGATTAGTTCAGGGGATTGTTGAATGGGTTTGGGTAACAAGAAGAGGAAATCTGGTAGAAAACTAAGATAGGAAAAGCTGTCCATCAAAATAACTGCTGTTAAGATAGAGACAGGGACTGCATGCGTGATATATATCTGACTCCATTTTAATGTTCACTTCATATTAATATTCACCATGTAATGGTGCTTTCACAATCTATACCTGATAAGGGAATCACAATTCAATTAACAATAAATCATATGAAAACATAATTACTATTCTGCAACTCTCTGCAACTGTTTTGCACAAAAGTTACATCATTACAGAATTTCAACCATATCTTACATGCATTGATAAGCTAAAGATAAATAGGTTCAATCTTGATTTAAAAGTATAGATTTTATGACATGCCTTTAGATTCAAGTAATATTTTCATTTTGGCTTTGTCAAAACCCACAGTAGATCAAATTTACACAATTTTATGCAGATTTTGATGAATTAGATAGTCCAGGACACAATGTTTCTTTGTGCTTAATGTTAATACAGGTTAGCTTTTAAAAGGGAAAATGTCAGAGAAGGAAATTATCTTCTGGTTGTAATTTTCTACAAGTCTTAGTTTACTTAAAGCTGTAAAAGTTAACTTTTCCCCACAGTTCTGTCATTTGAATTTAATAGAGGCATGATATTGGAGCATTCAGTAGGCTTAAAAGTCATATATGAGATATGCAGTATGTAGATGAGACTGATTCCAGATGTTGGACCAGAGAGATGATCTTGTAGAAAAGTATTCATGAAACTCAACACCCTAAATTGTCTCCCTTTTCATGTTTCCCCGCCTCACAACTACAGTGAGAGGTGCTTTAACTTTTCTGATTCGTGACAGATCTGTGGATAGTGGACAGCAAATTCAAGCAGAGAAGGACAAGAGAGGTGAGGAGAGGACAGGATGCCACTTAAGACTACTGATATACTGCCAAGGCGGACTAGAGGGTAGCGTGGGGCAGAGGAAAGCAGTTTAAAGTCATGTGCAGTTCTTCTGATAGCCAGCAGAGTTCGGGCCAGTGAAGGAGCAGGATTACTTGTCTATGCACTTCTCTGCAGATGCTGCCTTGTAAAGCGCCTCTCCAAGCTCCTCCAGGCGCTCTCTTTTGTCCAAATCCTGGTACAAGTTCCGAGGAACCTGGCTCAAGCCGTGCATGAGGCCATAGAGACAACCTGCAATCAGGCCTGTGGCTTCACTTTCACCTAAAGCAACAGAGAAGAGGAGTCACAGTGAGCAGGCCATGTGTTAAATTTGTCTGTGTTTTAAAATGTCTGCAGGTGCAGAATGCTACAGTTCTCACCTCCATGAAAAATGCCTCGTTTACACAGTTCAGCCCAGTCGCTCCCTGCAGCCAAAAGAGCGTCGTAGGCTATCATGGGGGCATCATGTCCCCTCCGGCCTGCACGTCCCTCTGAGCTCCAGCGCTTATACATCTGTGTGGAAACATAAGTACAGACAGGAGTACACTGTTCCTGTCAGGAACTGTGTTCACATGAAAATCTGAAGTGAAACTTTTCTTTGTATGTGTGTTGTCAGAGAGGCAGGACTTACCTTGTCTGTCTCCTCAGCATCATAGCGATCAGGGAACGAAGGTTTATTCTGTCCTTCCTTCTCTATCTCTCTCTCTTCCAGGTAAAACTGCCACTTTGCCTCAAAGTAGAACCAGTTTTCCTGATACTCTGCAAGGAAATGCACAATTACAGATTCATTCATTGATTTGAGACATTTCATTGATTCATGTATTTTAGATAGAAGTGTCAGTTCACCTGGATTAAAAACTGTAAAATGATGTGCCTCTTGCACACTAACAGAAAGAGAGACAATCTGACCTGCCATGTGTCGTATGGTCTTCTTGCAGTATTCCTCAGCTCGAGGGATGACCTTCATGAGCTCACGGCCCCAAGTCACAAGAGGTTTCCCCTGGATCGCATAGGATGCAAACAGCGCCGATGTCAGGGAGCCCAGGAAGCCTGAAGCCCGGAGTGACATCTTAAGTGACTATGCCAGTGAAACTCAAACTCACCAATTCAGTAAGTACTAAAATTACATTCTTGTAGGTAGAATGTAATCAGAGACATTATTCAAGAGTTTATCAGCAGCACAAAAATCAGCCTGTGGTTGCAAGATAACATCACCTGTTGGATGGTTGTGGGTCATTCTGCCAATCTCAATGCCAACTTCCACCAGGTTGTCTAGCCTCTCAGGTTGCCAGTATCTCATACCTACACACATGGCCTTAGCAGCTGCCCCGAACCCAGACCCTGGACAGACACATGCACACATCCATATGCATATTTTTATAAACTGTAGTTTTGTAGCACTCATAAAATATAAAACTGATTGGAGAGAAGTTTCCAAAATCTCCAAAGACCTTTTTCATTGAAGGGAGTATGCCAGGCTAACAGGAAGTTGTGAGGTTTGAGGTGAACACAGGTCTCCACTGTGACAGGATCAGGGGCTCTGCCCTGGAGAGACACCATGGCTTCCACATAGAGACGTACCAGCTCCCGGTATAGGTCCTCCAGACACCAGTAATCTGGACAAGCACATACATATACAGTGACTAAGAGTCATTCATGATTGGCATGCAAAGGCGAAATGAGTGGTGCAGTGGTGGGCTAAGTTTAGCCTCAGCCTGCCACACCACAGATTAGGACCAGCATGCCTGTGGAGCAAGTGGAGTCACTTCCACACACCATGAGGTCAACAGGGATCCACGAGCAGAGCCCACAGCCAGCCTGCTAGAATTTTGTTTATGTGTGTCCCGTATGTGAGAGAGAGGGTGAGCCTGTGTTGACAAAGAAGCATCACTTCTAATTTAGTGGTCTAGGACTTTGATGAAAGACAGGGACTTTCACCCCCTTGATTCAACTTTGGTATAGATACTGTTACACAGAGGATGAGGGAGGATTGTCAATCTATGACTGTCAATCTATCTTTGAATGTGTGTTTTCTAGTCCTTCTCCAGACAACAATGATTGTGCATTTTTTCTACATTTTACCAGAGGAGCCAAATTGTTGTGGGAGCCAAATACAGTATTTTTTAAATTTCTCTATTAACATTTGACACACAGGAAAAATATGTTCTCTGGACCTCTGTATGCCGCTCAGAAGATTGACAAAGCAAACTGACATTAACAACATTTATTCCACCGTGATGTTTTTGGCTGGCTGCTGTGTGTGTGTGCAAGTGTATATATGTGCAGGCATGCTGGAATGTGGCTAAATAGGGCTTCCTAATCTCAAAATATGTCATCACCATTTTACAGGGCCACTGTCAAATATGGCACGGGCCAAATATGATACAGGTAGATTATGGAAGAATCTGACCAGCTATTGTTCTGTATTAAAGTATTCTATTTTGGACTCTGTCCTGGCAACTCCTGGCCATACTGGGGGGGGGGCTTAAAATGGCATTAGGGTGAGGGAATTCATATTGAGGTTTCTACTGAGATTTCAACTTTGATGACTGGATGCAGGGAGGGATTATGATATGTCAGCAGCTTATTTTTCATTCAGAATTTCTGCCAGTGAGTGATTAGCAGCTTCCACTGACTGTATAGAAGAAGCTATTCTGGTCCTTCTAAATGAAGAAGGATCAAAAGCTCAGCTGGACCAGTCTGATGTTGTGTTTAGGGTTTGAGGTTATTTGTGAAGTTAAATTTTAATATATATGTGCAATGTAAACACTGATATTAAATATTTGAGACAAGAAGAATGAGATCAAGTTAGTGTATAATCTTGCAATGATTTCAGTTCTCAAATCGTCCTCTTAGCAGGTAATAAACCATCTTTGTCACTCTTCTCAACATCAATCCTGAACATACCTGTTATAAGTGCCTCTGCTGTGGTCATGTGCATCAGCGTTGCATCACTCAGGGGCCAGTTATCAGGGTCCAGTTTTATGGCCCCCAGACCTCCAAGAGAGGCCAGTTCCTCTTGGATCTTCCTGCCTGAAATGCAGTCTTCCCAGTGGCCCTTTCTGTAGCCTAAGGCATCACCAACACCACCCAGAACCATGGCTGCCTTGAATTTCTCCATGATACTGGGCTCTGCTCTTCAGACAATAATCAGGACAAAAATCACTCCACCCAGATAATCAGGACCACAAGATCTTCTCTTGAATGAGTCAGGCACGGACAAATGCCAAGATTTCAGTCTTCTTAACCACCTCAGAGGACTCCCAAACACAGAACAATAGAAACAGAGCAAAATCTCTTCCCCCCAAACATCCTGAAGAACTTCAAACAGCCTCTCCGGTGATCACGCTGTTGCTGAGATTTCTGCTTGCTGTGAAGCAACCTCAGACCTCTCTCTTCAACTGTGCATAATAGCTCTACTCAGTTCCCACCCTCAGAGCTCTCTTCTAGTCTCACACACAAACATGTACCCTCTTGTATCAAGGGTGGGCACTCACATGACAGCATCATGTTATCAGCCGCAGCTTCTTTGTGTTGGGCGGCGGTGAGTTCAGCTGTGATCAGGTGTCTCCTAAAAAGGCAATCCCCATGGCTCCATAGCCTAAAAGCTCCAGGGCTGGATGTGGAGTGGCAATGGGGGCTGGACACGCTGGAAGAGATGCTAATGTACTGCTGGGCCGGAGTGCAAGCTTGTCAGCTTGTGCCAGACCTTGTTGACATCCCATCCATCCCTTGGGAGGAGGGTAAGAATGGAGCATCATCCCAACTGATGCCCCCCAACTCTGTTCGTCTGCCTCCTCGACATCAGCTAATCTCTACAGTTATGTGAACTGTATCCAAGAGTTTCTGCCCACTTCAGTTTCTTGAATTCTCATCTTGACATAATGCCTTGATTTTGCCTCTTTTGAGTCCTGCAAACTACCATAATCTTTTTTTTCCTCACACCTTTCATTATTTCCATTTGTCTGTTGGTGATTGTATCCCTAAACATACTCATAGTAACAGGCGAGAAAGTATTACCAGAAGAGCCAATGGTGATGATGATATGCAGCAGGAATGCAACCTGATAAGGGACAACTGTTACCAAGCTGTCGTTTTACATACACTCTCAAACACACACTGTAGGGCAGGGGCTCTCAGGAATATGCAGGATATTTTTATTCCAATAATACTTGCTATTTATTTTGCATCTTTAAAAAAAAAAAGGCCATGTTAGGCTTGGATAAAAAAAAGAAGCAGACTCTGAGGCCTTACTTGGGCACAATTATAAAAACCCACTTATGTATAGAGCATAATACCACATCCAGTAGGGCTGCATGATGGTTCAGTTTTAATGTTGACCAACTTTCAGTGGATCATAACGTGATCTTATCATGTTATTGTTTTACAGAATATTGTTATTCAAGTTAATTATTCAAAGCAAATTGTAACTTAACTGAAGTCACTGAAGTTTTTGTTTGATATACAAAATGTAATGTGTAACTGTGTATTACAGGTGACTGCACTGGACATCAGATTGATTTGTTTTATAGATGATTTTGCACAGTTGCCATTAAATGATTCATACTAATTTCAGATACTGATTTTAACCATTTCACCTAACCCTAGAAATACACACTTGCTGACCAGCATCAAAATAAAAGTGATGCTTAACACACATTTCTATTCACTGTCTATAACCATTTGACAGGTCAGTTTGTTTCTGACAACATAAACTTTTTGTCAGAACTAACTGCTTTATTTGGTAGATAGAAATACATTTTTACAAGACTGTTAAAAACAACATGCTTTATTGACAACCTTTTTAGGAAACCAATGCACTGTATGCTCCTGTGACAAAACATAATATTCTGTCAATACCTGTTTCCTCGCCAGGAAAAATAATACTGTTTTGATAGAATGATGCGCATGACCAAAAACAGTTGATCACACATTTGACAACAACAACAAAAAAAAAAACGTACCGAATGTACCACTCTAGCATACTAAAGAATGTCACATTTTCCTGCTCCGGGGCCACAGACAGTGTCATGTCATGAAGTCAACAACAATCAGCTGGAAGATGATTTCAGACCATCTGCCTTGATCCATGATAAGTGTGTGAACAAGCTTGTGCTGTAACACAGGATTGTGCACATACAACATGGTACTGTCAAAAACACTTAATATGGCATATGTCAGTGAACAAAAACATAATACACTTTATGTTTAGTTTAGAAGATGAACAATACGGTGTATCCTTGTGTTTTAAGTCATGATGAAGCTGCTTTCTTTGCATTTGCCTTCAATCAAGGACCGAAGGCATAATGTAAATGAATTAATTATGCCTCATTTGCCTCAACCTCTTAAAATACAACATTCATGCACACCACTTTAGTTTTGGACTGACTTACACATACATAAATATGAGAACTTAAACTCAAGTTTTCCAAACTAATGGAAATAAAAGGCAATTATTTCCCCCGTAGTGAGCTGTTGATAGGGCAGAGCAATTTAGTGCAGGGAAATAAGCCATCCTTATTTCAACATATGGCATACGTGTTATCATTGGCAGGGCAAGATCAGCCTTGCTGGTTGCGGTTTAGACCATAAAACATGATGATTACTGACATGAGCGCAGGAAGCTGCCTGATGTTCACTGGGAAAGGATGACTCGTACCTGAGCGCCATTTTCTGTCACACTCTTTAGAGGGATGCATTTAGCATATATAGCGTTGTTAATGTGTTTATAAATATGCTTAATGAGTAAACTGACCTCTACTGGTTGGAAGGCTCAAATCTTCTGGCTACACCTATCATCCCAGCTGGATTTAGTCAGGTGTGGTCTGCT
This sequence comes from Thunnus thynnus, assembly GCF_963924715.1. Lineage (NCBI taxonomy): Eukaryota > Metazoa > Chordata > Actinopteri > Scombriformes > Scombridae > Thunnus > Thunnus thynnus. Next base: position 15,280,122 of record NC_089517.1, read on the forward strand.
GTACTTTTCACTATATCCAGCTGTGATGTAGTGTTGGATAGTACATTGAGAGGTGCTGTACCGCATAGCCACCCCTAGATGGCAGCACAAGCAGTGCTCTATGAGTGTGACATGCTCCTCTGTGTAATAGTTAAATGGTGTGTTTACATGCCACCATAGCATAACAGTTGCTTATCCATGAAAAGCATCAAATTAAAACCTCAAACTGTGTAAACAAACAGTTAAAATACTCTTGGCTGGGATGTGGATGTTAAAATTCTCGCATGTAACTGAAACCTACTGTCATATAAACTGAATAGCTCGGTAGCTGTATACAGTGCTGTCTGAAAAAAAGACCTAAAACAGAAAAAGTTTAAATCAGTGCAGTTTGTAGAGTTGGCAAGTCATCATCACCTGGATAATAATAATATTAAAAAAAAAAAAAAAAACAGTCAACGTGCCAGTCAGTTTCCTCTTTGTGTACAGCAGTTTACACACTGCAAAACTAAAGTCAACCAAAAATAAAACACGGTAGCATTTTAAAAATGAGGATCCTATATGATTCAGGTACTAATCATGATTATAAATGTAATTACCTGTTTTCTCAGTTATACATTTTCGTTCTTCTAAAAGCGTATCTATTCTTACTCCTATGAGTACAGTACTTTACTGTAACAGTAGTGCTGGTGCTGAGCTCAGAAAGCATGCTGCTCTGTCCCATTCTCAGATCAGAGTACAAGACTCTGATCTGAACTTTTCACTGTCGCTCATTAAAGGTGAATCAGAATTTCTTAAATTCACATTGTAATAAAACCAAATTAAAATATTTAGCTTTGTATTGTAAAAGAGGCTAAATGTTTAACCCCTCAAAACAAACACACACACACACACACACACATACATACATACAATGACAACCAAGCACACCTTTTCCTCTGCTCTCAGTGTGATTGTCAGAGAGCTACACATTCGCAGTCTCAGTGAAAATCATGTAGATTATATTTTTCCTCCTCAACGTCCATGGCACCGCTTCACGCTAGCTGACAATAACATGCAGATTTTTTAACATACTGTTCCATTCATTGACAAGGCAAGAGGCCACATCCTACTGCATCTATAACTTAATCCTCTGTGTGTGCTGACAGCTCACTGTTACTGTCCTTCCTCATTGTGCCAAAGGTGCAGGTTAGTGAGCCATGTCCACAGCAGCAGTTCAAAAGCCACACTCAATGGTTATTTGCCCATAAGTGACAAGTATCAGGGTAACCATAATTTCCATATTGCAATCCAAAAGTCTGTCCTTGCCGGTCCATTTGCAGTCAACCAAAAAAAAAAAAAAAAAAAAATCTCAGCCCAGTTTTCCTCTTTGAACTGGTGTTCCAGGTCACTCCCAACCAAGGCATTGGATGCAGTTGGAAGAACATTCTGGACGACAATTTGCAGACAGGCTTATTGGGATAAAGTCTCTTTTTGGCTCATTTGTATAAAAAAATCCTCATTCAGAAAAAGAAAAGTGGGAGAAACACAAACTCCATTCATTGCATGAAGCTGGGACAAACACTATGTCATGTTGCGCTTGCTCCCTGTCACGATTGGCCGAGCAAACTCCACAAAGTCATCTATTAGGACAGGCCACGCCCCTGAGGAGATAATTAACATATTTACAAAATCACCTTAAAAAGCAGTAAGACTTTACTCTGATTAGGTGAATCACAGTTGCTGTAGTCTGAGTTAATCAAAGTCATACTGGGATATCTGCATGCATTTTAATTTGTTTGGCTTTCAATATTTAAATTAAATCACTCAACCGTATACTCATGGACTGTGCCATGGATCGCATTTATCCTGATGGCTTTAATAAGCTCACCTTCTTCATCATAATTTGACATGTCGTCTGCAATCATATTGCCAAAGTCCAGAAGGAGGTTCCATGTGTCCTTGGGGATTGACCGCTTGTGATGCTCCTGAATGCAACACAGTAACAAGAATACAGTCAGAGTTGAACAGAGTGATTAGAAAAAAAACAATCTCCTGTACATTAAACATCTATGTAATACAACAGAACTATATTTAATACAACCCTTAAGACTTCTTATAGCATTTAATTGTTGAAACTGCCAGAGCAGTGTTGAGTGGACTAATAGTTTATAATTCTAATAGTTTTGCTCCTCTTCACCTATAAATGAGACGGACAAAATATGCACAAAATAGAATCCTGCTGACACACAAAAAATAAATAATTGGGTTAAAACAAAACTTGTGTAACAAAAACTTTCTACACTCACCAGCAGGAAGCGGTTCCACAGATCCAAGAACTTGAAGCGACCTGTGAGAACTAGATTCCAGTAAGCCACAGCCATCTCTAAATCTAGGACAAAATGAAGAATACGTTTTTTTTTTTTAATTTTCTGATTAAAATCCAGGTGAAAATCAGTTTGACTTAACCTTTGAAAACATCTGGGTACTTTTTGGTGGAAATCTGTAAAAACCAAAAGTGACAAGCTTTACTTTTACTACATGTTTCGTTCTTAGGCTCACTTACCTAAGCCTTTCTGCCCGGGATTCTTGGCAAAATTGAAGGTAAATTGGTAGAAGTCTTTGAACTTCCCTGTGTCTTTCAGCTCCTGCTCTAGTCTGGGAAGGATCGCCTTAAGTTTTTCAGGACTGTCACAGCTGGAGGAGACATTGGAGACAGACAACATTATCAGACTTCCAAATATCGTAAGAACAGCACATGTAAAACGTCCATTAAGTCTAAATCAGAGGTTTCTGATCAACAAGTCAACTTTATAAATAAATAAAAAACATTTATTCAACAAAAAAATGAACTTATACAGCCTTATACTTTTTAAAAACACATTTTCATAATTGTATCCCTAATGTGTCTTCTATCCTTGTAAATAATTCATTCAATGGCAAGGTTACAACTACCTGTGATTACATTCTAATGAACCATGTATTTAATGTTAAGCATTCCTGTAGGATTTGTGCACTACATAACACAAGCATAGTTCCCCACCCTAGTTCTGACATGCCATCCAGGAACTCTTTCCTGCTGAACTCGCACTGCGTGGCTGCTCTGAACTTCCATGCTACCACCAGTATGCTCATGCTAGCCGGGTCCAGGGTCAGGTCATCACAGAACTGCTGGATCCCATCAATGCCTATCTTGTTCTCATCCTGAGGGTCTGCAAAAAAGACAGCGAAGAAAAGTGAGCAAAAACAATGTGAGCAGACAGTCCTGATAAGCACGAGCATTAAAACTCTAGTCGTTGATCCCCAATGCTTACCTTTGTATCGGTTGTAGAGCTGTTCCAGCTTCTTGCGGTCTACTGAGGTTTTCATGGATTCTTTGTAGTAGAGTTCTGGATTCTGGAAGTAGTTGTCTGTGGCGACTTCTAGTTTCCAGTCATTCTGCGTCAGGCAGTACACAGCTGTCCTCTCCCCCGCCTGTGTGAAGGACATGAACTGCCGAACCTTGTCCTTCTGCGATGACTTCAACTTGTGCTGTAAGACAAATCCACATAGGTGCACAGGAACACAGGTAAATGCAGGGTGGAGTCACCTACTTTGGGCCAGAGAGAAATAAACTGAGCCCCTATTCAGCCCCCCCACCCCAATGCAAAATGCAAAAGCCACCTGAAGGCCTTCATTATTTCAGTCTTTATTATGCTTTAGAGGTGCATAATACCAAACAAATCAGGACAAGTGCCCCCTTTACCCGGCTGGTACTTCAGCCTTGTGCCATGTGATGTTGGGACTGCACTTGAACAAACACACACGCAGCCAGAACTTTTTAAACATTTGATTTAAAAAGTGCAAAGGTTTTATTTCCATTAAAACCTGAATTTCCATTAGAAACCGGACTGGAAATGTGTTGCTGTGACTAATCTATGTGCACTTCAATACTTGAAGTGCTGGGACTGGTATGCGTGCATACAGTTAGAAAGGAAAAGACTCATACCACGCGTGCAACAACCGTTATAGTGCAAGTGCATTGAAAGGTAATGACAGCATTACCCCTTGCAAATGCACCACCGCAAGGTTCCGTTGCATTGCAAAAAAAATACCTCGCCGTGTTAATTCAACCTCGAAGGTCATCGATTGCACGTCTTTGCAGAACTGCAGACCTGACCCACCCGATGATCAAACAGCAAATTCACCGTGACAGGCCAGTGTTTGGCGACCCAGTTTTCCTGGGGAAGGGGCGTTTGATCCTGCAGACTCTCTCCTGACCCGGGGGCAGCAGCACGGGCAGCAAGCTACCAAAAAGGGAAGGGTACGTGTCGCAAGTGCGGGTGTCGGATCTCCAAATATACCAACAACTGACCTTCCATTTCCCTCATATTCCCGACACACATCACCCTGACAATGCGACACTTGGCTGAGGACACCCCGCTCCCCCGTGTCGGTGTGTCCCCGTAACGTACACCACAGCCATTATCGGTATTTGCACTTGTTGAACGGGTCTAAACAATTGTCCTGGTTTCTCATTTTCAAATTTTACCTACCATTTTATCACCCGCTGTTTTGGCCAACTTGATATCCAATTACCCCTGTTGCGCATGCGTGAAAAGAACTGCGCTACTGTGAGGGCAATGTGTTCATGGGAATTGTAGTTCTGAAGCAATGCAATCCCACAGGCCCTGTGATTTGGATATCTTCAGCTCAACCTTAATTGATACGCGAGCTTTAACAGGCAACTATTTCGGAAAAATATTTACTTGTTGGTTATTAAATTGCTGGTTACTGAGACCCAGTGAAAGGAAAAAGGTCACAACTTGTGGAAACTATGATGTTACCATATGATAAGTACAGGTTTTGAGCAAGGCCAGGCGTTAAAAACTCCGTTTCGAAACTATTGAAGTTGCATTGTTGTTTTTAAATAATATTGTATGGCGTCAAACAACCGTTAAGACGTGTCAAAGTGAAATTTACCTGAAAAGAGCTGTCAAAAGTTGAGTTCACTACTACGGTCGGGCTGGAAAAACAAAAACATCTGAAAACTACAACTCCCATATCAAAGCAGATAAAGGTGTTTCGGAAGTAATGTTGAGATGGATCAAAGTTATAGCGACGCGATTATATTTAGAAAACAGCGCAGCAGTTGTTTTATTTCAGCTGCAGTTTGTGTTGACGTTTCATTTTGACAAATCTTGATGAAACGTTTCCAAAAAAGTTGCTGTTATTAACGTTAACGGCGGCTGTTTCGCTAATGTTAGCGAAGTTCTGTTAGCTCGGGTGTTGTGTCACGGTGAGTGAGTGTGGACTCAGCTGGCTGGAGCTGGTCTGACAGCTCGGAGGAATTTGAGGCTGTTACAAAACAGGTTGAACTTTATACATGCTGATTTAAAAAAAACGGATCAAACTTGAAATTCGAGGTTCATTATCATCGGCAACTGCAACATCGTACGTACCTGGACGAAGAAACGTTGGCCTTGCTTTCGTTAGCACGAACAATGTTCCCGACGGCTGGAGGTCGAAGTAAACATGAAGTTGTTTGCCAAGTAAATCGGTAAACGCCTGCATCGACGCTGGCTTCAGCTATGTGGCAAAGGGAGGAGGGGTGTCGGTACAACAGCCCGATTGTTCCCTTCTTCTTCAGTCGTGGAGTGGAGTTGAGAGCCAGCACAGTGCTGATATTTCGCAGGTAGCTGTAAGCCTTTGTTCATTTATCTGTTTGCATTGATGAAGTGAAATGAGTCATACTGTATGTGATGTTATGTGTTTGGGACATTGATCAAATGAATGATTTCACCCTGTCCTGGTGTATGTTCAGCTTTGTATGATGGTAGGCAATAGCTTTCTTAAATGTTCATTGTATGTTTTTCTTATTTACATTGTGTCTACATGTTTGGTAATGATCTGTGAGTATTTATTTTAAAAATGGCATTAATTGACAGTATACAACAACCCTCTGATTTTAGATAACTAATAATGACAATCAGAGCAGTGGTGGAAAGCAACTAAGTACATTTACTTTACATAAGTATTTCCATTATAGGCTACTTCTACTCTACTATGCACTTTTTACTTAACTACATTAACAGCTATGGTTACTAGTTACTCATTAGCTTGTGCTTTTACATACTGAACAATAACCAGTTTAGAAAATATCCATTGTTAAGATTAAACCGCACACTATATGTAGCAGTTAAATGAGCTCCACCCAAATTGACTACAACATTAAAGTACCAGCAACATGTTAATGATGACAGCAGCCATTCTGCATAACTAGTAATTTTATTTTGTTTGAAATACGTCTGCACTATTACTTAAGTTTGATCGCAAGACTTTTACTTGTAATGGAGTATTTTTATAGAGTGGTAATGCTACGTTTACTTGTAGTAAATTCTGTGAATACTTCAAGTGCTTTACAGCTGCCTTTTGGCTAAAGAGCAGACTGTTAAAGGTGAGAAGAAGCAGAAGTGTAAGGAAGCATGTTAGAGTTTTCTTTTGCAGTTCCTAAAATTGCATTTGCACCCTATCAAAAAATGCTCCATCAGATGTCATGGATGTAGTAAGACTCCTCCAAATTTAAGAGACTCAGTTCATTTCTGTGTGTGTGTGTGTCTGTGTGTGTGTGGATGATCTTTGCAGAAGCCAAGCTCTGAACAGTGGCGCTATTGATTTGCACCAACAGTAGCTGAGTGGCTGCAGTCCAGTCATTGGAAGAAAGACAGAGGAGGAGTTTGGAAAGTAAACATCACTCGGCTTGACTCATGCTCACAAAGGTGCGGAGCAGCTTGAATCATTCAGTCATTATGCTATTGTGGTAAAAAGATCATGTGAAAGCAAGCACATGATGCAGGGACTGGGAGGGCACATTGTTGACAGTCAAGCAGTTTCAAAAATTGTATTCAAGTTGTAGATGGAAATGTAACAGCATATTACATGTAGGCAGAGTAGCAAGCATTGCTGGGTTTCATACAGTACATGTGACATGCTCAGTCAAGTCAAATGCACTTAACACGGGACTACAAGGTGCTATTAGCTACTCAAACAGCGAGCGGTACAGGCCCAGGTGTATACACAGCTGTTGTTTAAGCTGTTCAGCTGTAACCATACCCTGCTTAAAGATTAAACCTCTCTTGAGACGGCACTAGGATTGAAGCACAGAGTGCACAAAAGCAGAGAGTGGCCCACATAAAAAGACATTACCTAACTACATCATATGAAGCCTTTGGTGGGGGGAACAATTTTAGGACAAACAGCGTCACTAGCTGTGCTTCAAAGGATATGGCTGACAAGTCCTTTATTTCTATATTTTTGTTATTGTCAATGAATTCCATGAAAAGACCAAAACCAACAATACGTTCACCCTTCTTTCAGTGATTCCTGAATTTCAAAAAATCTTTGAAAACAAGTCCTACACCTACGCTTTCATTTTAAAAATCTGCTAAGTATATTCCTAAAACACTTAGGCAGTTTTTAGATAACATGACTCAAACAGGAGTAAAAAGTACATTTGTTGAGGACTATTTTTGGAACCGCACATTTGGTGCACAAGTTTTTAAGGTCACGAGGCGGTGTATGTGGGATCACTAAAGTGTCCATGTTCACTGTAATCATCGAACATGTCATCCAATACAATTTTGTGGCTAATTGATGTCTTAAAGGTTTTTGGGCAACAGTGGAGATCTGTAGTATAATTCTTGTTAGTAGGATCAATTAATTTTTGGTGTTAGTCTCTTCATGGGATTTGTTGACAATAAAAAATCAAAATTTCACCAGATTTATTCTTTAAACTCTCCTGACATCTTCATTTACACCCCCCCTCTCTCAATACACTTTTTGAGTCCATCCATACAATAGAATTTGCATCTTTATGCCATTTTTTTTCTGCTGATCTTTGTAACAACCATCCTCTACCTGGCATAATCTGTCTTTCTCTCCCTTTTCATATTTACAGGCCTCCTTCTCTCTATCAATCCCCACACCCTAGTGAAGACAGAAGCAGAGTTTTGGATGCAGGTTGTATGTTGGCTGCTGTGCCTTGGCCTGGCGGGGGCAGTTGCTGTGCTGCAGAAGGACCAGGTAGCCCAGCATGCTATCAAGCTTTATCGGAGCAAGGGGGCCACACATGGCCACAGCTGGGTGGCCAGCAACTGCAAGCGGCTGGTGGGCCTCCTGCGTCAAAAGAATGTTGTTGTCAAGAAGCTGGCAGCCGCTGCTGATGCTGTTGGACAAGACCGAGCCCTTTCAGAACCAGAAAGGCATTTCCAGGTACGTAGATAACAGATTGATCAGTATGAAGGGGTTTGTTTGCAACTTTTTAGCTGTATTTTATATCCCATCATCTAGCTGATGTGTGAGACATAAGGTGTCCAACTCTTGATGGTAGTGTCTTTGTCTGTCTATGTGTTGAGTTGACACATTTCTGTCAGCACAATAACTCAATAACAATACATGTTTGATTCCTCATACAGCTCAGGTTCCCCACACACAGAGATGACCTGTTTAGATAGTCAAGCTGATCATGCTTACATACCTTCCTATACAATTACAATATAACATTTCAAGCCAAAGCAAGTGGATGTTTTTCCTTTATTACTTATGCTATCTGGATCTATTTTGCTACTATTTATCTGTTCCCAAATCCATATGTAATGAAGACATGTCAGCCTTCTGATGTGTTTCAAAATGAAGAAGAAGGTAAACAGGCATCAGTAAAAGAGGATGCCCCATATTTTGCAGCTTTATGGCTGACTAATGTCTCCCTGTCTGCCTTCAGGTTCACACTCTGGAGGTTTTCCAGAAGGAGCTGAATGAGAGCGAGCACTTGGTGTTCCAGGCGGTGCACAGCCTGCAGAGGGCGCTGCAGGGAGACTACAGGGATGTGGTCAACATGAAGGAGAGCAGCAGACAGAGGCTGGAGGCCCTCAGGGAGGCAGCTATAAAGGTGTGGTCAGCAGTGTTTCATGGATACTACATCAGAGGGCGCGGGGAAAGGGAACAGATGCATATTCAGTCAGTCTCGGTGACAAAAGATTGAAGCATAGTGATGTACGGATAACTTTTTTTCCATGTTATATATAGAAATATGTACATTTTGGAAAACACAAGGAATGCATGATGATAATGATTCTGAATTATCACCCAGAAATAATTGAAATAGGAAATTGAAATATTCTGCCATTCAAATGAATGATTCTGTGGATAATTTCCATTAAAACATAACAAGATGTTTTAGTTTTTACAAGTTTTGTCTGATGTAATGCAAAGGAGTGAAACACAATTCATTGTATTGAACATCACTTTGATCATTTTATACATGATTTTGGAAACACTTGTCAAATCATGATTTATATGTTGATATCTGAAGACACAGTTTACAATAACATTAATAGACAACTTTAAATAAATTATAAAATTTTAATGTTGATTTTTTTTTCAGTTTATTCCTCAATATTTGTTATTGGCAGCTCAGAATATCTCAATCAGAATATTAAAATTATCATAGAAAATACCATTATCTAATGCAGAAACTCCATTGCATCACACAACTCATTATGCTTTGTGCCTCTCCTTGACCTACTTATCATATCATGTGTAATTTTATGTCTTGTGAGTATGTGAATTCTCTGGGTGTGTCAGCTGAGTGTATGTTATCACACATGTCTGTGTTAACATGTCTGTACATCCTTGTCTTTGACTTGCATGCACCTGTCTGTTGGGTTTTTTTTCTCACGCTTCAGGAGGAGCAGGAGTATGTGGAGCTGGTGGCCGCTGAGAAGCACCAGCAGGAGGCTGTTAAGAGCGCACTAGCCCAGAACAAGACTCTGTCCATGCTGGATGAGATCTTGGAAGATGTCAGGAAGGCAGCAGACCGGCTGGAAGAGGAGATCGAGGAGCACGCCTTCGACAACAACAAACAGGTCAGAACAGAACAACATTCACTGGGTTTGAGTGAAGTTACTCGATACAGTTTGTTTCAGACACTTGTAGATTGAAAAGTCTTGAGTTACAGCACAAAAATGTCATCTAACTGTGTTTCCTTCCATACTCTGCTTTTTCTGCGTAGATGAAAGGAGTGAATGTAGAGGCAGTGTTGAGAGTGGAGGATGACGAGGAGAATGGAGGGAAGAGGAAGAACAAGTCCAAGCAGAAGGAAGTGGAAGATGACCTGGGACTGAGCATGCTCATTGACTCTCAGAACAACCAGTATGTCCTGACCAAGCCACGAGATTCCACAATGCCAAGAGCAGACCATCATTTCATCAAGGTCAGTTATTCTTCACTCTCAGTTATGATCCAGAAGCAAAAACTCCAAATCCAGTCACACTTCTGTATTAATCTTGTAGAATTTTGACAAGGCTTAGAGTAGGGCAGTATATTTTGATATTGTTAAAGTTGTAATCCTGAAGATTTCAGTCCATGGTGATTTAGCGACATCTGTGGTTACCATGGTAACAGCAAGTGCAGTTTGATACTACAGCGAACACAGCAACAAATGAGCAACTTGTGTATCTTTTTACAGTGCAACCAAACAAAGCCACATTGTTTTTAATAAAGAAGTCAACCATTAATAATTACGATCTGATTTCATGCTGTACTAAGTAGTTTTCAGCACAACATCAGGGGAAAGTTTGTTACCTTGAGGTTTAAATGAGGTTTGATTTCATAAAAATCTTAAGGGGGAACTGCAACAGGTCTTGAGGAAAATTATTGTATATTTTTTAAAAAAAAAGTTCATTGTGAGTCCTGCAATGTTATAGGAGTGCAATGCTCAATCTGTCTCTCTCTCCTCTTTCAAGGATTATAAATTTAATCCTTTAAACTTTACCCTTTCATGTGATATGTATGTGCAGGATTTGGTGTCAGTGGTGATGCTGTCCCTGCCCTGTGGTTGGATTTGCACTCTGGTGGGTCTTCCTCCCATGTTTGGATATATCATCTGTGGAGTCCTGCTAGGTCCTTCTGGCCTCAACAGCATCAAGGTGTGTGTTTGTGAATGTGTGTGTGGTTGCAGAGTGGGCATTACAGATCAGACTTAAAGGACTGTACCGTTTTAATTTTAATTCTTTGTGCTGGTTGTTCATGTCACTATCTGGCTCTGTGTATTGCAGTCTATGGTCCAGGTGGAGACTCTGGGGGAGTTGGGAGTGTTCTTCACTCTCTTTGTGGTGGGATTGGAGTTCTCACCTGAACGCCTTCGAAAGGTAAACAACAGGACTGGGAACTTAAATTTAGGATTAAATTTAAGTATGTTCAGACTCAAGTGATTTATAAATGCGTTGTATTTCTTATTTCTTGGAAATTCCCAATTGTTCCAAGTCAATGTTACCTTAAAAAGCACCTTTTTTTTAATAAAAGCTGATTTTAGAGAGTAATCATTATTTGCCTTGATGAGTCATCGCAGCATCACACTTCTTTAAAGTGTTCATAACATTGTATACACACTGTGTATGTGTCGGTAGGTATGGAAGACGTCAGTTCAGGGTTCGTGCTACCTGAGTCTGCTCATGATCGGCGGCGGTTTGTTGTGGGGACAAGTCCTGCGTATCCGACCCACCCAGACCGTCTTCATCTCCACCTGTCTCTCCCTGTCCAGCACTCCACTGGTGTCCCGCTTCTTAGCAGGGGGGAGCAGAGGGGATAAGGAAGGTTGGTGTGTCTGCCTGTGTACATTAATGAACATAAATGTACATTATATTGGGAACAAAGCTTGTAAAGGAATCGCTAAAACAAGTTTTGTGTTTCAGATAAAAAGAACAGTGTATGTTAGTGGCGTTTTCCCGTTCATATTTACAGCATAGCATACACCCAAAGTAGCCCTAAATGAGAAAATTCATGATACAAAATGTATTCGGACAGATTAGGTAACTAAAACCAAAACTATCTACAAGTTAGATGCCACTAGAGTTGACTTCAGTGAGCTGATCTTTTACATTAAACAGCAGTTGACACTAATAAAAGCAAATATTGCACCACACATAACCTTTATATGTTAGAAGTACTCTTTTAGACCAAGTATTAGTTTTACACAATGGCCAGTAGCATGACTGTATTTGTGTGTGTGTGACAGGTGACCTGGACTACAGCAGCGTTCTCCTCGGGATGTTAGTGATGCAGGACGTTCAGCTCGGCCTCTTCATCGCGGTCATGCCCACTCTGATCCAAGCGCAGAGTGGAGACTTGGACAGGTCAGTTAGCTCTCACCTGTCCTTGCTTTATTTCCTCCATCTCTAAACATGACACACATGCAGCATCGTAAACCTGTAGTTCCCTCTGTGCACCGCAGCTTCCTGTTTGGAAGTCTGCGTGTGCTGTATCTCCTGGGTCAGGTCCTGGTGTCTCTGGCTGCTGTGTTGCTGCTGTGTGCGCTACTCAAATCATTCGTGATCGGCCCCTATTACAAGAAACTGCACGCTGAGAGCAAAGGCAACAAGGAGATCCTGGTACTGGGGATGGCAGCTTTTGTCTTTTTCATGCTGACGGTATGCACTCTGCTTTTAATATTTTCTTCTCAGATTAAAAAACTTTATTTTTTTCCCTACACACTGTATTCTATTGTTTAGATTTCTTGCATTTCTCTACAAATCTCCTGTGAGGAATCTGTGTTGATTTTTGCTGCGCTGATTCTCAAGGTAACAGAGTTCCTGGATGTTTCTATGGAGCTGGGCTGTTTCCTGGCCGGAGCTTTGCTGTCCACCCAGGGTCACATGGTCACCACGGAGGTCATGGGATGCATCGAGCCAATCAGAGATTTCCTCGCCATCATCTTCTTCGCCTCTATCGGTCAGATCCGGCATGATGATTTATGATAGATGTTGGCTTCACTTTGGTATGATGTAAACTGAGACTTACATGTTTTGTGTGTTTGTGTGATGCTGCAGGTCTCCACGTGTTCCCTACATTTGTGCTATATGAACTCACCATCCTGATGGTGTTGACACTCACACTCGTCATTATGAAGGTACAGCATTTCTCTCTCTTTTGCTCCTTTTCATCTTCTCCTGTATGTGTTTGCCATTCACTCAGTTTTTTTTACCTCCCAGTTCGTGATGGCCGTACTGGTGCTGTCGGCGATCTTGCCTCCGAGCTCTCGACACATTAGGTGGATCGTCTCTGCTGGTCTGGCGCAGGTCAGCGAGTTCTCCTTCGTCTTGGGCAGCCGCGCACGTCGGGCTGGCATCATCTCCAGAGAGGTCGGTGTAGAGCGGTCATAGAAGTGTTGACAGTTCACTCTTAAGACAAAGAGTATTTTGGGCCTCTATAGAGCTTTGAGCTGGAATAATTCAAATATAGTGTAATAATAATTGTGGAATTTTAGGAAAACCTGTACTCAGAGCATGAATTAGCTTTTTGGCAGCAGTTTCAGTGGGATTAAACCACTGTGGGTATTAAACGTGGGATTTTGTAAAATATTATTCCATCAGTACACAGGAACAAATATACCAAATAACAAATACATTCAGTGTTAATGCATTATAATGTTGGTATCAGTGATGGTCATTTCAATAAATTCAATTAGGAATAGTTGTACACAGTAGTTATAGACAAGCATAATAGACTTTTTGAAATAAAAACAACTAGTGATTCTATCTTCTCAGTGTTTATTTTTTATGCCTGTTTCTCTCTGCTCAGGTGTACCTGCTGGTTCTCAGTGTCACCACTCTCAGTTTGCTGCTGGCACCACTGCTGTGGAGAGTTACTACACACAAATGGGTTCCCCGGGCCGAACGCAAAACTGTCACATGACCAGACTGGTTTCAGGGCCAAAAGGTTACAAAGTGATCTCAGCAACATGACGAGAGGAAGACAAAAGCCCTTACAGTATGTTAACACACTCATGGTGACATGGCCTTTTACTTGCGTGGACCAAATGATCCTCCTTTCCTTCTTGCTTTGACAGACACTAAAACTTTTCTGATCAATTACTGGATTGATTAAGGGAAGGAAAGAAACGGTGGAGGGAAAGAAAAACAGTGTCTGCATCCTCTGCAAACTAATCTCATAAGCTACAGTTTATCTAGAGATTCTTGAAAAAAAATGCTTCACTGATAAAATTTTCTATGTATCATCCGTTACATTTCCTCAGTTTAAATCATTCCCTTCACATTTATCGCAAAGAGAAACACTACATTTGTAACCAGGAACTTCCATGTTTCTGACCAGTGTCACGTTTACTATATGTATCTATATGTACTGTAGAAAGGACGTAGATATAAAGTCTGATTTGATAAAATGCTCCACATTAAAGTTATGTCAGTCAAAATACAACATTACTCAACTCCAACAATCTTGATTGCTTGAAAGTTTGAGTTTAAACCTGCAGTGTGGACTTTTACATAGAAATGAACGTTGGTTACATTCAAGCCCTTGCCAAACGAGTTCTCACAATATTGATTAAGCCTATCACCCCCAGATAAATTTCTCTGTATTTCACAGTACACAGAGTTTTTAAATTTGATGTAGGTGACTAATTTCCCACGCTGATGCACTGGAAGTGCTGGAAGTAAACATTTCTGTGGTGGAAAATAGGCTACGAATAGATAATTACCTCATCTGACGACTCCAGCTGGTTTTTTTCCCCTTTGCCCTTAACAGAGGGCTCCTGGACATGGGGGAGATCAGGGCAGGCCCCAACAGCGTCAACAGTGTTTTGTAATTACTGAATTACCACTGTAATTACTTACTCCAGAAGGGGGAGACAAAAGTCCCGCACTCCAGCTTTAAAGCATCCTTTGATTGGAAGAACGCCTACTTGACAGTTCAGTGGAGAAGCACAAAATACTCCTTCAGCTCTGATGCTTTTAACACTCTCTCTTAGAAGTGTTCATGCATCAAGAAGGAAAACAGAGAATTTTAAAGTGTATTTTCCCTCTCTGCCATTTGTAGCTCCTTGACATATGAATAATTTTGTTTTCTATTGACACTCAGTTCTGTCAGCACTTTCAACCTCACATTTATGTGTTCCTTGTAGCAAACACATGGACCAAATCTGAGGATCCAACTTAACTCCATATATTGTTTCTTCTTTTTCAAGTAAAATGTTTATATTTTTATGTATGCATACATGTTTTTTAATAGGGAAGCACCTTTATATTATATAAAATGGCCTCCATCTTCCCTTCTGACATTTAACTTAACTCAAATATAGGTTGCTCACAGTGGCAGATTCTGACTCTGATGGAAGTGTAAACCTTCTATCTGTTGTATTTAATAGATGATGTTTATAGTTAATTCCGATCATTGTAATACTGTGAATTTCGCTGTGCTGACACATTCTTGTGTTACCTAAAAAACTACAATTATAACTTACAAACAGCTTTATTTAGTTATTGTTAGAGACGCTCATTCTCGTCAAATCTAAGAAAATCATAGTACAATGCACATCGGTAAAAGAGGAATGGAGATAATTAAACACTATATTATGTAGCAACTCACAAGAAAACACTTTTTCAGAATTTATTGCTGACGTTACATAAACAGAAAAAGAAAAATCTTGCACTAGTTACCATTGAATGTCGAACTGATGTGCCTGCTCCGCTCCTCACTGCACTACAACCAAGACGAGTGCGATCTCACTGCGAGTGAGCACTTCTATAGCATCTTGTGCTGTAAACGTCATTGTATTATCTTTCATAATGTGCAATGTAAACGTATGTAACTACATGCTATATGTTGTTTTATGTTGAATATTATTTTTTAAAATATTTTCCTGATGTATGTTAACAGGAAGGGGTGTTTGAGTTTACATTTTTGCGTTGGTGGCCATGACAAGCTTCCATGCACAGTCAAATGTACATGCATTTTTAAAATTCTTTTATTTATTAAAACATAATGAAAATAAAGGTTTTCTCTGTTTTGCTAAGTGTTTTTTTTTTCCTTGGGATGCAGGATGTTTTCTGGGGAAACCTTTATCCACAGATATAACTGCCTCAGTGCTGCTTCCCCCACAGGGCCCCGTCCACACAGAAAGCCTTTATTACACGAACACATGTTGTACATCTGCAGGACGTTTCACAATCTGCTGGAAGCTACACGTTTAGAGTGGGAAATTTCTCATTCAAATGTGTCATAAGTATACATATTCATTTAAATATAAGTCTTCTAAATCAGTCATTTCCAAACTTTTTGTCTTGTGACTCCTTTAAACACAGCAGTCTCCACTCATGAGCCTTCATTATACAGTATGGTTTTGGTGTCTTATCTTTTTTAGGCTGTTTTATTTGAAGTATTTTTAGAAGTCATAAAGGGGTAAAAAAAAAAAAAAAAAACAGTATTTCACAAGGAAAAAACTCAGAAAAGACAGAAAAACTAAACATAGGTTTTTCTTTCTTATCTCTTATCTAATTATCCAATGACTGCCTCATATGAGACATCTTCGAGAACCACTGCTGTTAAACACATCTACTTTCTGATGAAGGTACTTGTAAGGCTGACACTGATTTTATCTTCCCTCCTCATACTTGTTTCATACAGAACCAAAAGCAGAAAGTAGAAGCAGATAAATGTTCATATGAGTGAATCCACTATAATCCTTTCAAAAGATTGCTGGCTTCCAAGATCTCTAAGTCAAAGAAATCCTGTGTAATAACCACGTAATAATCAGCTGCGGATGAGACGGCACTACACGTGTGTGTATGTGTTTGTAGTGTGTGTGCATGTGAGCACACCTGTGTTGTGTAAGCTGCTAACCTACAGACTACTACAGTCAGCAGATTTATGAGATATCTCAACACCGCCATCATCATCCTATTAGCAGGTGTACAGTAGCCAGTTACAGATACTCTACTGAGTGTGCTTGAATAGATTTTTACAGGTTCTGATAGTTTTGTTTATGTTGATACAAAGTGAAAATAAATCATCCCTAAACCTTTGTCAAATACTCTTATGAGACCAAACTGAAACAGGAATACATTTTTTATTTAGAAAGGTTTTTTTTTAAGATACATAAGCTACATTTATGACCTTCTAGGAAACATTTTGCACTCTTTTATCTACCAAATCCAACTTAAAAATCTACAGTAGTTCACTGTCTATTTTCCCCAACATGAGTTCCTCTTTAAAAAATCTTCTGATCTGTGTGTTTTCATTTTTGAATGTGAAGAAAAGACAGGAGGTGACATACAGGTAGAGGTTCAGTTTGTTAGAATACACCTGGTTACATCATATATATCATAATAGATTGATCGGTTTTTATGATAAAACCCAACACAGATCAAAATATAATTTAATCAACAAAGCATGACAAATCATGTTTATAAAAGCACTACACAGCACAGAGATTTACAAGTGGGCCAGTGATGCTGGTTAAGCTGAATACAAGTGGTTAAAAAGCTATTAAATAAAAAATAGAGTCACCATTGACCTGTAGACACCTGCTCCTTCTTTGAAACTGACTTGTTTCATGATTATGGGGTGTCTGTCTCTCTGTTATAATCTGCTTTTCTCATTTCAGTGCGTTGAGGGTGAAGATGACTTTTCCTTCGTAGGGGTCGTAGTAGTTTTCGTAGCTGATCTTGTCAGAGACCACTCGGCACTGGATCTTGGCACTTTCCTTTCCGACCAGGTTGAACCGAACAGCCACCAACGGGTTGATATAAGTAGGCTGAAGGAAAGAAGAAAAGAGGCAATGCAGACCTTAGATTTTTTACTTTTTTTCTAGGACATTGTGTTGATAATATTTAATGTCAGAATTTGACTAATTTGATCCTTGTTGTGACACATTGTGACATATAAATGCAAAGACTCAAAAGCATGTAGAGGCTCAAACCCAGTCTGGACTTTTACACATGGTTGGGTTAACCCCGGGCAAATATTAGATGTGGCAATTGATTGTCTTTTTGGAGTTACTTGTTCAAATACAAGTTTATTTGTTTTTTAAGATCTTTTTGGGGCGCTTTTTGTCTTTATTGATAATGTATATAGTCGAGGGGCAGAAGGAAATGTGGGGAGAGAAAGGGAGATGACATGCAACAAAGGTCCCCAGTCGGATTTAACCTGGAACATTGCAGTTTTGTACGTCTAAGCATCAACTATCATCTAATCCCAACATTTGTTTGGATTATGACCCTTTAAAATAGAGGGTTATGTTTACTCATGATTCCTCAGCATGTTGCATATATCAACAGGTTGTGACCAATACAACAAAAAGATAATTCTTCCCTCTAAGATGTAGGAAAAGTACATTGTTTGAATGACTTCTATGGGCCTCAAAGAGTTAAAATTATCTAATAATTCATGAGATAAAAGTAAACGTGTTTTTTTTTTTGTTTTCTGTCCTGTTAACCATCTTGCAACCCCTCAGATTCATCGTGCGACCCCCTGTGTGAGTCCTGACCTCCAGGTTGGGAGGTGTTGCCTTTGGTGACTCTGACACCCTGTTAAACACACTAAACAGGTAATAAAGACCTGCCTTTAGTGATCCAGGGAAGTTGCCAGCTTTGTCTGGACATTTTAATGACAAAAACAGATGTTGATGTATGACATATAAATACAGTACTCAGGGTGTTGCTTAGTGGGTTTTTTTGCTTACCTGTGCTAGATTTCCGTAGTATGGAAAGTAAGAGGGATCCAAAATTCCCCTTTCAGGGAAATACTCAATTTTTGCCACATTCTCCTGTCCTTCCTAAACATAAACACACACAGACACACAAAAGTTTGTCATTTTTAAGAAAAGGCACTCTACAGGTTTTAAATATAAAGATCAGTTTATTTGCCACAGGTTGTACTTCTCAGCCTGTGAAAACAGCCGCATAATGTCTCCTGTGGCTAAGGAGGAGCTTTCTAAAGTTTGTGGAACACATTTTTAAAAGAAAGTCCGAGCTACAAACAGGGTTGTGGAGTTTGAAAGATGTAGGCATTTACCAGGAAGAAAATATGCTATAGAGTTGCATTATCGGAGTTTGCAGAGCTGAATCAATATTAGGGACTAAAAATCAGGATATCTCAGCCTTTGCCTCATCAATTTTGATAATTCTTTCTTTAGGTTGTCTCTCACAAGCACTTCAACTTAATGGAAAGTGCAATACTAAATTGCTGGAGTACAACTTAAAAAAAACCCATAAAACTTAACAGAGTCATTTTCTTGGATGCATGCATACTGTTAAATTCAGTGTTTGCGGTTGTTGCTCACCAGTATGGTGCAGTTGACATATGGGGGATTGTCGGTATGATTAGAAGGCAAAAAGCCAATGATCTGCAGAGATAAAACAGAAAATTTATCGTCAGTCTTTGTTATTTACATGTGATGTAAAAACTGATTTCATTTACTGCAAGATCCAGTCTTTCAGAGGGATCAATCAAACCAACCCTGTTCATCTTAATGATGACACAAGGCATGGTGCAGTTATAGCCGAAGGTTGGGTCCTCAAGTCCTGAGCAGGGTCCCAGCATGCTTTGGGTGAAGGGGCACGCCCGCTTGGTGTGGTGCGGGCCAGTGAAGGTGTTCTGGATGAAGTACTTTCCCTTTGTGCAGTTGTAGTTGTTACATTCTTGCTGCTTGGTGTCGTTGTACGCTGAAGGAGGGAGACACAAAGAGAAAATCTATTTGAAAGTTTGGCCACATTAAAATTAGATAATTTTCCAATAGTGATCAAGTACTGACGCTTCAGGAAGTTATGAAGGATGTTGGACATCTTCATCCAGCTGGCTTTGTCTGACCTGTTGTAGGCGAGTACCACATGCTCGTCTGAGTAAGTGTCGGGCCACACCATCACACCTGCAGAGACGAGCAAATAGAGAGATAGTTAAAAGTCACTGAGGTCTGATTTAAGTGTTATAGCTCCTTGTTGTTGTTGTTGTTGTTGTTGTGTTACCCGGAGATTTTAGTCGGTCTTGGTAGTCCGGAGCGTACGGATCCAGGGTGTACATGAGCACCCAGATGGCCAAAGAAAAGAGGCCCGTCATCACCACATAGAAGGCCACATAATACAGACTGATGTACACTGTGAGGAGAGAGCAAGATACAGACACACACAGTCAGGGTTGCCTCTGGTGCTGTAATATTTCTTATTTTAAAGCTTCACTCATTTCAACGCTGATCAATTTGGTTGACTTTTTCATACCTGAGCATGAAAATGAACACACAATACAGAAAAGACAGTAGAAGAGACAAAAAGAGATGCAACTTTGCTCCCTGTATTTACATTATACACTAGCAAAGCTTTTATGCTTAATGTAAAAACACTCTTTGCACAGAGAGAGTGGTTACAAAGGTGTATGTCCACATTGGCAGAGGTCAAGGTGCCCTCAATTTAATCTGATTGGAAGATCAAACTGAGAGGACGGACTCTTGCAAACCGCAGAAACCAAAGCTTATCACAACAGTTATCACTCTCTGTACACACGCAAACCTTGCTGTGGTGATAATTAAAAGGACAGAAAAAGTCACACAGAATACACACGATTACACTCTGTGTAAGTGAGCTCACGTGTGTGTGTTTGTTTCTAGTAGCGCACACATGCACACACACACACACTCTCTCTCACACACACACACACACACACACACACACACACACACACACACAGCTGCATAAAGCCAAGACTGTGAATCATGGCCCACAGAGGCCATTACACTATATATTCCACTTAATCAGAATATTTTGATGACCCTGTCAAGGTTTATGATTTTTTTCTAGAATTTATTTTCATATAAACTTGCTGAAGTTTCATTCATTCAAGTTTTCGAGCATGCCTTCACTTCAAATATTTGGCAAATATTATTTCATCTGATATTTTAAAGGTTGACCTTTGTTCCAGATGGATAAAACAGAAACACCATTCAGTGCAATTGCTGACTTGATTAAATGATATGTTTATTATATGATTATATGATTTTACAAGTCTATCTTAATACAATACTCAGATGTCTATATGTACGTTGAAAGTGTTATTGGTCACTCTTATTATTCCTCCTGCTCATACAGGTTGTTAAGAAGATGATGCAGGACAAACTCCACATTCCTCTTACAAATATACAGTTTTTTTAGAATTTCCTCTCTGTCCCTCCCGGACTCGCTGAGCTGCGGTGAAGGGATGGTAACACAAAGAGGGAATTTCACACTAAAAAGTTGTTTTAAGACAAACTTGAGAAACCTGAAGCTGTTACTTATTTATTGAGACTGTCAGATGTGTTTATTGCAATCGAAAGCTCATTCTGAGTTTTTCTGTTAAGCAAATGAGAGGCCAGATAGCTGCTATCTGCGTTGTGTTAGTATTGATCCCCTAAACTGTAAAATTATGCTATTATGTTGCAAGGAGGAAACTCTCAAAGATAACACATCCCAAACAGGAAAACTGCACTGGCAAAGATGAACAGTAGTCGACCTTCATCATCACCGCAAACTACAGCCTCATAAATGACAGAATGATCTCACTAAGAACCTCTGACATAAACAAACATGAGCTTAACCAGGCAGGTTAAGGATATATTCCAAAAGTTTATCTGTTGCATGAAAAATTTGTTTTATTCCTACCCCATTTCTCGGGTGTTCTTCCCATTAATGTCCCATTCTCTGAGTTCCACACAAAGCGGCCAAAGTCTTCACAGCGCTGCCCACAAGTCCTCTTCTCCTTCAAGGTGGCCATGTTGAATCTGCGTGCTTCCCGGGATCCGCAGTACTGACAGGGATCTTCTTTTCTTTATTCACCTTTATGCTGCACTTCACTCAAGAAACCAACAATAATATTTGCTTCTCCTTTCTCTCCCTCGTGCTAATGTCTTGTGCCCTCTCTTATTCCCTTTTTCAAGTAAAAAGCTAAAACTCACTGCCTGGATGTCGCTCCAGAGTGTGATGTGTTATCTCTTATTCAGTATTTATAAGGCCGAGATAAGGTGGGCACGCAGAGGAGGGCCAACGTAGGAACGGGTAAATATCCTCCAACGTCCTTTACTCAGGATCACCTTGAAGAGCCAGAATGACTTCAGGAAGAATCAAGAGTAAAACGAACAGTTTAGTTTCTAATGACAACAGTTAAAACACAACACTGCATCTTGCTCAGATTTAAATAATTTGTACAATGAAACATAGATTTCCACAGCTACTCTGTATTCAGAGGCCTGTTAAATTGTCTTCTAGCCATGTACTGATGTGAATTTAAAATACAAGGGGATACAGTTAAGTACTAGCACAAAGGCCTGAGTCATTTTGGCTCCTGGATACGGGAAGAGTCTGGGTCTGTTTGATTCCTCTGCACTTGGACTAATAACTAATTTGGGTTTGAAAGAATGTACTTTTCCTTGTGTAATAAAGAAGAAATTTCAAAGTGAGCAGATAACAGTGTGGAGAGAGGAATCATAGTTATGTAAAAAATAAAAAAAAAACAGTGAAACATGATCTTAAAAAGTTCCCAGAGGCCAAAGTGACATCTTCAACTTGCTTGAGTTGTCCAAAACCCAAAATGTATTTGATTTACTGTGACTGAAGTAGAGAAAAAACAAACCAATCCTCAAATTAAAGAAGCTGGAACCAATTAATGTTTTGCTTTTTTGCTTGATAAACGACATAAATAATTGATTATCAAAATTGTTAATTATATGATAATCAACTAACTGAATAATCAAGTGTCTTATCAATAACACTGATTGCATACAGTATTACTCGTATTTTGGGGGCAATTTTGCCTTTATGAGATTGTACACAATGGAGAGCTGACAGAAAACAAGGGGGGAGATCTAAGGTCCCCAGCTGGTCTTATCATCTTTACCCCTCATCTCCTCTTCATCCCAGAATCACATTCTTACAACCAGAAACCATGAATTTGAGAGGTTCACAGTTTTAAAGAGAATTATTCGAGGAAACCACAGTAAAGGTATTTGGATTTCAGTTGGGTATCACAGAGTTTTTATTCTCTTACATCTTTTGTTGTTAGAGCTATCAGATATTTATTTGTGTCGCACCAGTGTTACAAAGTGCATTACACAACACAAACAAGAACAATGATAAAAGGTAGGCAGAAACCAGTGAAACAGACTAAAATGTGCAGCATATAAAACACAATAAGTAAAGTGAAGTATAAAAGACATACAAATTATTGACAGGTGAATTAATAAAAATGTGTTAATTAGTTTTGTGATTTAGAGAAGATGATAATTTTGCAGGCAGGTCATTTCAGAGCTGAGATGCCCCGGAAGTCTCCTGTAGTCTTAAATCTAGACACAGGAACATTCATTCAGGCTGTGTACAGGTTGGTAAAGTATAACCCAAAGAACCTTAAAACTAATCAATAAAATCTTAAAATCATTACTAAAACAAATATATAACCAGTGTAATGATTTTAAAAGCAGAGTAATATCTTAAAAAGTCTACATATTCTGTACTAAAGGAACCTGTTGAGTGCTTTCTATTTTACACTTCTTGAATCAGGAGAAAGACAGTTTAAACTTGATAAAATGACCTCAAAGGTGAAAGACCAGTGCTCTCTACAGAAGCACGATGTAAACACTGTGACCACTTCTAGCTTTTCTCTCTGCTACAGCGGCTTCTGTGAGCAAATTCCATTCATTACCAGCCCACTACATGCATACCACATCTATCCCTCCTCTCCCTCTCTTTCTCATTTTCATTTTCATCCTGAGTCTTCATTTATTTCACTCTTTGTTCCCTTCTCTTCTGCAGGTGTGCACATGTGTTAGCACAGGATAAAGCATTACAGAGTTACAGAGTGGATAAATCCCTTTGGGGAAAGGTGATGAGTCAGGTAGATCTGCATGTGTGTCTGCATGTGTGAGAGAGGAAGAGAAGGGACTCTGGGGTTTAGTGATATCCTCACTGAGGGAACCACTGAGCTCTGTGCGGCTGTCGGTGCGACACGCTTTAACTTCTGCCTCCTTGTTGCACCTTTTCTCTGTAGCTTGTGCTGCATTACACACATTTCTTCTTCCCTCCTCCTCACCTTTCCACTGTGTCACCATGGATATTGGTGGCCTGACAACAGTGGTGGCCAACTCTGCCTACATCTCAGCCCGCGGGAGCTTTGATGGCACCGCCAACCCTGCAGCCAACCGAGACAAGAAGTACCATTCGCGCCTCAAGCTGCCTCACATCACAGTCTGCGAGGGTCTGAGGGAGACCTTAGACCTCGGCTTCCAGTCGGTTTGCGTGGAACAGCCCATCGGCAAACGTCTCTTCCAGGAGTTCCTTGAATCCAACAATGAGTATAAAGGCCCCTGCCGCCTGTGGAAGGATATTGAGGAGTACAACAATGCTGAGGATGAGGACAGAGTCAAGAAAGCCAGCAAGATCCTGTCCCGGTACATGGAGCCTGGGGCCAAGTATTTCTGCCCCTTCCTGCCAGAGAATGGCATCACAAAGGTCAAAGAGAAACACCAGGAAGCCGGGGATGATCTATTCAGTGAGACCATGGACAGTGTGATGGACTTTCTTAAGGAAGTGCCCTACACTTTCTTCCTGGAGACCATGTATCTGAAGAGGTTTCTGCAGTGGAAGTGGCTGGAGATGCAGCCAATGGAAGAGGATTGGTTTTTGGATTTCCGCGTTTTGGGGAAAGGGGGTTTCGGGGAAGTGTCTGCCTGTCAGATGAAGGCCACGGGGAAACTGTACGCTAGCAAAAAGCTCAACAAGAAGAGGCTGAAGAAGAGAAAAGGCTACGAGGTAAAGAATCAGACCATGACTAGGAATTTTGTAGATGCCTTTACCCGTTGTCATCCAGTCCAAACATCTAAGTAAGTAAGTAACCTTCAACAGAAGATCTCAGCAATCTAATTGTACAAGACTATTTTTCAGGGACATTACACATTAGAGTTTGTGCAGTGGTTTTCATTTGGAAACATATTTGTGTTGTAGTTTTCCTCTTATCTTCTTTGTGTATCTGTGTAATCCTCTCATCTAAACAACGGTCATTAACTAGATGGGGCCTCGCAGACAACGTTAGGCACCTTTGGCTTATATGATTAGTACCCTCAGCATTAGAACATTTTGATCTCCTTATAAAGTGCCGATCCCCCCATGTTTATAAATGGAGCAGCTCTGGAGTGGATTCCTAATCTTCTGCTTAGCACCAAAAAGAGAAACAACACACGTGCACCTTTTGAAATGTTGCTAAATTACAATTTTATAGGTTAGTTAGTTTATTGTGTTGTAATCCAAGCCTGTACGCACTGTAGAAGCTGATAATGTCGTATATGTGAAGTAGTGGAGTTATGATGGTGAGCTCTGTGTACTTGTTCACTGTAGGAAAACATGCCCTTTTTATTAATGCAAAGGATACCAGAGTGACTCATGGAGAATTTATCTGGTTGGACCACCAAAACAGATTTGCCGTCCTACAGTATGTTTTAATATGTAGTTATCTTTATTACACTTTAACTTTAAAGGATAAGTTCACATTTTTCAAGTCATTGAAACAGGTTTCCTGTTCATACTAGCCATTAAGAAATCCCTTTCTAATGTGTTTCCAATGTAAGTGATAGAGACAAAATCTACTGTCCTCATTTTGTGAAACAATGTATTTAAAAGTTTATCTGAATCTAATATGAGGCTTCACCCATTTAAATGAGTCAAATTAAGTGTTTTTAGTACAAAATTCCCTTTTTGTGTTTCCCTGTTGAGCTGCAGTGGAGGGATAGTAACAAAAAGACAGAATTGTATACTAGAAAGTTTGTAACTTTAGAAGATACCCATTTAATTTGACTAACTTAGATAAACTTTTGAACACGTTTTTGCACGGAAGGAGGACTGTGGATTTTGTCCCCGATCACTTACATTGGAAGCACAAGGTGGTGATCTTTTAATATTAGTATGAACAGTAGGAATGTTTAGAGCAAAACCTGCATCAGTGTTCATTTGGTCACCTGACTGTTATTTTAAGTAAACCTGTCCTTTAAAGTGTTTATTCCAAATACAATTAAAATGTTTGTGTGCTGAAATGTTGCATTCAAATGCAATCATCATGCAAATTCAATTATTTCCATAAAAGCCTGTGAATGCTACGCTCTCGTGCAGCCAACAAAGTGTTGGATGTTGGAGCCTCCTGAAATCACAATACCCCACTTCCATGTGGGAAACACTACTGACAGTATCACTAGCTAGCCAGACTATACTGCCAGAATGGTCCAGTGAGTCAGTAGCTTTCCTTGAAAAATGTTGGCCCTTACAAGTCAGGCACAACTAAAGTTGCACTGAGCACAGCTTTTGTTAACCAGTTAAGCGACAGCAAGTGCCATATTTTAATGTAATGTGATAATGTTTATAATTTAATCATGCCAAACTAATTAGATTAATGATGCACATGTAAAGACAGACATGTTTGTGTTTCATCACTGTGTCCAGTGTCTAAATATGATACCTAGAGTGCCGTAAATACAAGTCTTGGTTGCTCTCTGAGAGAAGTGGTGTAATATCCCGACTGCTGTCCTCTTATGGTAGGGGGCGATGGTGGAGAAGAAAATCCTGGCACGAGTTCACAGCAGGTTCATTGTCTCCCTGGCTTACGCCTTCCAGTCAAAAACAGAACTGTGTCTGATCATGACCATCATGAACGGAGGAGACCTGAGGTTAGATCATTTTCACTCTAATTCACTGACATGCTGCCCACACCGTCTCCTGCTGGTATTATTAAGTATAACATTTTCTTAGATGAACCCTCTCTATCCCTCCCACGCCACTAGGTATCACATCTATAACGTGGATGAGAACAACCCAGGGTTTGAAGAGCCACGGGCCTGCTACTATGCTGCTCAGATCATCCAGGGCATGGAGCATCTCCACCAGAAGAGGATCATCTACAGAGACCTCAAACCAGAGAATGTGCTGCTGGATAATGAAGGTCAGACACTTGTGTACAAAACACTGATGTAGTCTCTGAGGTGCTGCCTGAAGTCTTTTATTGAGGGTTCAAGTTTCTCACAGTCCTTGTGCTGTTGGTCATGTGAAGGTAGTCAGCTCTGTCAAACTGAGGTGATGATGACTCTACAGGTATATTTAGAAGCGAATTTGAACCACTAATATATTTAATTAAAAACAATCATTTGACATTTTGAGAAAAAACACTTATTCACTTTATTGCAGAGAATTACATGACAAAATTAAAATAAATTAAATATGAAGCTGCAGCCAGGAGACAGTTAGCTTGGCTTAGTTTAGCATAAAGTCTGGAAACTCGGAAACAGCTAGCCTAGCTCTGTCCAAAGATAACAGAATCTGCCCACCAGCACCTCTAAAGCTCACTAATTAACACATTATGTCTGTTATATGTTTGTTTAATCTGTAAAAAAAAAAAAAGAAACATGACAAGTTGTGGTTTTATGTAGTGTTACATGCCAGACTATTTTTTTGGCCAGGAGCAGTTACTTCCTGAAGTAGGGGACAGAGCCAGGCTAGCTGTTTCCCTTTGTTACCAGTCTTTATGCTAAGCTAAGCTAACCATCTCTTGGCTCCAGCTTCATATTTGGCGTACAGACATGAGAGTGGCATCAATCTATTCATCTAACTCTCATCGAGAAAGCAAATAAGTGTATTTCCCAAAATTATGAACTATTCCTTTAAAAAAATAAAATTTAAACACACAGCCACTTGTGAATGCTACAACAGATATACCAGCGGATAATAACACTGTAGCCTATCATGTTGATATAAGACATCTATGTTAGGGTTAATACTCCTGTCAGTGCCCCTGACCAATAATGGCATAAAGAACTTGAGTTGGTCCCCCCACTCCTAGTGTATAAGATGGGTCAAATGCAGAGGATAAATTTTGTTTCAATGTATGTGAGTGCTGGAAAATGACAATAAAGTGAGTCTTAATCTTAATCTTGATTTTAAAAATATATCTCATTCTTGGCCTCCCGAGGTCAAATCACACACATGCACTCACTCACTCACATTCAGCTCACACTTACAATACAAACTGTGTCTTACTTCTAACACAAGGACATCTTTGAGTTATCGCACTACTACAAGCTAATGAGCCAGAGACGTAGTGTGCGGGTCAACATTCGTATCTGTGACGTACACAGCTCTTGACTTTACCGTGGTGTTTGTTCTCACAGGTAACGTCCGTATCTCTGACCTTGGTCTGGCTGTGGAGCTGGCTGATGATCAGTCCAAAATCAAAGGATACGCTGGGACTCCAGGTACAGATGCAGATAATTAGAAGAAAAAGTAGAAAAAAATGACCAAATTGCCTGTTTGTAGCTGCTCTGAAAGCAGGATTTGTGTAAACCTTACATAGCTCTTCAATATTTATCTTTCTCACAGTGTAATTATCACATGACATTTACTCTGTCCTATGTAACACCACATGCTGTGCACACTTAGGCTACTGTAGCTGGAATTACCACGTTACCTGATTGACTGGACTGAAACTAACCTGCCTTGTTATAATAGAGCAAATATCTGCCCTTAAATACCCACATGTGCTTAATCAACATGAATAGATAAAGACAATATTTATGCACATAAGCTACATCTGTTTATTAGCAACTAAATTTGGCATCACAAGTAAAAGTGCAGAATATCCTCTTTTCAGAGTGTCAAATTATGAATACAGTCACCTGTAAGTGGAATCATAATATTATAGCCGGTCCAGGTGATACTACATAACCACACTGTATACTGCAGTATAGCAGCTATACTAATATGTATGTAGTTAAATGTATAGCAATCTAATCTAATCTTAAAAGTACTGTGGCATAAGTATTATGCATAGACTGGTATTATGTCACACAAAACGAAAATACTAAAGTAAAATACATGTTCCTCAAAAGTGTAAGTACAGCACTTGAGTATATGTACTTAGTTACTTTCCACCTCTGAGTACATCTAGGAGCTGCAGCTTTATTATACAACTCTCCTGCATTGTTTGAGTAAAACCTGAAACTTTACAGGTAAAACTCTGTGGATTATAGTTTAGAGAGTTAATGATACAAATTTACTTTCTGAAGTCACAATTTCTTTTTCACCTGCAGGTTTCATGGCACCAGAGCTGCTAAAAGGAGAAGAGTACGACTACTCTGTAGACTATTTCACTCTGGGTGTCACTCTGTATGAGTTTATCGCCGCTAAGGGACCTTTTAGGACCAGAGGAGAGAAGGTAAATTCGCTCTATATGAACTCATTTCAGAGCATGTTTTCAGCTGTTGTCATATTCATTGTCTACTTTAAAGATGCTCTGTTGGCTCTTTTGATCTGTGTCATTCATCATCGTCCTCTCAACTCTTTCCTCTCTCTCTCATGTCATGTTTAAACCAGTTTTTATTAAATCTGTCAGCATGTATTTAAAGATTTGGTGGCTCAACTTCGCCCACTTGTGGTCTGATGCTGACACTGCTGTGAGCCCTCATTTGATCATACATCTGCACATAAGACATGCTGTTAATGTACATCAATATAGAAATGTGCATTCTGGAGGATTTATAGTGTTATTTTAGAGCATTTTCTGATGACTGTGCATTAATATTAGCCTGCTGACAAATGATACATGACCAATAAATAAGTTCTTGAGTTTTTAATGCATTTCTAGTTTATTTACCCACTCTAAAGAAGAAATGTTGGAGTAATGTGAAAGAAGCCATGTGCAGTTTAGACTAAGTGGGACAGCAGTAATTATAATAGTACTATAGTTATGAATTCATCTCTTCTGCTCTTTGTGCTGTTTCAAGGTGGAGAACAAGGTGCTGAAGAAGCGGATTCTCAACGACCCCGTGACTTATCCAGAAAAGTTCAGTGAGAACGCCAGGACCCTCTGTGAGGGTCTGCTGTGCAAAGAGGTGGACAAGAGGCTCGGCTTCAAGGATGGGTCATGTGACGAGCTCAGGGCGCACCCCTTCTTCAGCGAGATCAACTGGAGGAAGCTGAATGCAGGTCTGTGTGTGTGTGTGTGTGTGTTTGTGTCTGAGTCACTAAGATAGAAATGCAGTTTTATGTAATGTGTCATACATGTAAGTCGCTGCCAGTGTTTTGTCTGCTTACTTCAAATTATCTTAATGTACACAGTTGTCAGTTTTATTTATATTCTACCTATTTAACATTGGTTTTGAAAGTTTTCCACAACTTCATACTACCCAAGTATGTATTTTTTCATATTTTGCAGTGTAGCATTTACAAACACCCTTTGAAAAACTGGTGAATTTTTCACATTTGATCTTGAAGAATGGTTGTTTTTTAGTTGACAAAATTAACTTGTGCTGTCAGCTACGTGATTAAGTAACCAAAAAACCAAATGTGAAAAATTATTCAGCAACACTAACTGACTTATTCTTTATTCAATCACAGTCCATCTGAGAGTGATGAATGAGGATTTCACCAATAGAGAGTTTTGTAGTTTTATCACTTTATTAGCAGCTTTTAATATTTACCTAAATACTATTTTATGACACTATTTTGTGGCTCTGTGTGTGGTAGTTCATGCTGTTTAAGTTAGATTTTGTTGAACTTGAAATGTTTCTGTGTTAGCGGTACTACAACCTTCAGATGCTGATACGTTCATGTGTCTCTGTCATTGGTTGCATGGGATAATTGTCCATCTTGCAGGCTGCAGAATGAATGAAATGAAACACTTTCAGAATCTCTTTTGATGAGCTCCAACATGCACACTGGTCAAACATGTTTCTTTGATGATGAGACGTTGTTTGGAGCATCCTGGTGGCTCAGTTGATTTAGGCTCTCAGACATTTTGGTATCCAGGGTTGAAATATGGCCTGAGAATTTTAACTAACCTTGTCTGTTCGTGTCTTGACGTCTGCGCCCTCTTGTGTCTCCTCAGGGATTCTTACGCCGCCATTCGTGCCAGACTCCAAGACAGTTTACGCCAAGAACATCGACGATGTCGGGGCCTTCTCCACGGTTAAAGGCGTGCAGCTGGAAGAAAATGACAATGCCTTTTTTGATGAGTTTGCTTCAGGGAACATCTCCATCCCTTGGCAGGAGGAGATGATCGAGACAGGGATCTATGGTGAGCTCACAGTCTGGGGCCCCAACGGCAACTTACCCAACGACCTGCGACGTGAATCCATCCTGGAGCAGCCGCCCAAAACCTCCACCTGCACTTTGTCGTAAGAGGCCACACAGTGCATGAATAATTCTGCATCAACTTTTTATTTATCAGTCAATGTAACTTTCTTTCTTGAGCACTTTTCGTACAAGGTTTCTGTACAGTTGTGCTACAGAAAATATAATCAAAGGTTTTCTTCACGAGCACTCATCAGAGTCCTCACAGACAAGATGAAATACTTCTTCAACCAGCACTTTTTTCCTTTTTTCAATGGTAGCCAAGGTTTCACAGTTGATGAATACTTTAACAACTGTTTAGTGTAAGAACCGTTCAGTTCATGTGTACTGATACTGTCTTTGTCTTTAGTGCACACTTTTGTTTTTGTCTGTTTCTAAAAATGCAGTACTATTGATATTTTTTGAGGTATGAATGATCGATTATTATGTGTGTGAACTGCATTTAAACAGAGTTTTTTCTATTATTTTGAACGTACAGTTTAATATGACCAATAGATTTGATAAAACACAACACAAACATGTACCTGTGAACACATTTGTTCATATTTCTACTGTTTGCTTCTGCAGTTTGTGTTATTTCATGTTGCAGCTCCAGAAGTGTAAATAAGCTTGTATCCATACTGCAGAGATGTTTATGAATTCAAATAAATATTTTGCCATTAAAGTCACCATGGTTTGTGTGTGATCATGTGAGTGGCACATTAATAAGTGTAATTCCTCCGCCTACAGCCAAGCTCCATCCCAGACGCAGCAGTTACGAGCAGACGATTCATTTCCGTGGCACATGTGGCAGCATTCACACGTCTTACTTTTTATATTAAAAGCTGATTTCTTTTTACAGCTTATAGTCCAGCCAACATGAATCACTGAACAAATTATGTCTACTGTTAACTAACTGTACATGAACAGTATGTAGAGTTTTGAAAAGATACGGAAAAGCTTTGACTTATTCACAATAGTTTGTACACACACTAAGTTCAGTCTGAAAATAACTGTAATCTACTGATTACTCTCAATTCAGTGGTTTTGATTAATGGTTGGTATTGATTCATTGGTCTAGATAATGTCAGGAAACTGACTGTAATTTCCCAAAGTCCAAAGTGACTTATTCAAATTGCTTGTTTTGTCCGACCAACACTCCAAACCTCAAAGATATTCAATTTACCATCAAATAAGACAAAGAAAAACAGGAAATCCTCACAAATGAGAAGCTGAAACTGTCTGACTCTGAAAAATTACTCAATTATCCCCAAGAGACATGTTTTAAGACATGAAAAAAGACTCTTCTTTGAATAATAATTTGTGTCTAATATGGTTTTTCCACAAAAAAAGTTCAATTACCTTGTTAAAATCCTTAAAATTACATCTACCTCTTGTCTCTCATTGAAAAAGAGAGAAACTTTCCTCCTTTGGCAGATGAATGTGAAAACATCCCTCTAGTGTCAAACTCTGCACATCCATCATCCTGCACAGTGAAGCTCAAACATTCAACTGAAGAAACAAGAAAAAAAACACATTTCTGAGTGGAGGGAGACTTTAAATGATTAATAAATAATCAAAATAGTAGCTGCCAATCAATTAATTGATTTATCAACTAATTATTTCAGATTTATACTATTTACACACCACATAAATAATATTTCTAACCTAAATCATCATTAAAAATACACACATTACATGAAAGCCAGGACACACACCTTTTTGTTCATGTAACAATAATAGCTGTCACCTAAAAAAAGACTGAAAGCTTCTCAGAATGGGTGAAATTACATGAAAGTACAAATATTTGTCTTGTATGTTCATTTGAATATTTAAAAGATAATTTAAAAAAAAAATAGGACGAGTAGCAATTTACAGATACCTTCATGGACGTAAAGCTGGGTGTGTGACCTGTTCTTCACATATGTGCCAATGGAGGGAGCTGTAAACTCATCTTCCTCATCCAGGCTGCAGCATCATGAGCAGTCAGCAGTTAGAGCTGCAGCATACAGACATAAAAACCCTCCAAAAACTCACTTTATCCACCTGTTTATTTGGCAGCACAGAGGCTATGACACACACTCTAAGTCTTTTCAATGTGCATCCAAAATCTGAGCTGAATCAAACTTATGTAAGATACACAAATAATCATAAATAATTGATCACTGAGGTGAATGCAGCTGATTGGTCTCTCTCTCTCCCTCTCTCTCTCTCCCTCTCTCTCTCTCTCTGTTTCTTTCTCTCAGGCTTCAAGAAAAGTTGAGTCCATCTGAGTTCAGAGTCAGCTCTGGTGAACACTCTTATTAATTAAAAAAAGAGAAGATGTTTGAGTTATAATAAACTCTCTTCTTATTTCTGGTTTGGTGTCTAAGTGGAGGATGTGGACTCTGTGAATCAACGGGGACTCCATTGAAACACTACAAGCGGACGTTGTCTCAGCTGCCTGATCGTCTCTTTCATTTACAGCTAATTCAACCTGACTGAATGGAAATGCAGCAGCCAGAAACCCAGCAGACAACTCAGCAAACAACGCCAGAAATACTGGATCCTGCAGGTACACTGTGTTCACAACCTGTTCTCCAGATAAATTAAGTTTCATGCTGAGATCACAGCCAGACTGTACAGAGAGGTTTTTAATGTTCTGCTACTTTAATGTCACTGACAACAACATGAAGTGTGTTTTTTGTGAGGTGCTTTCATTAAATGTTGTGCACTTAAACTCTATGCGTAGGAGATGTTTCTGTGTTTATAGCCTGGAAGTATTTGTAAGAAAAAAGATTGCAAAGTAAATCTCCCAAACTGAGGACACTTTGTCAGAGTTTATTTAATTCTAAAAGAAAGTTTTGCTCTTTTACATGACACAAAAATACATGTGTCCATGGGCTTCTGTTAGAAACAACAGCTCACCTGCCAGGAAAAGGACTTATAAAAGAAATTAAAGAAGAGTACAGTAAAATGATCTTATTTTCACTATCAGTGAATCTGCAGATACTCCCTTGATTAACAAAATAGTGAAAAATGCCAGTTAAAACTTTTTAAAGCTCATGATGACGTCTTCAAATGTCTTCTTTTGTCCAAAACCCAAAGCTGTATGACACTGTAAAGCTTTAGATCACCACATTTGAGAAGCTGCAGCCAGCAAATATTTGGCATTTTTGCTTTAAGCAATGACTAAAACAATTATTCAGTCATTAAAATAGTTGCGGACTAATTTTCTATTGATTTATTAATATATGAATGGACTAATTGTTGCAGCTCTAACTGTCAGCATATTGTCTCTGGTGTTCAGAGGGGTTAAAGTTTAAGGTCAAAGTTGGCACATGATTAAATTTTGGGCTTTTTATTCATATTTTGAACTGCCCTGTCATTTTATTCTCCAGTCTTCTTCTGTTTTATCTTATTATTATCTTCTATTTTATTTACTGTTTTGTCTTTTTATCTTGTGTTGTGTTTCTTTTATATCTTGTCTTAATGTCTTTTATATCTTATGTAAAGCACGTTGAACTGGCATGTTGTTTAATGAATGTCCTGAGGTCAGTCCTGTGCACCTGTCTGTCCTCAGATCACTACCTGCGGCGCAGGAAAACGGCTCTATGGGTGACTGTGGCTCTGCTGGCTCTGGCTCTGGTGGTTCTGGCTGTGGGTCTGGTCTCTGCCACTCGCACCGACAACGTGCCTGTAGCTGGATATTACCCAGGCATCACCGTGAGTGACAGCCAACTCCCATCTCAATACAGTTATGATTATAACCTTCTTCAACACTTTGATGATGTCTGAATCCTTGAACTCTTCTGCTTTGATGTCTTTCTACATCCAGCTGAGTTTCGGAGCGTTTCTGGGTATTGTTGGCATCCACCTGGTGGAAAACCGCAGACCCATGGTGAGTCTGTTCCTGTGTTGTTACACATTTAAAATCACATGATGACATTTATTCCATTCATTATCCACATTTTTGGTCTTCATTTAGACCCTTCAGAGCCCTTTAGACTGTATATATGGGCATCATACAGTCTCAGGAGGTAAACAAATATAATTGCTGCAGACATGGTTGGTATTTTATTTAATGCCAGATGTAGGCGAATTTCTCTTCTCTAAACCTTTGCCATGACCTTTAAAAGACTGCTGTTAGCTCACATAGGACAGTATGATGACAAAAAGGTGTAGATCTGTCCGGATCCCTGCAGGCACACAGATCAACGTAGATAAATCTTTATTTTATATGCCCTCTGATACTCTGATTGGTTGGTTTTGAAAGCTGTATACATCCCTTGGTGTAGGGGGTCAAGTGGCAAAGACTTTCTGATGATTATTCTTTCGAAGCTGTGCATCATGCAGGTCTGTCAAGCCAATGGCAGTGGTTCTCAACCTGTGGGTCAGATTCCCCACAAGTGGTCACAAGATAAATTTGAGGGGTCGCGAGGAGATCGCAGGACTGAAACCAAAAAAATTCCAGATTTCTGCCACATAAAATGTTCTGTTTTTAGATACAAATCTTTGCTTCTTTTGGAATGAATTACTGGATATTTTCACATCTTCAGTGTACAAGAATAAAATAAATGTAACTGTTCAAAATCAGGAGGCATGTGTAAGCAGTAATGAGGGGTCATGAGTAGACATTCCTTTGTTTTAAAGGGTCATATACAAAAAAAGGTTAGGAACCATGGCTTTAGGGTATTCTCATATCGGCTGGAAACATTTTTAAGTGGTCAACTAAGTAGGCCAGCACATGAATAGATTTCTTTTACAATGAACCTCTGTTAGTTAGTTCCACACATTGACAGTTGGTGGCGTAGAACGTAGACATGCAGAAATAAAACAGGAGAAGAAGAATATTGCAAGTTGATGTAAAGAATTCAGGTTGTAAAACTTACGAGGCTTTAAGGAATGCGATTCTTGTCCCCTTTGGTGAGAAACGAATGTCTTCTTATGACAAAAACTCACATTTCAACCTTATGTTTGCGCTCTCAAGGTGACTTCTGTAAGCTTTTTGAGCTTCACAGTATTCACCTTCTAAAAAAAAAGGCATTTGTTCCTGGAAAACAGGACATATATATACCATAAATTAAAGGATTATGTTACAGACTTTGCAAATTCACTGAACAGTTTTACAGGAAATTGCTCTATTATGAGCAAGAAGCAAATCTGATTACTCGATGGCGGCGTAATGTGCTCTTGGTCCTTGTGCCCGGGTCAGTGTGTACGTGACTGGATTTGTGGTCGAGGGAAGTGAATGTGATTGGCTTTGGAGTTCAATGACAAGAGGGGGAATTGAATTAGTATTGGTCAGTTGCTGACAGGGATGCTTTATTTCAGATGGGGACACAGGAGGTTCAAAAGTCATCATGTCAACGACTCTGAAGTAGAGACAAAGGATTATTACCTTCTGTTACAATCTAAGTGTAGAGAGTGAAACATCTGATCTGAGTAGTTAAAGGGGAAAATATATATCTGAACATCCCTGGACCCCAGTTTGAGAACTTTACATGTGTCTAGGAAGTAAATCTGCATAAAACTGACCTCCAGTCAGTGTTTTCCTCATAACAGTCAAATCAACAAGTGCAAATAAGTGACTGCAGGGCAACCAGAAGCTGAAACTGTTCCTCTGTGTCATTTAAGTAGTATCCTCAGTATCACATTCACAGTATATAAAACCAGCGTGTGCCTGACTGTGTTAAGTGAACACCAGTGACACAGAAACTTCAGATTAGGAGTCCTTAGTTGTGTCCCATTCCCAAACTACATACTGACTGTATACATTATATACTGATCTTTATAGTATAGTGTAGTGCCAGTTAGTCTATGAGAATCAACAACAGTCTGGTGTCCATACGGGGCACCTGAATATTGTTTTAGGACAGACTCCAAAAACTGTGAACCTGTCCTTTAACTGTTTTATACTAACAGGAAATGCTATGATACCTATGCTGTGCAAAAGGCAATAAACTGCAACTCTAGAAAATGTACAATATGTTTTTCCAAAAATGTTTTAGTTATTTTTTGTCTTCTTAGGTCCTCCATTTCTATTTGCATCCTGGAAAAATGTGGTGTACTCAAAATCTACAATCCATACTAATCTAAGCAGGTTTTGAGTAAGTGTGTTCAAACTCAAATCAGACAGTTTTTTAAATCACTTGTCTTAACAAAGACATTTTGCCTTCTCTTTGTGGAGTTTCATCAAGTGTGTTTATATGAGTATCCTGGTTATATGTTGTTGGTCCTGGTTTTTAGAAGCCTTGATATACTATGTGGAGTCCTCCTATAGATTCTTCCATTGGTAGAGAAACGAGAGGCTGAAATGTTGAGGAATCAAGACACAACAGGATAAGAATGAAAAACCAGGATACTCGTGTGCATGTAGACGCACTCACAGCTGATTTTTTTTGTAAACTTACTGCTAAAACAGTAAACATGACCATTAGTATGTAGTACTTAATGTGCAGAATTAGTATGTGGTATGGTTTTGTTACACAGCTCTAGTTTCTAATCAATACATTTGTACTATACACATACATTTTTTTCTTAGAGGCAATTTGAAGAAAACTTTTAGTGGGGGAGATATTTTCTACATCCATCTTCTCATTTTAATGTCAGAAAAATCCTACATAAATGAATGATTTCTTTTCAAAATAGGGTGTTGACAGTCCACTCAATTTGTATCATTTGTTTTATACTCTATTTACACTGTGTAGCTGTAGTTAGGAGCATAAATATGGAGGAGAAACAGAAGTCATTTTTATCAGGATTTATCTCTGAGCACTGCACTTACTTTACAGTCATTTCCTGATGTTTAAAGACACTTTTATAGACATGATCGTGGTGTGGTGGAGATATAAACATGTTCCCTCCACCTTTCTCCATGACTGTGGTATATGAGAATGTGTGTGTGTGTGCGTGTGTGTGTGTGTTGTAAATTTTTCATGTGGCATCCAAGGTGTCGTGTACCTGGTCGGATCACTTTTGTCTTACGTTACGTTACAGTGTATCGAGTCTAATCCAGTCTACATAGATAGTCTTCCTGGAGCTGTTCACACATGTGGAAACTGTGTGTGTATGTGTGTGTGTGTGTGTGTGTGTGTGCATGAGTATTCTGACATAACTCAAAATGAACCATCACTTAACAAAGATGAAGAGTTTTTTAAAAAGTCTAGTACTTCCTGCAGGTTTTTGCAGGTGTATATGTGTGTGTGTGTGGCTGTAAATGTGTGAACACAGAGTGAAGATACAGAGACAAAGACATTCACTGTCCGCTGTATCTATCTGCCTCTGCGCCATCGCTCCCAGTCCTGTGCTTTAAACTTTAATGGTGTGATCGTTGCCACACTGCCGCTGCTGGTCTTCAGTGTCTGTGACAGGGACATGTGGCACAATACTCGCTCTCACACACGGGTGTCTTCTTCCCTCACACTGTAACGTGAGAGCCGGCTGGCAGAGCGAGGTCGCTCATTAAAGGACAACGAGCCGTACCACAATGCCACGCGACATCTGAGAGCTCTGAAGCATCTCTTACTTCCTGGATCTCACGGCCCTTTGCCCCTCTGACCTCATAAAGCAGCAGGTGGACGGTTTGATGCAGTTTGAGGTGTAAACGGTTGAAGAAGTGATGAGTTCAGTTTCCAGTTTGACTCCTGGATGGACAAATCTGACATGAAGCTTTTCCTACAATGGAGACTAGGATTAAAATTTAAAGTCCCCTTCCAGTCAAAAATGTGTTTTTCCTCTTGTTCCTGCAGTTGGATGTTTGAGCTTCACTGTGCAGAATGATGTATGTGCAGTTTGACACTAGAAGCTGTTTTTTCATTCATCTGCTGAAAGTGAAAGTTTCTCTGCGCTCACTTTAAATCTGAGTTTAAGGTGTGAACCTACGAGCATGATTTGTGACATCACAACTAGTTAGGAACCAATCCTGGTCCAGTATGCAACTCACACAAGTGTGATGCGGAAACTTGAAGCCTCCAGTGCACATACACAGAGAATGGACTTTTCAGTGAAGTAGGAGATATTTTGTATCTAACAGTTGAACTTTTGAAATGAAAAATATTTGCATATTTATAGATTCTGGATTTTTCAATGAGGGAGAATCAGGAGATGTAATTTTAAGGATTAAGGAAGGAAGAGCACAACATGTATTCAGCAGTTTAAAACGATCAAATGATTAATGCTCTCTGGTATAGAAATAGATCATCTAGCATGTTAAGATGTTTATATTGACTTAATTATATATAATGTTTATTTGATGTTATGGTTTAAGTAGTTATGAGTTGTTTACATTAGCAAATTAGCTTATATTTATAATTCACTTACTGAATAGACACGTAGAGTTGCCTATAGAAATTTTTCACATTGATTGAACAACATTGTGTCTTGCGTATGTACAGTAGATACATACAAATATATACTATATATTGATGTCCTGTAAATTGATTTACAGTTACACTGAAGATAATCTAGTTTTATATCAAAGTATATTTCTTCTTATCAATCCATCTATAATTTTGTCATCCTGTTTTTCTTTGATGTATTTCTGTAATAGTGCTTTCAGGTCTGTTCTGTAAACACAACATCTATTACTGCATGTCCGTCCATCCTGGAAGAATAATCCTTCCCTCTGTTGCTCTTCCTGAGGTTTCTTCCATTTTTTCCCTGTCAAAGTGTCTTTTATGGAGTTTTTCCTCATTTGAATCAACGTCTAACGATAGAGGATGTTGTATTGTTGTACAGATTGTAAAGCCCTTTGAGGCAACTCTATGGTTTTTGAGATTGGACTATACAAATAAAATTGGCTTGACTTGACTATAATCAATGAAACTTTATGAGTGTGACCCCTCACTTTCTGTCCACCGATTTCATGAGTAATGCACCACATGCTCACTCTGATGTGGTATCACCTATTTTTCAAAACCACAAAAAAAAATCACACCTGCCCTTTTTTAGGTTGAGGTTACATTATTTTGAGTAAAAGGTTCATAGAGGTCATAGTTTTACATACTGCAAAAAAAATGTGTGAAGGAGCAGTTAGTTAATTCATGCCAAGGGGTGAAAGTTGAGGTGAAGTCTTGTTCTGGCAAAGAAAAATCACTCACAATCTACATTTGACTTTAACAATAAACACTTTTGCAAACATACAACTTCATCCATAGAAGAAACCCTGCTGGCATAGAGTGGGAATTGATCCCATTTCATTGGTGAAGGCAAATCTATACGTCCATCCACCGCTCATAATGTTCCACCACACAGATCAGCGTCACACTGCTGTCGTCTTGTGTCTCTTCTCTCAATTTAAAATTGTATTTCTCTCAATTTTAATACATTGTCAGTTTTAGGACATTGCGCTCATAAATGCAGATATTTCCAAGAGACCTCTTTATGAATATGACCGTGTTGAACGTAAAACATTTGTGCTTTTCTGACATTTCTTGGATAAAGGTTGAAAAATCTTAATGACCCATATCACCTTTTTTCATTTTGTCTTATCTCTAAAATGTTTAAAAGGATTGTGGAGCATGAAATTCTTTCTGTAAAAAAAAAGAAAAACCCAAACTCCCTTCCTATCTACACTTATCCTGCTGGCTCCTATAACAAGCTTCACTGCCTCGATACACTGTAAGATTTCTTTATGACTAAACGCTTCATGTAGCTCATGTTCTCTGCTCCAGGAGACTCCTCTGTAGTTACTGCCTATATTTCACAGACTACCGTCCTTTTGGTCACCTTGTGGCTTGAAGAGCAGAACGGTGAACCTTTTAAAAGGGACGTATTTTACCCAGCGTTCAGTCCTTATTACCAGTGTGTCCAGCTGCTTGTGATTGGTCACTGGACCACTGAGCAGAGGAAGAAGACCTTGCAGCAGTCAGCAACTTTAGTTACATAACCTGATTGGTATCTTTACTGACTCTTATAAAATTCATCTCTGTGTCTTTATCTCTTTTTCACTGATGTCTTTTCTTCTCTAAAACTTTGAGTCTTGTGTATTTCCTTACTTTCTCCACTCCTATCTACTATATCTCTGTGCGTCTTTAATCTTTTACAGTATTTGATTTCTCTCACTCCTCCAGTTTTATTGGGGGAGGTTCAGGGGCTTTTGGGTGACAGAGTGTGTTGAGGTGTTTTATGTGCTGGCAGCTGGTGCTAAGGTAATGTGAAGTAATGCAGTTGTCAGGCTCTATTGTCTCCGCTGCTGGCCTCATCTCCCACTTGCAGCCCATAAAAGCAGAGTCATTTAAACCGCTAATGAAGTGGAGAGTCTGGGCCAGTGGCAGATAAAAACCCACCCCGAAAAAAAAAAGCCTGGCTCTTATTTCACTTTGTTGAGGGAAATCAATTTAAAAATGCCCTTGTTTTAATCTATATTTCTACTGTGTTATTCCCACATGTTGAGGTAAATATTTCCAACCAGGTTAGTTAGTAATTAACCTGAATAAAATTTCATCATGTGAATTCCATCAGTTTATATTTAAACATTTACACGACTAGATTGAGGCATGTTTATGAAAAAAAAAAATGCATAAAAACATATTATTTAATCAAGTGCATGTACAGTCTGTGCTTGACTGACATTTAAGTCACACTCAGGTGCTTTGATGCACCTGTTTCACCCAACTTCAACCTGAGCAAAAGTCTAATTAGCCAGAATAAGTGAAAACACCTGTGCAGGTGTGCAGGGCCTTTAACCGTTCATCCTGCTGATGAGCCTGATCTCACAGCAAACTGCTACTGCTACTTGTATATGTGTGACTGAAATGCAGCCTATGTGGAATGAAACATTTTTTATTAACTTTTTATATAAAAGTGAAGCAAAATTCTTTCTTTATTCTAATGGAACAAAATCCCCCAACAAACATTACACCCTTTTATATTCTTGCTTTTAGATTTAAACTTCTATTGCTGCAAGATGAACATTAGAACAAAGTCATTAGTTTTTGTTCTGTGACACAAACATAATCAACTGAACAGTCTGTTTTTGGTCCCACGTCCATTGTCAGTGCAACTTTGGAATCAAATAAAACAGACAATAAGGAATGTTTGGGAAATTATTTGACTTCTGATTATCATCCAAAATAATATCTGCTCTGAGTCTCACAAGAGATCACTTGTGCAGCTTCAGGATCATCAACTGTAAATTATTAAAATAATCCAACCAAGAAAGTTGTGGTGTGATGAGCCGAGTCCGTCAACATCATTTATGTAAATTTGACTTGAACTGCCAATCAGGAAAGAGGGAGGATCTTGAATGTCATCAGAAATCATTGAAATGGTAATAAAGTCCCTAATGAGTCAACCTTTTACCTTTTTCTCTTAATTTGTGGGATAAACTGATGTAAGCCGTGTAACATTTTAGATTCATAGATACAGTAGATGGAAAGAAAAAAAATGAAGTGTGTTTCATTTCTTGTTTCAGTACAGGAGGTTCAGTCCAGGAGGAATGATTGAACAGACAGTAAACGATGCTTAGAGATAAAGTTTATGATTAGACATCTGTGATCTGTGACCAGACAGCTGAGTCTGTTGGTGTGTCTGTGTGTGTGTGTGTGTTATCAGAAAATTACTTTGTCTTACAGTAAAAGCTATGTGGAGGAAGCAGGTGTGTGTCACCAGATGAAAAGTAAAGATTTGGGTTTTGTCATCAGTGATGCGATTTTTGACTGATGATGCTGTTACATATTTTAATTTCCTGTAATGTGTGAGTGGATGTTATAAGCAACAATATGGATTTACTCTGTCCAGTCCTGTATGTGTGTGTGTGTGTGTGTGTATGTATGTGTGTGTATCAGATTGGGAGAATTAGATTGACCTTGCTGGTACAAAAGTCCGTCCCTCTGTCCCCGCATGTTGCCTCTTTCCCCATAAATTACCCACAAAGCACCTCTGCGCTGGCAGAGCAAGAAGTCGTACATTTCATTTATTGTCCTGCAGCCCAGACGCTGCAGCTGACCAAACAGGACCAGCAGAGAAGCTTACATATATGTGTGTGTGTGTGTGTATTTTATATAAAAATGTTCACTTTGTGTACCATATAATATGACATATTCATTAAAATCAATAATCAAACACTCAACATCCATGTATTTAGTTATAAGTATGCTCGCTCTCAGTTTCTTCAGTTGTTTCTTATGTAATTATCTTTTAGTTATGAATTGATGATCAAAAATGTAAATCACAAGCTGCAAATCTCATTAATTCTCTGCTACTTTTCTACTCTGGTGATACTTCATTGTACTTTTGTGTTTGTTCCAAAATATTTTTTCATGACCCTACCCTCTCCTCTCTCCAAGCTCATGGCAGCCATCATCTTCGTCAGCATCGGAGTCATTGCGTCTTTCTTCTGTGCCATTGTGGACGGGATCATCGCTTCAGAGTTCATTGTAAGTATCACTTATAGAAGTATTATTCACGTGTCTGCACAGATATAAAAAGAAATAGAAACTAATTCATAATTTTTTGTGTAAATAACCCCCTACACACACTTACACACCAAACTTTAACAGATACAGAAGTTCTCTTTGCAGAAATGCAGGCTGAGATTTGTACAGACACATTCAGTAAGGTCAGGCTCTCCTGATGAAACAGAACAGTCAGCAACATCACATCTCACTGCCCAACAAGTGGACCTGACCAACAAATATAAGAGTCTGACCTGCAGAGAGCTGCAACATTCAGCAGAGCAAGGCTGATTAAAAATGTCTCCCCACTGTTCTCCCAGTCACGGAAAACTTTTGCATTCATGATGCAAATAAATACACAGAATATTCAACATCTAAAGATGTATATTTTATATTTTGTCAATTAAGAAGTGATTTCCCAGGAAATATCCTTGCAATAGTCTGTTGCAATTTGATATATACACACAGTATCAGTCAAAACTTTCACAAAAAAGCAATTCATCAACAGATTTTCTTTCTCATTTTCCTCCTAAAGTATTTTCACTGTTAGACCATGTTTGTATTTCTTTGTATTCATAAGGAAGAAAACTCAAATAGCTTCATTTACTGTAAATTTTCATTTTATGAACACATCATTTGTCCCCATGATGACAATTTCAAACTCTCAGAACAAATGTATGAAACTTAAATTGTGCAAATACCTGAGCTGGTTTATGCAGGAATGAACTGAACATGCAGAGAGGGTCAGATAAGGTAAGCGTTGCTTCCTTAAGATGTTCTGGGTGTGTGAACATGAACACCAGTGCACCTCCGTTTGTCACATCAGCTTAATTAATTTTAATGAGAGTCTTAATGAGTATGGATGGACCAGAGAGAGAGAGAGAGAGA
The DNA here is from genome assembly GCF_963924715.1 of Thunnus thynnus. Taxonomy (NCBI): domain Eukaryota; kingdom Metazoa; phylum Chordata; class Actinopteri; order Scombriformes; family Scombridae; genus Thunnus; species Thunnus thynnus. The sequence continues at coordinate 15,324,268 of NC_089517.1, forward strand.
GAGAGTTTAAAAAGCCGGACCTCTCAGCAGCTGGCACTGAGTCACTGATATTGATCAACAATACTATCATGCTCCTGCAGATATATTTATTTTTTGCTCACAGAGCAGTAAAAAATCATATTTATTGCACCTTCAAGCCTTGGACAATGAAAATGATTTTATGACTTCCCACATTATATAAAGTCCAGGGACATTTGATGCAGGAGGTTTTGTCCGGTGCACTGGACGTGTTTTTTCTGTTTTTTTTTCTTTTTTTTTGATAGCAGGCACATGTTGTAAAACTTCACTGCTGCAGTGACAGAGAAACAGGAAGAGGATGGACAGAATAACACAAGCCAGGGTTCAAATTCACTCACACGTAGCTTTACACGACACACAAGTGTTTCACCAAGACCCTTAAAACAAGAGATTTACTCTAAGAGAGGACACTAATGATGAAGAAAAAAAATTAGATCACAGTTCTGTGGTGGAATAATACTGTAAAAATATATTGATTAAATAATATTGAACAAATAATCTTTTACACACAGGATATAAGGCCCTTACAGGAGGACATGTGTGACTTTTACGCCAGTGGATTCGGCTATGCCTACGACAGCTACTATACAGAGGTGAATCTCAACCACACACACACACACACACACACAAACACACACACATTGTCTCTGTTGTATTAACATATACACTTTTAAAACACAGTCCAGTATATGGTTTCCACACACTTTCAGATCACCTTTAAATTGTCCTCATCTTACACTCTGCGTTATATCTGCGTCTTACTGGACAAACTGTATTTTTGGGTTGATGTAAGATCACCATATTGTGTTTTCTTGCACCCTTTTAGGGGCTTTCACTAAGTGTGTAGTAGCATCTAGTGGTCAAATAGTGTTACTGCAGAGATTTACTGGCTCACTGACGTATGTATAATCTGCACACAACCGCATCTAAATCACTCTCCATCACACCAAATTCAAAATAAATATATTAAGTTCTGGAAATGAGATAAAGAAATGTAAACAGTTTCCTACTGATCATGTATTTATTTGTCAAAAAGAACTTGTCTTACATACTTTAAATTCTGTATAACCAATTAAGTTAAAGAAATTAATTTAATAATCCTTCTCAAAATATATTCCTGTAACAGTCTGACTGGAAGATTTACTGACGTAGATATAACAGTTGTGCTTTTTGCAAGGAAAGAGTCATTAATAGATTTATTCTGACTCTGAATTTCCCTGATGTTTTGGAAAGATTTGGAGAAATATTTAGAGGATATACAGTATGTTACAGTATACAGCTAAGAAAAATGTAGACATTATTGCGTACTTTGATTGTAATTCTTCCACCAAACATAGGAATAATTTTGTTATATTATTAGGCGGACTTCACATATTAATTTTCTTTTTTTAAAAACTACCCTAAATTTCAAAGTCTTTTTGGTTTCAAATTATCTTATTACATTGAAATCAATTACCTGCAAAAAAAAGGTCAAGAATGTTTGAAACACACAAAAAAGCATTTCCAAGCATCACATAAAGTCTCTTTAAAAATAAAAAACATTTCTGACATGCAATTTCCCTTGTTGTACTGTATGTTATTTATTCTCAAGCTGAAATGTCTGAGATTTTGTATTTTGGTTTGTTAAATAAAGCTTTAAAAAAGTATTTATTTGTCTAAACGGATGTATCTAAGAACTGCGTTAACCCATCAAACCTCTGCCTGTGCAGGTGACGTGCCGTTCATTTGACAAAGCTTGCAAGCTGAAACTGAGAAGTGACACCTGCTACTGCTGCTACCTTTACAACTGTGAGAGGTGAGACGATCCAGAAGCAAAGACTAAACATGTAGTTTTACATATTTTATCACCAAATCGCCTGTACTTAATGCATTTACACAAGCAGATATTTTTAGATTAACTTCCAAACTTTCTGAACAGGTTTATTTTTTATTAATTTCTGACAAGTATGTTATAAAACTTGGATAATAATATAGTAGAAAGCAGTGACTGCTGTGAAAACAGAATCCCCGATTTTAGAGTTGGCTGACAAAAACTGTAGATACAGACTTGGGGAAAAAAACACTTAGAAGGCAAAAAATTCAGCACTTCCTTTCATATAAAAAACGCCATTTGGAAGCCATATTTCAAAACATGGAGTTTGGATTTTACAACAACCACACTGAAATGAAAGGTCTTTCCAAACAGTCCAAAAAACGTGACTAAATGTGGAAGGAATGAAAGAAAAAATGGTGGAAAATGCAGATATGGTGGTCCAGCTCATCCTTAGCAGCACGGAGTTGTATTATCGTCACCCTGCTTTCTTCCTCCTCCAGCACAGAGTACCACACACAGTACTACGAGTTCACTGGGGTCAGCAGCTGCTGGGATGTGATCCACCTGCACCGTCTGCTCTGGGCCTCAGTGGTACTCAATGTGATTGGCCTGTTCCTGGGCATCATCAACGCCGCCATCCTCGGAGCGTACAAGGACATGGTGAGCAGACGTCAGGAACAATTGTTACTCAAAAGAAAAGAGGGAAAACTGGAGTGTGTCTTTGCTAAAAAGCAATTTAAAAAGTCACACTCAACCGCATCAGACAGGCAGGTCTGACTCCTGAGCTAAATATAAGACTTTTAATATTGCTTGGCTGATACATTCGGCTCCCTGCTGAAGGTTTTTTATTATCCCCAGGAGCGCTTCATATAAAATAATAGTAACTTTTCCTCATTGTCTACAGGCCACATATCTGACACTGAACAGTATAAAATCCCCAGCATCTGTTTCCTGCCTGTATGTGCGCATTTAGGAGTATATTTTAACGACAATCTACAACATCTGTTACCGGAGCTTGAACAATTCAGATTGAGCCTTTCTTGTTTTTGCTCTGTTACTTTACTTATATCAAAAACTTGGTTTGAAACATGATATTGACTTATGTGTGTGCAGATCTCTTTTTGTCTCACTACCTTTCCAAAAACTGCTCACACATGGAAGTACTAAAAAACTGTCTGCTCTTTCCGACTCTGATCTCATTTTGTTTAATCTTAATGGTCCTGATTTTACGATTATTGTTCCTACAGTACATTAGGCAGTATGCATAGTTCATTACCTCTTACATAATGAAGTGTGCATGTTTCGTGTGTAAATGGTGCATCTGATCCAAAGCATTTTGACTGTTTTCTGCAGCAGAAGCCTACTCCTCAGATGGCTCCCAGCCCGGCACCGCCACCTCACATTCTGTACAACCCGACCCAGCACATGCTGACCTACGCTGGCTTCTGTCCTTCAGGACAGACTCTGCCCGCTTACCCCAACTACCCGATACCCATGCAGGTGGGGCTGAGACCAAAACCAAAATGAGCAAAACTGTAGATATTTTGTTTCCATAGATATTCTGACTTGTCATAGTAGGAAAAGCACTGAAGCAGCTTTATCATTTATACCTGTGCTCATCCCAACATGACTAAACGTCTGCTGTGAAAATTAATCTTCCCTTCCATTGCAGATGTTTGGCAACCAGATGAGCTGCACTGGATCACATTTATTTTTGCTCCGACCACCACAGCTGTTTGACTCTAACATCAAAGCACTTGAACAGAGAGAAAACTATTAATCTGCACTGCTGCCACATTACACTACTGGGCTATTCACCTTCAAAAAGTCAACTAAACCTACATGTATCCTCAATTTTACTATTGCACTGGATGTTTTTTCACATTAAACAGGGATTATGTTTTATGATGGTTGGAAAGGAGCCCGAGAACTTGTTGAAAACTGAAAGGCCAGATTTATGATATATGAATCATGAATCATAAAGTAAACCATGACATGAGATAATCGAGCCAATCACCTTAAATCAGCTGTTGCCTTCTAGTATTTATTAGCCACACTGGCGCCATGACTTTATGGATGGCAGTCAGTCCACCACTTTGGCACAAAGTGAAATATCTCAACGACTACTGATGAATTTCCATGAAATTTTGTACAGACATTCATGTCTCCCCTCAGGATGATTTATAATAACTGTGGTGATCCTTTAACTTTCAGTTTGTCCAATACTTTGGTTTATAATTAAATACTAACAAAACTAATGACATATTCATCAGCCTCAGCTGTGCTTTATGTTTAAATATCAAACGTCACCGTGCTAAACTAGCATGTTGGATGGTTAACCACATCTGTCATCACAGAGCTTGTGTGTCCTCTGGGTGTGCATGGATGTATAAATATGGGTGTGGTATCTATTTTTACAAACATTTTGACCTGATGAAGATCCCAGTAGGATCGAAACATTGTCCTATCTGATTACATTTTGCGGTTCAGAGTAAGTGTGCAGGCGTTACTACTTTTTTCATTGAAGCTGCTCTTTAATAGCCTTGCAACTATGTGATGTGTGTATAATTACTCTCCTTTGACAATTAGCATGTTGACATTTAACTCAAAGCACCACTGTGTTTATGTATAGTCTCATAGATTCACTAGCATGGCAGTAGACTCTTTGTTTTGTATTGTGATGACTGAGATTTGTCCCACACTGATTTATTATTAACGTTGGCTAATCTCTGCTGTTATTACTGCGCCTGCTACCGAAGAACCAAACTAGACATTCCTGTTTTCATCCGACTGCCTGGTAGCCAAGGCAAAGAACATAAACTTCCACCACACCTCACATAAAAATGTCAGAAATAATTTTAGGTATCTTTTGGCTGCACTTCCATGTGCCAAACCAACCTACCACACCTCTTTTCTTTCCCACAGCACAACAGCAACTACCAGACACCTGCTACACCCCAGTTGATCCCTGACGGAGGCCCCGCGTCCACTACCTCCTGCCCCTCTGAGGAGAACCAGAACCAGCAGCCCTCTCAGGCTTCCAACCAGCTGCAGCCTCAGGGAGGCACCCAGGAACCAGGAGGGTACATGCTGACACCCAACGCTCCTGTGCTCTACGGATCCTCCTACAGCCCCTTTGAGAAACCTCCACCGTACGCCTGCTGAACCCTCAGCCAAACACACGGGGCATGTTGGAAAATAATGTCTTGACCTTGTCAGACTGGAAGTAGCACAAGACGTTTGGTTGATGACCTTGTAGACAGGAAACACTCAGTGAGCTTCAAGACTATAGACTAGATATAGATGCTACTATTTACATGTCTGATAAGATGCATTGAAGAGAGACAGATTTATAGCTATATAGCGTGTTTATATAGAAATTATTAAGTTATTTCATGTGTATTCGTTAAGCCTCAAGCTGGCCTTTAGACGCTTACATGTTACATATAAATAAGTGATCTGGTAGATGTTTCTGTTATAACTTGTGTAGATCGATTACAGGTGTTCCTGTGTATTGTCTCACTATACTGACTACTGTACAAGCAATTTAAAGGGCTTTCTTTAAAATACAAATGGGAGAGTAAATGTTGCTAATGTTGCTGTTACTTAATGTTTGTGTGAATCATTTAATGAGCACTTTAAAGTCCATATAGTGTATATATTATTGATGATGCATGTTAACTGTTGTGCGATGGGATGCTGTAGCTGCTGCAATGAAATACATTTATGTATTAAAGAGGCACCCATAAAATAAACATACATTCACTAACACATACAAATATATGTGGAGTAAGGGCTTTCACAAAATCTCATGTTTTAAAGTTTCACTAGTATTACTTTTACTACCAGTATAAAGTGATATATCATTGTATTGTTTCACCTTAAAGTGTAACTAACTGTAACTTTTGAAAGAAGAATGTTTTTTTCTCTTACAAATAAAAAGTTGAATTCATAAGCAATAAAACTTTCTCCTGCTCAATTCAACACACGTATTATACTTTTATTACACCATTTAGTTGATTAGTCAGTCAACAGAAAATTAATCAGCAGCTATTTTGATATTCAAATTAATCATTTAAATCATTTTTCAAGCTAAAATGCAAAAAAAAATTTGGATGGCTCTGAGTTTTTAAATGTGACAATTTGCTGCTTTTCTTGGTTTTACATTATAGATAATTGAATATTTTCTGGTTTTGGACTGTATGTCGGACAAAATAAGATATTTGAAGAAGTCACCTTGTGCTCTAGAATATTATGACATATTTTACTGTTTTCTGATGTTTTATAGACCAAATGATTAATTGGTTAATTGAGAAAATAATAGGCAGATTAATCAGTTATGAAAATAATCATTCAACCATTTAGTTCATTTAGTATTTTTGATCGAATCTCAGTCTTCAGTAAATGAGACTTGCTTTGATGTTTTCACCTGTTTAATTTACTTGATAGACTGGTTAAGAAAAGTTTCTTATACCAAAGGGGTTGCTAATTGGTGGCTATTGGTAGTGTAACCAGTAATACAGTGATGGTGGCTGGACAACTGAGCAGACCACTGGTATTCAGACGAAGTTTCCTTATCAAGTCAGTTGTATTATCTGCTCTTTGCTCAGGTGAGAGTAGGATTGAAAGGCAGCTTAAAGGAAAGTTAGGTCAGGGATAGAGAATGTCGTCCCAGTGAACTGATGACGGCACAGCATGGCACCCACTAGAGGACTCTTGATAGGTCAAAACATCATTTAACATGAATGCTGAGCTTTCATAGGAAAACTCACAAGCTCATCTTTACCACATTTTACTGTGTATTGATAACTGGTAAGTGTGGTACCACCTCCTGTTATATATAACCGCTTGTTATTATGTGACCGATGTTTCGTACTTGATGAGACATCATCAAATTCCCTCTAGTGAAGAAGGCCATGACAGGGTCGAAAGCCCCTGAAAAAGCCGGTAACAGTTGAGAACATTCGCAACATGTCACACACGGGGCATGATGGGAAACGTTTACCTTTAACACAATAACACAGCACACAAACAAGTTTTTCTTTTGAAAATACAATTTTACTCTATTATGTTCATACAACTGCTTTTATTTTGTTTTTAAATAGGATTTTCACTGTTGAAGGAAGATAAAACTCAAAAAGCAGACTTCTCTCAGCATTGTACACATACTGGCAGTTAAAGTGAAAAATAAAAACTAAAAGAAGTTCAATATACAACACATATGATAAAAAAACAAAACCAAAACAATAACACGTCGAGCTCTATATTCGGGCATTCATTCATCAGAAAACTAGAAAATGATACATTACAGAGGGAAGTAAAATAACACTGGAGCACTTTTGGCATTCTCAATCATAATGCTCCTCCGACATTCTTTGTTTTTATTGTATTTTGATTTGCTCAGCACCTATTAAGTCAAAATTAAAAACTTAAAAGATATACTTTGATCCCTGGCTATTGCTCTCCATCCCCTTCAGACTTTTTTTTTTTTTTTTTTTTTTTTTTTTAGGAAGTAGGTGAACTCGAGAGACTCAAATTACTGTTTGACTTTGGATCAACTTAAATGTGCAGATAACCTTGGTGAGCATAAGGTAGTGTTTGTTTTATGTCTTCTATAAAGCATTGTACAATCACATTATTTACATATTCAGTATATTACAGCGCACTCTTTTTACTCTCAGTAGCTTGTATGGTGCGATCGATGCAGTGCTCTTTCTCTCCTTGATGGAGAGGGCCCCTTCCTGTCCCCCTGTGCTTCTGTGACTTATCTATTATCCTTAGATTGGTATACGGCAGGTATTAACTGTAAGTGGGTGATTCTGAGGCAAAGACGGGGCCTTTGTGACGGGAGTTAGTGATTGAAGTTTATAGGGAGTCGGGGTGTCAGTTAGCTCTTTTGAAAGACTGTGATTCTCCTAAATGCACAGGTGGAAATGCATAGTTATTAATATTAACTGCAATGATTTCATTAAGAGAAGAGTTGGCTTTGTTTCTGTGATACAGTACTGCACCTTTGTGAAATGATTCACCTGTTTGGAGGGAAGCTGTCGGGAAGTTTGGGTTGGTTGTTCTTGGTAGGCACATGGTTGATTTTTAAGGTTGCAGGCAGACATGGAGTGCTGCTTTAGTAGAGAGGGAATCAAGAAAATGGCTTCACGTCGCAGTCCATTCCTACCTGCAACGATGTGCAAGATTTCCTACTGAACACAAAGTCGTGCCTGATACTGAATCCTGCCCTCGCTACCACGACTCCAAGCTGAAGGGTAGGGTTCAGCTTGTTAGGGGGTCGCCCCATCAACCCCTGACACCTAACACTCATGAAAATCTAAGCACCTATTTCGTACGTTTTCTCTGAGTAGGGTAGTAAATGTAGGACTACTGGTCTGGTCCACTTTCTTTCATTTTAGATGTCATCTGAATCAGATTATCACTTGACTATTACAAGCTTTGTGAACGTGGGCCTTGTGTGAACTGGATGTAAGCAACATGACCGCAGCTCTATCAGCTGAGTTAATGCAGCGAGAGTCACTCTGCCTACCGAGTTCCAGTCAGATCTGCATTTAAGCACAGGATGCCAGGCGTAGTAGGCTGACCCAAGATCAACCATTTGACATTGATCTGGATAAGGCCCTGTGTGTTCTTGTGGGCTTACAAGGCTGTGATATACATGGGCTGTTTTTGAGGCAATGTTGTGCAGCATTTATTCCCATATCTTCTGCCTAGTACAGGGGATGTTGCTCATTGGCTAACTAACTATTTTACTGAGTCACAATACTGAGAATACAGTGAAAGTCCCTGTAAATGCCTCCAGGCAGCAGTGTCATCACAGTAAAAGGGCAGGGTGATCCTGGGCTAACGCTCCAGCTTGATCACGATACCTGGTCTAGTTTTTTTTTTGTTTGTTTTTTTTTTTTTTGGTTTTTTTAAACATTGCAATCTAATACATCTCCCCACTGCAGCTTTGTTTTTTATAAATATGTTGGAAACCATCCCCATTGCCTCAATCAACTGCTAATGGATCTGTTTTTTGGCAGACTGATGCGCTGGTCACTGGTGAGAGTCCAGCAGGGGGCAGGAGTGTGAGCGGATATCGTTGTGTTTGTGGATGGCCTGGTCCATGTCCAGAGACTGTCCGTTAACACTGACCTCCATGCAGCCGCTGTAGTGCGCCGACACCAGTGTGGACACCAGAGGAACATCTGAGGGGAAGAAGTGACGATATGTGATCCAGCAGAGAACATGACGGGATGTGTACGTGCTCTAACTGTGACTAAACCACGAGTTTGCAAACTGTATGATTTAATATATTGAATCTGTCAGACTCAGCAAACATGAATAAACAATTATTACGAAATACACATGAAGGCATTTATCAACAATTCAGGGAAAGGAACAAAATCTGCTAGGTGAATGCTGAACCTCTTTTTAGCTGTTACGTTGAATTATTTACTCAGCTGCCAGCTCTCTACAGCTACACGGCTATAGATCATTGTTATGGTTGGCCATATACAGTACAAGAAAGCTAAGTGAAATGAGACACTCATATACAGTAAATGGCAGCGGTTATTACTCATTCGCTGGGTGAGATTATTTATTGTTGGCGAGGACGTTTTGGAACTTGCACAGACAGTCATACAGAGGACAAAGCAGGCTGAGAGGGTTTAGAGATTAGATCATTTAAAATCAGCTCGACAAAACATCACAGAGCTTGTATGATTTTGCGATTTAAAAATCTACATGTGAAAAATACCTTTTGGTGTATTCTAGTCAACTGATACTGGACTTTTTAAGCTAATACCAATACTGGAGGGTGTAAACAAATCTGATGACAATATATCAGCTGATAATCTTTTTTTCTTTAACAGTAATAAATATTTTTGACAAAACATTTCCTAAATTATTTTCATGCCTATAATGGTTTAAAAATATAAATTCTCAGCTCTAACTGAGATAATTTATGACATGAATTTATGTTCTCCACCCTCCAAGGTGCTAAGCATCACTTCCTGCATACTGTGTAAATAAAACCCTTCATTTATGCTTCATTATTCATCCTGTATAAATCAAATCCGTGTAAATTAAGTTTTGCACAATGTGTTTATAAATGTGTGAGCCCTCACCAGGGAGTCCTCCTATGAAGGTGCTGGACTGAGTCAGGAGGTCAATAGAAACCTCTGCATCTTCACTTTGTCCAGACTTGCCATCGACCAGCAGCTCGGTCTGGTTTCCTGAGATCGTCACCTGGATCACATGACTCTCGCCGTCACACAGCGGGACCGGAGAGCTGGCAATGATGACATCACCTGCTGACACTAGAACAGACTGAAAACACACAGAAGGTCAGTTTTCAGACTTAACAAATGTTAAGAAATTTAAAAAACAAGTTTATACATCCAGGTCCAACTTTAATGTACTCACATCTCGCCACTCGTCAGTACCGGGATGATAGTCGGCCAGAGAGATGGAAAGAGGGACGCTGTCTTGGTGAACGAGTGCAAACAGCACCCCGAGAGCAGAAGTTGGACGCAGGTTCAACTGGACACTCAGGTTCTGTGATTCTGAAGTGAGGAGAACAGGAAGAGAGAGAACAGCAGGTCATGAACTTAATCGACAAACAGAGATGAAGCAAACTGTTGATAAAAGTGTAAGTGAAGATGGAAACTCACATTCATTCAAACAGAGTAAACTAACAACTTCAGGAAGAATCAATTAGGTAAAGTTATGTAAGCCCCCGGATATGCTATCCATAACACACACACACAAACACACACGCACATACAAACACTGCACCATAGCTGATGTTGAAGATAGCGCAGCCTGTGCCGGGGAAATACGCTCCAGGATCTTCACTGCTGAAACACTGCATGTTTTCATTGGATCGAATGGTTTCTTGTATCGACGTATCTTCGCCCGTCAACCAGCGCCACTCCTTCATACAGCCGTCCAGACGGGGGTTCACCTACAGACGACGGCAACAGTTGAGAAACGCATACAAAACATTTCTTTTCAAGAGAACACACATACACATTCAGACACGCACCTGACTAACGAGGCCGTCCTCTTTGAAAGGGACTCCTCCCACCGTGAGGTTGAGCTCATGCATGCCCTTCTTCAGTGTGAACAGATCTCCGTTTACTGCGATCTTCATGATGGCCTCCCTGTCGATCTTTATCACTAGACTCCGGCTCTGTTCCTCCACTGAGATCTGGTGAGAAAAGACATTTGAGAGGCGGGTTTCGATCGGAACGAGCGTTCTTGAGAGGTCGTTTTATGGTTGATGTTGACAAACCGCTAACCTTTCTCCACTGGCCGTCACTGACGATGGGTCCGCTGCTGGTGACTCTGCTGACTATGCCGTATTTCAGCTGCAACTCCAGCTTCCCATCATGCATTGCAAGGACAATCCAGGAGCTGTTCAGGTGACCTCCGGCGAAGAAGATCACCCCCTCACGATCGTAGGTGCGGAAGTCAAACTCTGCTGAAAAGCTAGAAAAGAAAGAACAAGTAAAGAAAAGTGGAAAAAATGAGAGGAGTCTGTGTATAAATATGTGTGTTTGAAGAAAGAAGGAAATATGACTGCAGTAAATTAGGAATTCAAGTGAAATAAAAGAAAAATGAAAAGAGAGGGTGGAAGAGGATGATATGATAGAGGAGAAACAGGAAATTCCTTTTTGTGACTAAAATAGTTTTTATCTTTTTTATCAACTTGGCGCTCAGACAAAGTAGTATTTTCATCTTGGAAAATATAAGTTATTTTTAGAATTATTAATTAATTAACTTGATACGGTTTGACTATGTTTGGTAAAAAACACTCTTCCCTTTCAAACATATTTTATTCTCAGGAGTGCTGCTCTCTCACTGTCCCATAAACTGTCTCACTAAAGATAGAAATATGAGGAAGAATGAAGAATTTCAAAAACAGGATTTGATTAAAGCTCAAATCTGAAACTGTACCTGGTCTCTCAACACTTTCAAAATGGAGCTCTCAACAGATGTTCATGTCACGCACACGGCAGCACAGACAGTAACGTCATAGCCAAACACACGCTAAAACTAAATCATATGAACTGCAAAAGAGACTCGCTATTGACTGATAACGTAATGCAGTTTTTCACTTGTTTAAACACTAATTTACCTGTTTTATTTACTGGCAACATGTTGCGCACTGTTATCACGACCACCACCTGCTCAAGATGGGACAGATGGTGAGTCGGTCCAGCCCAAAATATATAGGACACAGAGTTTACACACCAGGACGTGATCAGCTGTTAACAGCTGTTATGTGAAACCAGGTGATTTTACCTTTTAAGGAAAAGTCTGACAATGTTTTATTGTGAATCAATTGAGGTGTGGCTCTGCTGTTAATACTGCTGCTGTTTTTGGTTATATTATATTTTAACCTACAGTGCAGAACTTGCTGATTAAGCTTATCACCGCCAGATAAATCTCTCTGTATTTTGCAGTATACAGAGTTTTTAATCTGGTGTTGGGTCTGACATTCTCGTGCTGGTTGGATGAACACATACTGTGCATGCTCAATGGGCAGAACATACACGCAAGAGACTTCCGCTAGCTAACTTCCGGTTAGCTCTCAGCTAACTTGAAAGGGGGTAAAATAATTCGATCATGCGACTGTTCTACACTTTCCAAATGTTATCGGACTGAATGGATCAAATTCTGATTGTGAAATTTCATTTCGCTGTGGTTGTGCGATACTCAAAACATTTTATCCACCGTTTTACAGCCGCAACAGTAGCAACGGAGTAGGCTACAGCGGAGCCTATGACGTAAACATGTGTCGACAGTGTTTTTGTAATTACTCTCACTGCCAGAGGGGGGAGACAAAAGTCTCGCGCTCTAGCTTTAATTTAACCTCTTTGAACCTCAATATCTGACACACTGACATGATTCCCGCTCTGTTTCAATCTGTAGGGAAAAATCTAAAATAATAAATTTGAATTAATACAGCTGATAAATATCATTAATCTAGATATGATGACCAAATAAGTAGAGCAGAGTGAAAAAACTGTACACCTGTTGAGTGCAACAAATCACTATTAAAATGAGATGAGAGCTGATATTTGCTATAGAAGTAAAGTGCATTTTGATTACACTAAAAAAAACATATATTTAGGAGATTACAAAATATTATGGGTGAAAAATAGGATGGAAAATACTTTCTGGTACCAACCACGGTTTGTCTGCACCACTGACAAATATTTTATCAGTATTTTACTTTGAGTTTACTTCATGATTCTCCCTTCAGTTTCATGATTTTGTTTGATTAATTTCCAAAAATGTTTGTGTATGCTGTCAATTATAGTTCAGAATCAGCAGGTCAGACAAAATTTTTTTAAAAACCGGATATCAGAATCGGTCAAGAAAACTACAATCAATGCATCTCTTAATTAATTCTCTCACCCAGTTTGAATCCTCCTGCGGAAGCGCAGCCTCACCACCGGTACACCGCTGAACATGCGGCCCAGGTAAAGAGAGCGAGAGTTCCTCTTCAGAGGCGTTGATATACAGGGAGTTATAGGCTGAAGGAAAATGAACAGATAACTTGATAACAGACAGCTGCAACTTGACTCGATCAAAATGGTTTAAATATCTAGAACAGAGTTCACATTTCACAACAAAAGGTGACAGCTGGACTACGAAACGGGTCGATAATATTTGCCACAATTAATGTGTTTCACCTTACAGCTCCTGAGGTCCTGGCCCAGCTTCATGCCCTGACGACCGTCACAGTAACAACGGAAACTCCCTGGAGTGTTCAGACACTCCTCTGCACAGACTTTCGCCTCACATTCATCCACATCTGACAAGTGACAGAGTAGGATGAAGAAATTAAAGAGGACAGATGAAAATGATGACACAAAGGGTTACAGAGAAGCAGTGGGTTCATGAAGTTATCAGGAGTCCCTTCGGTGGAAAAGGATGAAAAGGATCTAAAAAACATCAGTAGCATGAGAATGAAAATAAAAATCTGATGTGTTTCCTGTCAACATATCAAGGAATGCAAACAACACTTGAGTCAAGTGGTCTTTGACGTTAACTGGGTGGTATCTCTCTACTCCATATATAACCTTACATGGCCATGACTAGGTTGGCTATAATAAACGTTAATTCTCTGAGGAGGGACACTGAGGTTATGAAAAGTCTGGTTTCCACTAGAGGAAAAAACAAGGAACACACAAGTGATTAATGACCGCAGTTTAAGTCTATGAATTCTTTTTATTTTTATCTTGTTGTTCCCGACAAATCTAATGTTGTGGTTATATTATCTTATCATGTTATCTTATGATACCAAGACTGCTATTTTTGCTTTATCACTGGATATCCTTTCATTCCTCGTGTATAAAAGCGCTTGTTGAGCATTTCGGAAAATGCCTCTTACAGCAACTTTATGGGATCAAACTTGTTTGATAAATACAAGGTCAGACTTGTATATCTTGAGCTCTTAACTCCATTTATTGAGGTCTAAGCCTACTTGTATGTTTGGCTTGGGGGTGCTGTTGTGATGGCGCAGATGCCTGTCAAACTGTTTTTCAGATCACTGCATGTTTGAAGCCTGATTTCCAGATTAATCTGGAAAAAACAAACACTTTTCATACATGTAAACTATGTTCTGGGTTTATCACTCCTGACTACTGCAAAAAGTTAAGTCCTTCTGGAAATTCAAAGGATCAGTATTTTGCTCCTGAGATTAATTTTTCTAGGCATGCAGATTGGATTTGACAGCAATGGACAGTGACCTGTTACCTACTTATAAAGAATTTCTCTCTTTACATTCCTTTCCTGACCTCCGAACACAGCTGCATCAAGTCCTGCTGAGGCTGAAGCAGCTCCTCAGTCAGTTCTTTATGAAACTACATGTGTGTGTGTGTGTAGCATACACACTTACCAATGCAGCTCTTGGTTTCATTGTCATAAACATAGCCGGTATCACACAGGCAGTCATAGCCACCCTCCTTATTCTCACACCGTGCTGTTCCACACACACCTGGGTCTTCACACTCATTGACATCTGAAAGACACATCAAAGTATAGTAGACAATCAACAGCGCCAGCGGTTTACGATCAGGGAAAAATACCAAGAAAACTTGTCGGCTGGAAGGACGTGAACTGAGGAGGTTATGTTTACTCATTAAAATGTGTCGGAAAAACACAGAGTGAGGAACAATCACTGCTTGTATTTGATTTTCTTTTCAGAGACCTTGTCTCCATTACAGAGAGGGAAACTAAAACTGCCTCAAGGCCAGTGCAAGTAAATTTTGGCCATGATTGGTTAACCACTTAAACCAAAAGGATCTTTATATTAATTTTCCCCCAGAGCAGTTTCGAAATTAGATCAATTTTTCCACACTGTGTAACAACACTGGATATATAGCACATACAATATCTGCTTGTTCCAACACTTCACTGAAGCTACATCCCACTTACATTAAGATAAATGTTATAATAAATCTAACACACAATTTTTAATGTCTGTACCATTAAATGAAAAGGAAATTTAAAGTTGACTTCATCATGATTTTATGTCTTCATGTCTGTGGAAACACAGAACGTGGTTTTAACAACAGTTGTTCACCCAGTTCAATTCAATTCAATTCACTTTAATGCCTACACATCCAAGCTGGTGAAATGTGTTACCAGTACAGTAAGTAACAACATAGGTTTGTAATTTTGGACCTGCCAAAGTGTCGATTAGGTTCATGAGTTACATTTGTGTTTTTGCATTTTTCTCAGCTGAACTGTTTGTTCTTTTTGGACTCACAAAGATGAAAATAAATGTCGCAAGACAAAACAAAGCACAACCTCGGGATTATTATAGAGCTTTTACCTCAAAAACTCTCTGATTCAAAACACTTTCAAATGAACTACGACTAACTGCAGAAATGATGTCCATTTCCACAGCTGATCCTTCATATAAAGTGGATTTAAAATGTCAAAATGCAGACTGAGTAAAGCAAGAAAGTTTAGTGATGTGATTTCAGACATTAGACCACATGTATCCACAGTATGTCTTGTTCCTTACCATTACAAAAGTGGCGTCGTACCAACATGTAGCCTTGGTGACAGGAGCAGCGGTAACTGCCCATAGTGTTGTTGCACTGATGGTCACACCCTCCGTTCTTCCTGCTGCACTCGTCGACATCTGCAAATAGGAGGGTGGTACAGCATGACATGAGCACAGGAAAATCATCATCATTGGGCTGTGTACAGTATTAGACTGTTTGGCTTGTGTGAAGCTTTCACTTGTACTTGTTATTTAAAATGAATCTATATTGAAAGTTTATTTTTTTCCCCTCAATTCTAAATATGAATTTGATACAGTTTGAAAAGCCCCTATAAATTTTTACTTTGTTAAAAGCCTTAGAAATAACTGACACACTACGTCACCGAGTGTTACAGCTCAGTGTTTAGGAGGAGTGCGGTCGTCAAGTGGAAAAGGCTCAGACCAAGTCAAACTGAATCTGTTTTGATTTCCTCTCACAGTAAGGTGGCAGGATGAGTCACAGTGGAAACGTGTGGAATGGTAGCTGTGCCATAAATCAGAGAAGCATGTTCCCTCTCCCTCACAGTGTGTGTGTGTGTGTGTGTGGTTACAAATTATGTGCGCTTTCCAGTTCCAGCTTATACACTTAATATTTGTTATATTTCCCCTCTAAAAGTGGAACCCTTGGTCTCACTTTTTCATAAGACATGTAACCTTTCCCTCATATTTATACACAGTAACTAGCTTTCGCCTGCAAAAGAGACACATGGATTCCTGTCGTGACCGTAGTTCCCGTACATGCAGTTCATATTGACCCGACACATCCACCGCGCGTTATTAATAACAACAGCAGCGGCAGCGACAGCAGCAGCAGGAATGGTTGTTAACAGATAAAAGTGAAAACAGAAACACTAAGACTTGAGGTCAACTTGATTTCAGCACCAAGATGTACAATGAGAGAGAAACAATGATACACAAATACACTGTATGACTCATAAAAGCAATGGAAAGCCAGATCATCAAGCGGCTAGGCCTCGGAGACAGCTGTCAGAGTCAAGGTCGCGGAGATGACTTCTTGCCAGAGATGCTGGATCTGACACTGAATGACGGTGCAAAAATTTAACCTCTACGGAGCTCTAACACGGCGTCCAGCTATATACCCTCTCTCTCATAGTGATGACGGTACCTTTGTCACATCTGGCTCCTGTCCAACCTGTAAAACAGTGACAGAGGAAGTCGCCCTTTTTGTCCTCGCAGCGCACGGTACCTCTGGCGTAACACGGAGAAGGAGAGCACTGGTCTGGAATATCTAGTCGTAGGAAAAAACAAAGACAGACAGACACAGAGAAATAAGCAGGATTATTACTTTAAAATTGAGTCTGTATGTCCTGGATTCAAACAGAGAGTGTAACTGTATCCTGATACCAGACAGAGGAAGGGCATCTCTTATGTTCTGCATATCAGGAGTTCAATATAAATAGCCTAATGCTGGCTAAGCTCTCCTGTGTGAAGATGCCCTAATTCAGTCCTTCCCAGCATACCTGTCCTCCAACTAAAGATCAAACGGATATTCGACTGTCAGTTTTATTGGTCCAATTTTTCTCTAAAATATTTTTTTTATTTGGGCCTTCACTTTCACTCTCAGCCTGTGTAATTGAGCACATGTGTAAATCTTTTCTCTCCCTCATGCAGTTTCCTTTTCCCAGCAGTGGAGTTTCACTGCTTGACAAGTCTGGGCATGTTGCATGCTGGAGTTCAGAGAGAGAAAAAGGACAGTGCCTGGAAAAAACAGGAGGGGTGGGGGGGGGGGAGCAGGAGACAGATAAGCTCTCATGTGGAACGCAAAGACACAACTTTCGAATCAGGCTGTATTTCACCGGATGATGTGCTGTAAAATTCAATTCGCACAGCATAAATACTGTGTCGTAATTTCAACTACTGTGGAGCATATTTATTGTGACTGCGGTGTAAATCAGGAGTTTTAAACATTATCTGTCAGAGTTTACACATGTACATTGACAACAGATCAATTATGACGATAAGTCTACACATGGGCACTAGATGTAGCAGCAATCTGTATAAATGACAAGTTCCAGATGAGTGAAGCTACAGTTTGTTTATTTTTTTTATTTAAAGTACCTATATCATATAGAAAGAGCAAAACATACTGAATGTAGAGGGTCTAAGGACAGAGGGTGTCACATGCAGATTGTAAAGCCCCTCGAGGCAAATTTGCGATTTTGGGATATATATATATATACATATATATAAATAAAAATAACTTGGCTTCACTTATGAAATGAATTCAAAACATAAACTAAATGTATGGCTTCCAGTAAAGGCATAAGTTCTTTGAACAACTACAGCACTAAAAATACATTTAAATGGATTCATTGGGTTAAATTTACAATGTATAAAGTCATCTTATTGTATTGTGCAATAATTACCTAAATTAAGCCTGAAATAGCACACTGATTTGTGGTTGTAATGTGCACTCATAGGCTGTTTCTCTTTATGTATCTAGATAAAGTTGTCATCTAACTTTTTGTACATTTGTAAAAAAAAAAAAAAAAAAAAAAAAAAAAAAATTTCACACTCAATTGAAAATTAACATTTTACAGAGAAGTTTAGAAGGATCCAACTGCCTTAGGGGGGAAAAAAAAAATGAGGGTAAGAAATGTTTGAAATGTTTCACAAGAACTAAATTTTCTTTCTTCATTTGAGTTTAAATAATGTGTAATTATGTGCTTCGGGGTCTGCAGACTCATGTAAACAGTGTTGAAGACAGCTTTTTAGAAACGAGCATCACAGCTGCAGTGAATTGGAAAATATCTGTATAAGTATCAAACATCTAGATATTACATTCCTGCACCCTGCATAAGGAGTGCAGTCTTGAATAAACCCAAACAAATGAGCCCAGGCTCCTGGTTTAGTGATGTGATGTGATCTATCAGCAAACAGGAATAACCATTGTATCCTCTGCTTTCAAAAGGTCCCTTCACAGCATGTCTAAATGTAATTTATGTAATTTAATAAAGCACACACTGTGGCCCACCCACACTGTCGGCAACCACAATCTTGATTCCGATAAGCCCTCCGCGATTTATACAGCAGCAACAATTGATGTCACATAAGTACAATTGGGAAAATGTGTTTTAATGACTCTATTTTTCTGCAGAACAAACAACACGCAAAACACTTGAGTCTGCAGTTTGCAGACACAGGGGATGGGAAGAGGGAGGAGTAGGAAGATAAACACTGTCCTCTGTGCTTACATTGAAATCAGCCTTTGGTATGTGGAAATATGCAACCAAAACTATAAAATGGTGTCTGCTCTGCCCATAACATCCCATAAATGGAAATAGTGGAATGTCATGATCTGCTTTGATACTAGTAAAGCAGCCACCGCCGGGCGCAACGAGACAGGAAACTGATGGGCAGATTTGTGGTGATAGAGAGATAAAGATGGTGAGAGAGACAGCTGGTGTGCTGACAGATCGATAAAAAAAAGAGCTGCCGTATCTTTAAGTGCCACGATTCTGCAGCTGAGTCATGGAAACCCCCCCCCACCCCCCCCCACCCCGAGGTTCCTCAGCCAATAGCAGTAAAGCCGGGTTGGTGGAGGTTTGTTGTATCCTGATGCAGCAGAAATTCTGTGCTCCACTCACGTCAGACCTTTTTTTTTTCACATCGCCCCCTCCGCTCAGCCGGCTCACGAAGAAGAAGCTGGTGCTTTCACCCGGAGAGCGAGTGAGAGAGTATGTGACGACAGAGGGTGTGTCACTCATTCACCAATGTGCGGCGTCACTGTAGCAAAGTGCTGCAATGTTAGTCATAGATACCTGGGCTCACGCACATACGGCAAGCTCAGGGCCACTTTACAGCCATAGAATCAATTACGTACATCACGCTGTGAGGAACGGAGAGAGATGCCAAAGAAATTCAGCACCTTTTCATCGTCTCTCTTTCTCTCTCCTTTGCTACTAGGAGAGTCTGTGCCTGAGTGTGATGCAGAGCAGCGATACTGCAGTGCAGCCCAACCCCGCACTACAATAGGTCCCCCTCTGTGGATGTAATGACACTATTGCAGTAGAAACACAGAGATAAATGGTGAGAAAAAGACTGAAAAATGAGAAAGGAAGGACAAGGATCAATCAACCACAGGTCCTGATGTTAAGTCGCTAAACAGATAAATGTTAAAACTTACTGTGGACACATGTGACCAGATCCTGTTTCTTCTTTTCAGAATCTCCAAACTTGTCCAAACAGCCTAGACAGAGATGAAAATAAAATGAAAGCAAAAGAGATTACAAACATATAATCAGAAAAACCAGGTATTATGAGTATAGATGAAAGGTTTTAGCCCGAATTATAACTTACTTAAATACTTGGGAAAGAAGTAGTCCTAAACCAGGGAGAAGAGATGAAAAGAGAGAGAGAGGGATAAAGTTATGTAGGTTTAGAAACAAAAAATGTAAACAGGACAAGATAATCTAAATAACTGCTTAAAATTAAGAGGGGTGGTTTCTCTTAATACTTGACATAATGTAGGATTTGGTTTCGTTTTATACTGGAGCTCCGTGTTCAAGCATGTGGGAGTGAAAAACGAATCATAAACAATTATTAATTTTGATTAAGGCATTTAAAACTCTGCATGTGTGTGTTTAGTATCCAAAAAGAGATTACAATATGATTACTCTGTAATCTCTGCATATGTGTGTGTGTGTGTGTGTGTGTGTGTGTGTGCTGTCTGTAATGGGTGCGGCCTTTGCCAGGGGCTTCGTGAGAATTCTCTGCATTCCTGATAGTAGTAGCATCCCTCCCGCCTCCTGGCTGCAGTACGCCTCCACATGTAGGTCAAAATGTGGAGAGGATCTACTGGTGGATGGACAGACTCTGGAGGGGACAGACTTCAGAGAGCCGTTGCTGCAGTAGGAACTAGATGCAGCAGGATAAAGTCTCTTGTAAAGTGTCAATAATCACACAAAAGTCTGCTGAAGCCAGGAACATGTTACTTGACATAGAGCCTCTTTATAACCTTGATTTGAAGTGACAACTGATTTGTGAAAGTCAGTCAGGATCAATTAAGATCTAGTAACGATCCAGGACTACTTTTGGACTGTTACTAATCTTAAACTCATCATAGTACTCAGTTGTGACACTTTCTTGTTGTTTGTTTTTTTTTAAATCGAGACCAGAGTCTCATCGCGTGTGTTGCTAAGGATAATCATAAGTATCCAGGAACACCCCGCTCTTCCTCTCTCTGCAGAGCCAGAAAGCTGCAGCAGAAGAAAATGCAGAGTCAGAGATGGGCTCCTTCAGGATGAATAATGCAGTTATGAATGAGGCTGCGCCTTTGTGTCACGCCAACGTAGAAAAATTACACGTAAAGGGGAGGCGTTCTTCTGAGGATGTGTGTCCATGCTCACGCAAACTCCACCAGATCGCACGTCACCCGACTTCACCATCTCCTCTGAACCGAGCGTCACCCGATTTCACCTTCTCCTCTGAACCGAGCGTCACCCGATTTCACCTTCTCCTCTGAACCGAGCGTCACCCGGTTTCACCTCCTCCTCTGAACCCACGCTCACTTTAATCCCCCCCCCCCCCGTTAGCTTCTACGTCTCTCTGCCTGGCTAATCTTCACAAATGATCTCTGAGTCATTGATCGCCTCATTCACTCACGCTCCGCTACAATTCACGATGTCAAAACTTCAAGAGTAGGGAGCAACTGTTAGGGCATCACCAGCGCAATGCTAACAAACACTCCCTCTGTTTACACCAAAAACTTCATCTGAATCTCTGATTTACGTATCTAGCAATCAACTGTCAGTGTTTACTTGTTGCTAAAAGATAAAACGCTAGAGAGCATGAATGTTCTGTACTTCATGCAATACTTCTTGTCAGCTTACATCTTAAAGAGGTTTGGACAAGAGTCTGCTCAATAAATATCCCAGACTTTAACCTATCTTACTGAGTAACACACACACACACACACACACATACACGAACACACACACACACTGCACAAAGATGTCTGCTAAAAGACTTAAAAGTCTGCATTCTCAGGCAGTGAATGAATGTGTCTCTTGGCCTGACAGCCCAAGTCTCACGTTTTCTGACACACTAGGTTATTTATAGTTCTGTTTGCATATTCAGCACATGCAGTACATATTCAATAGGCTCATGTATTCACAAGAGGGTACAGACTGATCTGCACATTCATGAAAGAAGCATGGACACTAATCTGCAGTAAGTATGAGTGAGAACACACTGTGTAATGGATTTCATTGGCTGGTAAACATCACATACAGAGAGAGAGAGAGAGAGTGGGGTAATGTATACAGATTAGTGAGGCGATGTGCATGACTGTGTCGAACAAAACACATTTTTCACCCCTTATGTTCATTCTCAAGCAGAAAACAAGTAATCAGCTCCCAGAGAGACAAATCAAGAGGCTTTTCTTTTGCGCCATTCACATGCATTTGTGCGTGAGGAAGAGGAGCAACACGTAGACATACAGGGGACACGGAGCGCGAGTGAGATATTTGGCAGGGACCTAAGCCAAGCAGGTCTCCAGTGGATAGGGCCAAATTTTGGCAAACGGAATATATATTTTTCACAAAGTAATGACACACACATGTGACTGCGTGTTTATGTGTGCATGCAAGTACGAACAGCAGTGAAAGGGTAGCAGTGTCTTCACTGACACTTCATAAACTGAGGCTTAGTCACGCTGACTCAATGTCTGTCACAGAAACAAACAAAAAGGAGGAGAAAACATGCCCAGTCCTTGACATGGGAATAGTATGTGTGCTGACAGCTATCAGTGCTCCGGACTTATTGGAGCATGAACACCAGCAGCTCAGACAATGAATCATTAGTCTAGTGTTACATTACAGTCATCAATTTGCCATCAATACATGCAGGATGTAAACAACCAACCTTGCAACCTTCATGTTAAATGCCATGTACAAGGTGGTAAGAACTGCAGCTTTGGATCCCTGAAACATTATCTCACTGTGTAATTGTGTTTTTTTTTTTATTAGTTATAAGACTTCACTAGTACTGCAGTGCCTCAATGGAGAAGAAGCTGGTATGGGTGTCGTGTTTGGGAGGAGGGGGGGGGGGGGGGGAGTCTGCATGCAACCTTAAGTGAAAACCACAACTTTTACAGGTGCCATTAATAACTTGTTAGTCTACTTACAGTCTCTGGGTCGTTTTCAAACACTTCTCTGGCCTCCTCTTTGGTGCACCTTTCCTCCACACATTCCCTCTCCAAGTGTCCTTGCTTCGTCTCCTCGAAAACTTGATTTGCTCTCTTGTGCCTGCTCAGAAACTGGTTCGCCTCTTGGGGAGACAGTGAAACTAGAAGAGAAATAAGACTTAATTAACCTACAAGAACGAGAGAAAGGTCACACAACTTTGAAGTTAGGCAATATTTTGGCTCCCAAAGGACGAAAACATAAGCGTGGTTGCGAAACATGCCCCAGCTAAAGCGCCGTTAATGACGTTAATAACTGAGGCATTCATCATCAGC
This sequence comes from Thunnus thynnus, assembly GCF_963924715.1. NCBI lineage: Eukaryota > Metazoa > Chordata > Actinopteri > Scombriformes > Scombridae > Thunnus > Thunnus thynnus. Next base: position 15,347,641 of record NC_089517.1, read on the forward strand.
AGCCACAACACAAATGTCAACGGGGACTTAGCGAGCTAGCTAGCCGCTTAGCATGTAATTGTTTACTTACTGCTGTCGGACCAGCGGACAGCCAGCAGGATTAGCAGGGCTGCCGATGAAAGGGACTTTGTCGGGGTCAGCCGCATTGTTCAACCGATGTGTCTGCGCCAAGCTGGAGAAACTTTCTCCTGTCCCGTCCTGTAGTCTCTCTACCCCTCTTTCTAAATGTCACTGCTGTTTGCACCAAGCTAACGTTACTGCGAAACACTGCAGGTATTCAGGTACTTCCGACGTTTTTCTTTTTTTTTTTTTTTGATGTTAAATCACTGCCGCGGAGCGCTGCAAGCTAAACTGTCGTGTGTTTCTCACGCATATCGTTCACAACGCAGGCAACGAAGCGACCGTCCTCTTCTCACTGCGGTTCAGCTCGTCCCCATTGTGGTCTGCGCTCCATATATATATTTATTTTTATACCCTCTTCTCTTCTATGTTGTACCTCTCCGGCCGGACTGAGTCCCCAGTCTGCGGAGGAAGACTTGCACGCCTCTGCTGCTTCAGGAGGGGGAGTCACTGTGAAAAGTGCAGGCAGGAGTTTGTAATGATGCAGCCCTCCAGACACTTCTCCTCATCCCTCCTCCCCTCCTTCTGTGTGCACCTATCACCACACTGGTGAGGCTGGAAAAAAAGAAAGCTGAAAATTAAAGCCCACCGGCAGTGGTGGAAAGTAACTGTACTGGAGTACAATTTTGAGGTGCTTGTACGTTACTTGAGTATTTCCATTTGGTGCTACTTTATACTTCCACTCCACTTCATTTCAGAGGGAAATATTGCACTTTCTACTCCACTACATATGGAAGCTTTAGTTACTTTTGATTTAACACAGTGGATGATGTAACAAGCTTTTAAAATACAACATATTATTAAAGATGAAACCAGTGGCTTCCAACCTTTTTGGCTTTTGACGTCTTACAAAAAGCAGTGTGGAGTCACTAAATAGTGATTTTTTCCCTTTAAACTTCTCACGTGGTTTTATTTGAATAAATGTTCATGTGATCCAATATTTCACCAAAAATCAAAGATTAGAGAAAAAGTCCAAAAAACTGAAAACAGATTTGTGTATCAGAACTTTGTTTTTTCTTCTTTCCTCTCCCATTAATCATCTAACGACCCCTCAGATTTATCTGGTGACCCTTTGGTGGGGCCCGACCCCTAGGTTGGGAACCACTGGACTAAACTAGCTGACTGTATATAAAGTAGTTCAAACTAGCTGCACCTCCAACAGCTACAACAGTAACATACTGCTTACATATGATGTCATATATAATAATATATCAGTCCAAACCACTACTTTTACTGCAATACTTTAACTACATTTTGCTAATACTTTTACTTTTACTTAAGTACGATTTTCAGGCAGGACTTTTACTTGTAATGGAGTATTTTTACATTGCTGTATTGGTACTTTTACTTAAGTAAAGAATCAGCTGATAACTTGGATAGTTAAGGTTTGCAATGATGAAAAGCTACTATTTTCATTCCAAGTTTTGTATTTTAGTACAGTTTTGCGGAATTTTTTGACCTTTTTTCACATTTACGTATATACAGTGGGTTGTACTTAAAGTCCCCCTCCAGTCAAAAAACAGTTTTTCTTTTTGTTCCTTCAGTTGGATGTTTGAGCTTCACTGTGCAGAATGATTTATGTGCAGAGTTTGACCTAGAAGTCTGTTTTCACATTCATCTGCTGAAATTGGAAAGTTTCTTTGCGCTCACCTAAAATATTAATTTAAGGCTTGAACCTACGAGCATGATTTATAACATCACAAAACTTTAGAGCCAATCATGGTCCAGTATGCAACTTACACAAGTGTGATGTGGAGACTTGAAGCCTCCAGTGCTTCTAAACACTGATAATGGACTTTAAGTTAATTAGGACACATCTTGTGTCCAGCAAAATGTATTCATTACATGCAGCAGAATTGATTCTGTCAGTGTTATATCATCATATTATATTCATTATATTATATTATATTAATGATTCATGAACTTATAAGCAGATTTTCATAGTTGTACATAGTTGATTTTAATTACTTTATATCCTTTTGGACAGTTTGATTCATAATGCATTGTATTTTATGAGATCATCATTTCTCTTGTATATAAACTCATAATCTACAAATGAACAGTAACTACTATAGCTGTCAAATATCGTAGTGGAAGTACAATATTTCCATCTTAAATTCAGTGGAGCATGTACAACAATATTTGAAAGTTGTTAAAGCATGAACAGTTGTAATCTAATAATACATACGGTATAATGATATCATTTTCTGCAAGGAGCTACTCTGTGTAATGTGCATTTTTACTGTTGACACTTGAAGTAGAGGTATATTATGCTGATGATACTTTAATACTTAACTTTTCATTTGAATGCAGGACTTTAACTTATTATAGAGTATTTCTATATTGTGGTATTACTACGTTTAAGTAAAGGATCTGAACACTTCCTCCACCACTGTATAGTGGTATCAGAGCAACAATTATACAGTTTAAAATCTGTTAGGGCAGTTTAGTTTAGACCCATACATTCTTTTACCAATCATGTTTTAGTTTCAGTTTTGTTTGCTCTGAAGCCTGATGACTGAAAGTCTGGTTTTAGAGTTCCTCTGTATTTTTTCATTATCTCACTTCTCGTCAGACCAACTCACGTCAGTTCTGCTTTCTGCTTGTAATTGACTTACTTTTCCTCTGTATTCCCATCTCTCTCTATGTAGGCCATTGTGTCACATGAGTCGAACTATTTGTTACAATGAAATTGGTTTTTGCTAGTTTTGTTCAAGTGCTCCTCATCACTCAATTGTAAATCAGGATAAATTAAGTGATATGCCTCTCAGGCTGCAGCAATATAATTGTTTAAAAATAATGCTCAGAGGACATAGTCATGAGTGAATTTATGGCGATGCAGAAGTACTTTTTAAGAGCTGAAATAACCTTTTGTCACTGTAAATGTTAAGTAGTAGCAGCATAAAGCATGTTAACAGAGTAACCACAAAAAATCTGTTGCAAGTTATATTAATATTATCTATTTGTTATGTATTTAGTATGGAACCAACATCTTAAATTGACTGATTTATTGACTGACTGATATATGGACGGCATATATTCACTGAATTTAGGGGTTTTACACACAAAGTATTGCAGAGGTCACCCAAAAAATTAAAGGGTGTGATGGTGCTATCGATAATAATGTTTCATATGCTCAAAATACTAGAAAGTGGAATGATGGTGGCAGCATGGAGCATAATGGTGTAGTGTCATGGTCCCATCCATGACTACAGAAATCTCTAAATGAAAAGATGATTTAAATCAGTTTATGTGAAAGGAAAACAGACCTGGATTAAACAGTATTTTGTAAATAGCTGCGATGAGTTTGTTATGTCACCAACGATTTTGGATAGAAGCAGTGCTAGGAGACAATAACAGGAAATAATCTGAAAGTGTGCTTTCCTTCGCATACTACTGAATTATTAATTCTTTGTTGCATGTCATTATGATCAACCCAGTATCTTCAAATACAGTTACTGAATGACAGACTCAGAGGTTGTTTGACACTTTAGAATATGCTCTAATGTCACTTCCAAAACCACAAAATGAGCTGTGAGTAGCATAAGCTGCTGCCAGAAACACATTTTAAATACTGTTAATATTTTCCTTAATTCAAATTTAATTCTCTATGGAAATGAAATAAGTTTTCCTGTGTGGCCTCCAAGATAAACGAGCACAAGAAACTCAAACAAACTCCCGTTACTCACTAAGGCTAGAAGGCTTAAGAAAGCAATGTAGTGTCGAGATAGGTTGCTTTGACCAATTTTATTAAAAGAAACATAAAACAAACACAGAACAACTACATTTAAGTTATATATTAAAGAGGGCTTGTTTTATATACAAGGCAAACTCGATGAGGACAAAAATAGAAGAACAAGTTGTATAGAGAGGAATGCATCTGGTGACGACCATGGTAGGTTCTGGCTTAAATGTGGACGAGAGCGGTGAAACAACCAACCATGTTCAAGGTTTCTAAACCAATTCAACAAGTTTTGAAGGCAGAGCTACAATAAGGGAGTTTAATTCAAACAAGAAAATGTAAAAGAATTGGATTGAACGTTTGGAGGCTTTCACAGCCATCTAGAAGCTCTACAACCTTGACTTTAACTAGTTGTCTCCACACATTTTCCTCCAAGAGACTAGAATGAAAGAGAAATTACAAAAAGTACCATGATTCAACAACAGGGAAAAAGATGCAGGTGGTCTCAAAGCCTGGTCAGCAGTGACCATTTGTTTATTTCTCTACACAAACACAACCATCTCTTGCACAACACATGGTATGTGTGAAACAGAGCTCAGCTCTTTTTCAATGTTTCTTGGAAATCATATAATTCATTGCAACCAACTGCTACAACTACGTCATTACTGCCATCAAGCTTCTTATTAGCTCACTGACAAGCCAGCTTTCGTCGTACCTCATGAAAAAAAAAACCCAAAACAAAATTCTCCCAGGAAATTGACAATATCATAAACCCGAGAAAGTCGATAAAAATGACTATAACTTTCTACCATTATCTCCTCTTCTTGTCACTTCTTTCTCACTTCCTTCTCTCCCTTTCATCTGTTCTCCTATATCTCTTTTTCCAAAATATCCCAAGAAGAGGGCACTGTGGGACGCTGCCTAATGTGAGGGCTTTTAAAATAGTTCTGGTTGTTAATTAAGGTCACTTTCTGTGCGGGTGGGGTACATCAGAGTGAGTCTCAGGGGCAGAGGCGGGAGGACAGGAATGGGACTTAATACTGTTATGTTTGCTGAGCGCTTCGTCAAAGTCCAGCTGGTGGCCGCTGATCGTGATGTCCATGCAGCCGTGATAAAAAGCCGTGACAGGGGTGGCAGGTAATGGGACATCGTCTGAGAGAAAGAGACATTGAGCAAAATCAATGTACTGCAGATATATTGGTATAGGTGTATATGTAATATGTATGTATGTAATGTATACGTTGAAGTACAATACTGCCAAACATGTATTTGACATAATTTAAAAAGAGTGTTTCCATTGCATAGTTTGTCAGATACTGTAGCGCTGACAAGTTTATTTTCCAACAGTAAAATGTCCTACTCATTACATAACTTGGTCCCAATATTAAAAAAATCCTTATCCAAAATTCTTATGCTATGTGTTCACGTTTCTATCAGCCATATAATTTTAAGACTTTTTAAACTCTCAAACACCAACATCAGGATCAAAATCCAGTATCAGTCAGTCTAGAGTAAATATTTTCAAAGCTGAGTTTATGGCATACTTCGCAATTCAGAAATTGAAAAGACATTACAAAACTGAGGGAAAACACATCTTTTTTTGTGGGTTACAGGAAAGCTGCACACTCATAACTCCAGAGAAAGATAACAACTTCCTTCTTAGGAAACTAACACAACAGATTTCAGCAGGATTTAAAGTTAATTCTGAAAACTGGATAAATCTGGTTCAGTTTTAGTCAAAACACGAGCTGTCATATTTTCGGACTACTCGTTGACAAGCTACAACTTCTTCACTTTCGATACGGTATTATATTCAGATGAAGGGAGAGTGACTAATGAAATTTTTTTTCATGTACTTGTGCTTTTTTTGATTAAAAACATCTGTAATTCTATTTTCACTTTAGTAGATTAAGTAGGGGGTAATCTACAGCTCTTCAGTTACAACATGACGATGTTTCATTTAAGTTTGCTAAAGTACTCATATTGAAATGATTATAACCAGGAACCCTAACCCTTAGTCACTTTACCTGCTGCTTTATAACTGACCTGGTATCCCACCAATGTAGGTGCTGACAGGGTTCTGCATGGTGGAGTTGAGGCGCTCCAGTGCCTCCTGCAGGGCATCAGACTTTATGTATTTAACAGTGGAGGAGTTAGCTGAGATTTGGATATCTGTTGGAGTTACATTCAGCTGCACCGTCAGCCGGTCGGGGTAACAAAACATCAAAGAGTCCAGCGTTGCCACTGAAACGCCATCCAAGAACACTTGAAGGTTCTGGAGCAGAGAGGGGGCGACAACATTGCAAGCTTTAAGCATGTGTGTTTGTGTATTGTATGTGTATGTGTTAGCCTGCATGTAAAATTACAAACATGCTTATTTACAACAAACATGTAAATGCACTCACAGCCTCGTCTTCTCCCTGCGTTACCACGGCGACCGAGAGGGGGACCGTGTTGTTGTGGACAAGAGCAAGGAGGACCCCTGTGCTGCTGGACAGACGTACGCTCATCGTTACATCCACGTTCCAGCTCCCAGAATCACCTAGTCACACAGACACAGGGAAAAGCAAATGTATTTATATTTCTGAAAACATAGAAACATGTTAATTTCCTTGGTCCCAACTTTAAAGACGTGTTTATGAATTCCTGAGAATATCCTGGAAAGGTTATATTCCTAACATATGGCATATATGGGACATACAGTATATAGATGTAACAACTACAAAGAAACCTACTGTATATGTCTGTTTTGTGCCTTAGCTGGTCTACATTGCTATATACAGTACTTAATGCTTTTGAACCCGTCTGGCGAGACTAGGGACTTCCTGTGTGGAGTTTTTATGAGCTCCACATGTGTTTTCTCCAGTTGCTTCAGTTTCCTCCCACCCTGAAACACATGCGTGTCAGATAATACTTGACCAAGGCACCATCCTCTAGATGTGGTTCTGGGCTATTATGCTGTGGCTGCTCAGTGCTTCTAAATAGTTCTGATGGATGAAATGCAGAGGCTGAACTTCCCCAGGGGGTTTTAATAAAGTACAACTTAACTTACTCACTGTAGTCAATGTTGAATTGTGCCAGTCCTTCACCAGTGAAGAAAGATCCTCGTTCAACAAACACAAAGCAGTGTTTGCTCTCCTTCTCCTGGATGACCTCCTTTACCCCAGATGCCCCCTGGTTCATCAAGTTCCATCCCCGGATGCAGCCATCAAGTCGGGGGTTGATCTAAAGGACGGATGGATAAACAGTACATCGCTGGATTGGAGCTGGTCCAAAGTAAATTCCGACATATTTACTTCACTGTGTTATGAAATTGATTACTTTCAGACAGGTCAGCTTACAGGTTTGATAACGTTGTCAGTGCGGTTGGGCAGACCAGCGATGTAGACCTTGGTCTCCAGTTTGCCATTAACTGAAGTAAAGAGACTCTCAGGGCTGTTGATGCTCATTACAGCTTCCTTGCTGATCTTCACACTGATGCTGCTCTCCAGTTCATCCACAGAGATCTGCATGTTACACATAGTGCTGTTATCATAACTTTTTCTCACCTTACTACAGCTGAACACAGTTTAATACAATCACCAAAGCATGTAACTACCACAACAGAACCCACTTCCAGTCAACTCAGTTTATCTAAGTTAGAGATTTACCGGTTTACAGCTCTTTCTTACCACATGCCACTGTCCATCATTGATGGCTTTGCCTCCACTGGTGACCTTAAATGTGTGCTGGTTTTTGAACTGGACTTCAATGCGACCACCTCTTAGCCCCAGCATGAACCATGAGTCCTGGGAGGACTCAGCATACAGAACAACTCCCTCTGGATCAAATGTACGGAAGTCAAACTCTGCTGCAAACCTAACAGCCAGAAATAAAAAGATAAAAAGAAATATGAGCTTATCTAGTAATCTAACTAAACATGTAATTGAATTGCTCACACCAATGTTTCAGCCTAGTCAATGAAAATCAAGTATACTTTTCATTCAAAATGTCAAAAATCTGATTTTCTTTATTAAAGGGACCCCATTAATTTGAATCACAATCATGATACACTCTTCTTTCAATATCATTATTACTTTATATTTCAATGATTTGTGCTTAATTTTTCCCTCTTCTTCACAACACTGTGTTAAGTGATGACAGAAATCGTTTAATTTCTTTTTTCTTTCCTCCACTTACAGCCCTCCAGTCTACTCATGCTCAGTCTTACCAGAGAACCCCTACTTTTGAGTTGTTTTTTTTTACTTTAGACTCCCTTTATTTCTAATTATTTTCCTTCTTTTTTCATAATTTTGTCAATGTAGTGATATGTATGTATACACAGTATGTGTGAATGTGTTTACATATATATTGTACATATATATTCATTTATTGTATTGTTGAATACGTTGGCATATATTAGGGTAGAAAATAGTAAAACATATAAATCCCCCAAAAAAGTATACTTCACATACATTAACATTCACTAAGTTTTTCATGTGTGAATGTGTTTTTCCAGGCATTTACTGATTTAATCCATAGTAAATAAATTCCTAGAGCAACTTGCTTGAGGAAGGTAAAAGTTAAAAAATCATGCCTGTTTATGTTACTGGAAAAATGACATTTTTGTGTCATGTAGGCTGAGATGGAGCTGTAAGCCACATGTTACAGTCTTCAGACAATAGATACTCCATCCGGAAAACCCCTGAACAAAGCTGGTAAGAATTGTGGTTAAGATTTTTTTTTTTGGTCAAACTACTGTTTCTAAGGTCAATGATGAAATTTCACACTTATCGTTGTGAATCATCTATCACTGCCAACTGTCAAGTCTCATACTGAAAACAGAGGTAACTTTTAGGGTAACTCTTGTTAACTAAGCATAAAACATTTCCACTAAAACACAGAATACTTTTATGATCTTTTAAGGAAATAAGTATACTACATTTTTGTGTATGTGTGAGAAAGACACTCACTTTGTGTTCTCAGGCAGACGAAAGCGCAGATAAATGACAGGAAGCCCTGCGAACTGCTCCCCCAGGTAAAGCATCTCGGGATGTTTAAATTCATAGAGATCGACACAAACTGGGATTGATTGACAGTATCGCTCGTCCTCCGCCAAACGAAGACCCCGACGACCATCACAGTGGCACGTGTAGCTGCCCACTGTGTTTATACAAGTGCCATCGCACACGTTCATCTTGCACTCGTCCACATCTGCAACAACAGGAACAGTCGTATTTATATTTAACTCACAGTCATATTTAAAACCCACATAGACGACTTAAGTCGCTAATTAAATAATAGTAGGAGGTAGGAAAAGGATTGTAGAATCAACCTTTCTCTTTGTATTAGATTGTGGTGTTGTTATTTATAGACATGCTCTTATCTCTAATCTCAAACATCTGCATGCTGTCTTTCATTCAGCTCTTAGATGAATCACTGACTACACCATATGGCAGCCATCATTGTGTCTTGTATCAGAAGGTGGGCTGGCCTTCCCTCTCTGTCAGGCAAGATCAGCACTTTTATCTATTCATTTCTAAAGGACTATTGTATTTCAAAAACTACCACCTTATGTATCGTCACTCCTGCACCCAAGACATTCTACTTTTAATACCCGTTCTCAAGACTAGCTGACATTAAATGTTCCTGCAGTAATCTTGGAAAGACGGCCTTCAGATATTTTGCCCCGTTTGTCTGGAGTGTGTGTGATTACTACTATTAATCAGTGGGATTTTAACAAACAAAAACTGGTGCACACTATTCTCTGCTTTGTCATGTGATAGTGAGTTTTGTCGGTCAGCTTATATGACTCAAGGAGGTAAAACAAGTACAGTAATTTCAGGTCTCACCGTCGCAGGTTTTGGAAGTGAAGTTGTACTTGAGTCCCAGGGGACACTCACACTCGTACATGCCCGGTGTGTTGACACATTTAGAGGGCGCTTCACAAATACTGGGGTACAATCGGCATTCATCGATATCTGGAAAACAAAGAACAAACTCTTTTAAGACTTTGGAATATGAAAAATCTAAATCCTGATTAAAACAGTAAATGGCAAATAAACTACAGTATATGGGGGTAACTTCAAGAGTAGTTTTGGCACATGGATGAAATGAACCAATGTGACTGAAATGAGATTAACTACAGAAACCTACGCTTACATTTAAAGGAGAATGACCTACCTAAATAAAACTTAAATGTGAAAATAAATGTGAAAATAATACAGGAAAAGTTTCAGTGGCCAACTTTGAATGTAGTGCTTAAACAACTATTCAATCGACAGAAAATTAACCAACAATGTTGACAATCAATTGACCATTAAGCCATTTATGAAATAAAAACAAAAAAAACAGTTTCAAATTAAATTGTAAATTGAATATCTGTGTTTTGAACTGTTTGTAGATGTCTCTTTGGGCTTTGTCACATAGGCATTTTTTTTTACATTTCATGGACTAAAGAAAACATTAATTGAAGACTCAAAAAATAATTGACAGAGTAATTGAAAAATAAAAATAATCACTAACTGCAGCACAAAAAAAAGTTATAAAAGTACATAGCTTTGGAAAATGGCCGACAGTAATGTACAATTTGGGATTTGTATTGACAAGCTACGTGCAAATCCCCTTAACCAATCAAAAAAAATGAAAGCAAATGTACCAATCTGGCTCAGTTCATGTTTGTGAAGACTTTGTACTGAACAAGCATTCAACACACTCAAAGACAAACAGTGAATGAACTGCCCACACACACACACACAAAAAAAAGGGAAAGCTAGAAAAAAATATGGAAATGAGACAACAAGCAATGACAAATAATAAGCAGGTCCTAACAGCCAAGATGATCTGTTTACAGCGAAAGGATGAACAAACTTTTCAGATGCCTTAAAACCAAATCCTTCCCATTCCGTTACATAAGAGGTCACCTCAGGTTAGTCTCAAAAATAACAAATGTTTCAGGCCCTGAGGACAGCAACAGCTGGAAGATCAGAGATTTGTTATGAAGTGCATAGGGTTCCTCCATTCATATGAATAAATAAAAAGGAAGTGGACATGTGTGTATATGTGTGTATGTTTGCTCAGCTGCTGAACAGCACTTTATAGGAGTCTCATTTCTACTATAGGGGCAGTAAAACAGCTGGTTGTCTTCATATATGACACACACACACACAAACACAGCTGTACACAATTCATCACATTACTGCACTTCAGATGTACAAATTGCAGTCTTACCCGTGCACTTGATTTTGTCACTGATGAAGTAGCCTTCTTCACACATGCAGTGGAAACTGCCGGGGATGTTGTAGCATTTTTGGTTACACCCTGCTGGAAACTCAGGATCTGAACACTCATTGATGTCTGCGCAGTGATAAAAAAATCATACCACAACATGTATCTGTATCTGTATTATCAGCTTAAAGACTGATTTTATTTGAAAGGATTTTTGTAATCAATACATAAGTACATATATCATCTCAAATTATGTATCAAGGCTCACCATTCTCACAGCGTGGCCCCTTCCAGCCGGGCTTACACACGCATGTGAAGGAGGCCTGGCCGTCAATGCAGCGCTCTGAACCCTCCCTGTAGCATGGAAACGGCGTGCACTGGTCACTGATCTCTGCCACACAACAAACAGATTTTTTTGACACAGAAACAGGATGTAATAAAAACATAACCATGACATCAACCGTAATAAATGTTTTAACAAAATCCATGTGGGATAAAAACAGATGATGACAGGAGATGGCAGGCAAGACTGTTTTAGATCTACTTTAACTTTAACAGCATGCTCATGTCAGTCTTAGCCATAATGAAAGCATCTCACAGGTGAAGCTAACATTGATTAGCTTTACATAAAAATGCAAACATCTTCTACTAAAAAAAAAAAAAAAAAAATCCCCTCACCCTTTACACAAGTGCGGAGATCCGATGGGATGACAGTATCCGAGTTCTGGTTGTTGATGCCGACACGGTGTGAACCCAGGCACACTTAAACAAAAAGTGTTTTTTTTTTTAAAATCAGAACGAGACCAGTAAAGGCAAAACAAAAAATACATTAAAACATGTTAAGAGGCGCAATAAATAATGCAAAACTTACCAATATACTTGGGGTAGAAGTACTCCTGAAAGAGAAAGGACAGAGTGTACATTTTGTGGCGCATTCTTCAACTTCAGTGCATGTTTTTGTGTCTTAGTTGTATATTAGTGTGTGTCTTGTCATAGGTTGGGTACATATATGTATTAAATATTGTAGTCCTGGCAGGTGTGTTGCCAGCTTTTGTTCAATAAAACACAACATCTGACTACATCTACATAGCGTTTCTCTTTTTTCTTCGTCATACTGGAACTGAAACAACATGGTACATGTTAGTGCCTACACACACACATACTATCCCTCTGTTTAATCCGTCTATAATTTCACTTCTTCTTCCTCCCAGAAAGCACCAAACCATACAGTGTGGTCACGGGTTTGCCCTCTTTCTTACCGTCTCCGGCTGGTTCTCGAAGATCTCCCTGGCCTCCTCCTTGTTGCACAGCTCCTCGATGCACTCCCTCTCCAGGTTGCCCTTCTTGCTCTCCTCAAACAGAGAGTTGGCTCTCCTGTGCCTGCTCAGGAACTGGGAGGCTGTGCTGTGGCTCAGGACTAAAAGATACACGGACACACAAGCACATACTCGATTATTGTGTAAAGCTATAATTTGATTGTCAGTGCTGTTGTTTGCGTGTTTACTATAAATTTACCCTATTACAACAATAAGAGCTGAACAAACTGTGCAAGTGACACTTTCAAATGTGTGATTAATGCATAAAAAGCAGGCATATGCAGCTGCATTGTAATAACACATGACTGATCCCAGCAGGAATTTAAGTCCTCTGTTTCCTCATGACAGATGGCTGATGTGGCTGGGGGTGCCTGCATGGACAAAGTGGACAACCTAATTATGATTTGGCCTGGAAAAGAAAAAGGTCATTGCGAAACCGTTATTTCCAAGAAATGACCTCTGGTTGTTGTAACACGGAGTTCATGTTGTCCAAGCTTTTTTTTTTTTTCAACGGTGTAGAAAAAAAAAGGAGTCATGACCTCCGCACACTTTCTGTTCTCCGTGTTAGAAAAAGTTATAGCTCAACTTTTAACAAGCTTCCCAACATGCAGGCTGAGAGCTGTTCGTTTCCAACTGGGACACTGGGGCTAAATAGACTGTAACGGGATATTTTTTTTGTGAATTACACCAACACGTAGAGTTCAGATACAAACACTGACATACTTACATCGATAAGCATCGGCGAGCGTCACAAGAAATACGAGACAAGCCACGGTTTCCCCAAGTGCCCGTTTCTTTCTCCACATAGTCGAGCCGTTCTTCCTGCTAGGCCACGGTTTGGCTCTGAGTAAAGACTGGCTGAGCACAGGTCCGTGTGAGGGGGGAAAAAACTTTATTCTTCCCGAAAGTGTTTTCGTAGAGAGAGAATGAGAGAGAGAGAGGGAGACAGAGGGAGAGAGTGTGAAAGAGAGAGAGAGAGAGAGAGAGAGAGAGAGAGAGAGAGAGAGAGAGAGAGAGAGAGAGAGAGAGAGAGAGAGAGAGGAGTGGAGGGAGCTGCCAGGAGAGCAGAGAGGGAGAAAGAGAAAGAGGGGTATGAGGCAGCTAGGGAGCGCTGCAAACACACACACACACACACACACACACACACACACACACACACACACACACACACAGTTGTGTATCCATCACTTCAGAGGACATTACATAGACTTACATTCATTTCCTGGAGACTTCACCTTAACCTTAACCACCACATGCCTTACCATAACCCTAAAGTAACCTTAAATTTAAACCGAGTCTTCACCCTAAAATTAATGATTTACGTCAAGGGGACTTGCTTTTTGTCCCCGTCAGGGCGGCGAGTCCCCACAACATGCGGAATACGTCGTACATACACACACATACACACACGCTGCCATTGTTTACTTTCATGCATGTTGCTGCTTTGCTGGCTGCTGGTTGGTTGAACTCATGCAGAAAATAGCTTTCCAAAATTCAACATACAGGATAGGAGGCCTGGAGCACAAAGGATTTATGGAAATGCTCACACACTCACACAAAAATATGGAGGGTTATTAACAACAAAGCTTACGCAAGCACTCAGATACCCCTACTAGACAATATGTATATTTTTATCAGAAGTATTTATCATCCATTATGTGCCATACATTCATCTATTTATCACTTATGTGCAATATAATGCATATTTGCATATATTTTAATTAGTCTCTATCTTATCTCTTCTCTCTCCTTTTAAAAAAAAAACAGAATTGTAAACATTTTATTATATACTCTAATTGGGACTAGGGTTTGAAGAAGTTGCTGTGCATGTGACAATAAAAGCTCTTGAATCTTGAATATATAAAGCATAGAGACACATTTCTAAACTCATACAGCTGCAATATTTTTACCACTAGGGGACACAAAAAGTCCAAGACAAACTCAAAGCAGACCCACACAGGCCCGACATCTGCTGCCAGATTTTCAACATTCAAATGTAAAAATGTAAAAGTGACCAGAGAACACTGTTGCTAGGCAACTGACAACAAAAATGGACACTTCCTTCTTCCATTTTTAAACAGATTGATGATGAACTTTAAGTTGAACAGTTGGTCAGTGTGGACAGAAGGAATGATTAATGGCAAGAAAAACCTGTTTCAATGTTCATTTGGGCACCTGACTGTTGTTCTTAGACAGATTTGAAAAATTGTGAAGTGGTCCTTTAAGCCTTTTTTGTTTGTTTGTTTTTGTTTGCGGCAAGTGCTGTTAATAATTGATTTAATAATTCTCTACAGTTCCCACATTTCTAAAACTATTATCACTAATCAATTACATTTCCACTTAGCCAAAGCTAGCTAGCTTAAACTGGTAACTTTAGTCACGAGACACAGGCAGGCCTAGCGTTAATGTTACCATTTAAATGGTATAACTAAGTGTTAAATCATGTTTTGAACATGGCAAAAAATGACCTTGTTGACCCAGTTTGGCTCAATAAAGTTGTTTAGACTTACATAACACCACTTACACATGCAGCAGACACAGAGCAACAAGATAATCCATTGGCATTGCTTCGGTGTGAATCCAATAGTCACTTTATACGTTTTTTTTAAAGTAAATATTTAAATATATATAGAAAATGTTGGTCTGTAGCTTACTAGATTTTCATGAACCACTCATAAACTTATTTAAGCTAGCTCTACTCCATTTTGTGCTGGAGAGTTAGCTTACACTACACATAGAGGCTTGTCTGATTTCCAGTTGTCTACCTTTATTATGTATGGGGAGATTGATGATAATGTATAGAGCTGATTCATTATTAGTATCAAAAAATAATGTTTTTAGCACAAAATCTCTTACAAATCGCTTTATGTTATCTCAAAAGCATTTTTCACATTAGACCTTTGTCACATGTCAAACACTGGTGTAATTAATTACATAAATGGTGGTTTATAGTGTCTGGGTCCTATATTGTATATGTTGACTTACTAGAATCAATGAAATGGAAGATTTCAAAATGTCTGCTGTGAGAAAGGTGCCATGTTTAAGATGATTCTTCTATTGTTATTATCCCAAAAACGTATGCACTGTGGTACACTTACCTTGTTTCCTCTTATCTGGTGTTCCAGTAAACTAGGACAGCTGGTATTTTTCTCCCCCAAAGTCATTCATGCAGAGTGACTCATGCATTTGTTTATACAACTGATTGACACAGTACATGCAAAATGGGGAAAAAAGATTGATCAAATAAAAAGAAAGACTAGGACTTGAATAGACGCTTCCAAACAATTTTTGCCAACTTGATTCAACAGGACATGAATTTTAGGTTGTTAGGGTGATAACTGTTTTATTTCTGTAGACAAATGAGATAGCTAGTGGCCCACACTGTGATGTAGCTTAACATTATTTCGAGGGCATTGTCTAATAGGATGGTACGACATTTGTCTGAAATTGATCAAGTTATTTGATTTGATGTCTATGTCACCAGAAGGGAAATAGCGAATTAAATAAGGAAATACTGTTTTGATTTATTCTGACTGTTCTGATTTGTTTTTATATTGATACAAACAGCTTCTAATGCATCTTATTGATTATGTACACAGAATATTCAACTGAACCATCGACCCAATGAACTGAACAAACCACTCTTCACTGACCTGTTTTTTTTTATCAATAATTTTGTTCAAATAATACAAAATATATATGCAATGTGTTTTAAAGCATCACTTTATTCATCTATGAGTTAACCATTTATAAAATATAAATAAACTCATGTTTTCTGTTGAAAAATGGTCTCTGAGGTCTATTTATTGTCATTTTTACTATTAGGTGGTTTCTCACTCCATCCATTGGAATGGACAGAAAAAAATAACACATAATAAAGTATTTTAATAGATTTTTTGATTGCCAATGATTTATGAGTGCATTTAAAGTAGAAATCCATCATTACTAATATAATTTTTTTTTGTGTTGGGAACATAATTGGGTTCTGCACGGGTTCACATCGGACCTCTCTGATTAAAAGTGATGTCACAGGGTCCTAGAGTACACCTGCGCATCACTGCAGCAAGGTGAGAAGTGAGAAGAAAACAAGATTTTCCCAACAAGCCATATCAGGAAGAAAACATGCACATTAACTTATTACACCTGTGCCGTACTTGCTGTGTCAAAATGCCTGACACACAAAATGTGTGGCTTGATTGATACTTACAAGAGACATATCTGTCCTACCTACAGTAATGCACCACGGACAGCTGACACATAAAACGTCTTCCTGAGTCCTTCATCTTACTTAACAAAATGTGATCACTAACTGAAACAAAATGAAGCTCTCAAGGTGATACCGGCAAACTGTGAAGTGTTGAACAAATGACAAAGACGCCACGTTTGAATTAATATCAGTTTCATTTAGTTATTCAGGAAAAAAAAACACAACACATTTTCACCATTCATTCAACTGTTTTATATACACACAACAGGCTTATTTTAATACTTTTAAAATATTTGTACAAAATACACTGTTCTCCCTTTTATAATATGCTTTTATCTGAAGAGGCATTTCTCTGCAAAAGGTCAGCAGATGTGCATTGTTAATTTGATGGGCTTATTAAGGGGTTGTTAATATTATTGCATGCGGAAACACTATTATTGCATAAGTTATTCCTTTTTGGGCTCCAGGGTGGAGGAGTTGCCGTTACAGTAACTGCCACTACCCCCCTCAACTCAACTGATACTTCTGGGAAGGAATTTTTGAAATTATAATAAATATGGATTACCAAGCTAGGGATGAGAGATTGAATCGTTTTGCGGTTTGTACTTCAGTCCGATTCTCCTCAGTCTTGGCAAAAACTTTCAGAAACCTGAGGAGAGTTAGTAATTGGTGGAAACAAAGACTCATCAAAGTTCAGAGGTTAAAAGCAATGCTGTTTCTCTTAATGTTTGAATGTTATTACTGTATTACATACATAACATGTTTGGGGAGAATATATTGGCAAAATGTTCCTTGAAATGGAACGGCGGTTCTATACAAGAGGAAAGAGGAGATACAACATATCAGGCCAGAGTAGAGAAACAGTGTTTCCACAGTTCTACTACACACTTTTGTATAATTACAGGCAGTGATTTTCTTTTTTTTACAACTGGGACTCTGCCTTTCCTGACTCCTGTAACACTGGGTAAATCAATTGGCAATACAACCCGTCATGTCAGTCACACATGCACATACTGAGAAAAGCATACTCACAAACACACACAGTCACGCACGCACAAGTACAACCCAACATACGCAACAAGACACGCCTCAGTCGCTCAGTTCAAATATACAGCGAGATGTCTGTATGACAAGACAAAGATAGAAAACCGAGTCAAATTGTTGAGAACTAACTTCATAGTTCTTACAACATATCTGACAAAGAAAAAGATGTTATCAGAATAATTGCTCTTCTGTTTTTAAAACAGTATAGGTTTTGATATATAAAAAACATATCTAAACAATGATTTTTTTTTTTTGTTTGATTTTCAAAAAGTGAATTTTAGAAAAGTGATGACTGGCACTGTTTGGGATCCTGTGATCACGGGAACGCCCATGACGCTACATGACCAGGTACTTCTAGTTTTGGAAAGAAAATGTGTCTGTGGTTTGTAATAACCTGGTCGCACAGAATAGATTGCGGAGGCTACAACCTTACTACACATGCACTGGTTTTTGGCGAGAATGAGTGCTGATGAGTATGAACGCAAATCAGAGTGGTTGCCTTTGGGGAGCATAGACCAGCACAACACAACTGGCTAGTGACAATAAATCCTGTACCTTCAACAGATTCTGAGGTGCTGACTGGTAACATTCACAGCAGGCAGTTTCTCAGAGGAATGCATATAAATAGGATTCAAACTAGTATGGCGCGCGGGGGGGGGGCAGCTTTTCCAAAGTGAGGCAGAGCTATCTCACAAAACAGGAGAACTACATTATGAGGCAGCCAATAGGGCCACACATTATCCATCTCACAATCATAACTTGAGACACACCCGGTTAAAATGTTAGTATATGGATTAATTAGAAGTGAGGCTAAAAAATCATTGTTGTTATGTGAGCTGTGTCAACACATAGATTCTGCTTTGTGGTAGTTGAAGGAATAGCTTCTATTTAACCATAGTTTATTCACACCCCGTATGAAACAAACTAATGTTTGCCTTTGTAATATCTCTGCATACAGTTTGAGGTTATGTTGAACGGTGATCTTAGCCTAGCTTAGCTCAGTTATTGGATGTTGGGATCAAGTATTGGTGGCGAAATACATCGTTTCCACCACGTTAAAACGGCTTTTCTGGAGTGAATCTCAGTTCAAGGTCCATTTACTTGCTTTCTCTGAAGGTTTTAACCGCATCACACAATCTTCATCCGTCGATGGACTTTGCTGTTGTTATTGAACTGTAAGATAATCAAACTTTCCATTATTCTGAGCATTTTAAGACTTATCATCCTTGGCTTTGGAAACAGTAGTTCGCAAAACAATCTCAATTCAACTTGCTTGTTATTGAGCTTTTGTCCCTGTCACATATAGTATACATCAGCAGATGGAGTTTGCTCAGTTGTTATCTACTTTTCTGATATTACTCATATTTCTCCACCATGGCTGTGTGTAAACAGGAAATTGGTGATTTAAAAAAAGTTATTTACAATTCAATTAAACCTTTGATATTTAATGGAGTATTTTGCCTCACTTTAAGATGAGCTTCAACTTGATCTGAAAGACATCCATAAACTCAGCCACACTGAGCCAGGGGTTCAAAATACCTTTAAACAGCAAGCAAAGATGCAAAAAAGGCATCAATGGGTTTGTCTTGACCCTCAAGACGCATTGAAAAAGCATTTAACAAAACCAGCTATTCCTTTAACCCAGGTACTGGTTACAAAGGTGCACGATATCCAAACACAACAGAACAAGGCTTCAAATGAAAAGCAAAAACTTGAACCAACACATCTGTCAGCATGTTGATGATAAGGATTTTCAAAAAATTAGGGCTACACATGTCAGTGGAGTGTGAGTTTTGATAACTAACATCAAGCTGCTCTGGGCTGTGCTTGGTCCCGACAATCCCTTCTTGTGTGCCCTCGACCTTCACAGCCTTCCTGAGGAGGTTGGGGGCAAAACTTAAAAAAAAGAAACAGGTACATGAGGACAACACCACCCTCGTGGGGCGAAATTACAGTCCTTCCTTCTAAAGTTTGGTGTGAGAGACGTGAAATAACACGAACATTTCAACAACCATTAAAATAACCAGATACAAATCAAACAGATAAAATAAGCTTTTTCTGAAAGTGTGCTGCGAGGCTTGTTCATCCATAGATTTGGAGGCGATTAAAGTGCGTGTTGATCACTGCCAAAATCGTCCAGTGAAAACGTTTGTTCTCTCGTCACATCACAGAAAGGAGACCCAAATAAATGTACGGTGTGATTATTCATTCGTATCCCTCCTTTCCTCCACAAATGTTCCTCTATTTCCTGCCGATCTGAGGTCTGTTTCTCCATGTATATGGAGTGATGCACCTTGAGACGCTGCAAAAAAGTCCATCTCCACAGCTCATATAAACAATTACGACTCTTTAAACTCTTATTTTCCTTAAAACTGAAAAAAGCGGTCAAACAGGTGCAACTTGTTTCCAAACTAGCATCTCCTGCTTGACATATTCTTGAAATAAAAAGGCTCCCTCTACAAAAGTTAACCTCATTCGATAGGAAAATCTTTAAGCATGTTGAGCTGAATTGGAAACAAGCCTTGCTTCACGACAAAATAAGGTTTAAAGATCAATACTAGACTCAGAGCATTGTTGAGATGGATTTTTTTTCTACAATAAAGAAAAATATGCTGGTTCTGGGCATCGTAGAAACAGTCTGCAGAGCCATGGCTAGATAGAGTAAGTGGAGCTCTCAGACTGCTGACGGATGTAGCACTGAAAACTCTTGTCTCCGATCGGATGCTCCCTGAGGAAAGAAAAAGAAAAGAATCAGAAGGTTGTTGGCAGGGCAATGCAGACTTTCACACAAGCACTATCCTATTAAAAGCAGGAGCCACAGGGGATAACTTCACCACTTCATAATGCACAATGTAAGTGACGGGGGCCAAAATCCACAAACCTCCCTCTGTGAAAAAATGTATTTCAAAGTTTATCTGACGCTAATATGAAGCTTCAACCATCCAAGTTAGTCAAATCAAGTAGATATCTTTCAACGTTAGACTTTTTGGTGCCAAAGTCCCTCTTTTTTTCTTTTTGTTATGATCCTTCCACTGCAGCTGAACAGGAGAACCCTCTATTGAGATGCAAAGAGTGTAACTGTGGAAGATATCCACTTTATTTAACTAACTCAAACTGCTGAAGCCTCATATTATCTTCAGATAAACTTTTAAATACATTTTTGCTCAAACAATGACTGGACTATGTCCCTTTCACTTACATTGTAAGCACATTTGGAGGGGATCTGTTCATATGAGCACTTGACTGTTGTTTTAAGACAGACTTGAACAATTGTGAACCTCATCCTTTAAGATCAAGTGATGAGCAGAGCTAGAGGCCAAAATATCCACAAACCACTTTAACCACGGCTGCGAGACCTGCTCACAGTCGTTAAAGTTATATGAAATATTAAAGGTGCTACATTTAACATTCCAGCCCTCAGCCTCCACTGTACTATAAAGTGCATATACAGTAACTATAGTTTACAACAATACAAAAAAATGTAAGCTACAAGTAAATAAACAAGAAACCACATACTGGCTGCCTATCTTTGTCTTCTTGAACTTGTCTCGCTTGTACTTGGTGTGCTGTCGCTCCAAGGTCTGCACAGCTGAGACAATCAGCTTCAGGGTTTTGTATGTCTCCTGGGGGTCATCAATGACAAAGCTGGAGTACTCCTCCTGCTCAGGCCCGTCGTACACAGACTTACTGCCACAGGCCTCTGCAGAGGGAAGACAGACAGCAGAGAGTGAGAGACAGGATAACCGTCATACATATGCTTACAGTACATGCATGGGTGCTCACGAAAACACACACACACACATCCAAACACTTCTGCCAGTGTCTGACCTTGCATTTTGATCAGTTTCGTCATGTATGTGGTGAACAGGGAATAGATCCTCTCAGTCTCTCTGTCTCCGTCTACGTCCAGCTGGATGTTGGCTGGGAGACCGCTGAAAACAGATACACACAAGAGAATAAGAGAGGGAAGGAAAAGAAAGATAATGAACATACAAGAGCGCGTTTTCAACAACTTTGACGTACGCAGTGCAGGGCGAGCACCCAGGTGCTGTGTCTGCTGAGAGCTTGCAGCAGAGCCAGTGGCCGTTGAGGTAGGCTGAAGGATGGTAGGTGCTCAGGCGCTTGCGGTTGCACTGGCTGACTTTGGTCAAGATGTCAATCCAGTCTCGCGCCTCCACACAGTTGTTGGCCTGGATGTAGAGTGCCCTCTCTGGCTGAATAACCTGGAACATCTGGAGGTGGGGAAAGAGGCAGAAAATATGGGAAAACACACATTAAATAGAAAGCTTTACATAACAGGTTGAGTCAAATTCTGGAGAATATTACGCTATATTCTAACTAGTAGTGCCAAAATTTTAAATTCTCTAAAGATTTAAAAGGGGCTGCTGGTGTGGGGTCCTTACATTTTTCATCTTGAAAGACTCCTCCTCCAGCCTCTCCACAGCCAGAATGTTCTCTATGGGAATGCTGCACAGAGCTCCCTCACCTGGAAGTACGAGGAAACACATCAGTCATGGGAAGATGAAAAAGTACAGGACAGAGGAATGTGAAAAATGATTACAATATTATACAAAAAAGTGTAAATAAAAATATGTTAGTCTCCAGGCATTAGAGTCTGTAGCTGTGTCTTCACAATAAATTTATACGGTATGTACGATACTTACTAATGTTTAGAGTGTACTGTTTTTGCAACTAGTTTACAATAAATTATCATACTTCACCATTTTTTACTAACGAGAAATTATGCAATTAGTTCCCTGTCGGATGTCAATCAAATTACGACACAGCCAATTACGTAAACTTCACAAAAAGAGAAAGCATAAGGCTTTTCAAAGATGAAATATTTAGTGTTCTAGTTTTGCAATGTCTTTCTGGCGCTGTTTCATCGCTATCTGCAGTTTTTTTTATTTTTTGCAGCTGTGGGTAGCTCTTCTATTTCCTTCGTGCATTGGATTGTGGGAGAATACAGAAAACTCTAGCGTTCATTAGTATGCATACTGACTTGAGTATAATTAATTATTTCTCTCTATTCACACTTTTCATACTCAAAACCAATTTAGAGTTAGTATGTAGTAAGGGAATTGGCTGTAGCTTATATATAGCATGTTTCTGGCTGAGCTTGTTTGAATGCAGGGAAAACATATTGCCTGCTCAGTAACTTAATCTCCTCCACATGTGTTGGATGTACAGTATGTTCAGGCTAAATGTACATTCAGCAGATTCTCTTCCTCCTTCTCACCCTCCCGCTGATTCTTACACAAGCGCGCACGATGACATCAACAGACGAGGAAACAACACAGAAGATAGTTACCTTTCGTTTTGTGGTAGGTAAACTCATGGTTGGTGAGGCGAAACCATCTCTTCTTGAAGTTCTTCATTCCAAAGCGGTTTCTCCCTTGTGCTCTCTTTATCATGAATCTGAAGAAAAATAGAAACATACAACTGAAGTCCCTGACAGATGAGCTCATGTTGCACTGAAATATACTTGGAATACATCCTAGTATATATATTTTTTATGGTCAAATGCATCTCTATCTATGGTGCTAAAAGAGTGCAGTTACTAAATGTAAAGCATTATTTACTATAACCACCATTGCATTCCAGTTATGTGAATCCTGTGCACAAACATAACGTACTTAATCTATCAGTATCATTCCATTTACATGCTTACAGTTAATTGTATTAATTGCTGCTGTACATGTAAGAAATGTCAGTACAGCACTCATAGATTCATCACTCTATGAGTAAAATAGGAGATGGGTCAGTGGATCAAAGGTACCTTTTTTTTTTGCATGTTTTAGCCTATTAACTAAAATTTTTGTATAAATTACTACTGACAGTTCATAACATAAGATTTTACCTTCCAGGTAGCCAACGGTTTCCATTCTTAGTACATAAGGAAAATAAACTTGCAGAGACTTGAAACTTGAAATAGATAATCCATCACATTGAAATATTCATGTCATGGTTATTTTTACATTTTATATTATGCCATAACGCAGCTGTACACAGGGACTATTTTGTGAACTTCACTTGTTGGTGTGTTGAAAGATGCTCTGATATCTGAGAGTTGCTGACAGCAGGAAACTCACTTAATAGTCTTAGCAACAATGTTTACTTAGTTGTCTTCTGGGTGTAATTATGTGACAAAGTAGCCAAATGTCAAATCTCAGAAGTTGGAGCCTGCTTGACCACAGCTGTAAGGAACTGTTATAAAAATTCTTCCTGCTTGCGACTGCTTTTTCCAATAAATACATAAAAGAAAATATAGATATACAGATAAATAAATACACAAAATGTTCACTGTGATGGATTAGCTATTTTACGCAAGTCTATTTGATTCTGTAGTGACTACATGGAAACCACTGGCTGCCTCTAGTATCGGGAATCAGTTTAAAAAAATGCTGCTATACTTTGGAAAATTGTTGGCTAAACTGTGAGGTATACACTATTTGTTGTTAATGAGCTAAAACATGTAAAAATGACCGGTATGGTCCTTTACGGGAGAGTAAAACACCAGGAAGTCTTTGTTTTAGAGTTTGAGGACCAGAGGATACGTGGAATATGATGCACCGGGATTTTTATTACCAAAATATCTAGTCTACCAAAGGGAGACTTGCACCCTTTTCGCACTACTGAGCCAAGAATGTGCTGGTTTCACTTGTGCCAAAATGCCTGGAGCTGTGCTGGAAAGTCTAATGTGTATGGTAGAGATATGGTCACAGTCTGAATAAAGGGCATCAAGGATCAGGATGTGGGCAGATATGAGATCCCAGAAATGTTTGAACAGTAACCAACCCCTGCTGTCACTGTCACACCAAGCATATCTGGCATGGTGAGGAACGAGAAGGGCTATCAGTGCTAGCGACGCCTCCTAGGTAAGCAGGCTTAGAGGTTAACACTTTACTTTATACCATTACAGTCACTGTATGTGTCAGTCTGCTGATCACACAGTGTCACACATTGTCACTTGATTTACCTCCATGAGTCATTTCACGCTAACAGGTCAGATATAAAGTAAAGTGCAGCAGCGTCTACAGTAGCGCATGATGTTGGTGGGAGAGAAGATGGCCGGCTTGGAGGGGTGGGGGTACAGTGCACACACAGGGGGTCACAAGGGCAAAGCCTTTATACAGAGAAGCTCTTACCTGCCCTTCGTGCCTTTTGACCCCTTCCCATCAACCCTCTTTATAGTGAGTTTTACACTCCTACGCCCGGTAGCAGAAACAAAAGAGGGTGGGGATGTTGATGAGCGAGAGACGCTGGCACACCTACTGTCAACTGGAAACTTTCCTCCCTTTTACAGCCTCATTAGAAATATCATCAAAACAACAGCCCACGTGTTGATAGAAAGGGCTCAGGTTACAGCCTCAGGCGTATCTCTGATGTAACTGTTCACTTTGAAAAAGAATCAGACCATGAGGGGTCAAATATGTAACAGTAAAATCTAGTTGCACTTTAGTGAGCAATTATTTCTCTGAGTCTAGACAGCCTGAAAGATCAAAACAGCAGTAATTCTTGTGTGAAGCTAGAAACAGGACCCGAGACGACCCTCATGGGGTCGTAAAGCGACAAACGCCGAAGCTGCTTAATTAGAGGTGAAAAGGTGACTGACATTATAACAGCCACAGTGAACAAGGCAGTTTTTACTCAGCTTGGATATGAAAACTACCAGTACTTATGTTCTCAAAATTAATCTAATATCAAGTATTTGAGTCTTCTAAGGGTTGTTTTTCAGAAAGCTGCTCATAGGCACAAATATATTTCTGATTTGGGTTGGGTTTTTTCTCCTTTTTATAAGAGTTTAACAATAAATTGGCACCTTACCCCTCTTTGAGCATGATTGGTGTTTCAATACTCTTCTGATCCCACTTGCCAGAGGTGGAGATCAGGTCCAGGAACTGTGGGGGCAAATAAAGGATGTTATATATCAACACATTTATTGTGGTGGTAACTTTTGTTCACTCTAACACCACATCCAAGAAACTCTGTGGGTTTAAAAACAGGTTGTAAAGTACACTTTGACAGAAAAACACATTTCGTCACCCTTTTATCCGACTTGACGGATGAAAAGAATATTTTTTAGATTTACTGCATGTAGCAAGGGAAGAAACTGAACACTCACATTCTTCACAGCATCCGCATATTTCTGCTCATTGAAGTAGTCGTAAAATGCAGCCATGTAAGACTCTTTGAAATTGGCCTTGAAAGAAAGAAGGAGGCAGAAAGTTCAGTTCGGATTTGACTGTTAAACTGAAATACAGATTAAGTCGAGTTTAGTCACAAGAATGAAAATATGAAAAATAGACTTTGAGCAGAGAAACTCACAGATTTAGATTTGGCGAGACTTCCAAGGGTCTGGATCGTCTTGGAGATGAGGGTGAGGGTTCGTGAGGTGGCGGGATCCTGGAAGGACAAAAAAAAGAAGTAAAGCTGATGAATAATAAATAATAATCCAATTTAAACTTGACAACACAATAAATGCTCTTTATTAGTAATATGAAACCTAATCTTAACCCAGACTTAGTTAGATCCTAGCAACAAAAAACAACACAACCCTTAATCATTTTTAGTAAAATATTTTCAGCAGCACTTATTTCTGGAGGAATAAATGCAACAAATTTATGAGCACTGAAATATTAATATAAAAATATTAAAGGCATGTTGATGTAAATGATTAATAAGTATGTATATATGTTGGTTTGCTTATCTGTTTGTTTTAAACATCAAACTCACTGGATGGTGTGCCCGTAAATGAAACAAGTTGGGGGAGAGAATGGCCGGCGCAAAGAAACGCAAGAAGATGAAACTGCTCACTGCTGTGTATCTGACGTCTTGGTCCACTGGAGAGGAAATAAAAACAAAACCAGAGATTTAACACACACTACACTCACTTAAATTACATCCGATAGATTACATATCATTTCTTTTATCATGTCTAACAACTGGTTTCTCCTGTGGCTGCAGTACCCAACAACAGCCAAAAGGAGGCAGCAGAGTATATGACACAAGGCGTACGGGCTGCATAGTCAAGACATAACCATAATAAGTGTGTGGGAGGTTAAGTGGTTTCAGGTTTGACACAAAAAGCAGATCACAAAAATCCTTTTCGTGTGAATAGAAAGAAGTGTCCTTGGACATCTAGCACATCCTGTTCTTTATTTTCTGTTTCCTGTTTCTTATTAACAGCCTGTTCTCTATCTTCCATCTCTTGTAAGTCACACAGGAAGTGAGTTACCTTGGAAACGGGTGGCAGCAGACTCTCTCAGAGAGAAGAAGATATCACACATGACAGTGGGACAGCGCACACCAGAAGTGGTGATAACGTTGAAGATGCGGTCAACGTACTGGCGGAGGTTTTCCTGAAGAGGTAACAGTCAGGTCAGATGCGTCAAACTACACAAACACAGACCACTGACAAACAAACAGAAACTCATTTTCTTACCCTGTTTGTGTCCAGGTTCTCCGACTCTTTGAGCTTGACTGGGTCGATTTCACAGGGTTTGTGTTCTGTGCAGATCTGTGAAGATTTATAAAATTCTTGAAATATCCCTTCATAACTGATTTTCCAAAATATCCTTAAAGGTGCCACAGAGAAAGACATGTGACATGATCAAATTAAGAGATAAAAAGAGTCTAATGACTAAAACTGAAGACTTAAGTTAAAGTAAAAAGACATGGTAGTATCGCAGTGCCATACCTCATCTATGATTGGTTTGAGTGTGACTTGCAGGTAGTGCATTCCTGCCAGTTTCATGGTCTCGTCAATGCACTTGGAAGTCAGCGAGTTTCCCCGGAAAATTGTGTTAGGATCCCTACACAGGAAGGCAGGGCGTGTTTTATGACACAAATAAAAACTACAGCCAAAGCAAACGAAAAATAAATAAACAACATGACTTCTGAGAGTCATTTAATTATTATCCAAAGTAAATTGCTCACTGTGGCTCACAGTCAAATGAAACTGCTAAGCTAGTTGATACTTGCAATCAGCCTGATGACCTCATTGCTATAGTTACTTTAATTAATAACCAAAGTGATTCAAGGATACATCTGCACCTGATTTGGTGAATATACAACATTCTGCTTGGCTTATGTCGAAGAAATGTACAAATACTATTGCTAAAATGATGGAGCTAAATACATATCCGCCAAAGACAAAACAAACCTAAATATGGAAATTCTCTGAGATCTGAAACATGCATCTTCCTCTGCTGTGATTAATAGTCTTTATAGGATGTCCACAGAACAGGATATCGATTCATGTTGGACTCTTAGCTACACATGTATAACCCAATCATGGTCCTGGAGCATTGGCTTCAGGCAATATTCAAAGGAACAGATGCAACGAGAAACTCACTGTGTACGGTTGACTTCAGCGTGAGCGATGGCGCTGATGAAAGGCACAATCTTGCCACAGTGAAGAAAGAGACGCACGAGGGGAATGGCGGCTTCTTGCTTCTCCCTACACACCTCCCCCAGAATATGAGCTGTGGATGCCGACACGGGCTGCACAGAGAGGACAGACTGTAAACATGTGGCACTCAAAGCAGGTAACAGTAAAAATGCTGAAGAATATAGAAAAAGAAAAAAAAAAAAAGACTCACACACACCTCCACATTCGCAGAGGATAGCAGTAGCTCGCGGAGGGGGGTGTAGGAGTCGGAGGGGAAGACGTGGTCCTCAGTGTAAACGATGTTCAGACGCAGAGAGCCGAGCTCGTCCACCGACTTCACTGACTTCCCTCCGTTCTCCCTGGGCTGGAGAAAGTACCTGAAGAAGACAGAATTGAACATATTGATGTCACTGATTGGATTTTGATGAAACGTAAAGGAATGATGCATTTTCAAAAGTACACTGATTGGCCTAAAGAAGAGCTAAACATTTGTTTGAAGCTGCACTTATCAATGTTTTTATAGCAACAATGGTAAAAAAGACTAAAAAACTGTGTTTCTTGTACTGATGAGCCCACAGAGAATTATTACCCAACTCTGAACTTCCTCTCAGCGCTATGAAGCTTTATAGTGTCTTTCAGCTCATTGTTTTGGTTTTCTCACCTCTCTCATCAACCTTGTTTCCAGATAGAGCAGCAGTTGTTTTAAGCTAAAACATCGTGAACATAGTGGAGCATTTAACAGCTTATTTCACTCAGGAGCTGGTGGAGACCAAAACAGAGCTAAAAGTAGAGTGTCTATACATTTGTCAGGTGAACAGAAAATACTATTATTGCTCCATGTCTGTTGGATGTGTAAATAGGCAACTCTTTGCGAACACATTTACCATATCAACTTTTTAAAGTGATATGGTAAACATATCACATACCAACATTCACCACGGCAAAGTGTTTTGTTTTTACAAAAGAAATATGTAATTCACTGCAAAATACAAAAACAGAATCTGGTTGGTCAGCAGTGTTGGAGGAGTGTTTGTGCTCAGCAAAATCTACCCTGGTTAAATAAAAATGTCTGTTTTTGATGTTTATACTGGTTGCTATGGCTCTGCTATTGCTATAGTGACACATATGTCCAAATGTCAGTGGAAAACGATAATGAAACCAAACCAGCGCAGCATTAGCAGGGGTTCAGTACAGTATGTATTCAGTGGAAAAACCACAAACAGACCCAAAATGACTGAGAACTAAACAACAGGAGATGATGTGATGAGTCGGAGATGATTCTCACCATGCGTCATGGACCCCAGCTTGACCCAGGACCCTGAGAGGAACACGCACGCCTCCCAAGAACTCGTCCCCGAACTTCAGGTTGCTGGCATTCCACAGATCCACCCTGAACACAAACCAGAGGGCACAGTTCAAACGTGAGAGATGCTACAAACACAAAGTTCTTCCTGACACACTCTTCCAAAGTCCGTCAGACAGCTACTGGCTCACCTCAGTGCCAGTTTGTCAACGTCTTCTTCTTCAACATCAAACTGCCGCCTTGTGTAGCTCAATGGCCGCGTCACCTACAAAAGAGAGACCAATAAAACATTTAGCATAAACCAGTTTCTCTGATGTACGGAAGTCAGTATTTTCTCCTGATGAAAATCATCCATATCCCGAAAAACTGGGCTGAAGGAAGCAGAGACATAACATTGAGAAACCACATTATACTTAAAAAGACATGAGACACCTTTTTGCTATGGAGAAACTGAATGTTTTTTTTACATTGTGCCTTTTTATCTTGGTTGATATTATTAGTTGTTTTGTTGTAAATTGGGCCAAAATGTTTAAATTTCTGTGTATACATATGCTACGTGGTATCTAGTTATACACTTTATTTAATTCTCAAAATAGCAGTCAAGAAGGCATCATACTCCATGTTTGTTTCAAATCAAATCAAATTCTAAGCTCACTATCTGGAAGATTTGGATCCAGATGGGATCTATCAAAGATCAGAAAATGGTCGGGTCCATGACAGTTTCAAAATAATAAAAATCTAAACAATAAAAAAAGAACAGCCACGTGACAGAAACATGATAGATAACCGATATGTGCGTATGGAAGTGAATCTGTGTGTGTGTGTGTGTGAGAAATACACACAGTGGGGCAGGCTGAAAGCACCACAGGCTATGCAGAGTCCTCTTAATGTGGCAGGGAGGAATAAATGAGACGGTCTTGTCCATAGACTGTATATGGTCTTGTCAGATAGAAATCAATGGGTGAGATTGTTTGGTGGTTGTCTGAATCAATCATACTCTTGTCCTGTTGTCTTCTGGTGCGGCAGCAGGGAGGCCAGAGGGAGGAGCGACGCACAAAAATGTGCTGCTGTGCGAGCGAGGGTTAACGAGGGCAGTGTGAAAGGGAGTCTGTGAGTATGTGTGTGTGTGTATAAAACATATCTATAAATATCAATGAATGAATATGAATAATATAGATTATGGTAGAAAATGCAGGAAACAATTTAAGTCGCCTCTGCTAAATTTTGTGAACTTTTGTCACATGAATCTCAACAGATATGGAAGAAATGATACGGTACAAATACCTCAGCAGCCCTTTATGATTTCAGTAATATCAAGTAGGAGGAGTGGATGTGGTTAAATGGGATCAGGGTCAGACAGATATCAGTTTGTAGGTGCAGTTTGTACACACCCACATTATCCTGAGAAGGAGTCAATTTTAGGCAAAATAACCGAAAACAACTCTGTGAATGGACCATTTAAGACACTTAACATAAAGTAAATATGACCATTTTATAATGTTCATGATTTGGGTTGATACCTTTAGGTCAAGAAGGAAGTGCTTCCGACTTTTTGGCAACTGTTTGAGGAAGTACCTTTTCTGGTTCAACATGACTAAGCCAGGTCAATAAAGAGATGATTTCAACAGTTTGATGACCCAACTTGACCTGCTTGCACAGAGCTCTGACCCCACCCAACACCTTTGGGATGAATTTTCATTCAATATCAGTGCTCCAAATCTCTGCCAAGAAGAGTGGAGGTTGTTACAGCAGTATATTAATTCCCATGTTTTTTTTTAAGAGACATTCAACACACACATACACGTGTATTGTTCCGGTGTCCACATACTTTTGGCCATGTAGTGTATTTATGACCTATCTCTGGTTTTGATCGATTAATCATTAACAGGTGATATATCTTTTGCACAGTAGATATTTCGACATGTCAAAGCAGGAAAAGCACAAGTGCAGCTGATAACATTAATGATAGCTGAATCCCATTTAGTTTTTCCAAATTCATGACCCTGCTATAGTGCGCGATGATTCGCCTGTATGGCATTTGTAGGACACCCCAATGGAACAGAGTCATAGTTAATGTTATCAGTCCCACAAGTCAAGATGTCTGCTGTGATAAAGCTCTCTGTTAAACATGTAAAACCCAAGAAACCTTTACCTCAAAATAGAAAACCTCCTCAAACTGTGGATTGTTGTTTTTCCTCTTCACCTTTGTCTTCTTGGCTTCTGACCTGAGGGAAGCAGAAATGCAGAGGGAAGTCAAATCACATGTGATAGACAATGAAGTTGTTTATTGAATCATGTCACTTTGCTGTATGTGCTCTGTGTGTGTATGTGCTGACCTGGAAGGCCCTAGCAAGGAGACAGCAGCGTAGGGATCACATTGGCCGTTGACGATTGGAAGACCTTGGCACTCCAACACTCTGTAGAAACATAAAAACATACCAGGCATAAATTAATAAGCTCATACCGCTATACAGGCACACATCCATATACCCACACACACACACACACACACCTGTAACAAATTAACTTGATGCTAATTTAAATGAACCATTTATATCGCTGTACTCTGCCTCACCTTACCGTCTGAATGAGTTGAGTTGTGAAAAACAAGTTCAAATCTGAGTAGAGACAAAAGCTATTTATCTTCACATGCTAAGCTAGAAGGAGCTAGCACACTTTTTTTTTTTGAGCAAAGAGGAAAATGGTGGCAAGATGCAGAGGAAGAATAAAAATATCTCCAAACGCTAAATGCTACTCTCAGGGGACTCTTAAAGCTCTATTAAGCTCTATTTACCACTTAATCAAATGACTAATGTGAAAGTGTCACTAGTACTGCCAAGACCACTGAAAGCTGACACCCAACCCCACAGCTCGGCAAAGCTTTTAACTTCCTCTCATCAACCCTCCTACATGAAACCAAAGGAAACTGTTTCCAGATAACGAGCTGAGTGTAAACTAGCGCTACCTGACCGGTAAAAGACAGCAGAGAAGACATTTGAACATTTAGCAGCTAAAAGACGCAGTTATTGTTCTCAGCAGTTGTGCGAGACCATAGAACTGAAAGGAATATTAGACGCACATTCATCAGGTGGCCAGAAACACTTCTCCAGTGAGACGCTAATGTTGCTCTGTGTCTGCTGTATGTGTGAGGAGGGAATTCTCCATACAAGTCAGCACCTGATGAGCTGATGATAGATGAGGGCTGTGATTCTGTGAGTTTGTTTAAGAGTCTGTCTGCACCCTAGTGATAAAAATGTCAGTTTTAACTTTGTTACTTTAACTTAAAGGACAGGTTCTCATTTTTTCAGGTCTGTCTTAAAACAATTGTCATGTGCCCATTTATACACGGAAACAGGTTTTGCTTGCTGTAATCATTCCTCTTGTTCATAGTGGCCTTTAAGAGATTCCTTCCTAATGTGCTTCCAACGGAAGTGATGGGGGACAAAATCCACAATCCTCGCTCTGTGTGAAAATGCTTTACAAAGTTTATCTGAAGATAATATGAGGCTTCAGCAGTCTGAGTTAGACAAGTCAAATGGATATCTTCCAAAGTTACAGTGTTTTTGGCACCAAATTCCCTCTTCCCCTGGACAGCTTTTCTGTAATAAGCTGCGGTGGAGGAACAGTAACACAACGAGGGAATTTTGTCAGCTGAAGTTTGGATTTGGGTTTTGGGGTTTTTGTTTTTTTTTTTTTGCACAGAACAATGACTTTAGATGTTGTCCACCATCACTTGCATTGAAATTTCTTTAAGGATGTTCATTTGGAGACCTGACAGACTTGGAAAATTGTGAACCTATCGTTTAAGTTAAGTTTAGGTAGCAAAGAATAAAAAATGTCCTCCCATAAGAGGTGTGGGAGGACACTGTAGCCAGGTATGATGCTCACTTTTTGACACTGATGGTTAATCAAAATAAATCTCGTCACACCTTTGTCAGTCGTCCAGGATGTACACATGGAGCTATACTCTCTTACCACACACAGTTTAGCTCATAGTATGGTTTAGTGTAATCATGTTTACTGTCAGTAATTGAGATACCTCATGGATGCCCTGGTAGCCTACTGGATAAGAGGTATAACTACAACAACGCAGTTGAATTCTGGCCATGGACCTTTGTTGCATGTCAAATACAGGCAAAAAATGCCAAAAATAACCTAAAAAATTGGCAGATGTTTGATATAATTAAAAATGTTACTTTAAAAATGTTTTGCAGTTGTCACAAGTGTCGCTTTGAGCCTTTGTGTGGATAATAAACTTATTGTTGCAATTCAAGTTCAACTTAGCATTAACAGGTATAAACACATCTTATACAAGTTAAAGATCAACAACAATTTGCATCCACAAAAATAAATCCCATCTGTGCTATTTTGACAGAATGAACTGCCTGCTTTCAGGACATGGAGAGAAAGAAAATTCTCCAGCCTCAGCTTTCTACAGCCATTTTCTGAGATTTCTTACATAACATAGACT
The DNA here is from genome assembly GCF_963924715.1 of Thunnus thynnus. Taxonomy (NCBI): domain Eukaryota; kingdom Metazoa; phylum Chordata; class Actinopteri; order Scombriformes; family Scombridae; genus Thunnus; species Thunnus thynnus. The sequence continues at coordinate 15,381,383 of NC_089517.1, forward strand.
GAATTTTCTTTATGGATATCAGTGTGAGGTTTGCTAATTTTTCATCAACCATTGGCCAATGATCGTCCATCTGAAGAAAGCATCTTACAGCAATCCAGTCAACCACCCCCTGCTCACAGACATGAAACATCTGGTCCATTCATAGCTCACTCCTACGCTGAAACTCTTTGCTAGTAAAATTTTTGCCAAGTTAAGATCTCTCTGAGGGTTTTCTCAATGTGTGAAAATGGCCCTGTCTGGTGTCAGTGTTAGGTGTGTATGTATGTAAGAAGGGAACAAACAGGGAGCGTGACAGATGAGAAGAGATGGAGGAAAGTAATCCCCTTTGAGCTGTTGGCAAAGAGTTGTGCCAGTTTCAAATCCTTTGTGATCCAGCAACTATAGACATGACACAAAGAACCCTTGAGAAAAACAAGAGAAAGAAAAAAATAAAAAAGTGAACGATATTGTAAGGAGAATGGACTTTATGTCCTTTCCTATAGGGGAGACAAAGGACTTCATTTTCAGTTCCCATGTAGTTCCAGAGTAGGACTTAACTACTCGGATGTTTCTGCTCACCAAAGGAAGAAAACAGACAAAGAAACAAACTAGAGCTGAAATGATTAGATGAATATTTTATTAGTTGACTGATAATAAGCTAATAATTTTGATAATCGCTTAATCATTTCAGCCATTTTTCAAGCGATATTCACTGTTTTCAGCATCTCCACGTGGGGATTTGCTGCTTTTCTTTATTATATGTGATAGTAAACTGATTTTGAGCTGTTGACAAAACAAACAAAACAAAAGACATTTCAATATGTTGACTTGGGCAATGGGAGGATACGATGGCCATTTTTCACTTTTTGTCTGACATTTTACAGAAAAAGATCAAGAGAAAGAAAAAGAATCGATTCATTGATAAAATAACGAAATCAATGAAAATAATTGCTTGTTGCAGCCCCGAAATAAACTAAAAAAATGTTGTTGTTTTTTGTTTCTGCATCACACAAATACTCTAAACATATGTAAATATTTATACACAGCACTACAGAAAAGAACATTTGTAGTGAAAGATACACTTCGTATAATTTGTTTGTGCATTTTCTCTCACAAGATTATGGAAACTTTCATGTAGATTCCTCACATTATTATAATGTATAAATTAAGTTCAACAATAATGTTGTTTATAAAGTTGCAACAATTAGTTGGTTGCCAACTTGAGAAACAGTGATGATGACATTTTTCTGACATTTTATAGACGACTAATTGATTAATTGAGAAAATAACACATATTAATCAATAATGAAAAAAAGAATCTTTAGTTGCAGCCCTAGTTGTCAGATATTAGGTCACTAGTGCTTCTCCAGACACTGGAGAATGCTGCTTGTGAGCCCTTGAAAACAAATTTATGGCCCATTACAAAAAAAGCCTAAAAACTGGATTATCATTCCAAAACCAATCAAACAAGTTCACAGATGATTTGTTTTTGGGGGTTTTTTTACCATGAAGACAACATAATCAACTTTCACACACAGTCAGTGTTCGGTTTGAGCTATTTGAACGAGGCTTCAGGTCCAATCTGACATTTTAAAAAACAACCACATTCATAATGATCTCTGGCAAGTCATTAAGTTTCAACATCCATCAGATAGCTTTTTTAAATATGAAAGTATTCCTCTCTAAATAAAGTCTATCTATCTATCTATCTATCTATCTATCTATCTATCTATCTATCTATCTACAGTGTGTATCCTCCTGTGTGATTGCGATCTGTCTACAGCTGTCCTGCTTCCAGATGACATCATGCTGTAAGGGGATTAACACCCAAACAGGACGAGACACCCAGTTGGACGAGTCACTTCCTGTGTGTCACGGTGATGCACCACTACTCACACTGCGTGATGAATTACACAGCAAATCGCTTTGCTGCTCACAGCTGAACTGACACACACACACACACACACAGGTTTCTAATAAGGAGTACGGAGTGGGCCGGGTTAAGCATCACTAATGCCAGTACGCTTCCTGTCGAATAAGCTTGTTTATATAACCCCTGCTTGGCCTACTATCCAGCCCCGCCCCCCTCTCCCTCTCTGTCATCACTACTGTGAGCTCTGACATGCCAGACGGTGGTGGTGAAGCAGACTTATTTGTTTTAGCTGACGTTACTCATATTAGGTTAATGTGCTTCTTTTCTGCGCCCACGTATCCTGTAAAAAAATAATTTCACTCCGCTAAGAGCGAAAGGGCTTACATCATATTCCCAAAAAGAAACAAAAGGCGGATGTGATGATTATGAGTCTGTGTCATTGACGGGAATATACCACTCCATGGATGTCATTCATGGCATTGTGCAACCAACTACATTTCTGTTTGTCAGCCTTTTTTCAGCGGTGGTGGAAGAAGCATTCACACATTTTTACTTGAGTAAAAGCTGTAAAAATACTCAACATCTAGTTAAAGACTTGCATTTAAAATACATAGCGCTGCAACTGACAATTATTTTCATCATCCATGAATCTGCTGAATTTCTTCTAAATGATTGACTGTTTCCTCGATAAAATGTCAGAAAACGTTAAAAAAAAAAACAACTGTTGCAATGTATTCATATGTCTTGTTTTGTCTGATCAACTCTCTAACCAAAGACATGTGTATGTACGACACAGAAAAGCTTCAGATCCACACATGTGAGAAGCTGCAACCAGCAAATATTTGGTGTTTTTGCTTAAGAAATGAATAAAACCATTATTCAATTATCAAAAACACTTGCTGATTAATTTTCTGTTGATAGACTAAAGTGTCAAATAAATGCAGTGCAGTAAAAAGTACAACATTTCCTTCTAAAACGTAGTGAAGTAGAAGTATCAAACATCAAATGGAAGCACTAAAGTAAGTACCTCAATATTGTATTGAAGTACTATACTTGAGTAAATACCTAGTAGTAAGTACTTTGTTACGTTCCGCCACTGGCTTTCTCTAATATCTTTGGTTTTTCTAAATAATTTATGTAAATCCTGTCACACTCTCTCTGAGAAAAAGGTGACTTCCAAAAGGATGTAAAGGATTTCCAGGTTTTCACACTGCACAGACATGTTGGAGCACAAATCTACTCCGAGGTTGTATGTGATGTGTCAAATATGAGACGTTATCAGATATAAGTGTGGTGTTTGATCTGTGGATCTGAATGGAAGAAGCTCTCTCTTCCTCTCTTACACGTGTCTTTCTAGAGAAATCTGACTAGCTGACCTCCTGCTCTCAGCTCTAAGCTCCTTACCCACAATGTGCTCTGGGAACGGAGCCATGCTGGCTCATCATCAGACTTCACTGCTGCATGTTACAGAAGAAGAGCTGAAAAGCAAGCAAGCGAGCAAGCACACGCGCGCACATACAGAATAATAAACCCATGAGGACGTTATTGATCCTCGGCAAACACTCACACATCACACATGAAACAACGCTGTTACACACTAATTCACACCTTCACAAAGCTCTAAACAAAGAGCTCTAACATTCAACCATCTCGCTGCCAGTCAAAAGCTGTTGCTGGGCAACAAGCCATGCACCTTGGAAGTGGAGTAAAGCGTGTTGCACTGCAGTCACTTATACTTGTGAAACCGGGGTTTGCAAGTAAGCATAGTGCGCTACAACAGCAATCAAATCAGAAACAGGTGGGCATCCTTGACATGGCTTGATGGAAACTTTTCAAATCCAGGTAACAATATGAGTTGCCAGGCTAACCTCAGTGTTGATAAAAATCTGTTTTAACACTTTTTAAACAAAAGTCTATGTGTCGGCCTGCAGCCCTGTGAGGCTGTACCAGTGGTGATTTGAGCTAAATGCTAACGCCAGCATTACGTGCTCACAACGATAAAACTAACATGCTGATGTACTGTTTAGCATGTTAGAGTGCTAACATTTGCTACTCAGCACTAAACAGAAAGATCCACACGGCACATCCAGGCTGACAGGATGTGACGGACAGTCTTGACGTGGATTTTATTCTTTTGTAAAGCTGTTAAATCGTTATTTAAATGTCTATTTTCTCTAGACGACTCTCTAGTAAATCTACTTTCATGACCACATGATGTGATACTGAGATTCTTCTTCTTCTCTTTACATGAACTCTACCTTATTGTGCCACCATAATTGATAAGTGGTGTAAAATTGCAAGAATCAAATTAAATCATAAGGCATAAGTGTATGTATGTGCGTGTGTGCGTGTGTGCGTGTGTGTGTGTGTGTGTGTGGAGCCTCACCGTGTGGCTAGTTTGTGGTTGACGGCTCCGCTGTCTGTGATGACTTCACTCAGACGCAGCTCCAGGTGCACTTTTCCCTGTGGAACACACACACACACACACACACAAAAATACACACTATTAAACACTTTTTATGCACCAACTCATTCCCAACGTTACACAGAACACTGCCACACGGCCCAGCGCCCAGTGACAGCCAGGATGATCCTGGGCAGTGAAAACCATCTATCTACAATTTTTGAAACAAAGTTGGCTTTTACAGACAAACTTTTTGACGAATATGACAACATCGTGTAATCTAATCTAATCCGCGGCTCGGAATTTACCTCGTTTGTACGTCACTTTGGGCAAAAACATTTTCCAAATTAATAAAAGTTAATTGAATCTAAAATGTCAGCTTTGCAAACTTGATTCATGCTTGGCAAATATACTTTTCTCTAAATGCATAATCCAGTTGGATATGAAAGGAATTTATGAGCTTAAGTGGAAGGAAAATGTCATCAATTTATAAAGGGACATGTAATCCGTCACTTAGAAATACTGTACATGAGTTTTAGCGTACAGCATTGAGTTCAACTGTTTCACTCCAAGACCTAACTGGCATCTTATGAACGCACACAGGACTGCCAACAATTTAGATTTCTGACAACCAACCTATAGTATAGTACAAGATACAGTTTTAAGAAAAGGCCAAAATCCATGTGCTGTACCTTCAAGCTAAAAACACACCAGAATTCATCCTTGCACTAAACAAAAACACACAAACATGAAAGAAATGGCATTCCTCCACCAGCAGAGACACTGTATGAAAATCGCTGTAAGCCTGAACGTCATGCCGAAGTTATTTTCCCTCTGAAGTGATTGGATTAATGACATAATGGCAGTGTAGTGGTGCAGCTGTCTAGAAAAGCTCCATTAATTAACAGCATCAGTATGCAAACTCACAGGCGTTGCTCTCTCTAGCCAATTCACGCAAAGGGAACAAACACACGCACATACACATGTGCACACAGGCCAAACAATGTGTCCTCTATTGAAAAGAGAAGAGAGACACTCTATCTTCCTACTTCATTTGATCCATCTCCCTCACTTTCTCTCTTTTCTCTCATTGTCTCACACATCCTTCCTCTCCCCGGCTCCTCGGATGAATGTGTCTCTGTTTCAGATCCCTGCTCCAGGGCTACACACACCCATCTGTCTGCAGATGTTACTGTTCACTGTTCACTGTCTCTGTCTGTGTGTGTGTGTGTGTGTGTACGTGTCTGTGTAGTACTATGTGCCCGGGTGTGTGTGTGTGTGTGTGTGTGTCTAAACTGTGCATGCATGCATGTGGGTGATTGAGGCTGTTGAATAGTGAATAGTAGAAAATGTTGTGTTGAGTAGTAAATAAGCATGTAGGACAAGTGTGAAAAATGCAACAGCTCCATTGTCGATCACAGATCAAATACTGGGAGCAAAAGCCTTCACAACTACAGGAAACAGAAATAATAAGTTTTCTCTGTGAATAATAATTCAGATGTCTAGCTGTAGTGTGACAAATAGAGCAGCTGTCAGTCAATCAGAAAGTTTATTTTTCAACTGTAAAATATCCTGCTTAATGCATATCTTTGCATTGCATTCTTTAATAACCACATTTTTTAGGTATTCTTATCAAAAAATGTTTGTTTTTGTTATATATTTCTATTAAAAAACAAATATCGGCTGATGTGTCTTTATCAAACTTTTAAATATGGATATCAAATCAGCTTAACACCTCTATTATCCATCAGGTTCTCCACTAATTTGATATCTGCTTTTATCCCCATAATACAACACCTGCAAAGAACTATAAACAACCAGCCTGTTAATATACTCAACAGCAAATCACATCCACAACCTGCGACCCGCGCACATACTTTATCTGCTGTCTCAGCAAACTGTTGTTCATTCATCAAATGCGCTAAATATGGAAAACGCAGCAGTTTTTGGCAAAAGCCGCGTGTTTGCTCTCGGACCGGATGATCACATACCGAGCTGTCGAACAGGTGGATAAATTTTGATCTACGGGATACGTGGAGAGCCGGGTGACTTTGACCCTGCAGGCTCAGATGTTTTAGGTGCACACATGCTGTGTTTGTTTGGGTTCTGCCCTGCTTCAAACACCAACATGCAAACACACACGCTGCAGTGACTGATGCTGGGTATGCCTCGGAAAAAAGAGTTAATATTCATTCCAAAACACAACTCTTTTTGACACTGTTTGTAAATGTAAATGCTAGAACATAATGTAATAGTGGAACAAGTACAGAGAGTCAGCAATATCTATCTTTAGCTTGCTTACATTATCTAACATTAGTCACCACAGGTTGCTGTCATACCAGACAAAATAAGGCTGAAGCAGCAAAACGTCTTATTGTATTGAATTTAGTAAAAGTGTGTGACTTCAATTATTCATTTCTAAGAAGAACAGTGTGTTGTTTATTCTTTCAAAAGTCACAGTCTTGTTTTAACTGTTGCCTAAAAACAAGCAGCTGTACAAAAGTTTAGTGTAAATAAAAATAAGAGTCTAAACTGGCACAGTTATGATTTAAATCAGTAATTTTTAAAGCATATTTGCCAATTTTTTTCTGAATTTAGCCTTGAATTGGCTTTGCTCATGTGATGATTTAATGCTTTCCTTTGCGTTACATTATTGTAAACTGAATAATTTTGGGGTTTTGGATTGTTGTTTGGACAAAATAAGATGACTGATGATTTGACAACATAACCTTTGACTCTTGGAACTTACTACGGTCATGTTTCTCAATTTTCTGACATTTTATAGACAAAACGATTAATCGATAAGTTGAGAAAATAATCATCAGATTAATCGACAGTTAAAATAATCATTAGTTGTAGCCCTAAAAGATAAGTAAAGAAGATTACTAATATAAGCAAGCATTCAACGCCAGCTTTAAGTATCAACTGGACACATTTTGTTTTATACCAAAAAGAGACACAATGAGAAAAAAATGCAGAAAAGATCAGGGGAGAGGGTTTTTTTTTTTTATTGTCTGCATGTGTGACTGATTGTGTTTTCGTTCTCTGTACTGACCTGCACCTCTGAGTCAGCGCTGACAGGTTGTAGCTGGAACCAGGTGTCTTTCCCATGATATTTCTGCAGGTCCTCTTTCTTCACTGCAACCTTGCCTACGCACACAATCACGCAAAAAAAAAAAAAAAAAAAGACAAATGAGCTCCAAAACATAACTCACTTTACCCTTCCTAATAAAACCTACATGTTCAGATGCGAGCTACAACACACGTTCGACAAACACACACACACACACACACACACCCTCGCATGTCTGCTCACGTACTGTAAATCCACACGCCAATCTCTTTAATGCATGTAGGCACCTGGTGCAGAAGCTGTTGGAGATACACTCGCAAATTGCACTGAAAGTTACCGAGAGACGACCTCGTAATTTCTATCCCGAAACTAACAAGTTACTTCTGTTTACGACACCCACACGCACACACAAACACTAGCTGAGATGGTGTTGAAGATAAAATCACACCCAAAGAGAGATTTTTCAGTTTGTGGTCAGTGGGCAACCACACACAAACACAGACCCACCGGAACACACGCTGGCACACCCAGTAACACAGATAAAAAACATCCGCCCACAGTCAGACACAGACACATACAGTTTGAATTCTAAAAGTGTATGCCCTTAAAAGGAAAGTTCAACATTTTGGGAAATGTGCGACGAGATGAGAAGAGAAATGCACTCTCATATCTGTTTGTTAAATATAAAGCTTTACAAAGACAAGAGTGACAAAAAAAACATTTTGTGTTTTGAAAAGGCAGTCTAGGTATTACACATTAAACAAATTACATAATTACAGAGTTATAATAATTTCTATTTATTGCTTTCAAGCTACCTGGCATGTTGCTTTAGTTCCAGTAAAATCATAGTAAAGCCTGTAACTTGAGGGGTTATTTCTCCTTCTTCCCCGTTAATCAAGCAACTCTTGATTCAGTTTGCAAGTTTACAATAAACAGAGCGGCTGTTTACTCACCGATACTAGAGTCCCTCCTGAAGACGTCCCTGTCAAAGATGTAGAAGGAGAGGTGCCTGAAGCTACGTGGGATCTCGCAGTAGAAGTCCTCCCCGTAGAACGGACTGGAGGAGAGAGGAGACACAAGGCACACTGTGATAAGAGGGAAAGCGTGTGTGTTCACCGCAAACACACCGGTTGGTTTTATATATATAAATTTGTCAAAATGTAAGAGGGAGGAATGCGATGAGGAGAAATGAGGGAGCAAATTCTAGAAAAGAAATCCTCCTTAGAAATGATGTGGCTGATTGTGTCAAAAAAAATGAAAGTGTGTTGTTGTGGAAAGTGTTAGCGACATGCCAATCAATAACTTAAGGAGCACCATTCTGAAAGAAAAAAGACCATCAAAACCACATATTATACCAACCTCTTATGCCTTAAAATGCTAAGATTTTACTTTTATGTAAGAAACAGGTCAAATATGTGATTTTTTTTATTTCATACAACACAATCTGCAGGGTCAACTGTCTATAGTTTGTCTATAAATACATCTTTGTATAGTACGGAGACAACCTTTCCACCCAACAAGCTAAAGTAGCTAAAGCATCTGTGACTCGGCCCTCTTGGTCTTGCTCTCAAAAAAATATCCATTAATTGATTGATTAGTTAATCTGTAAACTATTCCTGCTTATGCTTGTGGCTTGGTCGGTAAAATTAACAGTCAAGCTGTGTGCTTACTTCATAATGAAAACATAAGAAGACAAAATTCCCCTTCAGATTCCCATTTTTGAAGCAAAAAAAAAAAAAGATGATTGATTTAGCTGATTCATCACTGGGGCAGAAATAAAGACCACAAGTATTTACAAGCTGCCATGAATCATGGGAACTCTACTGCTTGTTTGCCTACAACAAAAGGCCTGTTTGTGACCATCGGTTGGAAGGTACATCAACTGCCACACTCTGCTTTACCTAAACGACGACCATAGAAATCTTGGCAATGAGAATCTCGTGAGCTGAGCCCCCAGGGCCGCTGCTAACAATTACTGTCTTCTTCTGTTACTCAGTAGACAGACAGAAGGACGGATGGACAGAGAGGCAGGCAGAGGCATGACTGCACTTAAACAATCCCACAAATACAGGATCCTTAAATAAATGTAATTCCATTTTGTCAATTGCAACCTTGTATGCAGAAATGTTCTCACTACTCGTTGGCTCATCAGCCCAGATAACAAAAATGTAAAAGCACAATCTAGTAAACAGTACAAGTAACACAATGATAAAATATACAGGATCTGCTGAACAGCTGACGGAAAAGTAAACAAACTTTATTTTTGCCATGCTAGCGGCATTGCTGAAATTTTGGACAGATGTTCATCGTCCTGAGTAGATGAATTTTAATAACTTTGTGGATCCCCTGACTTTTCCTCTAACGCCACCACGAGGTTCACATTGGTGATTTTGAGCGAAATATCTTGACAACAATTGGATGGATCACCATAGGTTCAAATTAGAGCCGCAACGATTTGCATTGATGGAAAATTAGTCACCAACTATTTTGATAATTGATACAAAAAGTCCAAATTCTCTGATTCCAGCTTCTCACATGTGAATATTTTCTGGTTTATCTAGTTTTCTAAGATCATAAACTAAATATATTTCTGTTATGGACTGTTCATTGGGACAAAATCCAGATTTTTCCTGTAGTTTCATCATCAGGTCAAGGTTAGACTTTGTCCAATACTTTGCTTCGTGACCAAATACCTGCAAAATTAATGACATTCCTCTCAGCCCTGTGTTAAAAACCACAACCCTTCCAACTCAGTGGGCAAAAGTTGAACCAGACTCAACACAACGTCATCTGGCAAGGCCCTGCGGTGGCCAGTCAGATATGTGCATGCTCACAGAATGCTGTATTTCAACTGTTTGTCGAGGCAAATAGATAATAAGAATATTACCACAGATTATATCAGTACTGTGAACCACTCTGCAGTGTTTTGGCTGCTTCTATGCCTTCAAATTGGAGGTTGGATCGATTACTCATACTGGACTTCCTGGATCATCTTTCATATCTCACCAGAACCTGAATTAACACGCCCCCTCAAACAGAGTTTTTATTTTCATACCACGTCTGAGTTTGAGTTTCAACCTATGAGAAAGTGGTTATGATTTGACTCTCATGACCTTTATGTGATTGAAAAGACAGGAAACTGAAAGAGACAGATGTAGAAAAAGACTGGAAGGCGCATAAACATGAAAGTACCAGAGTGACTTCTCGACGATCTTGGTCCTGAAGACCTCTTCTTGGTCCAGGTTGACAGTGCAGTAGCAGTCCCTCATCCTGTTTGGCCCCGGGTACGGAGGGATGTTTTTTGCTTCTCCTGCACAAAGAAAAGCGAGGAAAGAGAGAGGAGAGAAAGCAGGAAGGAGAGAGTGAGCGGTTATTATTCAGGAACACCGGTGTAAGCAATAACAATGTGTTTTATTCAGGCACACTGCTACAAGTAATTACTTATTTAAGTACACTGTGAACATGCATTATGTAAGTTTGTACACCCGTTTTAGCTTTGAATGTATCGGGAGCTTCTCGGCTGAGCTGGCAGAGTTTATCACTCTTAAACTCACACTTTCATTGTCATCACATTACCAAATCCGACAGCACGTATAACGAGCTTAGCGCTGCCAGGGTGGCTACTTTTATACTGCACAAATAAACATCAAGCGTCGTGTTCACTGAAACACACACATACACATATACATAGATAACGATTAACCATTCAAAATATTCATTCTGTGAATGAAAGAATCTGCGTGGGACATTTCCTGAATCTTGCTGAAGCTCAATCTGTTCATCAAACATGTGTGACAGATAGCACTCCCTTTCAAAAGAATGTGGTCCAACCACCCACTGAGACACACACACACATACATACATACACACATACACACACAAACAAACAAACCACAAAGGTGGTGTCCCGGTCCCTCAGGAGCAATATATTCTCCTTTATGAAACCACAGATCCATGTAAGTCAGTACACTGTTCCTTATTCTATTTCCCTTTGCCTCAGGGACCCACAGGACTCTGCAGTCTATAGTTACACGTGTGTTAGCACAACATTGTCATTGTTTTTCCTCCAGTACCGCTCCATTATCTTCATGGGAATCTGATGCTGCCATTCAGCAGCAGATCTTAGCGCTGCTATTTCTGGCTTTAAATGAGTAACTTCTTCATGATGCGAGCATGCGTCTGCGGCTGGGTGCTGCTGCTCGCAAACTGAGACTCTGTCTTTAAATGTGATCCTCTGGAACAGCGGTTCCACATGTTTTTTGGCTCATGACCCCTTAAAATTAAGCAACGTTTAAAGTAAGACGTTAGAAGTGAGCAGTTCGATGAGAGAGTGATTTTCTGTTATCGTTTTTTTTCATTTGTAAGATTTTTGGAGGCACAAAGAGGAGAAATATTTTTCAACAAAAAAAGCAAAAATTAGAGAAATATCAGGTAAAAACAAACAGTAATGATATTTAATTTTTTTCCGCCTTTAATCATCTTGTGACCCTTTGCTTCTATCTTGGAAATGCAGTAAAAGACCTACAACTGATGTAGCTTTTTGGCTGTTGTTTTGGCTTAGGGCTCTGGTCATTTCACAACCACTTACAAAATATATGTTCAAAACAGTTGTTTTTTTTGTACAAAGAAAAAAATATCTGCTGCTACACTAACTCCGTTCACATGTAGTCAGTAGATCACAATGATATAATACACGCTGTAATGTTTCCGACCCTGGTAGCTGACCCGGGAGGGGGGGAGGGGGGGGAGTTGACATTTGACACTGGATAACTGGCTGTAAAACAGCAGAACAGACAGCTACCCTCAGATTAGTGAAGTCATTTATCCTATCAGCTTATCTGCACATGAATGCAGCAGTCCCATCAGACATTTCAATCAATTTGCACTCTCAGTTTCATTTCCACTTTTAGACTTTTAGAAAACAATTGAACACAAAAGACTTTGTTGCCTCAAATAAAATCTATGAATGAGAAACAAAACACTGCATCCATCCAGCAGTGACAGTGTCTGTGTTCTGGATTTCACATGAATTGTTTTCTCACTGAACCAGTTTAATACCTCTGAAGGAAGGAAGAGTCTACTTTTAAACAATGTAAACATATCATGCACCATCACTGCGATGAGAGTAATCACATTAGTAATGAAGCACAAACCACACTATTTGATCTATTTACACACTGTTGGGTTTGTAATGCGGTCGTGAGACCGAGCAGATAAGCAAAGTCCTACACTGGAATGTTACTTTTTTTAGATGATGTTGGTGATATTTTGTATTTTTATTACTATCAACAAATACCATGAAAAACTCCCAGAACTAAGGAGAAAATTGATCCTATAACAAGCACCGACTGTGGAGTCAAAGTCTATTATATCTTATTCATCTGTGCCATTGTCCAAAACCAATAAAAAACACATCAATGAGTCACAGTGTTGCACTGGATGACATGTTTTTTCATTATGATGAACGTGGGCACTGTAGTTTATTTTGAGTCATCCCACATAAACAGTCCTGCTGCCGTAAAAACTCAAAAGAGCGACAAATGCGTATTAATCCGCAGCTGAAAATAGTCCTCGATATAATTTATTCTTTACTTGCGAAAACTACAGTGCCCAGCTATTTTTGGAAATAACTTAGCCTTTAAAAAAATATAAAACTATACATTTGTGACCCTTTTTTAAAAGATTTGCGTCTTAAGAGGAGAACAAACAGGCTTGGAGTTGAAGTGGCAGACAGGTTGTGTAAGTCGGAAAGTATTGAGAGACAAACTAATGCGTTGTTGGTTTGGGTCTTTTTATGGATTTGTTGGCGATAAGAAACATTTCTCTGCTATTTTACATGATGTGCTGTTGTTGCTACTGTAGAGAGTCTCTGTAAAATACATATTTTCAGTCCACAGAGTCTCAAAGGTCCACTCACAATGTTTAAAAAAAGCAAAGCTGGCTGATGCATCTCTACATGGAGGACAAATATAAAACCGTGCTGAGACAAACAGAGGTGATTAAGTGCTCTCAGTGGGGTCTGTAATGCAACACAGTGTTATGACTGATACTCTAGAGGCTGATTCATACATCAATACACAATAACAACGTTCATTCACAAATGAAAAAGACACCTGAGCGGTAAAACATAGTTCACACTGTACTGTCTACATTGGTTTTTACAGAATGCAACTCTGTCTGTGTTTATGTGTGAGAGCTGAGCGATGACGCAAGTCTCTCTTATCTCCGTCTTTATCCCTTTACTTCCCTCCCATATTAGATCCCCCTCCTGTCTCCTGCGTCTCTCCCTCTTCTCTCTCATTTTATTCTCCCGCATTTATTTTATCTCCCGACTGTAATCCTCCTCATTCACCCTTCGCTCCTGAATTCCCTCCAATCTCTGTTTTCCTACTGCTCTCATTCATGACCTGTGAGGTCCCTTGATTGGATTGCAGCATTGAGGTTATCCTAGTAACCAACACACTGTGGGATTACCACAGCTTTCTCAGCTCTGTGCGTATGTGTGAGTGTGTGTGTGTGTGTGTGTGTGTTTAATGACTCAACTCGCAGCTTATAAACAAATCTCTGGGCCAAAAGGAGAGCTACTGGAGGGAGGAAAACATCTACAAAAAAGGATGTGAGAGTACAATTCATACAGTTTATGTGCATACTTTAAAGCATCTACACGCCATCTCACACACACACACATTTCAAAGATTGATCCAGTGGATCCACATGTTTAAACGCATTTACTTCAAATATTTTTTTTTTATTTCTTCCACTGCTGCTGACCTTTTTCCGAACCTTTTAAGATTGCTGAGTGCATTTTTCTACCTTTCAAGCAGCCAACTGTTTCAGTTCATGACAATACGGTATGAAAATCAGCTTGCAGAGACTTGAAACTTGCTTGAGATACTGTAGGTAATCCATCACAATGAACATCTAGTTGTCCTTACCTTTTTCTATTTTTTTAGTGATGCGTAGTAACAACAGGAGAAGTGCTTCTACATCTGAGAATTACAGACTGACTGATATATTTTACCTTACTGCAGATATATCGCTATCAGCATACAATTGGCAGATAAGTAACAAGAAATTGGATAAATGTCAGATACATCTACGGTCAAAAACAGGGTCACATTACATAGTTTGTTCACCAGCGAGGACTTTGAAGTATATTTTTCAACTAAAAAATGTCACACTCGGTACATTTCTTAGTTGCAATTCTTAAATAACCAAATTAAATGGACCCTTATAGAGCTGCAATGTTAAGTTGATTAATCAATTAGTTGATTGACAATTTTGGAAATAATTATTTAAGCTATTTTTTCTTTTAGCAAAAATGTACTGGTTCCCAAAATATTAATATTTCTTGTTTTGTCACCCATTGCTTTGCATTGTAGCCAGTTTAAAGCCCCGAGTTGCAGCTTGTGGTTTCTAGAGCGCCTGAATGCATCACTTAAACTCTTAAGAACAATTGTTGCTTCCACCTGCAAAACTGTGCAAAGATAACATAATTTAAACATAAATATTTACTGTGGTGAATTTCCTATCTGAAGCAAATCAGAATGCTTAAAAAATGGCCTCCAGTAACAAAAAAAAAGACTATCTGTAGCTGGATTGCTCTTTGGCTAGAAGATTCAAAACCACCACTGCAGTCTCTGCTAAACAGCATCAGCCCAGTCATTGCCACGGGTTACAGATACAGGGTGACAGCTCGCAGCTTCCTGTTTAGGGGAGAAGGAAGTGCTGGACTGTTGTCTTGTATTTCTGGATGAGTTGATAAGCAGCAGCCACTGGAGAGTACACTCACTACAACAGTGAGGGTGGAGTTATGAATATTTGTGTATGACACAGTCGGTTACAAAAGAGAGGATAAGCCTTTCCGTAACCTGCGATTCAACACGTTAGATTAAAGACTTTATTATAAAACCAGCGTTTGTAATCCTCTGTCTCAGCCTGCCTATCTTCCTCTATTACTTTCTTTTTTTTTTATCCCTGTCCATGTGTTGCTGTTTTCTCTTTTTCTCTTTGCCTCATTTCTCCTCTTCATCTATGCAGCTCTGAGGGTTTGTCTTGCGGAGTTGCTTTCGTTTTCCTTTTTCAAAATTAGCCATAACCTGATTTCATTTTTCTCTATTTCTGGTCCCTTTTTCATCTCTCTCTCTCTTTTACTTTCTCTGGGGGGGGCGTGTGTGTGTGTGTGTGTGTGTGTGTTTTCTCTCTTCCGGATTCAAAAATAAACAGAAAAAAAAAAAACCCCAACAACAACAGCAGCAGCTTTCTCTTTTCATCAAGCGCGAACTCATCACTGCAGCTGCCCTTGGGAGAATATTTTGCCCTAGTACATGAGCGAAAACACACAGTGCAGACACACTATTGGCACGTGTGGGTGAGTGCACGCAAAACACGGGGGTGGTGAACAGAATCGCACAGAGAAAATAACGATGACAGGAACACCCCAAAGAGGGCGTACAGGAGCGGATCGACACATCAAAAAAAAAAGAAAAAAAAAGCTGGACTCCCCCACCTCATTCCTGTAGAGGAAAGTGAAGAAAAAAGGAGGCGAAGATGGAAGGAAGAAATGAGGAAGCACAAGTGATTGAAGCAACACAGCGGACGCAGTGAATGTGCAGCTTTGTTCCTCTTCCTCTTCTGTCGACTCGTTTCACTCGGCCATACTCGCGCGTACAGTTACAAACGCGGCGAGAGGCACCGCTCCCGCTCGTTATTCTAATCTTCTCTGACATGAACACATTCGAGGATACACAAGCGTGAATGCCTTCAGTGGTTGTGTGTGTTCCGACTAGCAGGCCTGGGAAACACAGGCTTAAGGAAAGGAGGGGGGGTGGGTGGGGGGCGTCACTGAGAAAAATACAAGCAGTGTACTCAATCAAGGGTGAGAGAGGAGGAAGACTGCAGAGGGAGAGAGAGAGAGAGAGAGAGAGAGAGAGAAGTCAGCCAGATAGAAAACTGGAGAGCGGTTAGCTTTGGAGAAAGCTACAACAGGAAATGAGATGAGGAGAAAGGAATTTCAACTGGATCCAAGATGTAGTTTAAAAGCAGCGAACAACCCAGTTACCCCTGAGAGTGTGTGTGTGTGTGTGTGTGAGTGTGTGTGTGGGTGTGCAACACACAGAGAGAGAGAGACACCGTGAGAAAGGGAAGAAAGACTGAAACTTGTAAAAGTGCAATATATAATCCCTCTGTTGATACTCACTTCCTTTGATTTTCCTAAAACGAGTGTCAAAACAAGAACCGAAACTGAATCTTAAGTCGTTATTGGATTTCTGAAAATGACTAAACATAAAAACTTTAAACCGACACACACCCACCCACCCACACACGCACACACACACACACACAGCTTACAATTATTTTGATTATCAGTTCATCTCATGATTTCTATTAGCTGATTACTTATTTACTCTACAATATGTCAAACAATAACAAAAACAATCATTAACAGTTTCCAAACCACAAAGTCACGTCTTAAAGGGGCAATGCAACGATTTCATACTAAAATAAGAATGTCAAAATCTGTGCAGTGAAGGCCGACATATCCTGAGTTTTAGTCCCTTACCTGAAACCCTGGATCCTACACTTCCCTTAATGCAACTCAACACCATGTCACTGCCTGGTAAACACATGTCCTTCAAACTCAACCCAGGGGCAGCACGCAGCTGTGATTTTGGGGTAGTGGACTGAGTCAAAATTGCAGGTCACATGACTTCCAGTGGCCCAAAAAAGACTTTTCTTACACATAATTACAACAGAAATAGCTGTCACCTACTAGAAGGTTGTAAAGTGGTTGTTATAGCGTCAAAGATGAGGTGAATTACTGATTAGTTGAGCAACAGAAAATTATTTTAGTTTAAACTATTTTGATCATTGAATAATCAAAAAATACCAAACATCCAGCTTCCAGCTTCTCAAATGTAAAAATGTAATGCTTATCTCTGTCACACATGACGGTAACTTGAATATCTTTGGGTTTTTGACTGTTGGTCAGACAAAAAAAGACATTTGAAGAAGAAATGCTGGGGCTGTAGGAAATTATAACTACCACTTTTCAATATTTACAGACATTTTACTGAGAAATAAATTGATTTATTGAAAAAAAATCAACAGACTAATCAATAATAACAATAATCAGTAGTCACAGCCCTTTCGGCCATTCAAGAAAAACTGGGGCTTAGGTTAGCTCACAAGTCAGTTACAAAGACTTCACAGTGACGTTTCACAACTGCAGCCTAATCCACTTCTCAACTGTCCAAACTAATATGTTTAAAGACACTTCTCCCTTCAACGCTTAAGAACGTCATGGTGGCAGCAGAGGACAAACGTTTTAGCCTACATTAGCTAAAAGTTTGATTCTCAGGAGATGGATTTTGGCTGGAGTATCACTTTAAGTAGCTTAAAGGTTAGATTAAAAAAACCCACCCGGTTTGACAACATTACCACACACATACTCTGTATCTGCTTGTTCTAATGCTTTATCTAAGTCTCTACTGTGTAACAGTTTCAAGCCCAAGACACTTATATTATTTATATCTACATCATAATATCAAGTGGTACGAATACTTTGGGATCTTGAGTTGTGTCTGTTTGAACCATGCTGGTCTGTACAATATGTATTCATAATAATGAACACACCCAGTGGGTCATGTGGACGTGAAGATGTTTATTGTAAATATAACCAGCATATGTTTGGTATTACTACTTGATATATAACTTAACATTTAATTTATTTGAAAAAAGCACCTTTATATCCATTGATGGACAAATCAAGTACTCGCTTCAACAGTATTTAAAACACTGAACAAAATAAAGGACACTCCTCAGATGAAGATAAACACATGAAAAAAATAAGTCTGTGTCAGTACATATCGTATGATCTCTCTGATTTAGCAGCTGCTTCAGTTTATTGGCCTTTTTCATAGCAGCAGCAGAAGCTACCTACTGTCCATTCCTAACTAACATTTTTGAATACAATGCTGCTCGCCACAAATTAAGACTTTCCACGCAACCACAACAGTTGCTGAAGCAGCACGAGGAGGGAAAAAAGTGTGGAGAGAAAAAAAAAGAGGGGGTTTACAGTTAAAGACCGGCTGTGGCACACCACAGTCCCTCTGATAAACCAGCGTTCAGTTACTGATCAAACTCACTCTCCGTCTTGCGCTGCCGAAGGCTAATGTTCACACAGATCCGTTAGTCTCAATGGAAAACTTGAGTAAAACAAAAATACACGACCACAAACACACACACACACACACACACACATGGGCATGTGCTGAGATCTTGTGGAAGTTTGCACAAGTTCACACTGCGTCCGGAGGATCGGCTTTAAAGTGTGTCAGAGACCTGGTGTGTTCATTCAGGATATGAGTGTAATGTTTCAAACCAGAGTGGTCATGGTGTGGAGTGTGTTTCACAGCATTATATGGCCTGTGCGTCTTGGTCAGGATAGAGTTTAACCTCAACACTCCCTCCAGCTTCCTCATCCATTTACATAACTCCCAGAAAACTCTGCTTTTAACTAATTAAGATGTAAAAAAAAAAAACATCAACAGCTCACACACAGGCTCGACCCATACACATTGGCGAGCAGATATGCTATCTTTTGCAAGCACAGGAAAGAGAGAGTGAGCTGAGTGTAAGTCACTGTGTGGCAAGCTGACATTGCTGGTGTTGCCAGAGCAGAGTAGCACTGTTGCAAAACCTGATTTAATCAGTGTGTGTGGAGACATTTGCTGTAGAACTTTTCAACCCCTTTCTGTTGAGATAATTTCTGATTTTCTCTCTCTGTAACGTACACTGCACATAGCAAGGTAAATGTTTTTGTTGTTATGTCATTGTCAGCAGGTAGAGGTCATCCCAGGGAGGGATTGAGTCGACTTCTCCCTCGGGGCATCTGAAGGACATCCTGAAGGAGCAGCACACTGGTTGAGCCCTTTATTTACCCCTTCTGACCCAGCATGCTGGGCCAACGGCGATACTTCCCCGCTATTCCAAGTACTGTGTTTTTTCATGGAGGGTATATGACTGAGTGCAGAGAGAGCCGCTGTACCCGACCCGGATTATTCCACCAGCCTAAAGCTGCCTGGACCGTAACACAGTCTGCGTCTAAACAGTCAACACACATGTTTACAGCAAACGACTTCCCAGAGAGCTGGCCTTCTAGGACAAAATGGAGAACTTGGCTTATATGAACACCATTATGCATACACTTATGAACATGAACGCAATGAAATCATAGCTCTATATGAAGCAAACCAACTGGGATCTGAACCCTTCACCTAAATAAGAGTGGGAGTCCTCCACGCAGACGGAGAGTTTCTAAAACATTCCTTCCCTCCCTCTCCCGGTCACTCCATGTCTCCTATTCAGTCTGGACAGGGGGAAGTTTGGGAACCTCTGTTGGCCAGCTGTCAAGGGAAGGAGGGGGGCCCCTGTCACTACAAACCAACTTTTCCCTCCCATGCTCACCCCCGCCAAAGTCATCCAGCCTGAGCTGCCTAAATTCAGCTGCTCTTTCCTGATTGTCCGACACTGAACCTCCTCTTCACAATATGTAATCTAGTGTTTCTCCCACTGTGGTCCACTCAGGCTTGAACTCTATATCCTCTACATATAAAATTACATTTTAATTGTAACAACACTATTAAACAGTAACAACACAGCACCGGGCCAACACTATAAAGTCTCAGCAGTGCAGGTTGAGTGACTTATGAGGTGAAGTGATGCCAGAAGATGCCACGTTTACTCTCTACCAATCCAGTAACTTAACCTCAGCCACGTTACCTAGTACCAGACACAGACTGAGCTCTGGAAATTTTTAAACCTTCAGATTGGGAGTAATCATTAACATGTTTATGCTGTCCACAATAGGCACCAAAAATAACAAATTTGCTTATTCACAAATTATTTCATTGTTTCAAAAAGCTATCTGGTCTATCATCTAGAATACAAAACACACTTCCTTTAACTCCTGAGTATCAAGTTTCCCCTTATTATGGGAGACATAATATGCTTTTTGTGATTTTTTGATAGTTACATACTGTTATAATGTCGAATGTTTATGTTAAACATAACACTGTTAGAAAACGTGATGTGAACATGAGTAAAAATACTCCCTGAAAGTGAAAATCCCAGGCTTAAGCCTGCACTGAACGCTCCGTTTGCAATGTTACTTCTACTTCCTCATTAAATTGATATCAGATCTTGCGCACCTGCCTACAAACGGCCGTCCGTTACGTAGCCTTTGTTGCTACGGTTGTTGTTATCGTTGTATCATGGGCTATTTTTAGCAAAAAAATCTCTAAAAATCCCCTTTAGGCGACCTGCCCAGGACAAAACAGCTAACAGAAAAAGTCAGTAACTAGCAGATATTTCCCACAGGAGTTGGTGGAGACCAAAAACAGAGCTAAAATGAGAGCAAATATTGGACTTACATTCACCAGGTGGCCTGAAAAATGCCCCTAAATGAATGCTAATGTTGCTAAGTATTTGCTGAATAGGTAAATTAGCAACTATTTGCTTGTGTTTACGGCTTGTTGTGCTGCCCCCAAGTGGCCACAAAATCAATTAAAGCAGGTTTCAGGTTGTAAAAATCCTCTTATTCTAGACTGTCTTACGGTATTCCGTCTTGTTCCAACTCTTCGTTGAATCTGGAGGATTTTTACTCCATGTTTGGAAATGAAAATAATCTAGATGTATTCTGCATTATTTTAGAATTTGTAGTATTTCAGTTAAAAGTTCTGCAGATTTGGCTGCACAGAATGAGTTTGTAATGGCTTTAAGATGTTACAGTAATTCATTGTTATACATTTCTTCGAAGGAGTGTACACTAATTTGTGCCACATTATAGTTTGATGTGTTTTCCAGTGCTCTCAATCCGTCCGAGTTATTGAAACTATGTTTTAGCGGTGACAGAGAAGTCGAATGCACATGTGTTGATGTTAATTAGAGCAAAAGCCCGACTCCAGCTGTGCCACTGAGATTTCTCTGTCACTCTGAACGCTGACAGAGACAGTGGCTGACAGACGAAGCACAGCTTGCTCCTGTATGTGAGACACCACCTCTGTCCCTCTCTCTGTGTCCCACTACATCTGGTCTGTGTTAGCTTGTTGCCATGCAGGAAAAAACACAATTCTTTTGTAGTCTATTCCAGCCAATCAGGAAGTGAATTGGGGGTAGTTTCCTGTTTCCTGTGTTCCCCAGACAGCACGGACTCGGGCCCAGTAGGCCCATTCGGTTTCCGAAATTCATGTGTTCCTTCAGGAAACTGAGAAGAGCCATCACCTGGCTGAGCATTACAGTAACATTAAGTCCTCTCTCTCCAACAAATATGTGGCAGATTTTCAACTCTGAGTCATCAGCCAACCGCAGCCTCATGCCAAAGGACAAGACTTTGATGAAAACAATGTGATGCAAGGGTTGCATAGACATTACTGGTAGCAGAGAGCCATGAGGATCAGACGGACAGTGAGCATGACTGCTGCTAGGTAACTACGCAGTGTAAACGCTGCTGTCGTCATTGATATGACATTACAGAAGAAAGAGGAATCCAAGCTTCATAGTGACGACAATGTGAATGTTTTTCATGAACGATCTGTATATCACAAATCATAACATATTCAGAAAGCTTGCAAACTATTTATCTAGGCAACATGAAGATGCATTGCTGACATGATTAGTAAGCAGGCTTGTCTCTGAGCAGGTAGGAGGTCCTCCACTCGCTCAGTTTTCATTCACAGGAACTTAACGCCGCCAGCAAACCGAGCAGTCATTCACAGAGTGGAGCAAACTAATGAGACCTTTGTGATTTAAATATTACAACTCTCTGTGGAGTTACAGGTCAGAGCATATTATCTCACTGAGGCTGAACTCTTTGATAAAGTCAAGTCAGGATTGTTCACGCTTCCCTCTCGTTGTCCTTGTTTGAATCACCAGCTGTTTCTCAGCGTCTCTGCTGCCAATTTTAACAGTAGGTAAGGAGCTTAAAAAATACAGCCTAACTTTGCATCCGCTCGACTGAAAAAAAGGGCCACCAGAGTGTTTTTGTCTAATGCTGGCTGGCAGCACCACATAGCCCCACAGCTTGGGTGTGTGTTTGTTGTCATTTTTTCCCCTGCTCATCCCTTCTGTCGCATGTTTGGAGTCAAAACAATCCGGACAGCACAGCCAGGATGAACTGGGTGCCAGATGTCAGTGAAAACGAAAGGAGACTCTTCCAAACGTCCCATATTGACCCGGGATAACAATTAGAGCTCACAGAGGAAATGACTATGCCTTTGAAAGATTCGGTATTAAAAAGGCAAAAATATATAGTTTGAGGAAATAGTCACACAGCAGCATTTTTAACTATTCCCCCTAATAAAATAATAACAGTTATGTTTACTATAATTAGAGCTGAAACAACTAGTCAAATAATCAATTGCGTGTTCAACAGAAAATTAATCAGCAACAAAACAAATTTTGATACATTTCCAAGCAAAATTGCCAAAAATTCTCGGATTCCAGCTTCTCAAACAAGAGGATTTTGCCGCTTCACGGTTGGTTGGACAAAACAATCCATCTGAATCAACATTTTTCGCCTTTTTCAGATTTTATAGACCAGACAAATAATCGATTAATTGAGAAAATAGTGGGAAAATGTATCAATAGTCCATAAAATCTTCAAATGTCACCCTAATTATACTATTATTACATGACAAGAGATATTTTAGAGTGTCTCTATAACTTAGGAGTAAGCGTACGGTGAATTTATTTTTCTCTCCTATTTTAGACGACTAATATCTTTTTTTCTTCTATATTATTATTGTTATAGATATCAATTATAACCCATGAGATACCTGTGATTACATATGAACAGTTTTACTGAAGCATAAGTACAAACAAATAGCATAAAAACACCGATCCCTTCACTAGAGCTTCAATTGCATACTGCTCTCAGCCTTTCCAAGGCTCCATTCATGGGATATGTATGCACCACATGCCTCTTACAAACCGGGGGGTACCCACTGGAGACCAGCTATATCTAAATATAGAAATCTGGGCTAACAATCAATAGCTAGAAGCATAAAGCTGTTTAGAGGAGGGAGAGAGATTGTATGAATGGGTGACTGTAGCTGAGAGGTAATAAAGGTTTATTTATCATCTGGATATTCGCAGCTGTGGAGCCGATATGTCCAGATAAATATCAGTTCAAGTCTCCATATGTAGCCCTCTAACACACATGATTCGGATCCTTATGCCAGCTGCCAAATTCCCACAATTTCTCACAAGGCTTTGTATCTCTCGTGTTTCCCTCTACATGTTCAATTTTACAATTTGTTTTTACAGTCTGCTTTGCAAAGGAAGCGTGTGATTTGAATTACAATAACAGCAGGAACAAGACATATCAGATCTGTCCCCCTCCAGTCTCCAGCCCTCAGTGCCTGTTTGGCCCGTTAATATGGAGCCATCCATTGAAGGCGCTCAGACTGGGGGTAGGGATTTTTCTTCTTACCTATTTTTATTTTAACGCTCTGGAAAACCCGGAGACCTTCCTCTTCTACCGCCATGCTTTCACCGTGGCTCTTTCCCTTGTGACGGCTAAATAAAGACAGTCCTCCACGGTGGTCGGTTCTGGCCTGTCCAGCGCACGGATATTCCAGGGGTTTTGCACATCTATGCTCTCCGGACAGCGATCACACTCCGTCCCGACCACTGCTGCTGCTGGCTGGTTGAGAACAAGCGGTCCCGCAGCAGCAGCAGCAGCAGCGGCAGCGCCAGCGGAGGCGTGGCTCTACACAACACCGCCCACGCATGGGTATGAGGGGTGATCTGTGCCGAAAAAATGGAGAGGAAGTCGTGTCGTTAAAGGAGGGGTTGACAGTTGTCAAGCCTGTCTTCAAACCATAAACCAAAATCGAAAAGTCTCCTTCTGTGCAAAATGTAAACGGGTATGAGGTGTGATCTGTGCCACACTGCAAAAATAGAGAGGAAGTGGTGTCGTTAAAAGAGGGGTTGACAGTTGTCAAGTAGGTCTTCAAACCATAAACCAAAATCCAAAAGCCTCCTTCTTTGCTGAAATGTTTGTAAAAGGGTATGAGGAGTGATCTGTGACGCACTGCAAAAATGGAGAGGAAGTGGTGTTGTTAAAGGAGGGGTTGATAGTTGTCAAGTAGGTCTTAAGAGCATAAACCAAAATCCAAAAGTGTCCTTCTTTGCCGAAATGTTTGTAAAAGGGTATTAGAAGTGATCTGTGACGCACTGCAAAAATGGAGAGGAAGTGGTTTCGTTAAAGGAGGGGTTGATAGTTGTCAAGTAGGTCTTCAAACCATAAACCAAAATCCAAAAGTGTCCTTCTTTGCCGAAATGTTTGTAAAAGGGTATTAGAAGTGATCTGTGACGCACTGCAAAAATGGAGAGGAAGTGGTGTTGTTAAAGAAGGGGTTGATAGTTGTCAAGTCGGTCTTAAGAGCATAAACCAAAATCCAAAAGTCTCCTTCTTTGCTGAAATGTTTGTAAAAGGGTATTAGAAGTGATCTGTGACGCACTGCAAAAATGGAGAGGAAGTGGTGTTGTTAAAGAAGGGGTTGATAGTTGTCAAGTAGGTCTTCAAACCATAAACCAAAATCCAAAAGCCTCCTTCTTGGCCGAAATGTTTGTAAAAGGGTATTAGGAGTGATCTGTGACGCACTGCAAAAATGGAGAGGAAGTGATGTCGTTAAAGAAGGGGTTGATAGTTGTCAAGTCGGTCTTATGAGCATAAACCAAAATCCAAAAGCCTCCTTCTTGGCCGAAATGTTTGTAAAAGGGTATTAGAAGTGATCTGTGACGCAAAAATGGAGAGGAAGTGGTTTTGTTAAAGGAGGGGTTGATAGTTGTCAAGTAGGTCTTCAAACCATAAACCAAAATCCAAAAGCCTCCTTCTTGGCCGAAATGTTTGTAAAAGGGTATTAGAAGTGATCTGTGACGCACTGCAAAAATGGAGAGGAAGTGATGTCGTTAAAGGAGGGGTTGATAGTTGTCAAGTAGGTCTTCAAACCATAAACCAAAATCCAAAAGTGTCCTTCTTTGCCGAAATGTTTGTAAAAGGGTATTAGGAGTGATCTGTGACGCACTGCAAAAATGGAGAGGAAGTGATGTCGTTAAAGGAGGGGTTGATAGTTGTCAAGTCGGTCTTAAGAGCATAAACCAAAATCCAAAAGTGTCCTTCTTTGCCGAAATGTTTGTAAAAGGGTATTAGGAGTGATCTGTGACACAAAAATGGAGAGGAAGTGGTTTTGTTAAATGAGGGGTTGACAGTTGTCAAGTCTGTCTTCAAACCATAAAACAAAATCCAAAAGTCTCCTTCTGTGCAAAAATGCATGTAAAAGTTTATCTGAAGCTAATATGAAGCTTCAGCTGTCCAAATTAGTCAAACCAAGTAGATATCTTTCAACATTACAGTCTTTTTAGTGCAAAAGTCCCTCTTTCTGTTACTGTACTTCCACCGCAGCTCAACAGGGAAACACTGTCCGAAGAGACACAGAGGGAATTTGATGTTAAAAAGACTATAAATGTGGCAGATATACACTTGATATAACTAACTCTGACTGCTGGGGCCTCATACAAGCTTCAGATAAACTTTACATATGTTTTTGCACAAAATGACTGTGTGGACACGCTGTGGATTTTGGCCCCCATCACTTACATTGAAAATCCATTTGAAAGGTATCTTTTAATAGCCAATATGAACAGGAGGAATGATTACAGTGAAGAAAAACCTCTTTCAGTGCTCATATGGGCACCTGTTTTATGACAGGCTTGAAAAATTGTGAATCTCTCCTATAAGGAAACTGAACTACAGCCCACCAACTCTCCAAACCCCTCTCAGTGGGTGTGTTCATAGTGTTTCTTTTATCTAAAAAAAGCTGACACATATAGCAAACCATTTTGAAATTTAAAGGGGAAATTTAAAGGGCTATATTTTTTAATCCAGGGCTCTACTGGAATATCTTCGTATGATTTACAGTTCAAAAAACTCATTATTTAACTCATACTGACCCTTTACGCAGCCCCTCAGTTCAGGCTCTGTCTGAAAGAGGCAGTTTTAGCTTCTGTCTCCTTAAGGGCCCCCTCCTGATGAGTCCACTCTGCTCTGGTTGGACAGCTCTTGGAAGCTGCCTCTCAGCAGACATCCGCCAGCTCTGGATATACGTTAACAAACCATGAAACAAACTACAGCAGTAGGATTTCAGTACTTTTTCTCATTCTTTACTCAAAATGGCAACTTCTCAAATACATCAGCATGTTCAAGCAAACATCTGATCCAAAATAAGTGAGTGGACAACGCAAACAACACATGGAAAAACCTTTGGCACAACAAGGTGACATGACAAGGCAAAAACATCACAAACAAAGCATTCAGGGCAGTTTGAACTTACAGTGAGCATTTCTACATACATTAACCTAAAATTGTGGAACTTCGACCATGTTTAGCATGGATATCTGACATCATAACAGCATATAAATAACAGAAAATCACAAAAAGCATAATATGTCCCATTGAAAAAAAACTGACACATATGGAAAACCATTCTGAAATGTAAGGGATTACATTAAATACTTCACTTATCATTTATGATGAGTCAAAATCTTTGAAAAAAAGTCTGCACACATGAATATGCATCAAGTGTGTTGGAGGAAAGCACAACTTGAATAAAAAAAGAAAAAACTCTTGCACACTGTCTCGCTTGCTGCAGGAACGTTTATTATTAATATTATAATTTATTATTAATATTTATTTAAGTTCACAATGTTTCGTTCTATCGGACCTTCATTAGGTATATTAAGTGTAAATATACTGGTAATACCATGACATGCACTAATAATTGTTCCAGCAGTAAGACAGACAGAGTGCAGGAGTTTTCCTCATTTGACAAGTCAAAATTAATATTTAAGATGTCTCAAATCGCATTCTGATTAGCAAGAGACTACCATTGATCTTAATAAGAATTTACAAACAATTCAGTTTTTACTGTCTGAAATTTTAATACAACACATTGGTACCACTTTCTGATTAAAAAAAAAAAGAGTTTGATGCTGGAGTAGGATTTTCCACATCCTGGCAACCCAAAAGATATTCTAATTAATGGCTCATGAATGATTTATAAAGCATCAGTGAATTATTTATTAACCATTAATCATTGCTTACAAACCACAGGGCGACTTGTCAGAAAATGTTAAATGATGACTAACTGAAACTCAAATTTAAGATAGATATATGAAACTGGAGTTTTGAGTCGTCACAATTCATTTTGAGATGTATAATAATATCAAAACGTGGTAAATGCTTGAACATTTGTTCAATTTTAACAACTGATTATTTTGATTAACAACTATAGTCCCCATGAGACAAAACCAAATTAGACTGAAACTAGACTGAGAAAGAGAAACAGGGAGAGAATATGCACAGACCTGCAGCCTTAGTGGTGCTTGCAGTATAGAGAAGCCATTAAGCAGTTGTATGTCAAAGTCTATATATCTATAAAATGTCATGTCATTTATATCTTCCTGTAAATTTGTTCTCAGCATGTGTACAAGAGCAACTGGACTCAATTTTCGACTTCTGTGTCCATATACTTGCCAATAAAGCTGATTCTGGTTGTGAAACAGCTGGTGAATCTTCTTATTTAATTTCAAGCTAAAATGCAACTTCACATTTCTTTGGCTTTGGCAGCACTTACTAACATATTTATCAAAACATGATGTGGTAAATACCATTTTCTGCCAAAACCAGCGGTGCCAACATACTAATCTCTTTATCCCATTGAAACGTGTGCTCCACCAAATCCCTTGATCACACCGCTGATCCTCTTCCTGCTCCTCACTGGCATGAATCACCCTGCATACACAGGCTACAGCGTCATAAGGCTCCTAGACTCTGTATTGACAAGAACTAGCCCATAATGTTGAGTGATTTAGAAAACATAAGT
Organism: Thunnus thynnus; assembly: GCF_963924715.1. Classification (NCBI taxonomy): domain Eukaryota; kingdom Metazoa; phylum Chordata; class Actinopteri; order Scombriformes; family Scombridae; genus Thunnus; species Thunnus thynnus. The sequence continues at coordinate 15,409,660 of NC_089517.1, forward strand.
GTAGGTACTGGCAGAGCTAGGTCACCACACTCATATACATCAGCATTTTATTTGTGCTCTCCTTCTCTGAGCATCGGCCCTGCATCATCTATGGCTGCTCAGTGAAAAGTGTTATTCCCCCTACATGGGCCCCACATGCAGCAACATGGGTCTGACTCTACTAGATCTCCCTTGATTGTTGCCTACATCAAATAGACTGCAGATGCTAAAAGAGAGAAAACAGCTCATGTACCACTGGAACCATCTTTAAGTCATTATTGCTGTGGAGAAAATGATGTGTTGCTGTCACCATGATCTGAACTGTATAAACTGCAAACAATCTAGGATCCTACATTGCAACTATGAACAATGCCAAACTCAGGACATGGTGTATGCAATGCTTTAGTTTATGACAAGTGCAGTATAATGGCATTTGAAGCTTTCCTGGGGAGAGTTAACAGACATCAGCCTCTTGAACCTAATGTGATTTGACTATCAGTTTATTTTTTTCAATATGGCCTTGTAGTGACAGAAAACCGAGACATTAACAAAATGCACAAAGCAAAAACAAACTATCTTACTCAATAAGAATCAACTTGCCATTACTGGGTCTTTAGTGATTTAAAGAAAGGATTTGTTTATTCATGTGTTATGTTTAAAACAACCTAAATTTTATCCATGTACACAGTAAGTAGCAGACACCAACCAACAATACTGAAGCAATAAATTCATATCTCATTCCTGTGTTTTTGTTTTCCATTCATTACGCTGTTCAAGAGGGTACTTCCAGCGTGCAAATCTTCACATACTCTGAATAATATCCCGGTATAGCATTGCACTGAGGTCAATAGATTTCTTAAATTGTCAAAAATCCCCAAAATTTGGAAATATCTGTCTCTAAAAGTTCCATATGATTACCACCAAACTGCCTTACTGACAGACAGAACAAAAGAAGCTTATGGAAACCTAACCTCCATGGCCAAGGCAATTATAGAAGTGCTCTAAAACAAAGTGTTGTGAAAGGCAGTCATAAAACAAGACAGCAATAGCCTGGAAAGAATAAGTGGTCTCTATTTTCCTGTTGACACTGATCTTGGGCCAAATTTCACAGATGGAAGAATGGACAAGGTGTTGGCCTGCCCATTGAGAGGGATGTCTGGACAAGATTTAAGATCCATTCAGGTGAAAGGCACAGGGTCATCATCAGCCCACACTTGAGCCCATTGGGCCACGCCTCTGAGATCACGATGACCACATTCCTCAAAATAGCCCGACTCTGGTCTGGAACACTCTACAAACCCAGCTGGCCAAGCCCAACCCAGCAAAGATGTGGGACTAAAGAGCAGTTGGACAGCCCTTCTACCAGGAATGACGCCGTTAGTGCTTCTGCTGCTTCTGTGGGCCAAGGTGTTGGGATTAACCCTGACTCCTTTAGAATAGCTCTAAATCTAATTAGGCTATATGTCTCATTGCTCCTGTTAGCCTGTTGGATCCTTCTCAAGAAGAGAAATTACACCCTCCACACAGCAACAACCCTGCCATGCACTATAGCTCTCTGAATGTGCATATTGGGCCTCTGCGTCCATATCAGTATCACAGTTAACAACATAGTTCCTGTGGTTATCTCCTCCAAAGCTCTGTGGTTATTTTCATAGATAATAACCATGGTATTACCCATGCTGTAAAAATAACCTCTCAAGACAGGTTTATTTTTAAAAAAAAAACTCAGTAATAGCATGGGAAAAACAGTAATAATGCAGGCACTTCCGCTTCATGTTTGTGAAGCTAGTAGTAAGACAGAAGAGTGAGTTTGGCTCTAACTTCATTTAAATTAGCCCTGCAAGTACATTCTCCTTTATAAGACCAAGACCTCAATGCAAGCGTTTGCAAGTTGCCACTATCATGACATGGCAACCAAAGCAGTATCATATCTGTAAGCAAATATGTGAGGACAATACCGTTTTTTTGTTGCTGTATGTACCACATAGGGAAATAATGACGTTTATGACATGCATTCAGTTGAGCTATGTTGACTACGCCCTGTGGTAAACCACAAGCCTGAGTGTGTTTGTGTGTAAATGAGAGAAGAGAAGCCCCTCATATTCTGGAGCTTGAATTTATCTCAAAAAAAAAAAAAAAGAAAAAAAAAGGGGGGAACTAGGACATTAAAATATGTATCCAAGTACAGGAATGACATTAAACAGTGCATGGGAATGAATATGTTTGTATGTGTGTGAATGACAATGCAGAGCCATTGACAGAAAGAGGAAGTAAAGGCAGATGCCGATTCTAAGTAGATTAGTGCAAGGATGCTGTTGTTTTATTATGCACAAGCCAACCACCATGGCGGAGTTTAAGGGCGTTGGCTCACCTAAAATAACTGTACACTTTCAACTAACCCTCCCTGCTGCAGCTTGTTCTTTTTCCATTTTACAACGACAAAATTGAAACACACTGTGTACATGCTGTGTGTATATACATAATATATATGTGTGTGAGAGTTTTGAGTTGAACAGATGGCGATTGACATGTGCAAAGTTAATCCTGGTATTATGGAAAAGACAAATAAAATCTCTATGAATAGAGCATGAATTAAATCTCAGAAGAATGCATATGATTTAGTCTGTGGAAAACAAAAACACCCATACGGATCTGATTTAAAGGCTCTGGGTATATAATCATCTTTAGTATATCTAACTCACATGAGCAGTAAGCTACTGTACATGCTGATCAAATGTGTTATTTTTAACTTGATTGTTTCCATTCTCTGACATTTTTCAACATTGCATCTGTAGAAAATAAAAATACAACCTTCCCCCTCCCCCAAACAAAACAACTGAAATCATGCTGTGGGCTAGTAGTGCTGTTACAGCGAGAAAACTAATGAGCAACACATGCAGATATACTGATTGTCCTTTCTCCGTCCTTTCAGGGCCTCAAAGGGCCAAACCATCCATTTACAGGTTGCTGTTGTCAAGTGAAAAATCTGCACTTCTAAACTGTCAAAGTGTTTCCTGGAACTGTGGAAATATCCTTGTTTATGTTGAATCGCATTATTATCCAGATGATTTGGGTTTTTTTGTTTTTTTTTTATCAGACTGTGAGGTTGAAAATTGTCCTTGTATGTGTTACTTCAAGAAATACAAGATTTCAGTGACAGTGACAGACTGTAAAATTAAAGTGCATTTTCTGGAAACACACCCATGTGATGGCGGCAAGCAGCTGCTATTCAAAGGATGGACGTTTTATATAACTGTTTGGCAGACTCAGGTAGATCTTTAGACATCAACATCCATCCGTCAACCATGGCTAAAGATCCATTTATTTTGGACTGTGACAGCAGCACTGCAAAACCTTCCTTCGAATGACTTTAATTTTCTCTTGACTTGAATTTCCCTTTCCTTAAAGAGGAAAGAGCAGATACCATGAGACAAATGAGCAGATGCCATGAGACAAATTAGAAGCACTCAATGTGAGTGCGGCACTCACAACTATCAGTATTATAACACCATCTAGTGGATTTGACTGTAACACTAACAGCATGGTGTAGTAGTCCTGGATGACAACTTTTAAAGGATAGGTTCATAGTTTTTCAAGACTGTTAGAACAATAGTCAGGTGTCCATATGAGGATTGTTTTACTCTCTGTAATTATTTTCCTGCTAATACTGGCCATTAAAATATCCTTTTCTAATGTGCTTACAATATAAGTGATGTGGGAAAACATCCACAGTCCTTGTTTTGTGCACAAATGTTTTTTAACGTTGATCTGAAGCTAATATGAAGCTTCAGCAGTCCGGGTTAATCAAATCAAGCGGATATCTTCCAAACTTAGTCTTTTTAGTATATAATTCACTCTTTGTGGGTTGACCGACAGTGTTTCCCTTTGAGCTGTGGTGGAAGGATCGTAACAAAAAGAGGTAATTTGGTACTAAAACGACTGTAATTTTGAAAGATATCCAGTTAGTCATATAAACTTATTTCTTAACTTTATAAAAAGCACATTTCCTGTTTACTACCAAATTACAACACTTTCAAAGAAATGTCCTAAGAATTAACAGTTACACAACAGCTACTTTTAGGGAATTATTGAAAAAGCACAAAACTACCCATTTGAGAACTGAGTATGTTAAGTCAGTCAGTTAAAGAACTGTCAACAGTCTAATTTATTAAGAAATGTATTAATTATTAATCTATGTATGAACCCAAATAGCAAATAATGAGTGACCAACTAAACCAACTTAACATCTTTTCAGTTTTTTCTTATAATTTGTAACAAATACCATAAAAATTAACCATTAAATACCTGCAAATTACAAAAAAAAAAAAAATCCAGGGAATTAGTAAAGTGAGTTGTTACCAATATTTGTGTATGTGTGTTGTGGAAAATGTTTAATTGGTACTTATCTCCAAACAAATTTCCTGTTAATCAAATTGACCAACACCAACAGCGGTAGAAAGCAACTAAGTACATATAGTCAAGTACTTTACTTGAGTATTTCCCTTTGACGCTACTTTATACTTCCACTCCACTACATTTCAGAGGGAAATATTGTACTTTCTACTCCACAACATTTATTTGACAGCTTTAGTTACTTTTCAGATGAATATTTGACACAATGGATAATATAACAAGCTTTTAAAATACAGCACATTGTTACGTTTTTGGCTGTTGACATCTTACAAAAAGCGGTGTGTAGTTAGTGATGTTTCCCTCTAAACTTCTGACATAGTTTAATTTCATAAAATGTTAAAATGATGTTTCACCAAAAATCAAAGATTAGAGAAAAGGTCCAAAAACTGAAAACAGATTTGTGTATCAGAACTTTGTTTTTTCTTCTTTCCTCTCCCATTAACCATCTCATGATCCCTCAGATTTATCTGGTGACCCTTTGGAGGGGCCCGACCCCTAGCTTGGGAACCACTGGACTAAACTAGCTAACTGTATACAAAGAAGTTCAAACTAGCTGCACCTCTAGCAGCTACAACATGCTGCTTACACACTGATGCTTCAGTATTAATAATCTAATGATGTCATATATAATAATATATGTCACAGGGACCAAACCACTACTTTTACTACAATACTTTATGCAAACTACATTTTGCTGCTAATACTTATGTACTTAAGTAGGATTTTGCATGCAGGACTTTTACCTGTAATTGAGTATTTTTTTCACTGCTGTATGGGTACTTTTCTTCCACCACTGTACACAAACAAGGTGAATTTGGGGCCTACAGGGAGCCATAATCCAGGATCCAGGCTTTTACTGGTGAATTCAGATAAAGCCACACATAAAATAAAATTAAGGTGTGGCTCCAATATTATAACGAGTGTACTGATAATTGGCCTGTTGACTAAATTAGGCTCCAGCAGCCAGGTGACACAGGAGAAATGTGGCTGGACAGGAGCACCGCACTGCCCCTTTAAACCACAGCTCTCCTCCCCGTCTCTCCCACCGTGTTGCTCTCTTCTTCTTCCCCATTTCGCTGCTTTGTTTTCATTGTCGCTCTTTGATCATGGCTGCTCATTCTACCGAAGAACCTTTCCCCTTTCAGGGGCTGCTCCCCAAAAAAGAAACCGGCGCCACGTCTTTTCTCACCAGGTTCCCCGAGTACGATGGTCGAGGGGTGGTCATCGCTATCCTGGACACCGGCGTGGATCCCGGGGCCCCCGGCATGCAGGTACATTATAAACCGGCAGCCTAACGTTGGTGCGCTGGTGTAGGCTAAGCTAAAGGCCCGACTCATTCACACAATTTGTACACAGTCACCTAACGGCATCAGCTAGCCGTAGATACACACAACTAACTATGACAACACGCTTTATAGCTTTTATGACAACTTAATCTGCACAAAGTAATTGATAGCAAGTATTATCTCCTGCTGTCAAATTGTGTTATAGTTTACTAACGTTAACCTGGTTAGCACACGCGCTAGCATGTTAGCATAGCAACTAACAGCTGAAACAGTCCGCTTCAGTTTTAGTGTTAAGACTTTGGTGAATTTTGGTGAAAGAAGATGGTTGTTGCGGCCAGATGAGTTAATAATAACAGAAATAACGTCTAGTTGGTTAATTGTCGGTTGGTGAGCCGTAAATACATGTTGATTAACAGCCAGGAATCAAGTTGGCTACCTACGTTACTGTCATAGTAATGGCTAAATAAGTTAATAGGAAGCTGCTGTTTTATAGTTATGTCTGTGCAACTGGATTGGTTTGGTTTTATGGCAACATTACACCGAGTAAAGGTCAAGCACATGTCACATTGTTCTAAAAAAAGGCAAGAAGGAGACTGAATCTGACCCCTACAGTGTGTAAACAAATGTGTACATGGAGGACATTAAAGCTGCAGAGCATTTAGCATGAAGATGGCTTGCACATTACATTGAAGTTCAGATTAAAGATAGTTTTTAAAAAAAATTTATTTATTATGTGACTATAGGCTGTATAATATGTTCTGTGCACCTACTCCAGTTTGATGTTCATAATAGATACATTTCACGACAGATTTTAACATGTCAAAGCAGGAAATGCTCAGGTGCAATTAGTAACTTTAAAGATCAGGTTCACAGTTTTGCAGGTCTGTTTTCAAAGAACAGTGAGGTCTGCCCAAATGAACATTGAAGCAGGTTTTTCTTGCCATAATCATTCCTCCTGTTATCACTGGCAATTAGAAGATCCCTTCATAATGCATTTACAATGTTAGTGATGGGGGCCAAAATCTACAGCCCTCCTGTGCAAAAATGTGTTTAAAAGTTTATCTGAAGCTAATAAGAAGCTTCAGCTGTCCAAAGTAGTCAAATCAAGTAGACATCTTTCATCATTACAGTCATTTTAGTGCTAAAGTCCCTCTTTTTGTTACTGTACTTCCACCGCAGCTCAACAGGGAAACACTGTCCGAAGAGACACAGAGGGAATTTGATGTTAAAAAGACTATAAATGTGGCAGATATACACTTGATATAACTAACTCTGATGATACTTCTACCGCAGCTCAACAGGGAAACACTGACTGAGGAAACACAAAGAGGAAATTTTATGCTAAAAAGATAAGCAGATATCCACTTGATATGACTAACTCAGACTGCTGAAGCCTCATATAAGCTTCATATAAACATTTAAATGCATTTTTCCACAAAATGACTGTGTGGACACACTGTGTCTTGCACTGAAAGCACATTTGAAGGGGATCTTTTAATAGCCAGTATGAACAGGAGGAATGATAACAGTGAGGAAAACCTCTTTCAGTGTTCATATGGGCACCTGCCTATTGACTTGAAAAATTGAGAACTTATCCTTTTAATGATACCTGAATCCCATTCAGTTTTTCCAAATTCATGACTCAGGAATAGGTAACGTAATTAGCTCCAACTGCCTGCTGTGAAAAAGAGCTATTGATTGCTGACTCCTTTTGTCTGTTGCTGCATTTTTAGATCACAACCGAGGGGAAGCCAAAGATCGTCGACATCATCGACACGACAGGTAGCGGTGACGTGAACATGACCACAGTGGCGGAACCTAAAGATGGGACAATCGCCGGCCTCTCTGGCAGAACACTTAAGGTCTGTAGACGCCTCTGACACTAAGACTATTAAAAAAATTAATGAACTGCAGCTGCTTGCTCAGAAAAATCCCATTACTGGTACTGTCCTCCATTTCAGAACATTTTAAGTCATTATTTGTTATGATTCCTTTTACCGATTCTGTGTAGCATTTTTTTTAAAATCTTAACTATATTTGACTAGATTATAAATCCTGAAGTCTTTATATTTTCCTTCATATCCTGTCTCATACACTGTCTTTTTATGTCATCCAGATCCCTCCTGCCTGGGTCAATCCATCAGGGAAGTATCGCATTGGAGTTAAAAATGGCTATGAGTTCTTCCCCAAGGCTCTTAAAGAAAGAATACAGGTAGGGAGATGTGACATTATTTCTGTGCTAGGCCTGTTGTGGTTTAGATCGGAAACTCAGTGCTTCCTGTGCAAGTATCACCACTCTGATAACCCCTTATCTATCCTAGACATGACTATAAATGGTCAAAAACATGTACATCGGTGGAAGTTTATTGTGTTCTCCTACTCTGATTATTTTTAAATGATACATCTCATAAGTAAACTTGTTTATGAATGGAAAAAAAAACAAGTAAAAAAGTAATGAAAAACTGCACATATATGATGTGGTTGTATGTCCCATCCTTGCTGATAGCCTTTCATAGCTGCAGTGTTGCAGTTAGCATGACAGCCTGCATTACTACTACATGAAAACAAGTTTGTACATTGTCTTGTTATTTGTCTTGTCAGCCTCTGTCGTTAAGGTCTTGTTGTCTTTTGTCTACTAGAAAGAGCGAAAGGAAAAGGTGTGGGACCCACCGCACAGAGCAGCACTCGCTGAGGTCTCTCGCAGGACAGAAGAATTTGACCTCTCACACCCAACACCCTCACAGGTCAGACCTACAAACTTGAACTGCGTGTGTATGTACACATCAGTGTTTGCATGCAGTTACTAGTCACTGTATTTTGCTATCTCCTAATCAGATTTCTCTGTACTGTCTCTCTCACACACGCTCTTCATCCCGTTTCTGTCTCTAGATAGAGAAGTTGCAGAAGGAAGAGCTGCAGAGTCAGTCAGAGCTGCTAGCATCTCTAGAAAAGAAGTACAGTGATCCCGGTCCTGTATATGACTGTGTGCTTTGGCACGACGGCGTCACATGGAAGTAAGCCATACTGACTTATTTTTCCTGTCACTTTCGTCTAAACTATTTACTGCTGTTTACAAATAGTATATTTATCCCTGTCATTGTCTATTACTTTTTGTTCTTTTAAGGGCTGTAATTGACACTTCTGAGTGTGGAGAGCTGTCCCAGTGCACTGTGCTGAGCTCCTACAGAGAATCACAAGAGTATGCCACGTTAGGAAATGCCGAGATGCTGAACTACTCTGTTAATATTTATGATGAGGGAAACACACTCTGCATCGTCACCAGTGGAGGTGAGGTATTTGAAAGCATATCATTTCCTCTGAAGGAAAGCTTTCTTATGACGCGGTCATTTAACACAAAGAGATGACAGAATTATATATCCGTTAAAGGTGCAGTGTGTAGAATTTAGTGGCATCTAGCAGAATGGACTTGGCAGAAAAGTAATATTATATAAGTATGTTTTAATTAGTGTATGATCAACTGGAAATAAGAATTGTTGTGTTTTCGTTACCTTATATCTACATGGGGAGTGGGTCCTCCTCCACTGAGCCCGCCATGTTGTGCTGCCATGTTTCTACAGTAGCCCAGAAAGGACAAACCAAACACTGGCTCTAGAGAGGGCCTTCTATATTTTTTGCGAGTTTCGCGGACACTGTAGCTTCTCCTACACGCTCGGAAGGGGAGGTGTATTCATTTGGTTGCAATCTGCAACTTCATTGCTAGATGCCACTAAATCCTAAACACTGGTCCTTTTAAGGCGACATAATGTGTAGATGTTCACAGTGTAAGCTCCAGTCTGACTTGCTTGTGTGCTTTTGAAGGGGCTCATGGGACACACGTGGCAAGCATTGCAGCAGGTTACTTCCCAGAGGAACCGGAACGCAATGGTGTTGCCCCTGGTGCCCAAATCCTGGCCCTGAAAATTGGAGACACCCGCCTCAGCACCATGGAAACGGGCACAGGGCTCATCCGCGCGGTATGCTACTCTAACTAAGTCATATGTAGTTTAGCTTTGACAGTTTGCCTTCCTTCTTTATTATTTGTTTTTTAACCCTTTTATTTATTTATCTCTCTTGTCACTCAAAGATGATTGAAGTAATCAACTACAAGTGTGACCTAGTTAACTACAGCTACGGGGAAGCCACCCACTGGCCCAATTCAGGGTAAGTGTTGTGTAGTAGTAGCAGCAAGGGTGTGTGTGATTGTGTGGGTTCGTTTTGCACACTGTCACTGATTTTTAAAAAAAAAATTTTTATGTGAATTTGTCTTTCAGGAGGATTTGTGAGGTGATCACAGAGGCGGTGCAGAAGCACAATGTGATATTTGTTTCAAGCGCAGGAAACAACGGCCCTTGCCTCTCCACAGTCGGCTGCCCTGGAGGAACCACCAGCAGTGTCATAGGTACACACAGTGATGAAACACAACATTTGATTCCCACTTAATAATGGTTGAGTTGCAAAAAACAAACAAGCAAACAAATCTGTATCCTCAGGTGTTGGAGCCTATGTGACCCCAGACATGATGGTGGCTGAGTATTCCCTGAGGGAGAAGCTGCCTCCCAACCAGTACACCTGGTCGTCCAGGGGCCCCAGTACAGATGGGGCTCTGGGGGTCAGCATCAGTGCTCCCGGTGGTGCCATTGCATCTGTACCCAACTGGACTCTCCGTGGTACCCAGCTGATGAATGGCACATCCATGTCATCTCCGAATGCCTGCGGAGGCATCGCGCTAATCCTTTCAGGTGTGTTCAGGGTCACGGACTGATATCAGGTGTTGAGATGTATTGCAGTGTGTGTAACTAATGTTAGCGGGTGATTTTGTGTGATAAAGGACTGAAACAGACTGGGATACGTCCCTCTGTTCCTGCGGTGAGGAGAGCGCTAGAAAACACAGCTCTGAAGGTTGAGGACATCGAGGTATTTGCACAGGGCCATGGAATAATCCAGGTAACTCCACTACAGCTGCTGCAGGGGATAAAATTTCATTTTCGTCTTCTGCAACAGTCTGAACACAATCTTTCGTTTCAACTGTCCTAATTCTTTACCCTTTTTTGTCTCTTTCTGTGCCACTAATCGTCTCCCTTACTACCCCTCAGGTGGACAAGGCATTAGACTACCTCACTCAACACGCTTCTTTACCCACAAGCCACCTAGGCTTCTCAGTAACTGTGGGAACGCAGAGAGGCATCTACCTCAGGGACCCAGCCCAAGTTCTTTCTCCCTCAGATCACGGAGTAGGAATCGAACCCATCTTCCCAGAAAACACCGGTACTATACATATGAAATTTTCTGTTTATTCTGTAGTCCTTAACAACATCTTTTTTTTTTTTTTTTTGTGAGAAGTTTTTTCATATCTTTCTTCTTCTGACGTTCATCACAGGAAACTCTGAGAGAATCTCCTTACAGCTACACTTGGCCCTCACATGTAGTTCCCCATGGGTCCAGTGCCCCTCCCATTTAGAGCTGATGAACCAGTGTCGTCATGTCAATGTCCGCATTGATCCGATGGGACTGAGAGAGGGAGTGCACTACACAGAGGTAGGCAAAGAAATGAGTTTAAAGAGACGACAGCGATCTTGTTTTTATGTGTATTAGTGTTAACCTGGTCACTGTTAACATGTGTATGTTTTAGGTGTGCGGATACGATACAGCAGCACCTGGCAGTGGCCCCCTGTTCAGAGTTCCCATCACAGTTATTATCCCAGCCAAGTAAGTTCCTAAATCATAATGCCAGATTATTTTTCTGTCATTCCTCCAATAAGAGGTTGTTGGAACGTGTCCATGTGTGTCTGACAGCTCTTTATCTTTTATCTAACAGAGTGACAGATAGTCGTAATCAGGAGGTGTGTTTCACAGACGTCCACTTCAGACCGGGGCAGATCAAACGCCACTTCATCACTGTTCCTCAGGGAGCCTCCTGGGCAGGTGTGTGTGTGTGTGTGTGTGAGTGAGTGAGTGAGATAGCTTTCAGGCAGGTTATGGGTGAACAATCACCCATAGTATTCAAGATTTAAAGTGTTTGTTCAAGGTATCAACCGATGAATTTTGCTCTTTTTTTGATTCACAGAAATAATGATTTGATTAATTTCACAAAGGCAAAGCTAATGTCTGAGGAAGTCTTTCATCTCCATTTTTTAAATTTCATCTTAATATTTAGTTTTAGTTAAGAATATTGCTTTAGATTTTTTGTTTGGTCTGACACATTTATAAGTGGTTTTTCAGTAGGCGTCAACAGTAATGCTTACACAGTTGTTGAGGACCATTTTATGTGGTCTTGTTACCCTTATTGGCGAGCACTTGTCCCATAGTTTGAAAAATATATGCTGCATCCCACACCGATGCAGCGTGGCCTCCTACCTTGATAACTGAGAGTGTTGCTGTCAAATAAACGATTTATTGTTGGAAATACCAAAATAACTGAACTATAGAATGGAAAATTGTTAAGTCATCCATCAGCTTTATTAGATAGACCACAAATCAGTTGTGTGAGATGTGACTGTAAATACTAAAGACTGTAAATGCGGCTTTTTTTAATCTCTCTTTTCATCTCCCTCCCCTTCTTTCTGGTTTCTCCTCTTGTTTTTTCACCATCATCATCATCATCATCATTCTTTCAACTCCTTGCCCCCCCTGTTTTCCTTGTCTTTCTCTTCTACACCTCTCTGTCCCTGTGTTTCTCCTGCAGAGATCACACTGACTTCTCAATCGGGAGATGTGTCGTCAAAGTTTGTTCTCCATGCGGTGCACCTGGTCAAACAGAGAGCGTACAGAGCTAATGAATTCTATAAGTTCTCTTCACTTTTGGAAAGAGGCTCACTCACCGAAGCGTTCCCTGTGCTGGTACGTTTATTTCATTTGTGGTATCAGTTAAGGTGAATTAGAGAGTGCAAATGACTGTGTAAATTAGCTAAAGTCACCTAAAAAGGCTAGTTTTCACCTGTAGTTCTTTGCTAAATGCCATCAATAAGTGCCTTGAAGTCTTTCGATATTATAGTGTATGTATATACATGAAAATGACGTTATGGTAGAATAATTTTTGTGTGTTTTCTTTCTCCTCCAGTCAGGTAGGATAGTTGAGTTCTGCATCGCGCGCTGGTGGGCGAGTCTGGGTGACGTCACGGTGGATTACAGCATCTCGTTCCACGGACTCAACACTTCTCCTTCACCCCTGCACATTGTAAGAAGAGCACAGACGCACACATTTGCAACACCGACAAGTAGTAAGCTTCACTCCAGACGGTATCAGATCTCTGTTTGTGACTCTCATTTGTCTCTGGCCAGCATGCCTCAGAAGGAGTGACGAGTTTCGATGTGTCATCGCCTCTGAGATACGAGGAGGTGTCCCCCGCTATCACCCTCAAGTCGTGGGTTCAGCCACTCCGGTAAGTACACACTCGCACATGTTCATTTTGTTGCGTAATGTCAGTCCAATTCATTGTTTTATCCCTGTTGTTGTAGGCCCTTAAGTTCTAAAATAAAAGCCTTGGGAATGAGGGATGTTCTCCCCAACAACAGACAACTCTACGAGATTGTTCTCACCTACAGCTTTCATCAGGTACGACACTGTCAGCACAACATGAGAGAAGGAAATGCTGACTTTTTGAATCTTCGTGTGTGTGTGAATAATTTTTTTTTTTTTGCTCTCTCCACAGCCTAAGAGTGGAGAGGTTACTCCTAGCTGTCCCTTGCTGTGTGAGCTGCTGTACGAGTCTGAGTTTGACAGTCAGCTCTGGATGCTGTTTGATCAGAACAAGAGACTACTGGGCGCAGGGGACGCCTACCCACACCAGGTACACCCACACCTGAACCTCAGACACATGAAGAGCTTGACTGAAAGATCACATGTATTTGCTTTAACAGGTGTTTTACCTATATTCCCTGAATATGTCTCTTATCTCACAAGTTGGAGAAAATTGAACTAACACACTCTCTGTTTTTTTTTTTTGTTTTTTTACTTCTCCAGTATTCTCTTAAACTGGAAAAGGGTGACTACACCTTGCGTCTGCAAGTGCGCCACGAGCAGTCCAGCGAGCTGGAGCGCCTCAAGGACCTGCCGTTTGTGGTTTCCCATCGTCTGTCCACCACCCTCAGTCTAGATGTCTACGAGACGCACCGTGCAGCCCTCCTGGCCAAGAAGAAGGCGAACTCTGTCACTTTGTCCCCAGGTGCCACGCATCACTTCTATGTCTCAGCCCTGCCAGATGACAAGTGAGTTGAAATGGAAAAGGAATTTTTGTCTGTGTTATAAGATCTTATTGCAAAGATGTATAATGTGTAATGCAAAAAAAATACCGATTTAAAATGAAAAACGCATAAGAATCAGCAATAGAAGCCTTACAGAAATAAAAAAAACATATTTATAATGTATTCCAAGAGTTTGAGTCGTCCATAACGAGAGCCCTGATGAAGAGACAGCTTCCACTTTGATCCTCTCAGACTTTTATAATCTACATTTTTAAATGAGCTTTGTATCCTGTGTATCAAAGGTACTGAAATCTAAATACTCGGGTATAGATGTTTGGTCAGAGCACTGATAAGTAAGAACATGTTTGTCTCACAATAGTTTGATATTTCTGTCTTTATTCTCTCCATCCTTGTCTTTTTTCCCGTGGGTTTCTCCCTTTTTCAGAATCCCAAAAGGGACGAGTCCAGGATGCTATCTTTCTGGGTCTATCGTTGTCCCCAAGAGCGAGTATGGCAAGAAAGCAGTGAGTGGATTTGTTGTTGATATTATTCTCTTGTTCCTCAGGACATAAAAGTAGTTTTCAGTTTTATCATCCTATCTGGGACTTTTACTTATTGTTGAGTGAATGCAGAACAAACTACTCTGCAGAATATGACAGGTCACCATGGCCAGTGTGCAGATCCCACATTTTCACCTGGTTAATGATGAAAAATCTGATATTAATGATGTGATGCCTGAAGTACTTGTGGTCCTGAGGATCAGGGTTGAATGCCAGTGCTCCAAAGCTTTTGCCTTTTCTTTTTCTTTTTTTTTTTAGCTCAGACCTCCGCTGATTGACTTTGTCTTTCACTTAATTGGTTGCGGTCCTTCTAATAAATGCATGTCTTTTTTTTTTTTTTTTTCTTCACTCATTTACTTTTGCCCATGCATCTGCTGTCACAAACACAGTCTGATGATGCTCATGTCTTCACCTCTGTCAGACATCAACACACTTGATCTGGCTGTTGTTTACTAAGTCATTAGATGACCGATGATACTCAGAATATTTCTAATTCATAACATGAACATAGCCAAGTTGAAATATGTCCTTTTTATTTAATAACATGATTTTACTGACCACCTTTTTACTATTGGTCTTGAGGAAATGCTAAAGAAAGGGGGGGAAACAGTCAAAATGATTTTGCATCAGTTTATATGTATGTTCACATGTGTACTTTTTAAATGGAAGTAAATCACATGAGAAAATGTATTTAAACAGCTTGTATAACTGCTGATCTTTGAGGCTGCTGAGATGTGTTTGTGCCAAAAAAACCCACAAATGATTTGAGTGAAATATTTCTTTAAAAGTCAAAAATCAAAAATCCACTTTCTTTTGTACAATACAAGGGCAAACTGTGTGTTCTTCTCTGAGCTTATTCTCACCGTTTTCATGAGCTGCAGGTGTTTCTCTTTACATCTCCAGATGACAGACATGTCTGAATATTTTTGGTTTACAGCTTCCATTTACCTTTGAACTTTTCTCAGCGGCTGCAATGCAAAGCACGTCGTGTCAAATTTCAGCGGCAACCTATAACTCAATATTTTGCATATTGTTTCACAATACATTGATGAAGACCTGTGTATCGTTTTGAGCCTCATACACACATAAGAAATGTACTATCTTCAAGTCAAATGATTATATTAACTGTAGTTTTCAGTAAGGTGCAGTACTTTGTTGCAGAGCAGATGTAGCAGAAACAGTCAATCACATTTGTTAGACGTGAACATGAGATATGAATCTGAGCTCGTCAGCAACAAAAACATACACAACTGTTTGCCACTGTAGCATTTATGCAAGTCCAGCAGGTAGGTGGATAAACTCTGAGTGAGGATAAAAGGTAAAAAAATGAAGAGAGAGAATCCTTTTTGGTGTGTTTGTGTTGTCTCTTCCTCACTGTGTGTTATTCTGACCACCAGGGGCAGGCCTCTGCAAAACGACAAGGAAAGTTTAAAAAGGTACTGGATGAGCTAGAAACACTGTACAACAGAGCGTCCACTGCTCTCCTGCCATCTGGAAAATGGCTTATTCCACACTTAAGGGATTTTGTTATATCTGCATTAATGATGTCAAAGCATGTCAATGTCGGTGTGTTGAAATATCCAACTAGTCTAGTCGTAATTGGTATTTATGTTGATGTACAGTTTTTAAGTTTTCTGGTGGTCAGTCAAATGACTAATGGATCTATAAAGAATGATAGATAATGGGTGCTACTATAAACTTATTTAACTAGTTTAATGACTTTCAGTGAGGTATGAGCAAAAGCATTTTTTCTTAACTGATCTGAAGAAAGACACCCAAAAGAAATATGCAGCTGTAGGACATTGAATTGGTAGGGAGAGAGTGAGAATTTGGGTTGCTGATAGTAGATATTTATTGTTTTTTTTGACTAAATTATCTTTCTGTGTCTATACAGGACATCGTTCCAGTCATCTACCACTTAATTCCCACACCCAACAAAACAAAGAATGGAGGGAAGGAGAAGGAGAAGGACAAAGACGCAGACAAAGAGAAAGATGTGAAGGAGGAGTTTGCAGAAGCCATGAGAGACTTAAAGATTCAGTGGATGACAAAGTGTGCACAGTTTCTTATCTGTTGTTTTTTTCCCAGCAACACATTGTTTATATCGTCTTCGTCTTTCAATTCTTTCTCAACCGTCTGACATGTCCTCTATCTGCTGTTCAGGCTGGACACCAATTCACTTTATGATGAACTTAAGGAAAACTATTTAGATTACTTACCCCTGCATGTGCAAAGACTGCACCAGCTGGACTCTGAAAAGGTAACAATACACACCATCAAGAGAGCTCGTTTTAAGTCACCTTTAGTATTATTAATGGTTTTTGTTTTCACATGTTACAAACATTTTTGCTGACAGTCATTTCTTCTTCTCTCGTTTGTCTTTAGGAGCGTGTAAAACGTCTGAGGGAGGTGGTATCAGCAGCCGACATCGTCATCTCCCACATCGACCAGACGGCCTTGGCTGTTTACTTTACCATGAAGACAGACCCTCGACCGGATGCTGCTTCTATCAAGACGTATGTGAAGAATAGTATTGTACTAAAAATAACAGCATTAGATAGCAGAATGGTTCATCAAAGGCAGCATCAATCAACAATAGACTAGGAGAAAAAAAAAGTATAAATCAGAGTTTATATTTCTAATAAAATAGGACAGTATCTCAGGTTGGATTTTCCTTAAAGGTATCAAGCATAACTACTGTATCTATGACCTGAATCCTGACCCGTCTTAACCTCTGTGTTTGCAGCGACATGGAGAAGCAGAAGTCGTCTCTGCTGGACGCTCTATGTAGGAAGGGCTGCGCTCTGGCTGATCAGCTCCTGCTGCCCCTCACGCCTCAGGACGGCACCGGCGCTGTCGCCACGGGACAAGCTGCAGCAGAGGATGTTGGTGAACAGGTGGCCAGCAGCTCTGATGACAGCCTGCATGACGTGGCTAAAGCCCTGACAGACACATTTTGGGAGGTGCAGAAGTGGGCGGAGCTGACCGACTCCAAGGTCAGTAAAACGTGTTTTAGAAAATGAAGGCGCAGCAAAACTAAATTCAAAGTTTAAAGTTAAAGCTGACGATGTACTGTATTTGTCTTATTGTCAGCAGAACCCCTGATATTTTTTTTTTAAAGGCTAAATAATTGGTGAAACACTCTGGCACTGTAGTGTTTACAAAATGCATCTCCAACAGGGGTGAATAATGCATTTGTTGGAACTATTTTCAGCTTCTATTCTATTCTTCTATTTTCTTTCAACACTTTCTAAAGGTTATAACTTAAAAATTCTGCTTTCCCCCGGTTTTTCTCCAGAAAATGTGAATTTTGTGGATGTATCTCACCATAAAACGAACCATTTGGCATTAATTCAGTTTTTCTTTTTCTTCTCCTCCGCTCAGGTGTTGATGTTTTCATACAAACATGCTCTGGTGAACAAGATGTACGGCCGAGCCTTAAAATACGCCTCAAAGATGGTGGAGGAGAAGCCCAGCAAAGAGAACATGAAGAATTGCATCCAGGTATGACTGCAGTGACCGCTGGTGTCTGTTCAGATTTATTAGATATTTAAAATGCTCACTCTATAGAACATGTGATTAATCAAATGTCAGCTTTGTTCACTTGAAACACTTCCTGTTTGTTTGTTTTTTTTCAGCTCATGCGACACCTCAGATGGACGCACTGCGCCACCTTCAGTGAGAACTGGCTCCCTGTCATGTACCCTGCAGACTACACACCATTCTAGACACACACACACACACACACACCACACACACTCATGCACGAGCAGCATGGCCATACATACATAATCCATTACACAGTAACTCCAATATCACGCCCCTCAGGGTCACATGGTCTATGCATCTGACCAACCAGCTGCTTCCTGAGAATATTTTCTTTCTTTTTAAATTCAGATGTAGGTGAACGCCAAAATGAGGGACAACACTGAGTGTAAATGGTTTGATGAATTATAAGGCTGGTCATTGGAATGCCACCAACAGCAAAAGCTCAGCTTAACTTTTTTTAAATTTATAGTAAAAACTCTTGATACTGTCACTCAGTCTTATCTTAGTTGGGTGTTTTTTCTTTATTTTGGTGTCATCTACACATTCGGAGTCTTTTTACATCAACCCATTCGCAGCTGTCTAAACTCCATATCATATAAGTAACCTCGTTCTCTCGTGTATATACTGTACAAGGGCCAGTATGGACACCACGGATGCATCACAAGTCTTTTAAAAAAAAATAACTGTGACTCCATTTAGTCACCTTCAACACACAGAAAAACTCAAACTGGCCATTATGATACTTCAGTGAGAAGAAAGGAGGACTCGCTGCTGCACGATGTTCGGACATACGAGGGCACGCAGAGTCTGCCTGATTCCTGAACTAAAAGGGAGGCTTGGGTAGAACTTTAAGATATTTTTTTGTTTGTTTGTTTTCTGATCGGTTGTTTCAGTCAGGCCGTGCTGTAAAGTTAATGTTTAGTCTCGTCTGTCTTTTTAGGCTCCGATACACAACTCGAGTACACAATCTCAGAACACAAAAACAGTTGAGGTGCCTTTCTACATGTACCTTACCATTTCTGACAGGAAGAAGAAGAAGAAGAAGAAGAAGAAAAAGCGGTGTGACGGTTTTGACCACCGGAAGCTGCAGAATCAGTAGCGCTTTTTTAACATCAGTCAACACCCAGCCGCTTGCAGTCATTTCACCCATCAGCCTTTGGTGTCAAATGTGGGTTTAAAAGCTCGTATCAGCAGTATGATGTGTCTGTGCACTGTATGCAGGCCGTCAGTGACTTGTCAGGTAAAG
Organism: Thunnus thynnus; assembly: GCF_963924715.1. Classification (NCBI taxonomy): domain Eukaryota; kingdom Metazoa; phylum Chordata; class Actinopteri; order Scombriformes; family Scombridae; genus Thunnus; species Thunnus thynnus. The sequence goes on from NC_089517.1 coordinate 15,428,874, forward strand.
GAAAAGCCACAACCACACTTTCTCAACTTCCACCTGCCTCTAGAGGTGTTGCCACCCGCTCCATACAGCTGAGTGACCCAAGCCGCACATTTGACGACCATCCGACAGACCTCACTAACACAACAGATGCAGCTGCGTTCAGTTGTGAGCAGCAGTAGGATGTTTCTATGTAAAATGTTCACACAGTATTAGAGACGTTGCTCTGCAGCATTCAAAATGTTGCACTTGTACACAGTGTCATAAAATAATGTACATACACACATAACATAAAAAAAATATTAAAATGCAATAGGTATATAATACAAATATTATTCTAATTGATGTATTTTGCATATATGCATGTCTTTTAGGATGTAAGGAAAAATAATAGTTTTATTTGGAAGCAGATTTTTAGTTTGTTCCAATTTAAAAGATTTTTAATCCCAAACAAGATTTTCAAGTTATTTTCATGAGTGTGTTTGTGAATGACTTGGTGTGTATTTGTGGGCACATTTTGTTTACATGAACATTTTCTCCCAACTGAACTGAAATGATAAATGAAAAGCCATTTTGAGAGGGTAGAACATGAGTGATTTCCCCCTCCCTTATTTACTTTAACAGACCATACCAGTAGATTTGCATGTTTTATCTGATTAACTACAAATTGCATGTATTTGAAATCACAGCTGACCATTTTGCAATTTTTAGATTTTTTTTTACATATTTTTCTATTGGTTTCATTCATTTCTTTACAATTGGATAATATTAACAGACTTTTGTTTATACAACGCAATGTATACAATAAATGTGTCAATGCAGTTACATTGCAGATTGATTTGAAAAGTCATCACTGCTGTGATCTTTACACTGCAAAGATCATGTAACTCTGACTTCATTTAACTTTGATAGATAACTCAAGCACATTTCAAGAACCTGACGTTTGTTTTTCATGCCATACAGAAATTAATAGAAACCAATCTGTGTGGAACTGTGGGAAGAAATGCATCTGGAAGATATAAAACCACCTAGCATGTATTTGTAAATGCTCAGCTAAAGTGTGAAAATACATGATTTTTAGTTAACCAGCAAAAACTTGTAAAACACTGGTATGGTCCTTAAACATATCTCACCCGAATTATGTAACGTGTCTGCTATATATTCAAGTTTTATCATTTACATAAGTGATTCTCCGCCTTTTTTGGCTCATAATTCTGTAAAAATAAAACTTGTGATTTTCTGTCAAGTCTGCAGAATTACCAGTTTAAACAAAGAATGATTTTACTGTGAGAAGTTAATGTGATGATAGTTTTTAAAAAATTTGATGTCATAACAATATTGATAGAAGAAGAAAATTGATTTGCCCTCAAATGGTTCCAACCACAGGGCCCCTGGTGGTCAAGAGGTTAAGATGCTGTCCATGAATAGCAACGTCCTCAGTTGCATCGAACCGGGGCAAGTAGGTCTATCTGCGGACTCACAGTACTCTACACGACGCACCCACTTTACTACATGACACACCCACTTGGTTAGGTTTAGGCATGAGGAGGGGGGTGGTTAGTGTTTGGCCGGAGATATACTTGCTTTTAACTCAAGCCCCTAGGAACAGCACTGGGCTTTGACGCCAGTTTGACATAGTGGCCAAACTGTGTAATTACAATGTCATGTGATGCTATTGGGCCCAAAAAGACGCTTTCCCAGAGACTTTCATGTGAAAGAGACATGTAAATAAGTGGATACGTTTTTTTTTTGAGTGTCACAACCCCCTGAAATGACTCGTTTTAATATCCATTCCATCTGATCACATTTCGAAAGTGGAGAAGAGTCACATGATGGAATCGTTTTATCCCCATTCAAGTTAGCTGGAGGGCTAAACTAGAAGTTAGTGGTCTCGGCTGGCAGAAGTCTCTAGTGAGCATGCTCCATGGGCACATTGGGTTCACTAGAGACTTCTGCCGGCCTTGTGTATCCTGCATCCATTTGGAGTGTTGGTTGCGCATGTCCTCAGAAATTAACGCTATGTATCCGAAAGATGCAATATGCATATGAACTGTTGGGGCAGTATGGGGATGTGACAGGGTCAGGGGTCAGTAGGCATGTCAGCAGCGACAACAATGGTGGAAAGTTTTGAAAACAAGTTAATAGACCAAGTCCACAATTAGCTGCATATGTACGATGTGTCGTCGCCGCTACAGATTGACAAATATGCTTGTTAGAATAGCTGGTGTGAGAGCAGTACCATTTTAGAAGTTGACGTGGAAACCTGCAAAAATAAATGGAAACAAGTCCAAGACTGTTCCGACAAAATAGTAACCTCCTCTAGTGTCGCCATGTTTATTGTTTTAAATCATGCAAATCCAGAAGTTCTGTTTATATCCTTAATTCTTTGTTGTGCCCTCTAGTGGAATCCTTTAGTACAAGTACATAGGCAAGTATATGTGAACAATTCTGTTCACGACTCAGCCGGTTGTCTACATGTGGTTAAAAAGCAAGTTTATCTCCAGCCTTAGGGTAAGAACATCCGAGGAAGGGGGGTTGGTGGGATTGTGTAGTGAAGTGAGTGTGTTGTCTTAAGTCTGCAAAGACTTACAATGAGACCCTTCTCAGCTGGTGAGCTTTGCTGCATGTCATTGCTCATCTCTCTCTCCCTTCTTTTCCTATAGTAAAGCCATAAATAATTATACTAAAAAAAAAGATCCCAGCAACTCAGATTGAGAACCAGTGGTTTAAATAAAATGGCTGTAAAATTTGGTTTTGCCCCTCCCTGATGTGGAAGGTGTGAGATTAGGAATGTAAAAGCAGTTGCTCTAAGCCAAGGCCTTTCACCCTCATGGGAGTAAAGAATCTTTTCTGGGATGACTGTACACACACAGCCAATCAGTGGTGACAACTCATGTTTACCCAGGGGTAAGAACACCTTGTGTTTCTGTTTTTAGCAGTAACTTGTATGCACTTTCTGCAGTGGCCTCAGCACAGGCGTCTCCAAGTGCACAGCGGTTTACTGGAGTCAGTTTGCAAAGTTCGGTCACCTTCAGTAATCTTTTTCACTTCTTGCATATTCTGTGTTCCTGGTCCTTTTTCTCCGTCCTGTGTTTGGGTCTTGGTTCAGACAGACGTTAATGTTCAGGGCTCAGCTGTCTACAGTACGCGTTGCCAATGACAGTCTCTCCGAAAATGGCCTTAACTTTCACCACAGGACTGTAAACCGTCCATTTCTGGCACCAAACAGAAATCTCATATCTGTTGCTCTCACTCTGCTGGTGTCAGAAACGACTTGCTTCTTCTGGATGTTGAGTGTTTATATTTATAGTCATAAAATCTAGTAAATGCCAATATTTTACAGAATGTTATGAGATAAGGTTGTATGCTCTTAGTATTATTTTATACCCCATTCTTCCTCGATGATGTGTGGAAAAGACCTGAGCTACTGTCACTCTGTTTTGTGGTCACATGGAATTAAGTCACAAACAAGGAAAACGACACTGAATAAACATGATTTGGAAGAACTGAGCTGTGTACTGGTCATCACTTGTTCTTTTTAGGAGTTGTCTGAGCCTCATACTTGCCGAAAGTGTTAATGCATCTGATAACAGTTTCTATATTTAGTTGTGCTTTGTAGCTTGACTTACAAATTGTATGAAGCAATGCAAGCTTGTGTTATTACTGTTTTCATTACCCATCTACAGTTTGCATCGCTTTTTCCAGAAATGACGAAGGAAAGCACCAAAAGAGATAAAGGTTGTTCCTTTGATTTATTACTGTATTAAACAATAAAAATGTAAAAAATTACAATTCTCATGCCAAAAATAGATAATTTCATAACTGATGCAGATGCTCTTAGACTAGACTTGCTCGCTTTGTATGAGAAACAGTCAAAAAGTCATATAGATATGCTGTTTACTATCAAATATTAAAAAGAAAAGCATTAAATCCTCATATTTGAGAAGCTGGAACAAGCAAACATTGCATGACAACATGACAAACTAGGCATGTCAGTCGATTAATTGACTAATTGTTTCAGTTCCACACTGAAAGATCATTGATATGATTCAGGACAACAACTAAAGTAAAGCACATGCTGTACTTCTCCTCTTTTACTATCTGTGCTGTTTGCAGGTTCAAACAGTGAGATCAGTGCTGAGTATTATTAACACTTTATAACCTTTAACATGATCTTATTTGTATGTAAAATATGCAGCACACAGTAAAAGGCCTTTGTGACCCTCCAAGTTCTACTGTTGGCTAAAAACTGGACCTAAACTTCAGTATTGTGTTCATGCAGGTGATGAATAGAGCCCAAAATTTTGTCTACATTTTTCCTAACCCTTCTGCTACAATAGATCCACAATAACACTCTTCTTCATTGATATTTTACAAAATATAAGCAAAATTTTCAATAAAACCTGTGATGCAGGTTACCTTTTCTTAAATCTGGGCTATTCTACATTTTATTACATTGAAAAGAAAATTAAATTCTTAATACTGGGTCCTGCTCTCTACTAGCAGATGCTCAGTAATAAATGATTTGGAGCAAAAAACTGTAATTGATTTGATTTTCCAAAAAGAAATGTTGGAAAAACAGTCACTTTCAACACAGGCTCTGGCTTAGGGGCCCCTCTGGTCCTGTGCAATAACTGTTCCATGCCTCTTTACTCTCTGCACGTTGCCATGAAGATCTTCATCTCCCCAACCTCAGCAAGTAAACTTGTGTTAAAGGTCTTTTTAAAGTTGTCAGTGAAAGTCAGATCAGACTCAAATCTGACGCGGTTGGCCCAGATCAGAGTCGTTCCCGGCTGACAGAAATGCTTCATGGTGGCCAGAAGCTCATCCAGGAAGTCGTGACGGTAGACCACATCTGCTGCCAGAACATAGTCGTACCTGTAAACAGATGTAGGATGGGTCTGTTCCAGGTCGTCGCGCCAGGACAGAGCTTCCACCTTGGGTGTGTGCCTGCACCGCCCCCTGGTGTTCCTCACCACATTGGACCTGAGGTTACCCAGCAGCTGAGGCAGGTCTGTAGCTGTGACGGACGCTCCTGAGGATGCAGAGATAAGACCTGACATCACCATAACTATAGTAACAGTAAAAGACCAAACTGGTGCTGAACAGATTGTTGTGTGATGATGAAGCTGTGAGCACAGAGAGTTCTTTTTGGACTGAAGCTGAAGATTGAAGGTCATCCAAAGTTTTGCAATGCAAGAAACGACTCAGTTCATATGATCCTTTTCACATGGCCATAATAATTTATTATGGTCTGGATATAATTTTCAGATGACACAAGTGAAATGTTTTTTGGTAACCTTTTTTGAAGTCTTAGATTTTTTAATATACCAACAAGAAAGTCTCTGCTTGTAAATGCATTAACACACAATGGTGACATCATTTGGACAAAAAAAGCACTAAAAGATTAAACTAAAACTAAAAGATTGCTACATGAAAATTCATGTTTGCTAGATTGATTTGATTTTTTAAGATAAATATAACAGTTGCCTCAGAAATTAAGCCAAAAATGTATAAAATGATTTTTAAAAATGAGTGCAAATAAAGAAAAAAATTCTAAAATAGTTTTAAAATAGTTAATAAAATAGTTATTAATAGCTAATGGGATAAATACAAAATCACGTGCAAAATTATTGGCTAAAGATACTTCAAATAGTATTTTCAGCCAATTAAGAGTACTTTGATTTTTTTGTTATGCACATTCATCAGTTGTAGTGATACATAAAGAGGTGTAAGGTAGCAAGATCAAGCAATAGTTCAAATGCAGTAAATGCCAAAATTATATTATGCCTAATATGTTTACAGTGTTACTTTATAAAACCACTAGTTTCCGTTCTGGGTTGATGTTATTTGGAGTTTAGATTTGTGTATCATGCCATTCTAACTTTTCCAAACTCCTCCTGTGTTTGTTGTCAGTATGTAGAATTCGTTATATAGTGAATTGGACTGGTGACTGCTCACCCAGTAGACTGGCCACAATGGTAACCAGTCCTGTTCCTGCTCCAAGCTCCAGCACCTTCTTCCCCTGCAGGTTCACCCTCTGCCTGTTTTTGCGGAGGAAGGAGCACAGAGCCGATGCCTGCAGGATGAAGAGATAGAAACTATGGTTTGTTAGGACAAATTTGTAGTATTTTGTCATTTATAACATTGATGCTGGTAGAAAAACAACTTTAATGACTTATATCAAACAATCTCTATAACCGGTGTTCATTTAATCTCAGTGATACTCACTGCTGGCCGCATCACGGCTCCAGAAGAGTCTATGGACTCATAAATGACTATTTCCTGCCCTGCGTAATGGTAGATATTTTTAACAAAGCTGCTATGTACAGCTGTTTGTTTGATGTCTTCTGTGGAGAGAGGATGGATCAAATATTAATGCACAGTGAACTCACATTGCCACAACATACATTTGAAACATCAGTGGCTTGATATGGTGCAACAAAAAGAAGCATCAGTACTTTGACTGACATGGTTCACATGTGAACCAAATAAGCTCAAGGCAGTGGAAAAAGTTAGTCCCTGTTTCTCTTCCATTTAAGTATCGACACTCTACACTGGCTCTGTCACTGAGGACATTGACAACAGTACTGGCATAACCAAAAATTGGCTGTACCACCTTTTGGCTTTAGCACATGACTCATATCTCACATTTAATTCTTGCCACCAATCTTGCCAGATGCAGATGCAAAGCTGTTCCTTCACTTATAAGTGATGCTGCCAAGCCACAAGACAGCAGTGTGACCTTTTCTACTTGAATTAGCACAATTCATGAAATCATGTAGCACCACCCTGCAGTACCTGAAGTATATTGTGCTGACTATTGTACTACTGTCATTCTGTTATGCTGCTATGAGCAGAAGACACGTTTCCAGATTCTATTATTTTATTTCTCCTTCATAATATACTTTAACATCAATGTAGAGAAGCTGCAAAGCAAGAATTTTCCTCGAAAAAGTTGAGATGGACCGAATCAAAAATCTCTATCTGTATTTATGGCAGCATTTCCTACCATAAACCATGCAAAGACACTGAATACTGAAGTTTTGCTTAACTTGGTCTTTTCGTGTCCCCACTTTTTGTGGTAACTTATCCAGCCATGCAAGTTTCAGGATATTTGCCTTTGAGATTTCTGCCTCACCATAACACAATGGAGGTGAATGGAATTTCATTTGTGATGCTCACAGCACTGAAAAATTCAACAGCAACATCTCTTTCCAGACTGTGAACAGCTCATCATCATCAAAACTACTTTGTACTGAAGAAAAAGTCTATATAACACAGAGGTATCTTCATGACTTTTTGGGTTATTTGAGTGAACTGACCCTTTAAACAGAAGGGAACAGGACTTTAATTTCAATCTGTGTGAGATACTTTTAGGTTGATTGGTGTATTTTCACCAATGAGGATTAAGACTCACCTGTAAAGTCTTCATCACTGCTTGTGGTGCAACAACTTGAATCAATGTTCTCTGGTTGATCCCTCTCATATACTTCACATTGTTCTCTGTCGCCAATAGTTAGTTTTTCATCTTCTTTTTTTTCAGAGCAACATTCTCCATCCTCTAGAGAACCCTCTGCTCCCTCCTTCTCTTTCAGCAGATCCTTGATTTCCAGCCCTGCATCACCTTCTTGCTTTTCTTCTCTAGAAGTCGCCATGAAGATCTTCATTTCCCCATCTTCAGCCAGCAAGCTCGTGTGAAAGGCCTCTTTAAAGTCCTCTGTGAACTTCAGATCAGTCTCATATCTGACCTTGTTGGCCCAGATCAGAGTCGTTCCTGGTTTGCAGAAATGCTTCATGGTGACCAGAAGCTCATCCAGGAAGTCGTGATGGTAGACAACATCAGCCGCCAGCACGTAGTCGTACCGGTAGACAGATGTAGGGTAGGTGCGCTCCAGGTCAGGGCCCCAGGACAGAGCTGCCACCTGGGGTGTGTGTCTGCAGTAGCCCCTGGTGTTCCTGGACAGGTTGACTCTCAGTTTGCTCAGAACCTCTGGAATGTCTGTGGCTGTCACCCAGGCACCTGAGGATGGAAAAAAAAACATTACATCTGAAATATGCTTTCAAATTCATGTCTGAGAATGGTTTAATCCTCCTTCCTCACTCACCGAGTAGAGCTGCCACAACAGACAGGAGGCCAGTTCCTGCCCCAATCTCCAGGACCGCTTTGTCCACAAGACTCAGCTGTTCACGATGAGTGTCCAGGTAGTGACAGAGAGCCAGAGCCTGGGGGCCATCAATATGATCTTTACAATCAATACTGATACCTAACAATGTGACCTTTAGTCACTGGTACCTTGATGTTGAAAAACAAGTGTTGTAAAGTATTAGTTACTCGTTCTTTAGAGCCAAAGAGCTAAAATAGACAAGAGACGATAAAAGGCGGATGTTGATTTGTCCGTTGGTGCACCACTTTCATCTAGACTGAAATATCTCAACAACCACTGGATGGATTACCATAAAATTTTGCACAGACATACACGGTCCCCAGAGGATGTATCCTACTGAGTTTTGTGATCCCCTGACTTTTCATCTGGCGCCATCAGCAGGTCAAAATCTGAATTTGTCAGAAAAGTTCCCGTTTGACCAAATACCTGCAAACCTGTACTTTGTTTTTACTGCTGATTGGCAAAATTCTAAAACACTAAACTGCAATGCTGAACATGGTAAACACTATACCTGCTAAACATTAGCATGTTAGCATTGTCATTGTATGTATGCTAGCATGCTGATGCTAGCACAGCCTTACAGAGCTGTTAGCATGGCTGTAGACTCTTAGTCTTGTTTACATTATCTCTTTGCTTTTGTCATAGACAATGCAAACCTTTAAAGGCAAAATCCTCCTTAAAATTAAGTTAACATTGTGCTATTCCAACCAGTCTACATGCAGACTCCTTTAAGATGAAAGTCAGAGCATGAAGACATAAATGGATGATGTCAGCAGGTGACCAGCAGTTAGTGACCACAAAAACAATCACCTTTTCCTGTCAAAGGCTGGATTATTGGGCTAATTGGGCTAATTTAGTTAGTTGCTAATACTGTATGCGCGACTACATCACGATTTAAACTGACAAACTGAAGTGATAAACTGAAATGATAGGGGGCTTAATGTGACACCTGCATTATAACCTAACGTTTACCAAGTTAAAGTCAAGTTGAAAGCATTTATTATTTCAGTTTATCTGGTGCAAATACCAAAATAAAGTAGCGCTTAATCAAGTTACCACAAACTACAAATGAGGAAATTACAAATGACTAACTAATACATACATAGTGACCTGAGGGTGGGCCCCCAGAGGTTTATTCCTGACCTGTTGCTTTCATAGAATCCTCAGATGACTTCATAAGCACAGAGAAGCTCTCTGCTGCTCAGTTTAAGGAAAAACTCTGAAATTAATGTATGGTGGATTTTTCCTTCAATAGATCTTGTCTTCAGGCTGTATGATACAGAACAAAATAGCTTTTTGTTTATAAAGTCTCAGTTTTAGCTGACAGAGGAAATAATCAGATGTCTTGGGATCAAAATATTGCTGATGCTGCTTTGCATCAGTAATTATGGCAATCCTACAACACAGAGATTGTAACGGTGCGCACAGGTACTGTATGTAATATGGCAAATAAATTGGGATAAGGTTGCAAATCTCAAAAACAGCGCTACTCACCGCTGGCCATATCATGCCTGCATAGGAGTCAAGACCCTCCTCAATGACGATTTTATGCCCGACATAATAGTACACCTCCTTATCTGTCCTGAGGAAGAAACACGGAGTCCAGGCTAGTTTTTGCTGCTTCTGGACAGATGATTCCTCACTGCATGAATCATCTAAACAATACAAAAGTGAGACAATCAGATCTCTGTGGACTGAATCAACATGTAACCCATCATGGTTGAATTTACCTTTATCCTCCTTGTTGACCTCGTCCTCCTCGTCCTCGTCCTCATCCTCGTCCTCCTCGTCCTCCTCTTCCTCTTCCTTCTCCTCCACCTCTTCCTCCTCCTCCACCTCTTCCTCCTCCTCTTCCTCCTCCTCCTCCTCCTCCTCCTCCTCCTCCTCCTCCTCTTCCTCCTCTTCCTCTCTGCTTCTCATATAATTGGTTTCCTCCATCAAGTATGTGGACAAAGTAGCCATATAAAATCCTGTTTCAACATGTTTGTAAAAACAGTGGAAGTGGATTAAAAATATAACAGTTTTTTCAGTCAAACCTCTCATTTACTTTTTGGTTGTACCTAATTTATAAAACTGTCAGTTCACATTTTGATCATTTACCATGACTTCAGCCTTTCTCTATGAACCTAATCTGATTAGTAGTTATATAATTATTTGTTTTTCTTTTAACCCTAACTGCAGTTTTATAGTCTGGCCAGCTAAATTGGGAAAACAAAATTGGAAGAATACACTTCTCCAATGTGGTCATCACTGCATGCAGCTCCTCTAATCACATATTTGTGCATAAGCAGACATGTAAAACCTTGAACTAATATTTTGAAAGATTATTTTTAGTCAGAAATAAAGGTGCCACAAACATACTATCCAAATTCAAAGATTTCGTCTGCAACCACTTGCCTGCAAATATGGTGCAAACCTCATGCTAAGGCGCCCCACCTGTGACATTTAACCTACCTGTTGCAGCTTTATTTTCCCAGAGAAAGAGCTCATGCGCAGACTGCATTTGCTGAAATCTGACTGCGTAGTTATAGAGACTCAGCATCTTACTGAACACACCCATCATCATCACAAGGGCATGAGGGTATTTTTAGAGCTGAGGCCAGGAGAAGTGAACACAGGCAAAATTCAAGAGCAGAGCGGATACAAACACACACACACACACACACTCAGACACGCACAGCAAAGATGAGTTGATGAAGAAAGAGAGAATGACGGGAATGTCTTGATACCAACAGCCAGGGATCTTTGCTTTCAGTGTCATTTCTCTGCTGATGCTTTCTGGAAGCCTCCATGGTCTGTAACCCTGCATGTACAATGGATATGACAGGAAGGAATATTAAAAACTGAAAAGAGTGGCTTTTATACAAGCTCTACTTAGTGTTTTCCAGCTGAAATGGTGAATCTTGGCTCAAATCAGTTAAGATATTAAATTTTGCAACATTAGTTTTACATAGTATTCTACAAATAGTCACAGAGACAGATATGTGATGTGTGTTTGGCTTGAAAGCATCTTGGCAGATAGCTCTTAATGTGTGTGTGAGTATGGTCATTGAAACATTAAAAACCTAAAAGGCTATCTTCTCATTTGACTGTCACTCCTCCTGCAGTACTTGAAATGAAACAACAACAGAGATAATTGGCGATGAGGGTAGGCCTCATCATGCCAAAAGTCTATTTAAAAATGACGCCCGTCATTTGGAATGTGTCCATGTTTGTGCTTACTTGCTCACTTTCCCTGCCTCAATTGCTTCACCAGAGATGGGAGGTAACAGGATCAGGCAGGCATGCAACAACATGTATCAACCCTCAAGAAAAGAAGAGGGCTCCTGTCACATAAACCCTAATCAGACCTCCCCTTGGATATATTTTAACAGCCTTTTCCCATGAAGTATCACCTCCCAGTTTCAGTTGTCGGCAATTTAAATCCGCTTGCATCCCAAAACTTTGAAATCCAACCATGACCTCAGGGTACTTTGACAAGTTAAGTGGTTTGGTCATTGCCCTGCTCCACTCTGATATATTTATTGTTGATGTGCCGCAGCCTTATTTGGATGAAAGTGAGAGTCTTAGCTCTGTGCCTCCGTGAGAGGTTGTTTGTTATTCAGAGGCCATTGAAAGATTGATAAAGTCAACAGATGTCTCTACAAAGCCACAGACACATTTCAGCTGTTGAGTATTTGTTTGTCATGACAATGAAGCATGGTGCTAGATAACCTCTGTGTCCTCCCATCTTTCTACCGCCAAACAACACGTATCCAGGACATTGGCAAAAAGTCAAAATGGAAAATGAGCCTGAAGTTCTCAGGGGCATTGGTATCACAAATTAGATATCAGATATAATAGGTCACATTACTAGCAGGTGACTCATACTTACTCTTTCCAAGATAATCAAGCTAACTGGTGAGCTTCCAAAACGTGCAATATTTGTTTGTGACGCACGTTCTTGTTACTGAAGCCACATGCACTAATATGGTAAGATGTGATATTTAATTTTAACCTCCTCAAGGATGAAAACACATTTTCCTTCACATGCTGGTGAAATATTACACGCTGGTGAAATTTTTCTCGAAGCCAAAAAGCAAAAGCAAAATCATTTGATGTTACCTAAATCTTGCAGGTTTGTGTTTATTTATTTATGTGTTTATTGGGACCATGTACAGTGTTAAACATAAATGTTATCATTTGATGTACTGTACAAGAGTTAGCTAAAACTAATCTTCATCTGCAGTCCCTTGGGCAGATCACAATTAAAACATATAACAGCACAATAACAAAAAGTACAAAGCAAAAAACACACAGGACACATAATACAAAATACAAAGCTACACACAATAGCACATCAGATACACCCACAATGTCAACTAGAAATTAATAATGTAAGCTTGTCAAATTAAAAGCAAGATTATTTGCATTCATGAGGAGACCATGAGTTGAAATTTAGAGTCAGTGGTTACAGGGCTGAGTAGTTTATAGCAGATTTTATAAATTTTTATGGTCAGCATTTTAGGGCACCTCAAGATCCAGCTCTTCTTTGTCAGACTTGGCAGGTTAGCAATTTCACATTTTAGTAATTCATGGTTCTCAGAGGATTCATCCTGTACCAAATTTATTGGCAATTCTTCAAAAAGGGTTCAGATATTGAACTGGAAATCAGCAACTCCAGATTTGTTGAAACCTTCCCAGGACTCAAACTGTGAAGTCACAGAGCAACAGCTATCCTAAATAAGAAACAAGGGGTCACCAGAATCCTGTTGGAAAGATCCACAGCCATGTTTGCTCAGATTGGCGTTCATCTGGCCTACACCTAAACAACATCGTCAGCCAAGAGCTGAAGTGTGAGAACATGCTGCTGATGGATGAGTTAAGAGAAAATCCCTGAACGTGACCCTCCAGGGGTGCAATTGGAGCACTGATGTCATCTTTCGTTACAGTTAGAGTGAATGCCTTACGATGTATCCAGACACTTTATTAAAGATCAACATAAATACAGCAGATACATACTGACTGTGTGTAAAAACATAGAAATCACAACTTGATTTTGTGGTATACTGAGCAAGAGACCACTGAGATATCAAACTATGAACATCATAGTCCCAAAATAAATCACATGAAAACTTCAATTGCAATTGAGTAAATAGCACCTTTCAGTTCACCAACACAATTCACAAATTTGACTGAATCAGTGAGTTCAGCAATCGCAGACACACTCACAAAAACACACGCAGAACAAAAAAATGTCCCGAGCGCTAACAGTTCAGGCAGCAGCCTCTCCTTGGTCCTTGGTGCTCTTGTCCTTCCTCCAGGCTCGATACAGTTTGATACTCAGACTGGGGAGGTTGTACAGTTCCTCCAGGTGGAAGCGCTCCCGGAAGCGATCCACAAAGCTGTTCTCTGGGTCCAGGCGGAAACGCATGGCCCACAGGATCTGTGTGTTTTCCTGGCACAGATGGTCAAAGGTGTCCATCAGCTCCTCAAGGTAAGGGTGGGCGTACACAACGTCAGCTGCCAGGATGTAGTCGAAACAATGTGTGGCACGAGGAAAACGCTGCTCCACCTCCTGGCCCCAGATGAGGTCTGTAACCTGGAAACAGAGATGATTTTGATATTTTCTACTCTTTACTTTCAAAGGTTTGTGTTCATCACAATCTCTTATCCTGTTTTATATCATCAGTCTCAGGTGTTAAGTACAATTATTATTAATTATTATTATTTTTAAACAGGAAGTCACACTTAATTGGTGAATATCTCATGCACCAGAATTACTTGTGACAGTACCAATGAAACAGGTATATCTTCTACAGTTGATTTCTTCTTGTAAGTTTACAAAATTACATCTTTAAAAGTGATAACTGAAGTTTTAAATTGCAAATTTTCTGCGGTAGTTTTTGTTGTAAAAGTTCATTTAAAGATGCAATGTGTAGGATTTAGCGGCATCTAGTGGTGATGTTGCAGATTGCAACCACCTCTCCTTCAAAGTTTGTAGGAGAACCTACAGTGGCCACGAAACTTGCGGAAAACGCAAAAGGCCCTCTCTATAGAGCCAGTGTTTGGTTTGTCCATTCTGGGCTACTGTAGAAACTTGGCAGAGCAACATGGTGGGCTCCAGGGAAGAAGACCTGCTCCCTATGTAGATATAAAGGCCTCATTCTAAGGTAATGAAAGCACAATGATTCTTGGTTACAGGTGATTATACACTAATTAAAACATACTTGCGAATCTTATATTCTATTTCTGCCAAGTCCATTCCACTAGATGACTCTAAATTCTCCACACTGCACCTTTAAGTTGCACTAGAAATATAGAAAATTCTACATTTGGTCCGTAACCCAAATATACACCATCAAGCAACAGAAAATGACCCCAAGTAGCAGCATACATTGCCGATGTCTGTTTTGTCAGCAGCGCCCTTTTTGCATTTTTTCTTCAAGCGAACGCCAGTCTTGTGTAATATAACTATAAAAACCTACCAGGGGAGTGTACTTGCATCTGCCCTTGGTGTTGCACATAACGTTGTACTGGAGGTTCCCCAACACATCTGGTAGGTCAGTGGAGGTCACCTTAGCGCCTGGAGAAAGACAGTGCAGCTGAGACTTAAAAGGAATTACATACAAAAAGCAACACCGAGAAAAAAAAGAGAGATTAATCCAAAGAGACTAGAAATCAATACAAATTCGAATTACCACAGCTAAACACTGGATTGTTTTGTTTCCAAACCTAATAGACTGGACACAATGGTGACGAGCCCAGTTCCTGCACCGAGTTCAATCACATTTTTTTCTGTCAGGTTGTATTTGTCACGGTTGGTCTCCAAGAAGTGACACAACACCATAGCCTGTTGGGGACATAAGATCACAATTCACTGGCAGGGTTCAGCCCATCATTAGTGTTGATGAATTACTTATGAGCTGAAGTGACATAGTTAACATAATTAATAAAAAAAGGCTAGTGAAAGAATAAAGCTAAATATTGGAGTGTTGTAAATGTGTATTAACGTACTGAGGGCCAGAGTACGGCTCCGTAGAGGTCTGTGGACTCTTTGATGCGGATCTTCAGGTCAGAAAACATGTATCCTTCCCAGGCCTCCGGGCCAAGGAGAGAGGGGTGGAAACGACGAGCCATTATGGCTTTGGCAAGCTCTGCATCTGCAGCAGCGCCTGTTTAGTCATTCACAGAAGAGAAAAATCATATAACCTTTATATAAAATAAACTTTATTTATATAGGGTTTTAATAAAACCAGAGTTAGGAAAATGCAGAACTTTAAGTACTTAGAATAACACAAGATTAAAGACAGATACAACTTTTTCACAGCAGGCGTTTTGACTTGTCATAGTAGGTGTATTTAGTCACATCAGTTCAGGGTCCTGACTTTGTTCGTGCTGGCTCACTGTCATTGTTTATTACTGCTAATGGTACAGAGCTGTAATCAAGGTATTAGTTCCAGCTGTTCTTTTCCTGCTGTGAAAAGTCAAATTTCTGCTGTGAAAAAGGGAACATATTCAAACTTTATGGTGCTTATGAGGCAAAATAACAAAAAAAAATACCATGCAAAACAGTTAAATGAACTTCAGCACAAAAATACTAGTTTTCTTAATTTTTTTTTCATTTTTGAGGCCATAGTTTGTACTGTTGTTAAGCAAATTTCCTGTTCAGTCTATTTTTACATTTATTTCATTTTGTGCACCAGTGAAATACTCCAACCTTGAATCAAATGGAATAACTGTCTCGTCTTCGATATCACATTACATGTATCGTTTGATTCCCAGCTCTATAAATGAATCATATTGATTGCTTATAATGCCACTCTTATCCTGTTGTAATTGTTTGTGTAATATCATGCCAGTGTGTCGGGCTCCAGCTATGTGTCAGTGCCAATGGTAACTTGACACACAACTCATAACAGTGGTTTACAGAGGTCAGGGGAGCCCAAAGAGCGACATTTAATTTATAACCTTCAATTTATAACCTTTATGTGTGTGCGAATACACCTGGCCGCAGTTTGAATAAATAAAGCTGTTATATCTGTCATCAACAAGCCGAGATGCAGTTGTTTGCAGGGAATAAATATTTCAATACGACCACGTCTACAAGCTCTCTACAATATCTAATGTGTTTAAGACATTAGAGGTTATTTGTGTCTCCACAATGAACATAAAAAACATAAAAATTGTGAACTTGTTTCCAAAGAATAAAAAGCACTGCCAACCTGCAACCACTAATGACATCTGCAGTTTTATTTCTTGTTGTGTACTCCAAAATTCTTACCTTCCTCTCTGGTCAAGGAGTCCTCCATGGCCTTGGACTGCTGAGTCTCCATATCTGAAGGAGTCCGGGGTCCAAGTAGCCCTTCTTGGTCGGTGGATCCAGTAACGTCCTTTGGATTTGGGTCAACCTGGATCTGGGTCTCTATGTCACCTTCTATGGTTTTAAGTTACACATGTCCATTCAAGCAAATTACAATGATTCCCAACTTCTTGTCCAAACACCCCCCATCTGGCCTTCACCTCCACCCTACATGTCTAGCTTTCTGTGGGCAGCATGCTTAGACCCCCCTCTAATGCACTAAAATAACTGACAGCAACAGCTGCCCTGTGAGACTGCTGAGCTGGAGCTGAGGAGTAAAGAAGATGTTTTAAATAAAGACACAGAGAAAGACAAAAATAGCTGATTTAACCAACAAGTTCAAAAAGAACTGAGTGTAAGTGATTTACAAGTAAAAAAAACCAAACATTAATAGTATATGTGTGTGTTTCTGAGAGTATGTTCCATGCAGATTGAAGAGCGTATACAGTGGCACAGGCTGACTGAAATGCAGCCTAAAAGAAATTTAAAGGATGTGTAGCGCTGAAGACTTGCACCTGTCTTAGTCTCACTGTCAACACATCATCAGTACTAGTTACTTAAAGATCCCCTCCAGACCAAACATATATTAAAATATACAGAAATACTTTGCTTGGGACAATAATGATATGTTTTTCAACAAAAAAAGTATAATTACCACTTCAAAAACCTTCCCTCATTAAAAAGTCCAGAATATATGAATATACAAATATATTTCATTTGAGATGTTTAACTCATGGACACAAGATGTCTCCTATTTCACTGTAAAGTCAATTCTCAATGTATGTGCACTGGAGGCTTCAAATTTCCACATTACACTTGTGTAAGTTGAATATGGACCGCGGTCAGCTTCCAAACTATTTGTGATGTCACAAATCATGCTCATAAGCCCACCACTTAAAAATCTGATTTTCAGTGAACACAGAGAAACTTTCCACTTTCAGCAGATAAATGTGAAAACAGTCTTCTAGTGTCAAACTCTGCACATGTCATTCTGCAGTACCACTTGAACATTCAACCATAGGAAGAAGAAAAACATTGAGTGGAGGGGGACTTTAAACTTAAGTTTAGCTAGTACAGAACAAAAGCTTTACCCTGATTAAGAAAAAAAAGTTCTTCAAAAAGTGTATTTCAAAATTTTATTGCAAAAATATTGTCATTCTTTCACACACATACTTGTAAGCATGTAAAAATATTTTCAATCACATCAATAAAAAGCTCAGTTCATCAGTGCTGATGAGTTCATGATTCCTTTACACATTAATATTTATCAAATAAATATCAAAGATATTACAGACGGTATTTGGGAGTGTGGACCAGTTCTGCCTTTAAAAGGATAGGTTCACAAATTTTCAAATGTGTATTAAAACATTAGTCAGATTTTCCTCGCTCTAATCATTCCTCCTGTTCATACTGGCTGTTAAAAGATCCCCTTCAAATGTGCTTTCAATGTAAGTGATGGGCTCCAATATCCACAGTCATTTTGTGCAAAAATGAATTAAAAAGTTTATCTGAAGCTTATATGAGGCTTCAGCTGTCTGAGTTAGTCATATCAAGAGGATATTTGCCACATTTATAGTCTTTTAAGAATCAAATTCGCTCTTTGTGTTTCCTCAGACAGAGACTTTGGCACTAAAAAGATGGTAACACTGAAAGATATCTACTTGATTTGACTAATTTGGACGTCTGAAGCTTCATATTAGCTTCAGATAAACTGTGAAATATATTTTTGCACAGAAGGAGGCTTGTGGATTTTGTTCCCTGTCACTTACATTGTAAGTGCATTATGAAGGGATCTTGTAATGGTCAGTATGAACAGGAGGAATGATTATGGCAAGTAAAACCTATTTCAATATTGATTTGGGCACCTGACTATTGTTTTAGGACAGACTTGGAAAAATTATGAACCAGTCCTTCTGCTCGGACAATTTATGTTTATGTTAAGCTTGAAGTTCATTTTTTCCCCCCTCATAGCTTCTTTCCCTTTGCCCTTCCTCTCCCTCTTGTGCTTTTAGCACCACGTCCTCGTCGGCTGCTCTCGAACACAGATCGGGCTGTAACCAAAGCAACTTCACCAGTACCATCACTGTCCTCACCAGAGCTGCTGCTGCTGCTCTGCCTCACCCTCTGTGGTACAGCCTTAGTAGATTGAGGGACAGCGGCCTTTACTGAGAGGGCCTCGTGAATGGAGCTGCTCACACCCTTTAAAGGTGTAAGAGGAGATTCAGATTCAGTAATTACCTCTGACCCCAGAAACCCTCCTCCTGCCATTGACCTCTCCTCTTCTCTCTCGCCTCCATTTTCTCCTTTCTTCTGACTCGGGCCTGCTAACTTCCCTTTCTTAGATTTGGATGGGGAAGCCATTTCCTCCTCAATGTCCTCCTCCTCCTCCTCTTCCCCTTCTCTCTCCTTTCTCTTCATGCAGGTGACTGCACGGCGGAGTCGCTGGCTTCGGATCGCCTGCTTTTCCTGTTGCTCCATGCGGAAGAATGAGTCGATCCGCAGCTGAGTCTAAACCAAAACAGTGACAGAGTGTAAGAATGATGTAGAAGAATAAGAGACGGGATACTATGTGCACTAACTAGTACAACAGTAGTTGCCAAACTTTTTTGTCTGACGTAGCCCCACTGCTCTATCAGATGAGTTCAAGTACCCCTTCATTGGCACCACCAGTCATGTTCCAAATATGTTTTTTGAATAGATTAACTGGATGTTATTTAAAACTATTAATTTTATAAAAAGTAAATATTTATATTTTTATTTATTTATATTTATATCATATGTTTCATACAGTTGAGTTGTCAATGTTTAGGTTGCTTTGCTTAAGTTTTTATCTGTACTACCACTTGGTGTGGCAGTTTTCAACCTTCTAATTATTTCAACTGTTAATTCATTACCTTTAGCTAACTACCAGTATTTCAACTACTTTTAGCTGACAATTTCAACTAAGTTTCTATGCTTTTAGCTATCAATTTGATCTTTTTATTTAGCATTATCATTTTTAGCTAACACTAGGTAACAATTTCAACTGCTTATCTACTACTTTTAGCTAACCGCTAACTTCAACCATATAAAACCTAAATACTTTTAGCTAACTATTTCAAAACTATTTATCCAATACTTTTCAATGTCATTATCCATCACTTGTCATTATTAACAGTCATTTTAACTATTATTTACTATTTTTAGCTAGTGTTAACTATCTCAAAACTGCTCATCCCTTACTTTTAACTAACGTAAAGTTCTATCTCAACGACTTATTCACTGCTTTGAGCTGACTATTGCAACTTCTAGTTTTCATACACTCTCAACTGCAACAGTGTTAACATGTTACTGACTCAGGTTGATGGGCAGATTACTGCTTATTATAAATATAGTAAAACTCAGCATTACACCATTTTGTAATCCTATTTTCCTTTTTATTTCCCTTCATATTACAAATATGTGGACCTGTGTCCAAACTTTTGACTGATACTGTACATATTTTTAAATGAAATCAATTCTGTTTATCAGTTGAATTTTCCACATTCCCCCCTGGAAACTGTAAAAGTGCCCCTGGTTGGGAATCCTACTGTACGAAGGAGACTCTCTCTCTCAGTTACCTGCTGGGTGTTGAGCTGCTTGATCATAGGCTGAAGAGTCTCCTCAGTCTTCCGACTGCTCCAGCCAAAACGACTCTGACAGAACGTGAGAGCCTGGTTTAGGAAAATTAAAAGTCACACATTCATAAACATGAGCACACACATACAGACACAAACAGAAAGGATATTCTTTGAGCATGTCGATTTGTGGACGTCCCCAGCTGAAGGAGCCGCCCGACTGGTCGACAGCAGGTTGTAGGTAAGCCTGAGCCACCGCAGGGTTGGGGAACCCAGGCTGAAGTTTTAGATCCCTCAGTTTCTTCTTAACTTTCGTGTCCCGAGGGTCAGCTACCAAGCGCTTTTTCTCCTGAGCCTCCAACCACCATTTACTAAAGGGAAGGAACAGTTAAATATTATTTTTTCCACTTTTAAACATTTTTTTAAACATTTTGCCAGTCACAGTAGAGAGAGACTGGAAAGATAATGGCGAAAAAACCGGTGAAAATTTTCCAGACTTTGAAAATCATGTTGAAAATGCACTAACTTTGGACCTGTCAAACAATTTACCAACACAATAAAACACACACATACTTGAATTGAGTTAATGGCTCCAGTCCTAACCCAGGGAACTCGTTCAGTATCTCCATGCCAGTCACATATCCGACCCCTGGCACCCCCTCCGTGTAGTCACTTCCAAGCAGATAAGCCAGGTTTATCAACTTGTTCCTGTCCAAACCTGAACCAGAACAAAAACACTTGTCCCTGATATGTGCAACATAAATGTATCAGATTATTGCTGTGATGTGTCATCCTAGCACAATGTCGACACCTTCTATTTATTCCCATTTATGAATGTCATATAATAGACCATCTACAGCAGCAAGAATGCAACTAAATAAATACCGTATGCAAGTATGCTGCTGCAAATGACAGCCTGTGTAACTCATTTCATGTACAGGCACACATACAGTAAGCCAGGGTGTCTGCAAGTTTGATACAGAACATTTTTAAGGTCCCATGACATCATCATTGTGATTTTGGTCAATGGTTTGAAAATGAATATTGAGGCAATACTTGGTTTAACAGATCTGATTGAAAGATGTCTGCTTCTCCCCAAAAACAAGGACCTGAGGAATTGCTATAAATTCCTTCGAATGCAAGATATTTAGAAAGACCAATTTAATAAAAAGGAAAAAGGGAATTAATAATAAAAAATGTTATATACTTCATAAGGATGAAACATTAAACACTTGGAAATCTTTTCTGGACCAACATATGTATAAGCACACAAATACACACACACACACACACTCTGAGTTGATGGCAGCCACTGACCTAGTTGGTTCTGCAGGTCGCTCAACTGGAAATGTGTGACGTATTTGTTCTGGCTGAAGAAGTTCTTGTAGACTTGTCGCCCTCCGAACAGCCACACATCCGAGTCGTCCGTGATGGTCCCGTTAGTCTGGTCCGCTCGGTCGAGTGCTGCGCACTGCGCCTCGGCCTCCGTCGGAGCCACCAGGAACGGCACGCCGAATAGCCGCAGCAGCTCCTGGAATCAAAGAGCCACAATATGCTTTAACCTCACTGTGTTTTGATGTCTTTATGCAACTGACGCTATTTGCAAGAATTTTAAATAAGTCATATTTCATCGACAGACAATGAGGGATTGTGTGCGTGTGTCTGTAGCTGTCTCAGAAATACCTTCGCTCTTAGCAGCTCGTTATCAAAACAGCGCTGGAAAGTAAATACTGTCAGGCACTTTGGAGGTTTTATGAAGAAGAAAATGTTGACAGCTTGTGGCATTTAAGAGTGTGAGTGTGAGTTGGCAGACGCACACACACCCAGTGAAAGTCAGTGAAATAATACTGACTGCGTGTCATAGCACTGGGAACTGGCAGAGGCACCACGAAGAGATTTATACCCGAGAGTTTTTCACACACCTGCTGTTGCTTGTCAGATCTCAGTCTAAGTATATGCGCAAGTTTTTACATGTTCATTTTCATTTTATCCTTTTTTTTTTTTTTTTTTTTTTTTTGACAGAGGCTCACATGTCAACTATTTTCATAGGGATAGGTGTGAGGGGGGAGTGCCTGTGTGGTTCATTTGTGTTGACGTGATATTAAAATGTTCACCTGGCTCTCCAGGTACATCTGTCCGGTGACTGTGTTCGCCATCCTCTCCTGCTGTTGTTTTTGCTCCCTCAGGTTGCTCTGCTCCACCTGCAGAGAGCTCTCCAGAGCCTCCAGCTCAGCCTGCAGCACAACACACACAACCACTCCATCAGCTGTGCATCACACAAACACACACACACACATTACACTGCTGAACAGCTCCACCTAAAGCTCTTTTGGGAAATATTGACATTACTGAAGTTCAGAAATGCACCAATTTCCTCTTGTGAGCTCTTAACAATACTGATAAGAATACTCACAACATCAACGTTTTCAAACTCATTAATTGCTGGAGTTGGGCTGGTTTCTGCCTCTGCTTCCTCCTTCAGCTCATTCTCTTCAACCTGCCCTTTGCTGTCCTCTTCTTGTTTGGTAACCTCTTCTTCCTCTGAATTCAAAGCAGCAGCTACACCGCTGGGAGACTCAGTCAAACTTTCTTCTGTTTTTTCTTCTTGTTTGGTCCCATCGTCACCGACCTCATCTGCATCCTCCTCTTGAAGTTCTTCTTCTGATACCTCGATGAAGCTCTCTGGGAAAACGTCAAATCTTTTGTTAACATCTTCTTGTTTAACAAATAATGAATAAGTCTGATCTTAAACAGGATATTACCTTCTGACTCGCTCTCCTCACTGCTTTCCGACTTCACGTCGTCTCCATTTTTCTCCTGTAGAACAATGGACTCGTTTCTCTTTTGCTCTGGTATTAAAGGATGAGTTTCAGTCTTTCTGAGGGGCTCCTCTTGTTTTTCTGTCAACTTTTCTTTGCTCGTCTCCTCTTGCGACTTCATCTGTACCTCTATCAGTCTCTCTGCCTCTTTTTGTCCATCAGATCCTCCGTGAGGTTGATGCGGCACCGCAAGGCGAAGCGCTTTATTTCTCTCTCCGATAACTTCTTCCATCTCATCTTCAGAACTACTAACAAACAAATTATCTTTGACATGTAAACTTTGGACGGTTGGGTCCACCTTAAAATAGGATTTTTCATTGGATAAAGAATTCGACTTTGGCAAAACATCTGGTCCTGTCTCTTCCTCTGAGCTGCTGATGACCACTTGTGGCACAGGATGATGAATATGCACCTGTGGCTTGGTGGGTGAGTTACTGATTAGAGTCCTACGTTCTGCTGCATCCTCCTCCTCCTCAGCCAGAGCTTGTTGGATGGCCAGCAGAGTACGCGGAGACACACTGCCATCCTTCTCATCCTGCTCCACCTTCTCCTCGTCCGAGCTGCCGTTCATCGCAGCCTGTATAGCCGTGAGTGTGCGAGGCGAGGGGGGTGATGTGTCTCCCTGAGTGGAAACGGAGGGTTTAGATACAGAGGGTTTAGAGTCTTCTGGAGAGGAACCCCGCACGTCTGCGTCTTCCTCACAGACAGGACGCCACAGGGGCTCAGGTTTGTCCGCTCCTCGCCTCTTACAGCCTGACAGGGAGCTCCCAGACCAGGGAGCTGCTGCGGGTTGACTCTCCGGGACATTCTCACTTTTTCTGGAGCCTGAATGGCAAAGGATGAGTGGTAGTTTTAGATTTTTACAGTCTCTTTTACCACATGAAGAACCGTTAAAAAAGGACCATACTAGTGGTTTGAATGTTTTAACTCATCACCTACAAATCATGCAACCTTCACTTTACAACAAGTACAAACAAACAGCCATTTGTTTCCATATATTTTAATATTGCATTCCAATCTACTTGCAGACTTAAAAGATGACTGAGACTGGTAATCTATCACAGTGAACAACTGTCTGTTTTTTGTTTTATATCAGTAATACTACCATTGCCTGGCATTACAGTTGGTCCTTTCACTGAGTAAACACAGGGCTGCAACTAATGATTGTTTTCATTGTCAATTATTCTGCCAATTAATCATTTACTCTATTAATTTTAAGAAAATACTTTAAATGCCCGTCACAACTTCCATGGATTGGAAATCTTACGTGTTAGAGTCCAAAACTTAAAGATACTCAGTTTATATTGTTAACAAAAGAAAGAAAAGCAACAAATCCTCACATTTGAGAAGCTTGAACCAGATAATGTTTGGCATTTTTTCTTGGAAAATTACTATTATACTATTATAATATTGAAAAATATTAACCAATTTTCAAAACAGTTGCTGTCTCACCTTTAATAAGGATATAGTGGGAATGGTCTTCTGAAACCAGTCGGTGTGACTCTATGTCGTGACTCTGCTGGTCGCCATCCTGTTGGTAGAGCTGCGGGGCGCTGCCGGCGCTCCGCTGGCTCATCTCTTTCTCCACATTCTCCAGACGTTGGTTCAGCTGGTTCCTCTGCAGCAGACCGGCCAGCTGGTACTGGGAAAAGTCTCCTGAACACTAAGTACAAGTGAAAAGGAGTCAATGTTGAGAGGAGGACGTGTCTATATCTCTGCGTGTCTATGTGAATGATAGTGAGAGGTACCTCTGGAGGTTTGTGGTACATAGTCCGGCGTCTTTTGGAAAACTCTTTCATGTCTTTGAGTATCTCATGTTTCATTTCTGGAGGAAGGCTGGCAAACTCCTCTGAGTTGATGTCCACAGAGTTGGGGTCGTCATACATTTCCCCCTGAGACATAGTGAGAAATCTGACTTCAAGTATCAAGTCATCAAAAATAATTGATGATATTTTCGACACAACTCGAAATTCTTTCAGAAGATTCTGACACACAAGAAAGTTTTGAGAAAGAATCCTTTTATAAAGTTGACATTAAGTCCAAACTGAGGCCTTCACTGTTAATTTAACTCAACAAGAGCAGTTTAATAAGTTCAGATTCAGTATTACTTTGCTGTAAAACACTTTAAGACAAGGGTCCAACATAATCTAAGCTATATGGAAGTATTACAATGTCCAAAATACCAGATTAAGTCTTGTTTCTTACCACAACATCAATATACCCAGCAGTACATCAATAGTATTATTTGTACACAAATTAAAGTCTTTCTAATTATTTGATACCATAGTGAATGTGCTAATTTTACCTGATACATGTGGTAACTGTCAAACATCTCCTCCGCCTCTTTCTCTTCCTCCTCTTCTGAACTGCAGGGACGAGGGAATACAATAAAAAATTGTAGGATTACGAGTGAAATGCTGTTTTCAGCTGACTTATTCAAACCTCAGGGTGTAGGCTGTAGATATTCTGACTGAATGTACTCGCAACTTCATCCACCATGACTAATGAATAATAATAACCGTTCCCGAGCCTCTGACCTGCTTTTGTCCTTCTCCTCTGCAGGTGGCAGGGCGGGTAGGACATACATATCGTCCACCTCATCTCTCCTCACACTGGAGAGGCTGGGTAGAGGATCCTTACTGTGACAGAGAAGAAAAACGAAGAGCGTTACTTTAGACACAACCAGTGAGAATACAATATCTAGTATGAGAGTTCAGTTTTATTATTAAGCATTTACACAGTATGAAAGTAGAAATGTAGAAGAAACAAAGGCAGGAAAATCTCGGGCAGGATTTGTTTCTACAGCCAGTGTGTGGATTTAATTTGCTTCCAGAGGCTGAGTTGTCTGCGGAGGCTGATGTTACCCTCCATCTATCCTTTACCTGCGGTCTCCAAGTGCAGCTTTGATAGCCTGTCTCTTCAGAAATGTCTTGAGGAGTTTCTCATTGGTTTGTTTGGACTCTCGGCTCAGCTCCTCCTTCCTCTGCCTCCTCAGAGCCTGCGAGGAAAAGCCACGGTAACAGACAGAAAAGCTGTGAATCACATCCAATTGGTAGAATTCTGTTTACTATATTCAGAAAAGAGTTTATATGGCTCCTCAGCAACCATTGGACCTACCAGAGTCTGCTTCTTCAGCAGTGGTGCGTCCCCATCATACACAAAGACTGGCCTGATGCGGAAAAACAGCAGCTTACAGATGCGGTGGAAGAGAGTGAGGAGGTGGGCGTTGTGGACACTGTTGCCTTCACGGTCCCTCACCCCCTTCACTGCCTGGTTCAGCCATAAACTGATATCTGGAGGGGATCTGGTTAAGGTTAATGCTGAACAGGAGACAGTCAGTTACACCCATACATCTGACAGAGAGATGTAGGAAAAGAGCTGGATGGATAGAAAAATATGTTAGTTAGATGGACACACAATAGTTTGGATACCAACAGCAAGGATCTGTCCCTCCAGTGTCTCAGGGTTGATGGGTTTCCCTGTGCTCTCCAGCAGCCTCCACAGTCCCTGCACTCCCATGATTACTGTAAAAAAAAGTTTAAACCCCGCGAAAAAATGTACGCTAAATTGCAAACTCTGGAGTTAACTTGGGTTAACCGTCCTTGAAGAACGTGTGCATCATCGCGAATCAATTTCGTAACATCTCGACTGGTGAAAAATAAAAAACTGCACTACGGTAGCGTAGTAACATTGGTGGCGTAACTGTCCTTTGTCCGTTGAGCACACATCGACTTAGTTTAAAGGTTCCGCGTTATATGCGTCGGGTCATTTTCAACTGTTACACCACCAAATATTTTCTGGTCCTCAGTCAGTTGCAGTTTTTTGTTGCTGGTGTGATAATATAGGTAAATAACCAAGCAGCCGATCGGAGATAAGTTTTATGTGGAGAGACCGGACATGTGTCTTTACACTGGGTATTGAATTCCCTGAGGTTGGTCTGTCAGGCTTTCTAGTGTAGCGCTGCTGATTTTCACCATGTTTGAACTAATGTTAGAAATTGCTAGAGTTAATGTTAGGATTATTTTGTTTGTTTATTGTGCCAAACAGAGAATTTCTCGAAGCTGCGGCTTTCAGTTTTAGGAGAGAGGCGGAATTTGTATAACAGGAAGTTCTGCCTGAAAGATATTTATCAGGGAAAAATTCACGAGAAAACGCGTGAGAAGCCAACTGTATCCGGTGACCAAATAAACAGCTTGCGAAACAGCGAAAGGAGGAAACACTAACTGTTAGACGGTATGTTACCTAACAATTTATCTGAATATCCACATTTAATCCTAGATATAGCTACTGGAAAATGTATATATGTTTAGCCAACAACTAGCCTGTTAGCATAACGTCAGCTTACTGTGATTTAGGCAGATAAACTTCCCGTTAACTGCTCAGGAAACAGCTAGCTAACGCTTATCTAGCTTATTATCAGTACCTCAGCTGTTGACCTTTGACTAGCGGCCCCCTTTTATCACTGTCATAAACACTGAATAGTAACAATATTTGTTTACAAAGTGCTTTTTCTCTTAAATTTGTCTCAGGAGGATCAGCAACTCGTTCTTCGCCTAATCTACACTGTTCCTCCTCAGCTAGTGTATCCACCTCCACCATGACTGCTGCTGTGAGAGGTAACGTCAAGCTGTGAGATGTTTTGATTAAATCCTCAGTGTTTATATGTTGCAAACTGTTGTTTACGTTTCTCACCCGATCTGTCAATTGCAGCACTTTTTCGTCACCACTTTTCTTTAAGTCTCTTCATTCTTTAGTCGATATAATCTGTAGATATGCAATAGTTCCTCTCTGTGAACAGTTCATTTGGGATTTTTTTTGTATTGTTTTTTTTTGTTTGTTTCTTGTTCACATGCTTCTTTATATACTTTTTATATGTATTACTGGAAGATGTTTCGTAAAACAGTGGTATCTTGTAACCCCATGTGGGATGGGCCAAATGTTAAACATTGCACAGAAAAAACAAAACAAACAACAAAAATCCTTTCTAATATAATTAATTCATCTTACATACAAGCAGGGAACTCATTTTTCTCATTAAGCTTGCATAGTCAGGTTAAATCCCTGTTTAGACCTTGTGCACTAGTATTTTGAACACAA
Source organism: Thunnus thynnus (assembly GCF_963924715.1). Lineage (NCBI taxonomy): Eukaryota > Metazoa > Chordata > Actinopteri > Scombriformes > Scombridae > Thunnus > Thunnus thynnus. The sequence continues at coordinate 15,456,871 of NC_089517.1, forward strand.
GACATCTCAAGTAATCTCATTTTCAGATTTTGTGTCTGCTGCTCAACACTAAAAACAGACCTTTGCACTCAGCCACACACTGGGCTGGATGTTGTTTGAAAATGTCTTGTACTAAACACAAGCAGCCATAGAAAAACTGAATAAAATCCAGTCTTAGTCTGGCAACAACCCTGGCTTTCAGTACATTACAGTTTTCAATAACATTTTGTTTGGGTCCAAAAAAGTAAAAGTACATTACACTAGAGAAGGAATTTAATGACTATTTGGTTGCATGTTTTTGTAACATTTAAGCCTTTGGTAATGATGTTTGTGATGTTGTACAATAAAAAGTTGACAAGGTGCAGTCAGGAACACATCAGCATTCACACTATGCCATATATCACTGACTACCACCCAATTTGTGTGACTGCATCCCACTGCATCTTCAGTATGTTTTTAGAAATATGCACACCTGCATTTAGACAGCGGTCCACTTATGATATGATCACATTGGCTATATTGTAATGCAAAGTGTGAGTCTGGCATAAAACTCAGCCCTTTGTTTGCTTCTTCCAGGTTCTGCCCATGTGCCCGTCCGAGGTGCTGGTGATGGCATGGAAACTGAAAAACCACCAGCCATCCTGGAGGTCACCACAGATACGCTGCCACCAGGTCCGTCTCCGGTTCCCCTCTTGAAGGTAGCAAGCCCCAAACACAGCCCCAAATCTACCCATCCTCCTCCACCTGTGGCACCCCAACCTCTCGGGGTGCTCCACCTGGGCAAGGTGAGTCGAGAGGCCTGCACAGAGGTCGATGCTGTGAGGATCGTTGTCCCTCGTGCTGCTATAAGCCGAAGCAGCCGTGCAGGGCCAACTGAGGGGAAAGGAGAGACTGAGGAGCAAGGCTCTCCCCCGCTGCCTGTGGTGGAGGACTGGAGAGGACAGCTGGAGAAGCTGCAGAACTCTGAACGCAGGCTGTTGCAGGACAAGGAAGGCCTTTCCAACCAGCTCCGTGTGCAGACAGAAGTAAGGCCTCTATGAGTCAGATACACACTTAGATATTAGATTTACTAGTAGGGTGCGCCCCATCAGGTTTATTTTTAGTGATGTAGTGCTTTTAAATTATTACACATTAAACAATCCATTTCCTCATACATATCTTGATCTTTATTCTTTCTGTGTGGCAGGTGAACCGTGAACTAAAGAAACTGCTGGTGGCGTCTGTGGGTGATGACCTTCAGTACCACTTTGAGCGTCTGGCACGAGAGAAGAACCAGCTGATTCTGGAGAATGAGGCTCTGGGCCGGAGTCTGGCACACACGGCAGAGCAGCTGGAGCGCATGAGTATCCAGTGTGACGTTTGGAGGAGCAAGTTCCTGGCCAGCAAGTACGAAACAGACAAAATGATGTGTGATAATTAGGCATGGTTGGAGATGGAGAGAAAGAGAAAGGGATGGGACAGTGTCATCTCATCCTGGCTTTTAAAAGAAGATTAGTGTGGGCAAGCATCTGTCAAGGATGCTGGAGGAAGACAAATAACATAAAAAAGATTATTGTTCTACAAGGATAAATAAGGAATGACATAACCACTGTTATTATGCTGAATGCTGAATGTACACATGCATCAATGTCTCCTCAGAGTCATGGCAGAGGAGCTGACAAATGCCAGAGCAGCTCTGCAGCGTCAGACCAGAGAGGCACAAGGAGCAATTCAGGACCTGCTGTTAGAGAGAGAAGAGTTCTCAGGGGACATGGTGCTCACTCATAGGTAATATACACACTGTAGCATAACCACAGATCTATCATTTCTAAATCAACTAATGTATTCACTAAGAACTCACTTAAAAATAACAAAAATGTGGAAAGGACAGGTGACATAGACTAACTAAAAAATACAGTATGAAGCTCCATTCTCTTAATATTGTTACATTTTTAGAAAGTAGGCATTCTGCTCTATGTGTTGACTGTCTATTGCATTTGATTAATCAAATGCTTTTTAAAATATGTGTAAAATACCTGTAAGAAGAATCTTGACCAGCTGTCGGAATTGAAAAATCACGTTTCTCCTTTTTGCTGAAGAGCATGTTTGACATGACGGCGATGATTATATTGACAATTCTTCATAACGCATACTGCGTGTATCACTTTTTATGCTAAACGGATATGCTCAGAGGGGTTGTCTGAATACTTTTATGTACTTTGAAACACTATAAGAAACCTTATGCGCAAAAATGAGGCTTCATTAGTTGGCTAAACCGAGTCTATTTAGTACAAAATTCCAGATAGTCGGGTTTGTTTTCATTGCTGACCTTAGTTGTCTGCAATGTGCCGTTGACAGAGAAAAGGAGTCTGTGTGCTTACTTACTTTTATGTTGTCAGATCTCTGGAGCAGCTCCTGGTGTCTCTGCAATGGGGCAGACAGCAGACATACTACCCCAGCGCACAGCCTCTCAGCACAGGAGAGCTGGCAGCAGCCAATCATAAGCTAGCAGACGCCATCAACTCCCACCTGTTGGGCGACACCAGCAGCAGTGTGGCAAAAAGCAGCAGTGCGACACCTGAACAGCTCTGCAGCACACCAGCAGAGAAGATGGCTGAGAAGGTACAAAATTAGTTTTTAGGCTCTCTAATTCTTTGTACAAATCTTTCCTTTTTTTCTGCTTTTTTCACAAATGTGTGATGTTATGTTTTCTGTCTTAGGTGCTGAAGATTTTAGATCCAATTTCCTGTTCAGAAAACAAGGTGGAGCCCCCGCTCAGTGACTCGTCCCCCTCAAACTTTCTGGGCAATAAGAAGAGCATCGGCAGGTTTCACCCCTACACCCGCTATGAGAACATCACCTTTAACTGCTGTGAGCGCTGCACTGGAGACATCCTGGTGCTGTAGAGGTCAAAGAGCGGCAACACATCTTCATCTGAGACCAGCGCAGCATCAGAGCCCACTTAAAGTGACCGAGTATGAACAGGAGCTCACTATGGAGGATATTGCTGCTGTGTTGAGTGACTTTGTTAGTCAACACCAAAAGTTGGTCATTCTAAGACATTTTCCATACCAGTATGAGTCTGTTGCTACTCGTTTTTGTGAAAAGCAGCCCTAATAATTGGATTTTTCACTATTTATGATGAGGATGATTTTAAAATCTGTAAACTTGCTGTTTATTCTCTTTAACTTGAATTTGTTTGTTCAGGAATCATGACCGGATAGTGATGAAAGAAAAATGCATTTCAGAGCCATTGTAGCCTTGTTTAAACCATAGAAAGAACTATTTATTGCTGTGTTGTGAGGTCAAGATGAGTCAGTGTTACACGGTTATTCAGACTTGAACATTAGGCTAGTTTGTTTAACACTATTATATTCATAATGGTCTGTTCTGCATCAATGGTACTGATGAACCCGAGGCCGGAAGGGGCAACGTGTTGTTGAAAAACCCACCAGACAGTTACAAACAGCAGATAGTGAGCCGTCACATACACTGTGACCACAATTACAAAAAGAACTGAGGATGCACTTTATATTGCAGGGGTTTCCCCACTTGGTATAATGGTGCTATCAAGTTTTAAAGCATTGTATTAACATTTTGTGTATTACACCCTGAAAAAGAATAATATGCATTAAGTATTTTGGAGGTGAACTAATGGAACAGCAGTAGACTGTAATGATGCTGCAGTATTGTATCAGTCTTTAGAGAAAGTGTGGATATTGTCAAGAGTTTGACTTTTGTGATGTTTCAAAAAAAAAAAAAAAAAGAAGCAACAGTTTTCTAAATATTTCAAAAGGGTTTATTTTGTTTTCATTGAATTATGTCAGTGATTTGGATGATGGGTATTTTTTATTTTGCATTATTTAAAAAAAAATATTATGGATTTTTTTTTTTCACTTCTGTGAAATGACAAGTAATATATTGCACATGTCCTTTGCAATTTTTTTAAAACTAAGCTGTACACTATTTTGGTTTATTTAATCTCAGTATAGAAAACTGTGCTCTCTCTGCGGTGGTGATATTATAATTTACAGTGAAAGCACAAAAGAATATTTATACATCTTTTGCAATATTGTTTCTCATGTCAGACCAAAATAAAGACCAAAGTAGTTTCTACATTTTTGAAATGTCTTGTTCTTGTCTTGATTAAAATATTGCATTGGAACTAAACAGTAAAAAAATTAAGCAGCAATGACTACCTATTGCAACATTTTATTTAGCACTTGTTACAGTTTTTTGACATTTCCTCAGACAGTGATTGTAAACAGATGTGTCCTTATTAACCAATTAATGACAATGTTAGTTCATTCACTATCCCACCACTTCTTGCCTTTGCCTGCACTATTTCTTCCCTCCATGCTGCTCTTAAATGATGTCCGTACTCTGGTTGCAGCTGATTTGTTTTCTCTGTTGCTGTGCAGTCCAGACACTCTGTCCCTACCACTGAACCCAGAGTCTTTATGGTCCCCACTTCTAAATATCCTTTCATTCTTTCTTTCTCTAGATCTTAACGACCTGTCACCATCCTCTCTTGGTCCATGACTTGTGACTCTGACTCTGTCGTTGGTGATTTCTCTCTGTGCCTGCTGTGGGTGGAAGCCATCATGCTTCCTGTTAGGCACAAACTTCAACGCCTCCTCCCATTTCCCCGTGTCCTTCAATGTCAACATGATGCGTATCATCTGGTCCAGAGTCAGATTTTTGGCTCCGCACTCCCAGTGGAGGAACTCATCCAGCGGTAAACGGGCTGTAGCCAGCTTTAGACGCTTGGCATTCGCTAGTGACAAGCCTGGCTGGATCGACCGGTCCACTAGAGCTCCAATGATGTAGACCTTCGAGTGGTCAAAAGTGCGGAGGACATTAGGGGAGTCAGCAGTGAGGTATACGAGGTGTTCATGAGGAAACACATCGACATGCTGGCGGTCAGTGGAGGTGATGAGCAGGCGATCCCAGGCCTCTGCACCGTACCGTTTGAGAAACTCGTTCTTGTAAGCCCCGTCTGGCTGCAGGTTGCACAAGTGTAGGTGGTAAGGCTCAACGGCACGCCGGTTCCATCCTTCCACCTCCATCAGCTGGGACACAGTGTTTTCTATCTCCCGCCTGGACATGTTGGGCTCGTAGCTCATGTCAAACACCAGCGGCTGACCGAACACCATGGCCTGGGCGCTCCTCCAGCCCAGAAGCTTGTCAAGGCTCCGGCCCCAGAACTGAAGGAGGAATGTGTTTTTCATCTCTTGTCCTCTCTGGTCATCTCCTTCCTCCGCATCATCCCTGTTCAGCCTCTCCTCCCTTTCTACCTTCTTCTGCTGCTGCTTCTCCTTACGGGACTTCTTGTGACCTTCCCTGAGAGCCAGGTACTTCAGGTACTTTTTCCTGGAGGACTTGGTGGTGAGCTTTGCCAGCATCTGAACCTCCAAATCAGTCATCTCCTGAGGTACAAGCTTCCCAGCTTGACGCCACATCGCAACCAGATCCCGGGTTGCCTCCAGGGCAGAGCTGTCTTTTAAATCACCTCCTGGCGCATCCTCTTCCTCAATGACTTGTTGTTTCTCGTCTAATGCAGCTTGGGATCTCATTACAGACTTCCATCTGTCCAAATCTACTGTCTCTCTTTCCTCTGACTGATCTGTCTGAGGCTGAGGGACATCTTTCCTCGCCGGACTCCCAGTGTTGAAGTGGCGAGACAGGATGGACACTCGGTGCTGGCAGGCACTGCTGGCTGGAAGAAAACTGGTAATTTGCCTCTTGGTGACGCAGGATGACACAAAATGACTGCATTTCCAGAGTTCATAAAAACCTCGGCTTGTAAAGAGCCGTAACATCGTGATAAAAGCTAAACTTTCAGGACTGCAGGCGTGTCAAGTTGAAGGATTTAAACAGAACAAGAAGAGTAGCTGGCGCGTTTTTGTTTCGTTTCCATCATAATAATATTGTGAATAATAGTTGCACCCCCTCAAATGTCCAAATAAATAGTCCTGAAGTCTGGTTTACTTGTCTCAGCGTCCACGCTTGTCAAACATTGCGGAAAGGTCACGTTGTTGCTCTGTGTCACACTATAATGTGTCGTAGTGAAACGCCGCTACGTTGCATGACACCGCTTATTTGGTCTCAAATGTTCAGCCGGTTGACCATAACAAAATGTTTAAACAATAGTGTTTTACAGTAGCTTTCATTATATATGAAGCGTCGATATAATGTATAATAATCACTTCTTTACTAGTTGGTTATTTGTTTCCAGACGGGTGTTTTATAGCGCTGTACAGCAAAGATGACGTAGTTTCCTCCTGAGCTGTCAACAGGAGCTAGTTAGTTTTTTAAAGCCTTGGAAAATGAGTTTGTTTTTGCCTAAATTAACGTGCAAAAAAGACATAGATGAAGTCATCAAAGGCGTAGCAGAAAAAGTCGTAGTTTTGAGGTTTGGAAGAGACGAAGATTCGGTTTGCCTCCAACTCGATGAGATTGTAAGCAGACTGTAACATTAGCTGCCAAGCTGCTGCTAAAAGTTGCTCTGCTGTCGCTAAATCGACGTTTCTGTCCTTTTTTTCTAGCTGTCAAAAACCGCCCATGACTTGAGCAACATGGCCGCGATCTACATCGTCGATGTGGATAAAGCTCCCATCTACACCAGATACTTTGACATCAGTTACATCCCCTCCACTGTTTTCTTCTTCAACGGGCAGCACATGAAGGTGGATTATGGGTGAGTTTATTTGTCCTGTTTGTCAGCTATGATCAATGATTCAGAAGGGCTGCAATTAACAGTTATAGTTGAGGAGATGACCTCAGGAAATACTTATCTGGGTTGGCAATACCATGGAGTAACTCCAGTCAAAGGGACAGGGAAAGGATTTTTATTTAGGATGTCACAATGAGTTACATTTCCCTTCTATAAAGGAGGTGAGATCTTCAATAATAGAAAATAAACAATATACATATAACAGGAATCACTGAAGTGTTGTAATAAGCTCACTTACAGGTTAACAACTAAATTGGCAAAATGCATCTCCAAATAAACCCGCAAAATAATTATTAGTTGACTGACTTGTTAACAAATTAAATAACAGTTTCAAATAAAATTCTGCCATACTGTGAATTAACTCTAGTACTCATCATAGTTACAGAACAGTCCATAGACATTAGAAGACATGCAAGAGAAAGCATGTGCAACAAGGCAATAAAGCTGGCACATGGTCATAAATGGTGGTCAGGCAAACAACCTTTAACAAACTTCTTCTATAACTTCTATAACTTCTATTATTTGCCTTTACCCACTTAGTCATTATATCCACATTATGGATGATTATTTATCAAAAATCCCATTGTGTGAATCTTTTGTGAGAGCACCAATAGTCATCCCTACAATATTGTCTTAATATCGATATCGAGGTATCTAGTAAAAAATATGTGATATTTGATTTTGTCCATATCGCCTAGCTCTACCAACAGTTGTGTCATTCATGCACACAATTCAGCTGAAGCAACTGACCACTATGTGTAGCAGTCACTGATTGGCTCTGGCTTAATTACTAATTAAGAGGGGCTGCAGCTCAGGCTTTCATACAGTTATTTTGATTATCGATTAATCTGCTAATTTTTCTCAGTTAGCTAATCGCCTTTGATCTAACAAAGTGCTTGGAAACAGTGACAGTTTTACATTGCTTGTTTTATCCGAGCAACAGTTCAAAACCTAAAGGTAAACAGATGTGTAAAAGCAGCACTATCCTGTGTGATAGTAAACTGAATGTCTTTGGAATTTGAGGTTTCACCTTGTGCTTTCAGAAACAGTGATTGACATTTTTCACCATTTTATAGACTAAGCAACTAATCGATTAATCGAGAAAATAATCGTCAGATTAATCGACGATGAAAAAACCGTTAGTTGCAGCCTTAGTATTAACTATTGAGTACAAAGTGGTTTATCATAATTGTATCAATAATTTATTATATTTGAAAATAATTGTTAGTTGCAGCCCTAAAAGCAGAAAATATTCACATGTGAAAACTTGTTAAAATGACTTATGATTAACTGATCATCAGAATTGTTTCTTATTAATTTGCTGTTGATCAACTGATCTGTTTATTGAGACATACTGTTGTTTTTGCTAAAACAGAATGAAACATGGAAATCAACACTTACTCAGACATACACATTGCATTAAAAAAGCCATAATGAAAAAAGAAATGTTGGAAGACCCTCTATACATGACAGAAAACAATTTAATTTGCTGATAATTGTGTTTATTTTTTTCTTTTCTTTCAGCTCACCAGATCACACCAAGTTTGTCGGCAGCTTCAAAACCAAACAAGACTTCATGGATCTGATTGAGGTCATATACAGGGGAGCCATGCGGGGGAAGATGATTGTCCAGAGTCCCATAGACCCTCAAAATATTCCCAAATATGATCTCCTTTACCATGGAATTTAGCATGAGCATCTCCACTATTTGACTGCTGATCATAATTCATCTTTTACTAATAAAAAAATTGCTCGACTTTCAGCAACTAAGCAACTGAAGAAGTTTTTACGTTACAGCTTGTCAGAAACTCTTGTAATAAAGTGTTTCAGATTAGGAGACTTTAATAAATATGTACATATGTACATACAGACAGTACAGAACAGTACATTGCCCTTTACTTTGTTTACGTCTTGCTGTGTTTAAAGAATGTCTGTACAGAAGAGCGCTGTCTACCAAACCTCCAGGGAGTATCATGGGGGAGAGTTAACAGGTTGGAAAGACTCAAATAAATGCAAATTTTATACTAAAACTTTGTGACGATATGACAGATACACAAAATCTAATGGGCTTTGTAACACTTTGTTGTAGTTTATATTGTCAATTTTATTAACATTTTTTTCTCTCCATAATTTCAAACAGTTTAGTTTATGTTTGATAGACATTATGTGAGTTTTGATAACTAAGGTTCTGCAACTTTATTCTGTTTTGGGGTTGTTTTCTTGTGAAAATGTTTAGTGTCATTGTGATGTTTCCCATGGAAAACAGTTGTATGTCAGCAGAGAGATACAATGAATTTATCCAAAATACATGCTGTGTTATAATAAACTTTTATATTTTATCTTGCAGCAGTTTTCTCCTGATCTCTCTTTAACCTCTATTTACAGTAGGTGTTTTTTTTTTAAACTTTTAATGGGAATTGACACGTTCTGCAAGTATAGAGTAGTAAGCCATGTCTGGATTATTATTATTATTATTATTATTATTATTATTATTATTATTATTGTTGTTGTTGTTGTTGTTGTTGTTGTTGTTGTTGTTATTATTATTATTATTATTATTCAACACATCTGTCACATACATAAAAAATAAAATGTCACCACTGCGGGTCAGCCTGCGCGGTGCACGCCGGGGCAGGAAGCCTCCCTGGCTGGGCGCTCCAGTGTAAAAAGTCGTTGACACACAGAGCATTTCTCGACTCCTACTCGTTTCCTGTGATATTAGTTCAAACCAGGACTCCTGCCTGTTGTTTTACATGCTTCCAGTTGGACTGTTGGTTTTGTTTTTTTCTTTATTTTTTGTCAGTTTCCCTCCTGACAGTTAGTTTGGAGGTTTGTTTGTCGGATTGTTTTTGGCTCGTTTGGGGAACTGGTTGTCCTCTGGAGGGATTTTCTTCAGTTGGAGCGGTGACAACGGGGATTTAAATGGCGGAATGATTCATATAATCAATGAAATAAATAATAATAAAAAAACCCTCCTGTGTGAGGAGTGCATGTGGCTGACACAGAAGTAGCCCCAACCAGACCCCACCATACCGCTTTCACCTCATATTTTTCACAATTGAGCACACGCTTCCTAACCTTTTCCTGTCTAAACTAAATGTAAATAAGATTTGTAGTGAAATGATATGAAACATTCTATTATTGATGGCCATTGTAAAAGTCAACTCTATCAGTTGACGCACACGCACTGTACAGGTAGGCAGTGTGTCTCAGGCGTAACATGGACTGATTTTGACACTGAACATAAATCTGACATGCAGTCCCCCTCGCGCAGAACCGGGCTCTAGGTGGGCGGCCATCTGTTTTTACCGGTTGGGTTGAGAGAGAAAGAAGGAAGGAGAGAGGAGAGAGAGACACGGAGAAGCACAACAATAATAATAACAACAACAATGATAATAATATAAATATGACTAATAATGATAATAACCCCTGTATGCTGATATGAGCTTTCATTTATTGGTGTCCTATACTTAAGATTTTCGTATGTTTCTCAGCTGATCCACTCTCCACCTTTCTGAGTCTAAAGGTGTATTTCCACATTCGCAGTTGACTGATTGTTGCGTCTCGTGAAATATTCTCACCATAGGTGACGTCGGCTGGCAATGATGGTGAGTTGTCAGTGTGGTCAATTCTATCTTTCATCCAGACAGAGGGCAGAGAGTTGGTGTTCCTGTAATGAACATGGGAGTAAGTCAGGAGTAATATTTAGTGTCCACCTCATCTCTGAGTCATCAAAAATAGGTTTAATGTTAAAAAAGTGAAGGCTCACCTCTGACTGATCCACCTCTGTCCTTGTGTTTTGCCTTTGACATATTTTGTCTAAATAGAAATAATATGATAGGACAATATATATCTATCCATACTGGATATACAGTATATACATCAAAAGCTCTCTCAAAAGACTTTAAATCTTTTATTTCACAATTCATATTAATTCTTACCTTTGCATTTAATGATAACTCCTAAAATAATACAGACCAGCACAGTAGCACACACACCCAGAACAAGCCACTTCCAGTAGATTCCTGTAAATTTCTTTAGAAACCCTAAAAATAAGGGATACATTGTTCATATTCAGCATCCCCTCATCTAAAAAAATGAATTGTAATGAGATATTAATTGTTCTAATGTACAGTCATCTTTTATGCGGGTCCCACCTTCAGTATTAAAGAAACTGTATTCCATGTAGCTGTAACCCAGGCTCTGGATGTCCCTGCCCCAGTAATAGTCGTTGGTGCGGAGCGGGAAGAAAGGAGCCATGTTGGCCTTCGCTCTCTGGGCTGGTTGGACCTGGTCACTATCAGGGTAGGTCGCATCCTTGTGGTCCTGCAACCACATCTCGAAAAGCCTGATGCCAAGTGACGCAGCACAAAGAATACTTTAAAAGCCAAGTTGTTTGCAGTAAACTCTAGTCAATGCACACTGAGATCACCTTAAATTCTTTGTTTTCAAAGATGGATGGGAATTTTTATTAAGAATGAATAAATAGTGTTAGATGCATGACCTACTTGTCAACGAAGCTGTGATGCACCATGAATATGGGGTCATTGGCTGCAGTAGGGACCAGAGACATTGTGCCATCAAAGTAATCATGAACCAGGTTGTGCATGGAGGCATTCAGGTGTCGGGAATCTTTGGGAATATCAAAACCTGGGGTGGCCAGAGAAACATATTTAAACTCTTTTCTATTTCCTTGCCTCAATTTTTGTTAAATTGACTAGTCGATTGCTTAACAAATAACAAATTATTAAAGTTCTAGCTGCAGAGATCTGAATTAAGAGTTAACTGGTACTAATAAGAAATGTGATTTAGGTGATAAGCATTTTGACTTACCTTCTAGCTTGTTTCGGAAGCTGTTCCTAGATGTTTTGTCATATGGGAAGCTGTCAAAATGTTGTGATGCCAATGTATCTTCAACATCCTCTGCAGATGGCAGCGTATTTAACATAGGATCTTTTCCAGGGTTGCGTATCACAGGCTCAATAGTATTAGAGGGAATGCAGATTATACTACGATCTTCCTTAAATGGACATATGGTCTGCGGAGTAAAGAAGGACAAGTTATAGAAGAGAAAGCACAGGGGGTTGAAAAAGAGTGGGAACAAATGAATGGCCATTTGAAGCTGTAACACCTCACCTTCCACTTTGAGAAAGGAGAAGCGCTGTCTATACGACCACCTGGGCCAACTCCCCCGAAGTACTTGTTGGTGCAGATGTTGCAGTGGTTGGTTCTGGTCCAGTCCCAATATGGGATGAAGAAATCTTGGTTCCCAGTGAGCTCCCTGATCTCTCTCTCAATAAAGAGCAGAAAAACTCGGTGCCAGAAGGGAAAAGCAGGGCCCTTGTGTGCAGCATTGTCATGAGTACCAGGATAGCTTTTAGCTGCATAGTAGTGCATCCATACATACAGATCATAGACAGTTGCGTTGATAAATGCAACGTTCCCGTCCACTGTTGTGTCATTGCTTGTAAGGATCATGTAACGGCTGCTGACACTATGTTTTGCCTGTTGCAGGCTAGAGAAGAAGGTTTCTCTCTCCCCGTCAGTCAGATCTGTTATCTCTTTCCTCTCTACATGGTGCCTTTGCTGACATTGGGGTCCTTTCCAGCCCGGTAGACATTGGCTACAGTCAAATCCATCATAGTTTTTCTTGCATTTACACACCCAATCATAGAAAACACGAGGCCAATTTACTCTGTAGTCCACTTGGAGGTCTCTTATAATAAGTAGTTCACACTCTCCTCTCCCTGACCTAAACCCACAAGGAGAGCCGTTCCAGGGGGGGCAACATTTCCGTGTCTTCAGAGCATCTGGTGTGGTACAGGATCGTGGAAACTGAGCCTCCACACTTTGGGGACTCAGATATAGCAGGAGGACTGGCCAAAACCACTGGAGTGACAGCAGCATGTTGGAGGAGATGGAGACCAATTTCTGTACAAACTTGCAATAAACCAGCTGGATGATATAGAAAACCCACCAGCCTGTCACTGGCTGCTTCCTTTTAAAGGGTAAATGTCGTAGTAGATTTTTATGCTGCAATATTTAAATAAGTGGTGCGTAGGCACTTCTGTGAAACCTCCTTATGTTGTGTTGAATTGTTGCAGAAAAATGTATCAGAGCAAAAAAAAAACTCTCTCTTAATAAAAAGGGAGTCAGAGGTCCAAGCAGCAAAGTGTTCTTTAATGCCGGCAAAAAAGGAGAACGAGTAGCACTTTTTACAAAGTACCAAATCGCTCCAAAGATTTTTCTCTGGGGCATTGTTTTTATGTCCTTGGGTCAGCTTAGGCCACACCTTATCATCCAGCCTCCCTAATTTTTGACCAATCATTATGTTACTTTTATCTCTGTCACTTGTTGTTGGTCAAAACTCTTCAAACCAGGTTTTTGAGCTGTTTCAGGATATGTACTGGCATAATTCTTCCTGATTATATCCAATTTTTATATATAAGTATTGGGAATCATTTTACACCATTATTGCCCACTTGTCTTCTGGCCTTTTATTTTTATAAGTTATTCTAGTCATTTTACACCCTTATTTCTTGATCTCCTCCAGAGGGTAATTTTTTTTAAAAGGTGAAGACTTTAATGCAGACCCCAGCAAAGTGACATGTAATACAAACACACTCAAATTTCTCCAGTGTATGATTATGATTCTTCTACTGTGCCTCTATATGTACAGTGTGATTAAATATGGTTCGTGAGATTATAACTACACCAATACAAATTGTATCCCACTAGCCCTTATTGCTTATAAACTTATAAAATTAATCTGCATAGCTTAATATTGTCTTTAAGCACACCAATGACATTTAATGAAAATACACCACATTTCCCCCCTTTGGGACTAAAAGTCCCATCGATAATGCTTGGGGATGATAAGGTCCCATTGCCAATCGATATTTATGTACACTGTATTTAGGTTCACAAACCATGTCATCTCTTAATAACAGGGATCCTGCAATATGGGGAATGGGTGACAAATACATCTAAGTCATAGGGGTTCAGGCACATTCATTTAGTTTCAGTATCATAAGTATTAGTAGTAGTCTTAGGTAGCAAGAAAACAAATCAAAAACAATCATTGGACAATACAGTAGTTAGTTGATTGTAGGACTAGATTTTGGTCCTTCCCATAATGAGGGTGGAGCGGGCAGCAGGTCAGTCTCCACTGAGTTGTCGTCAATTTCTCGCTTAGTAGTGGAGCTGACGCCCTTCCCCCCTTTGATGCCTTCTGATTCAGTGTATAAGTACTGCCTGGGTTACGGCGGTTGTGGTTGCTGTTCCTGGCGGGTCCTGCTCCTCAAGAGCCATGGAGTTGATGGTGGCTTGTGGGGTGGTGGTGGTCTGCTCTCAGTCCAGGTGGGTCCTGTCGAAGGTGGCTGGAAAGTCCAGGTATACACACCGGCCCAACCTGGAGCTGCATTTCCCCCTGGTGTTGGTCCTGTTGGCATGTGTAGGCCATCCTGGTAATCTGCATTGGATTGCCCATCCATGCCGTAATAGTACAGCCACTGTTCAGCCATGTCTATCTAGGGTGGAACATTACATAATGAGGATTGACACAGACTTCTGCCAGTTATTACTCCTTTTTCCTCCTCTGCTTCAGCATCCATCTCCCTGCCAAGCTGCCATAACTCAAGTATCCTTTTATACTTCTGCTAGTATCTAGTTGATAGTCATTCTAGTCCTGCCCTACCATATCTTTGTAGGAACATGTGAGTGCTAAACAATATGTCCTCTCCATATAATATAGTAATCATGTTGACTGTATATTTAGTGCTAAGGGGAAAGTAGGGAAAATCAGGATAGTCGTAATATCTTGCTGTTGCCTGATTATATCCTGCTGTTACTAAATCATATTCATATGTTAATGAGATTTTAGCACAGTCCTCCCCTACCACCTGATGGTCTTTTTGGTACTCCAATGGGCTCCTGGTTCCATGCTATGTATATGTTATCATCCAATTTCCATGGAGTCTGAGCAATTCGCCTAATTCTTTTGGTTGTTCTATCTTTTGCTGCTTGCTCACTAATTACAGTAACTTGTCCGGTTACCATAACCGGCGCGCATATCCCTTTCCACTTTTTAGGTAACGTTACTTTTACTTGTTGGTTGTCGTCACACAGCCAAAATATATCTGCTAGTGGTCTTGTGCCGTTGTCTAAGGATGGTAAGATGAACTGACTGTAGTACCTATTATTGTTCATAACAATCAGTGGTAGCCCTTGATCTATTATAACTTGTTCACATTGTATTGCTGCAGTGTTTGTAGTACTATATATAAAGTAAGGCATGCTGCTTGGTAGGTGTTTAAATCTCCCCTGTTCTGGCATACGCAGCCACCTATAATCTAGCCGTAGACCATCTTCTGATTCTACACCTAGCACTATTCCCAAGTCACTAACATTATTCATCGTTGTCCCCTTTTGTTTCAATGCTACCTTTTCAGTTTGTTGCTGCAGCTTACCATTGAGCGCTACCATTTTCTTTTTCATTTCTTGTCCCCTTGTTATACAGAAGGGATGTTTTATCTTTTTAGTTATTTTAGTTAAGGATGGTGTCCAGGTGTTTAATTCATTATCTACTCGTTGAGGGCATATAGATGTATTTTTAGTCCAATTCATATTTGTTATACTCTCCCAACTTGCCATTACCGTTGCACAGTATGCAAAGCAAGTGGATTTATTTGAACATGTTTCCTCTTTTATCCCTGGAATTGGTTTTATTTCTGGCAGTCTTTTTGAGTTATAGCATGTAATACAAGCGCGTTGGCTGACCTGTCTAGCAGAATATTTTACCAATTGATAAAACAAATTGCTCTCCCATCCTAATACCTCCTCTTCATCACTTTGGTGCACTGTTTCCTGCAGGCTTCTAACTTTACGATCGTTCACATACACCCGAGTCAATTTGATCGCTTCTTCGGCATTCATTATGTGTTTGGACCTTATGTTCATACACTGATTGTAAGAGCATTGCACCCGTATTTGTACTATCCCCTCTGCCAGGCATTGTTGGTGGACTGCATATGTGTCTATTTTCACGTCTCCAGGTCCTAATGTTAGGGTTTGATTGTACTGGGCTGATCTTATGTATGTGAGTGCAATTACCTCTTCCTTCCATATCTTTCCCTCTAATGCTGCTACTAGGCCTGTGGCTAGGGCGCACTCTTCCAACTGCTCTTCTTCTGACACTCTTTCTGTGCTACTATACCTAGTGAGTATTAAACCCATCCCCAAAATTACTAGTAGCAATGCTTTCCGTCTGTCACTCCCTGGACTTCTCTCATGCTTTTGTCTTCCAATTATAATAACTCTGTGGGTTACATTCAATGGGAATGGCTCTGGCTGATACTTCCTCTCCTGATGAGACACCTGAAGTTTCCCTGACTTCTGTTGGATCCTCATGACTCTGTCTGACTGGGGTTGAGCTACTACTCTGTGGCTCACCACTTGTTGACCCTCTAACTGTCTCTCCTCCCACTGCTTACTGACTCTCTACGTCAAGCAGCTAATCTTTGTGATCTTCTTTCTCCTTGACTTAACAGATAGACAGACAGGAAGGTGTACAATTACAGCATTTACACAAGAATGTGTGTTACATCACTGCACTGTAAAATATTTGACTGTGAGTTTACAGTAAGTATTGCCCCCTTTGGCTTGTGGCTCTTCACCTTCTGTCATCTTACCATTGTTAAGCTGGGTTTGGACAGATAGGTGTAGAGGGTTTTCATGACTGGAAGTAACCTCTTGCTCTCGTCTCATGCGAGCACAGGATCAAATCTCATCTGGAACACAGTTCAGATTTTTTTTTATATAGCCACCATGCACGATCTTGTAGTAAATATGTAAATATTTACTCCTGTAGTTATTGATTTATTTTAATTCACCACTACCACTGGGTTCTGTGTGAATATAATTTTGATAACAGTAACAATAGAAAGAAATTAATGAAAATATTGTCGAAATTAGTCATTTTCAGATCATTTCCAATGTTTCAAACACTCACACTATAAAATTATGTTGGCAAAAAGTTGGATAAAAGTTGGTCTGACCATGAAACAGTCATGACATTTACCATTTAAAGACATCATTATTGTTGTTTTTATAAATTAATTCATTTTTACTTAACCTCTATTTAACATAGAAAGCCTCATTGAGATGACACTGACAATCTTTTTCAGCAGTGTCCTTGCAGTCAATGAAGCGGCAGAGCAGTTGTGCCATAGCATTGGAAACACACACACACACACACACATGCACAACCACACATTCTTTCAGTAACAGGAGCCCAACGGTCCCTGGCAATAAAAATACTAGCGTAACACCCAGGGCTTGTTGATGTTTTTGTTTGTAAATGTACCTTGGGATTTTCACAGTTATGACCTGCCCAGTCATGTGAAGAATGGAATGGCCCTCATTGCCATAGTGGTTACACTTTAAGTGTGTTATGTGTTGTGTGAGTGTGTGCTTTAGGTGAGACATCATGAAACCACAATCTTTCACTGACCTTAAAAGACAGGTTCACAATTTTTCAAGTCTGTCTTAAAACATCAGTCACGTTCCCAAATGAGCACTGAAATAGGTTTTTCTGGCTTTAATCATTTCCTCCTTCGTGCAACGCTGGGTTCAGCACAGAACCAGCAATCTCTCCAAAAGTCTTGCCATCACCTTTCGGTTCCTGAACAAGCTTCATTCCATCAATGATGCATGCAGAGTGTTCTCCAATATCTTCAACTGCTGATGCTGATTTCTCTAACTCTCTTGCAAGGGCAGCCTGTTCATTTTCTGCAATGAGCAATCTGGATTGGAGCATGCCTAAGGCAATGGACCAAGTGGATGAACCAGGACATCTTTAGTGTGAAGATCTCTACTTCACATTAAAGATGTGAACCCCCCCCCCAAAAAGGACATGTTGCTGAAAAAATACTCATAGAACCTGTTTATATTCTTTGAATATATGTTATACTCTATGCATGTGTAATTTTATGGGTGATTCAGACTTAATTATTGCATATTAGTGCATAAGATCTTACAATAGGCTGCACACAAACCTACTGTGCAGATACTGTCGGGTGATAATGGCAAAAAACAATGAGTGTCCCAAAAAATTAGTAAAACTACTCATTTGAAATGGTTACCATGTTTCAAAGATCTTATATGGATCCTACAAACAAACTGGTACCAAGAAGATTTTGCCACCTTAGGTGGTACCAAATTCTGGCCTGGCTCATGGACTACATGTTTGGTGTCATGGTCGCGTTTTGTGTTACCACTTCATTTTGGCCACTGTTTGATTGCAATTCAAGCACAATGGTTTCATACTTCACTCAGGCAAAATGAGCATGTATTTCTCACACCAGTCATACTTAAATGCATGTTTTTCATTGTCAACCTCTTCTTTTCTTTTTTGTATCGGCTAGTTTTGAACAAGACATTTCATTTTATCAACCGGAGCTCCTACATTCCTCAAACAACCTCGCTAACTGTGGCGACTAGTTGCAGCTGAATGATGACAGCTGAGGTGACGTGATAGTGATGTGTCTCTCAAAAGCAGTCCGTGTCAGGTTGCGGTTAAATTTTGTTCCCTGTTCGGATTAAATTGCTATTCATCCGGATCCGGACCACAGTCCGCTTATTAAGCATGTATGATATAAACGTTCTCACAGATTTTAGACTCAAAATCAAATTCAATTTGGAGCTGGTAAATCCTGAACACCTGAGATGACCTATACCCACACATTAATACACGTAGGGCCTACATACCAACACATGTTGCAGGCCACATAAAATGAAGTGCCGGGCTAGAAACTACTGGCTACTAGTTGCATTACTTTCACAGTAAGTTACTGTGACATTTTCACGGCATATTATTGTACAATGACAGTTGTATACTGTGGCTTCACAGTCTGCTGTGCCATCAAATTACTGTGATATAGCAGTATGTTGCCGTGGAGTTACTGTATTGAACTGTGATTTCACAGTAAAAATGTCCACCAGATTACTGTGATATACCAGTAAACTGTTGTATAATTAGTGTATTCTGTAAAAGTAATGCAACTCAGTAGCCAGTAATTTACTCTAAATTTACACTTAAAATAACATTGAAAAACACTGCAAAATTTGACCTTTTCACAGTTTTTTTCTGTTAACACATGACAAACCTACAAAATAAAAAGGTTAGATTCAAACAAAGACACAAGTAAAATCAACTTAAGACATTTATTTTGCAATTTTATATACATTTTACAGGTCAGTGTTACTACTACTACTGCAGGACAATGCAATTATTTTGTTAGGTTGACCTTGCAAAATCTTAAAAGCTTGAACATTAATAATAACCATCAATTCATACTTGAAGCTGCTTTACCTCCCAAATTTTGTTTCACTGTTTTCAATTTAGTAAGGTATAACAAACACAATGTAGAATAGCATACCTGTAGTCAAGTAAAATTTAGTGCACTACCATATATGAAAGGATATCAGTTTAACTGTGTAACCGTATATGGTGGAAAACTACTGGCACGTGGCACATTTAGCGGTGGAAGTTTCCACAGGAATATCTTTCTGTCAGATCTTTCTATCTGACAGAAAAATTGTCCTGTATTCTTGCAGTTAATGAAACAGTACAGCAGTTGTGCCATAGCATTGGAAACACACACACACACACATGCACACACACACACTTTCAGTAACAGGAGCCCAACGGTCCCTGGCAATGAAAATACTAGCGTAACACCCAGGGCTTGTTGATGTTTTTGTTTGTAAATGTACCTTGCGATTTTCACAGTTATGACCTGCCCAGTCATGTGAAGAATGGAATGTGTTGTGTGAGTGTGTGCTTTAGGTGAGAAATCATGAAACCACAATCTTTCACTGACCTTAAAAGACAGGTTCACAATTTTTCAAGTCTGTCTTAAAACATCAGTCAGGTTCCCAAATGAACGCTGAAATAGGTTTTTCTGGCTTTAATCATTCCTCCTGTTCATAATGGCCATCAGAAGATCCCTTCATAATGCACTTACAATGTAAGTGATGGGGGCCAAAATCCACAGTCCTTCTGTGCAAAAAGTATTTAAAAGTTTATCTGAAGCTAATATGAAGCTTCAAAATGAAGCATCCAAATGAGTCAAATCAAGTAGATATCTTTCAACGTTACCATCTTTTTAGTGCCAAAGTCCATCTTTTTGTTATAGTCATACCTACTGACAGCAGGAAGTCAGCCTTATGTGACATACATCATCCAATTTACATGAAATTTACATGTGTGGTCTACACTAGATACACAGCAACATGATGTATAATTAGTGGGTTTTCTCGAGCGCAACATAGTAGACACAGGAAGTGACATTAACTCCTTTGTGCAATGTCTGATATTCATGAAAATGCATATGCTTGTCAGGCATCCTCCACTAAATGTTGCTGCATTGATGAGCAGCCATCAGCTGCAGTGGCTTTCAATGGTGCATCATTCACTCAAGTCCACAAGGTATGTTGAGGTGTAAAGTCAGTTTATAATTAAACATCAAAATGCCACCATAGCCATGCTGTTGGTGTCTCTGGCTTCTGCATGTCTCTATGGCGTAGCCTACTGCACAGCGTCACCCTCTTTAGTGGTTGATTTTCACTGAGTGTAATCGGCATGGTGCTAGTTGTCATCTCTCTTCAACCAGCTTGGGTTGCAAAAATATGATCTGATGTTGCCAACTCATCCCTTAATTGAAAAATATCCCAAAACATCAGTTTGGACCACACCAATTGTCTAAGAGTGGACTCTGCTCAGTTAACGTAAATAATTGCTTCTGTTCTTATTTGTGCTTCATTATTGTGGAATTGATTATGACGTAGCTATGGTGGCACCTCAACATGTTAGTATAGTGACTGTGTTTTTCTTGTTGTTTACATCATCATTCCGGCTCCAGTCTATTTGTGCAAGGACACACTTTCTCTACCAAAGTAACTACCTCCAGCTAACCATCCTTTACCAGTGGAAGATGGAGCAAGCAAAACTCATAGATGAGGCCAAGGAAGCAGGAAAACACATTACTTTTGCATTGCTGTTTACTTATAGACACACAAATGCAGTACTTCCACCCCCCCAAGCACTTGTGCTTGCTTGCGCTCTCACCATGAAAGCTGCAGTGCGGCTGGCACAACCACTATGCCTGCCGAAAATATCCACTGAACTCTCTGCACTTTATCACACAGCACTTTATAACTATTTATTGTGTTTTGTTGTTGTTGTTGTTGTTTAGCAATTTGAAAGGTGAAGACTTGCACTTTGGCACTGGTTGTACTTTGTTTGATATAGGCTATTGTATTTGTTATGCCCCGGCTGGAAAGCTGAGTTATCTTTTTGTTTCTCCCAGTGTTCCTTGTCTTGTACTTCCTGTTTTATTTTGATACTCACCTCTTGTCTCGGTCCAAGTCCTTCACTTCCTGACCTCGTGTGTGAGATCCCTCCCGTGTAATTACCTGCCCTGCCCTGATGTGTTGCACCTGTGTTTCGTTTTCTTCCCTCCCCCAGTGTATATAGTCTCAGTGTTCCCTTCCTTCTGTGCCAGTTCGTCTGGTTCCTCAGTGCCAGCGTTCCAGCCTTTTTCCTTAGTAAGCCTTATAGTTCCTGACCTGTTTTGTCTTTGACCTCGCCTTTTGCCTACGGATTTGGATTGTCTTCTTGTACTGACTAATCACCTGTGTACCGACCCTGCTGCAATTAAAGGACTGTTTTTTTGAACTTGCACACTGTGTTAGTCTGCATTTTGAGTCCGAGCCGTTGTTCAGTTCTTGACAGTATTTGTAATTATGTTATTGTGAAATTCAATAAAGATCTTTAAACTAAAAAATAAAGAAGCAGAGCGCTGCACCACTGTCTCACTGATAGTAACTAATATTGTGGAAACAGCATGAGAGGACGTGCTCCGTATAGTCACAGTTCGGTTCATTAGCGCTGGTTTAAATCTCTGCTGTCATCTGCTGGCTGAACAGTGAAATACACACTTGCTCCGAACCTGCATTTAAACAGCCATTGACTGTTCTGTTGTCTGACAGAATTAAGTAAAAGTCATCTTATTTGTCTTTAATTGCAGATTTGGTATTAAAGTAATCCAAAAGTAACGTAAAGTGATCAAGTTCGTTACATTAATATTGTGATAGGTTACTGATTACATTTTTTAAACAGGAAATTAGCAATTGTATTATATTTGGATTTTCAGTTTTAAGTACCTGCACCAAGGAGGTAATTTAATAATTTTTGTTTACTTATAAACAAAAAGAGTTTCAACCTGGCATGGACTGATAAGGTTTATATCATTTCTCTTCATAGCTTTGTCAGGCAAATTCCTGTCAACTTGCAGAAGTTGTGTATATTCTTAGTATTGCTTTATGAAAATAGAGTGAATAGAGTGTAATTATATTACAACATTGGTGGTCAAACACAACACATGATGAGTAAAACATTTTTAATGTAATAACAAATTGATTACAGTCAAATTTATTTATGAAAGAAATTTTCAAAACCAATGATCCACTATTATGCAGGACACACTGCAACAGTTACCTCTACTTGTCCATTCCAGTAATGCTATACTGCCATCTGCTGGAGGAAAAGGTCTGGTGCTGTCTAGACCTCAGGGGCATAGGTGCCCCCCAAAGTGTATAAAATGTATTTGTGAGATTAAACCTTACATAGAAGGACACAGAATCACATCTGAGAATAGTATGCAAACAATTTCTTTAGTTTATGTTTGATAGACATGATGTAAGTTTTGATAACTGAGGTTCTATAACTCTATTCTGATGTTTTGGGGTTTTTTTCTTGTGAAAATGTTGAGTCATTGTGATGGTTCCCATGGAAAACAGTTGTACATCAGCAGAGAGATACAATAAATTTATCCAAAATACATGCTGTGTTGTTATAATAAACTTTTTTATTTTACATTCTGCATGTACAGAGTAACAGGCCATGTCTAGATTGTGTTTACAATTATTAACTTGCCTTGTCACACAAACATGATATGATATGATACATATGTCAATGAAATCTTTTTGTCAGTGAAAGTAGACTCAACATTCTCAATATAACTTAATGTAGTTCAACAGCATCACAAACTACAGCCAAAATGACCATGAAGCTAAATCAACATCTTTTTAAAACAGTTTCAACATTAACTGACTATTATGGTCTTCATAGAGGTAGGGTTTATTGCAGAACTGTTGTATTAGAGTGCATTAATTTTAGCTGTGTGTTTGAAAAACAAAAAATAGTGTAATTTCTGTACAGTTCACCATATGATTGAACACTGAGTCTATTCAAATCTGTGTCTATGCTGATATAAATGAGCTTGCATTTATTAGTGTCCTATTCTTAAGATTCCCGTGCGCTTCTCAGCGGATTCACTCTCCACCTTTCTTAGTGTAAAGGTATATTTCCACATTCACAGTTGCCTGATTGTTGCGTCTGCTGAAATATTCTCAGAGGAGGTGACGTCAGCTGGTTATGATGATATGTTGTCAGTGTGCTCATTTCTCTCTTCCATCCAGACAGTATACAGAGAGTTGGTCCTGTAATCAACCTGTATTGAAAAGACAAAGACATGGGAGTAAGTCAGGAGTAATATTTAGTGTCCACCTCATCTTTGAGTGATCAAAAATAGGTTCAATGTTAAAAAAGTGAAGGCTCACCTCTGACTGATTCTCCTCTGTCTCTGTGTTTTTCCTTTGCCATATTTTTTCTAAATAGAAATAATGTGATAGGACAATATATATCTATCCATACTGGATATACAGTATATACATCAAAAGCTCTCTCAAAAGACTTTAAATCTTTTATTTCACAATTCATATTAATTCTTACCTTTGTATTTAATAGCAGCTCCCAAACTAATAAAGACCAACACAGTAGCAAACACACCCAGAACAGGCCACTGCCACTGGACCCCACCGGTTGTAGATTCCTCTAGAAACCCTAAAAATAACAGACACGTTGTTCATATTCAGCATTCCCTCATCTAAAAAAATGAATTGTAATGAGATATTAATTGTTCTGACATCAGTTTTTACGATCATCTCTACCTGCAGCCTGTCTTATGCTCGTCCCATCTCCAGTGCGACGGAGGCTGTGTTCCTTGTAGCTGTAACCCAGGGTCTGGGTGTTCCTGCCTGAGTAATAGTCGTTGGTGCGGAGCGGGAAGAAAGGAGCCATGTTGGCCTGCCCTCTCTGGGCTGGATGGACCAGGTCATCTTCAGGGTAGGTTGCGTCACCATGGTTCTGCAACCACATCTCGAAAAGCCTGATGCCAGTTGACACAGCACAAAGAATACTTTAAAAGCCAAGTTGTTTGCAGTAAACTCTAATCAATGCACACTGAGATCACCTTAAATTCTTTGTTTTAAATGATGGATGGGAATTTTCATGAAGAATGAATGAATAGTGTTAGATGCATGATCTACTTGTCAACGAAGCTGTGATGCACCATGAATATGGGGTCATTGGCTGCAGTAGGGACCAGAGTCATTGTGCCATTTAAGTATCTGTGAACCAGGTTGTGCATGGAGTCGCTCAGGTGTCGGGAATCTTTGGGAACATCAAAACCTGGGGTGGCCAGAGAAACATATTTAAACTTGTTTTTCAGTTTCCTTGCTACCAGTTTTTGTTAATTTGACTAGTCGATTGCTTAACAAATAACAAATTATTAAAGTTCTGGCTGCAGAGATCTGAATAAAGAGTTAACTTAATAAGAAATGTGATTTAGATGATGAGCATTTTGAGTTACCTTCTAGCTTGCTTCGGAAGCTGTTCTTAGATGTTCTGTCAAATGGGGGGCTGTCAAAATGTTTTGATGCCAATGTGTCCTCAACATCTTCAGCAGTTGGCAGTGTATCATACACAGGATCCTTTCCGGGGTTCCGTATCAGATGTGGAGGATCAGAGGCATCAGTGTGGATGCAGATTATATGAAGACTTTCCTGAAATGGACATATGGTCTGCGAAGTAAAGAAAGACACCAGTTATAGAAGAGAAAGCAAAGGGGTTTGAAAAAAAGTGGGAATTAATGAATGGCCATTTGAAGCTGTAACACCTCACCTTCCACTTTGAGAAAGGGGAAGCACTGTCTATACGACCACCTGGGCCAACTCCCCCGAAGTACTTGTTGGTGCAGATGTTGCAGTGGTTGGTTCTGGTCCAGTCCCAATATGGGATGAAGAAATCTTGGTTCCCAGTGAGCTCCCTGATCTCTCTCTCAATAAAGAGCAGAAAAACTCGGTGCCAGAATATAAAAGCAGGGCCCTTGTGTGCAGCATTGTTTGCAGAACCAGCATAGTTTTTAGCTGAATAGTAGTGCATCCATACATACAGATCATAGACAGTTGCGTTGATAAATGCAACGTTCTCATCCACTGTTGTGTCATTGCTTGTAAGGATCATGTAACGGCTGCTGACACTATGTTTTGCCTGTTGCAGGCTGGAGAAGAAGGTTTCTCTCTCCCCGTCAGTCAGATCTGTTATCTCTTTCCTCTCTACATGGTGCCTTTGCAGACATCGGGGTCCTTTCCAGCCTGGAAGGCATTGACTACAGTCAAATCCATCATAGTTTCCCCAGCATGTACACACTGAATCATAGAAAACACGAGGCCAATTCACTCTGTAGTCCACTGGTTTTGGGAGGTCTCTTGCAGGATGTGGAGCACACACTCCTCTCCCTGACCTAAACCCACAAGGAGAGCCGTTCCAGAGGGGGCAACACATCCGGGCCTGTAGAGCATCTGGTGTGGTGCAGGGTCGTGGAAACTGAGCCTCCACACTTTGGGGACACAGATATAGCAGGAGGACTAGCCAAAACCATTGGAGCAACAGCAGCATGGTGGACAAGATGGAGACCAATTTCTGCACAATGTCCCCATAAACAGGATAAGCAGGATGATACAGAAAGCCCCTCAACCTGTCATTGGTCACTTTCTTTCAAAGGGTAAATGTGGTAAGAGGCTTAAACATTGACGTCTATGCTGCAATATTTGAACAAGTGGTACAAAAGGCACTTCTTTGAAATCTCCTTAACAGAAACACAGGCTGGCAGAAAGACAGACAGACAGGGAGGTGTACAATTACAGCACTGTGTCTTACATAAGACTGTGTGTCACATGACTGGACAGTAGGTTCATCACACTCTTGCTATCTTGCTATATATTCAGTACAGTTTGTGTTGTATCAGCTGTGTCAACATGGCCATACCAAGTTCAGTGTCCTGTGTGTGTCTGTGTGTTTTTGTGTGTGTGTGTGTGTGTGTGTGTGTGTGTGTGTGTGTGTGTGTTGTGGTGGAAACTGCTCCCAGGGAGTTAGCAAGATGGCTAATCTGTGGTATAGCAATTTGGTTTTCTGTGTAAAATGATTAAAGGCTGCCAGGTCCATTTTTAGTGTGAGAAAAAGGTGGAAGATGCTGAGACAGTAATTTCCAAGATAAGTCACACTTGTATTATCACCAAAGTGTCAAGGTCACACATGAACTCAGAAATAATGACCAGATGGTTGAACATAATTTTAAAAATGAATAGGAGTCTAGAAAATAAGCTCCACAATAGGAGGAGTTATGAAAAGTATATAATATGAGGTTTTATGATTTTGCATCAGGTTTTTCTTTGTCCCGGGACAAAGGCCTCAGTTTGCTCTGTATTTTTTTTATATGTACAGTAAACCTATTCACATTGAACTCTACCAGCCTCCAGTGTATTTTTGAGTCTTTCTCTTATTAGTTTTGAGTTTAATACTAAGTTCTGGGTGACCTGAAGATTTATTTATTTTTCCACAACAGTGTGTGTGTGTGTGTGTGTGTGTGTGTGTGTGTGTGTGTGTGTGTGCGTGTGTGTGTGTGTGTGTGTTCTGACCTGGAGGACCCTGTGTTTGTGTATGAGAGACAAACAGAGATAGAGAAGAAGGAAAGATGTGAATGCAAACATAACTTTGATTGCTGTACCATGTAGAGTTATTGTTTACTAGTGGTGCTATATAGCAGTCCTTTTCACAACTAGGTAGCTGCATTGTTTGTGTCACATGTTGCACACAGCACTCACCAGAAGAGGCCCATCACTGATTTGTATGAATTTATGCAGATAATGCAAATGTGCATGTTTTAGGACATTCTTTTTTGACAGGAAATACCTTGGCCTGCATGTCAAATCACCAAACGTGTTAATAAATTAACATTATTTTTTCTTTAAAGACTGGCTGATGCCCCTCTGTTCCATTCGTTCCTCACATGGACAGTTATTGTCATAAAAGGTGCCAATAATGCCAATAAAAGTAATAAAACTGCAAGCAGACCAAACAGGGGACACGGTACAAAATTCATTCAATGTGTTTGTTAAACTGTTAAGAGCCAAAGTCCTGTCCCACCTCTAGGTTAACCTCTATTTCATGAACTTTTAGTTCAATGTACTCCTCTGTAGAGTGTAGAGTGTTGTCTCTTTGAAGAGCTAAGATGGAAGTTACATTTATATGCTATAATAGCCTACTATTACTGTTCTGGTCTGGATGAATAGATGAAACATCTGACTCAAATCAGATGTGGTTTTTTTATAGTGCTGCTATTCGATATATATGGACAGAAACCCCCATGTCCCAACTTTTGGGAAATGCCACTAATAGAAAGTCTAAATGGAAAGTATTTTTTTTATAGGTTCACATATTTTCAAGTCTTTATTAAAACAATAGTCAGGTGCAGGTGCCCATATGAAGATTTTGAAACAGGTTTGGATTGCTTTAATCAATCCTTCTGTTCATACTGACCATTAGAAGATCTCCTCCAAATGCACTTACAGTGTAAGTGACGAGGGACAAAATCCACAGTTCTCATTTTGTGTAAAAATGTATTTAAAAGTTTATCTGAAGTTAATATGAGGCTTCAGCTGCCTGAGTTAGTCAAATAAACTGGATATCTTCCACAGTTAGTCTTTTTAGCAAAAAATTCCCTCTTTGTGTCTCAACGGACATTGTTTGAAAGATATTGACTTGATTTGTCTAATTTGGATGGCTGAAGCTTCATATTAGCTTCAAATAAACTTTTAAATGCATTTTTGCATGGAAGGAGGGTTGTGGATGTTGCCCCCTGTGACTTACATTGAAAATCAAATCTATGAATGTATTGAATTGAGAACTGATTTTGAATCGCAAATCGAATCGCTTTTGAATCGTGAATCGCTTTGAATTGCGAATTGATTGTGAATCAAATTGTGACCCCAAGAAATCGAATCAAATCGAATCATGAGATTTCCTGAATCGTGCACCCCTAACTGTTATCAAACAGGACCTTACATTTCACATTCCTCGTTTAATCCCTGCACTTGTCACTTTCATATATTTCATCAAACTGGATTTACCATTGTGCATTGCATTCAACTCTCACTGTTTCATAATTTAATTATTTATGCACACGTCACATTCAATTTCTGCACTTGTCACCTTCATATATTTCATACATTTCATTTCTTTGTCCGGCGCACAGTCCATATTTCTTTTGTGCAGTCAATATTTCATTTCAAGTTTTATATCCCATTTCAGAACAATTGTTATTCCATTCTATAAATAGATTGAAAGAAATTCTTTTAATTTTGGTACAACGTTGTTTATTTCATTACTATAATTCCTCTATATTGTGTTTGTGGGAGCAAACGTGTATGCTTGCATTGGCTAATAAAACAGATTCTGATTCTGAATATGAACACAAAACATCATATTGCAGTTTTGAAAAAAAGATGAAGAAGCCCTCAAAGAAATTTAAATATAATAAGAAGAAATAAAACTTAATCTTTATATGTTTTGATAATGAAAAGTTGACTGTATTTATTATCATGTAAGTATATGCTTAAACTAAAAATAACTGAGTGACTAAGAACTAAAAGTAACTAGGAAAACCAACTTTTCACAATAAGTGTCGGTTTGAGTTACTGTAGATTTATACACACTCTTTTATTGTGAAATGTGTACAGGAAGTGTCCCTTCTTCTTCTGGCGGAACTCGAGAAACCGTACATCTCAAGTCTCTTATTTTATGGCTCCTCGCTCCTCGCCTAAACCGGAAGTTGTTCCTGGTACGCCATTTTGACGAGCGTCCCAAGTCTCTTATTTTGCTCGGAGGGGCGAGGAGCGAGGAGCGAGGAGGGAGGAGCGAGGAGGGATCTCTGAGGAGCGAGGAGCAAGGAAACACGAGAGCAGCCTTCACGGAAGTCTTTCACCGGCCGACACGCCCCCTTATTGGATATCAGTTATTCATTGGACGCTACAGCTGATCAGACTGATCTGATACATCACTGCAGTTTAATACCGAAGTGGAGACAGATTACAGATTAAATTTAAGTGTATCATTCCCAAGTTTTATGTTTTATTTGTTTTCTGATTCATCACATAGTTAAAAATCTGTTAATTGTCAGTCTGATCAACAAAAGAACCATAAACAACTTTCTTAATTTATTAGAAAGATTTTTTTTTCATGATGTTATTTCCTCCATTAAACTTTTTATTGCTGACAGATAGACTCTTCCTGACTTTAATTTTATCCATAATAACAGTTAAACACATTTATATTTTACATCATTTATCGTCATTTCCATTCAGTCACATGTGAGGCTGAAAATTCCTGAGCGTCGGGTTTGATATGAGTTACATCATTTCCACTTGCCCTGAAACATTTAGCCAAATAAATATTTTCCAGTGCTCAGACACCCTGATCATATTCTGGGTTATTGAATGATGAATTCACTATCAGGATTATCAAAAGATACAGATGCAAATAATCAATAAATAGTAAACGCATTCTGTAAGTAGAAATGTTTCCTGCGCGTCTGAGCAGGACACAGTATAAATGCAGAACGCAGGTTTTTATTTAGGTGTTTGTTAAACAGGTAACAGGCTGCAGAGAGGAAACAGCTGCTCTAGCGGTGATAACTGTGCACCTTTATTAGTGTCAGCACAGTGCACATGTGTGCAGACACAAATTTACAGCTGATCCAGCCGTGATCAACTGTCGCCGTCATCAGAAACGGACGTCGCTTCACATGACGCTTCAGAGGAGAGGACGTTTCATGTTTCTTAAAATAAATTTCCTCGTTTCCTCTCTCCTCGCTTGGTTTCCTTGCGTCTCTCCTTGCATACACGATGGGAGGGTCTAAGACGCAAGGAAAAGACGCAAGTGAGGGAAACGTGGATGCAATTTAAGAGACTTGGGATGCACCCCATCATTCTTTCCAACATGCATTCTGCGAAGACCCGCCCCCACTCTGCCTCTGATTGGCTCTAACCCTGACATCCTTACCTAAATTCTAACCAATCTCACTCCTCATTTATTAATCGAACCAATCTAACCAACGAAGGCAACGAGTAGTAGCCAATCAGAGGGAGAGTAGGGCGGGTCTTCACGGAATGTGGTGGGGGGGAATAAGGCAGCCACAGCGACCTTGCATGGAGCGTGGTGTTTCTTAGCTGGCAAAAGAATAAGCCACGTAAAATGCTCTTATACCGACCACATAACGTGACAATTTGGTGCTTATAGTGCTCTTTTCAAGGTTAACACCATGATGTCTTTTATCAAGGCTGCTGTTGGGGGATTGACCGGTATCTGTAGAGCCCACGGTCACCAACAAGGTAACATAACGTTAGCTAACGTCAACGGCAGTGACGTTTAAGTCAAAACTAAGTAAAAACTAGCAATCAAAGACTGTCTGTAATTGCATGGGATATGTATTTATTGATTTATTTATTGGTTTAGGGACAGTGCACTTATAAACATTACAGTAGATGCGACTGAGTTAACGTTAGCCATAAAGATATTTGTAACCAGTTGTCCGTTTGATGTCATTGTCGTTATATACAAGTGAAACAGTTTGTGGAAAGGGAACAAAACATGCAAAACAAAAACATAAAGAAAACTGTTAAGATAACATGTACTATACATAGCATTATAACGATGTATTGTCAGTTATTAATTAAATTGTGCAGCACAATACGTAATTCACGCAACACCCACATTAAATAGATACACACAGTAATAATATGGCCACAATGAAACACATGCTAAAATGCTGACTTAGGTACAGAGGCACTTACCACAAATTAACAGGTACAGAGAGACATACTGGTGACAGCAGACAAGAAGACAAGTAAACAGACAACAGACAGACTGAAGATTGCAAGGAGTGATGACCACCAAAAAAAAAATTATGTGGAGACATACAGTACTGTGCTGATGTTTTAGGCACTTTAGATGTTTAGATTCTTATTCACAATGCAGTACCATCAGAGACCCCACAGAGCCCTGATCTCAACATCATGGAGTCAGTCTGGGATTACATGAAGAGACAGTAGAACTGTGGCAAGTTCTCCAAGATGCTTGGAACAATCTACCCGCCAAGTACCTTGAAAAACTGTGATCACACCAAATATTGATTTGATTTAGGTTTCTTCTGTTTACTGCACTTTTTACGACGTTAATTGATAGATAGAAAAGATTCATAGCTTTATTTTTGAAAGCGTCCTCACTTAACTTTAAGTGACTAAAACTTTTGCACAGTACTGTATGAACATTTCAGTCTCAAACCAGGATTAAATTAAACTCCACTAATGCTAACAACTCCTGAAGATGAAAAAGACACAGAACACAAGATTGAAATTGATAACACCCTGTGATTTTAGTCAATTCATTAATATCTAATGAATGACTTGACTCTTTTCACTTAAATGGGATTCCTCTCAGTATTACTACAGTCTGTCATGGTCTGATGTTCACTTTGAAGAGAGACTTGTTCAAATTAATTTAAACCAAGCAGTAAAATATTAGCAATAACATATTATGATGGTTCTGTGTTAGGCTGAATTTTGTCAAACATAATGCTAAGACGTGTCACCTGCTGTTTGTTCTACAGGTCTTCTGCACAGCCACTTGAAAGTCCTAACTGCTGGACTGAAGACATATGAAGTCCCTCCAGACTACAGAGGTAATTGATTCATCTTTGAACCCTCTTGTCATGTATATATTATGATTTTGTGTTGAAATTACATGTCAAAGTGGAAAGATCTGTCACAACACCTATAGTGTATTCAAGTTCATCTTCGTTTAAGGGGACATGTTTGCCTGATACTGTATTCACTGTATATGTTGTGCGTAGTCTCTCATCCTTGATTTTACCTTTTTAAAGATGTGGTGCTGCCGGAGAAACCCAAACTGAAGTTTATGAACAAGGTGCCTAACTTTAAAAAGGCCAAGAGAGAGATGAAGAAGCTGCGGGATATCCAAGGCCCAGCAAGGGCAGCAAATGCTTTCACTACTGGACAGTACGCTATAGTGGTGAGTATATTTATTATCTGTAAACACTGTTGTTTAGTGATATCTGACATCTTTTTCTCTCTTATCCATTACAGACAATCTTACTGTATACTTATGCAAAATTGATGTATTAGGGACTAAACAACACATTTGACATTTTTCACCATTTTATAGACCAAACAACTAACCGATTAATCGGGAAAATAAACAACAGATTAATGTTGTTTGTTGCAGCTCTAGTATTAACTATTAAGCATTTGAGAGTGACTCCCCTCTTCCTCTGATGCTCAGGCCATGGGAGGAGGTTACCTCCACTGGGGTCACATAGAGATGATGCGTCTAACCATCAACCGCAAGATGGATCCCCGGACTACATTTGCCCGCTGGCGCATTAATGGCCCATATAAGCCAATCACACGTAAAGGTCTGGGTCAGCGCATGGGTGGGGGCAAGGGAGCCATCGACCACTATGTGACGCCTGTCCGCTACGGTCGTCTTATCGTGGAAGTGGGAGGAAAGGTGGAGCTGGGGGAGATTGAGCACATCTTGACTGAAGTGGCAAAGAAGCTACCCTTCCCTGCAAAGGTGAGATTACAGATACTGTTCATCCTGCACTTTGCCCATCTTTTTGTCGATCTAATGTATTCTGAAAGATTTTGAACTAACATATTTGATCACGTTTGTCTAAAAACAATGACACCACAGATTTTGGGAGTCAATCTACACACATTTGCCTACATGTATTGAAAGTTTTGAGTGTGAACTTTCAAATTCACAAATATATTGTGGGACTTAATGCTTTATGCACAAAACTGGATTTAATCAGACTTAATTTTGTGTTGATTGAATTAAAATTGAAATTTAATATCTGCTCATGTAAACTGCACTTTAGAGTAGTTCAAATAACTTAATAATAACCTAATAATTACTTGTATTGTGCGTTTACTACAGGTGATGAGCAGAGAGAGCCTAGCAGCCATGCAACAGAAGCAGGTTGATATGGAGCAGAACAACCAGAATCCCTGGACCTTCAAGCAGATAGCATGGGGCAACATGCTGGGTATCAGGAAGGTCCTTAGTCCCTTTGACCTCCATAACCATGGACGCTTCACAGGCAAATTCCACATCCCTGGGAGGGTGTGATGGACAGAAACCAATTCACTGTCATCCATACGTTTTGACTTCCAGGCATATTTGGGAATCTTCTTTCCTTTTTTGTATTAAAATGTATTTAATTTAACATTTTGTTAAAGGGATGTTTTTTCTTTTGCTTACAAACCTGGTAAACTTCATTATGTATTGCAATTTCTATGGTGGTATTAATGGTGGAACAAGGTTTGGAACAATACTGAATATAAATGTCTTTTTGTCTCATCAGTAAAACCAGACTGTTAAAATCAAAACAACTCTACAGATTTATTTTAAACTAGTACACTTTTTAGCACAAAATAGCTGCTTGCTATTATTTACCCTATTTAAATCGGATAATAAGTTTAATAGAGATCATGTCTGTAAGCAAGACGTGACAAGTGATTATAGGTGAATGAAATACACCTGCATTTTGAAGAATAGTGCTGATTAGCGCTGCAATGATTAGTCGATTATTTGATTAGTTGGTCGTCAGAAAATTAATTGTCAACTATTTTGATAATTGAATAATTATGGAAAAATCCCAAATATTCAGTCATTGCAGCTTCCCAAATGTGAGAATTGGAAGCTTTTCTTTGTCTTATATGATAGTGAAGTGAATATCTTTCGATATTGATGATTGGTTGAACAAATCAAGACATTTGAAGATGTTGCCTTGAGCTTTTAGAAATTACAATGGGCATTCTTCTCCATTTTCTGAGATTTTATAGACAAAATGATACATCGATTAGTTGAGAAAATAATAATTTATAATGAAAATAATTGTTAGTTGCAGCCCTAGTGCTGATTGGTTCATTTTCTGGTTGAAGCTACATCATGAACACAGAAACATTGCAAACATTTTTAAAAGATCATAAAGAATAATGTACAACTCAAAATGTGCTTATAATGGGGTGACCACAAACATTGTAGTACACAGCTGAGACGGGAGCTGCTGTGCCAGTAATACTTGTACTAATACCTTTCATTAAAAAGTCACGTTTCACAAGGCAGCAAAGCAACAACATTGTTACAATCGCAACTGATTTGTATCCAGAGAGGGTGTAAGTGAATATGTCTGCATTTTCTTAGTTAATAGGTATATAGGTATTTTATATTTTGTATTTTTAGCAATACATTCATGTCTGTAAACATGCCAGGACAGTTTTGACAGTACCCTGTCTACAGTATGAACAGTGGTGGGAGAAGTACTCAGATCCTATACTTAAGTGAAAGTACCAATACAGTAATGTAAAAATACACCATTACAATTAAAAGTCCTGC
The DNA here is from genome assembly GCF_963924715.1 of Thunnus thynnus. NCBI lineage: Eukaryota > Metazoa > Chordata > Actinopteri > Scombriformes > Scombridae > Thunnus > Thunnus thynnus. Next base: position 15,491,286 of record NC_089517.1, read on the forward strand.
ATGAAAAAAGCCTACTTAAGTAAGTACATAAATATTGACAGCAAAATGTACTTAAAAGTATAGTAAAGGTACTAATTTCACCCCTCTGACTGATATATTATTATATATGACATCAGTGATTATTAATACTGAAGTATCAGTGTGAAAGCAGTATGTTACTGTTGTAGCTGCTGGAGGTGGAGCTAGTTTGAACTACTTTATATACAGTTAGCTAGTTTGGTCCAGTGGTTCCCAACCTAGGGGTCGGGCCCCTCTAAAGGGTCACCAGATAAATCTGAGGGGTTGTGAGATGATTAATAGGCAAGGAAAGAAGAAAAAAAAGTTCTGATACACAAATCTGTTTTCAGTCTTTTGACTTTTTCTGTAATCTTTGGTTTTTGGTGAGTTATTGGATCATTTGAACATTTATTGAAATGAAACCATGTGAGAAGTTTAGAGGGAAAAATCACTATTTGGTGGAACTGTTAAGAACTCATAGACATCTGAAATGTGACCCTGACTACACACTGCTTTTCATAAGACTTCAAAAGCCAGAAAGATTGAAAATCACTGGTTTCATCTTTAACAAGTTGTTGTTTTTCAGAGCTTGTTATATTATCCATTGTGTCAAATCTTCATCTGAAAAGTAACTAAAGCTGTGAAATAAATGTAGTGGAGTGGAAAGTACAATATTTCCCTCTGAAATGTGGTGGAGTGGACGTGTAAAGTAGCATAAAATGGAAATACTCAAGTAAAGTATAAGTACCTCAAAATTGTACTGAACTACAGTACTTGACTAAATGTACTTAGTGTTACTTTTCACCACTAAGTATGAACTTTATCTAATGCAACAAACGTTTTACTAGCAGGCCCAGTGGCCTAGAGTATGATCAGAAAACCGAGAATCAGGTTTAATGTTTTTTTTAGGAAGGTTGATGAAAAAAATCCTAGGAGAAAATCCAAGGAGGCAAGCGGAACAGAGGCTGTGGGTGCTTTCCATTCATGGATGTATTATCATGGATGTGAATAAGAAAAAGTTCTGTGGCCCAAAATGGTTTCAATCCACAACGAATGAGTTGCAGTGCTCGCTGCCCCGTGTTCAGCCTCGCAGGTAGCGATTGTTTCTCAGAATAAAATAAATAGTTTTGCATCACAAGGAAGGTAGCTGTATTTTATAAAAAATAAATAAATATAGTGTGCCACCTCTTTTAATTGGTGTTTGATTCGGTAAATAAGTTTTAGGCTGAGAGGAATACATGCCTGACAAGCGCTACTTAGGGAAGAAGGGCTCATATATTTCACGCATGCGTGTTGTGCATTGAACTGTTCGAAAACAGCCGCGCGAAATCGGCAACACGTCCAGAAAGAGTCTCAACAGCCTAGCTATCAAAAACTTGTTTTGGAAGTGTTCTTTGTGGGAGTAACTTTATTACTTTACTACTGGCGTCGGTTTATTTAGCCTAGCCAAACGTTATTACATTAACGTTAACTGTTACATTAGCTACATTTACGTTAACGTTAATTACCTCAGACATGAAGCCTGTGCGAGGTTCTCATCGGGCCATGCCAAAAGCACCAAACCTGAAAAACAAGACAAAATCAGACAAGAAGACGCGTAAACAAGTAACAGAACATCAGGTAAGATAAGGGAAACACTCATGTCTGCATCGGTTTATTATCACTCTGGTTGACTCGCCAGCTGCTAAACTATCTGCTCGATGCGATGTTTGTACTTCAGGATCCGGAGCCCAGTGACGATCAACATGTCAACAACACCCACCCAAAAACAGCACGGAAAAGGAAAGGTCAGAGCAACTCTTTTAGTACAGTGTCCTGCCTATTAAAATTTTTAAAAATATTAACAATACACAGACGGGTTTCCACACAGGTGCGCTCCATGGTACAATAAGCAATTAACATCCTATCATACTCTGTGGCATGTATGTTGATTCTGATTTTGTATCAAGATGGCAAGAGGAAAAGATCTGAGAGACTTTAAAAAGACTGCTCAACTGGCTGTTGTGTCTGTGATTGTGTCATCAAGAACAGTCTGTCAACAATTACATAGAAAGGGATATTACAGTAGGGCTGCAGTGCAGAAACCTCTCATTACAAAGATGCACATTTGAGAGCTCAGTATTGCCAAAAAACCACAGGCACTGGTCTACAGAGATGTGGCAAAGAGTGATATGGTGAGATACGTCAAGAGAACGGTACATGCCTGATTGCTTGACCACTACAGTGACAGGATCCGGTAGCTCTGTTGTAAACATGTACTCAGTGGTGCAATTTCTAAGAAATATTGTGAAAAATATGAAATCTGTCTTGCAACACGGCACAGAGAGATTGTGACCTCCGGTGTTCTATAATGTCTGTTGGTTTTATCAGCTACAGGCTAAAGCTTTGTTTTTTATTTCAGAGAACAATTTACAAAACTGTCATAATACTCCAAATGATGTGAATCATAAGATATGGCCTTCGCAGTCACAAGATTTCGACCCAATTGAACACCTATAGGAGATTTTGGACCGATGTGTTAGACAGTGCTCTCACCACCATCATCAAAACACTAAATGAGGGAATATCTTTTGGAAGAATGGTGTTCATCCCTCCGGTAGAGTTCAGAGACTTGTAGATTCAATGCCAAGGTGTACTGAATGAATGTGTAATGCCTAGCTGTTCTGGCGGCACGTGATGGCCCAACACCTCACTAAGACACTTTATGTTGGGTTTTCCTTTCATTTGTCACCCGTCTGTATATGATGCAGTTAGCCCTGGTCCAGTGATAATGTTGCAGTAAGTTAACTGTAAGATTTGGACCAACCCCAATGTTGTTACCTTCTGTCATTTTGTGTTGTTCCTGCCTGTGTCTTGAATAGCTGGAGGATCATCTTCAGTCCCCCAAAAAGTCAAAGGTCAGGAAAACTTACCGAAGTCAACCATCATTGCTCTGGAGAACATAATGGACTTGTCAATACTGTGAGTTTCACTGTGTGAGTGAGCACTTTTATCACCTGTGAGGCTCTTGTTACTCTGAAAGGCAGTATATTCTTACTTATGGTATACTGACATATGTAGGTATTGTGTGTATTTACTTCAATTAATGCCCATTAATAATAGTCAAAATCAACTTTGCAAGGATACTGTGTTCACAGAGCAACTCTTGCCTTGAGACGGACAGAGAAGACAGAGAGCCAAGAACATCTAAACATAGTGAAAAACAGGTGAGCAAAAATGTGCACTTTAAGATTCAAATAAATGACAGAAACCTGCTTTGTGATGGTTAGATATTCACTAACTTCTCCAGTTATACGTTTAATCAATAAGAGCAGGTGGTTGGCTGGGTCTCTTATTTTTCAAAAGAAGGTGCTGTGATGCTGTGGGGAAGTATTTCAGCAACAAACTATCCTTGCATGCGTTATGATATATTATAGTAATGAAAATCAACATGGAAAGTGACACTTCATCCACTATTTATTCAACTCAATGTGTATAGCAGCATGTAGCTTGGTGATAGGTTAATTTTGTGATTAGTTGCAGTGTAATCTGCCCCTTTAGTCAAGCATTATAACAAGTTTTTAAGATAGTTTCGTCTTGGGTTGTGCAAATGGACAAACTTGAGATAATAAAGTAAGGAAGGCGAGTGATATTTGTAAAACTATGACTTGATATGATATGACACAAAAATCATTCCTTTCCAGGTTCCTTACTCACTGTGCACAGCTCAAAGTTCAAGTGCAGAAACAAAAAGAATTGGAGCATTCGTCTCACCGCCACAACGAGGAGGCCAAGAAGTCGGTGGCTGGAAAGAAAACTCTGAGCTCTCTGGAGGTGAGAGACACTGTGTATAGATAAGGAGGAGGACACAGACATTACTACTCCCTGTGTGATATTTTAAAAATAATCTGTTGGATTCTTTTGACGTTATAGTTAGTGCTGAAACAATTTCTTGATTAATCACTTCATCTTTTGACAATTCTTTTGCAACTTTTTTGTAGTAATTTCTCAAGCAAAAACATTTGTTTTCTATGGAAGTGTAATGTATTTACGTGAAAAAAAAAATTGCCCTGTTTTTCTGAATTAACAAGATAATCATCTCAGATTTCTGAGAAAAGTTTTCATGGAAAAAAAAATTCTGCTCTGTTTTTCTGAATTAATGAGATACCTCAAAATCATGACTGCGGTAACGCCGCACTCTGAACTTTGTGGCGCCTAAAGTAGCGTAATTATGGTAAGAAGGGCCTCTGAGCCAGGTCCTAAAAGATACATACACGCGTTTTCTTTCATGTTCTTTCTGTGTTCTTTTATGAACATAATGCATTGTACTTTTTTCTCATGTTTGACCTGTTGTAAGTTTTATTTTGCCAATAGGTTATCAGATAAAGCCTGAAGATTGCTGGTCCAGATGTCCTCTCTAACAGTTTCAAAGTCGAGTCACCCACTGTACCTGTTTGTGGAAACTGCAAACTCAAAAATAACCTCTTAGCTCTGTAGGCTGTCTGGTGTGTTTGTTTCTTCTGTTTCTGGGCTTTAAAGAAACATTTTTGCGTGTCCTGAGGTGCCAGCACAAAGTCGACAAAGTAATAATAACATCTATATTACTTAAAGACATGAGTATCTCCCAATGTTTCAAACCAAAACCAAAATAAAACTGGATTAAACTTAACAGCTTGCTTCCATGAAATCAAGCTCTCAAGTAGGAATGAGAACTTCTCTTGGGAAGTATCTCATTAATTCAGAAAGACAGAGCAGAATTTTTTTTTTTCATGAAAACTTCTCAGAATTCTGAGATAATGATCTTTTAATTTACAAAAACACAGCAGAATGATTTTTTTTTTTTCATGAAAACTTTTCTCAGAATTCTGAGATAATGATCTCGTTGGTTCAGAAAAAAGGGCAAAATCTTTTTTTCTCACATGAATGTTTTACACCTCTGTAGGTTTCAGTTTCAGATTTGCTGCCTTTTTCCACTATTCTCTACTAATTTCTCTACTATTTTCAGTTGTATACCTCATACCTGTTGGTTGGACAAAATAAGATAGATAAGACTAAATGATTAATAACTATCCCAAAAATAATTGACAAATGAATCAATAATAAAAATAATATTTAGCTGCAGCCCTAAATACAATAAACAGCAAGGTAATCCAATAAGAAATTACATATGTTTTGAAAATTTATCTAATCTTCCGTAGCTGCAATACAGTGAAACTACCTTGAAAAGGGCATTATGGTATGTGTGTAAATCTGTGTTTAATAATCTGTAATATTTCAAAGGAAACAAATTCTGATTATGTGTCTTGATGTCTCTGTTTTGTTTCTGGGTTTTCAGGAAGACTTGAAGGCCGTGGTCAGTGCTCTGGAGAGGACAGAGGAGCAGACTGTTTCTTTACAGCACACATGCAGCACACTGAGAGAAAGTGTGGAGGATGAGGAGGAGAAAGCTAAAGAGGTGCAAAACATTCACACATGCTAGCTTACAGAAATAAAACCAGCGGAAACACAACAGAATGTCTGTGTCCTGAACCTTTGATATCTGATATTAATTTTCTCCACTGGAACGTTCCGGCATTAATGCTTTGTTTTATAATTCATTGGTGATTAGTTAAAACAAGGTAGGATTTTTTTACACATGTGATGAGGGACTTTTAAACTCAATGTTTGCTTTTGCAGGCAGGAAAAACAAATGTGACAAGACGGTAAAATTATTTGTCTGACTTTCCATGTATCCATCCCTCTACTGGTCTACTGCATCTATCCATCAGATCATCTTTCAGTCTGCCTATACTTGGACTTCCAGACATTATGTTGAATGTTTGGATGAGAAATTCTTCAAAATAACATAGCCATTAGCCAAACGCTCCTTTTTTCATTTTTTTTCATATATTTATTAACTCTGACAAAAGTGTCTTTGAGATTTTTCTAAATTAAATAGGTTATTTCATTACTGTAGACATCAGTATTGAGGTGAGCAGTGGTAGACCTCACAAATATCAGCCAGTTTGGCAAAAGTAAGTCTACACATCTCTATTAACCTGCCCAGGGACTACAGATGGAAATTAGCTAGTAGCTTAATTTGGCACAAAGCATCTTTTCTCTTTCTTTGAGCTTAATGTATTTTGTACATGGTCCCTGATGTAAATACATTTAATAAACTCACCTTTCTAAAGGAAACACTTCCTTTCTCAGATCTTACAGATAACTCAACAAGCAGTCCTTAATCTTCCCCCTCTTCCTCCACAAAAAGGTCAAACAACATTAGAGGTGAGTATGATCAGTTTCATTACTTTCACAGTATCTGCTTGACTTACACAACTGTTTCAACTACTATAGGCATTCATATTGTTCATCAATTTTTTTTTCTTTTTTTTTTTTGTGAATAACATGTCTGAGTATGCACTTCCACAAAAGTTGAACGGGAAGGTCTAAATACGTCTTTGGTGGTGCAATTTCTATGCAAGGTTGTTTCTTATGAAATGCACAAGAGAATGAGACATCCGGGGTTTTGTAATGTCAGTGTTGGTTTTATCAGCTACAGGCTAATGCTTTATTTTTATTTCAGAGAATAATTCATAAAGCTGTCATAATACTCCACATATACCAGAAACACACTAGATCAGTGTTTAACATTTTTGTTTTTCTCAGGCTCGGATGAGAAAAATGATTCCAGACACCGAATCTGAGACCACTGCCCGGAAACTGGGAGAAGTCTTGCAGAAATCAGATGCCATTCATGATGTCCAGGCACTATTTATGCAAGCACACAAACATGCTGATCAATTGCTCAACCTTGGTTTCATCCCCATCTGTGGTGCTCTTTGCTCAGAGGAAACCTAGCCAAAACTCTCCTTATGCTGTCTGAAAAAGTATTGTAAAAAGGAATTACAGAGCTAACAAATTTGCAAATGTGTGCACATTTTGAACATTGTTTTGAACTTTTGCGGTCTTAATACTACTCGTTCTAGTTCTTCTTTGTGTGGTTGCGAAACACCAAACCAAAAAAAAGTGCTAGTACAGTGCTTGTAACAAAAAAAATTACTGAGGCAGACAGCATTTCAAACTGTAATTCTTGCAAAAGTGTAAGTTTTTAAATTTGGGGAATGCAACTGATTTTTTTCCCTTACAAGATGCAGGCTGGAAACCTCATATTTTTAGGGCATCATGCACAAACCAGTCAAGACTGTCTAAGTAGAGCTCAAGCATCAAGTTCAGTCATCAGTTTTGCATACTGACTGATATTTCACACGGCCCTGCTGTTTGTGTTTCCTGCCAAAACATCAGCTTGATATCTACAGATTAATGGCTGGTTCGCTAGCATTAGCTACAGTGCCTGGCTGGCAGGGACAGACTGAACAAACTAGAATCTGTAAACTGTTCAGTCGACTCCCAGCATTGCAACTATTGTACCAGAGCCAATGCCTCGTCAGCAAACACAAACCAGTATATTCATTACGAGATATCAAAGCCACCTGGAGTCATGACAGACCCATAAACTGCAGCAGGTGCACTTATAGTTTACTCATAGTTTAGACTGTCGTGACTCAAGACAACTAATGTGTCATCAGCTATCATTTAAATTTCTCTTTGACTAAAAATAACCTTTTTGTGCATGTTATAGCTACATTTTTATTAAAACTGAATTGAATTAATGCAATATATCACTCAGTCTTACTGTGGCCCTTCTCCACCTGTCTGCCTTCAGTATTTGACAGTATTAAATTCTTAATGTAAATTATAATTTTATTGGCTGTTAAACTGAGGATGTATTTGTTTTGGGGGGGGAAAGTCTGATATTCAACTTTTTCATAATTTAAATTCTTGCATATTGGACCTTTTTAAGATGAGCACACCCTGTAGACAGATATAAATTGGGTTAAGTCTGATCTTTTGTGATTGAATAATTGCCATTTAAAGAAATTTACTTTTGTTAATTCATATTTTAATATAGAAAGAAAATAAATGTAAAGTGCTACAAATTAATTAAGCTTTTCCCTTTTTTCAACAATGAATGAACGATGAACATGTGTACTTATATTACAAACAACAAACAATAGTAAAGCTTTCTTAACATAAATGAAGTCTAGTCAGGGACTATGATACATTCATGATGAGATGATGATCCTGTCCATATCGGGCTCTAGTTCTCAAAGAGTCCACAGAAATACATCCAGTCGCCCATTTATTAGGTGCAACTAGGACCGGATCTGAGTCACTGTTGATATTGATAAGGTACAGTCAGTATCACATTCCTTGGACTATAAAGAGACAGAGCATGCAAGCTTGAATGCTGCGTTTTCTTGAAGGCTTACATATGAGGAAGATTGCCTTAGGGTAAGGAAATTGGTGTTGAAATTATATGTTGACATTGGCGTAGTATTTACCTTGAAGGCGTTTCCTGCAAATCAACCAAAGGACAAGATGATTCATGAATTCATTTTTATGACCAATTATGATCCCGCCTTCAGCGTGTTGCAACAGAAGCAGCATTTTTGTAGTCTTCAGTCATTGAGTTTGGCAAATGACACTTGTGTCCATATATCTTCTTACTCTTGTCTGGCAGTAGAGAGGCCCAGCCTGATTCATTGTTCTATGAGTTTGGAGTTCTGGTGTCTTTCTCTGAAATGATGAAATCCCAGTGGCATCATCAATCCAAGCCACTAAATCAAATGTTCTTCTATTGGAGGTAATTTTCTGTCAGAAAGTGTTTGTTAGGAGGGGAAATGGCCAAAGCGGATGTAATCAAACTATGATCCAACTAAGGTCTCTAAGTTATGGTCAAGTCATCAGGATTATATCTCTACTTATAGGGAATGTAATACTGATTCAATTAATCTACTTCTTTATTTGCTGTGGCTTTCACACTCATTTGGGAAACACTGGCCTAAATCGCATGCCTTGTTTTACAGTAACTCAATACCTTAATGCTTAAAGTCTTATATTTACACAGCTCACATTTTGGTGAGTATGAGCTTTTTGTAAAAATGGGTAGATCAACCAATTTAAATGATATTAAAGCCATTTTATGTTTAAAATGCAAAGGCACGCAAGTTTTTTCAGGCTTTTAACATTTGATAAAGTAAATTCTCGGCTACATCTGTGAGTTCTTAAGTGACTTCCTTCGTATGGACTCCATGGAGTCATCATTGAAAAGTCGTTCAATAGTGGAGACAAGTGAAGCTCGGATAGCACGGCCTAAGCCTCGGGCAGCAAACACATACAGCACAGGGTTGAGAGCACTCTTGATGTACACCAGGAACAGAGAGAAGTATGCTCCATAAAATGCTCTTATGTACAGCACAGATCCCTTGTCAGCCAGGGCCCGCAGGAACCGACAAACAAAATAGGGCACCCAGCAAGTGAGGAAGAGGAGCATTGTGAAAAAGAGCACGTGGTACATCCTGGTCATCTTGCGGGCATTTGAAGGGGTGGAGGTTGGTGTTGTGGGCACTGCTTGGTGAATGGTGAGCATAACAGCCAAATTACTTCCCAAGAACACCAGCAGGGGCAAGATGAAACCTGCTACAGTCTCTGTGACAAACAAAGCCATGTTAAAACCTTGACTCTCCTGGCATTGGTATGTCCCGTTTCTTTCTGTCAGGACGGCACTGTAGAGGTAGGGGGCAGACAGGACGGTTGCTACCAGCCATAAGAGGACACAAGCCAGAGGAACAGCCCAGTAGGGGCGGCGGAGTCGAGCCCACACAGGCCTCAGTAGACACAGGCATCGTTCCAGGGCCACAGCACAGAGGAGGAAAGCTGAGGCGTACAACCCCAGGCCTCGCAAGAACATGATCAGGTGGCAGAAGACACGGCCAAACGGCCAGCTGTAGTTGTGGGCGAGGTAGCCCAACATGAGGGGGGTACGCAGGAGCAGTACCAGGTCAGCCAGGGCCAGGTTCAGTACATAGATACGGAAACTGTTGGCGGCACGTGTCTCTTCACTGCTGCCTCTGCGTACCAGGTGACGATGACTCCGCAGTCCGAGTGCCCAAACCACCAGCCCATTCAGAGGTACGCCAACCTAAAGGAACCAAGAGGACCAGCTGTTAATTACATTGACGATGACTACCTTTTATTGCAATAGTTTGACATTTTGTGAAATACACTTATTTGCTTTTTTTATTTGCCAAGAGTTAGAGAAGAAGATCATGAAATATGAAGCTACAGCCGGCAGCCGATTATCTTAGCTTAGCATAAAGACCGGAATCATGGGGGAAACAGCTAGTGAAGCTCTGTACAAAGGTAAAGACATCTGCCCTCCAGCACCTCTAAACCTTGTTTATTTAATCTGTACAAAAATTGGAGTGTAAAAACAAGTTGTGGTTTTATGGGGAGATATGTGTTGGATTATATCTGGGCAAGAAGTACCGACCTCCTGGAGTTGAGCAAAGAAACGTTACGACCCATAACCGCCTGAAAAATCACAACTCGTTGGAACAAGTTTGTGTTGCAACACTTGTTTTTTGTAAAGATTAAACAAGCTTTAGAGGTGCTGGTAAGCACATTTTTTTTAGTCATGACTGTCCTATTAACTGTGTCAAGCACGCTTGTAGTCGACTTACAGTTGATGAGACTTGTGACTCAAGTCAACTAATATATTCTGCTATCGTATACGTTACTTTTTGGCTAAATGTAACCTTACCTCAATTTTCACAATTAAGGCATTTTGCACATTGTGCAAAAACTAAAATTTGAATGAATCGCATTAATGTGATGGGTGTAATGGGTGCGAAGCTACACTAATCAGCAGCTGCATATAGCATCATATGCACTGCACAAGCATGAGAGTGGTATTGATCTTCTCCTCAAACTCTCACCAAGAAAGATAAAAATAAGCATATTTCCCAAAATGTTGAATTATTATTTTTAAGATGCAAAGAGCACAGTAGTAGGGTATGCTCACCTGTCAACTTGTCAAGTGGAATTTATCATTAATGTGACATTGTTGTACGTACAACAGTTGACATACATATGTATGTATAGCAGGCAACCCTTGCTATACAGATTACACAAACAAATAATAAAAACAATAAAAACAAACAAGCAAAAGCACACAGAAAAACAAACAAATAAATTTGACAAGGAAAATAGATCCATTTGTAGAAGCAGGCCGAATGTGGCTTTGTCAACATTTTCAGCCCAATATGCAGTAACAGTGTAGAATATTTATGGTATAGGGTGGCTCTGGGGCCAAAGAGGATCTCTCACCAGGAAAATGAGCAAGGTAGCTGTGATTTGGGCTCCCCTGGCTAAATCATCCTGCCAAGAGCTGCTGGAGCTGTTGGGGCTGGTTACAAGTTGGTTCACTCCACGGACAGGAAACAGGGTGCCATTCATATCAGCCATTGGGGTGATGTCAAACTGGAGATGAGCTGAAACAGTTTGAGGACAGATAATTTAATAAAACAGCAACGTAGACATCACAGTTAGTGACTACTCTGCATTTTTTAATGTTAACTGGAAATATAAAACACAAAAGCAAGCCAGTTGCTCATCAGTTGCTTTAAACACAGAGACCACATACTTCCTTCCTTCCATTCTCTCATTGTTGAATTACATTGAGAAGATAGATTATACTATAGGTTTCATGCAACCAAATAAATGTAGCATTGCAATCTGTGTTTGTATCATACATTATCTCTTCAACTCCCCCAAATAATCTCACACACACACACACACACACAGTTGTTTTTATTACTTTAGGAGGACATTGCATTGATTTGCATGCATTTGCTGGACACCTTAACTATAACCAGTTCATGTATAACTCCAAGACTTATCCTAAGAAAATGTAATGATTAACCACACAAAACCAGCCTGTTGAGCCCTAATGGGAGGTGTGTGTCTCTAATGTGACTGTGTGAACAGATTTGTGTCCCCCACAGCGTGATTAATACAAGCATACATACAGTACACACTCACAGTACTCGTGCCAGGTGTTCTATTAAGCAGTAATGATTAAAAAGACAGGAATCTGTTCTTTTTTTCCCCCTGGAGCCAGTGCTGCTCCAGGGCCCTGAGTGAATGCATCTAGACTGGGCATGTTTGTATGCAGCTGGAATGAGAACGACATGCATGCAAACACTCCTGTGTTAAGGAACGCACCTTTGGTCTCCACACAGTAGCAGCGCTAACCTGTGCCAAAGTTGCTGATAGCATTTGTGGTTCCTTGATTATAGGCTTATAAAGTTCAAATTCTTAGAATCTGGCTTTTAGGCAACATGAATTATGTGTCCTAAAATAAGTCAGAAAGTCAGTGTTAATCATGATTTGGATGCTAATTTAAAGAATTTGCTTCTTACCTCCTTTATTTGCCTTGTGTGTAGAAGAAGTGGAACAGGAGATGAAGAAAAAAGGAGTGCCTGCCCTATAAGTACAATCTCTCTCCTTCTCTCTCTCTCTCTCTTTCCTGTGGTTACGACACACTCCTTCCTTTGAACATATCTGTAGATAACGACGTTTGTTTCGTTGATATTATTCTCCAACTAATTAAATGCTGTCTTTCCTCTGTATCTAAACAGCTTTTTTTCAGCTGCTCTATGGAAGCAAATATTAAGCTTAGATGTATAAAATGGCAAAAGTTCCCCATTGAACTGACATTAAGTTGTGTTCAGTTGGGAAATAGTTAAAAAGACAGTAAGCATTTAAATGATTTTGTAATTTTAGTTTTTATGGCTTTATAGAATTTTCTCATCAACACAACCTAATTAGTGTGCTCGCCTTGTTCAATTTACTTCTTCATTCCTCTGCTGCAAAGACAAAACTTTGGTGCTTAAATAGTCCCACATACTTTTAGCTTGATACATTTAAAATAGTTTATATTTGCTTTAGTGTTTTTGACTACTTTTTGCCTTTTAATAGATAGCAGGACATTATGGAAGACAGAGAGGGAATGACTTGCAGCAAAGGTTCCCTATTGAATTGAGGATGTTGCGATAACATCCTTGACACTCTAGACGCCCTCAGACACCAGGCCACATTCATTTTAGTTTCTATTTGACTTTTTATTTTAAAAAGGAAAACACTAGAACATACATTAAAACATCAGTCTCAAAGTTTTAACTCTTCACATGCATATGCATAAAAGATGGATAGCTAAAGTCTTTGAGGTTTGTCTTTTTGTTTGTTTGTTTGTTTGTGTTGTATATTGCTGGTGCATTTAAAAAATGTATGCATGGTTGTAAGTGTATGGTTGTATTTGCAAATGCACATCTATGAGTATAAATGTAAGGGTGCATGCATGAATTTAGATATATGTAGTTTTATATTTTTATGATGTACATTCATGTATAGATACATTTCTTTTTTTATTAATGAAAATTCTGCTCGTATTCAGTTGTTAACTGTGAGCATGAACACTAATCTCAAACCATATAATACATTCACATTTTGTCACCAAGTGCCAAAATCACAGGAGTTACAGTTGTTGAGGCTCAACTTTAAACTTCTGGTGAAACTGAAAGCTGAATTATTCCTCACTTCCTCTCATTTCTCAACATACAGAACTCTGTGTGTGCACTCTTTTCACCTATCTATATTCATCACATTCCTGCTGCTGCTCATAGTGTAAAAATCTAAGAGCTACAAGTTTGACTTATTGGACAATGATTGTCTCAATGAGGGCCGTCACCTTCAGCACTCTGATCATTGCTTCTGCTAAATGAAACTTAATTGCTTCACAAGACATTGTCTGGCTTACAAAGGTGTGCTTGCGCAGTTTAGTCTGCCTGTTGGCTCAATGGTCAGTGGTTTTGTGTTGTTGTCTCACATACCGAACATCACTGTTTTAATTCTCGGCAACTTGTTGCTTGACAAACTCCTTTCTCCAAAACGCTGTCATAACTTATTGAGGTTGGTTGAGACAAGGTTCTGCTTTTTTACGACCACTCGTCTTTACCACAACAATTGCTTTACATGTTGAGCTGTTTGGAGTTGGTCAATAAAGGATCTTTAGTCTCTTTATGCATTGAAGTATTGCCCTTCAGCTAAAGTGTATTAATTACAATTTCACATTTACATTAACATAAGAAACATACTGTAGGCTCTTAAATCAGAGTTGTGTTTGGAGATAACTGATTTATTCTGTGACTTTAGATCACAGCTGAGAAATCAGGTTCTTAAATAACGGTATGTTGTAATAGTTGGTTTTCACCAGTAGATGGCAGCGCTGCTCATTTACAGTTACTAAATTGGGAAATTCAAATGAGTCATCTCTGTCTGGATGTGGTTTTTAGGATTTTTCTGGTTTTTTTTTTGGGACAGGAATTGCATCACTGTAAATACACAAGGAGCTTTAGAGCATTCATGTCCAAACTGAATCAGAATTAATTCAATCATTTAACAAATTTGTGAGTTGACATTTGATTAATACTAGATAATAACCTTTTCTGTCTGTCTGCTTTCTCCTGGAAAAGGAACATTTCTGCAGCTTTTTTAATGAACGTTTTGTCAATCGGCCATTTTATAGCTAATTCAAACAATGTGCACAAACATGAGAATCATGACAGGCATGACATTCTTGTGAATAATTAAAACACCACACTTTTCCTTTTTATTACTGTAAGCAGTTTGTCTTTGTTCATTTATGAACCGCAAATAAAACACATGTTCATGATTTAGGGCAAAAAACCCCACCCGATTCTATAGGAGCATAAATACAAAGAATCTTAAAATTTAAACAGTGTTGGTGACCATTTAAAGAGACTTGTTACAGTGTGATGTAAAATGTGTGTTTTTGTGTGATATTGCTACACCTGTGAGGGAGAAGTGTAAATGTTATGATCCTATAGTCAAGATTTGCTTATTTTTTTTCATCATTCTTTTAATCATTCTTACATCAACTAAATGGTTGAAAACACCTAATTTGATCAGCTAATAAAGTAATTTAATTACCCTTTTTGAGAATATGGTAGCTAGCCTTAAAACGCTTCCAGACAAAAAAAACCCAAAAAACAATCTTAATACTAGAGACTTTTCTAAAATGTTTACCTTTCTGGGTTTATTATGTATTTACTATGATTACATGTAGGTTTTGAAATGTCTGAGAGGATCCAAAAGATTTGCTTAATTTTTTTCATCATCCCTTAATCATCCTTACATCAACTGAATGGTTAAAAAACAGATGCAGGTGCAAGTCACTTACTGTCGTCCTCTGTAATCTTTCATATGATTTGGTTTGAATGGTAAATGCTATGATGGGTGGCAGTAACTGCAAGAGGAGGAAAAAATGATGAAGTGTTTTTTTTTGTTTTTTTTAAACTAATGTCTTGCAAAAGGTCAGAAACAGACAAACATAAACAGGCTGTAGGTGTAACAACCTTTACAAAACCACTAACGTCACATTATGAAAATCCAAGTCTAGAATTATACATACATGTCACATAAATGTGCAAATCTGCCTTATACAATAAATATTGACTATCAGTCGTGTTTGTCACAAACATGAATAATGAGTGTTGTTAACTGTAAATGAAAATTCCAGATATTTTCTGGTTCCATCCTCTCAAATGTGAGCTCTGTGGAATAATAATGAGCATTTTTCACTATTTTCTGACAATTTACAGACAAACCTACTAATCAAACAATCGAGAAAATAATCTGCAGATGTATCCATAATGAAGGTAAGTTTAGTTTAGTCACAGCCTTACTTTATTTCTTTCTTCATGCCAAACTATTATAAACTAGATCTTATATGAGATATTTCACGTTATGTGTTTTGACATTTTCTAAAATAATTATCCATTGTTGAAAATGTTTTGGAAACTGTCAAAGTCTCAGACCCCCTTATGTTTCACATCAGTGTGACGTCACAGGTTAGGAGGAAGAAAGGACTTCACCTCAATATCTGATCAGTGGCAATTTACTTTTTAAAATTCACGACACCAGTTTTCAGCTGTTTCTCGTTTTATGTGAATATTTGCTAAGAAATGAAATAGATATCACATAATATGTTAGTAAAATCCTCAAAAAGCAAAAATTATTAATTTTATATTTTTATTTCTAAACAAAAGTGACATCATCTTGTTCTATTATTTAAGTTATGAACACTTTATTCAACATTCAATTTAATAGTTAACTAAAAATGCGTATATTTAAATTAGTTTGTGGAATTGAATCATAACCGACACTGTTCTTTCCACCTCTGAATTCACCCACACTTCCTTTAAACTGGCTAATTTTAGATGCAGGGGTTTTGATCGGGGAAACCAAGCTCTTTTATGTCATCGTGAAAGAGCCGGAATGAAAGACGGCTCTCTGCTTTGTTGCACTTTGTCACTCTTTATCTAGATATTAGTTACAGTGTGGTAATAATATGAAGATATGTTTTGTTCTCACTGCGTCATATCTCTCTCAGAAATTTTCCCATGTGGTGCCTCATATGTCACACTTTGAGGACACACAAACTAAGTCAAGATGACGGCATAGTGGGCTGGAAATGTTATCAGATCATATCAGCTGTGTCTGTATGTCTGTCAGGCCTCTCATACATATCCCACATATGACAGGAAAACAGAAATCAGGCCATCAGGTTGCCCACGTGGAAACACTCAGTGAGACAGACAGGGAAATATGGTACGTCCATGCTGTAGAAACAGAGAACAAACAGAGAGAAGAAAGTAATGCTTTTTTTTGTCGCGACAAAATCCACCATAAAAAAAACAAACTTTCACACTGCTGTCATTCTAGTTTCCTCAGTAGTAGCTCTCAATAGAAATGAAAGCAGATGAGGTTAAGTGAAGGTGTTGGCAGTGATAAATGTCTTCTTGGTGAAATTTTATGTTTTGTCCCTTCAGTTGAACTTCAAAGGAAAATTGTGATCTGATTTCCCCTTAACACTTAAATAGACATGAGCTGATGTATGATGTCAGTTTCCTTTTTTTGGCAACACGCTCTCTTTGTCTGATGGGAAACTTTCTGATCAGCAAGAAGCTACATAACTTCTTTTTTAAAAATGAAAATGAAAACTTAAACTTATAAAGTGACACTAAGAGAAAGAAACAGAAAGCCAGACAGACAGACTGAAGAAGTAGGGATTGAGGTTTGAGGCCTCCTCAGCTGGCATATTACACATTGTGAATTTCCAGTACATGAAGGGGGGGGGGCGGTCCCTGTTGCGTTTCTGCTTCTTCCCCCGCCTCCTCATGTACTTTCAACCGTTTCCCTTCAACTACTACATCATCCATCTGTCTTTTCTAATGTGTTACCTTTTTAACACGCTCACAGGAATATGATTTATTTGTCACCGAGGAGTGCAAGAGAAAGTTTTGCATGAAGTCACAGCATAGTCAGACAGTCAGAGAGTCAGACAAAGTTATTCTCAGTGCTGGAGAAACAGAGGTTGTGAAAATGGATGGGGAGGCACCTTGTCTTCTCAGAAACAGAGCACTATGACTATGGTTACTGGGTTACCACAAGCAAACAGCACAGGCACTGAGATTGTGGGCCAGTTATATGCAGCATCTGAGAGGTGTAATGAGGATAGTGTTCAGGATTGTTTAGTCATTTAGTGGAAAAGGGTCTCTTTCAAAATCCCCACTGGTGACACTCCTATAACCGACAAACACAAATCCAATTCATCTCACGACCCTGCACAGTCATAATGCTCAGTTATTTCACAGGTGCCTTGATAAGAAATGGATGCTTCATGTCTGAGTAAAGGTGTAAATATGAAAATCAGACTCTTTGTATGAAGTCTTCTTTAACAGACCACTATCCAAAGACAAATTATATATATCAGCAACAAAAACAGGATGTATTATGGACATTTTGCAGGTCTGTACATTTATTTCACCCCGGTTTTTCTTAAGAGGAAGTGGGGAATCATCAACGATTTTCAGTTACTATTTGTTCAGTCTTTTAGAGGCAGTAGTAAGACAAGATAGTTTGAACAGTTCAATAAAGAAGCAGCCAGATTCTGGTCACAAATCACAAATTTGGAATTATTGTACTAATTCTTGTAACCATAATAGGGTTAGGGGTTAGGGCTGCCTCTATGCCCCCTGGACAATTAGCTGAAATGATCTTCAGCTATATAAAATCTCTTTGAATATAACCTTAAAATGGCCATAATCAATATTTTTCATAACGACAATATGTAATGTCAGAGGTGTCACTCATAGTGATGAACCTACAGAGAATTATCACCTGACTCTCCCCTCGGCTTTTATAGCGAGTTTCAGCTCATTGTTTATAGTAGGGCAGCAGAGCTCAACATATCATAACAATTCTGTGATAAAAGCACCAAATTTGGCAGACATGGTGATAGATATATTGGGAATAAAACTGGATATTAGGCCATCACAAACTCTCACCCTGGTGGCCTCGGCAGCCATTTTCAAAATGGCCACCAGCAATTGCTCAAACTTTCCTAACCCACTGGAACCACATGCAATAATGGACATAATCTAGATCCTAGTAACCCTGACAATCACATAAAATACTCACTCACAATTCTTTGGACTTTTACAAAGTAATTAGTCATTTCATTATATGGGCCATTCCACCAAATTGGTGCCTTCCATCCCCAGGACATTACATGCATAAATATGCATGAAAAGTATCTGTATAATATATTATATTATCAAGCAAAGTGTCCTGTGCTTTTTCCTAATTGCAATTTGAAGATACATCATGTAAAACCTTAATAAAAACGACCTAGAACACTAAAAAAATAAGATTTTCACCCGTCCCCACTCTTTAACACTACACTTCACCATGAAATACAGTACAGACCAAAAGTTTGGACACACCTTCTCATTCAATGAGTTTCCTTTCTTTTCATGACTATTGACATTGCAGATTCACACTGAAGGCATCAAAACTATGAATTAACACATGTGGAAATATGTACTTAACAAAAAAGTGTAAAACAACTGAAAATACGCCTTATATTCCAGTTTCTTCAAAGTAGCCACCTTTTGCTCTGATTACTGCTTTGCACACACTCTGCATTCTCTTGATGAGCTTCAAGAGGTAGTCACCTGAAATGGTTTTCACTTCACAGGTGTGCCCTGTCAGGTTTAATAAGTGGGATTTCTTGCCTTATAAATGGGGTTGGGACCATCAGTTGTGTTGTGCAGAAGTCTGGTGGATACACCTACTGAATAGACTGTTAGAATTTGTATTATGGCAAGAAAAAAGCAAGAAAAACGAGTGGCCATCATTACTTTAAGAACTGAAGGTCAGTCAGTCCGAAAAATTGGGAAAACTTTGAAAGTGTCCCCAAGTGCAGTCGCAAAAACCATCAAGCGCTACAAAGAAACTGGCTCACATGAGGACCGCCCCAGGAAAGGAAGACCAAGAGTCACCTCTGCTGCGGAGGATAAGTTCATCCGAGTAACCAGCCTCAGACATCGCAGGTTAACAGCAGCTCAGATTAGAGACCAGGTCAATGCCACACAGAGTTCTAGCAGCAGACACATCTCTAGAACAACTTTTAAGAGGAGACTGTGTGAATCAGGCCTTCATGGTAGAATAGCTGCTAGGAAACCACTGCTAAAGACAGGCAACAAGCAGAAGAGACTTGTTTGGGCTAAAGAACACAAGGAATGGACATTAAACCAGTGGAAATCTGTGCTTTGGTCTGATGAGTCCAAATTTGAGATCTTTGGTTCCAACCACCGTGTCTTTGTGCGACGCAGAAAAGGTGAACGGATGGACTCTACATGCCTGGTTCCCACCGTGAAGCATGGAGGAGGAGGTGTGATGGTGTGGGGGTGCTTTGCTGGTGACACTGTTGGGGATTTATTCCAAATTGAAGGCATACTGAACCAGCATGGCTACCACAGCATCTTGCAGCGGCATGCTATTCCATCCGGTTTGCGTTTAGTTGGACCATCATTTATTTTTCAACAGGACAATGACCCCAAACACACCTCCAGGCTGTGTAAGGGCTATTTGACCAAGAAGGAGAGTGATGGGGTGCTGCGCCAGATGACCTGGCCTCCACAGTCACCGGACCTGAACCCAATCGAGATGGTTTGGGGTGAGCTGGACCGCAGAGTGAAGGCAAAAGGGCCAACAAGTGCTAAGCATCTCTGGGAACTCCTTCAAGACTGTTGGAAGACCATTTCAGGTGACTACCTCTTGAAGCTCATCAAGAGAATGCCAAGAGTGTGCGAAGCAGTAATCAAAGCAAAAGGTGGCTACTTTGAAGAAACTAGAATATAAGACATATTTTCAGTTGTTTTTTGTTAAGTATATAATTCCACATGTGTTAATTCATAGTTTTGATGCCTTCAATGTGAATCTACAATTTTCATAGTCATGAAAATAAAGAAAACTCTTTGAATGAGAAGGTGTGTCCAAACTTTTGGTCTGTACTGTATAATGATTAAAATTCTTCAGAAATCTTTTTTTTTTTTGTATTAATGTGTGACTCTATTTCCAGTTTAGACATAAAATACATTTTCTCATTGGAAATTCATAATATATTAGTTAAAATATGCATTTTAGTCGTGTCTCCAGACTCGTGTCTTCTGTCGAATGCTGTCATGAAACATAATTTTGGTTGTTTATAGCACAATAACATCTAATTTAATGTGATGAAGAAGTGTAACAATCAGTATACTGTATAATGCTGTGCAATACTGTATGTATTGTGAATAAATATGTAATTTACCACAGCTTTAAGGTGCTGGAAAAGCTTGAAAATGCACCTTGAAAATGCCTGAAAAGTGCTTGATATGACTTTGGAAAAGGTGTAGGAACCCTGTAATATAAATAACCGAGTTATGTGCTTGTTAATATTTGCAGGGTTAATCTTCCAGAGATTTTCTTATCAGTTCGAGTGGGAGTATCAACAATTCAGTAATTTGTTCCTGAAACCTGTGCAGCAATCTTTAAGAGAGAAGATTAAGAGAAATACCTGAAGCTGTGAGTGATATATCTGTTTTCTTTTTTAGATACTTTGAGGCTTATAGAGCAGTCTGTTGGCATTTGGACAGTGACACATGGCTACATGACTACAAGTTATCAAGGGTCTGATATGTTCATAGTGCGGTGGAAAATGCTTTTGGTATCTTGGCAACCATTTTCGAGTCTTTCTAACTACCATTAACATTCAAGACACTGCCAAAGTGGAGGACATTAGTTTTGGCTTGCTTCCTGCGGACCAAGAGCTGTGACCTATACCTGGCGGGAATCGTTGACCAGGCAGGATTGGATCATGACACTGTCACAGGTAGATGGAGACAAGACCATGACCTACGGCAGGCCTCCCCGCTACACACAACCGATGCTAGAGGCATGAGCCAAGCAGCACAGGTAAGAACTATGCTGTTACTTTATTTCTACTATCTGTGCAGTGCATTTCAGTGGGGCAAAATATAGGAAATGTGTATGCCTATCCTGTTTCCTATCTAATGGATAATGTGATATGAGGTAAAGATCTTTCATAGCCACATAGCGGAGCAAAGAGGAGGAGGAGGAGGAGATTACTGTATTATAAGATCTGATGTGTCTCACTGACAAGAAAACTTGAATGTATGAAACACGATGAATAGTATGATAACTTGTGACAGACATTTCATTATCTGCTTTGCGAATAAACACATTTGTTGATATACAATGTACTCCACATGGTATATTTAAAATGATGGGCAACTTATATTAACCCAAATTTCCACTTATCTCTATACATGTGGCTGTGTTAAGTCCAATATGACATACACACATAATGTTAAAAAAACAACTGTTCATTGATAATTAGATTTTTTTAAATGGTGCTTCTTGATAAATTGATCTCCAGTGTGAAAAAGAAAAAGCTATTTGGGTCACTACACCCAAGTTGGGACGTGTTTTGAAGTATTATATTTCACACCACCAGATAGAATGGTTGCAAAAGTAGTGCGTGGAAAATGTGATAATTCAAAGCTCAATATCTAATTGTTTTTATGGAATGGATTCACAATATTCTGGATATTAATACTGTTAATACTGATGTATGCGTGTGTATATACATACTCAAAAATATTGACAAACCAAGTGCACCTGCCTGTTGATTTCATGCTTCTCTTCCTTCTTTCTGTACCACTCAGCATAAACTTCACAGTATTCAAATTCACAGTGATGGTAACAGGTTTTCACAGGTGTTGTTGGTTATTTTCCAGAAGTCGGCTTTGGTTTCAGTTCTATGGCTATAGTCTAAAAATACAAAATAAAGTTTTGTATTTTGCATTTTACTATCTTGTCTGGTGTTCAATCTTGCCAAAGAAGTGCTATTACAAGTACCCTTTATCAAAGTCAAAGTGTTTTGTTATCAAATGTGCAGTACAATGGACACATGAAATTCTTATTAGGCAATGATCAACTGCGTAGTACAGCATTAAAAAGAAATATAAAAAAAGTTTTTAAAAAGCAGGTAGTAGAAATATAAAATATAAGTGGGCAGGAATTATTTACATTTACATCTCTGTTACAACTGGTACTTTGTTGTCCCATCCAACATTACAGATGAACAAACTGTCTGTCAGAGGTTTCTAATGCCAGGCTCTGGTCTACCGAATATTTGAAGAGGCAGCTGTCCACCTCATGTTGGAAATGTGGCAGTAAATGTGGGGGCAACTTCCACATTCTGTTCTCAGTGTTGCAGTGTTTGCAGTAGGCGGAGATATCATCATTGTGGTATTCCTGAGAAACTAACCTTTCTAGGGTTTTACCAATGGTGCACATCAGGTTTGTTGACCCCTCACTAGCTACTCTCCCTGCACCTTCCTGCTGCGCTTCACCCTCTCTGACATGTGTCGGTGTCGACTCTGCTCCACAGATGGCGGATTCTGCTAGGGGAGTGCTGGGCCTTGGCTCAGCCTCAAAGAAACAGGGCTCCTCTGAGGTGCTGGCCCAGGTCTGACTGCTGGTGTCATTTGAGGGTGAATCAGAATCAGCAGCAGTCGCTGAAGTTTCCTTAAAAAAAGAAAAATAAATTCACAATGAGGGGGATTTGATACAATGGATTCTTAAAACTGTTAAATAAGCATTCATAACAATAACAGCATTATTATCATTGGGTAAAACAATACCCTGAAATTTGGGCTCCATTTGGTCGGGGTGAGGTCTAGTGTGAAATGCCTGGTGTGAATAAGCTTCCCTCACAGAGTAGACAAATTGTGATTATAAGGCTATGGCTTTATTCAGATGCTAAAAACTGGCACATTGTGGAAGATAATGGGGAAGTTAACGTATGAAAGGCTACATGTGAATGGAGGAGTTGAAACCCCCATCTGGACAATCAGTGGCCACTTCTTCCAAATTTGTATTTAGCTACATTTTTGTCATTTAGCAGATGCTTTGATCCAGAGCGACTTACAATAAGTAAATGAAAGAAGCAAGAAACAATGTTTTCTTTTTACTCAACAAATAAAATAGTTCAGTTACCCTGACAGTTAGGTTGGAGGTGGTCTCCTTCCTTTTTGTGTGGGGCTCTACAAACTGCAGCCAGGTCGGGATCCATTGCTGCCTGCCAGTCTTCTGTGCTCCAAAACTTCCTGAGGGTGCAAGTTTCTTGAACTGGGTATACTACTACAGATGAGATGAAGATGAAAAAAATGAAAAAAAAAAAAAATTTGCTAAGCTGAACAGCCAGTCAGTGATCTCTCTCACTGATGGGCTCTGCTGCTGATTCAACATGCTCAGGTTAGGCATTTAAACACATTCTCTCCATTTTTGGAAAGCTTTGTTTTACATCTCGAATCATCATAATGCCTCAAATTGAAATTTATTTCATTTATTTCCATGCTTGTGTGTGTCTGTGTGTGTGTGTGAGAGAGAGAGAGAGAGAAAGAGAGTGTGTGAGAGAGATTGATTTTCCCAATTAATCACAGCTTTTGTTTGTTTGTTTTTTCCGGTGTGGAAAACATGACTGGCCTCATGGATGAAGAGTTTCATTGGAAACTACAGACAATTATATCCATCTGCATGTGTTTCTGAATGCCTGAGTTTGTACATTTCCTTTGGATTGAAAAGACAGTTTGCTGGTGATTTCTGAATTACAGTGTGTTCTGTGTCATCATATAAACTTCTGTTCTTTTAAAATTATTAAGATGTTCTCTTAAAATTTTTAAATATAGGTTTATACAGTAGATAGGATTGATTAAAATGACAAAATCTGATTGTTAACTTTGTTTATTCATCTTTAATAACTTTGTTTTAATGAAATTGTAAAATGTGAGTTGATTGAATTATAACTTGCAGTAAACATATTTTACACATTTTGAATAGTTAAATGTGTGTTCTTAGATACAGTGCTGAAAAGACAGAACTATTCAGTTTCCTGTCCAAGGTCCTCCATTACGCGTTCTGTAAGGAAGACAGGGTCCTCACTGATGGGAAGGGAGTGTTCAGCACACAGCTATTTCAGGATCTCCACACCCTGGCCCCATGCAGCCATGAAGAAGCTGATAGTTGTATGCTGCTGCATGTATCACACGCTGCACAGCATGGCCACCATCAGATGCTCATTCGCACTGTTGACAATGATGTTGTGGTCTTGGCTGTGTTTGCTATAAGTCAACCACCAGCTGAATGTGAAATGTGGCTAGCATTCAGAACTGGCAGGAGCTTTCTCTACCTGGCAGCCCACCAAATAGCTGCGTACCTCGGACCAAAGATGTCATGTGCGCTGCCAGTGTTCCATGCGTTGACAGGCTGCAACACTGTATCCAGCTTTGCTGGACATGACAAGAAGGCAGCATAGTCAATATGGAAGTCATTGTCAGAACTGACAGATGCACTACTGATGCTGACAAATGGACCAAAGGAGATCCCAGATTATGTAATGAGCATTATTGAGAGGTTTGTCATACCTCTTTTTGACAGAACCAGCCCCTGCACCAAGATGGACCATGCAAGAAGGAAGCTCTTTCCACAGAAAAACTTGGGGCAGCAAATCCCACCTACCCAAGCTGCTCTGGTGGAGCACATCAAGAGAGCAGTCTACCAGGGTGGTCACATCCGGGAGAAGACTGCTAACAGACTCTGTGAGTGGTTGTAGAAAGCACAGCACGGACAAGTTTCTCTCCATCTGACAGGGTTAGAGAGGGGCCGAGTTTAGAGATGTTTTTGAGATGGTAGAAAGGTTTTGCACAGATGCCTTATATGGTCATCAAAAGTCAGCTGAGGGTCAAACCTAACACCCAGATTAGTGACTAATCAAAGGTGAGATGAGGTATGGGGGATGACTGAATCTAGTGTGGATTGCCAATAAGGAGAGCTCCAGTTTTGCTGCTGTTTAACTGGAGGAAATTTGTGCTCATCCAGGACTTTATCTCCTTAAGACAGGTGCTGACATGGCTGCAGAAGGCTTGGGGCAGTTTTGATGTATAGCTGGGTATCATTGGCATAGCAATGAAACAACATTTCATATCTGCTGATGACATGTCCAAGGGGGAGCATGTAGAGGGTAAACAGGATGGGGCTGAGAACTGATCCTTGCGGAACACCGCAGGTGACAGGGAGCAATCTAGACCTGCATCCTCCGAGTGACACATACTCAGGAGAGGAGGGGACCCTGCATCAGCTGCCATCAGCAGGTCATTCACAACCCTGCGCAGAGCTGTTTCAGTGCTGAACAAAAACCTAACTGAAATTTTTCAAACAAGATGTTGTTTTTAAGGTGGTCCTGAAGCTCAAAAGCAACCACCTTCTCCAGCACCTTGGACAGGAAAGAGAGGATGGCAAGAACTTCTGTGTCCAGGGTGGGCTTCTTGAGGAGGGGGTGGATGACTGCGATCTTGAGGGCAGATGGAACACTACCGGTTTGAAAGGAGAGGTTGACAGTCCAGATGATCAAGGGGCTGAGAATGGGGATGTATGATTTGAGCAGAGCTGTGGGAATGGGGTCCAGGGCACAAGTACAGGGTTTCATCTACCAGAGGATTTCCTCAATGTGGCTCTGCCTGACACCAGTAAAATGGTGTAGAAACAGCGAGCTCCCAGATAGAGGGTCAATGAGATTGAAAACAGAACCAAAAGGAGAGTGAATATTGGACTTACATATATAATACTTATAAACATAAAGGCATATTTGGCAAATTGAGTTTTTGACCTGATGGTAACACTAGATGAAAAGTCTGAGGATCACCATGGTCATTAGACTTTATCCTCTCAGGACCTTATCCTCTGTATCAAATTTCATGCCAATACATCCAACAGCTGTAAAGATATTTGACTCTGATCCAAACATATCAACGTCATGGTGGCGCTAGATGAAAAGTCAGGGGATCATCAAAATCGGTAGGATTCATCCTCTGGGGAACATGAATATCTGTACAAAATTTCATAGCAATCCATCTGACTGTTGAGATATTTCAGTTCTGGACCAAAGTAGTGAACCAACCATTAGACTGACATACCATCCATATAGTCACGCCTCTAGTGTGGCTGAAAATCTTTGAATATGGGTTTTAAGAGGAGGAGATTGTGACAAATATTATTTGACCCTTTAGTTTATTTCTACCAACATGTTGTTCAGACGCAGCCATGCATTGCATCTATTTTCCTGTCAAATCTTTGATGTGTTACAAATTTAAAAATATGATTTACATTCATGATGTCAAGTTGCCACTATCCTCAAGTCATCCTCTTTTGCTATCATCACAGTTGACATAACTGTAAATAACCATTTTAAAGTCAAGAAATGAATATCTTTTCTCTTCTGTAGGCAGCATTTACATAAAAGATAAATGGCATCAAATTTGTTGCGTGACTTTAATAGTCATTCTGTTAGAAGGGGATTTTACATGACTCACACAAGTGTATAAAAGAGATGTAAACCCACATTTTGGTTTACTCCTGTTCAATGGGAGAGAGAGAGAGAGAGAGACAAATACGGAGCGTGGTGAGAGGACAGAGAGGAAATGAAGAGAGAAAAGAACACCAGTTGCTGAAAGAGGAAGTGTTTTGTCGGTGGAGACAGGTCAGTAACTAACAAACTAACTACCATATAACAAACACACATACAAACACACATACAAACACATACTTCCTGACAACTTCACAACTTAGATTTGTATCTTGAAGAGAGTCGACATAACAACGCCTGTAACATCCTGTCATTGCTTATAAAATCTCTGTAGAGAGATAATAGATACAGAACTTTACTGATAGACTTCCGCACACCTGCACCTTTTGAGCCTCTTAAAACGTATTTGAGAACTCTTAAAACACTTTGAAGGATCCAATACTATGAACTCACGCCTGAACACACAGATATGTATTTCAGATTACTGATGATACCAAACATGCCAGGCTGAATTACAGAGAAAGGAAATGGTTTAAAGGCTGTTTAATGAAACTTTAAGCTGTTTAATGGTAAATATTGAGAGAGTAGTGAGAGAATGGTGGTTCAAAGTGTGTACAGTTCAGCATTGTTTTGTTCTCTATTGAATGGGACAATCTGAGTTCAGACAGAGATGAAAGCTTTGACACAAATCAAAGAGCACAAGGATTTTTTTTGAATGAGGACTGCAGTGACAGTCTTTTGCTCTGAAAGACTTGAACCTAAACAGAGCAGAGCAAAATATAATCTATTAAATTAAATGGCAGATAGTTTTAATGTAATCCATTCTCCAAAACCTTTGCTCTCATAACTTAATGTATCTCAAGTCTAGGATACCACAAAGTTCACGTATTGATTCATGTACTTGTGTAAAGTAGAAATGATCTCTCAAAGCCAACCAGTCAACGATCATTGTGTCTGTCACCCCCTGCAGGACTTTCCTCAGCAGTGAGAGCACCAGCAATGCGGTAAGCATGTGGGTGATGAAACTACCATCAGGTCTTGTCCCAGGTTGAGGTTAATGCTAATCGTGATAGGGGTTGTTCATTATCAGACACCTAACATGTTAGCATTAGCTTCGCCTTTGGGAGATCTCAACCAAACCAACTGGAAATCATCACTAAGGCGGCCACAGACAATACCGCCAACGCTAAAACCACTGGTGCTGCTACCGGGAAGAAGGAGTCATTGTGCTACTGAGGAATATGACGCATAAACAGGCACTTAGTGAAACCTGCATGGACTAACTGCTCACACTCATACACACACAAAAGATCCTGTAATTGGGGCACATGTACAAGAGTACCTTTAATGCTTTTAGCACATCTTTGATTTTATCTTTATTTGGGACAGCAGACCTTTGAGTTGCATCCTTTCAAACACATGTGAAAGACAACATGATTTAAGATGTTAACCTCTTAGGCCTGTGCAGACCTTGCTTGATTTCCATCTCCCTGACTGCTTTATGATTGTAATGAGTGTATTCAATTTGATGATCTGAGTACATTTGCAACAGAAACATAAGAGGAGATCTGATCACTCAAAAAAAAAAAAAACCCAAAACAACTGTCTGGGTGGACAAGGGTGTTGAAATAGTATCTAGTACTAGTATCTAGTACTAGTATATAGTATATAGTATCTTTTTGAAAACATCATGGTACATAGGAGCATTTCAATACTCTACATAAATGTAGTGTCATACACAAATGCAATATTTTGATATTTATACCAGTCAGCATAGAGTCCATGCAACCTCTAACATCAGTCATACTGTATATTAAGTAGAAGGAGATTTTCATCAATTTTTATCCACAATATTTAGTCATGATGATTCAGATTGTGTGCTCGATCATAATCCACCCTCTGTTTTCCTTTATTGTGCATAAATTGGCACCATGAGAGTAACTGTATCTGATACTGCGGCACTTGGAGAAAAAGGGGGGAGAAGGAAAACGGAGAAACAAAAATCTCAAACAATTCAACAAGTGAAACCAAAAATTTTATTGTAACACTAAAAACATGCATGATGTCTGTTCTGACATATGGGAGAAAATAAACTTACACTGCTTCATATTTGATCTATTTCTTTATTCAACATTTCTTTTCATTGGGATAGGTGTATAGCATGGGTTAATGCCAAATATCACAACATTTATAACCTAAGCTAATTGCACTGTTCCTATACAGGCCTTTAAAATACACAAAACACTTAAATAATTGGTTCATATTGTCATGATCTGGGAAGTAATGTTTACTGTTTGCCTTTGGTTAAATCATTATGACAAAGATTTGTTTCTGACAAAAGGTGGATTCATACTATTCTACTGCTGTGATACCTGATTTCGTGTGACTTTGTGTTGTATGTGTGGCATCTTCCTTGTAAGTGACAAGAAAAAATCATCCATACTTGTGACTCATGTATGTGAAGTGTGTTTTGTAGTGTAACATAGCACTTTATATATATAAAACATAACCTCTTCTGGGCAGCACCTCCTAGAAGTAACCTTTAATGTCTGGAGGAAACATTAAAGTGTGAACTTAATTCTCAATTTGGTCAGTTAATCAGTCTTAAAACCGTAAGTTCTTGTCCTGACAGTGACCTGTCAACTGTGCTCAAAGAAAACAATCAACCACAGTTTCTTAGGGTATATGAAAACCTTTATTAATAGTTAAACATCCTGAGGATACATGATAAAACATAAAATAATAAATAAAAAGAATAATAAGGTCTATAAATTATAATAAAATAAAATAAAGAAAATTGTTCAGGAATAGTGACTCAAAGTGTATGAAGGCTATAAGGCTGATGTATTGCAACAGGGAATGCTGAGGGAAAGCTAATTCAACTTCTCTAAAGAAATTATCTTTTTAATTTTAACGTTATTCCACATCAACCCTTGATCACAAAGCCATGTTATGCCTTACTGTTGAAGAGTTTTGTTGTTGTAAAGATGTCAGGTCCAGCTTTGTTTTGGTAGGTGGCTTGAGCAGTGCAGTGTGGTCCTCAGATGAGTCTTCGTGGTACAGCGGTGTTGAACCACTGGGTGGAGGAGTCAAGCTGTTTCAGGCTGTTCGGGAATGAGTCTTTAAGTCAGCTTAACTCCCAGTTTGCCGTACTGCTCTCAGCAAGCAGACAGAGATCCAGTTAAAGCGTTGCTTTCTTTTTCAGGCGTTTAAGTTGAGGATTCAGGCTTTGGCTTGTAGTAACCTGAGTTTAATGCCAAATAAAGTTTAATAAGACTACACTCAAATCTTCAGTAGCGTTTACTTCAAAAATAAAATACTATTCATGGAAACACAAGACTTCATTTTACAAATAAAGCAAAAGATGCTAAACTCGTTTCAATAAAAGAATAAAACACATATATTTAGTAAAAAAAACAACAACCGAAAAACAAAGAGAGGAGACTCTAGGAAGAATTTGTCTTGGGTCATGAGTTTGGAGACCAGCTCAACTAAGTTCAGTTAAGCTTTCCTATTTATAATTTTGGTGAAAGTAGGCGGAGCTTTGGGTGTGTTTTAAATTTTTTTCATGCTAAATTGTTGATGAATATTCAATTCTTTTGTTCTGGACTTTTCAGGTGTGGTTGACTTCTACTTGAGATGGTAAATAACTTTCCTTACACTGGAGAGTTAAGTTTTGAGTTTTGCAAAATCTCACTTCAGAGTCACTATCTCTGAACATTTCATATACCATATATTGTAAAACCAATCAGAAAAACAGTTCAACATTATACATTCATTTTGTAATGAGTTCATTCTTCTATCAACATATCAAACATTAACCTTCCAATTAACATGTCCTGCTGTCTAGACATCCAACTTTAATTTGACTGATTCAACTTTCTCAAACCATTTACACTGAAGTAAATTTTAATACTATAGTGAAATGAAATAAAGTTAAAGCAATGACTATGTGAGTGAATTAAACTTTCAGAAACATATTCAAATATAAATTTCACATAACTCTTACTTCATAATATCAAAACATTCAATATGACTATTGTTCAATAATACAAGAAAACTTCAACTTAAAACTCTTCAAACAGTATGTCTATATTCCTATTACTTCAGAAAATTCACTCTTTCAGTACCACTACTTATCTAATTTAACTATTAGAATATGATTGTTTATAGGTCAATAGATCAAAAGTTAAACACTTGGGTAATTTTAAAATAATTTGATAAACTTTATTTTGAAACATATAGAATTAACAAATAATAATAATAATAAATCTATAAAAACGGAAAATAAACAACAACAACCAACAGAATTTAACTTAAGCAACTAACTGCCAGTAAACAAACCAAAAAATATCACATGTCCAAAAAAGAGCAGGAGGAAGTTAATACTTATAATTTCCTGCCCCATCTCTAATGCTCAAATCATAAACCTACATAATATAATATATTATACATAATATACTTAGTGTTAATCACACATCTGAATACATTTATCTGATGATCAGCAAGAACAAACATAACAATAATGGCATCCACCATGAGTGTCACAGTCATGAGAGAAGCAACGACCCCTATATCTGTACCCAACGTTGTTTACTAGTCTTATGTCTGTCTTATGACTCTTTTCTGTAATATGCATAATGATTGTAGGGTACTTTTGTAGGTATTTCCCCAACAGTAATTCATATATGACAATACAAGTAAACAATACAGAATGTACAATGCTTTATGATCCAGAATTACAATTGCATAGTTACTAAAAATTCATTAACTCTTAACATAAAGAAATTTAACGCTTGTCACTAGAGGGCAGTAGTGTCATGTGTGGTTGATATTGTAATAAAATCTAGAATTAATATCTCCTCAACAGATAATCACACAACTATCAAAGCTATACAATTCGTTGTGTATTTACATGACAAATAACACTACATATCTTACATAATGGTGACGTTTAATTTACATGAAATTCAGGTTTGGCTCAGATTTGCAAGGAGACTTCAGGAATGTGAGTTAGAGTTTATGGCTTAGTTTGTTTAGATAAGAGAAGGGGTTTTCTGTCTATGTGTTGTTGTTATCTGGTCCTTTCTCCTGGTTCAAATGACCTCAGAAGTCCTTTATACTTTTAGTTCAGGTTATTGCTCAGAAATGGTTTCTCAGGAGGTCTGTTCAAACTCCATTTTGTCACAGTGTTTAGATTTTGGGTAATGTCCTGCTAACAGACACTCACTTGGCAAAGAGGTCAGTTCAGGGTCCAGGGGCTCTCTCCATGTCTCTCAGTTTGAAATTAAAGAAAGGCTGTTCTACCCATGAATTATCCATGAATCATTCAAGATGTCCTACAGATGTCCTGTTTTAATTAAAGATAGCAAAACCAGAAGTCAGACTTGTATATTTTGGTGTTTACATAAGAACACGTCTGTGTGTCTGCTCTCTGTGTAGTCGATGTCAACAAAACTCGAAGTTTAAATAAATTATAAATATGAAAGATGCACTTTGAATACACACAGCCAGTCTGTTACCGGCACAAACAGACATTTCAATTTCACTGCTTTAATTTTGTGACAGAAGACGCATGTGTATTTGTATATTTGTAATTGCATATTTGTTACTTAAACTATTTTTTGTTACCTGGATGTAAATTAGCATTTTTGCTAAACCTGGAACGTTTACAGCTTTTATTTAATACAGATATTCATGAAGGTGCTCTGTCCCTATCAAACAAACAAACAAACAAACAAACAAACAAACAAACAAACAAACAAACAAACAAACAAACAAACAAACAAACATAAAAACAAAAACACACACATAAACACACAAACAAACACACACACAAACACACACACAAACAAACAAAGCAAATAAATGTGTAATCTTTAAACCACTTTGTTATTAGTTCAGATTCCCTGAAAATTGTCTTATTGTTTATAGCATTGCCTTAAATGCAGAATATACAGCATTTTAAAGAAAACTTACCCATCCCAACCCACTCACCAACAATTTAAACTGGTTTAAAATGTTTCCATCCATGTTGAAATGGAAATCATATAAATTCAGTGTATTTGGTGGAACTTTTAGGAGTAGGTGGACATCTTTATTACCTCATCTCATTAAAGTCTGTGTGTATTGGGTGGTGTGGGTTCATTTGAGGTGATCATTGAGTCACAGCTTTCACTCATTTTTATATTTGTCACCACATTAGTGCTTCTCAAGGACAAGTGCATCATCAATCAAATCTGTACTTTCATATCCTGAACTTCCCCTTATGGTTTCTTCGCTGAGAAGACTTCAGATCTGAAGTTTTTGTTCATAAGTCTGGTAGAATTTACCCTAATTTTGTTTTTATTGTTGTGTCTTTTTGTTTTTTTTAATACAGTAGATTTGAGCTGCTTACATGTATGAAGAACTACCAAACACATCTAAACATGCTGCCAGGCCACGTAAATACAAAACAGAGCTGAACTGGCTGGTACGGGGAAGTTGTCTCATTTTGAAACCAGCTTTAACAACAAGTTGGACTTGTAAGAGTTTCTGTGAATAATTGAGAATAAATATTCAGTCTTTTGCAAATAAGTGGCAGTTTATATTTTTTTTAAAAAATTGTGGAGTTTAAGGCAATTATGATGCAGAGTGAGGGTCTCTAGCACAACTTCACCTACTTCCAAGGTAAACGGAGAAGGGAAAGAAGTCTAGAAAGATGAGAACTCCAGCAACACTTGTAGTATGAAAAACAACTTTTCTAGTTGATCGATGCGTTTCGGCTTGTGGTCTTCATCAGGGTCATCATAAAACACATTACAAATACCATTTAAATAAAGTAAGTTGGGTATGAAAAAAGGTAAAAAAAAAAAAAAAAAAAAAAAAAAAGTTTAAAAAAAATTATAAAAGACAACCAATCATAAACATCCAGACACATATCAGCCAATGGGACATTTACAAAGATGGGTTGGATATATTGTCATGTGGTTTCAGGCCAATCGTTGTCCAAGATTAACAGAGGCAAAGGGAGTGTCTAAGAAGGGACATGGGTGACACCATATTTTACCCCCATCACCATTTTATTAACTAGAAAGGTGCAACTAGGGGGTGGTACATAAAAGGCTTTAGTATAGTGCTGTGTATAGAGGGAGCAGAAAGATGTATAGTGCAGAAAGATGCATAGTACAACAACAATATGATGATAATTTTTTTAATCAATTTATATTGTTGTACTATGCATCTTTCTGCTCCCTCTATACACAGCACTTTATAAAGCCTTTCATCTTTACTATTACAACTATTATTATTATTGTTATTATCCCAATCAAAGTGTTTCTAAATGTATGCCATATCTTATAGGCACATTTTTGTATGAACAAAAAACCCAAGTACCACCCCCTAGTTGCACTTTTCTAGTTAATGGACCAAATATCATGGGTGTCACCCATGTCCCTTCTTGGACACTCCCCTTGCCTCTGTTAATCTTGGACAACGATTGGCCTGAAACCACATGACCATATATCCAACCCATCTTTGTAGATCTCCCATTGGCTGATATGTGTCTGGATGTATATGATTGGTTGTCTATTATAATTTTTTAAAACTTTTTTAAAATTTATTTGTTTTTACCTTTTTTCATACCCAATTTACTTTATTTAAATGGTGTTTGTAACGTGTTTTATGATGACCCTGATGAAGACCACAAGCCAAAACGAGTCGGTCAACTAATAAAGTTGTTCTTCATACTACAAGTGTTGCTGGAGTTCTCATCTTTCTAAGGCAATTATGATCAAATTATTGAGGGAAATAATCATAAATACAAACACGAGAAGGTTTCCACACACACCAAAACTTGTTTTTTTAATTCTCTTATAATATAAACTACCAGTCGTGTCAAGTTGGTTTTATTTATATTGCCCAAAATTACAATATTTCCTCAAAGCACTAAAATCTGTCCAGCTTGGCAACAATCTATTGTTAGACTCTTGATTCGGATTTTTTAAAAATGGGTATGTTGTGGGGGGGTTAAGGTTCAGAGTTTTTATAAATGTTTTAGATTTACTTTTAATAAATTGGTTTTAAAAGGTTTTGTAAAGATAAATCAACCTCTACTATTTCCATCCAAGAC
The DNA here is from genome assembly GCF_963924715.1 of Thunnus thynnus. Taxonomy (NCBI): domain Eukaryota; kingdom Metazoa; phylum Chordata; class Actinopteri; order Scombriformes; family Scombridae; genus Thunnus; species Thunnus thynnus. Next base: position 15,526,112 of record NC_089517.1, read on the forward strand.
ATGAAGTTATTTTTTCGGTATTTTATCTTAATGTGAGGAAATTTACACGAGAGGGGGGAAAAATGTGCCAACCAGCCCCGGTCTCCCCTACGCATGAGCCTGCGTATGGGCGGACCGGTCAGTCAGCTGATGACTAAAATACTCCTCACAATCTCCGTCCTCAATACATGGATTTCGTCGCACGAATGATTTTCTAGCCAATTACGCACAATGTGGAAAAATTCATACAAGTGCAGGAGGAAGACTCGTAACTTGATGGGCTCTCACTCAGGGATGTGTCCTCTGCGCGCACCTGGAGCCACCGGAGACATGCAGAGGCGACTGATTTTAGCCAGTTTTAACTCTGTTTCATGATACCGAGCCGCTGTGTTGCCACCTGCGATTTATTCCTGTGATGGGGACAGTCACATGGAGCTGCGGTGCCGTGATCCTGCTGGCCATCATTTGCTCATGTCGTGCCATCACTCTGGAGTCCATCCACTGGAGTAGCTCCAACACAAAGTAAGCGGATGAATCAGTTTCACACTTGGAGGAATGAGGCAACTTTCTACTGCTGCTTTATCCCTGCAGTGCAACCTAGACAGAGGAGAAGCAACCCTGACGCTACCGTTTGATGTTTCATATGAGCAGCTGTAATGTAGAGCAATTAGTGGATTGATCAATCAATAATAACTGATTCATTGATTAAATCATTCATAAAGCAAATATGCCAGATATTCTCTGGTTGCAGCTTTTCTAATGTGAAGATTGACTGGTTTTCTCTGATTTATAGCATTGTAAATTGAATGGGGCTGCAAGTAAAGATTGTTTTATTATCAATTCATTCACACTGGTTATTTTCAACATTAATCAATTAATTATTTGATGTCAGAAAATAGTGAAAAATGCCCATCACCAATACCTAAAGCCCTAGCTGTTGTCTCTTGAAATTACTATTTTTTCCAACCAACAGGTGAAAAGCAGGGACTTTTTCTGTTTTTTTTCCTTGAAAAATGACTTAAGCAATTACTCATTTATCAAAATAATTGCTGATTAATTAACTGTTGATCAACTAATCCATTAATAGACTAATCATTTCAGCCCTAAAATGAAATATCTTTGAGTTTTGAACTGTTGGTGAGACAAAACAAGAATTGTGAAGGAATTGGGTTTTGGGAACTTGTGTTGGGCACTTTTCAGTATTTTGTGATTTCTATTTCTTAATTCATGCTAAAAGCTTTTAGAACATTCAAAGCTACAAGATCTTGTTGTTGTTTTTGTTTGGCATTAATCCTAAAACTTTGCCAGTTTGTGTTGAAATAATGATGCTTTTTCTTGTCTCTCATGTTATCTCACACACAGATTTACTCCAGGTCAGGGTTTGATCCTCTATCCTCAGATAGGGGACAAGATGGATATTGTGTGTCCCCGAGCAGACGCTTCCTCCGGGGGAAAGGAGGAGTTCTACCGAGTGTACCTGGTCTCCCGAAGTCAGATGGAGAGCTGCACCATCGACAAGAGGGACACGCCCCTGCTAAACTGTGACAAGCCTCACCGGGACGTCAAGTTCACGTTCAAGTTCCAGGAGTTCAGCCCCAACCTCTGGGGTTTGGAGTTCCTTAAGGGGAAGGACTATTATATCACCTGTAAGTCGCTGTGTGTGTGTTTAACCTCGCAGCTCATGCAGCTCAGAAACAATACCTGAGCGCACCCACACATATATCCATGGCACATATGATCATCTTAAAATCAGCAGAATGGAGACACAGGCTGCTGGTTCCTACAGGTGGAACAGCATTTGAATCTTTGCTAGCAACTGTTTCTTTTTTTTTCTTTCCTCCTCCTCCTCCTCCTTCTCAGAGAAGAGGAAGCCATCGTCCTCGCCTCTCTCTCAATTTGTCAGTTCGCGTGAGAATCAAAAATGTGGCCTCGTTATTGGACCGCTGTCGGTTAAACCAGCATCTTAGTGGCAAGTGATGCATGAGATAGTGAGCAAGTCTGACCATGTAGCCTCATCCACCTCACCACGCTCTGACAGCACACTTCGCTCTGGCAGGGCAGTGTGATTCCAAGGGCTTACATGCCCCAAATCACACAAGGCTTTTACAGCATCAGGCAGATTTGATGGGAGCTTTCATGGCAACGTGGCTTGATGCCTGTGAGATGTTGTTATCTGACCTAAATGCTCCTAACAAGTCTATGTGTGTGTGTGTGTGTGGGAGTGACAGGGGTGACAGAGAGTTCTTGGTGCGTGTGTGTCTGTGTTTTAGTGATCGCTATGTTGGTTAGTTACTAAAATAATGGGGCTTTGCATTGCTCGATAATCTTGTATTATGATGATTGCATGAAATACAAACTTAAAAAGTTAAACACTTTATGTTTGCCTCCTCTCTCTGTATCAGCCACATCTACAGGCTCTCTGCAGGGTCTGGATAACACTAATGGAGGGGTGTGTAGAACCAAATCCATGAAACTGGTGTTGAGAGTCGGCCAAAGTAAGTACTTTGTGAATGTACGTGTGTGTTTGGCTGGCTGTGAATGAAAGACAGAAACAGGGAGGTGTAATAATATGACAAACAATGCTTAAAGGAACAATATCACAGTTGTTTGCTTCTGGTTATTAGACGTGTAATGCAATAATATCACTTCCTCTCTGGAATTACTAAGTGGTCAGATGATCTCGATCATCTATTTATTCTCTTGAAGAGAGATTGCCATCATGAATTATCTCAAATCTCTAATTCAAACCACTGGCAGCTTAAGGCCATCAGTATTATCTTGCATGCAATCATTGGGTCTGGCTGCAGCAGTCAATCTTTTTTCCCCCTCTGTATTAACATCTGAACAGCAAATGATCCATTTTTATCATTTTGCGTTCTTATCACATAGCATTAAAATGTAATAAACCAGATTATAAACATATTCACTGCCTTCACTTCAAATAAATAAATAAGCAAAAACATACTGCTTTTTTATTTCCTTGTAACATTATAACAGCAGCTTGTTTACCTCACATATCAACAAGAATGCATTATATATAAACACACCATTTCTCTGTGTGTTGCCGAATACTTTCAAAAGATGAATCTCTTCAAGCCCCCAAATGTAATTTTTGACCTCAGAAATTTGCAGTATTATTCATATGAATAATTAAAGAGTGTGACTCAGAGATGAAAAATCAGCATTTTGTGTGTTTCTCATCTGATCTTGAAAATATGCGGCTGCTTCCCCGCTGTGTTTACAAATACTGCTGCTGTAAACAAGCCTTTAAACAGCAGCAGAAAACATTAATAACTTAGGTTTAGTTGTAATCTCATGTTAATCCCAACATATATTAAAAGTCCTGTCAATCATTGTGGGGAGTCACTGCGGTTTTCAGTCATGTGCTGTGATTTTTGATGGTAACGTGTCTGTTTAGATTTGTATTCATAGATTATGCTTTTGAATTGAGATTGAAAATCATATAATTATTTTGTACATTAATGGCTAAATGCAATGATGAATGAATGATAATGCACTAGCAAAAAAGCTTACTGCACTAAAAATGTGTAAATAAATCCTTAATGATATTTTAGAGAACGAAATTCAGATGGTTGTATATCGGGAAGCCAGTACAGTAAGAGTCACATAGTAGATACTACTGGTCAATAATCACAAATATTGGAATTTACTGTTTGCTGTAGTTCAGCAAATTCCTCTGCTTAAGTCTGTGGTGTAAAGTTACTCAAGTACTGTACTTAATTACAATTGTGAGGTACATGTACTTATGCTACTTTGTACTTTTACTCCACTACATTTCAGAGGGAAATATTGTACTTTTTGTTCCACTTCATTTATTTAATTTTTATAGATGCTAGCCACTTATCAGATCAATATTTCATATGTAAAATGATAAATTATTAAAAATATGCATTGTTATAGATTTGACTATTGAACACTATAACTACCCCTACTGTTAAAACATTAAAATTCTGCTTACAACGAATCAGTAATATCTATCTATCTATCTATCTATCTATCTATCTATCTATCTATCTATCTTTCTATCTATCTATCTATCTATCTATCTATCTATCTATCTATCTATCTATCTATCTTATCTACACATTAAATGGGTCATTTTGTTTAATAAATACTTTTACTTTAATACTTTAAGTACATTTTACTGCTGATACTGAAGTACTTTCATTTTCATTTTTTCATCGTGGTATTCCTACTTTTACTTAAGTAAAAGATCTCAGTACTTTTTTCGCTACTGGTTATTTCCCAAAATTCCCTTTGAAATACGGTGAATTTCCTCTATTCAGTTATGTGCTATGTTACATGTGTAGGCGAAGAGAGTGATAGTTTTTCCAGTCAAGAAAAAATAAGAGTCACAGTTATGACTCAAAACATAACTTTTCTGGTCAACTGAGGTTAGAAATAGTTTCACTGCCTCCTTTGTGATGCATTTCTTCCTCAATGTCAATAATCAGTCCAGAATGGAGCTCTTCTTCTTTGGGGACAGTCACCAAACTCATGATTCAATGAACATTTTTTGCACTGGAAACATTTTGACATGATGTAACCTCACCTACACAGGAATGACAAAGACATGTGAGGTATGTTACTGATGTGATTTAATGTGAACTGCTCAACCGTCCTGCTTTGTTCCAGGCTCTTCAGACCCACCTTCAACACTCCAGGAGTCCCCCACCAGATTTCCACCCACACGACCGAAATCCAAGGAGCCCTCTGCGAAAGAAAAGGATGACAAGAGCAAAACTGGTATGAAGATAAATCAAAGATTTTGCCTGCTTGTTAAATGGTACTATTTGCATTTTGATACACAGGAACAGACTTTACAATATTTAGAGTCATCATTTGCATTGTTTTAACTTTTTAACTGAAATTTTCCAAAGCACACACACCTTGTATCTTTACTTGTGTGAATGGGGTGGGGGGCGGGGGGTTAGGAATGATACTAGGGCTTATTTTCGTTATCAATTAATCTGCAGATTCTTTTCTTTATTGATTGATTCATGTTTTAGTCTATGAAATATGAGAAAAAAAGTGACAAATGTCTGCTATAATTTTACAAAACCTAAGTTAATATATTCAAGTGTCATTTTAGTCAACTAACAGTCCACAACCCAAAAACTATTCACTTTATTTTCATATAAATGATTAAAGCATTAAATAGTCACATCTGACAGTGAAATTTTGGCATTCTTGCTAGAAAAATGACTGAAACAATTGTTTTATTATCAAAATAGTTGCTGATTAATTCTCTGATGATACATTTAAATATCTTTAAAAGTATGCTTTTTAAATCACCTGTCAGTATGTTAAGTCTGCTTTTTTTGAGGTAAGTGGGATTAAACATGCAAAAACACTGATATAATAATTATTATTTTGCACCAGAAAGGCAAAATATTTTTCTTTACTGATATCGTCTGATGCATTTGAAAAGAACAACAAAAAAAAAGAACACAAATTGTATCCAAACTAATAAACCAGGAGCCAAGAAACACTGTCTTTATTTTTTGGCATCATTACTTCTTCCATATTTCAACTATCTATTCAAACCTTCAGGGATCATGACTCATTGGGCCATTCAAAGTCAGTGAAAGGCAGCAGACTGTTTACCAGTATGACACTAAAGATTAGAGAATATTCTCTGGTGTCCAGCTTTGACAGAGGTTTTCATGTTAACACATACTGATCAGGATGTACCAGGGCATAAACTGACTGAAATTGTTTTTATATCTCTGTGTCGCGTGTCCTGATTTACTCTTTCATCTCTGTTTCTCCTTCTTTTTTTGGTCTCTCATGACAGACGTGGGCTCAGAAACAGGACAAACAAACCCCAGTGGCAGCGGTGGCTCTGAGCCAGGACTGCTCACGTGGGTTGTCTCTGGCTGTGTGATAGTCCTTCTGGTCATCATAATTCTGCTGGCCCTGCTGTGGAAGTACCATCACCGTCGCTGCCTCCCAGATAGCCAGCAGTCTGCCTCTGTGTCCCTCAACACTTTGGCTGTGCCAAAGCGGGACAGCATCAGCAGCGACAACAACGGCTCGGACCGCAGCGATGTTGTCTTTCCTCTGCGGGCTTCTGACAGCATGATCTGTCGTCATTATGAGCGCGTGAGCAGTGACTACGGGCCCCCTGTGTACATAGTTCAGGAGATAACGCCCCAGAATCCCACCAACATCTACTACAAAGTCTAATGTTTGCTGCTGTAATGCCAGTCTTTTGCTGATAATCCTAAATTTTAACTGTCGGGGACACACTCAGGCCTAACACATTATCATGGCTACAGTTTGCATTGGATGAAGAAAAGTCACATGTGGTTTGCTCATCTAAGAGCTGTGTTGACTTTACAAGGACAAATGTCATTAATATGCTTGTTTGTATCACACTAAACAAAATTCTCCTTTCTTTCTCTTGATTTAGTGAGGAGACAATCAGAGAGGAACTGCATTAGAAACAGACTCTAGTGCTTCGTCACATCTCATTCATAACTTGTTTCCAGTTTTTAGTGAGAGACGTTGGAGTAAATGCAGTAAATGACGATTAGTTTGTTTACATTTTTATTTTTCACACAAAAAAAAGAAAAGCAACACATTCTCGCTGCCACTGCATGTGGCAACTTTATAGGTACAGTAAATGTGTATTTTATTTAATTTATTGATACATTTGAAAAGATATCACTAAACACTAAATTTACAAGCACTTAAATGTAGATTTTTTCACAAATGAATTGTGTAAAATTGTTTGAAATGTTGTTAAGTGAAATGAAAATCATTATTTTGTGGCTTTTATTAAAGTTAAAACAGTTTCAAGGAAATCCACATTGAATCTTTCCGACCAGTGTTGCTTCCATTTATGCATTTTATATTGTATAAACATCTTTTCAAACATACAGTAGTTATTATTAGCAAAGTTTAAAGAATATGTTCACAATTTTTCAACTCCGTCTAAAAGCAATAGGCAGGTGCCCATTAGAGCATTGAAAGAAGTTTGGCCTGCTGTAATCATTCCTCATGTTCACTCTGATCATTACTAGATTCCCTCCAAATGCACTTTGGGGGACAAAATCCACAATCCTCATTTTGAGCAAAAATGTATTTAAAAGTTTATCTGAAAGTAACTTGAAGCTTCAGCAATTTTAACAAGTCAAAAAAACTGGATATCTTCCAGTTACAGTCTTTTTAGTAAAAAAATCCCTCTTTGTGTCTCCACAGACAGAGTTTTCCTGTTGAGCAGTGGAAGGATTGTAACAAAAAGAGGGAATTTGGTGCTAATTTGGATGGCTGAAGTTTAATATTAGCTTCAAATAAATTTTTGCACAGATGGAGGCTTGTGGATTTTGGCCTCTATCACTTATATTGAAAGTGAATTATGAAGGGATCTAATGATCAGTATGAACAGGAGGAATGATTACAGCAAGAAAAACATGTCAGTGGTCATCTGGGCACCTGACTGTTGTTTTTAGGACAGACTTGAAAAATTGTGAACCTATCCTATAATGTATATCTAGGGCTGTGCCTACAAAAATCATCATTTGAGATGAAACTACCTGAAGAAACTACTCATTAATGGTTTGTTTCTTGTTAAAGGTTTGAAAGGTTTGAAGGTTCTGAAAGGTTCAGTTCAAACAATTCTCAAATGTCTCTTCTTCACTGTCTGTGTTTTCTCTGTTCTCCAAAAACAAAAAGGACAGAAAGTGAACAGATTACAGAAATGAAATGGAGGTTTGAATTAGAAAAGACTGCTGATAAATCACAGCTTCAGTTTCTCCTGTGGTTAAAAAATTACAAAAACAGCACAGTGCATGAAGAAGTAGGGCTACAACTAATGGTTGTTTTCATTATTGATTAATTTGATGATTATTTTTTTGGTTAATCAATTTGCTTTTTTGGTCTATAGAATGTCAGAAAATGGTGAAAAATGTTGATCGCTATTCCCAAATCCAAGGATATAACTAAAATGTCTTGTTTTGTCCCAACCAACAGTCCATAACCCAAAGATATTCGGTTTTACTACCATAGGGGACGAAAGAATCCAAATATATTCACAACTAAGTAGCTGAAACCAGTGAATTTTGGCATTTTTCCTTAAAAAATGACTCAAAATGATTAATCAATTATCAAAATAGTTGGTGATTAATTTTCTGTCGATCTACTAATCAATTAATCAACTAATCATTGCAGCTCTAACTTCAAGCAACAGAGAGTTGCAGCAGCACAACTAGTTGCATATCTATAAATGTTAATTTAATCATTTCAGCAGTTTATGGAGAAAAAAAAAACATAATTGTGAGAAGCTTCAAATCATTGGATTATATTTACAGGATTATAACACATTTTCTTCAGTACATATTTTTGGCTGTTTTTGAGTTGAAAGTAATTTTTTGGGGGAGGATTGGATGAATGAGTTTAGACATTGCTCAGAGGAGCATGTCTCATCATTACACTTCTAATGATGCGCTTGGGATAGTGACTGTCACTCTGCAGTGAACAGCACCATGGTAAGTGTCTCACCATGTCATATTGGGTTCAACAGGCAAAATGTGACAAAATTAAAAGTACTGTTGGATTTATTTTGCGTGAGAGTGAATATTTTTTATCATTTCTCCAAATAGCAGACTTTACTGTCATACAGGTAATCTTGATACAAAAAAGTAGGCTTCTTTATGCATTTGCAAGGACCAGGATTATAAATCTCAGATTGGTTATTTAACACGTTTCTCTAAATCTCTTATTCATGAAACTACATAGCATTGGCTCCAGTGCCGTCTTTGCAGGTCAACAAATGTGTGTAATCTGTCCTATGAGACGTCAAACTATCTGCAAAGGCGACAGAAATCTTTTTAAATGTAAAAACACTCAGCATTTAATTGTATCCCGGTCTCTCCTGTGGCGCTGTGCACAGCATCCATGGGTGAACATGTTTCATGCTCCTTCAGCCACATCATGCCGCACATTTTCAACCTGTCAGCTTCCATGAGCTTCCTCTCCACCAGGGACACTGTTGCTTCTGAATGCGAGAAGCCAGGCAGGATGGTCTATGCAGGACATGTGCTTTGTGTTTTAAACAAGGACACTGCTCAGCTACAATCAAACAACAGGGAATATAGGTGAAATGGCTTTTTGAAATTTTTTTTGCAGTGAATTATGGTTTTATTTTCTATCATGCACTTTTCTTTTTGGCCTAAGACATAAACCTTAATAAGAGCAGAAGATGACAGGCATGGATCATTCTTATCCTGCAGCAAAATGCAATTTCCCCTCTGGCAAGAGATGTATTTAAAATATATGAAAGAATTAATAGAAAATGTGTCAAAGACAACTTCATTACTGCTTTAATAGACCAGGGTGTGTGTGCCAACTTAAACTACCATTAATATTTCAGGAGGGAAACACATTCTATCCAATACTATAACTGATTCAAATAAAAAAAAGATCACTTTGAACTTGTGCATAGCTCAAATGCTGTACTACATTGTGAAAAACAATATGACACAAATTAGCTTCTGACTCTGAAACGCTGGGGAGCGCGTTTGTTGTCTGTGTGCATGTGTGTGTGTGTGTGTGTCTGTGTCTTCCCACCCCCTCGCTTCAAGTGATCCTTGCTCTTGTGAGATGTTTTTGTCCTATGTGAAGCTTCACAGCTGAATGGGCCGTGGTTGAGCGAGGTGAGTTCAGTTGACCCCGGGGTCACGCGTAGACAATGGGTAGCCAGGCCTCTATAGGAAGAACAAAACAGAGACCCCCGGGCTCATGGCCCCTGTCGTGGGAGGAGCCTGGTTATGGTAGGCCATTTTAGAAAATAAGGGCAGAAGTGGTGCTGCATCAGAGGGGATGTTTTGGATCTCAAGTACAGGCTTGAATGTCACAAGTGCTACCAGCATGGTGTTTTAAGTTGCCCATTTTACCTGGGAAGCCTTTTCTCAGCTCACTGTTATGCTGCAGAAATAAAAACAATGATTTCATGACCTTATGTGCTACTATACTGTCCACATGTACGACTGCTTTTCCTTTACCTTCATTCCAAATTACATAAACTAAAGAGTATCCTTGAATGTTTTTTTTCAACTCACATATAGACAGATCTTTAACTATCATTTGTGCAGAGAGCATACAGAGCTTGCAGAGGGAGGGGAGGGGAAGGGGGTCTAATAAGAGGAGCCGTAAGCTTTTATCTGACCACATGGGACGATGTGAAGTCTACAACCTCCCCGGTTCACCCACCCCCCACCTCACTTCCATATGCAGAGGAACTAGACCCACCACTGGCTTTGTGTGGGGGGTTGGGGGTCATGACTGAGCGCTCCCACTCCCACAGTGTGCTCAGGGAAATGGAGGAGAAGCACAGATAATTTGGTATCAGGGTGAAAAGTGTTCAAGTTGCTGGTCAGTTGCAAGAGTGGGAATTGCAGATCTATCACACACTTCTGGTAAAAGTGGACTAAAATATCTTGAGCCTGTTTGAGGACACTATGCAGAATTTATAGCAACATCAGCATGCAGCACAAAAGACACTTAACAGTTGAATATTTGGAGGGTTGAACCTTTCTGCTGAGAATGAGTACTGTCATCTCCTTTCTGAGCCTCTGTTAGTTGCATAAAGACAATTTTTTTTAAAAAAAACAACAGAAACTCCTGTGATGGGGAAGTTGGGGTTTTTTCACTTCCTCTTTACAGTTGAAAAGCAATCATGTCTTGTAGTACAGTATTTAGCTGGCTAGTTCCATCTGCTGGCCAGCTACCATACTGTATCTCGCTCATATGTTTGACAATTTACAGGATTCAACACATGACAACAGAATAATTAACCAGCAGCAGATTGAACCATCTTCATTTTTTCACACCCACTTCAGGGAAACACAAATTTTTGACTTCTCGACAGAACATATTGGTACTAACAGCATGCTTTTGTAATTAGTGCAAGTTGTATTGAAAGGTAAACAACTCTCTGCATTTCATCAACCTCCGTTAAACTCAGGAGTTCAGTTTAATGGAGGAAAGGTGATCGTGAATGTGTAAGCTTCCCAGGTTGAAGCCATCATTCTGTTTCTTTGTCATTAAACTCCAATGCATATGTATTGGCTGAAAAACACTTCTTTTATCATTTATGTAACTTTACTCAAATCTTTGTGTTGTGAACAAAGACATTGTTGGAAGGGGTTTTTTTTTCCTCTCTTGTCCTCCAAGCCACAGGAAACTCAATCTGTAGCTTTACATGATTTCCAACTGACAATAGACCGAAAATAAAGTCTAGTGAGGTGTGCCATGGCAGTTAAACGTTGCATTCATTTCAAGTTAAAAGAAAATGGCCTAAATTACGTTTAACGATTGAGTTATCTTTAAGACTTTGTCTGCTAATGAAAAGCTGGAACTTTTTAAACAAAGTACAAATTCGAGGCCCTAATCATCTCCAAACTAAGCATATTAGAAAACACAAAACATTAATGTTTGAGAGCTTATTCGATACGGTTTATACATAGATTTCACTGCATAAATCATTCCTACTTCTAAAAATGCAGAACAGTGCTTGAGAGTTCATTTTGCAGACTGTAGAAACTATCAGAGGTGTGCAATAATCTATGTGTGTTCTGTATTTCACCATACAGTATCATAATAATTCTTTAATTTCACATTTAAAAAAGATCTTCTTTTTAAGTGCTCAGAGAGATTTAAATTACAAGCAGCCAAAGTGTAGAGAGTTTAGTCTGCATCGGCCCTGTCCTGTCAGAGGGCCCTGAATTTGTCGCAGTACTCGACTGCTCTTCTGTTGTGGTTTGATGTTTATTCCTCATGCTCACATCATCTCTATAATATCCAGCTGTTTTGTTTTCAATCAGAGAAGAAAGTATGGCCAGGAGATGAGAGTATTGCCAGCTCTCTGTGAGCATGAAATGATACGAATATTTTGATTAAGTTCAGAGTTGAATTCTGAATCACAAACAGCAGCCATGATCATTGACATTTTATAATCCTAATTAAGTTTCAGTTACTATAATTTTTCACACAGCATGAACCAAAGAGGCAAGTGTGTAGTTTTAATCATTTTAAGTTATTTAAAGAAAAGTACTTTTGTGTTTTGCATTGAACTATTTAGAAGGCACAATGCAAAAAACTTTGACAGCAGACTAACATCAAAAATGGTTTTAATAACTTAAAACAATTGTTTAAATGAGTTTAGAAAACTTTATAACTTCTTTATCTGTCTCATTTTTATATTTCACTTAGTGTGTCCTGATTATTATGACATCACATTTCTATTTCAGTTACAGATGTTTTCAATCAGTTGTTGGACCTCATTTTTGTAAAAACCATATTAACAATTTTTGTGCAATTTCTGTAGAAGTGTTACTTCAAAACTAAGTAAAGTAACTTTCCCGCAAATTCACACCCAAAACTTACTGTTGTGTCATCGTAAAAGTATACAACTTTTCAAAAGATAAATGTAATGAATAAGCAGCAATCTGACAAAAGAATTGAAAAATGTTTCTTTGAACATTTAGGCCTTTTTTCCCCAAAGAATATGAAAAGAAAACTTTTGAAAGTCTTTTATCCTACAGTTCACACTCTGGGTTTATGATGGATGCTTAATAAATTTACTGAATTTCTGTGCTCAAGTTTAGACCTATATATAAACAGTTTTAGTTATATTACTTTATATATTACAAACACTTGATCATGTCCTCTGGAGCAAACTCTAAACATACAAATGAGTATAAATCATTGAGGGTAAATGTTAACTGCCCCATATGTTTAAATGTAGCTTGGATAACAAAAACTTGTTTAATATGATTATCTATGATTCTTATTACTTTTTCTTTTTGTCTCACTATATGCAAGCCGCCAAATTATTATTTTTTAAATATGTAAATGAGCTACAGGTCGATACATGTGAATATATCAAACTATAGGCTGATATTAACGTGTTGTGGAGAAGCAACAGGTTAATTATTCGTTTCATTTTCCTTCGTTAAACGAACATATAAGCCAAAAAAATAAAGAATTAAATGAGTTCAGATGACAAAAATAGTTCTACTTTGAGGCGCCGTTATACTGCTGAAAAGTGGTTTAATGGTTTAAGATTATTTATTTATTTTTATTATAATGCATAACTTAAATGGCCATAAAACTGCATGAATAAACAGACTGTTTCCTGTCATACATGCATATAATCTGTATATTAAAAGAAAGATAAAAAAAACAACAGATCCCCTCCTGTTTTCCCTCTCCCTCCTCAGTGTGGAGAGGTGGAGGCTGTTGGGTTGGAGATGTGGGTCGGAAGTACCGTAGTTTATGTATGCTAATAGGGAGAGTTGGGGGTTGTAGCTAGATATTTACGTTCAGTGGGAGCCGCCCTTCATTCACCCACATGGTTACCAACTGGTCGCCTTCGCGCCACTTTCCTAACCCCGCAATCATTTTTAAGCAGCGTATCTGCGCTATAAATTGGCTCGCGATCGGCTCAGATTTTACTTAATGTTTCCTTTTGGTCCGGCGGTAGAAAAGTTTGCGGAATAGTTACGTATTTATTTCTCTCTTTTTGTCGGCGAGAGAGACCTACACGGCGGCCAGCCCAAGCAAGTGAGCGAAGATGGTGGATTTCGGCTGGTGAGTGTCTGCCGAGCGCATGTTTATCGGCAAGGAAGTCGGGGTTTTGGGGTTATTTTTTCAATCTGTTTTCATGTATGAAACCCCTCATTGGTGTGTTTCACGTTTGTTTTTTTACGTGTCTTAATATTATATAGGCGGAATACCCAAACATGAACGCTTAAATGATATTTTGGCGATGAAAACAGTGCAGCGTGAGGCGCATGGCAGCCCCCTCGGCTCCTCCACCATCGAGGGGAATGAGGGAGATTTGAAAAAGCTGTCCGGAGCTCTCTTTCTCCGAAACTAGTTGGGAAAAAACATCTTGATAACATCCCCGAGTTTGTGTGTGAATATACTAGTGTGCTATTTTACAAAAAGTAAGTTTGCAAATGTGTTGAATTAGCTGCTTAGTGTCGGGTGCAGTGGTGTGTGAGTTAAAGTGCCCCCCAGAACAAAGCAGCAGCACATGGGGCAGCTGTAGGCCGCGCGTTTTAGCTTAGCTAGCCTAGCCTAGCCGCAGAAACTTAAAGATAAGCATGATAACCACTGAACATACCACTAATAAGGTGACTCTACTAATAAATTAAACGCCACAGTAGGTAAATGCAGCTAATCAAACAGGGAAGATGCACCGTTCATGTATTTATTTAAAGGCGTGCTCGTTTGTTGTTGGCTAACCAGTGTCTATTTTATTAGCCTGCGAACCACAACATAAAAACGAGCCAGCTTGTTTTTACTGAAAGCACTCATAGCTGCTCCTGTGTCATCTCCAGAGAGGTTGAGTGTGACTGTGGTGAATATCGCAGGATAAAAGCCATGTTTTCATCGAGCTAACAGCAGCTAAGCTACCTGCTAGCATCTGTTCCTACATGGACGTTCAGGCTTGTTTTTTTCTAATAGCCGCGAAACCGCAAGCCAGCGCTTTCCCCCCTTTGAGACAAACAAACACGCAGTTGCAAAGATTTTGGTGTTCAATGCTACGTTTTGCGTTTAGCTTGGTTGGTTTTAAAGTCATTTATGCTAAGGTTGGCGCACTTCGAGGCGCCATGTTAAAGACGGTGGGGGAGGGGTGAACAACACCGCTCACTGCGCAGGCGCGCCCGTGTCGCAGGGAACGCGGGCCGCAGGCTGCTCATTCATGTTTTCTAGTGACCTCGTGCTGCTGTAATAAATCATAACATCTTGTACCACAACAACTAATTCCTGTAATTATCGATTAACCAGAAATAATGATGTTCAATTCTGATGGAGGGAGACGCAAATTCTTCGATTTTAGATATTTAATCACAAGGAATTTCTCACATGTGCGCCACATATCAACATGTGCAGCATGTAACTTGTTGCAATATCGTGTTTGTCTTAATAAGCTCTCCTATGTGTGTGTTTTTTTCTTCCACCCCTCAGATCCACCTTGAAGTGAAGGAGCCCAAAAAAAAACTGCAACATGGAGCTGTGTGACCGTCTTTCCCATGAAGCAGGAGAGCAGTGATGCTGTAATCAGTCTGTGTATTGTCAAAGTGCTTACAGTGCAGGTAGTACTATGTAATACCTACTGCAGTGGAGGCACTTACAGCAATACCCTGACACTGATGTGCAGTTTCTTTGATGTTACATGTCATTATGAAGTACTGTCTTTGTGCTAAGGTGCATCTAGTGCAGATAGTGACATAGACTAGCACCTACTGCCCTAAGTGCTCCTTCTGGCATAAGGGGCTGTGATATGCGCCACCAGACCATTCTTAATTTCTAATTGGGCTCAAATATCTTGCAGTTCTCTGCTAGTTTTGCATAGTTGCACTACAAGAATAGATGAGTTGTGCAAATCTATGCAAAACTGATGGTGGCCTGCTTGCTCTCCACCTGTTTAGATCTTTGGTTTTGGGGGTGTCACATCATCCACAATCTGATTGCCTAATACACCCGTAACATTGTAAAAAAAACAGATTTTTGCCAGTTCTCATCCAGTGACCTCAAAGTTTCAGCAGTACTAAAGTGCTTATAGTGCAGGTAGTGTTTTTCTCCTATCTACTGCAATGTAAGCACTTGAAGTACTTCTAACTAACTGCATCTTTCTGAAGCTCAGATATCCGTAATCACCAGGGTTGATCTTTGAATCATTACTTGGTCAGTTTTGCTGGTTTGCATTCAGCTTTAACTGATGTTCGCTGTGCAAATCCATGCAAAACTGACTAGGTTGATGAACTATGTGCTGTCAGGTGGGATTGTTAAATCAGATTATTATTTTTTTTTAACCACATGACAGTTTGGATAACTGGAGCTGTCCCTTCCTGTGCAGGTGGGGATTAGTAGCAATGCTGTGTACCTTGAGGTATTGCACTTGTCCCGGCCTGTGTAGGAATGAGGAGATGGAGCTGACCTGGACCCTGACCCCACTGTTGATCAGAAACCTATTATGCTCAAGCTATAGGTCCTGTAATTTGAGAAGTTTGTTGTAACCATACAAAATGCATGTGAGTACTGGTGGATTGTATGTAATTAAATTTAATTGTAATTTGTAAATTAAATTGGTGATATTCCTTCCCCCCCTCTCCATGAATTTATTATAATTATCTCTATGAAAATGCAAATCTCAATGAATGGGCTCACAGTTGCAGGTGTAACATGTACCAACATTTTGGGCCAGAGTTAATAGCAGTTGTAGTTTGATTTTTTTGTCAAAGGTGTGTCAGTTGGATATATGGAAAATTTAGAAATAGTCTAACTTTTTAAGATGGCTCTAACAAACCCCCCCCCCCCCCCCCCCAAACTCCAAAATCTTACAACATTAACCTTTTTTTACAAGATAAGACTGGTTGGGGGGAAAAAAGTGCAGAAGCTAATCATCATGTGATAGCTGTGCGCTTTAGTCAGCAACCTTTTTTTTGCGAACAGTAGATTTTCTGATTCTCACTTTTTTTTTTTTTTTTTAAGCAATCTGATTAAACTATTTAGCACTATTATACTAAGTGGTGTCACATTGACCACCTTTGCCTCCAAATTAAGTGAGTGCTCTCACCAGCTGGGTTTATGCATTTATGTTCTAATCTTGTAACAGTTTGTAGCAGTGCTTCAGTCTGTAAGGAAAGATATTTTAGATCACAGCCCTTATTGATAATGGCTGTATCACAGGTGTTCATATTCAACAGCAGTGCTGTATACAGTGAAGGGGATGAATGATGCAAGGTTTCGTGTATTCATTTTGCATATTAAGACTTGCATGTCAAATATAGAATATGCTCATACAAATCAAGTGAAATGATCTTTAAACACCTTTACAGCACCTGAAATATGTACTTATATTCAGGACTGAGTGATGCAGTGTATTTCTGATAGAAACCACTATGTGGATCACGCAGGTTACAATAAGGAAGTATACAAATGAAACTTTTTCTACAACACTCACTCAACTCTTAAAATTAGTTGAGGGAGTTAATGAAGACAAAAAAATTAGAGCATATTATTCAACCTCTTACTATTCGTTTTCTTATTTAACGTGAATCCTACTGACTGGGGTCCCAGCAGACCCCAGAGGTATGCTTTTTATATCTCACGTGTGCTTTATTCTTCATTACTTGTCAATCAATTTGTTCCCAACGACTTTACATCATTTCTGTTTCTCTTTTAATTAGTGTTTTTTAAAAATACCAATGTATTGGGGTCCTTGGGGACCCCAGTCAAGAGCACCTAATTCAGCACTACATGCAGTTTTAATAGACGGAACTATTTACTGAGTTCATGTTTGCCATTGGTCCTAATTTAAAATATCACACAGTATCAGGGGTGGGGTACTCTGTCAGTCATTTTGAAGGCTTTGTACTTGGGATTCAGATGACAGTAATTACATTAATAATGATTTAGAAGAAGTAAGTTAACATTTTGCTATGGTGGTTGTTTCTTACAGTGGTTTATTCTTGGGGTCCCCATCTAATAGAATGAAAGTTAAAGAGAAATTAAGTGATAAAAAATGTCATTAAAATCTCAAAACCTCAGTTTAACTGTATATAGAAGAGACATGTGTTTGTCCGTAAGCAATTACTGTAATTGAATACCATTAATTACTTCACATAAAAAAGATCTAATTCAGTATAAGTTAAGAGTCAGCCAAAGGTCATTTAGTTGCACAAAGCGAATGAAACATCCTAAATTGAAAACTCTTGATAGTGACTTGTTAAGTTTATGGTAGTTTTAATGAATAAAGATCAAACCACATTACGGATTAAATGTGTTCTGGATTTAAATGGATTTGTGCATTCAGATTTATTTCATCTCTCCAGCCCACATATGAATCTATTGTCATGTGTCCGGTAGATGGCGCCGCCAGGCTTCCGTCCAACAGCGGATCCAGCAGGTAACGTTACGGTTCCGCCTCTGCTGTCGGTCCAACCAACTCTGACAACATGCCGCTCAGAAACAGACTCCTCACACCGCCGCAACTTTCTGTCTGACTGGATGTGAGTGATTATCCGGACGGGTTTCCTCGACACAAACAGAGACGCCTCACACACGCTGAAACCTGACATGTGGACGGGACTCACCTGAGGGGACTACACACAGGTTTAGAAGAAACCTCAACTTCAATACAGGCTTTTTTTTGGGAGGGGAATTACCCGGTATTTTTTTTTGTATTAAAATGGATGTGCCGCTGCGGACGAACTGTATTTTCTTCCTGGCATGTTTCTGTGGATTAGGGTTTGGAAACCCCAACAGATGCGATGAAGTGCGCAAAGTTTTCCAACTCAGGCAAATAGGACCAAATCAATTATTGCCTTTAAGTCCCAGAATAGGTATGTAGGAGTTTATCATACAGCCTGTATAACATTGTCTGGTTTATTAATTGATTGGGTTTTAGAATCTAAAAATCTTTGTAAACCAACCACTAATTGAAACTGTCATGTCATATTTCCACTTAATGAGTTGTATATTTGTTATTTTTTACCATCCTCAAAGCACCAACATGTTAACCACTGAAAGAGCTTGTGAAGTTGTTCAACACACAATATTGCATTTCTGTAGACTGCACTGTCATTTACTGCCTTCTTGAAGGAGTCTTTGTACTGAAGGAGCTAAACACACCTTTTTCAAACTCATTTTAGAGGCGTGTGTGCAGTTATAATAATAATATAGACAATAGAAGAAGAGAGCTTTGAGCTGCCTAGACTACACCTTTTTGTGTGTGTCTTCAGTGACCATATTTGAAGGAAAGATTTGTCTTAAATCAGTGCAAAAACTGTAGAAATCCATTATAGTAATGAACACGTTCTTCAATTCATACTCAGCAATCACATTGTAAGTAAAAGGTCATGCTCTGGCACATGATGCTTATCATCAGGAATAGGACTGTACAACAAAACAGCAGATTACTTATCATTGTTTACTTCACAGTTGTGTCCAGCAGTGTGCTGATAAAAAATATGCTTTTTCAATCCTGTAAAACCAAGAACTAAACCTAGTGAGATTACTTGTTGGTTGTCACAAAGGGGGAGGGGGGGGGACAAAAACTAAACTCTGCTTTGGAAAGCAGATAAGTGGCTTGCAGGGATAAACAGGTATTATTTTGTATAAAGTTAGGTAAACTAGGCTCCATTTAACTTTCTGAACATCACCCATAATGTAAATCCACATGATACTTCTCCTACAAGATTTAGGGGAATTATGGGTGTGGATTTTTCATGTGGGCTGTCATTGAGTGCTGCTGCTGCTGCTGCTGCTGCTGCTCTGTGTTCCTCTTGGAAAAGTAAATCTTAATGGCGTTGACTACCAGCCAGCCACAAACTGCTCCCTCTTAACTTCATCAAGCTTCCAGCAGCAGATTCAATTGACAGAAAGCCCTCAGATGCCTCCTAAACCTCTAAATAACCCTTATAACACCATCACCACTCCTGCCCCCTTAAACAAGACTGTGTGGCTGTGTGGTTTAAAACCTCAGAGCTGTAGTGTTTTGCAGAATTACAACCTGAAAAGTAAGTGGATGATTTTCCTCTGAGATAAATTGTCTGCAATGGGTGCCTCCCATAGTGATGATAAGCTCCTGGTTCAGTGGCCACTAACCCTGTAAAAACACTTGCTACTGTTTTAAAAATGCACCTCCGCTGACCTTTCTGGCAGCCTCACACAGCTAAAAGTCGAAATGCATCTTGACATTGGAAAGATGCAAAACATTTCCTTGATGAATTCAGATTAATGTACTGAAATACATCAGATAGTGTAATGTGAGATAGCAAGGAAGCAGATATGGACGATCCTTGAGTGTGATTTTTTTGAGTTATCTATAATTGGGTGTGGGCCGGTGAAAAATAACCTCCAGAAATTCCAGGAATCCGAGAGAGTCATTTCCATGTTTGAGGCTGCCTGTGTGATAAGAAGTGCCAAACAGCCTTCAGTTGAGGTCAGAACACAGCAAGTCAGAAGTCTATCACCCCGGCCAAAAAGCTGTTGTCTGCAGCGTTGGGAAGTGGAAATAGTTGTGTGAAGCATTTAGGTTAAAAAAGCAAGACCTGGGGCGCTTTCATGTTGTCTTATCTGGAAGAGTCTGAATTCCTCCACGTGTGCCATCGCCTGCTCTGCTCCCTCCTTGAACCTCGCAGGGAGCTGATAGCGTCTTTGGCAACAGCTCCTTACACTGTGCCTAGGCATGTCAGAGAGGCTTTTGCGGAGTTTTGGGTCGCTTTTAAGATGTTTTGATTGTCCCGTATGTGTGCAGATTGCTTACATTTGTTCGGAGTGGAAAATCTGAGACATCTCCCGGGGCGAGCGATAACTCTTTGATGGAGATCTTCTCTTAGAATCTAGGTGTTTTGGTTTTCTTGCTCCACTTAAGTGTTTTCTAACTTGTGCATTAGATAAACATGTTCTTTTTGCATGTCTTTTTTTTTACCCGAAAGTTTTAGGGATGTTTAATACCCTTATAGTCAGTAAATCATTTTACCACTGCTGATATTTCACACAGACATGACCAATTGTCATTTATTTAGATTTCCACTTATTCCACTTTTGTTTTACACCTTAGTTCATTTAAGATTTCATGGATGCTTTTTTTCTTGTCGAATGCATCTGACGGAAGGAAATCTGCTTGTCAGCTCGGGCAGATTGTCAACCTGTCATACAGATAATGCGGAGAATAGTTAGACACATTCACACATTCACACCTTGGGGCAGTTTAGGGTGTCCAAATACACCTGACTTGTGTGTCTTTGGAATGTATAAAGGAAAGTGGAGCACCTTCAGGAGAGCATGTAAATCCCTTGCCCTAGTTAGTGCCTCTCATGTATTACCTTTACATTCAAGTCACAGAGGTAAGCTTTCATTTCACTGTCAAACACAAAAGGTCATTTAACAACACTTACAGGTTTTGTGAAGGTATTTGTAAAATCCCCAATGACTCTTCTAACCATCTGGATGAAATGAATATTCTGCTTTTGAGGTTGCAACTCTGTTTCCTGATTTAAACAAAGATGCTCGCTGGATATGATATATGTCTTTGCGTAATTTATTGAACTTGAACCAAAATTTTAACCAATATCAGTCATATTTGTCTATATTAATGTTATGTTTTGTCATTTTCATTCAAAATAGAGCATGTAGCTCTAGTGTTGTACAAAAAAAGCAAGAACGTGTCGTTTTGGCTACCAGGATTAGTCCCAATTTGAGAAATAAGTTAAAAATATCTATTTTTCGTGCAACAGATGAAACATATTTTCATTGAAATGGTTAGAAGAGTCTTTGAGGACTCAGGAAATACTTTCCTAACAGCAGCAAGTGTTACCCAACATTCTGGGATTTTCAAAGATTGCTGGGTATTTATTTTTCAGGAGAATGGATGTTTATTTCTGTTACTTGAATATAATCATATCATAATGTATGAGAGAAACAAACTGAAGAAGGCAATTACCATACGGAAATGGCTGAAGATAAATGGGATACTAAGTTCTAATACTGAGCCACCCTGCTTCTTAGTCTTGTTCCTTTTGAATCCTAGCATCTGTTTCCGGCTTCTAACATATAACTTTATGACTCTCAGGTTCAGACCTTCAGGTGTGCATGTCCAGGAACCAGACCTGCTGCACCAAAAAGATGGAGGAGAAGTACCAGGTGGCGGCCCGGAGAGACATCCAGAACCTTCTTCAGACATCCAGCTCCAGCCTCAAGTTTCTCATCTCACGCAACGTGGCTGCTTTTCAAGGTGAGCGTCAGCTGTGTGGGAAGCACTTTTGTAAGGTATAAACTTCATAAGCGCATGTTGAGATTACAGCGCAAAGTGTTTACGTGGGTAATTGCACGCGTGTGGATGTTTGTGTGTGTTTCCCGGTTTCGAGTATACATTCAGCAGTCTGGATTGTGTGGGTGTTGTAAAAACAGTGAATGAGTCAGTGTGTGTGCGTGCAGTGAGGCTCCACTTCAGGGCAAACAGAGCAGAGTCTGTCCTCCTTCCAGATCTACCGCTACACTCTGATCTTGAGATTAGATAGTTTGTGTGTTCCTGAAGGAGACTCAGGAGGCCGTCTGTAAGGGATGTACTGAGACCTCTTTCTAATTGCTTCTGTTACTGTGCAAGGTGTCTGACTCTACTATATCGTGATAATAAAGTCAAACCACATTATTTAGAGGGCTGGAAAACAGTTATGCCATCATAAGCAGCCTGCTTTGCTCAAGTGGACGTCCGCTCTTGCATTTGGTTTCAACATCTTTCTCACATTGTTTCCATTCCTCACCATCATATCACTCTTCAGCACCGACTGACAGTTACAGGCAACGACCTGCCTCGGTCTGAGTGCTCCTGCTGCCCCTGTGTGGGATGCCTCTCTCACTCTAGCTGATAGCTGTCATATGACGGCTGAAAAGGGTGGGCAACAAATACAGAGCTTATGACTTGAATGTACAGTCTCAGACATATCATTAAGCCAATTCTCTTTAACGACGTCTCTCAGTCTAAAGACATACAGTTATCCTCCTCCTAAACTCAAATGATTTATAGGAGAGTCTCGCATGATCACAGTGTTTTAGTTGCGGTTTGCAGGGGAATCGCCCTGTTTTTGTGTCGTCAGATGTTTCGTGCGTCTATTTGGGGTCTGACGTGGGGCTGAAATATTCTGCATTTGTAATAAAGGTAATTAAACATGACATCTTTAAAAAAACGTTGAACTTCAAGCAAAGTCGCAAACATTGCTGGTCTTTATTAAAGTTGTCAGAATGTTTTAAAAGACTGAGAGACTGGCACTATTTTACATTCTTCTTCTTGTCAAATCTCAAAAGAACATAGCCAACAATCATTTCCTGAAACAGCTGGGTACTTTATTTTTTTTTTTTAGCCAATGCTACTCAAACAGGAGCAAATAGTGTATTTGTCGGGAATTATTTCTGGCAGCATAAGAATACCCATTTGTTGCTCGAGTGAGTATGTACTGAAACAGGACAGTGTATTTGGGATTTGAGTGAAAAAGTACTGCGCCCACATTCATGGTAATGAAGGAACAAGTCACCCTGTGCAACAGTGTGGTTCATTGATGTGTATTTAATAGTTTTTGGACGACAATGTAGGTGTATTGCACATGTATATACACACAGATCTATTTTATTGTATCAATTATTCTATTATTTTATCTTTTACTTACTTTTTTGATATATAGGTATTTGATGTTAACTACATTCCCTTGTGCTGATGTATCAAATTGAATTTCCCCTATGTGGGATCAATAAAGGTACATCCTATCTTATCTTATCTATGGCACAGAGGAACAAGTCATATCAGGCTCTGGCTGCAGTTGTTAGCAGGTTAAATTCATTGTTGGTTTTTTCATGGGCATTTTTGACAGTAAGTAAAATATAAAATATCACCAGCCTTATCCTTTAAAAACTATTTAGGCTCCTCTTTAAATTTCTGAAAGTGTATTTTTCTTTCTACCCCCAAAAGTTCCTGTTACATTCTAGGTGTTGACAGCTTTGTTCACACAGGGCAGCAGTCAAATAAGGCTGCAGGAGCTGGTAGCTGTTTGAAAATGCTCCCAAAATGAGCAGCACTCACATGGTTTCATCTGTGGAATGGCAGCCAGTGTGCGCCCCTGCCAAACCAAACAGAGTTCCCTGTCAACATCGGCTCTCATCAGTCAACAAACATTGGCGGCTGCTTGCAACATACAGGCTGCGTAATACAAATGGCAACAGATGAGACTGGAGTTACAGCGTTAGAGAAGTCATTATGTAGTGTTCTCAAGGTATTTTTGTGATTTCTTTAATCGTCATCCAAACAAGGGCTGCAACTATTTTCATTATTCGTTAATCTGCTGATTATCTTCATGATTGATCTGTGAATTGTTTGGACTCTAAAATGCTCTTCGCAATTTTCCAAAGCCCGTGTTGACATATTCAAATTGCTTGTTAAGTCCAACCAACAGTCCAAAACCCAAAGAAAACCAGCAAATATTCACATTTGATAAGCTGGAAGTGAAGACTGTTTGGCATCTTTGCTTGAAAAACAATTAATCTATTATCAAAATTGTTGGCAGTTAATTTCATGTAAATCTACTAATCCATAGTTGACTAATCGTTTCAGCTTTAATCCAAACAGTTTTTCTTGAAAGTTATTAATTATATTACTGTAGATGTTAGGATAGATTCTTATATAATTTGCATACAGAATTATGTTGGTTGGTTGGTAAAATGTGGTTTATATTTATCATAACAAAATTACAGTTGAAAAAATGTGTACTACCTCCTAAAGTATTCCTCTCCACATGTTCAGTATTGGTTGTTGTTGCTATTTAAGTACCAGTAAACGTTAATGCAATCCACAATATCTGTTTACATACACACACACACAGACACACACACACACACACACACGGAGCCACCCACGTGGCATTGTTCTATTTGGCCGTAGAGGTTTTAAGAGCCTTTGTCTCATGGAGAAAAACTCACTGTGGCACCATATGTATGGGAAGCACGGAGGGACAGAAATGTCTGGCAGGTTCTTAGATCTTAACGGAGTGGAAAAAAGAGCTGTTTTGCCGTTCATGTGTGGACATAAAAGAAATACAAGTCAAGCATTTAATCCCTCTTTCCTATCTAGGGAATGTTCAATGACGCTGAATTAATGTGAGCGAATTGTTTCTTATTCATCTTGTGTGGCTGTGGGTTTTTGTTAAGGCTGTTTTCAGATTATAATGGCAGTGGAAGAGGGCCAACCAACTTAAGAGATCATCTTGGAATCAAAATACAAACACCAGATAAAAAAAAAATTCTCATTTTGCATCTATCAATTAATTTTGAGAACAAGTTAAAGAGCGGAGCGGAAAAAAAAGTATCACTTTTGTGTTTCCGTCAACACCTGCAGTTTTCTTCAGTTCTCTGCTTCCCCATAAACACTCTCATGGAGTACAGGAGGAAAATAGACAGGAAGCATTTCTTTTCTGGGGGTGGGTGGGTTCAGGGTATGGAGAAACAAACAAGTCCCTTAGTTTTAGTTTGCAAATGATTGGCAGCCTGCGCTGTAATTTGAGAGACAACAGAGAACAAGCAGAGTGTATAATGCATCACAACCACAGACAGGAAGGAGGACGAGTTAAAAGGGGGCAGGCTAATGTGGTCATTTGTTTTGTGCAAAGCCTTCAATTAGGCATCTTTTATATGATGCAGCTGAAAGGCGAGGGGGGATGAAGAAATTAGAAGAATGTAGATGGATAACAGTCTGAAACACTCAGGAGACACCGGGAAATAAAACGAACCCATAAAATGCTATTTAAAATGTTTTTTCCTGGGGGACTCGACACTCATGTTTTTGTGCTTGTAATGGGCCACAGTTATAAAAAAATCTTCAAGGGCATCTTTTATGTAGAAAAAGCGCTCAATACTATAATATAATGAGTAATGCAAATAAGTGAAACAAGCGCCTGAGCTGTTAATTATGAGTGAGCCTCAAAGCACAGCTGATCTCGCAGTAATGATTCATTACATTTTTCTCTTTTCTTCAGAGCAATGTGGCGCAACATTTCAATATCTCTCGTCCTTAAATGAACCCAACCACTGCCTTTCAAGTCATTTCACAGCCAAAAAAGATATCCGGGCAACTGGGATGGAAAAAAAAATAAAAAGAATAAAAGACTAAGTTGATGGAATACTGTCAAGCAGACGGTCTTTGAGCTTTCCAGCACATCACTTTTTTTCCCCCCTCTTGCTCTTGGTCTGTCAGTAAGTCTCCCAGGACTGCATGTTTTTATTCACTGGTTGTGAGGTTCCTGCACAGCGTCCACACAATGCACAAATATGCAGCCTGCTGAGCTGGGCTTCAGGGGAGATCTTTTTTCATCCTGTGCAGGTTTGTCTTACATCCATGGCAACCAACCTGTGCAATCCCAGTGCCCCGTGGGGCAGGAGTCAAACAAAACCCAGGAATATAACTCACTATGAATCAGCTGAGAGAGCGTCTGAGGAGGGGCGCTCAAATCATGGCAAAACGCTCTGAGATCACCAGATCAAAGGAATGCCCTCCTTTGGGACAGAGCTTTGATTTTAGGAACTATTTGGAAGGCAGTGTATTGCCTTGTGCTGACTGCAAAACTGAAGGATACTCCAGAGTCTGTAAATAATATAATGGGTGTGTTTCGTATGTGATGTAATGAAGGATTTTATAATAACTTTGTTCACACTGGAGTTGCAGTCAGTCGTGGTCCAATTGAACCTGAATTTAGTAACAACTTTAAAGACATACGTACCTGCACATTCAGATAAAACATCTATGATTTTACATTTGCATGTGCAGTTACATCAGCTATTAGTTTTAACTCAATCATATAAAGTCATAGCTTTGAACTTTTTGGATCCTTTGTGATACCTTAAAGGAATAGTGACTCAGTTTGGAAAAAATCTGCTCTCTTGCTGAGAGCTAGATGAGAAAATCAATGACACTCTCATGTCTGTTTGCTGTTTGAGTATTGAGCTAGAACTGGGGGGTGTTTAGCCTAGTTTAGCATAAAGACTGGAAGCAGAGGTAAATGGCTAGAAAGCTACAGCTACAAAGGCAAAAAATTGAAACATCAGAAAAGAAAACGTCAAAAAATAGACGTGAAGTAATAAAATGTGTTTTTTTTATATCCCATAACGCATCTGAAAGCCTCCACAAGTATGACATGACCACTTGAGAGCGGCTGTTATAAATTTAATGTTACTGTTAACTTGAATGTCTGCGGTATAATGCTTTTGAGGCCATCGACACTCTGTGGTTTGTGGTCTTCATTCCAGTCAATGTGTCATTTTGGTTTCCAGCCTGGGAATAAAAAAAAATCAAGTCAACATGAAACACAGGAATCCAGCGGACAGCAGTCAGTCTGCCTTTGCTTTTGCATTTGCACTGCTTCTAATTGTGAGCTACTGTTTTGTCAGGAACACAAGTGGTGCAGATGAAATGTAAGATCAAACAGTCAGGACTGAGTGTTGCTATTGTAGGACTGGAAAGCCAGCCTTTTCTAGCTCAGGACTTGCTATTTGCACTCATAAATGCTAATTGTGTTTTTGTGTACCAGCTCTTAAAGGATCCACTGCCTATCTTTTACTCATTGAATTGAGAAAGGAACATAGTTGAATGGCAGTGGCCCCACAGCTTGACTGAGAGGAGACCACAGTCAGCTGTCAAATTAGTACAACACACTCTGTGCCAAACAAGGAGGTCTCAGTAGGGCGGGAAATAAAGCTGTTCTGATTGTTGCTGATTAGACAGATGATGTTTAAGGTTGTTTTTTTGAAAAAGTTTTTTTTAAAGCAAAGTTTCTATTTCAGTGCATAAATTCAGTTTTTGTTGAGTCCAGTTAAGTCAGTGATAACGCTCATACCAGAGCTTTCTACAAGGATATGGAGTAGCCAGCCAATGGGAAAAAATAGCCAGCTATGGGGGTCCGGGGGTGTGACCTCCTGGAGAAAGATTTTGGCTGTAAAAGCCCAAATTTTGTGGCCTCTGCCACCTTCTAATGCCACTATTCCATCATAAACACTGATCTTAATTATTGCATATTATTGCATATATTATATCATAATGAACATTCACTTTGTTACACACAAAGCAGGAGAAAATTACTCAATGACAGGATAACTAAAAATGTAAATCATGGATAAAACGATGTGGAAAAACATATATACTTTATTATATATATTACTGCAGGAAGTTCTATTACATCATATTTTATTTTTAAAACATGATTTGGGGCATCTCACATTAGTTAACATGATAGGTGTGAGGCTGAGTCATAGCCTACATTTTTCTCATATGACATGGGCATGTTTTACAACATTGCCTGTTTTAGTGTTTGCTTGCAATGTGTCTTAGAGATGACTCTGCTGTAAAAAGCACAATGTAAATATCAATAATTCATTAATTCGTTCATTCATTAAGCCCATAAACATCTGTGTGGTGTATATGGAGAATGCAGCATTTTCAGTGGACATTTTAATACTTACTGCGCAGTCAAGTTGCTGCCACCGGTGTTTTCCGAAGTAGTCCGTCTAATGAAGATGTCCCCTATCTGTGCAATCAATGCAGTTTTAAATGTGTTTTGTCATCAATTATTTTGATAATATTTGTCAAACACTGTAGATGATGCTCCGCTCTCTACTCGGCAGGAGACAACCTCTCAGCTGAGCGCGCACACACATTCATATAGAGCATGTGGGAAGTGGGACCGATACAGACAGATAAGCATGTTTCTTTATCACAGTGCTTGCATTGTTTTGAAGCAGAGGCTAGTGGTTGTAATTGTACATGCACAGCGAATTGCAACTTGTCTGTCTAAACGATTTTATTCGAATTAAAAATTAATATAATAAAGTAGCCGGCTGGACTGAAATGAATAGTCGGTTGTTTGGCTGGCAGACGGTGCTTATGTAAAGCTCTGGCCCATATCATATAACCACAACATCCTGGATTTGAATCCTGTAAAAGAATATTTTTAATTTTTAATTTTAAAGACAGTAATTATGCATTTTTGTAATTATTAGTTAAGTCATTGCTTATTTGAGAAGTTTCCGTTTCGAGTAAGGAACGAGAAAAAAATGTGAAATCCTACTACTGCCGAGCTTCAGAGAGCAGGCCAATCAGAACAGAGTGGGCTTATCGGGAGGGGGCTTTAAAGAGACAGGCGCTAAAATGGCCTGTTTCAGACAGAGGCTGAACAGAGGGGCTGCATTAAGGGCCAGTATGAGTTAAATAAGGAGTTTTTCAAACTGTAAATCATGCAAATATATTCTGGTAGAGCCCCAGATTATGAATATAGAATTGGAAATGTGCATGATACATCTCCTTTAATGCAGGTAATGCCTTATTACCTTGTTTTTCAAATTGACATGGTGTATATTCTTAATTGCATTTTTGTTCAACTAAATTATCACAAACCCAGTGCCAGTGGGGGCACATGACTCATGTTTGTCTCCTAGTGGGTTAATCTGTCCATGCCTAGAGGTTGTTGTTGTTACACCCAAAGTGATTTGAACTAACAAACTGACACAGTGACTGATGAACACTGCCATCTTTAGAGCCACAAGCTCGTAGTGAAAAACAGTAAAACAACCACAACTCAAATGACATTTTATTTATTTTATTTAGCAATCGGTATTGTGGAGTACATGAGACATGGATGTCTGTGCAGTTATTGTGGTTGGAGATGCTCTCCGTAATCTACTATTGAAAACTGAAGGACATGTTTGCCAGGTTGCACTCGTCTGTTTTACAAATGCATTATCATCTAACTGCATCACTCATGTGAAAATTATTAAATATTTATTTATAGTATATATTTCCACTATCTTCTTCTCTTTTCACATGAATTATTCTAACTCAAACCTGCTGTTATCTTTTAAATTAAATGATTCTCTGTGTAATGTGTGTTGCAGAAGCTGTTATTTGCAGAAAATATTTTGAAATCTCATTTGACTCATTTCTGCTACAGCTGCTTCAGAAGCCTGGCTTTCAGAAAGACATTTTGTCTGTTTACTTTAATATTCCAGTGTGATTACCAAGCCAGTCTTCAAGGGATATTGTGCAAAGAAGCTGTCCTAAAAGCAGCGCTGCAGCAGCCACCACACATACCTAACTGCTCCTTTGCAATCTACATTTCTCCAAAAATCTCAAGTTCAAAACAGTAATTTCTTTACCAAGGACAGATACTGTGTTGTGACCAGCCCTGAGTAGCACTGCATCACTGTCTACAGTAACATAGTGTTCCCTTCCAGTAAAGTTTCTATGTTGGTCACAAATTGGCTGCGCGCCGCAGTCAGGGAAAATATGCTTCTTTTTATAGGACTCTGCATTTTAGGATCTTTTGTCTTGAGGATGACTGTTACATTCCCTTCAAGAAACACCAGACTTTCTCACACAGATGCTGCTTTTTATTTTATCATGTCAGAGATTATTTTACTGTTACTGAAAAAAACACACTGCAATATCAGAGGTGTGAAATAAAAGATATCAGTTTTACAGTTTGGCTCAGTAAGCAGCATGGCAAATGTTCTGTTTGGTTGCTGTAAAACAACAGTTGTTATTTCTCTCTGCAAAATGACCGGAGGGAATCCACAAAATACCATCTTAGAGACATATTTGAAAATATTAATGGCTTTAGTGAGGGAAATATCAGTCTGTCAGTTCACCACTTTGGTCCAGACTGGAATACCTCAAGAACTATTGCCATGAAATTTGGTACAGATATCCTCAGATGACTTTTAATGACTTTAGTGATCCCTTGACTTTTCCTCTAGCGCCACCATGAGGTTAACATTTTTGTTTTTTACTGAAATGTCTTGACAACTATTGGATAGATTGCCATGAAATTTGGTACAAATATACATGTCCTTAGAATGAAGTAGGTAAAATCTTTCACTTGTCCAGTTATATACTGTACATCAACATACTACATGGATTTGCACAAAGACATTTATGTATAGTCCTAAATGATGAATGACTTTGTTGATCCCCTGACATGATGAGGTTGATATTTGTAGTTTTAAAATGTCACTTTTGCTTGGATTGCCATGAAATTTATACAAATTCATGCCCCCCTCAGGATGAATTGAAATAACTTCAATAACTACTTAATTATTACTACTTAATAACTACCAAACTCTTGACATCCCATCATCCTCAGCTGTATTTTGTGTTCAGGGCTTGTTAACAAATGTTAGTATGCTAACACGCTAAACTAAGATTATTAGAATTTTGAAAGAAAGAAAGCCTCTGTTCAGCTTCACAGAGCTTCTAGTATGGCTGTAGTCTTTTATTTTCCATATCATTAGCAAACCATTAGTTCCAGACCTGCCTGTCAAACATAAAAGCCATCATAGCATCTTGCTGGTGAGTGGATGAGAAGCCTTAAATTTGATTAAAAACACTGATTTCAAATAGTAACTCCAACCACGCAGACGTGGCCGCGTGAACGGTGCGATGAATAGTTGCATATATTGAATATGTTGAGTGGTGGTTGGACTTGTTTGAAGATTTCATAGGTTGACACTCACAGCTGGCCCTCAAATCCTTTCTAACCTGCTCTGCGCTCCTTTGTGTGGGACCTTTCATTTGGCAGACTCTTTGTCCACCGGGTCTACAGCCGTGCCTTCTTTGTTGTCACTCCTTACAAGAGGAGTGTGTGTGTGTGTGTATACGTGTGTGTGTGTTGTGTGTGTGTGTGTGTGTGTGTATGCCAGCAAACGCAGGGGCCTCCTCGAGATTCCCACAGAATTTGTGCTTGGCTTTGTGATTCAAGGCTGGACAGTTGATCCAGGGGAGGACAGAGAGTGAAAAAGAATGCGAAGAAGAAGAATGAGCGACTGATGGAGAGAAAGTTGGGAGGATGCCAGATTCTATTGAAAGTCTTTGCACAGCGTTTGAAGTCAGAGGATGAGGATTTAGAGGGAAGCAGGATTATTCAGAGTCAATACCCTTCAACAATCCAGGCGTTTGGGCTGCTGCAATGAAACAACGTAGTCAGACTAACCGCGGCTGCTTTTCCCCCTCTGTCTCCCATTTCAGCTCCTGTGTAAGACACGCTGGTTAGCGAAGCGCTTTTCCTAACCTTGTGTCCTGTTCTCTGTGCTTAACGACACGTATTGTGTGGTCATGTTTTCATTTACAACATGTTTGTGTGCTAGAGCATGTACTGTAGCTCTGTTTCTTCCCTGTCAGTTGTTATTTTAGTTTACTTTGAGTCTTTTTGAGCCACAAAAATCCAAAGCATGCAAATTGCAATTTTTATTGTCTTTTTCCATGAATAACTCTTCAATTCCCGACTCTTGAGTGCTGTTAGTGTCAGTAATTGCTGACTCTCCATCATTCTGCAAGTGTGTGTGTGTGTGTGTGTGTGTGTGTGTTCAGTTTACTGCTGATCCAGCTCATCCAGCTCATTTGACACACTTCTTCAAATCCTGGACGACTGCAAACACACACACACACACACACACACACACACACACACACACACACACACACACACACACACACACACACTGACTTTCTCTCACTTTGTGTCTCTCATATTTTATCTCTGTCTCTTTTAAACACACTTGCGCACACACACCTTTTTACACACACACACACACACATTGCACTGTACAGTATAGCCACTAACTGCATAGAGATGAGCCCTAAAAATACACACACTTGTCAGCACTTTACATTGTCTGTCTCCTGTGTGCCGGTTTGAAATGGAGATTTATGGCTGCTGGCTGTTGTCTTAGGGCCATTTTCTGGATTAGATGATGCAGCACGTTGCTAAACAGGAACTGTATTTTTATGACAGATTTACACTGGGTTTTTTTTTTTTCTTTTAGAGATTTACATAGTGTTGAGCCGTGTGTGTGTGTTGGGCTAGTAATAGTCCAGTGTCATGTTTGTGCAAGAGAGCTGACTGTTAGCAACGTACAGCAAAGACTGAGCTGACACTCCACACAAACCATGTTTCTTTGATTTGGTATGTTAAGTGAATGCTTCAGGCCATAATAGTCCCTTCTTCTGGAAAAGTTTAACCAAGATTCTTTAAATAATTTAGTTGTCCAACTTATGGGTAAACCAGACACAAATTAAGGCTGTGCTTTTTTACATCCGAACATTTGACTGAGGAAAATGACTTTTTATAACTTGTATTAAGAAGAAACTGTGCAAACATGTTGTAATTTTTATGAAAACATCAGTATGAATTTATTTTCCTCTCACCAGAACTCTTGGCATGTCTCTTAAGTTTGTGCCTCTCTGTTTCACTGTAGTTATTTGGAGGAAAAATCACTTCTTCTGTCAGTCGTACGGAAGGAAGTATTTCCTAAGTAAGGAAGGAGTCTCCAGGGATTAGTCTGTAGTCGCCTGGGCGATGAAATCCTAAACACTGCAACACACAGCAACACACCAAGCCTACTGTCTGTTCCCATTCTCCCCTCTTCATCCCCCCCCTCCCTCCATCCTGTCCTTCTTCTCTACATGGCAGATATAATGGCATAATTGTCCTGCTTATCACCAGTATCCTGACATGAGTGACAAATGAGTGTTGTTTTTACTGCTGGGAGTCCAGTTTTCCTGTTCATCTCTGATGATATAACTGTTTGATATCAACATTTTAATCCCCCCTCTGATTTGTCCTTTGGATGTATTTGTTTTGTTGGCTCAAATAGGCTCAACGAGAAAATTTTAGCATGATTTGAGTTGTTGCTCATCTTTTTTAAATGTATTCTGTTTTTTAGATGCATATACCACAATGTGTGACACTTTTAAATAAGCTTAGCCACTGCTTCAATCACAGCTCATTCACCAAGAGTCAAACCCAAACTGCAATATAAAACAACTCTATAAAAGCTGTTTGAAAGTGGTTTGGTTTTCTTCTGCCACAAAAATAACATATATTAGACACTTGCAAGATACATTCACACATAAGGTCACACATTTGACATATTAGGATTAAAAACATATACAGACAAAGTACAACATATAAAACAAAATCAACTTGACAACATACTGACTACCAAACAGACTACTTTGTCTGTGCTACTTCAATGAATGACATAAAAGTTGTGGCATTTTTTTAAACCCAGGGCCAGGGTTACTATCTAGTTTAAATAGTATATCACTTCCTCATCTCAGAGTTTTCAATGTTCATTAACGTGTAAATCTGTCAGTGTGATGAGAATCCAAAATATGTCAGGTTTTAAAAGTTTACATTTAAAAAGAAGTTTTTGTCTTAGAACAATAATAGAAGCAACTTACACTAACTTTACATACAAGAGAATACCCAGGGCAAAAAAGGAAGGCAATCATAGTCTTCTGATTTCTGTATTAACTTCTCCATTGTTGTTTTCTACCAACAGCTAATATTCTTCGCAGTGAAGATAAGACCTGCTTTCATCTAATCCATACACCGGAAACACACAAACCAATGCAAGATGCTTCCATCTGTTATAGCAAAATAATATGGACAATAAATCTTGGTTTCACACATTTTTAGCTAAAAGGGGCTAAAGGTCCAGTGTGTAGAATTTAGTGGGATCTAGCAGAACGGATTTGGCAGAAATGGAATATAATATTTATAAGTGTGTTTTCATTAGTGTATAATCACCTGAAAATAAGAATTATTGTGTTTTCATTACCTTTATATCTACATAGGGAGCAGGTCCCCTTCCATGTAGCCCATCATTTTGCACCAGCCTGTTTCTACAGTAGCCCAGAAAGGTCAATCCAAACACTGGCTCTAGAGAGGGCCTTTCATGTTTTTCGCGAGTTTCACAGCCACCGTAGGTTCTCCTACATGCTTGGAAGGGGAGGTGTTACAATCTGCAACCTCACCGCTAGATGCCACTAAATCCTACACATGGTCCCTTTTAAAGGAATGACATAGTATAAAAATAATATTAAAGTGAATTGAACTCAGATCTTTAGTTTAAAACATAACTCCAACGAGGTAGATTACTAATAGCTTATCAAAAGCACAGGAAACAATCCACAGTGATGTTAAACAGTAAGGGATCATGCAAAGTGACCACAATATCCACTCAAACCTTTTTACATGATGAATATTAATCATGTCATTATTAGAGTTGCAACACTTGTATTAATTGATTAGTCAACTATTTTGATAATTGAATAATTGTTTTGAGTCATTTTTAAAGAAATAATACTAAAATTCTCTTGTTCCAGTTGGAGCAAAACAAGACATTTGAAGTTGTACCTTTGGGGAACTGAAGACCGGACAAGTAATTGATTAATTGAGAAAATAATTGACAGATTATTTTATTGCAAAAGAGTGTTTTGTATCAATTACTGTACTTGCTTCCCAGTAACCTAGATTTCTGAAAAAGAGTTTGTGCTGTTATTTCTTTGTGGAGAACAGTGCTT
This sequence comes from Thunnus thynnus, assembly GCF_963924715.1. NCBI lineage: Eukaryota > Metazoa > Chordata > Actinopteri > Scombriformes > Scombridae > Thunnus > Thunnus thynnus. The sequence continues at coordinate 15,561,027 of NC_089517.1, forward strand.
CCAGCGATAGGAACCAAAGCTGATCAGAGATGAATTTTAACAACAGCAAAACAATATCAAATTCTCCAAAAAAAACAGTCAAAAAAGTGTTTTTCTTCTTGTTCCTACAGTTGGATGTTTGAGCTTCACTGTGCAGAATGACGTATGTGCAGAGTTTGACACTAGAAGGCTGTTTTCACATTCATCTGCTGAAAGTGGAAAGTTTCTCTGAGCTCACTGAAAATCCAGTTTTAGGAGGCCGGCCCACAAGCGTGATTGGTGACATCACAAATAGTTTAGAAACCAGTCGTGGTCCAATATACAACGTACACAAGTATGATGTGGAAACTTGAAACCTCCAGTACACATACACTGAGAATTTACTTTACAGGGAAGTAGGAAACCTCTTGTATCCAGCAGTTAAACCTTTTGAAATAAAAAATATTTGCATATTCATAGAGGCTGGAATTTTTAATGAGGGAGAAGGAGTAGATGTCATTTGAAGGTAATGAGGTAATTATACATTTTTTTGTGGAAAAAACATGTCAGACACAAATTATTATTCAGAGTAGAGTATTTTATATACGTCTTAAAAAATGTCTGGAGGGGATCTTTAATATAGCATGAGTGTAAGCTGTGACTGAGCAGGACTACAGGAAAGTTTTTATGCATGCTTTGAAATAGACTCACCATTGTTAAAACGGGTCTCAGACATGTCTACCACTTGTAAGAAGTACGTTTTGTAGGCATACCAGTGTGCTTAAGTTCAAGTTAAATGCTTAGTTTAGGGCTATTGTGAACTAGGTAAAATTACACAGCTTACCACTTTCAGACCCTTGAACCTAATGTTCCACATCATCTTATTTTTTTATAAATGTAATGTAATTATCCAGTTCAATAGAGTAATCACAGGCGTGCTGTGTGCATTAGGTCTTCTATTCAGGCTTATGACAGCGCTGTTGGCTCCCTCGCTGGCATCTAACAGCTCCCCAAGGCCAGCCACAGGAAGCCCTCAACAGCACTCACACAGAGCCACCTTTGAAAGCTAATGAAAGCTTTATTATGATTTTATTATTTTCACTCTGGCTCTTAAAACTGCAGCGGCTCGCTCTCCTTCTTCCTTCTGTCTGGATTCTTGAAAAATCTTTACAAGTCAATCTGTGCAAAACCTGACCTGTGTTTCTGTATGTGCAACATGTATGAAGGGATATTTGACCTACACACACACACACACACACACACACACACACACACACACACACACACACACACACACACACACACACACACACACACACACACACTTCCCTACAAGAAGCACTTGTGCCCCCACTTTATTGACCCTCTCTGCTTCTTTTCCTGAACGGCATATTAAAGGCTATGTTCACAGCGGAGCTCTGTGCTCTTTGAAGTGTTCAAGAGCTGCAACAGATCCTCAAATATTGACTTTTAAGCCTTCTGGAGGAAAGAGAGAGCAGCAGAGAGTGTGAGAGAGAGAGAGAGAGATAGAGAGGAGGAAAACGTACAGGCACAGACAGACCGACACAGAGGCAGACGGAGGGAGTTGCCTTTTGTTGTAATTCAGGTGGGTGTTGTCAGATTTATGACAGCAGGCCCTAATTTGCTGCGGCTGAATATGTGTTTGTCAACTGTTAATGTATGCGGGGAGGAGCGTTTTTTTCGTTGATGTAGAGGAGGAAGTACACAGATAAGGGCTGATGTGTAAGCTGAGCCTGACTCCGGGCAAAATAGATTAAAATGACTTACGGTTGTAATTCTGCCCTCCTCTCCTCTCCTCTCCTCTCCTCTCCTCTCCTCTCCTCTCCTCTCCTCTCCTCACCCCGACCCTCCCCTACCCTTCCCCGCCCTCCTCTCGTCTCCCCCTTCCTTCCCAGCGAAACTCTGAGCCAGACCACACTTCTGTAACACCTCTGTGCTGGTGACTGTTTTCAGTTTTAAAACAATGCCCCCTTTATTGAAACTGTAGACAGAAGGAAAAAGAAAACATCCCAGGGCTTTTTAACTTCTCTCAGGAACCCATTTTCTCTGCTGTTTGCAGGTCAGAGTGGTCAATCTGTTGGTGTTTGTGGTGCTGCTGTGGCCAAGTTAGAAAGGAGGCAAATTATCAATCCGGAGGGCCGAAACTTACTCAGAGAAACCTTTTGACGTGGGGCAGTCTGATATGGCTCAGCCAGATTTGGACTTCTCTTTCCCCCCCCCTCCTCATGCAAACATGCTTTCACATGTTCCAACACACACGCGCTGATAAAAGGCCCAGTCTTTCTTGGTGGTTTGTTTGTAGATCATAGCAGACAGGTACACTGAGCTCACTCACGCACACTGAATAACACTTTCTGCTTCACTTCAATCTCCTGCTAAATCGGGACAGTCTGTCAGGCTGCGTGCCTGCTTGTTTGTGTATATGATAACACTGCCTTGATGCAAGGTCCGATTAATTTGCCTTATCTGTTTTCTTGACACTACTCTGTGTTTTTTCATATGTTAGTTTGCTTTCTGAGCAGCCAGCCAGCTTGTCTTTCACTAGATGTAGTGAGGTACGGTTGTCAAATCCTTCATTCTTCATGTCATGTCATAAAAGCTAAAATAAGATCACTTAAAACTTTTATCCCAATCCCAACAAGCCTGAATTCTGTAGATTTTGGTGAATAATCGCTTTAATATTGTAAATGTGCACCAGTGCGTCTTGCAGAGATTACAGGCAGGTTTATTTTTACTTTCTATATCCAGCAGCTTAAGAGTCATTTGGTTTGTTAGGATAACTCGGTCAGAGCAGCCCGTTTTCCAGTTTACAGCTTCAGAGGGAGTAGGGCACGTGTATTAAAATAGACCTTATTTATTGACAGGTAAATCCAGGGCAAGTTTGCACACATTTTAAGGAATGATGATTTATAGTGAGGCAAAGTTAAAGTTCTTTTTTAATGTGAGGAAAGCTCTCTTAGTCAAATAAAAGTGCATGTCACTCAGCACCATGGAAAAACTTAGCTTACAGTAAATAGCTCTTCTGGACGTCAGTGTCAGACCTTTTCTTCCACATACATTTGTGCAGAAAACAAAGTCATCAAACTACATCCTGGAACAACAGAACGTGCGAGTGCTTTTCTTTTTCATCCTCTTATAAGCAACAATAAAGTCATAGTTTTCTGTTGACTGTACTGACTGTACCACCCTGTTAGTCATTGACTTTCATTGTGTGTCTTTTGCTCTGGGATGATGTGAACCCACACAGCCACTGACTCATCCTCTCTAGATGGCCTTTTCTGCAGCCTATCAGATGTCACTGGGCTTCTCTGTTGTGGTCGCGGCCATTGAAAGAGGATGAATTACATTAATAAAAGCCATCTTCGCGTTGCTCAACAGCCCCGCTGAGGTCGGCTGGTGGCATTTGAGCACTCTAAACCTGGAAACACGGGAAGCTTCAAACAAATGTTTTGCTGATATTGATGCGCAGGCTCTTGAGGCACATTACAGTGCGCATTTAAGGATGCATTGCAAAAAAAGTAAATATACAGTATCTACCTTTTCTTTGCTTATTTCTCTGTGTGTTTGTGTGCGTGTGTCTGAGAGAGTAATGAGAGATTTTGGTCTTTTGTCAGTTTTAAAAGGGTCTTCAACTACAAAGGCTCATCTTATTTCTCATCCAGCTGACTGATCCTTTTCCTCAATGACACTCCTATGAATACAACACACACACACATACACACACACACAATACACGCAGCCAAAGCAAAATATTTATCAAAAGATAAAGAGCCTTTATACATTTTTTTCTTGCTTTTTTTAAGTTAGATTTTATGCATTTTAGCTTTTGGAGTTGTAGAAAGATTCATTAACTACATTTGATGACGTTGTTTTAATGATAATTAAAGATGAACTTATATGCTCAATATGCAGTATGTGATGGTCAAGAAAAGGTAAAATTGTCTCATTGCCAGTAGCTAAAGCACAATGAAAACATTACATTTTTCAGTTTGTAGTAGGTTTCATTGACTCCCAGAGCAAGTCAGAGTGACCTTGAGGAAATATCTGGATGCACATTCTTCAATTAAAAACATCTTCTGTAACATTTTAGCCTAAATGGGGGATGGAAATGAGAATGTTTGCGAGTTTACCACTGCTTTATGTAATGTTTTTAATATTCTTCGACTGTACATTTACCAAGTGTACAACATAGAAAAAAGGATCTGCTGCCTGTGGCTGATTCTGGAGATGGTTGGCAGTATTTGAGGAGGCATGCAACACATGTTTACAGCAGACAGTGCTGTTTTCCTCTGCTGCAAAATCACACTGATCCAATTTTCTGTATGTGCATATTAAAATGAAAAATGTCTCCCTCTGGTGGAGAAAGCATAGTTTCCATGGTTAATAATTGGCTACTTTCACATCTGCATGTGATGTTTGATCTGTACACTTTGTCAAAATATCACCTTTGAAACCATTCAGAGCCAGAAGAAGCAGAGAGCAATAGTATGTAGCATAAAGGAGGGTAATAAAAATGATTTCCCCCTTTTTAGTGCCAACCGCCAGAAGCCCTGACCTTATGTGTAACTCATCACTGTCACACTTAACCAGATCATCCTACATTAAAGGAAATGAGAAGTGCAGCAATTATGGGAGAAAGGAAGAAAATGGGATCAAATATAAAAGCCTTTTAGACATGGAGAAAAGCTCAACTATGGTTGGATATGACTGAAGGGGCTGTGTGATATGTATATAATAGCTAATATATCTGAATGATAGCCAGTGACACACAAGCTTTCAAGCATTAATTGTTCATATATCAGAATTTATTTAGTATGCCAGCAGGGGAGGGAGAAGTACCCGCAGGTTGATGGGTGGCATGTTGTAATAGCTTCTTATGTTGACTCTAAATGGTGCACAAGATGGATTAAAAGATATACTTTTCCCATAATTTATTTAAAAAATAATCAGAAATTGATGCCATTTAAATGAAATATTAAAGTGTGAACTGAAAACTGCATGCATCCTCATTTCAAAACAACATACACAATCTTGTTTTGTTTGTGAAAAATACAAACAAATATAAAGTTTTTCTCACACTTTAGGGACTGTTTGCAGTTTACAAGTCAGTTCAGGCATCAGATTTCGGAGCAAGTGTATCATATGAAGACATCTTTTTTAGTATTAACATAGTTGTAACGCAACTTAAAAGAATGAGACCTTCCTGACTTTCTTGGTTGTGTATAACAGCCTGTGGACCATGTGAAGGACTCTGGCTGGTTTTTCTGCAAAAATTCAAAGGGTGTTACATTTTTGCACTCTCCCGAGTGCCTTGCCTCACTCCTGCTAACGTCAGCAAATGACCGGCACCCACCACAACAAAAATGGTGCAAACTTATCCAACTAGAAGCACCCTGAAGATATTAGCTCTCCAGCTCTGTTATCCACTAGGCTTGCTGGGAGGGGGGCTGACTGACTTGGAGTGAGAGATGCTTTGCTAAAGCACCATACAACACAACATTAGAGATCCTTTATGTTACTATGAGAAGTCTAAGTGAGGAAAAATACATCACGAGCATGAGCAACAGGATGCTGACTGCAGCTCACTAAATGGCCACCGGTGTCGCTAATGAGAAGCAATTTGTGATTCTTACATATAGAATCTTTTAAACATGATACCCACCATGTGTCCAGCTAAGCAGACCAGACCTTCAGTAATAGAATCCGCTCCACAGTATGAGAGTTTTTTCTATCATGCTGGCTCAGCCTCTTCTCAGTGTTCCTCCTGCTGCCTGTAATGCAAACATGTCTGCTCTCCTCTTATCAGCTGGGTCATTGACACTCAGAACACACATAGGCGAAGCAGACAAACTGTTGTGGTACCCTCATTACACATAGATCCTCTCAGTCCTGATTTCAAAATGTAGTGTCAGTTAAGTTGATTATTTGACCTAATCAGGGTTTCTCTAAACTTATTTAGCCTAAAACCTGAATTAAATGACTGTTTGGCCATTGGGGGGGATAGAAACAAGCCACAAACACAAGATTTACATATTATCACCTTATACAAGTTATGGTATTTTATTTATCTGCTGATTGGTGCTGGGCAGGTAGTGTACAATGGGTTTATCTGCGCTTTTTTTTTTTTATGCTGAAAACAGCTGCCTATTGCAGCTGGAAATGTGGTTGATGAGAGCAATGAGAGTGAACCAGAACACTAAAGTTACAGGTTGTAAAACCAAAACAATGAGCTGTAGGATGTTAAAAAGCTCTGTAGAGCTTAAGGAAACTGCAGAATTGGGCGATGATTATATGGCTTTGTCACTATAAGTGACCTCCTTCATATTACACATGATTATATGACCCATCGTTGATATGAAAATAATGATTACAGCAGCTTTAATGAACATATGTGTTCTGTTTCAAAGTGTGAGTAGAGGGTCCGGTTGGTTTGACTCCTTCGGTTTCAGAAGGGAAAATTCAAGAAATTTACACTTTTCTCCACCTCCTCCTCCCAACTCTTCTACATGAGCCCCCTTTTCATGTTCTCTTGTTCTTCTCACTGTATTATTTCTGTCCTCAGGCTTACCCAGAAGCCTGGCCGCTAGTGTAGGCCTCCAAGTGAGAGACGAAGCTTCACACTTCCTCTTTGGTGAAAAATAACGCCATTAACACTGCCTGCCAGGACACAGCTAGCAACTTCTGTGTGGGTGTTCCTCTAATACAGCAGACTTGTTTAGACAGCAGAATTACTGATCAGGTTATTAGCCATGCCTTTTAAAGTTTCCCTTTATGTACCTATGAGGGGGAAATAAAGCCTTGATGACAAGATGTATTTCTGAGGTGAGACACGGAGATAAAATAGAGACAAATTTGTTTACTGCACAGATATTCTTTATGTGGTTTGACAGGTGGGATTCATTAGCTCCACAATTTAATGTGGTAAACTCCCCCTGAAGCACGTGCTGTAATCCCTGTGGGATCCTTCATAACTCTGCCTGCTCTGCTTTATCCAACGGAGGGCTGTAATAATATCTAACTGTACTCCATGAGCACATATTTCTTTCTTTCTCTGTTCCTCTGCCTGTTTTCTTGTCTGTATCCTATCTCTCTATTTCATTCACGCACACACACGCGCACGCAAACACACAGCATCGATCACACTATCACAGCTGCCACTCTTGTCTTCGCCATTCTTTACACACTCTCTGTCTGTTTTTCATGTGGTGCTCTGACCCGAGTGCTTGCTCTGCAGGAGGTGCAGCTTTCTTTCTTTGAGTCTTTTACATCTTGTTAGACCCCTTATATCCGTGCGTCACCACAGAGGACCTGTGATCAAATTCTGTTCCTGGTACCTCTGTGTTTAATGTTGCCTGCTTGAGACAGTGTGCCTGTAGGCATGCCAGACCCCTCTCCGTTCCCCCTCGCAGTCCCCCCTCTCCAGGGGGCTTTCGGTCAATCTTTCCACGTCGGTGCATATTGTACAGCACTCGACCGTCTAAGCCCTCATCGCACTGGTTGCTCCCCCCTCAGCCTCACAGCCCCCTAGGCAGCTCCAGGCCTTCACCCTGACTATTGCCTCACAACTCATGACAAGCACATGAGAGAATGGCCATGGCTCAGGTATTAGCTGAAACAAAAAAAAAAAGGCGGAAAAAAGAGAGTCAAAGGGATAAAGGCGAGCTTGTTGCACTGGTGAAACATTTCCTATTGTGCAGAGGTTATTTCTGCATGTCTGTGTCTAGACATGCACAGCTTGTCTTATCATGTTCCAGGCCAATCATACCGTAATGTCTAATAATGTATTGAGTGATTGATCTGTTGTGTAAAATTATTAAGCAAAATGTATTAAAACAAAATCATTAATTGAACATATTACAGGTTATTTTAAAATGAACATTTCTATGCATCTCAATGCCATGATCATTAATTTGAATATTTAACATAACTGACCAATCTGATGAATGCTTACATATCTGTACATGTAGGAGTAATGATCTGCACCGATACAATGGATCGGTGACCTCATTATCTGGAAGATGGCAAGATGTGATTATCCACACGAAAGAAATAGTTTGACATTTTATTATTTGCTTTCCTGCCGAGAGTTAGATGAGAAAATTGTTACCACTCTGGTGTCTGAATCTTGTATGATACACTCCTGTGATAGACAAAAGAGCACAAGGTCTCCTTCTTCCCACTTGGTGCTGATGCGGCAGTCTGAGAGCCAGAATCCTGTTATTCAGTATTTTCAGGAGTATTTAGACATTTGTGTCAGATACTGCTTTGGAAAAATATCTGGACTTTCAAGGTGATAAAAAGAAAAAAAAAAAGTGCTGATGATTTGATGGTGTATGGATGTTTTAAGGTTGAAAGTGAGCTTTGTAAAGAGGCTGTTATGTAAGCATGCTTGAATAATGGCAACCAGCACATGTGTGTTGTATGCAAATGGGGAGGACATTATTATAATTGCGTATTCTCTAAGGAATTAATTTGTAGAGTTCCTTTCCTCTATCTCCCCTGCCTCTTTTAACCTTCCTTCTTCCTCATTTCTGTCTCTTAACCTTTGCCTCTCCTCTTTTACTCTGTCTCCTCCTCCCTCTCTTCTGTTTTCTCTCTTGCTCTTGTTCTCACTCGAAGAACTCCCATGACTCAAGTCTCTCCTCTTCTCTCCTCTCCTCTGCTCTTCTCTCCTCTCCGCTCCTCTTCCCCAGTTCTCTCACGCTGTGTTGATAGAAATGGTTAGTTTATTAAAGTGCTGTGTATAGCTCTGTTCATATTATATCACAGCAGTTTCCACAAAGATGTGTTGTAGCCTCTTTCTTTTCCACTGTTCTTTGTCAGTTCAACTTTTGATTAGAGAACAAATTGCTCCCTTACTACATACTCGACTCCCTTTAGGGAACAACACAGGGAACCGCAGTTCCTGCTGGGACCCCTGAAGTCTAGTCTCTTCTCTTCTCTTCTCTTCTCTTCTCTTCTCTTCTCTTCTCTTCTCTTCTCTTCTCTTCTCTTCTCTTCTCTTCTCTTCTCTTCTCTTCTCTTCAATCTGGCAATAGCAAGGACAACTTAACTTTGAAGCAAGATGAAGAAGAGAATGTGTTAAAATGAGTTTCTGTCTCTCTGTAATCTTCTCTGTTTTCTTTGTTGCTTTGATTGACTATCTCTCCCTCCTGCTGTCCATCCCACAGAGACCTTTGAGGTTCTGATGAGGCAGGCGGAGAATTACACCAACGCTGTGCTCCAAGACTCGTACGGCAACATGGCTGATCAGGCCCTGGGCCCCGTGCGGGAACTCTTCACCGACATCAGTCTCTTCCTGCTGGGATCTGAGCTCAACGTTGATGAACTGGTGCAGCGATTCTTTGACGCCCTCTTCCCGCTGGTGTACAATCACCTCATCAACCCAGGCCTCAGCGACATATCTCCAGGCTACGCCGAGTGTGTGAGGACATCAAGCCGTGATGTGAGACCATTTGGTGGGACACCTGGCCTCCTGGCTGATCAGATAGCTCGCTCTGGGGTCTCTGGGAAACTTCTGCTTCAGGCTTTGCACCTCGGCATCGAGGTCATCAATACCACAGACCACTTACAGCTGAGCCGTGAATGCCGACGGGCCCTGCTCAAGATGCACTACTGTCCTCACTGCCAGGTATGGATGCATGTCTCTGAAGTCAGCTTATTGATCTGAATTAATGCAAGCCTTTACTAGCATCACTGATCACTGATTACTGAAAGTAATATGCTTCACAGGGCTTAACCCAGTCCAAGCCCTGCATGGGCTATTGCCTCAACGTGATGCGGGGCTGTTTGGCGAGCATGGCTGAGATTGACAGCCACTGGAGGGAGTTTGTTCGCTCGCTGGAGGGCCTGTCAGCTCGGATGCACGGACCTCAGGATTTGGAGCAAGTACTTCTAGGAGTTCACACGCTGCTTCATGATGCTGTCGGACACGCTCAGAAGAACGGACCCCGCCTCTCAGCACAGGTCAGATCCTCTTGGTGTAGTCGGTGCCGTTATATTGTTATAACTTCACTTGGGCTCAGAGTGAGGCGAAAACCAGTGAATATGATTCTGATAAACTGGAGAATAGATAAAGGATAAAGCGTTCCATTCAGTCCTGAAGCGATTTTTAGTCTGAATTTAAACTGCTGCAGGCTTCATGTCAGAAAGGTACGTAGTGTGTAGACCAAGAATAAATTGCTCGAAATTGGCACATACCACACACAACAACGGGTTAGTCAAGCCAGAGCAGGACAAAATTCTCTTGAAATACATCCATGCGGGCAGCTCTGAGGTGGTCAGGAGCTTAGTAGTGAAACTGCCATACAGAGGAGGATTCAGGCTACTTCCCAGGCTTTGATTCATCTACCTAAACCAGTCTTTATCCATAAAACCCAAGTAATACATGAAGTTTTTATCTTCATATGTAATTTCTGTCTATATTGATGTTCTGTATTATGAAATGGATGGCAACAGTGTGTTCCTGAGCTTCACTGTCTTTGCTGTACTGATAAAGACACCACAGCTCCATCTAGTGGTTGTCTAGTGTCACTGCTGCTTGGTAAACTGCACATGCAGCATTCAGCAATTGGAGATAATAGGCTTGGCTGCGCTAATGTACTATGTATAAACACCTGTCACCCAGGCATCTAAAATAAAGCGTATTTATCATGCACCAGTACAGCTTAACAAGATTTGCAAAGTCTTAAAAATGCTTGTTTCCTAATTCCATGTTTAGACTAAAATTTGAGTCTCTTTGTGTTGATCGGGTATTAGGTGCACAAACTGTGTGGCCCACCGAGCAGGAGGCCTGCACAGTCAGACAGCAACCAGCACAGCAGCAACAGAGAATTCATCCCTTTTAAAGCTCCTGTCAGAGTGTCAGGGGAGTCGCTCGCTCTCAAGAGAAGGTAAGTGGGTGACAGATGCCAGATGTGTGCATAAAAAGAAGGAAGGGAAGCTCATTTTTCTGTGGTTTTCTGTCTAATTTTTAGTTAATTAAATCTGCAATTAATATGTAAAACACTTTGTTAAACAAGTTAATAAGGCGTGTGTCTGCATGTGGGTGATTATACAGGGACTTTCTGAACAGTCTGCGTTTCTACCGTACATACTACGGCGGCCTGGCGGATCAGCTGTGTGTGAGCGAGCTGGCCTCCGGTGATGGGCACTCCTGCTGGAATGGAACCGACATCGTAAAAAGGTTTGCTTATAAAGAAGTTAATAATAAAGATGACTGACAAATAGAACAAAAACAACATAAAGACCGACATGTCTTAATAAGGTGTAGGGCCATTACGAGCCTGTAGAACAGCTTCAAAGCCCTTTGAAATACATTCTTTGAACTCCACTGGAGGCATGAACACTTTTCCTCCAGAAGATATTTTGTTTTTTAATGATGTTGGTGGAGAGTGATGTCACCCCAAAATCTCCCATCGGTTGAGAACCAGATGACTGCAAAGGTCATAGCATAGAGTCACATCATTTTCATATGCCTCAAAACATTCAGTGACCCCTCGAGCCCTGTATGAATAGATCTGATTTTCCACTGATTTATTCAGTTCAATTCAATTCAGTTTTATTTATATTGCACCAAATCGTAACAGAAGTTATCTCAGGGCACTTTTCACATAGTTCAGGTTTTTCATTCATTGATGTTATGTCAGTGTTTCATATCTGTGTGAAAACACAGTGACATACTACCATACCTCTCTATGAATTTAATTTAAATGTTTAAATGTTAATGAGAATTTAAATGTTAAATGTAGGGTTAACAAAGCAATGTTGAGTAGTACTGAGATGATGCAACTTTTTATAAACTGATTTCAAACATCACACACAAACCTCAATAACATGCATTTTAATATAATCACAGGTGAGTAGAGGTGGTTAGAGCTGCAACAATTAGTTGATTAATTGGTTAGTTGCCAACTAACTTCTGACATTTTGTGGACCAAACAACTAATTAATTGATCAAGGAGATTATTGACAGATTAATTGTTAATGAAAATAATTGTTAGTTGCAGCCTCTGAGATGATTTTGCCTTCATTTTGGATGTGTAGTTCATGAAATTACTTGAAAATACTGCAGCACACACGTGTCTTCCAAGAAGAGCTTTTGCTTTAATTTGGTGCTTTTTAAAAAAAATTTCTCGACTCTGCCAACAGAGTATTAGGATGTGGAATCACGTCTGAATTTCTTAGTTTATTAGTTATTGTTAAATAAATGATTGGTGGGGCAGAGATCCAATTTCTGGCTTTAATTGAAATCTAAACCGTGGTTCTTTAGCTCAAGACCTAACTGGACAGCAAATTTCATGGAAACCTCATCTTCTGCTGGCAGACAGACAGATAATAAACTATCCAACAGTGGTGAGAGCATGACCTTAGCAGAGGTAATATTACCTAAACGTGCACACATGCTGGGACAATTTCACTTTATTTTCAGTTTGCAAGAAGTCAAAGGTTTTCAGCTCCTGACACATCCTGCTGTATGATCCTGGCATGACTAGAGTGTTTTCACACCGTTTGACCCCGGTCTAATACACACACATACACACACATGCACACCCCCTTCACTTATATACTGCCCCCACAAACAAGCTGACACCGATGTAGAATTCATCTATTAGCTGTTAGTGCTCCCAGACATAGATCTCGGATATGAATGGTTGTGAACTGGAGCAGACAAACTGGCCTCTTTCATAGTATCAGTCAACGGCCTTGTCTCCATTACATCACAGCTCTCTATCTTACCCATGCTGTCATCACTCAAGGACCGCCTCATATATTCTCAGTCTGTGGTTGTTCCTCTTAACTGTCAGCTGCTGTCAGCACTGTTGGAATGGCAGGTGGGCCCGTATTTCAAACTACGGTGATGTTGGAGTTGCCAGTTCTGGTTAGACGGTCCATTGTAAAGGATGACAGCGTTGTTGAGATTGTTTCACAGCTGCTGTGTGAAGGTAAGAAGGAAGGAGGCGAAAAGGGGAAGAAAGGATTTCATAGCAATCTCAGCAACCGGAGAGATTCAGTCTTCTAAAGAATGTGTCGTCTGGTGTTGCTCATCAAAAACGGCATTACTATGGAGACAGAGTATCAAGGTTAAGTTTCATTCTGGCATTGACAATTTACTCTTTTCATCTTTGTTATTTTCCAACATAACACCTCAAGTTTCCATTACAAAGGCAGCAGCCATCTCTAAGAATAGAGATATTTCTTATGTGCTGGATAAAAAGGCAGGCCAGCAGGCTACAGCCTGTCTATCATCTCAGCCAGCAGCCTCTGGGAGATGTTTATGGTCTGTGGAATCTTTTACCCTCCTTCCTCTTTTCTCCTTCCTTTCCTTATTCACACTAACTTTTATTAACAGGGGCTCATTTACCTCAGGTTCACACAGAGGTTTTCATTTTGATTCGCTCATTACCAAAGAAGTAGAAGACGAGAGCTGAGGAATTGAGAGACATTAGGAATCTGGGGAGACAAGGCTCTGAGGAGAACATCGAGCCAAGTCCCTGCAGCTTTGCAGGCTTCCTGCAGATCTACAACCCAGTGTTGCTTTCTATTAGCCTAGAACCATAGATGAGTGGCTGGGAGTCAACACAAGCTGAGACAAAAGCAATAAATAACCTCCTGCCTACAGGTCATAACCCAACATCCACTGAGAGAGAGGGGAATAAAACTCACTGCCGGATGGTGGCTGATTTACAGAAGCTTATTGAGGCCTCAGAGACCTTAAACGATTGGTTCACTTCCTCTGCGTGTGTGTGTGCGTGTGTGTGCGTATGTGTGTGTGTGTGTGTGCGTGTGCGTGAAACTGTACACATGCCTTTTATAACAGCTCTTTGTATGTTCTGCTGCAGATTGTTTTACGGTCTTAAAGAAGTAGTGAGTTGCACAAGAGCTTTGTCTTATTTAATAAAAAAGGAAGAGCACAAAAACATGACACATGAGCCTGAGATTTAAGGGAGATTTAATGCACGTCCTCATCTGGGTCCCTGGTAAACAAAAAGATAAAGAACAATCAGATAAGATCATAGAGGAAGAACACAAGCAGCTTTCATCTCAGTGTCTATGAATGTAGATGATGGGGTCTCGCTTCAGGGGAGATTTGGTAAACACATTCTTCCTCTCTGTTTGTCTCTCTCTCCATCTCCTGGTTTCTCACTTCCACATTGAGAGAAAGAGAAAAAGAGACTGGACATGGAATATTCCGATAATAATTTTTTGGCATATTGACAGTTTTGTCATCTGTTGTGACAGTGGATTTTATCTGTAAAAATCCAGCAATGAGTTTCTGTATTGAATTGCAGAAAAGAGCAAGCCGAGGAGGTGTTAATTTGCTCGCAGTAAGAATGTGAAAAGATGCTAAATAACTGGGAAAAAAAAGATTCAATTTAAAATACCTGCAGAGCAAACAATATCAGATTTTTTGGTACCAACAGTTTGTATCAAATTCCTTGTCAGATCTGTGCCTTTGTTTACTTATTCTTTAATCAGATATTTAGTCATTTAAAGGGGACATGTCATGCTTTTTGTTATTTTCTACCATTCATATACTGTTATAATGTGAGATGTCTATGTTAAAACATAGTCAGACTTCCAAAACTTGAGGTGAACGTATGTAAAAAAAAATGCTCTCTTTAAGTCAAAATCCGAGGCTTCAGCCTGTTCTGAACACTCTATTTTCAAAGGTACCCCTGCTTCCTCCTCGTGATAACATCAGATTGCATTCCCACAAACAGCCGTCTGTTGCAAAGCCTTTGTTGCTAAGGTTTTTGCTAAGGTTGTTGCTAAGGTTGCCATGGGTTTTTTGTGTTGTCCATTCACATATTTTAGATTGGATTCAGGCACAACATGTATGAATGTATTTGAGTTTATATTTTGTAAAGAACGAGAAAAAGACGTAAAATTCCGACTAATACTGTTTATCTATGTAGCCTCCAGAGCTGGCAGAAGTCTGCCAAGGAGCAGCTTCAAGAGGCTGGCCAGTCAGAACGGAGTGGGCTCATCGGAAAGGGAGCCTTAAAGAGACAGGAGCTAAAACAGCCTGTTTCAGACAGAGGCTAAACTAAGGGGCTGCATAAAAAGCCAGTATTAATAAATAAGAGGTTTTTTTTAACCATAAATCACAGAGATATTCCAGTGGAGCCCCATAATATAAATATAGACCTGAACATGTGAATGATATGTCCCCTTTAAAAACTTAATACATTTTGTATGTATGTACTGTGCTGATAGACGACAATAGTGAGATAACAGGAAACGAGGAGAGCGAGAGAGATGGGGAACATGCAACGAATGGTCCCAGTCTGTCTCCAAACGGGCGTTGTGGTTCATGGTTGGCATCTGAAAACCATGGGCCACCAGGGTGTCCCACTTTTGCTTCTTTTGTTAAATGAAAAAAGGGTTTTGTCTAAGAAAATATTTATATTTCTTGAAGGAAGGTATCAGAAAGTATTGTTTTGGTATCTGTGCTGAAACTCAGGTATTGTATTGGTAATACTATCAAAATATTTTAACAATACAACAATACTCAACCCAACCCTGGTGTGCAGGTTTAAGGGGTGTGGTGATTGCTATGCCTTCATCTTCATCACACTGAAAGAAAAATTAAAACGTTAATGTTGATTGATGTCGCTGGACAGACGGAAGAATAAACCGTAAAATAGTTTTAACATCCCTCAAATTGGTGCTCCTATTTGGTTGGAGAGGCTGTTCCCCTCTGGGCAGAAAGGTTAAGACATTCCCACATGCTTTCTCCATCCGTCATGGATACACACACACACACACACACACACACTCACACACTGAAGGAATGGCAATCTGCCATGAGCCGCCTCCTTTCTATGAGCACACACACATACACTCACATAGCAGTTATAGTGGCAAAAAGAATGAATCCAGCACTAGTTCCACCAACCATTTTTTTCTCTCTCTGTTGGAGTAACTGACTGACAAAATTGCATCAGTCATGGGAAGAGTTTATAGGGATCCTCAGGTGCCACACATTAAAATTCGGTTTGACACCTGGTCTTCAAACTTATATGTCAGCATGTGCAAGGTAGCAAATCCATTTTGGAATGTATTTTATTATTAAAAAAAGGTCATTTTTCCCCTGTTCTTTTCCCATTTTCTCTGCCAATGGGACACAACAACCAGGAGTTATAGCCTTGCTAAAAAGCTACAGCCCCAACAAGCACGATAGTCTGATGTTTAATTCATGATTACCTCCTCTGGTGGAGACTCTGCTTTAATTCATCCCCACCTGCAGTCTGTCTCACGGCTGCCAACACACACCAGGTGTTTGGCGGTGTGTTTATATTTTCAAAGTGCCTTTTTCTAATTGAGTACAACAGTTTTTTTATTTTTACGATAATAAGGCAACTGACCTTGCATGCTGTTGGAATTAAACACGGAGGGATGAATGCTACAGTATGTAGCTAAAAGATGCTTGAAGACATGTGGGCAGATTTGTGCCTGGTCTTTCGTTTTAATAGGCCAGCCCTCATGCTGGAGTGGCTGTCTGAGCGTTGACCTTTGACCTTTCCCGTGTCTTTGCTGCCCGCATAATCCTGAAGAGGTTAATCACATGGTAATAAGAGCCCTAGTGTCGTAGTGCAGGCCTCTTCACAATGTGTGGATGGTTAGCAGAGGAAAGGATTGATTCTGTAAATGTAGGTCTATTATTCCCTCATATTGTATTATATTCTATTGTATTTCATTCCTCATACATCTATTTCTTCATTTGCCTTTCATCATTTGTCTCATTTTCTCTTCCATCCCCCCACTAGACGTGAAGCTCAGGTGATTTGCCTTGGCTTAACTGAAATGACAGCTTTTAAGCTCTGCTAATAGGAATCCACTGAAGAAGCATCAAGAGCTTAGGTTACCCCAGCCTGCTCTGGGAGCATACTTCCTCATTTGAGGGTTGTCTGAGCCATGCCACAAAATCCACACAGTGCTGCTATCAGGAGACAGCATGTGTTGAATATTAAGATATCGCACTGCTTCCTGACCTTTTCAGCTTGTGACCACTTTAAATGAAGCAATGTCACAATGGTTGCATGTGTCTCAAAGTTGGGGACAGTTAGCTAAAGAGTAATTTTCTCTTTCAGAAATGATTCAGTTGAGTTGTTTTTAGAGGTGTGAGGAGGTGAAATTATTCAGTAATTAAGAAGGAAGAAGCAAAGATTTAAGCAAAGTCTGAAAATTACATATTCATGTTGCTGAAATATATTTTTCTTTTCTTTGCTGTTAGTCATCTCATGACCCCTGACCTCATACCTTGCATCCCCCTGCAGGGGTCCTGACCTCCATGTTGGGAACCACTGAAATATAGCATGTATATATTCAGAATATATGTCAAACTAGATGTACATAAAGTGCAGACCTCAAATAAACAAAATATCACAGCTGGTTATCTTTGTAACAGTCCACATATCAATGCCTACCCTTCAGCCATTAATAAACTT
Source organism: Thunnus thynnus (assembly GCF_963924715.1). Taxonomy (NCBI): domain Eukaryota; kingdom Metazoa; phylum Chordata; class Actinopteri; order Scombriformes; family Scombridae; genus Thunnus; species Thunnus thynnus. The sequence goes on from NC_089517.1 coordinate 15,578,459, forward strand.
GCTGGCCAAGCCTTCGCATGGCATTCAGTAATGACTGTGCTCATTGCAGTTGTAAATCTAAATGCTTGTGCTTCAGGCCTGATTTAGTGCTGTTGTAGCTTTATTTGACCAGCAGGTGGAGCTCTGCACTTTAGGTTACACTCACATCAGAAACACGCCAGAATGCTGATCACTCCTCTGCCTCTTTGCATCAGTTTTGATGATGTATGCCACAGAGTGCTGTTTCTTATCCGTGTTGTCCCTGACAGTGACAGACAGAGAGTGGAATTTAAATGATAAACTGATTCACTGCAGAACATCAAGTTTCACCACCTCCTCTTGCATTCGTTTGCGGTGATGAACTGACCTAATTTTGAACGGAAAGGAATAACCTTTTAAACATGCACTGTCAAATATATTATGCATAGCTGTCCTCTTAGTCACTCGCATGCGAGAAAGTTAGGAGTTGTTTCCCTCCATCCCATGAAAAAAACAACTTAAAATAAATGTGGTATAGAGTCCCCAGTACCTCAAAGACTACTAACTGTTCATAAAGTTGAATATAGCTGTAGTTTTTTTCCTCTCTATTCCTGCCTGAGAACCAAAAGAGTAATTTACTGTCTTGTCCTGGACTATAAACAAAAATTTGTAGTTTTTATGTCGACTCATTCTACGTCTTAATGGAGACAAACACTAAAAACAAATTAACTAAAAGCAACAAACAAACAATCCACTTGAAACATTCATAAAGGTACGCATGCTAAAATTAGACAAGAGGACGGCGGAGGTGGGTGTGCAGATTTGGATGGTTTTGATTGAGAGGGGAGAAAGATGAGAGGCAGAGGAAGAGGAGAGGGGACGTTCTTGAAGAGCTCCTCTGTATTGCGACAGCTGGCTACTGCAGATAACCACAAAACCACTGGAGCACTTGAGGTCTGGGTGCTGCATGGATAGAGTTCCACTCCAACATGACCTTATATCCTGCCTGGGTTTAGACGCAGGGCTCGGTCAGAGTACCACATCCTGACGATTATCCCAAGTGACAGAATCAAGAACTCTGTCTGGCTGACTAAATTGAGTTCATAAGTCCCTCTTGTATGCGCACATGGATGTGTGTGTGAGTGTCTGTCTACTTTAGTCCCCCCATTCTCAAATTATGCATGATTGCTCTGAACAGATGAATTTTCAATCTAGCTCTCTGGAAAAGAGAGATTTCAGTTATTTGTGCTCAGATATTATCCCCGTTGTTGCTGCAGTACTGTTGGCCTCAGCCAGCGAGACCACTGTGAGACAGTAAATTTCTGAGCCGGCTGGCTGGAGGTAGTGCATGCATACATGTGTGTGTCTGTCTCATCCCATTCATTTTTCAGTGAGTCCACTCCCTTTTGCTTCTCGAGCACAGATTCTCCCCACCAAGAGCTGGAAATGTGCCTCCAGCATCTGGAGCAGATTGTGACCCTGCAGTGCGCCAGGTAGCAGGACATTAACAGCCAAGGCCTTATTGTCCACTGATGAGCTGTCAGAGCACACCCTCACCCTTGTGTGATATCAGCCTCCATCTACCGTCGAGGAGACACACACCCGGTCCCTGCGGAGCACTCTTCCTCTTTACCTCAGATATAAATCAGAGGCCGCTGAAACCGAGGAACAAAGAGTTGAAAAAATGTGAAGTTAATGCACATAAAAGCAGGAGCAGAGGTGCAAGTCTTTGGTGAGAAAGACCACTATGTGAGCAGGATCTATTTGCTTTGTCATAAAAGGCTGTTAAAGACTCGGAGATGCTGACAGAAAAGTCCTGCCATGTGATTTAATCACAAGGACGCAGCAATATTGTTTTGATCACAAAAACGGTTTCTCACAGTGCTTAGCAGGAATAGTGCAGCACTACAGACCAGTGAACAACAGACTAATAGAGCAATTTCAGTAATGGGCATCTACAATAAAGCTCCTGATATTTATTTTCTTGTTTTGCTTTGTGTATGGAGAGAGGAGAGTGCATTCCCTTAAGTATTTTTCTCTGTTAATTGAAACAACCATAAGGTTGGGATGAATACAGAATGAAAGCTCAATGTTGAATTCAGCGTTTTTCTGCTGTAGCTCTAAGCATGTTTGCATGAGTTTGAGCTGTGCACCGTCTCACCAAGGGCGCCTTATTTCATATCGACTTTATGACTGCACATGGACCATAGCCATGTTGAGTTCTGCTCCAGAAGAGACTTAATTTCTCTTTCACAGGAGTGTGGTTGGACACAAAGACTCTCATATCTTTGTATCATTGTCTTGGTTTATCTCACAGCTGCAGGCTTTTAACAATGTGTGAGGTACCTTCTGTTCTTTTGATTTTCCACTCATTTGTTAACTAAACATGCTTCCCATTTACCGCCACAAAGTGAAAAATGTAGTAGTCATTAAGTATTCATTACCTGTGCAATTTGTTTCTTCTTTATGCACTTTTAGCCTGGAGAATATTCTGAATGTGTAGGTAGTTCGAATTTGGAGTATTGACAGTTTTAGAAGGCAACCTTTATGCTGCTCAGTGTTTTATTATTTATTGCTTCACAACAAATGTTACAGCCAGCAAATCTGCAATCTGCACTTTCATATTTTCTTTAAATATTACAAGGCAGTATCATTTCCTTATCAAAAAATCCTGACAGACATTGGGGGTCTAGTTTGTCTTTATCAGGGAGTTTGTACCCACAGAAGACTCAGCACCTCTTTATAAGTGGAAACCTACCTTTTAACTCCTGACCTAAGCTGAAAGTGAGGTGTGAATATGCTCTCATTAATCTCACCTCCCACAGTAAAAGGCCTGAGTCTGGAGGCTCCCTGAGAATTAATCTAAATAGCTCTTTCATTTTCACTGACGCAAACACACATGTCTCCAGCAACAATGTGGCACACTGCGGGATGCCCTGAGACCAGACTTTGCTCTCTTATCATTGTCCCTGTAATGTTGTCCTGCAGTTTCTATGGAAACCAAACCGGCCTTATTAAAAAAAAAAAAAAGTTTCACCTTCTCTGAGTCTGCCCTTTACCTGACAGCCAAGATAAACGAGCAGGGTCCTGGGAGGAAGGCAACACAAACATGCATCTCTGCTCAGTGGCCCGTGCTCATTGGCTCTCTGCTGGAAGCCCTTATTTACCTTAATGCTGGGAGGTGGTTGGGAACGGGGTAGGCTTGAGGAGGAGGAGTAGCTGGTGAAAGGTGTGTGTGTGTGTGTGTGTGAGAGGGGGAATTGTGATTACTCACAAAACCTCCCATCAACAACCTTGAGCCACGCTGCAACAAAAGAAGCAAAAGAGGCAAACAACTCTTTCTGTCCCCCGTAATGCACGTGGGCCAGATGATGTCATATGTCACCTTCAGCTAATGAAGGTGATGATGACATGCATGAGCGCCGCATACGTTCACCATCTGCTCGGTTCCACCACGGTGGAGCTGCTGCTCCCCACAATGCTGCAGAGAGGAGTCGAGGCACGTCCGTACCACAAGTAGTAGTGTCCCTCGGCGCGTGTGAAAGACCGCTGCCTGCATCCTGATGACTCGCCTCGAGTTTAATCATACCTTCACACCGCAAGCGACTAAATTGACTAGTCTCTGAGGCCACTTATTTTATATCACCTCAACAACCGGGACGAGGCGACTCACATATCAGTGATCATCTGCAAAAAAATCATCACACACATCTTAACTTACAGCCTGTCATATAGCCTGTCAGCAGCCAAACATATGCTAATGTTGATACAGTAAATTATGTGTTGGTTCACCTGCTGGTTTTATTTACATGTTGAGTATTATTTTATTTTTCTGTTTCCCTGTGGTTTAAGTAAAGGAGAGCAGGCTGTGGCTGAATGTCATGGTAGAGAAAGACCTCAAGAAGATATAAATGTATATGTATATATATATATATATATATATATATATTAAGATATAAAAGGTGGAAAATAGTTGTCTGCTAGAAATTAGTCTACAGATTTATACACTGTAATTACATTATCTACAATATGTAAAAAACTTTTGAATCATTTATGTATTTTGATTCATATCCTCGAGGGAATTAGATTGTTGCAGTAACAGCAGACCTAACATTTCAATAATTTATGATGTGAGATATTTAAAGAAATACGAGTCCCTTTCAAGTAAGAAGACCAGTGTTTCAAATGTATAGACCAGAGTGAAGCTAGGTGGGAAACAGGGCTGCAACTAATGATCATTTTCATTATCAATTCATCTGCTGATTATTTCCTCAATCTATACATTATTTAGTCTGTAAAATGTCAAATATTTGTGAAAAATGCCCTTTATAAGATGCAAGAGACCAATATGACATCTTCACATTGTTTGTTTTGTCCAACCAACAGTCCAAAACCTAAAGCTATTTAGTTTATAATGATATAAAAAACAAAAAGCAGCAATTTTGTTTAGAAGCTGGAAGGAAAGAGGCATTTTTGCTTGAAAAATGATTTATTGATTAATCTCGATTCTACGAGATTATCTGAACTGTTAATTTTCTGGCAAATTTACTTATTGCTCACTCAACTAATTAAATGGCGCCTCGTGGTTGTTCAGGCAGACACGGAAGCCAGTTCATTGTCACGTGTTCCATACACCCATCAATTATATATGTCCACGACCTATTTCTCCTAATAGGTGATCTATATAAACATTTGGCTCTTATTCAGTCTGCCTTAACCGATGCTGAGTTCTGCCTTCGCTGCTACACAGCTACCTGCTCAGATTTGTTCCAGAGTGTCACATGAGCATGTCTGATCCTGTTCTGTTTGTCATTTACGGTTTGTAGTTATACTCTACACAGATTTTAAAATGTGTTTAAAATAGACAAAACTTTAAACAAAATTACTGATCGCCTTTTGTTTTGGCTTGTCAGTGGTCATTGTCCTGTTTTATTCTGAGAAGCGATAATTATAGATCGGTTGATTTGTTTATTTCATTTTCTTGTCAGAACATTCTGTGTATTTGGACATCACTACATTTTGTTTCATAATATGTATGGCTGGTTTCAGTCTTTTTATTTAGTGCTCGTGCTAATGCATCAGTGAGAACGCTCAGATTGATTACACTGAAGGGAAGAGAAAGCTACAGCCACTGTGATGTAGCTACAGGTTATGAAAGTTTTGATTGACAGGTGCTTGACTCCAGCTGTTGAGTAGAGTGTAAAAGGCGTGCATTGGTGACTGAAGATGATCTTTAGATAACATCAGATGACCTTTGAGATCAACTGAAACTATCGGTCTCCACGGGGATACTCTCCTCCTCTTGTCATGTCTTGACACTTGTTTTTCTTCCTCTCTCTCTCTCTCTCTCTCTCTCTCTCTCTCTCTCTCTCTCTCTCTCTCTCTCTCTCTCTCTCTCTCTCTCTCTCTCTCTCTCTCTCTTCTGTCTTCTCTCTTCCTTGTGTCTGTGGTGAGTGGAGTTTCTGTGAGTTGGCAGCCTGTATCTGATCTTGAGGTAATTTACTGGTAGCGATAAGGAAGTGGTGCACACAGTCTTTCGTTATAGTCCTTTCTGACAGGGCAATCTGAGGCCTATAGAGACTAAATTGGAGGAAAATTTTCACTCTAGATAGAAGGGAAACATGCAAGGTTATTATTATACAAATTCAATAAACTGAAATTGAGCAGGGAAACAATCACCGATGACTGCTGCTGGTTTAATTTTTAGTGATGTGCTTATTCCAAGGACATTGGGAGAGGAAATAACTGCAGAGTAATAGCAGGAGCAAAAAAAAAATTTCTTGTTTGCTAATGAGATGGCCGAGACCTTGGCCACAGCAAGAAATGAGTGCTTATTAATGCAACTTTGGTTATTCATTTAATCCTGACTTTTAATTTTGTTGTTGACTATATAGCACATTTTGTTTACACAAGAAAGACACAGAGACTTTGACTTGTTTGCGTTTGCCCATACAAGCTGGCATTAGCTTATATGTGCATACTATATACAGTACATGCGTGTATGTGTGTGTGTGTGTGTGTGTATGTTGAGTCCAGGTTTGCCCAGCGGAGCTTTTTTTTTCTCTCAGGCAGGCCAGGCAGACCAGGGTCAATGCCTCAGGGTATCTTAGAGAAATGCTTCTCTGCTGTGGGATAGAAGAAATATGAAAGAGACCCTAAATCAAGACACAGAGCCCCATGAATCATGTCAGCGGCAGAGCTGAAGAAGAGGGATGGGACCATCTGTAGCAGCATATGAATGGCTAACTGACTCACAGTGCTGTTGACACAAGCTGAAGAAGTGTTAAGAGGTTGTGAAGATTAGCGCTGCTGCTCACTGCATAGCCTGGAAACCTGCTTCAGTCAAACATGAGCAAATCCAAATATGTTGTATGCTCCATTCGTCACTCTGACGTTTTACAGAATTGCGCGGGGCAACGTTCTTTTTTTTGTGTGTTATAAAAATAAGTTGAAATCTCATTACAACACATTGGTGATGTCTAAATCTAATCTATGCTGCTTGAATTGTTTATCAGCGTCTTCCTGAGGTTTCTCCCTTTTCTCTGTTTTAAGCTTTTTTTAATGTGTTGAGTGATGTGCAAGATGCCCCACAGAATGATTCAGAAGGTCTTTTGTGCTTCTGAGATATGGGTTGTTTTTCACATAATTTTTAAAATTTCATTTCATTTGTTTTTACTTTTTAAATTTAGTTAACGTTTAGGGTTTCATTGTAAATGTATTTCCTGTTTTTATTGCTCCTGTTTTCAGTCTTTTAGCAACACTATTGTTCTCTTGAAATATGTGTTGGTTCCAGTGGCGGCTGGTGACTCAAAAAATTGGGGAGGACAGGAGGAAAACCAACATGGAATCTTACAACAAACTGCATCAAACTATATCATTGTCCCGCCTGATGAAATCGGAGGGGTGGGGGGCAATTTTATATGCCAATAAAACAATTTGCTTTCAAAAACAAAAACCCCTGAGTAGTGAAAAGGCTGCTTCTTTAAAGACATTTAGCATATACATAATGTCTCTAAACAAAGAAGTGCTCATTTTAGCCATGGAGTGGTTCCAATGTGTCATTTTACCAACAAAGTGAAATTCAAATTTATAGTACTGTTCTATTGTGACAACAAACTTATGTTCTCATCAAAAACAGACAACATATCACATGATTTACACGTGTTTCCTATGTATTTTCTTAGTATACAGAAATATATAAAGTAGCACAAAGCTTATAATATGATACAGGTTGAGATCAGTGCTGAATACTAGAAAGATTGAACACTAAAAACATTCACAGATCTAAAAGTGTGGGTTCACATCAGAAAGTATTAATGCATGTATCAAATACATGACTCACACACTCTTATTTATATGCACCACATACAAAATATAGTCTACAAAGCTGACATGTTAACACTAGGGGTGTTAACATGAACACAAAACTCACGGTTCGGATCATATCACGAATTTGAGTCACTGATCAGATCATTATTAGGATCAGCGAAAAAAAAGGGGAGACAAATAAAACTTTGTTTTCCATTTATTCTATAACACACTGACATCCAGAAACAGCAAGGAACTTTTGCCCATGGTCTTAAATGAAAACAACATTTGAGATGTCCAATGTTTAAATAAATTAAAAATAATATAACTTAAATAAAAATAAAATAATATATAAAATATTCAATGCTCAGTTATTGCAATATGAGGCATGAAACCTTCCTCTTTTAAACAGTGAATGAAACAGCCTCTGTCCACATCATCAAAACTTGATGATAACAAACATTCACTGCTAACGTCAGTTAGCAGCTAGATGCTAATTAGCTGCTCAGCTGCAGCACATTAAACAGCAGGTAAACATAACTCAAATGTCACATCGGACCCGTTAGATGAGGGTTTGATCGTTGCTCTTCAAAATAACTTCAACAACTTCAACTAACGTTACCCCCAACATATTATATGATCTCTGCTGCATTCTTGCTAAGGAGATAAAAAAACACAAAAAAGCCATACAGAGACATTTAACCATCAGAGATGAAATTAGCGACCAAAGAGACAGAGAGAGAGAAGCTGTATCTGACTCACGTTATCTGACGTCTTCTTCCTTTCATGGAGATGAAGTATTCATGTCATAACGTCCATTTGTAGCTGTTGGTCATCTTGTTTGTTAGTTAACAGAACTTTGTGGCTGCTGGTTAACCAGTCTGATATCATTAGCAACAATGACAAACAAGCTAACTCTCCTGGTCGTTTCTCCAGTTGCTTCTCTCTCCAGCCTCCCCGGCAGCGTCCTGCTGCTGCTGCGCTGCCCAGTCCAGATAATTTCTCCCACTAGCTTAACAACAGTCCTTAACAGTCCTTCCATGGATGTATAAAGAGTCCTTCAGGCTGTTACAATAAGCTAACTGTTGCGTTGGCTAACGCAAGGAGCTATCCACTGCTGCTACTCTGCTTTACAGTGGAAAGAATTGAAGATGAATTCTGGAAACTATCATTGGACCAACTTGATGTCAATATTGCATTCTGGTTGTTGATTGGTAAGGGAGGACAGCCTCCCTTGGAGCGTCATTTTACGTGTCATGGCCAATCACAGATTAGCATGAAAAAAAATGAAATACATTAAGTCCAATGTAAGAGATCCCGCCCTGCGGAGGACAGCAGGCACCCGTCCTCCTCTGTCCCCCACTCTACCTCCACCAATTGCACCCCCCCACCACTTCACACACTGCTCTTTCTCCTCCCGCCCTGCAGGTGTTGCTGTTGAAGCATTTTAAACAGAATTTCAGCAATGGATTTTTTCCAAAGAAGAGAGAAAAAATACTTCATAAATACTGAGATTTGGTAATGGTTTATTGCAACCAAATATTCTTTTTTATATTTTGATCTTCCTTTTGCCTCTCAAAAAATAGAGGAGGATCAACCTCCTCTGCCTCTATGGACCAGCCTCCACTGGTTGGTTCGTGTGTTAATGTTACTACTGTTGTGGCAGTATATGGGCCAGGGTATGCTGGCCACGTCGGAAGGTAAAAGTGTTGGCCAAGCTCGAAGGCGGCGTGAACAGCCAGCCGTCACAGAAAGGGGTGAGACACAATAACCTTTTAAATATGCGGATAACAGTGCACATTTTAAGACAGTCTCTGCTGGAAGGCATTCATAGTGTTGCACTCATTTGTTCACATAAAAAGTGACAGAAATAGATGCGTAACAAATGAAAGAAGAGAGTTTGAGAGAGCAGTTTAGACCCATCTGATGGAGTATAACAGCATCATTTGACTTGTGACCCTTTTGTTCTGTCACTGGGCGATAAAACTAGTTTCCCCTCGGTGGATTAATAAAGTTATATAATCTTATCTTTCCTTATCTGAATAATGCAAGAATTGAGGTTGTTGTATGTTGTACATATTCTAACGGCATCTGAGATAAATTTCAAATTAGGAGCTGCTGTATATAAACAAAAACTGAATTGGCATTTTCATTTTTATTTTATTTGATCTTCAGGCAGTCTCATTGAGATTAAGATCTCTTTTCCAGGAGAGACCTGAGAACAAGAAACATTCATAAGAGAAGAACGTAATCGGCAGATAGAAACAAAACAACTACACAACAAACTTGAGATAATAAGGCTTTAAAATCTCCAAGAGGAATGTAAGACTCAAGTTTTAGGGCAGTTTGCAGTTTATTCAATTTAAAAGGTGCATAGTACCTAAAACCAGTTGCCAACATGCGCGAACATGAGGCGTATCTAAGGTTTAGTCACTGGATTGTGTTCTGTAGTTACTAGATTTAAATGAAAGAAGAGATGTGAGTTAGTGTGGAAGCTTCAGCAGTAGAGCTTTATAGATGAATAAAATGGGATGGCTGTTTCGTCTTGACTATAAGGAAGTCCAGCCAACCTTGTGATACAGAGAGCAGTGTTGAGTATCTGTGACTACCCTATTGTCTAAAATAATTTTTTTGTGTGAGATTGACAGAATATTGTGGAAAATTTGAAAACTGTTAATTAAACAAGTAGATGAGGCAGGTTGAAGTAAAACCATCTTAAAACACTGATTTCAACACATAATCATAAAATATCCATTTTATGTTGACATGTAGCAGTGTAGAGGAACGTCAGATGGGTGACTCACTCCTATTAACTTAATCTTAAGTAAGTAATATTGAAAAAAACAGTTATAATTAATTTTATGCAGGGGTCAGGCTTGTGGAATCAGAACTAATTGTCACTGAAGCAAATTATTTCGCCCTCTAAAGTGAAATAACAGTTAAGTCATTGTTTTGACATTTAAATTGCACTGACACTACAAAGAACCTTGTGGCAGCGGTAAATTAGTCTCTTTGAGAAAGGACTGAATCTTAATCGCTGTGCCCGGCGGTGAGGGCATGTTGTTAAAGCACAGTAACAGGACAGGTGATAATCACAAAACTTCACGGCCGACCCTGGGGCTTGTTATTTAAACATCTCCCCAAATAAATTAACACATCATCACACCATTGGCATACAATCCACGCCGAGGGCATGAAGTGGTATTTATGAGTGTGTGGGTGTTTCCAAGCTGATAAATAGCAGGTATTGTTAAGTGCTTTGTGTAATGTGACTGAAAAGTTGTGGTGGAGGATAATGCACAGTCTTCCTTACATAAATTATCATCTCTACAGAGTGTGCAGAGTAGGCCTATTTGTACAAGGCTGACAGTGGGAGGATGAATTATTTTCTCCCCTAAAATCTATAGTCAACAAGGAAGCATATCATAGTTTGTGCTAATAAGGATCAGCCCAATTTGTGCTCTTCAAATGAATAAACATGTAACTTTAATCTAACTTTGTAAAATGGTGCGACAGTGTTTCATCCAAAACAGCACAGGGCTGTTTGTTGAATGTTTTGCTGAATATGCTAATACTGAATTAGCCCATGCATCAACTTTTTTTTTTCTTTTTAGATGCTGCACTTGTTTGTTTACTGTTCATGCATGCCACTTCTCATTCCCTCTTTAAATGAATAAATGTGTTGTTTAAAGCTTTTTGTACCAAAAAAAAGAAAAAAGAATGCACTGCAGCTGTGAGCAAAGCATCCGAAAGCTGGTGTTTGTTTAATATTTCCTTTATTACAAAAGCCTGTTAAACAATGAGCCCTACCTGAGGGGAAAACATATTAATGGATTTAGCATCAAGCAGAGAGAGATTGAGAGATACGCATAATCGTGATGGGCTTGTGGGGGAGTACAGCAGTGGTCTTAAGAGCAGTAAGGGCTGTTTGCGATTGTATTATTCTCCTGCGATTGACTATACAGAGGCGAGTGAGGGGAGATACTGTGTGGAAACATAAACACAGATAAGCCCATCACAGGATGAAGGGAGGGACGCTTTGTGATCAGTCAGCTATAAAATTGTCTCAGACCAAGCAGTTTTACTGTCTCTGAAGAAAGATTGGTGATATGACATGGAAGGAAAATGTTAAACAATCCTACCATATTCTATCTCTTTTCACTCTCAGCTCTACCGTTCACTTGTTTTTCATGCGGCCAGATAATCACCAAAGACACTCAGTTGCCTGTTGTTGATTATACAGGCGCACCCAGCTAAAACTAATGCAGTCTAATACAACAACACTGCGATAAATCCAGCCTCCATGATGTTCAGTTAATCTGGAGAAGCCCCGAATGCACCTCAAATCAGTCTGACTGGTGTTTTGCAGCCGTCATTCACTTCTGAGCTGCAGGAGTTTGGCTTCACCATTAGCAGCAGTTTATTCCTTTGCTCCTTCCAGCTGCTGTTACACTGAGTAAAAAGAAGAATGGAAGAGAGAGCAAATATCCACAAACAGTTTCACAGGGATGATTAGACTGTTGGTATTGTGGTCCCTTTTGCCAATGTGTTGTTTACTGCTGCTTATCTGCAGTGTTGTCTCTGAGGTGTAGTGACAGTGCGGTAGATCTCGGTGTCTGTGGCTGGAGAAAACAGCAGATGTGGCTTCTTGTTTCCGCCAGCTGTGGTAAAATAATCAGAGATGTGCAGTTAAAAGCTTAGACACACAACACAATCTGCGGCTTTGAATTGTGTTGGACCTTAAATTGCTGTTTGGCATAATTTCCTGTGTGCTGAGCAATGCTTATTTTAGACATTTCTCATGATTCTTGTTCTTACACATTGAATTTACAGTGTACATATATATATATATATATATATATGGTCTGCTTTTGGTCACGCTATAAGAAGGGTCACGCTATAAGCACCTATTTGCTCTTGAATGATAGGTGAGAACTTCTTTAGGTCCATCATAATACAATACTCACATGCCAAATGTACCTTGAAACAATATTCAGGTGCCCAAATGAACACTGAAAAATGTTGTTCTTGCTGTAATCATTCCTCCTGTTCATACGGACCATTAAGAGATCCTTTCTTAATGTGATCCACAGTCCTCCTCCACACTGGAGAGTTTTAGTCTCATATCATGGTCCACATTGATCCAGTTGCGCTGCTTTGTTTTCAGACCAACAAGTATGGAAAATCCAACTTCACAGTTGTAGGTGGTTGGAAACGGCATCAGCAGTTTCAGAGCAGAGTCAGCCAGCTCAGGATGCATAGGTTGAATGTGGACCCAAAAGTCTGTCAAAAATTCCTCTCTGAAAGATGTCCACAAGGCTGTCAACCTGTCTTGGTGGAAGCTTGGAACTGACATGTTCGATGTGCGTTTTGTCCCCAAATGGATTTCTGATCCACTCAAAGCCTGTGTCTAATTCTGGTAAATATCTACCCAACTGTGAGTGAAAGCTTTGCAGATGTTCCATGAAGGCTACAATAATGTCGCCATCCAGCTCCTTTTCAGCAGCGAGAAGAAAATCTGTGAGCGTCGGGAAACAATGGAGTTTTGTGTGTTTGCTTCCCCATTTCTTCACACAGAGCTTTAAAAAGACCTGTGTTCAGTGATTTGTTTGTGAATATATTAGCTATTTTCACAGACTTGTCAAGTACTGTTTTGAGGCACTGGTGCATTTTTTCACAGCCAGTTGTTCACTGTGAATGCAACAGTGTGTTGCTGTGGCAGATGATGCCACTGTGCATAGATGCGTTGCTCGTCCCTTCTGTCTTCCAGTCATCGCAGTTGCACCATCTGTGCAAATGCCAACACATCTTGCCCAATTGGGGTTATTCTGCACAATGAAATCATTGAGTAAGTCAAAAATTGCCTCTCCTGTGGTATTGAAACGACATCACCAGCATAGATGTACCTCAAAGTTGTGAAATTTGGCATGAATGTGGAAAGCGAAACGAAAATACCACAGCGACTACATAAAATTCAGATTTCTTTGGACTGGGGATGAGGAGGATCCCAAACCACATTGTGTTTTGTGCTATGACTCGTTGGCTAACGAGACTATGAAACCTGCTGAGCTCAAGCGGCTTTTTGAAACTAAACACAAGGAGTACATGTGGAAACCTACTGGATTTTTTGAGAGACAACGCGATGAACTTAAGAAACACATGATGAAGGGGGCCTCAGCTTTTTGCACCTGGGGTGCAAAAAAATGTGAAGGCTACAGACGCTTCATACTGGGTATGCCTGTTAATGGTCAGTATGAACAGGAGGAATAATCATAGAAAGCAAAATCGGTTTCAATGTTCATATGGGCACCTGACTGTTGTTTTAATGAAAACAACAGTTAGCCTGTTGCGAGCCTATCCTTTAATCATTCCTCCTAGTCACATTATCCATGAATTAAACCCTTCCTTACATGACTGCAGTTTATTACATGGGGAAAATATCCACTGTCCTTGTTTCATGCAAAAATGCATTGTAAGGTTCAGCTGAAGCTAATATGAGGCTTCAGCAGTCTGAGATAACCAAAATTGTCTGTGTTTTCACAGACACACAGAAGGAATCTGTGGATTTTGTCCAGTATTTCTTACAGTGTAGTCATGTAAGAAAGAGATTTCTTCATATTGAGTATAGAGAGGAGGAATGGTTATTTTGACCAATAGCTCTCTTAACATACATGTGAGTAAGATAAACTTAAAAAAACTGAAGCTAATCCTTTATGGAGGTAGGTACTTTTTGATCTCATCCCTTTTTCAATTTTTATTTCTTAAATTATAATTTTTGTTAGGATTTTTATATATACTGTGTATATATATAGCTCGGCTAGGTACACACCTTAAACAGATTCGGTGAGCACAGAGAAATTTTCCTTCTTCAGCAGATGAATGTGATAGCAGCCTTCCGGTGTCAAACTCTGCACATACATCGGTCTGCACAGTGAAGCTCAAACATCTTTACAACTTTACTCTACAACTTTAAGTTTTTTCATTCCCTGTTATAGAGAGTGAAGATCTCAGTAAGCAGAATGTTTCAAGTGCAAAAAGCTTTGCTAAATTTGTGTTACTAAAACAGATAAGATTACTGAGACTTTTTTTTAACTAGCCTAATGTTGTCTTCGCTCTCAACAGTCTCCACCAATATCAGGAACTTGTAGGAGAAAACACAAGCAGCCCAAGCCTACGAATCACGTGGTATCTCGTCCTTTGCTCTGACGTGCAGTTACATTATTACTCGGTCAGCTATGGTGTAGCGTGGGTGTCTGTGTGTGTAGGCTCTGTAGCTATACATTGCAATCACTTAGTGCACCACTCCAAACCACCTTTTAGTAAACACATTTATATCTGTGAAAACAAATAAAAGTCAAATCATTTTTTTCTCATCAATGTACGAACATTCTGCCAGCTTGAGATTAAAAGGATGCAGATCTCTCAGCTCTCACCTCAATGTATTTTAAATGTCTGCGGAAATTGTGTGCTTCTTTTTCTAGTTTAGCATCAGATACCTTTTGAAAATAAAGGACTGATCATTTAGAGGCAGCGGGAGGCTACAATTGCAGCACTGCTGAGCATAGCACTGACAAATTACATGTTAATATCCTGCTTAAATATCCCAACACAAGAGTGGTGCGGCAAGCTTCCTCCAGCCATATTACAATCTATTTGTGCTCTTTTGACTCCACTGCTGGGCTGGATAGATACCTTGTTATGAAACAGAGCAATTGTGAAAAGAAGTCCAATCATTGCTCAAGTGTTTACTTTAAACCTGACATCCTCGCTGCCTCGACTATTTGATAGCCGGGGAATACGGATGTTGCTCTAGGCTTGTTGATTTGTTTATGCTTGTTTACAGAACTCCTCATAAATTCATAATCATCCTCTCAATGTTTGTCTCCGCATCTCCATGAAGCAGGTGTTGAAATTTGGACAAGCTTTGGTCAGTGAATGAAGATGGCAAAGATGTCTAAGCCTCTTAAGTTCTGTGCCAGAGAGGAAAAATGTTTTTCATCAGAGTGATGATTTTGATAATCTGCACTGGATTGAGACCAAGAAATCAGTACACGGGATTCTGCAGGATATTTTTTCTGCATTCTGAAACTAAAACTCTCAAACAGATGGGGCAGATACACTATGTATGTGTGCACTGTAAAGAAAAGACAGCAGAAGATTATTTTGAATGTGAGTGTGTTGATCACTGATATCATAAAACCTCTGATGAGTCTTTTACTGGCTGCCCTGCTCTTACCGCATCTGTTTAATCCTGGACATTATTGCCCTTATGGGGCATTGACATCTTTAAAAATTCACTCTTTCGGTGACCATGTGGTTTTATGAGGCCATTGTACCTCCTAGATAGCCAGCTTTTCCATTTGTCCTTATTACCTTCCATAAAACTCAAATATTTAAGAGGTGTTATAAAAGTTCCATCGCTGTTTGAGGACTTCTGATATCTATTTGGCATTAACCACTCGCATGATGCATCAGCTCATTTGCACACAGAGCCACTTAGCTTCACAGGGAAATTATCAGTACAATATAATACGCTCTTTACAACCTAAATAATGGATTTCTGTGAATGTGAAGTAGGTGTCGTTTGGGGGATGTGTGTTAAGAGAGGCACTGCACCATATGCTGGCACTTGTCTATATAAATGTGTTTAAAACGTTGGAGAAATTCTGTTTATGTGCAGTTTGTTCGGGTGTTGTGGCTATCAAGGTGAGGCCGGAGGCTACAGCAACAACAACAGTGTTGGTAGGAAAAAGGTGCAAAAAAGCTAAACATGCGGCAGTCAATTTTCATTCAAACACTGGAGAACATTAGCTTTGTTTTTCCACATGTGCCCCATATGAAATACATGTGCATTATTGAATTTTTTTGTCAGACCTGGCTGACTTCGATATCACCACGTGTTTACACCAAAGCGTACTTTACATAGTGTTGTTACTGAGAGAAAACGATGAATAAATTTCAGTTCATGTATTGACTTGACCCCTGTAGTTCTAGCATACTGTCTGTTCACACTGTGCTCCTCTTCTGCTGGGATCTTGGGGCTGTGTGCCATTTAAAGAGCGTGTGTTGTAATTTCCCCAAGCACTGCACGTTGTAAAAAAACATGAATGAACAAACAAACACACAAACAAAAGACACAGAGTGCACTAAGTGCCCCTCTCAAGCTGCTGTGTCACTTCTGCAGTGACTGAATGGGCACATGAACTTGAAGTCAGAAGGAAAAACGTCTTTGATTCATATGAACATGCCGATATTTGGTAGTTCAAATCTATCTCCTACAAAATATTTTTATATATTACTAATTTGCTTTGCCAAATATGCTTTGAAGGAAACATAATTGCTCCTTAGAGTAGTGCATGCTCACTGGCAACATTTTTCACAATCTACGAAGTGCATTAAGAAGTCACAGAGAGGAGCTCAGGGTGCACAGAGCACAGCTGGAGTATGTCCTGTGTCAAATGTGTTGGTAGATTGTGGCTACAAACACACTTGGTTAAGGTGAAAGGAAAAATGTTTTGCACTTCGAGTCAGAGTTGACTTATTCACCATTTACTCAAGACCTTGATCTTTCCCTCACCTTAACCAAGCGCTTTGAGTGCCTAAAAATGCTATTCATGCTTTAGTTTCTGGGAGCGGACATCGTGGGGAAAAGAAATTAAATGCGTCAAAGAATGTTTTGCACTGGCAGCAAAAAAATGAAAAATGTTCAATATAAATAGATATCTTCATTATGCTGAGTAAGAAATATAGTGTGGGTGACATTACGAAGGCCATAATCAAGTTTTATTTTTACTGTACTTAACACAAATATAAGTAGATAAAATGTAAGGTAATTTTCTAATTTCCCAGGTAGATCCCTGTTAAGAACTATGTCATTTGGTAATTATAGAGAAAATAGGAATATCCTATAAGGAACTGCTCCATTTAAACCCAACTAAAATTCATTTGTTATTGGAAACCTCTTCTCCGTATGGTGTATGTTGAACTGTGCACTTGCCTGTTTACAAACTTCACATAATTACATGTTCAGCTGACCTGCTGTGCACTGACTAAAAGACTCTCTAGGTTACATTGATAATTGCAATTATTTAATTGTTAGTGTGCTACTTGAACTTTGCCTCTACTTTTAATACAATTAGTATCAAATTACATATTTTTGAAGCAAATTATAAGGAAATTAATGGAAAATTATGAAAGAAGTATGACCAAATAAACTATAAATATGTAAAATAGAAAATGTATTCAAAAATGCAGCTGTTATTTTCACCTTTTGTGTCCCTTTTAGGACCATGTAGACAGGCAACTGTTGTCAACAGAAGAGATTCTTATGCAATCTACTTTGTTTTTACATTGATCAGTCTTAAATCCCTAATTTCCTCAAAGTGGTGTTTGATTCAACACCATTTGAATGCATTTACACAGTCAGCCGATTCCTTAGTCTTTTATTTTTCTCAGTCCTGCAAAACTTTTGGGTTTATGAATCTGTAATTAATCTGTCTCTTTCTAAGAGCAAGTCCCAACATCTCAGTACAGCAGTGTAAGTATAAATTCCTGACAAAACATGCCCATTACCCACCGACCAACTACCAGACCATATTAATTACCGCTGCCACCTTGCTCAAACAGCTCTGTCTGGCTAATTCCATAGCGTCTACCTGGCACACGTCAATACAACTTCAAGGCTCAGGGCTTCCTAGTAATTGGAACAAACATGGCAGTAGTCATGTTTAGAGCTAAATCTTTGCCAGAGGCAGTGTTGACTGTTGTTGTATTATCCTCTTTGTCACAGCTCTCAATAAAGTTACACAGTTCTAGATACACATACTGGTAAACCTTGTAATCCCGATTATAATAATCCTTTATGAAAATACCTTATTATAACCTGTTGGACTGTCACAACCTGTCTTGGAAAGTTTTGTCACTCAATTTATTTGTCTGATTCAGAATTTGTGCATGAATAAGGATGACATTCCTGCAGATGTCAAAACATTTTTGACGTACTATACATGAAATAGCCACTTGTATGAACAAATTTGTTCTCAAAGGATAAGGCTGGCAATTTTCTATATTTTTTTTATTGTCAACAAATCTCATGTGCAGAGCAAAACCAATAATGAACTTATCCTACTTATAAGTATTGTGTGTGTATCCAAAGCCCGATATATTGTATTCCTCTGTGCCTTAGACCTCCGTTGTCCAAAAACTATTGAAAACACGTCAGTGAGCCACACTACTGCACTGGGTGATATGTTGCTTTGCCACAAAGGCAATGGTTACCATAGCTTTTTTTGTCCTACAATAAAAACAAAGCATTAAGCAGACAGGGTAAAAACACAAAAAATGCTTTTCCTTATTTTATATATGTTATTTTACAATGTGGGATGTTCATATTAAACGTGGCCAAAGTGTCAAATAATGAGGCAAACATATGTAGAAGTAATCCCTGTGAGCAAAAAGCACTGGCTTCAGACTGCTCTGAACGCTCAGTTTCCAATGTTTATTTCTACTTTCGGCCCAAGCTGACATCAACTTGTGGCAGATTTCTTTATATGGACATCTGTTCACTGCTCCACTTCGCTAACATTATGGCATTTTTCCATTGTTCTGAGGGTAGTCATGCCGAGTCATTTCCATTACACAGCACGGCAAAGTAAAGTAAAATATGTAGTTTACCTGTTGGAGGTGTGCTGGTCATCTGCAGCTCTTCACATCATCATCACTGTGGCTGTTTCTGCTTATACTACTCTTCCCTCCAAACAGCTCCAAATTTCTCCATATGTTGTTGTGTCACCTGGTTTTTAGTGCTGCTATCGAAGCTCTGTTTCACTTCCTGTAAATTCTACACAATAAAAGTCTCCCATTATTTAGTCATTTAAAAGCTTTTAATTTGAAGCAGTGAAGCAGGAAATGTTAGGTTTTCATTGGCGGTAACTTAACACGACTCTGATACAGCTGCCAGAGCCAGTATAAGATAAATATGTTTTTTCGAACTGTGAATCATGCAAAGCTACTCTAGTGGAGTCCCAGAATAAAACATAGAGCTGGAAATGAGCATAATAGGTCCCCTTTAAGCAGGGATAAGAATATGAAAATGTTCTTGCACAGGGCCCGTTTTGGAATATAAACATATACGTATCTTCTGCAGGAGGTATTTAAATCTTGATGTGTTATTTTACTGCAGTATTGTGTCATTGTGCCTATTGCTTTCTTTATTACCATATTAACTCTGGGTTATTGTACCAAACAGATGTTTGTTTGAAGCATGGCCCTCTTGTTGATTTTACACATTAAACTGCATATGTTCCATTGTCTTGCCTGAAGTATTTTCTGTTCTATTGAGCTTAAGTGAACAGCCTGCTTTGAAGTAGCGAACTCTCCCAGATCCTCTCTGTGCTCAGCAATGAGCCAGAAGGACTTTCGTTTCCTCAGTGACAACTGGAAGGCAGGTATTGCCTTCTAGCCTACTAACCGCAGGCCTGCTTTGTTTCTCTCTCAGCCAACCATGAACAGTGTGCATGGTCTACCTCCTTCATCTCCTGAGCCACTGAAATCCTCTCTCCATAACATTTTGATGAAGGTGCTCTCGGGAAAAACACATTTCTGCATCTAGACAGCCAACTGTTTTACACTGCTGTGTAACTAAAAGTAACATCGAAGCTTGATAGATAATGCTGAATTTGATTTTACTCAAAATCTGATTTGATTTTAAATAGCCAGCTAGCATATTAGGAAATAATACCACCATCGTATTTATCACCATAGTAATTAAATATGTGAACACAATTCAAAGACAGATGGTGTGACTGCAATGATTAACAGGCATGCTCGGCTACAACTCATGACTGATACCTTTAAGGCAGTGTAGGCAAATAATAGACTGAAAATAGTATGAGCAGTCTATGACCTGATAGTTAAATGATGTTGTGAACATTCAACAGCCATCAATAAACAGCTTCCAGAAATCACAACAAATGTACTGACACTCAGTTTACAAATGTTTTTACATTAAAAAAAGAAAGTGAGTAGAATTATATGTACTGTTTTGAATTATTAAATAATGAATTTCAGGCACAATTTACACAAAATACTTTTATTTGTTTAATACTGTTATTTTCTTATTTTATTTTCTTCAAAAAATGATGGTCAGTGCAGCCAAATTGTTGTCCAGTCCTTGTCACAGTCCAAATTAAAGTGATACAGATAAGAAAATGTGGAAAAGAATGGTAGTCCTCCTGTGCTATGATCAGAGTAAAGTACTTTGACGTACCAATCCCACTTTGTCCTGAAGTCAAGGAATAAGGCGAAGAAGACCTCAGAGTTTTTTCTCTTCAACGTGAAGATTTTGCACTTACAGACAAATGTAGTTGAATGAGATAGGGGTAAGGGCCAAGAATGAAATGATTGAAATTTTCAATCTAGGACTGAACAGCAGCGTGAGCAGAGATGAGATGCAAACCAAGCGTCCCTTTGGGGAGAAGGATATGGATTATAGGATCCTGCTGCTGGTCCACAGAGACATAGGCAATCACTCAGCTGTTTGATATCCTCATGTAGGTTGTGCTTGATGCAACTGTATGCTTTTACTCACCCCGAAGAATATATGATGACTATGATCAATGCTTTTTTAATCTATGAAACCTTTTAAGCAGCAGGCCCTTATTTTCTGGTGTTGCAACCCCCCGAGAGTCTTTGTGTTGCATTGAGCCTGCAGCATGTTACAAGAGATTGTATGTATTTCAGGTTATAGATCCCTGTGGCATAATGAAATACATTGCTTACTGTGTACTCTTTGTGTGTGTGGACACAAATGATATTTCATATGTGCTTCCACATCTAAATGCATCTTAATTCATGCATGTCTATGGTTTGCTCAGTATAAACCAGTTTTTGTCAATAATATACACGCTTCCTTTATCCAGATGTGTGGCTGTTCACATTTTCATTGGTTGAAAGTGGGCACAGATGGCTCTGATGTAATCTCCTCAATCTGCTATTAATCACACTGCACAGAAAGGAGGGAAAAGACTGCAGCAAAGGTCACGAAGAGGTGGATTTAGCACTATTTGTTACATGGGATGGCATCTCATGATAACTATATGAGATAATCACAGGCTACAAGTGTGAGTGGATGAAGTAATCTACCTTACCATAGATTTTTTTAATCTTTATATTTTTTTTAACAGGTGGACCCTTAACAATTCATAGTAACCCAGACCCAGCTAGCAGGACTATCTTCTTTCCAGTTCTTGCACATACAATCTAAATAAATCTCAGCAGGTGTGTCCAGGGATTAAACAGAGCTAGAGGCAGCTAGATCATAACTCCAGTATTCAAGGTTCAGGTGCAGCTTAGTCTCAACACATCCACCCCCAGCCGCAGGCGCCTGCTGCACTGAGCAAACAGGGCCTTCACTTCCACAGTTTGATTTTTGTCGATCAGTATGTTTACTACATGCACGCAGGAAGTTATTCAGAGGAAGAAATGAGGTGAGGGCAGAAAATCTGAGAACCTGTTGACATGCACTGTGATGACAGTTACTTTAAAATCCAACATGCAGCTGTTCGACCCACAGGATGTCCTCAAACTCTTACATCCAGACTCCTTCTCATGAGAACAGAACTTTGCCCTCATGTTTGGAAGATGATATTACTCAATTTTGATTGAAGAATCTTTGGCGCAGAAAGACACAACCATCAGAAAAGAAACCAATTGGCACAAGCGCTTAATATCAGTATTTGATCAATTGTGTTAGAAAAATTTGAGCTACTAGGTTTTATAAGAATTAATAAGACAGTAAGACATTTATGAGGATTTCTGTGCCATTCATTTGTTGAAGGACCCTAATGTATATGCTCTATGGGCAAAAATGCGTAAGCCTGAAGAGTACAGCATTGATAAAACTAAACAACATGAGTAACAAATGGAGCCAATAAAAAACTAAAACTTGAATTTATTTCTCGCAAATTTTTGTGATGTGTTTTTTTTCACTTTGATAAAGTTTTATGTGGGCAACTCCAACACAAACATCTCAAACTGTTTTTATATAAAAAAACAAAACTTCTGCACATCTGCTTCTGCAAGTGACCAAAGCACTGTTATTGTAGACAGATTTTAAATGTTCACATTAATATTTAATTTGACACGGCTGCCAGAAGAAAGACAGCCACAGCACAGACAGAGAGGACAAAGGCCACAAAACAGAAGAAAGAGCCCAATAAGAAAAAACGTGGAGATAACAGACTAATTGCTGATAAAAAGTAGAAAAGGGACACTGAATGGCAGCTGTATTTTCCCAAAACTAATCACATTTAGGAGCTCAGATTGGCAGGAAATTAACATCAAAATTACATCTCAAGGACCTAGAAATTCTGACTAAATTTGAATTCTGCCGCCCACCTTTTCTTTTAAATAAATTAGACACCAGTGCATCCTGCACTTTATTTATTTATACTGTTTTTTTTTTCTCTTCTTGACCTTGTATTGCTTAAATCACACACTCAATTATGTGTAAGCTGCTACAAAATCACAAAGTAATTTTAACTACTGATGATTTTTCTATTCAGTTTTAATTTTCTATCCATAATCCAGATATTGAAGTTCAGCACTGCTGAACCACATTCATCACACAGCGTACACAAAGAGCTCAGCAGATCTTTCAGCAATGAATGACTTTACCTTGATCTACTAGTCTGATTAAATGATATGCGGTAGATTGAGATGTGAGTGAATTGTGCTCACTCACCAGCCGCCATGGTCAGGGTCATTACATCTGACAAACTGCAATGAAATGAAAAGAGTGTGGAGGCCTTGAGGTGAACTGACGCCTGTTACCGAGCTTTAACAACAATGAATGGCTTTAACAAGGATTAATGCAGCAGATGTTAAGATGCAAATCATAAGTTAATGGTTGCGTCCGTTGGTACTCAGCGTGGTTTAATAGTTGCATTTCCAAAAGAGATCATAAAGAGCGTGATATACAGTATAGTTTTCATGAACCATATGTAATATGCAGCATTAGCACTGAAGCAGAGACACACATTCATGCACACATGTGCCGACTGAGGTGAACCTTGCTTATTCCACATTGCAAATCCTCCTTTAACCCCAGGGTATGCCTACAAATGAAATATGCCATCACCTTTGTGTGAGTTCAGAATATTGATAAGAGAAGAGACAATAATAGGTTTGACACATCACTGGTGTTTTACTCATGTTATGTTTCAACATGACTGGAGGGTATATGAAAACACTTAAGTCAACTGTGTCTTCTGTACTTTGTTCACAGCTATACCCTCCGTGTGGTGGGCAATGGGATCAAGGCTCAGGCTGCCAACCCCGAAGTCAAAGTGAAAGGAGCAGATCCTGTCATAAATCAAATCATAGACAAACTGAAACACATCAATCAGGTGAGACTCTTTCACTCTCTGTACATATTTATTGTATATACACATGATTTTTTTTCTCTCTTTTTTTCTCTTCTCCTTTTATCACATCTGCTTGTTAAACATATAGCGACTGTCTCCTTAGGCAATCTGCCAATTCTCTATGCTTGTTAGTTAGTTTGTTGAACATTAAAGGAAAATTCTGGTTTATTTCAACCTGATGCATTTCTCGTCAATGTGGCCATTATGGCTCTATGTGCCATGCTAATTTTGCTCTCTCCTGCTCTCCAACCTCCTACATCTTTACAAATAGACATGATTTTTACATGAATCACTTCAAAAGTTTGTTTCTGAGTCTGAACGAAAGTAAACACAGGAACTAGCTGCCTGTAGCAGCCATTATGGCTAACTGCATATAGAGCTATATCTGGGGCAACTTGCTGGCTAACCTAACCGCCCTGAATATTCATCCCCACACGCCTGTTTGTTTTGTTTGTATGAAGCTGACTTTCACTGTGGTTTGTTTGTAAGGAAACAAAAAAACTAAATGCAATTACGGATTATCCAGTGTACTATTAGGAGGATGATTGTGAGTCATTTCACTTTGAATGGCCAACTGTATTTATTTGAGCTGGATTACACAGAGAGGAGATAAAACAAATGGAAGAATGGAGGCATAAAGGCAACAGGACCATCAGGAAAGTCAACATACAGTAATGGTTACCTCAGAGAAACTGCTGGTGTCCCAGTCACTGCTCTCCTCTTCTGACAAGTGAAGAGGAAAACCTTTTCATGCAGAGTGAGTGCGACCTGTTGCTGCCGGATACGGAAAATCTATATGTGTCCACGGATGAGTCACCCCAGCTGTGTATTTACTACAACTGGATTTACAGCATTAATCAACAATGTTGTCCTGTTTCACCTTCACAAAATCAACAGAACACAACACTGGCTGGACCCACCGCTTAGCTCCACACAGTAAGAAAAATGCGATTACAATAGTCTATGTAACATGCATGATGAAAGTCTCTATCGTCCAGCAGTATAGTCCATGAAAACTGCACGTATCTTGTCATTTTATCCTTGCAAATTGGAAACAGACATGAACTATTTTATTTCATCTTCTTCTCTAGCAGGAACAGATGCTGTGCTATCCGCAGCCTCAGACATAAACAAACCAATGTGCAAGTTGCCCTGGATGTAGTTCCCTATGCAGTTAGACATAATGGCTGCTACAGACAACTAGATTCTGTGTTTACTGTTTTTCAGACTTAGAAACAAACGTTTGAAATGATTTGTGTAAAAATCATGTGTATTTGGAAAGCTGTAGGAGGCTCAGCAGCTTGCCCTGATGATGGTCGTTTTTATGGGTTTCCCCAAATCTCTATAACAGAGCTGGAGAGAGCACAAGTAGCATGACACATAGAGCCATAATGGCTACATTTATGGGAAATACATCAGGTTGAAATAAACTATAATTTTCCTTAAAGTATTTCTTGTTAGCCTTTGGCTTTGTTCTTTGAGGTTCACAGAAACCTTAAAGAAATGGCTGCTCACAAAGCTGAAACCCTTGACTCTTTACCTTTCAATAATTCTCATAAAGAGAAAATTACTTTATATCATCTTTCATATTACCGGTAAGTATCAACTAATAGAAACCAAGTCTCAAATGCAAAATCAACTGGCAATGAAAAAAAAATCAATCATTACATATTTAGAAACCCATTTGATCGAGTTTTTGTCTTCATATTTACAAAAATTCTTTTGTGCTCTTTGTCAAAATCCATGTTGCTTTTCTATCATTATTATCATTATGCACATTTGTGCTGCTGTAGCTCCTTTCAGTGCTGTTTATCTCTTAGGATGATGAGATTAGGGCAGTTTACGGGAGCACTTTCTCTTCTGTAGCCTCAATAACAGCTGCTGTAGCAGCTTCTCGGTTGTTGCACTGCAGCAGCAGCAGCTTCTCATGTCTGTTGCTTTGGTTTCCCAAGTGGCAGACTGAAGGCCAGGTCATCTCTCTTGACCTCGTGCTGGCACCCCCTCCCTGACTAATTCACACCATCTGTGGGGTGTCAGAACACATAAATCTATATCATAACCATTTGAGAGCTCCTGATCCTCCTCACTGTGTATATATATTTTTCTCTCTGTGTGTGTTTTTTTGCCGTTTGCATTTTAAATGTGCTTCTTTGAATGTCCTTGTGGTTCTGTGATTTTTTTAGTTCAAGGAGAAATTTGTTTCATGTGCCTGAATTCTTTAAAGTTGTTTATCTGCTGCACATTATTTACTGTAACCCATATGAAAAAGATCATGATCAGTCAGCTCAATCATTTATAACCTGCAAGTACTTCAGTGAGTGTAACTTTAAACTCTTTGTCTGTTTGTTTTTTATGCAATATTTTTGCACATACCTTTTTGTGTCTACATTTCCTGTTCATCTGGTATTCTGCTAACTTTTAGATAACCTTTTCATTAACATCATTAACTCACAATCTATTTGTTTTGTCTGTGCATCTTCAGTATTTTGTTCATTCTGCACGCTTTGCTTATATAATTAATCCACAGTCGGTAATTCACTCATTGATGTCAAGTAGAATCATGTATTTCCTCATCAATTAGGGGCTTTGCTAAAGATTTAACTTCATTATTATCATCAGCTTTAAGATAGATGGAAGAACATCCATGTCTGATGATAGCAGGTTGCACATTTTACTTGCATTTAGTGTTTTTTTTTTTTTTAAAGGTACAATACAAAAAACACCTTCACTGCTAACATCCAACACACAGGATTGGACCTGCTGTCCCTGCCAATTTGACTGACAGGTATTTTAATACCTCTGCAACACTAGATGACAATTACATTTTCTTTTTAAATGTTTTCTGACACTGTTAAAGGTTTGGTTACATCAGTGATAATTGTAAACACAGCAGGTAAACAAACTTAATTGTCAGTTATGATGAGTTGAGAAATGCACATATCTGAGTATACCTGACTATACCTCTATATGGTGAAAAATGCTACTTACTGGATCTTTTCTTTCTTGTTTCTTATTTTATATCTTAAGAGAGAGATATATTTTCCTTACACTAAAACTTTGTTTTATTTTAAAGCTGTGACATTTGTGAACTTATTAGTACTGTCACAAACAGTGATGAAAAGTGACACTCGAGCACAACATCTGATATGTAGCTCATTATCAGTTTACTCACTCATGTGAGAGGAAAATCTTTAGTGGAAACAAACTAACTGAGGTAGGTCTGACTTGTAGCAAAAAAAAACCCAAAAACAATGCAGTGACATTTTTTCAGATTCACAGCTTGTACAAAAATCTTTGTATTGCTGTAGTAATGGTGTATCTAAGTTGTGTTTTTTGCTTCAGGTTTGAAATGGTATTCTGTTTTCAGCAACTGCACAGTAGTCTTTGCAGTGTCTTGAATATTTGAACAAGTCGCTGTAACAATTCAAAGACAATGACAGAGCAGATGCATGATTGCTGCCAAAAAGTTCTGACCTTGGTTTTTTCCAGGAATATATCTTCCAAGTTTACTTGGAAAAAAATGGAAGTAGTTTATTAATGCATGAATAAGACGGAGTGTTTGGTATGAATGGAATAAAAATCTGCCATTTTACAGGCGGTGTTTAATCTTCTGTAAATAATGTAATCCAAATAACATCTAATACTGACTGGCTGGCTGTCAGTTGTCCTTAAAAATCAACTGACTGTGAATTCACTGAAATGTAAATATTTATGAATACATTTGCAGAATTTACTCAGCAAAAGCAGCATGAAATGAAAAGACAATGTAGCCTAAACAGAATTTATACCAAGCTGATTTACAACACGCTTTTTCTCTTCGTTATGCTGAGTGTCTATCAGGATGTCGCCTGTAAGCAAGTTCATACAGACACAAACTTATGGCTATTGTAAAAAAAAAACAACAAAACATTGTGAGGTTGCCAAATGTTGCTAGAGCTGTTGATATTTTGAGGGACGAAGACATACAGAGCTGGTGATCAGTTCAGTTGGCTGTTAAAAGCATTTTTTTTTTTACATATTTTAGCCATGTTAAGGTCTACAGGATGGCGGTCCACCACTTTGGTCCAGACTAAAATATCTCAACAAATGTAAATATGTACAGGCAATGATGGCCTCCTTCCTTATACCACCAGAAGGTTAAATTGATCACTTAGTTAGTTAAATATCTCAACTTAAACTAGATAGATTGGCACCAAATTTTGTACTGACATTCAGAGGTGTGCCAGCACTGCCTCCAGCACATGTAGACAGAATAAAAATACTTTGTCTGTACTAGTTGGATAAATAGTGAACTTTGTCTATTTTGTGTCATGATAGTAACCATCCAGATCTTGTGTTCAATTAGCTGCTTCTTGCTGTAGGGTATGCTCTGTTTGGGTTTTATGGTAATTCAACATGCAAATAACCAAAAATTAATTGTAGCAACATCATGAGTGCACTTGAGCTAAATTACACTCTATCACTGGCTCAGACTGATTCTCAAAGGGAAGTGCTCTACTTGTAAGCTTTACATCAGTTACATAATGCATCAATTTGCACAATCATTTTTCACTATGAATGTTTTTTTCCCAAATGCTCCTGCGGTGCAGAAAACCCTTATGGACAGTATTGGTATATAATTTGACCTAAGGTAACAGATAAAAGATTTTAGAAAATGGTCTCTGGCACCAGAGAAACAACATTGGTTGGTTAAGTTAATTAAAAGCAACCAATGTGTAAGTTTTCCTTATGTGTGACCCCCCCCTGGTAAATAAATTAGTAACAACAGCAGAATTGGTGTGATGTTCTTATACCACCGTGAAAAAGTCTTCCCTTGAATTCACACTCAATGCAAGATGATGGTGATGCAGAAGTGTGTTTAATTTTATTTATATTTTATTAGGGCTTTAACCAATGATAATTTTCATTATCAATTAATTTGCTGGTTGTTTTCTTGATTAATTGTTTGGACGTCTTCAAATGTTTGAAGATGTCTGTTTTAATTAACAGTCCAAAACCCCAAAGATATTCAGTTTACTGTAATGTATGACAAAGAAAAGCATTAAATCATCACATTTGAGAAGTTGAAAATAGCAGATGTTTGGCATATTGGCTTAAAAAATGACTAAAACACTGAATCAGTCATCAAAATAGTGACAGGTTAATTTTAATTCAATTAGTTTTAGTTTACTAAACTTCTTATGAGTTGTTTTGGAAGGCGATGACAAGCGACCTATTTTTTAATTTTAATATGAGGACTTGTTGGTATGGAGTGATTTTTTTTTTCCCCCCCCTGATGAAAACAGCTCTTCAGGCCCTTATACAAAGAAAGGCTGCTGTCTCAAGTATTTTACTAATATTGTTGAGCCCTGGCTTTCTAAAGTATGAAATGTTTTTTAGAGAGCTAATTAATCAAAATGGCATCTAAAATAGTTCAAAACTGAGGAAGAGGAAATGTTGATGTGTCTTAGGGACGCAGACCTTTGTATTGTACATCTGGCATGATTCATTTAACAGCTTGTGTGTTCACAGTCCTTGAGTCTAGTTTGCATTATCATCTCATTGGGACTTGATTTGCAAATACCTCTGATTGGCATCTCATTAGCTTCTGAAGTATGGCAAAAGTGTCAGTAAGTGTGTACGACCTGAATTGTCATTTAACTCCAATTTTCAACCCTCCTATTTTATTACTCTGCTGTCTTAAAGGTATTGATCGTTGATGTCATGAGGCACATAGGCATGTTTTAAATAGAATAAACAACACAGAGTCTCAGAAAGTGGTATCTCCTGTAATTCAGGGACAATGAAAACTGGGGCTTGAGTAGGATATGTGGGTCATGTTCAGAAAGTTGTGATTTAAAATGCAGCCAGAGTTAAATGGTGATTCTTTGAAATTTAAATTTATTGGATGTAGAGGATGTAGAGGAGAGCTAGGTGTAAGGGAGTGTATGTGTGGGGGGTTAATGGCAGCTCAGTTTATGGCTGGCAAAAACATCAATTATATATACCAGTGCACACACTCATGCCTTTGTACACAGTAGTGGCTATGCGCACATCTGGGTGGACGCTACACAATAAAAAGCTTCTGTAAATCACTATTGGTGCACCTTATTAATATGACGAAACTTACCTTTAAGTGCATGTATGCATGAATGGCAGGTTGTCTGGAGAGGAAGAGAGAAGTACACATTGAAATATGGATAAAAGGTAAAAGGTGAAATTCTGTTACCTTTAAAGACGCCAATGTTGGGCATTTTTATGAGGAAAACAGTGATGTGCCCATGCAAATGTTGATTTTCATGTTTTTCATCTACATATCAGAAATGTTCTTTGCTATTTCCATTTATTTCGCCCCTGACCTTGACTAACTGAAGTGCAGAAACCACTCCCAATTTCCCTAGAACCAAATGGAAATGTATCATTACTATTCCATAGCCGAGACTGCAGGAAAACACAAAACAGCAATGCAGCTATTGACAAATTCATCATGCAGTCTGAGCGTACAAACCCTGGATTTCATCATCTTGCTCATCAGCAGCTCTTTCCTATGAATTATTTGTTGGCTCCTCTCCTCCTTGCCCGTCCTCTCCTCTTGATGTGGTAAAACCCATCAAGAATCTATAAGTAGGTCCTGTCCCTGTGTCTCTCAATCATAATCAGGGGCAGGCAGCTCCTCACCCAGTCTACGGGCTGAATTATTTACCAGTCATTGATGTGGTGGTTGACCAGCAGTTTTGCTTGTGAATTATTCATGACCCCTCTCCTCTTAGTCCAAAAGATTAACACTGAGGATATATTCACATTTTATTTGTTGTGCTCCAAAATGTGCATATAACATTATAACATCTGACTGAAGTTATAGAAGTTCAGTTAAATAGAAAAGACAATTTTGGTTATAACCATTATCCTGTTCTCTAGATTTAAGAGATATTTTACACACCACCACACCCGCTGAGCATGACTAACAAATTCAGCTTGTTCGATTAATTCCTGTCACTATCCCAAGAATCTGTAAAGTCAGATAAATTGGGACTGTTCAAGGGAGGCATAATTGGAGACAAAACCTGCAGCATAACAATTTTCAATTTTTAACCTATACTCATTATGTCATTAATTGTACCCATAAAGTAACCACAGTAAATAAAAACATTAAAAAACAAATCCAGCCAAGCTGCATACCTGTAGATTACAACTTTATCTTAAATGATTGCATGTGCTTAACCACGATTAAAATACAGTTTGAGCAACAGCAGCATGATCCGCTTTGTAGAATATGAATACAACTGATTATGATCAACTGCAATAAATATAAATATTGCAATTAATAAATATTGCATAAACACATCTGATTAATATATATATATATATATACATTTTAATAACATTTTCTCTAAAAATTACATTGCAAAATTACACATACACATTACATTGAAGAATGCAATACAATATCAGACAAAATGTACAAAGTAACATATTTTGTTTATTACCAAATGCATTTTATTAACTTTTGATGACAATTTTTCAAACTCTACATATGCTAAATGTTCATTGTCACTTTTTTCTTTTACCTTCCCCTATATCCACTCATGGCAACTCACGTAAGGCATAAAAATTCCATTCCATTCCACACAATATTTACTGACTTTCCTACCCTTTCTGTGGCTCTCAGCCCCAAAGCCCACTAGCTCCTACTGAAGACAAGTCAGCGATATTTCATTTTAAAAATGGTGCTTTTCTTGAGGACTATTTTCAGCTGCGGATTAATATGCATTTGATGTTCTAGTGAGCATTTATGACAGCAGGACGATGTATTCATTCATGTCACCCAGTGAAATGCTGTGTCACTGATGAGTTTTTAATAGTTTTTGGACAACAATGGATCTCTTTAGCACAGAGGAATATGGATCAGGCTTTGGCTACACAAACAACACTTGCTAGTAGGAAAAATTAATTGTTCATTTAAGTCTTTTCCTGAGATTTCTTGACAATCAAAAAATGTAGAATATTTCCAGCATTATATTTGAAATTTTCCAACTGTTGAGTTGTGATTTGAACGATAATATTATTCTACAACTCACATTATATTCTAATTTCTGCACTGGCCTCTCATTCACTGACCTGCTGCCAAGCTGCTGCTGCTGCACTTGGTCCGGATAAACACCCTGTCAGTGCTGCTGCTGCAGTGAGGGAGATGGAAAATGACAGCGTGTGTCTTGGGAGCCGACTCACATCTTGACACTTTTCTCCTCTGACTGGCAAATATGATCATTGTAAGATCTCTCCTCCACCCTCTATTTACAGATGGTAGAACGTGTTCAAAGAGAATACTAATGAGCTTAAAGATCCACACAGTGCTCGATTCATCACTTAGATCTCTGAAGGTGTGATTCGTTTTGCCACATGACACCCTGCACCTCTTTAGGAAAATTACTTTACACATCTAATGCCATAATGTACACTGCAGATTTTAATTAACTATACAAATGGTATGCTATTAGTTGTCACTGACTGTAAATCTGAAAGTCTGAATTCTTGGCAGTTTTTTGGGACAAGATCTGCTTTCTTCTGTGGTGGGAAATGTAGACTGAATAGTTGTGTGGGCAGGATAAATATAGTGATAACACCCTTACATTTAAAAGATACAGAGTAACATGGCCATAACCTTGTTCCATTACTGTACGTAGATGTAGCTAAAGTACATGCATTAATAGCTTGAGGTCACGAACTGGAGTGAAAGCTGGATGAAAATTTCAAACATTAGATGGGAGTACAATGAGTTTTTTCATTGTCTTTTGTGCTGTATGCTGTTCCTCTCCTGACAGTGTTTTTAAAATGCTGAAATAATGACATGGTTGAATTTTTCTGATGATTATCCAGAGGTCAAACAAAGACGATTAAAGCCTGAAACTAAAGTTTAATTACTCTTTTTTTTTGTTTGTTTTTTGTTTTTACCTGCCTCAGTTTGTTTACTCCTGAGGCAGATGCCAAGATCAAGTTCATCTGTGTTAAAAAATGCAATAAAGTTCTTGTACTGTGGCACTTTCAACCTTGGAGAAGAAATAAAAAATACAATAGATGGTATAATTAAGCAATACCACAGAAAACATACAATAAACAAAACTTTACACATCATAGGCACAGTTTTAGTGTCTGTGTGTGCATATGTGTGTCTGTGGGTACTATTCATTATTCTGTCTACCTGTGGGAAGAAACTGTCTGAAACGGGTGGTGCGTGATTTAATGCTCCAGTAGCGTTTTCCAGATGGCAGGAGTGAGAATAGTGTGTGGGCTGGATGACTGGTGTCCTTGATGATGCTTTGGGCTTTCCTTATGCACCAGGTAATGAAGATATCATAGAGCCGTAGCAGGTCTGTGCCAGTATTTTTTTGATGCTGCTTTTATAGTGTTTTGCTGCCATTCCAGTCCTCTACAGTCAAAACAGCCATACTATATACTGTGATCCGCCTTGTCAGAATTCTCTGTATGGTGCAACAGCAAAAGTTAAGCCAAGCATCGGTTCCCATACCAAATCTTTTGAGACCTCATGAACTACAGTCTTTGTTGGGATTTCCTGAGGAAGAGGCTGGTATTACTGTTGCGACGTGTACAGCAGTGAAGTTAAAAATTTATAAGTTGGGCCACAGGAGAGATATTTTTGGGGTTTTTTTAGGGTATGGAGTGGAGGTGGCACAAAGACTAGGAAGACAAGCATGTGTGTAAATATCAAAAAAGTCCCAAACAGAAAGATATACAACTCAAAAGAAGCAATAGCTGATTTCAAGAACATTCAAATAAGCAAATGTTATGATAAGGAAAATTTGTATTATCAATAGATATATAAATAAAAAAACATATTTATGCTAGAGGAATAAGATCCACAAGAAAAAAAACAACATGATAAATAATTAAATCAAAGAAAGAAATTAAATTAAACATATTATAGGATCTATAAATCATGTTAGTTGGCAGTACATAGAGTGCTGCTTTGTTGTGTTGCGTGTATTAGTGCACAATGGAAATATACAATATAGTGTTTTATTTTGTTCTGATTAGTGACATTTTTAAATGATTTATGTTTTTGAGACTAAGAGATAGACATTGAGACAGACTGCCTGCATTAAAGCGCTACCTAAATATCATATTTTATGTCCAACGGTTAGTTTGAGCCGTGAACTGGGGCTATATGGTGACTATTTTTCCTAGTATTTCTGTTCTACTTCACTAATACTGTTCATTTTTAAACAATTTTCCTCATTTTCACTTCTCTCCAGTTGGTTCCTCTCTTGCCTCCTGTGACCATTGCTTGTTTATCCTCATTATTATTAACAGCAAACAGCAGAGACTCAGCAGTTTTCTCCACTGAGTGTGTTTCCTCCCATTGATCAAACAGGAACTCCAACGGACAGCTGATGAAATGTTTACTTACTGCACAGCAGTTGCCACGGCTACCATTGTGGCATTTGCCTGAGCATTTACTTTACACTTTACGAGGGGAGATCAGCACTTGGGTGATTTAGATGAGCTTTTTAAAGTTACTTGTAAATGAAAGCCACTTCTGAACTGCTGTAAGCCTGTGGCTGCACATGCTATGTAGATAATTTGTAATGCTGATTACAGACTAAACGCACAAGAGCAAATCATTTGTGCAAGGCAGTATGCAGAGTAAAGAGTAGCATATAATCTAACAGAGAAGCTAACTAGAATGCTACAGACTATATCAACACACATTTTTTACCTGATATCCTCGTCCTCTTTGTTATATTCTGCCATGTTTGAGAGTTTTCCCCAAGTCGAGGTATGACAGGAGGGTAGAGTTACTTAACTCTGGGAATTTAGAGATGTTCCCCTTTTCCTCCATTCCTCTCGACAGTAAAATTGTCACTGCCATAATTCCTCAGTGAAAGCTGCACTCAGTGCAAGGATCTAATTGGAACCTCTTGGCAAAGTCCACAAAAGAAAACTAAAAACAAAAATGAGTCAATCAAGAGAAAGATTTAAAGGTGACATTTTATGCTTTTTGTCATTTTCTGTCATTTATATACTGTTATGATGTTGGATGTTAAACATGGTCAAAGTTCCAAAACTTAAAAATGTAAAATGCTCCCTGCAAGTCAAAAGTCCAGGCTTCAGCCTGCTCTGAATGCTGCGTTTGCAATGTTACCCCTCCTTCCTCCCTGTGATGATGTTCACCCACAAACAGCTGTCTCTTCCGTAGTCTTTGTTGCTATGTTTATTGCTGAGGTTTGTTCATGTTGTCCACTCGCATTTTTCAAGATCGGATTCGGATGTATTTCAGGTCTTTCCATTTCAAGTAAAGAACAAGAAAAAGAAGTGAAATCCTGCTACTATATTTTGTTTATGTAGCCCCTGGAACCACCAGAAGTCTGCTGAGAGGCAGCCTCTGGAAGCTGGCCAATGAGAGCAGAGTAGGCTCGTCGGGAGGGCAGCCTTAAAGACACACTAACAGTCTGTTTCAGGCAGAGGCTGAACTGAGGCCGCATGAAGGGCCAATATAAGATAAATAAGGAATTTCTTAACTATAAATCATGCAAAGATATTCCAGTAGAGCCCCAGAATATAAATATAGTCCTGGAAATGTGCATGATATGTCCCCTTCAAGACACAATATAGCCGACCATGATCATCAAGTCAACACAATCATGAATCAAACGTACATGGATAAGCACACCGATTAACACCTGCTGCCACGTACAAGAGCAGTGCCCTCTCCCCCAGTTTACTTCAATGCAGTAATGGCAGTCAGAGTGGCCAAACAAGGGTGTGCCGATGCCAGAGGGGAGGCCACCCTGGAGACTAAGATCTCCAAGAAAAGGCTTTACAGTTTCAACAGACACAGAAGGAAGACAATAAGACACAGAGAGAAACAGGAGTTTGACTGCTAAATCTCAGTTTTAGTGTTCTTAATACTTATATAGGAAATTCAGTTAACTTTGAATAATTCCAATTAGATGTGTTTTAGTGTGAAGTAAATAGAGAAAGTGTTTGAATTTGCATCAGCAGTAAACAACAGCTACAGTAAATTAACACAGCAAACTGAAAGGATTTCCAGAAAAGGTATTGTTCATCTCCTGTAGTGTTAATTAATTGGAAGTCTTAATTGGAAGTTTTAAAAGAAAAGAAAATGACCAGTTAGTAAGTAATCGCTATGTTCAGAAAATTCATACTAAGCACGTAGTAGTGCAGTTTATTACGCATAGGGAGACAGCTTTTAGCCACTGTGGCCCAGTCTGCCTGAGGATCTGAGGACCTCCACCTCTGTGGACATTTTTAAAAGAAATCTTAAGACATATCTTTTTAGCTTGGCTTTTACTTAAGGTGCCTCATCATTTGTTGTTTTATTCATCTATTGTTGCTTCATTTTTTATTTGTTATTTTGCTCTTTTTGCTTTTGGTCACCTCTGTTTGTTTGCTTTTGTTTTTGTCGCATTGTCTTTCAGTCATGTGCAGCACATTGGGCTGCAGCCACTGCATGAAATGTGCTATATAAATAAGATTGATTTGATGATTTGATTTGATTTGATTTATTATGGCATGGGCAGTTTTGTTTGTGGAAAGAGTAATTGGTATTATTTGGTTGTCACTAACTCTCCACACTGAAAGAACAGCCGGAGGCCTCCCCCAAGGGTGCCCACTCAGAGCAGTTTCTCATCTGGAGAAGCACTGAATGAAATCAGAGCACCTGTCTCACAGCCAGTGTTAGACAAAGCCCCATGTCATTCACAGAACTGAGACTAATAACACAGTTTGGCTATTCAGGCTTCCTTCATTGTGTGTCAGAAAGAGCAGTACAGCTGTTCAATACAATCAAATGCAGAGCAGTTACTCCCCTGGCCCTGAAGAGTAAAGGAATTGAGTTGCCTGCTGATTGACAGATTTGGTCAAACATGAATGTTTCCCCAGCTTCAGAACAAATGAATTTGCTGTGAAAACCAAGGTTTTTCTACTTCACTACTGTTTGGTCCAAATCATTTCATCTGCTAGTAAGAACCAAACCAAACAAAAATAACATGCTTAGGTTTTCTTTTAAACTCATGTGTAATTTATGTGAAAGCAGATTGTACTGACTCATGAGGATGAAGACATGAAAGTCTGTTTAAAATTCAGAAGTCTGTACTCCCATGACTTACAGCTGAACTGAAAATGTGTGATGTTTACACAGATCCAGTCTTTGATTACAGAATTCTTTTTTCAACATTATCTTTATTGGTTTTGTAACATACTGTAACAGCCCTTGAGCTGAATAATGCAACAATGTACAAAAATATAATCACATAGATGCCAGATCAACCATCCTACCCCTCCCTTCGCCCTCCGCCCACCCCACATTATCCACACACATCCATCCCACCATCCCTTCAGGTTGATCACTAATTTCTTCAGCATATGTGCCTTTTCAAAGACAAAGGAATAAATATAAACAGTATAGAATATTTAAAAAAAACAAAACAAAAAAAACATAAAACAAGATAGTTGCAGAGAGGGAATAAATAACAGCCCTTGTGTATCAATTTAGTTGAAAGAGTGGGATAAAAAGAAAAGAAAAAAACAACAACCACTATAAAACAAACATGTCTAACCCACAGATGACAGTTGGATTCAATACTTATTTGAATATAAAAGGAGTACTATGTTATGGACTCTGTCTCCAGAAACGTTAGGAAACCACCCCAAATCTCCTTCAGGTTATACATTATCTGTTCATTTGGTAGACATGACACTAATTCATTAGTCTATATAGCAGATGTAGGTGGATGATGGATCTTTCCATTGCATGGCTATACATTTGTTGGCTGTGATAAGGGCAATCCTAATAAATATGAGTTTGTTTTTATTGACTTTTATCATAGATTTGTCGCCCAGTAGGGTTATTCTTGGTACTGTGGGGATGGTTATTTCTGTGATGTCATTAAGTATAGCAGGCCCAGAACATATGCAGTATGTATCAGTGTTCCTATTCCAGTTTTACATCTTGGGCAGAACTGGAAATACTGAGGCTTTATTCTGTGCAGCCTGTTAGGGCTATAGAATATTTTATGAATGAGATTGTATTTTTTAATTTTATGTCCAGTGTTAAAAGAGAAATACTGACTACCAATACACAGTTTTTCCCATTGCACTTCCTCAAAATTATACTCAAGGTCTTCTTGCCATTTGCATTTTACTCCTAACACTTCCCATCCTATGGTTTGAAAAATTCTCGAGTAAATATAAGATATAAATCCTCTTACTCCCTGTTTGTCACACACAAGTTTATCTAGAGGCAACTCTTCTAATGATTGTAGAAGGCCACCTTGTTCCGAGATGATAAGGCGCCTAACCTGGAGATTTTTGAAAAAGTGAGTTCAGGGTAGCCTGTACTGAAGGGAGACCTCTTCAAAGGTCTGAAGGGCTTTATCTTTAAACAATTCCCAAAAGATTTGATACCTTTTGTAAACCTTAGTTTTGTGATACCATCTCTAAGGGCTTTAGGTAAAGAGAGATTTATGTGAAAAGGGGATTTGTTATAAATAGACTGAAAATAAACTGTTTTCTTCCAAAGTTGTCGCCAAATCTTAAATGTATGTATAGTGATTGAGTTTGTTGTTATAATGAGTAGAGAATTTAAAGAGCTGATGTATGGTACTGATTCCAATTTCAACTTATTTGGGTGATGTTGTTCAATTTGTTTCAATTTGTTTGTTTCTGCTCAAATTTGTGCCGACTAGTAGAAGTACTCAAAATTAGGGACTTCCAGTCCACCCTTTTCAAGAGGGCTTTGTAGTACTGTCAGTTTTATCCTGGGTGGTTTGTTTCTCCATTTCTCTTGTGTGAGACAAGACTTGAGTTGTTTGAAAAATAGTTCAGGGACTGGAATTGGTAGCATCTGGAAAACATACAGGTATTTGGCAACGTATTCATTTTTAGGCCATTAATTCGCCCAATTAAAGACAAAGGTAAGTCATTCTATCTCTTATAATCCTCTATGCACCTCATTTGGAATTTTGAGTCCTAAGTAGTTGATGTGATTAGAGCTCCACTGAAGCATGGTACCAGAAGATTGAACATTAGCTTTGGCATTAAGAGGCATGACTACACTTGTTTATATTAATCTTGTAGCCTGAAATTTTACCATTGCCTATTCCGTCAGTGTATCCATCAGAGCTGGGATAGATTTGTCTGGACTTGAGAGGCATGCCAATATATCATCTGCGTAAAGAGACAAAGTGTGGATGCAGTCACCAATTTGTATCCCATGAATGGCCAGGTTAGACCTCATTGCTGTCGCCAACAATTCAATGGCAATGGCGAATAATAAAGGCGAAAGGCAACAGCCCTGTCTAGTGCTGCTTCATAGAACGAATCTGATCGAGATGTCCTTATTGATTTATATATATATATATTTGATCAAGTTGGCGAAATTGGGAGCTATATTAATTTTTTCCATTGTCTCAAACAAGTATTGCAACTCAACACGGTCAAATGCCTTTTCCGTGTCAAGCGACACTACAAAACATGGGTTTTGGTCAGATTTTGAGCTATGGATTGTGTTGAAAAATCTTCTTACATTGTCAGTTGATGACTTATTCTGAATGAATCCTATTTGGTCCATGTTGATTATGTCAGCAAGAACCTTTTCAAGTCGTGGAGCAAAGATTTTAGAGAAAGTTTAATATTTACTGGGTTGAAATATTGAAATAGGCCTGTATGAGCTGCAAAGTTTGGGATTCTTGCCTGGTTTGGGCAAGACAATTATGAGTCTCTGCTCCAAAGACCCTGGGCGTCGACATTTTTCTATGGCATCATATAACAAATAATAACATTAATAATTAATAATAATAAGATTGTGGGTAAAGGTTCTATCAGTTTGGGACTAAATGCCTCGAAGAATTCTATGGCTAGTACTCATTGCCTTCATTGATTAGGTTTGTTAGGTTGGTTAGGTTTAGGCATGAGGAGTGAGATGGTTAGGGTAAGAATATCAGGGTCAGAGGCAATCAGAGGCAAAACAGGGGCAGGTTTTCGCAGAACATTCTGTCACCATCCTAGGAAAAGAAAACTTTCAGTCCATGTTAACAGTAACAGCCGTGTCTCATACAATCTGTACAATGTTCAAACGGAAAACAAAACGAGCGTTCCTAGAAGCTACAACAGAAACTGCGGTAGGGAGCCAGTCTGAGCCAACAGCTGTGAAGTGATGCGTAAACACTATTTCTGAATTTGAGAAGTAGCTAAACAGTGTTTATGTTTGTTTAGCCTCCACTACAGCCCTGATTACAACACACCATATATAGTCTATGCAACACACATATGAACATGTGCGAGCCTATCACGTTCCTGCTATCCTGCTAGTATAAGTTACATTTGTTTTTATTTGTTTCTTTTAGGAGGGACGGTGTGTCCCATTGGTGGGGTGGGCTTCCCCTCCAAGGCAATGGTAGGGGAAACAGCTGTGCACTGTGGTTTTTAGTAAACATTTCTTAAACAGGAGAAAATACTGCATTTGTCAGGGACTATTTTCAACAGCAGATTTGGTACACTAGAAAACAGCACTTTCACTCACATAGATATGCACAGACTCGTGTAAACATATATCTAAACCTTTTTATCTCTTTTGAAAACTATAAACAAGTGAATCTAAAACCTCAGGTTGCATATTGTCTCCCATGTGCACACTAAGTATTGCAAAATGCTGTTTCCTCTGTAAACTGCGTTCAGAGTTACAGCCTTTGAACTTCACATACTGAGCCCTTGAGCAGCGATCTACCTACTGGACTATGAAGCCTGGGCTGTAGACACTACTTTTCTGATCAACACAAAGCATTCTCTCTTGTTTCCAATGACGCACCATGAATTTAAATGTGCCAATTAGTGTATGTATTTCCCCTGGCATTGAGTTCACAAAGTATTTGATTGAGATTCTGCTGCACAGCAATACAGCAGAAAGTTCAGATGCCCTACAGGCCACTGCGGCTGAGTGGGGTGAGCTACATGTTATTCATAGTATGGATTCATTTAAGTGTAGTCAGTAGGTGGTTGTGTTCAGGGTAATTGTTAATGCTCATAGTTTAATTAACTTATATTCACCAGCCAAGTGTGTATATTTCAGGGTCATTATTTTTGTTTTTTTCTGAATTAACAAAAACATAGGAATTAAACTATGTATTTTAAATATTATAGATTCTCTCCAGAAATGTTTTAAGATGTATGTAAAATGCTCTACTTTGAATATTAACATGTGTCTAATATGGTTTTTCCACATGGTTTTCTCATTAAAATCCTTAAAATGACATCTCCTGCTTTCCCCTCATTAAAAAGTCCAGAATCTATGAATATGCAAATATTCTCAATGTATGAGCACTGGAGGCTTCAAGTTTCCACATCACACTTGTGTAAGTTGTATACTGGACCACAAATCATGCTCATAGCTGGTAGCTTGCCTTAAACTCAGATTTTTGGTGAACATAGAGACACTTTCCACTTTAAGCAGATGAATATGAAAACAGCCTTCTAGTGTCAAACTCTGCATGTACATCATTCTGCACTGTGAAGTTCAAACATCCACCTGGAGTAACAAGAGGAAAAACACATTTTGAGTGGAGGGGGACTAAACTATCTGAAATCATATACAAAAAAAAAAAAAAACAGAAAAGGGAAAATCTGGGATGAAACCTGTACTAAAATATGCCATTTGCTGCACATTTCCACTGTTTTTATATAGAGGACTGTGGTTGATTAGTAGTATAATCAGCAGCTCTTTTGCATTTTGTCTTCATTCTGAAAGCATATTTGGAACTGCCCTTGCCATGAGAGGACCTTGTTCACTGTAACCTACTGTGAATATTAAATGTGAATATGATAAAAAAATAATGTGGACATAATGCTTCTTGCAGCAGTAAACACACCAACCTTTGATATGTGGAAACATAAACTGATCCACCTAAATAAATCTGTGTATTTTTCTGTGAAAAATCTATAAATGTCTGTTTTCTGTTTTTCACAACCAGCTGCTGCAAGGAAAATCCATTCCTAAACTGGGGACATTGGACCAGATTGAAACAGGAAGTGGAGATGCAGAGGGACGTTACAGTGGGGACTGTGATGATGAGGATGGTTGTGGTGGTTCAGGTGGTGGCGAGGTTAAGAGGAAAATCCAGAGAGTCACCAAATGTAAGTCTCAACCTTTTGTAATTTTACTGAACATTAAACTAATTAATTATTTTAACACCCAGCAGACATAGCTCAAGAGCCCATATTTTGCACCAAGGAGACCTTGTTTACTTTTTAG
Organism: Thunnus thynnus; assembly: GCF_963924715.1. Lineage (NCBI taxonomy): Eukaryota > Metazoa > Chordata > Actinopteri > Scombriformes > Scombridae > Thunnus > Thunnus thynnus. Next base: position 15,620,414 of record NC_089517.1, read on the forward strand.
CTGCAGTGCTTAAACATTTTCTACCTTTTCTACCTTTTCAAAGTCGCAGGATTTAAAAATGAAAAGTAGGATTTGATCATTCAAAGGTGTAGTTGCATAATACCATATTTTAATAACACTTGCTCCAGTCTCCATTTTATGACAGTCATAATAATAGTCATTAAAGATAATAGTTGCTATGGGGACATTATTGCAATCAAGGCCTGTTACTTCAGAAATTATTGCTCCCCAGAGAATCAGTAACCCCTGATGAATCACAGCGTCGGAGCTCTCCTCTTCATTTTGCTACCTTTCACACTCTCCTCTCTTCTCAGCACATGGATTCCTCCTCTCCTTTCTCCTCTACTCTCCATCAAACATGCTAACAACCTGATTAATCACCTCTCTCGTTTTGCCTATGGCGACAGCGAGGAAGGGGGCGTCATCCAAACAAGCCGTTCTATCCGTGTAAATGTTTCCTCTACTGGTTGTCAGTCTGTCTCGAGGCTTTAGCAGCTCAGGATCAGTGAAGCTTCTTAACAATCGCTCATCTGAGGCTGTAGGGAGGCTCTGACATTTATTACCCATTACAGTAGAGCCGCCCTTTCCTTGTCATAGGCCAGATCAGCCTGTCTCCTATATTTATGACCCGCTGTCTGCTGTGACCTCTGTCAAGTATCTGCCCCCTGCTGCCTGACCCTAGCACAAATACAGAGGATTCCCCACCTTAGCCAGACCCCTGGTCAGTCCCTCCAGGATTCTGCAGTTTTTTCTCATTATTTCTGCAAAAACAACTTTCAGTTTTTTTTCTCAGTGGCTGTTTGCTGTAGGTATGTTTTTTAATTTAATTGATATTAAATGAATGAGGAAAAATTGAATGCCAAGGACAAAGCAGGCCAGCAGGTTTAATACAAAACACCTCGTCAACCTGGAGGAGGTGAATAAAGGTAACAAGGCTAACATTTTCAGACACAAACTGGTGTATGATACAGGTTAATAAACATGTGTTGAACCCTCATTTGACAAATGATTTGAGAATGTTAGTCACAAATAAAGACTTGGTTACTGCCTTCACACAAGACCCGGGCTGCTAATGTAGTAAGCTCGCATAATTTTCATCAGACAAATCGGTGTGCTACAGTGTTGTCACATTTCACTTTCATTAAATATTTTTACTGCACAGCAGATTATGTGGGCGAAGGATTATTTTTATTTATTTTGTCAAAACTTTAAAAAAAAATTCCAAATAATCTTCTAGTATCTGCTATTGTGAATTGCAAAGTTTATGGTTGAGAGTTGTTGAAGTGAGCACAAACACCTGTTAGAAGTTATATTAATCCTATAATTAAAAGGAAAAGGCTTGGAATTTTCTATATATTTCTAATTTTCTCTTATTGTCAACAATTCTCATGTGCAGAGCCAAACCAACAATAAATGGATCTACTAACAAGTGTGTGTGTATCCAAAGTCTGATATATTGTATTCCTCTGTGCCGTAGACCTCCGTTGTTGTCCAAATACTATTAAAAACACATCAGTGAGCCGCACCATTGCTGGGTGACATGTTCCTTATATCACAAACAGTTTGGGCATGGTAGTTTGTTAAAAAACGGCTCCAAAGAATAATAAGAGCGATCACATTTTTTAGTGTCTATAGAGTAGTTCCATGTAGGCAGAAGCTTGGCTCCTCTTAACAAGGAACTCCCCTGAAAAAATGATTTGTGAAATTTTGGAGGGTCTCTAAAATACTCACAGTATGCTATTTTTGCCATCCATTTCTATTTTTCTGTATCTTCATCACCATGGATCATGCATAAAATTAGGCTACTATTGATGTATGATTCATACATGAGGGTGATTCATCACTAATTCACTTTAATAAAGATACCGGCATGCATGCTATTCTTGCCATCAGAATCGAAGTGCGGTGGTGCAATATCCTATATTTAACTCACTTTGTACTAAAGGGTTTTGAGAAATTTGCAATGTACAATGTAATATCCTTTCCTTTTAATGTAGAAACCTGTGTTTCTCCTTGTTTGTTACCAAAACCAAGGACTGCCAGACCACTGGCAGAGCAAGGCTGCAAATCCATGTAGATCATGCTATGTGCAGTCTAACCCCATGCACACTGATGGTAAACTCCGGGTCCTTGATTCAGCATGTAATGTAAAATTTTAGGCTTTATTTGGATCATTTTATACAGGAAGTACAATGACAGACAACATCACAAGTGCTCTGCTCATTTGGTTAAGTTGCCTTTTTTGTGATCTACATGAAACAATAACGGACCATTTCTCAGAGAACCATGAACAGGCCAACTAGAAATACAAAACACCTGTAATTAGAAACTCGTTACTTGAAACTTGTAACTAGAAATACAGTTTGGGAATCTGAAAAGCTACTATGTCTGCTGTAGCCACAAAGCTGATAAATTGGCTACCATGAGGCTAAATCACTGTGGTAGAGATACAGTATTAATGAATGTGGTTAGTTTTTATTTCAGTCTGTGTGCAAAACCTCAAAACAGAAAGCCAAAAAGACAGAAGTAAAATATTAAATAAAACTACAGAGGCAGAAACAAATGCAACCACATAAACAGGTAAAAAAAAATCTATGACGGTGAGACAAAAATAAATGTAATAATAACATCTCACAAAACACATGATCAACAAACAAACAAACGACACTATTTACAAGTGAATTCACAGGGAAAGTGAGAGATATGTAAAAAAAAATAGTGAGACAAACTTGTGTTTTGTGTTGTGATATTTTCTGTAGTTTTCTGAGTTTATATGATGTATTTAAAAAAAAAAAAACTTAGACTAATGGATAAATATTATTTATAGTTTATTATTTATGAGACTGTGAGTGTGCCAGTCTATCAAAGTAAATAGACTACAGTGATATTGCATGCCCCAGTGCACCGTGGCAGATACAGCTTAAACACCATGTATAATTTAATTTGATTTCTTCCCCTGCAATTATCCATTATCCCTCTTCTTTGTGTCTTTGATGTTTATCAGAAGAACATGCTGATGATAGATCAGCATGATAAGGAAATAAAATGGGATAACCTCAATAGTGACAATAGAGGCCTGATTTAAGGGATTATCCTCATTAAGCAGAATTACTGTTGTGTGAGAATGATATGTATGTGACAAGAAGAAACAATGTGAGTTCATCCCTCTCAAACATTTCAAAGTATTTGAATGCTTAGCATTTGCAGGATGGTAGTATTTACTGCACTGCACTCCAGATAGCTGATCGAGCTGACCAAGTCGTTGTTTTTGTAAAAATACGATTAGGCTGATCTGTTTGTGCAAACCCACAGAATTATTGACAGCATGTAGGAAAAACAGAGAAAGATTGATTTACTTCACCTTGTTCAACATGGAGGTGCACCGTACACAGCACGTCAGATAACACTAACCAAAGAAAAGTCAGGAAATTAAGACATACCCGAGAGAGTATTTGGAATATTTCATGCACTTTCTGCATAGCACCTGTCAAAAATGGTGGTTACAAAATGCTTAAACACACATACAAAGTCTTATAATCACGAGAAACCAACACATTCCTCACTATTTACATGAAACAAACATTTAACACTGATGAGAACTAGCACCCCATTGTCAAGACTAGCATAAGATCACATCGATGTGTGTTGCAGCCTATTGCAGTGAATGTAAAACCAGTATTATAATTACTAATTATAATTGACATAATTGGAATAGTAATCAAGAAAAGATCTAATATAATCCAGCATCAGTGGAGCTGTAGTGGTCCAGACTGTGGTTGTGTTCGCTTTGTGCAAGAGTAAAAGGGTTAAACTGCTTCTATGTACTTTAACCCTTACAGCGCAAATTGAAGGTCTTAACTAGAAAACTACACAGCCAAATGACAACAAGAGAAATATTTGGAATTTCATTTTGGTGATAAGGTGAAGCTGATGGGTCTCAAGTGGAGATGAGATGATTCTCTGCTGTAGTGCTACTGTATGATTGAGGTTGATGAGAAATTTGCAAACCTGGTTTAATCACATAAAAACCTTGCCTGGCTCAGATTTAAATATAATAAATCCACTTTTGCCATTCTGGATAAGGTAGCTTATTAATCTGTACACAGCTGTGAGATGATAGCAAACAAGACTTAGAGCTATAGCCATGTTAGCAGCTCTGTGAGGCTGTATTTGCATAGTCAGCATGCTAACACGCTCATAATGACAATGCTAACATGCTGATTTTAAGGTATAATGTTTACCATTTCCAACATCTTATCTTAGGCTTCATCCTTTGGAGACTATGGATATCTGTACCAAATTCCATGAAAATCAATTCAATAGTTGTTTCCATCAAATATTTCTGTCTTGACCAAAGTGGTGTGCCGACCGACCGAGATTTCCCTCCCTAGAAAAGACCACAAACCGATTTCACACAAACGTACATGTAGGTCCCTGCACGATTACAACATATAAATAGTAGAAGAGGAGAAATAGAGGTTTTTCTCAACTGCCCTTTATCCAATCCTGTGACCTGTCAACAATGCCTGCAGTGGAGAACAACTAAGAGGTTTTTTCATGCTCCAACCCCAACAGGCAGCTCTAGGCCTCTTATCTGGCCTGGCATGATTAAGCTGCAGACACTGTGACTGCTTGCAGCGTGAGCGTTGTACTGCAAAAAGACATCTGTCAGACACAGTGGCAGCAGGAGAGACACAAATCGATTTCTAGCAAGCAAGCACAATGAGGGAAAGGGGAAAGGCTCCTTAAGCATGAGTCTTATTAATTAATAGTGTCTCAGCAGGAGAGTATTTGATGTTATCTGAGCCTCTCCCTCGCAGGGTGGTGGTAAATGAGTGCTGAATGTAGCTGTTGCATGTAGAACCCCTCCACTACCTAATGTCAAGTGATAATGGACATAACAGCATTCAACAGGGGGACCTGTGCACATTTTGCAAAACCAATTTTCTGTGATAATTTACGGTATTGTATATATTTCAACTATAACGAGAGACCTGAGAGATAGGGAACTACATCAAGGCCACTTTGTTGGACAAATACAGTAATAGGCCTATCACTGGGAGCCATTTGGAGTTTTCCTAACAGGCCCTGTAATACTTGGCTGTGCCTATTAGAAAGATCTTTATCCTCATTACAGTGTTAGATCAAATTAGGTCACCTGCTGTGACTCCTGCACTCCTCTGTTCCCGTAATAATGGGATGGAAATCATTTACAGCAGTGTGTCTCATAAGCTTTTGACCAGTGAGTCTCACTGGGTGGACTCCAAGGTTGTCTGATTATCACTCGATTAAATTAACCCTCTGAACTAATTAATAACTAAATGATTCATCAAAGACTTTCGTGTCTCAGGAAGACTGTACTGTTATACGTTTAGAAAAAAGTGTAGTTTTAAACTGAAATGCTTTATAAATACTATTTAAAATAGAAAATCAAGCAGTTGTAACTAATTAAGTAATTTCTTAAAGCTGACTTAAAAACACTAATAATATGATAATGATATACAGCAATGGTTGTCAACCTTTTTTGTCTGACATACACCTGAAGTTGAGCTCATTGACTCCACCTATCAGGAATACATTTTAAAGTGGATGTTATTTAAGACTATTAATTACATAAAAGTGGATATTGTTAAAACATATACATCTACGTATTTTTTATGCAAGCCATGGTGATACTTGAATTGTCACTTGAAGTGGCAGAAGCTCAAATATTTATTCATTACTTTTAGCCAGCTACTTCAGCGTCTCTGCCCAATTAGTTTTCATGCACTCTACATTGCCATATGTGGAGACTTGTGTATGTTGGTGGGAGGTGTGTCTCACACCAAAGTATAAATATAAATAAATTTTAATTTTCCTCCTCAACACAAATACTATTACTACTACTACTCCACAATCTTTCCAAGTACCCCTTGGCAACCGCAGAAGTACCCTGTTACATGTAACCCTTGTTTGGGAATCAGTGATGCACAGTGTCGCTTCACACTTCACACATCACTTCACATTATAGCAAGGGCTCATCATTTTTGGTTTTTGATGACATACGATATCAATGTATTCTTATTTATTTTGAATATAAATAAAGAAAATATCTGATACATAGAAAATATATATGTTGAAAGGATATCAATACAAGAGTCTGAATGACATTTGATTGAAAAAATACAATCAATTGCGCAACCCTCTGCACCTTCCCTTAGCCCGTGTACTTTTTGTGTACATGATTAGCAGTTCATTTGTGTTTTCTCTCTATTTTTATCCTCAATTTCAACAAATTTAACCATCTTCTGAGATGCCCTCAAATAGGTGGACATTCTTTGCTGAAAACATGACAAAACACATAAAATCATCACATCAACCAATAAAATCTGATGAAAATACCAATCTCCCCTAGTTTGAAAAAAGGCACTTTTCAATGAAAATTGGTAAAAAGCAAAAACGATGAGCCTTTATTATAGCCACAATAGCAGTCATGTAACACAGGAGACAGGAAGGATTGTTTGTTTGTAGGTCAGGTTATGTTGAATGTCAGTCTCTGGCCCATTCTCATCCACAGAATTTGGGAGGTAAAAAGTCATAATTTAAAAGGTACTTCATGCCATTTTAAGTAGGGAGAGGTTAGTGAACGTATAATGTGTGCAATATCAAATGGCAGTATTTTCTCTCTACATATGTACTGATTTAATTTAATTGATGCTGAGGAGCTACTGTCTCTTGACCCTCTGCTATAGCTGTTATGTAATATGCTGTAGTTATAGCTCTAGCAGCTAACGTTAAAATACAGCTTTGATTTAGATTTGGGACTGATGCTGAATAAACCTACAGGCCAGTATGTGCATGTATTTATGGGTGAAAGAATAATCACGTAACACTGACGCTCAGTGGCTTATTCACCCAAAGCCAGACTACTGCAATCATCCAGAGCAGGAGCCTGGATGATTGGGTCCTAAAATGATCCACACCTACTGGTTGTAGAAACTAATAGTGCTGCTATGAACCAGTTACTAACAGCAGACTCCCACCCTGCCTGTTTAACACAAGGCAGGATATTGCTGATCATGAAAGATCCCCACAAGGGAACAGCAACATCCAACTACTGTCCAATAACCTGTCTCTCTTCAACATGGAAACTCCTGTCAAGCATCATCTTTTTGAAGCTGAAGGGACATGTGTGTCAATACACTAGCTAAGCTCAGCAAGGGACTGGAAACAACACCAGAGGCCCAAAGCTGCAGCTGCTGGAAAACAGAGCTGTCAATGCACGACTACAAGTTGAGATGGACCGATCTCAGCACAGTTTGAACTAGAGCTGGCAGATATGTTGTATTACAGTGGAGACTGTTTATAGTGGTCACGGTTACAGTGATCAACCACTTACATAAATCAAAAAGCTTGAGACAGAATCATTCCTATACAAATGCTGTTTGTATAATTTGCTTTTTTTTTTTTTTTACCTTACTCATATATGATACACGTATGTACTTAGTGGCTGCGGCACCGTTGCGGCGCCCCTCCACAGGTTTCTGTGGCCCCACCCAGCGCAGCGTAAACGCACAACCTCTTTGTTTCCAGCTGGTTACCTGAGGCTGGTGCTGTATGCACATTGAAATCATGATGGGAAAAAGAAAATCATTTTCTCTCAATGAAAAACTTAGTCTCCTTGAAGCTTATGACAAACTGCCAAAAATGACACAATAAATGCAGCAGCGAAACAAAAAGCATTTGAAACAGCTGTACTGTATTTTGAAACAGTCAATAAAATTCAGTAAATAGTGGCGTTGTCCGTTTCATTACTTTATATTCATGTAATAGATATATACAAATGTTGATTAGGTGGTAATCTGCATGAGAAATAAAGGAACAAAAAGGTTATAATAATCATTTGCTTATAGTGATCAATTTGACCCAGATAGATGTGATCACTTTAAGCAGTTTCCACTGTATTATGATACAAAATTCAGAGAATTGATTTCAAGCAAATTACAAAAACTAACTGGCTTTTCTGGTGTTCTGCATGACGGTGGTGCTCAGTTCATTGTACTCAGATGTATTCAGATTAACCAGTTTATGATTTTTTTCATTTGGACATATTGCATTTTATAATCTCTTTAAGGCTCCCCTCCTGGTGAGCCCACTCTGTTCTCATAAACAAACAGTCGTAGTCGGATTTCTTGTTCTTTCCTCGAAATGGAAACTTCTCAAATACATCCATGCATGTTCAAGCCTGAATCTGATCCAAAATATGCGAGTGGACAATGCCAACAACCTGTGGAAAACCTTAGCAACAACCTTAGCAACAAAGGCTATGAAAGATTGCCGTTTGTGGGCATGTGCGAACAATCTGATGTCATCACAAGGAGGAGGTAACTTTGCAAGTGGCTGAAGGCTGAAGGCTTTTGTCTTACAGGGATCATTTTTACATACATTCCCCTCAAGTTTTGGAACTTTTCATTTCACATAGACATCCAATATTATAACCGTATAAAGATAACTGAAAATCACAAAAAGCACAATATGTCTTCTTTAAACCATATTGCCAATCCATATTCTGGATGAAAAACTGCAAAGCCCAGGATTCAGTGCAGCACTCACTGATCCTTGACTGTCTCGCAGTATACAAGGTCAATAAGACATTAAGAGACTTCATCAGAAACTCAATGGACTTGTGGAGAAAACCACTAAAAGATGCTCTCAAAGTTGAAAGTCACTAAAAGCTGCTCTCAAAGTTGATCACACAAGTAACTATCGTTCACTGTGCCATCTGTCCTCACTGCTTGTTTGCAAAGGCTTTAGCCAGCATGGTGGCTCAGTGGTTAGCACTATTGCCTCACAGGAAAAAGGTTCGAACTCCAGCCATCCTAGGTCCCTTCAGTGTGGAGTTTGCATATTCTCCACATGTTTGCATGGGTTTCCACCCGGTGCCCCGGTTTCCTCCCACCATCAAAGACATGTTAGGGTTAATACTCCTGTCAGTGCCTCTGACCAAGGCACTTGCAAAAGAACTGGAGTTGGTCCCTGGGCACTGCACTGCGGCTGCCCACTACTCCTAGTCTGTGTGTATAGGACGGGTCAAATGCAGAGGATCAGTCTCCCCTTGAGGATCAATAAAGTACTTCTTCTTCTTCTTTAACCCCTTCAGTCAGAACACCATTAAAGAGTGGACACAGGTTCAAGAGTGGGGTCACCATCAGTCACCTCCTCTACATGCAAGCCATCAAGCTGAATGACAAGAGGATCTACAGTAATGACTCTGGAAAGCCATTTGGAGTGGAAAATGTGGCTGGGTGGGAGAAAATGGAGGGAGAATAATTGGAACTGAAGGGGTTGAAAGACCACATAACAGACCAGCCACAGGACAGCTACATCCAAGATACTGAATTGTCACATCAATACATACAGTTGTCAGATATACAACTGATGTAGAACAAGCAAAGAAAGGATATTAAAGTTTTTGTCAAGAAACTGAAAACTCTAACATTTTAAGTTCATCACCCTCCACTGCAGCTGGAGACAGTCAAGGTTAGCATCAAGGACACTGTATGAAACAGGAAGCATTCACGAGTACATTAATAAAATGGCTCCTGTCATCTGCAGATGGATGAGGTGGCTGCCAGAGATTGCCAGAAAAAGACACCATCTGCCATTATGAGGGTCCAAAGCTTATGGAGCAAATGATTTGATAATGAGAATTAAGTCCTAATTCAGCATTTTTCTGAAAAGTTTATCTCTGTCAGAGTATTTTGATTAAATTTCTACAACTGCAGGTAAAAAGGTCACTGACATTTGTCCATTAGGAATTTCAACTTTGCCAGGATGGATATTATATTCATCACTGTGACCTTAAAGGTGCAGTGTGTAAAATTTAGTGGCATGTAGCATAACAGACTTGTCAGAAATGGAATATAATATTCATAAATATGTATTAATTACTGTATAATCACCTGAAAATAAGAATTGTTGTGTTTTCATTACACTTTCGTTCGCCATGTTGCTCCACCATGTTTCTACAGTATCCCAGAACAGACAAACCAAACACTGGCTCTAGAGAGGGCCTTTCACATTTTTCTACATCATTATTGTGCTAAAATAATGATGTAGAGAGTTGCATTATGAGGAAGAAGAAAAAACTGGCATCATTGGCCTAAAGTTGATCTTGTTCCACACTGATAGACATTGTTGTAGTATGTTATACTTGGGAAGTATCAATCAATTTCATTTTTATACCGTACCAAACAGTTTGGATCTTCAAAAATCCAATGCAACAAATAAAAACCACTATGTGTATATAATGGATTTATCTTGAGAGAAAATATTTCATACTAGACCTCACATACCTCACATACATACCTCTTAGTTCAAGTTTATTGTTATTGGTTAAACATACATACTGTAATATTTTGTATTATACCACTGGCAGTTCTGCTGCTAACTAGTGGTGGAGAGCTCTGAATCTTATCCAAGATTGGCTTCTCTTTGAAGCCTCTGTTGTAGACATGCAGAAAAAAAAGGAAAAACTTTAACACAAACAGTAGGAGCTCTTCTCTACAGACTTCAACTATATTTGGATATATTCATATATTCAAATCAGCCTTATCAGAAAAATTAAGGCATTTGTCATTCAATTTTAAACTCAATCTGTTCCTCTAATCTATGAATGAGCCTGTGTATGGGCTTGTTTCCTTGGTAACTTAAAACCTGTGGTTGATTTGTTTCATGTGTTTCATGAAATGTATTTTATAATAAGGTTTAATTTTCAGTTGAATATAGGTTACCTTGACATGCCCAAGATTGCTAAACTACCTTAAACAACATATTAACCCCACTGCCTCCTACTCATCCACAGATCGTTCAAGGTTTTAGCTTCACAGTGGGATTAGTTTATGTAAGCAGTCTCTTGTGACTCATCATGAATGCCTCCCCCGTTTGGTGTGGGCTTATCTTACTCATATGGTTAATCGTGCACCTTTCTCCGACTCAGCCTGCTTTCAACTTTTGAAAATGATAAATGTGAATGAGTTATCAAATACTTGTTTTTATCAAACTAAAATTAGGTATGGAAGGTAATGTAAGCAAAACAAAAATACTCTGTGTAGCTGCTCTGTATCCTTGCAGTTGGCTCTTACCATTGTAGTTACTGACATGGTTTAACATTTAAAACTCATGAGATTTGACATTGCATATTAATCTTAATATATATCCCTTAATGAAGGCTTTAATCAAACCACAGTAAAGCCATAAAAGCCCTAGAAAGTCTGAGTCTGGATCTATATTTACACTTTTTCATTTAAGAGGACATATGCTTTTTGTGATTTTCTGTTATTTATATACTGTTATAATGTTGCATGTCTATGTTAAACATGGTCAAATGTCCAAACCTTGAGGTGAATGTATGTAAAAATGCTACCTGCAAGTCAAAAGCCCAGTCTTCAGGCTGCTTTGAACACTTAGTTTGCAATGTTACCTCTACTTCCTCCTTGTAATGACATCAGATTGTTTGCGCATGCCAACAAATGGCCGTCAGTTCCTCAGTCGTTATTGTTAAGGTTATTCCATGGGTTGTTTGCTTTGTCCACTAGCACATTTTGGATCAGATTTGGGCTCAAAAATGTAGAGATATATTTGAGAAGTTTCCATTTTGAGTGAAGAACGAGAGAAAGAGGTGAAATACTACTATTACTGTTTGTTGATGTAGCCACCCGAGCCACTAGAAGTCTGCCGAGGGGCAGCTTCCGGAAGCTGGCCAATCAGGACAGAGTTGGCTCATTGGGAGGGCGGCCTTAAAGCTAAAACGGAGGCAGAACTGAGGGGCTGCATAAAGGGTCAGTTAAGATAAAGTTTTTTGAGCTTTAAATCATGCAAAGATATTCCAGTAGAGCCCCAGAATATAAATATAAACCTTGAAATGTGCATGATACGTCCCCTGTAAATATTGTTGAGGTGAAGGGATTGACAGTATGTCTTGTCACTAATCAATCAGCAATAACATTGATTGTAGATCACATAACAAACTGTATTATCACACTACCTTCCACTTTCCAAGTACTCCAGGGCTTTTTCTCTTTGTTTTATGCCCTTGTTCAAGTGACAGGAAAAATAAAGAATTTGTCCCTGCTTGTTTACAAATAAGAATTTGTTTACCCTGTCGCACAAGTAAGCTGCAAAGCATGGAAATGAAAGCATGCAGATTAAGATCTGCTGTGTATTAACATATGGTCACAGCTCAGATTGGATTCTGTTTCAGATGACACACACCTTGGGTATGTGCTTTGAATGCCATTGCTGCTTGGCACTGCTTGGATAAAAATAAAATGCAATTGCTTTTTGATTTGCCACGGTAAACATAATGACATTTTTATTGTAACATAATAGAAACCTTGCATTTTCTTTATCATTTCCCGTCCAGGTGTTTGTGTTTTTTAAGCAAAGTGTTTTAACCGCTGTAAGTTATCATTATCTTGAACAGCACATTCCCATTTTTCAATCATTTTCTCATACCTCGCATGATTTAATGGCCGGCTTAATGAGCTGCGGCTTGCATGTGGAAGGACATCTCATTGTGTTAATGAACCATGAAAAGGGCAAGCACACATCACTGTGCGAAGTGTTTTAATAATCAGCTCGGTGTCAGACACACAGCCCATCTACCAAAAGCCTGCTCTATCAATAAGCACAGATGCTGAACGTTTCATTAAGACAACTTATTCTCTGATGGCGTGGCAACCAATCGACTTTGACCCTCCTCCTACTGCTTGTCTACTCCTAGTCTCTCTGGCTCCTACTCACTGTCTGTTTTGCCACCAAGTAGATGCATTAAAACCTATATTGGACCTGATCTCAAAACAATACAGTAGCTTTCCTATTTCTATTCCTATAATTACTGTAATGGAAGATCCAATAAAAATCTTATTTCATTAGGCCATATCACTTGCAGCTTTACTCTGATGTTGACTGTTGAGATGGTTGTACTTCTGCAACACCTCCACCATTGCTGACTACATTCTCCTTTTGTTTTAAAAATCATATTAGGCACCATTCTATATTTAAGTCCCAAATGCACTCAAAGTGTCTAACGCATGCGTTTTTGAAGTATACCTATTGTTTTAAATGACTGAATGTGCACTTTAAGTGTTATGAGGCGCGTCAAACTGCCTTGACGCCCCTATTCGGACCTTGTTTTGATTTTGGGGCGTCAGATGAGGACCCAGCAACCAAAGCTGTTTTCTGCAGCTGTAAAAGAGAGCAGGCGTGTGAGCTGAGAACACCAGCGAGTGACAGAGAAAGAGAGAGGCAGCGCGGCGGTGGTTGAGCGAGGAGAGCAAGTGGTAGTGAGACCAAAGCCGGTGAATGAGACAAATAAAATGTTATTTTCTGATTATTTCATGGTGGTTACATTCTAAAGCACAAATAAATAACCATCAAACACTCAACAGATACTGTGGAAACAGACATTCTTTCTTTCATTTTCCTCCTCTGCATTTCTCCTTTTCATTCCTTCATTACATCCAACTAATGCAGCAGTAAATACAAAGAACAACAGGACAAATCTGTGTTGGTTCTGTGGTGTTGGCATTTCAAATCTGATGCCTGCAGTGCACCATAGGAGCATCAATTGACACACGTCAAATGAGGCGTGTCAATCATTGCTTTCAGTGCATTTGGGCCTTTAGATTATTTATTAGGTAATAACTGGTTTTCTTCATTTCTCATTAGGTTGGTCTTGTAGCCGCACTGAAGTGTGTATAATTTTAATCTTTAAAGTAAAACAACACTGTCTACAGCCACAGGTCTGTAAAGTTATGGTCACATTACACTTCCGTCCTATAAATATCCACTCCATTTCCCAGTGTCTTCTATTGAAGGATGACTTTGACTGGATGGATGTGCTTGTTCTGTCAATAGAAACACTGCTGTACTGTGTTTAGAAATAGAGAAATTATCATTGTGTTTCATCACTATTTTTAGTACATTATCACACTGTCAGACTAAAACTGTAGCGTTGCTCTCATACACTGTTTACCATTTGTGATTGATCAATATTTATTTATGACCTTCATCAGAAATATGATGTGGCATGTAATGCCTTATTTTTTGGGGCTGAGTGTGGGGAATTTTGGTTGAACAGAAACATAATGTGACCGTACCTTAAGGCTGTACTTAGGGACGGTGATGCTTTTGGCTAAATGATAAATTTAGCATGCTAACATGCTCACAATGACAATACTCACATGTGGATGTTAAGAAAGTATAATACTTAATCAACCAATTCATTCTTCCTGAAATGAATGTCCAAATTTGTAATGTACCATATTTCACACCAGTCCATCCAATAGTTGTCAAGCTATTTCAGTAAAAAAACAAACTGTCAACCTCATGTTGTCAGCAGCAGAAAAGTATGGGGCTATGGAGTTAAGTAGGATTCATCCTCTGGGGATCACACATATCTGTACAAGAATTTCATGGCAATGCATCCAATGGTTGGGATTTACCGTAATGAAAAATCTAATAATTTAAAATGGTGGACCCACGTTGCCCTTTATAGAGCTATGCTCCTAGAAATTATATTTTTACTACTGTATACGTTCCCCTTTTCTCTAAACAGAATTATATATTGCAGCGTGTGGCATCATGAAAGTAGACTTTGCATGACCCACACCACTTGTCAGCATGGCGACATATGACAGGCAGGTTTAGTCTCCTTCCTCTTCATGTCATCTGAAAATTTCACTCAGCCTTCATCCTCAGACCTCCAAGGTCATCCTTAGATGTGCATCAGCAACCCTGGCAGACCCACGCACTGCTCTCCCATCATGCCTCCTCTCTGTCTGCCTGCCCTGCCAGGCATAAAAAAACCTATATACTGTATGTCTGCTGCAGGAGCTCTCAGCTCATCTTCTTCTTCAACAGTATGCACACCCACAATCCCGTCTATACACAAACATGCATGGACACACACACACATAGTCTCACATGCACTCTCACTCTCTGAAACACGTCAGGTGAACTGGTGAAAATCTGAGTCACCCAACAGGAACAAGGTGTCTGAATCTACTCAGTCTGATGTTCTGTGTTGACCTTTAGTGATAATGGATGAGAAATAATGGAAAAGGCTGATATCCAGGCAGGTAACATTGCTGCAGCAGCTTTATTTTTGTCATGGTCACAAATGAAAGTTGACAGACATGATGCTGTTACACTTGGATGTTAAATTTTCAGTTGTGATTTATTTCACAGCAGCAGTTACATTATCATTAAAAACATGGTTTCTCAACAGACCTTTGTCTGATTTAAAAGATAAGCATACAGAATCCATCATCTTAAATAATCTGCTTTTGATTGCTGTGTTCCTTTTCTGCATCAGTGCACTGAAATAAGAAAAAGCTTTTTGTGCTTTATAAAACTCTCTATTCCACTCAGTTTCAAACCTGCTCACAGTCTCCTCTTTGAGCAACATGTTGGTCAAATGTGTCAGGTATTAATTGTTATCTCTATGTTGCCTTTTAAACTAATAGCCTGTTTGTAGTTGTGCAAATAAAAAGGCAAAAAAAATATTCTGAACTAAAATAGTGTTAGTGTTTTGTGTAAAAACAACTGTTTTAGTGGTCCTGTGTATGCTGTCTGCTTTTAAAGGACATTTGTACAAGATAGGCATAACCTTCTCTAAAGTCTATTTTCAAACATCTGCTGTTTCAAACTTCTCAAATGCACAAAAGAAATACTCCTACAATACTGATACTATATAGATGACAAAGTGCTTTTTTGTTTGTTTATGAAAGAGACACTTTGGCAACATATTGGTATTTGGTAAATTGTGTCTGTTGTAATCAAATGCTATATATGTTCTAACATTATTTAAGTTCATGCAATAGTTTATGTATAATTAGAGTATATTTTGATGAGTATTATAGGTGGACTTTGCTAAGGTTATGTATATACTTGCTATTATTCTGTTTTTAAGTGCTGGGATCCAGGAACATATATTTTTATTGTTTATGACAATAGATAGTGCCATAAGGCAGTTTTAATGTGCATGGGTATAAAATGCCCTCCAAAAAACATGGTGCTAACATGTAGAAGAATCGAAAAAAGATTTTGATTGTGTATAATGTATATAACCTTTGTACATGAGATAGTGGGTGATAAGATGGACTTGTAAGTACATTGGGTTTTCACAAGAAAATTGGATTGAATTCAGTGGAGCACAAGTCAAACTTAGATACTTTGCAGACTAAATGGCTTAGGAACTTGGAACATGGTAAAACAGCTACTATAGTTTTTCTGCTTTTTTACATTTCACACAAGAACTGAGAGCATTATTTACTGTATATGTTAGATAATTTCAACAAGGACTACTGTTGTAGGCATGAATATAAAAGATGTTTTGTTTGGAATTTTGGCTCATGCTCACTTGATAGCATCACACAGTTCCTGCAAATCTTCTGTCCGTGCATTCATGTTGCAAACCTCCCCTTGCAGCTCATCTCAAAGGTGCTCTGTTGAGTTGAACTCTGGCGACTATGATGGTTGGTGGAGTAAACTGAAGTCATTGTCATTTTCTTGGCTACAAAGCACTCTTTATCTTCTAGAGATAAAGAGTGCTTTGTAGCATGGTCCATTATCCTGCTGGAAGTATCCTTTTGAAAAAGGGTAGACTGTGGCCATGGAGGGAATACTCCTGGTCAGTAGCTGAGAATGGTGTAGCATTTAAATTATGCTCAGTTGGCATTAAAGGGCCTAACGTGTGCCAAGAAACGCAGCTCACAGAATTACACCACCATCACCGGTTTGTTCCTGCATGACTGGATAGATCCAGGATACCCTTTAGCAACAAGTTCTCACTCTACCATCAACAGGTTGCAACAGAAATCAAGGTTTGTGGACAATGTTCCACTATTCAGTCATCTAAGTTTGGTGAACACATGCACTCTGTACCCTCATTTTCTTCATGTTAGCTGACAGCACTGAGACCTTGTTTGAGTCCTTTGGTTCTGCAGCCCACACATTTTCAAGGTTCAACAAGATGTGGCACTGAAAAGCCCTCCTGGACCTCACTGTTGTGCTGCACTTTTATTCCTGTGCTTATGGTTTTCCTGTTAGCCTGAACAACCCCTGCCCTTCCTTTGACGTCTCTCAATGACAATGTGTTTTCACCCTATAAAATTGCCACTGAATGCATATTGCTCTTCACTACTCCAATCTCTTGAAAATTTGGATGTTGTGGTGTACAATTTGGCAGCTGATTCCCTTTTAATCAGACAGTACTGACCTCTTGACCCTGTCTTTATGCTCCCCTATATTGAGTTGCAAACATGTAATTCGTCCTTTGGAGGACAAATTAATAGGTATACCTAATAACGTTACCACTAAGTGAACATGTTTGCTTTGGCTGAGCACGGCTCCATCAATATTTACATGAAACTCTCTCTCAAACACTGGTAAACCTCAGGAACAAGACAAATAATTGTATCTGGATGAATAAGATGGAGCTTCTTGAGCTGCAAAGAATGAGAGGACTGAACATTTGACACGATAACCATCTGGGACAGAAAATGTACCAGTGTCAACAGCCTTGCAACCACATGATTGTATCAGTCAGATATCAGAGAGCTGATATCTATCAGCGATCTGTGATCCCCCTGTGGGAGCCATTTTTCCCCAGGTTTTCCTCCTCAAGACCCACAATGACTGATTTTCCACGTCGGAGTGATTGAATGTCACAACACTGTGTACAGCTCTCAAACACCCTCACTTCTCTCAAATCACATATTAGGTGCCTATTGTGTGAAAACTGAATTAGCAAAGTTGTATCTAAAGTAATAGTAACTAACATGTATCTATTTTTCTATCTCACAATTAACAGCAATTTAGATATATGTTCTACAATCCAATATAAAAGTGATACATGTAATTTGTAACAATCCCATACACTGCCATTCAAAGCTGGTTTGATACAGTACAGTAAGATTAATCTCAGAATTAGTTTTAATTCAACTCAGATTTGGCATGATTTAAAAATCATACATTAATTAAATTGTATTCTGTTCAATGGTATGTGAATTAAGGTTTTTCACTGGAAGTATGTAGTTACTAACAAAAATACAAAAATCCCTGATTTTTTAATCTAAACTCATAAGTACACTACAAAATGGTGCCTGCTCCAACAACTGTAAAAACACACCATATCATTATCATTTCACATTTTCAAACTAATTGATCAATTATGATTGCCACCTATTCTAAATGCAAGGCTTCACTCTCACTCTTTTTGTCACAATTTGTAAAGCTTTAGCATGAGTATATCTTGTTTAGATGCCTTCAAAAACAGAGCAGTCACCTGTAGCAATTGTGAGAATGAATGAATGAGAATGTGTGAAAACACCATGTGAATCGCACAAGATCTATGAATTTTTGCCTTATAAGAGCAGATAGTGAAGGGAGGACTTAACCAGTGCTCCTACAATGGGGGACAGCTTGTTTTATATTTCACCCAGATAACATCGAAGGACATGCTTTTGTAGAACATGCTGGTGAACACAGAAGTCACAATGTTTACACTTCAAGCTATTTTCCATTCCAGTTTAAATAACTACAATAAATCATATGTTTATACAACAATAAATGGTTCCTTTCAACATTGTTAATTTAAAGATGACTCAAGACTTGCGCAAATACCAAATATAAGTGTCAGAAACCCTCATACATTGTTTTGTTCAAATCTACATACCACAAATATAAATCAGTATGTGCGTGTGGAAGCTACAATTTGATTTAGCATGCAAACTATTCAGAAAAGAAGGGATTTAGTTTAAATTACAGCTGTCTAATTGGTGGGCACCCTGTTGTAAGAAAAGTGTCTTAAAAGAAAAAGATTCTTAAAAGATGATCTATCATTATGCTTATGTTTTGGATAATAAACCAGACCAGATTTAATTGCCAGCATGTTTTGGGGATACATTCAGTTCATAGTACAGACAGGTGCACATTATCCTGATGAGAACCAAATAGGACTGTGAAATCAGAAAATACTGTAAACACTTTAGCAATCCAGGGTTTAGTAAATAATTTGAAAAATAATCATGCCTTTTAGCCCTATTAGTGCACCATATTGTCACCTGCACCACACAAACAACAAATAGAGTAAACAGCAGAGCTGAGCAGCCCAGCAGAGTAGGTGCCTTATTAAAGCAAACATTTAAACTGCCTTTTGTGCTTCTTCTTGGAGCAGGAGGAAATGTTTTCCATCTCAGGCCAAAATTCATATTTTCATTTGAATGCCTCCAATGAATGAATGATTGCGCAGTTAAAGGCACACAAGCCAAAATTGGAGCAGTTGGCACACACAGGAGTTTTTTTTTTTGTGGTTTCTGCAATAGGTTTCTTTATTCCTTTTCAATTAACTTTGAGTGGTTGAGGCTGTGCCTAACAATGAGAAAGACATAAAACATTTCGGGAATAGCAGATCCTTAATTTCCTAAAGACCTGAATTACAGAATGCTGTGTTAGTTTACATGTGTCCACCTCTGCCAAAAACATAAGCACAGTCATAAAACAAATGCTCTGGGTGTTTTAATATGCTGTGAAAACCTGTTAATAGGGTCAGATTTTGCAAGCAGTTTAATGGTTTCAGCTTGTTTGTTGCCAAAGAATAATGAACATTTACTCAACAGTAATTGTTCCATCAAACACGAGAGGCTAATGATATGACTTAAACACATATTTAGATTAGAGTTAAAAAAGAAAAGAAAAGAAAAGAAAAATATTATACAAATATTTTGCTGTCAGAACTGTACATTTAATATTGAAATGCACTTATTTGTCTTATTTGTATTTTAGCAAACACAAAGAAGTGGAACTGTGTAAACATTTTTTTTTTCTTCATCACTCAAGTCCAGAATGTCTGTAGAGTAATCAAAGCGATGCCTCACTGACCTCAACAGTTTGCCTGAAATTGATTCATTGCTATTCAGAAACACTTCCTTGCAAAGTGAAAAGGAAATAAAGTCAAATATTATGTTGTGGGCCATTTTTGAGCAATTAAATTCTCCATTAAGACTCGTGTTGAAAGTGTCTCTTATCTCTCCAATTGCTTTTTGAATTATACTGTAGAAAGAAGCCATGACATTGCGTTTATTATGTGTTTCCTGGATCAAGCCTCCCAGTCCACTACAGACTGAAAACATTTCTGACATTAAATGGATGGAAGAATGTGTTTGGAGCTTCTGAGTAATGTTTCAGAAAGTTTAGGAAGTAATGTTCAAATTCGATGTGAAAGATTCGATTTTTTATAGAAGTGCAGGGCGGCATCAGTCATTCTGTTGCTGTCAGAAACAAACAGCACACCTGGTGCAACAAACCTTGTAGACACAGTTTCAATGAGGAAAATGGAGGGTTGCTGTTTGGTTCACCTATTTTACATATCTCTGTTGTCGTATAAACTTGAGCGCCATCCAGGCATTTTTAATGGATCGGTATTGGGTACATAAAGCCCAATGCCTTTCGAATCCTTTGTTTGGTTGATCTGGGTATTGGATCAGACTACGTATTGGCAGATCCTCAATACTGAAGGGATTGAATCAGGATCGGGAGGCACAAAAAATGTGATCAGAACATCCGTAATTACAGTGCAGCTAAATTCTTTTCATACACAGAAAAACATGAAGATGTGTTTCATAGTTCTCTTTGGCAAATCTGCATTTCTGTGTAGCTTTTGCCAGTTTTGAGAGATTGCAGTATGTAAATCTGAGGGATTGTGCAATAAACCGGATGATGCAAATGAATTGACAGTTTAAGTGTCCCAACAGGATTTGGTGATCAAAAATCAGTGTTATTCCAGATTGTACACCATCAGCAGCACTTTTACCCTGGTCTAGTGTGTTTGATCTGTTGCTCAGTCTCCTTATATATCAGTGTGTGCTCATTTATATATGATGATTTCATTTTTTGAGCTTTTGGGCAACATGCAGGTGGAGCTGATGAGCAGCAGTGGGAACAAGCTGTTTTGTTTGATTAAATTAGCTGATTGACTAAATCAAATCTTTCCTGATTTTGTCTTTTTTGGGTTTGCAACTTATCTGGTTTCATGTAGGTTTATTAGAACTATACTCCCCAAATTACAGTGTCTTGGTCAGATATACTGTACAAATTGACCTTTTAATCTAAGATGGCACTGTTGGTTATCAGCCACCTCATAAGTTTTGATATCTGAATTCAAATCCTTGATAAAAGGCACATATAATCAACTTTTCTTCCATTTTTGGAAATGTATTTGGAAATGTGTGTGTACTCGGACACCAATGGTTTAAATTGCATTATTCTGTCAGTGAGGAGATTTTCTTGAGTTAAACTACAACTACAAATAGAACTTCCCTCATATGGGGATTTATATAGTTTATATAGCCCTGAAGTGAAAAAGTCTAATGAATTAATAGTTTAGGATAACAATATCTACACCTATGTCTCCAATAGCAACAGACTATAAAAATAGGGCATTTTATACTTAACAACTATAATATATCTGTTGCAAAAAACACTTTTCAGTAACACTGTTGTCACTAGGCTTTGAGGCAATGAAGTACTTTCTGTCTCACAGTTGCAGAAATTCGCATTACATCAAGCGTCTAATCCAATTTTTACATGTCAGTTGAGAGTAAACAACCAGGAGTTGGATTACCAAAATGATGAAATCACTAAAATGAAAATATAATGGTAGTCATCCTTTATCATTATTGTTATGGGTTTCCTCAGGATCAATTACATTTCTGTCGGTGTCATCTTAAGTATTTTTTAGTCATTTTTGCATACACCATTAAGTCAGAGATGTACAGTTTTAGTTATTGAGAGATAAAACCAGTTTAAGTACAGAAGCTGCTATTATGTGTCAGACTATATATATCTTTATCCATAAACTGCTTCATTGGAGCGCAATTTTTTTAGGGCCTGTATTTCAAATTGGTTCTGATTTCAAAATGATGCTTTACAGATGGTATGTAGTGATGACTTTTATCAGATAAGAATCTGGCAAGACATGCTGTGCAAAGGCTTCACTGTGTGTGTCAGAAAGTCAGAAAGCTCCTGTGGGATACATGTGGTTTCAAATGTTTGAATGCCATGCTGGTCTACAGTACTCAATTTTGTGTGTGTTGAGTCATAAAAATTCGATTAGATAGTTGACATTATCAGCACAGACTGGGCTGGATTCAGCTGGATTAGGAGGAATAAGATTGAGATGTCACTCCATCCCACTACAAGATAATCTGTACAGAGCTTCTGCCACTTTGGTCCCAAAATGTGGTTGAATCATCTCAGACTTTAGAGCTGAAATTAAGAAATTATAGGATGTTTCTATTTAGGTAAAAATAGAGAACATGAGTAATACTTTGAGAATAACAACATCTATTATTTATCTAAAAAAGTCAGTAATAGAAAAAAAAAATTGAAAACCATGAAAAATGCGGAGGATTACAAGTCAGTGTAGTGGTCGTAAAGTGGTTGTGTCCTTTTCCCTTTGGAGCAGGGTATTCCTGTTAGAGCAGAATCTGAGAGGATGGACATCCATTATCTCTGGTGCCGTGGAGGTAGAGAGAGGATTATCTGACTCCTGCAGGTTTAGCTGGCGTCCCACGGTTTGCAGACATCAAGATCCATCTCCCAACTGTCGATCAGAGTCTGGCACTCGTCTCCATTAGCACCTTGTGGCAGATGTTTTCCATCCACCATCCATCGCTTAGTGTCACACATCCTTAATTGGGCATGGTAATTATCCAATCACACAATATTAAGTGTCCTATTTGTGGAAATGCGGTTGCTGAAAATGAATAGTTATTGATTAGCAACACTGACATTCAACTTACTCCTCTTCACACATTAGCCTAGCATTGATTGCTGGCAGCACTTCCTGTGTGCAATACTGAGAATCGACCGGATTCCTAATGTGTGGTCCAGGCTTGACCATTAGAACCATCCATTATCACACTCGCCATCCACAGGCTTGTCACTAAGGCCTGGTGGGAAATTGGCAGACATGATTGTGACTGTGAGGCAGATTCAGGTTCTCTGGTTTCTGTCAGCAAGCTGTTGCATAATTAATTGACCATAGCCTATAGTGTATGGTTTTGTTGCAGCTTAGAATATGTATGAAGCTGTTTTAAGTGTGCGAGTTAGCCTGGTGTTTTGTTTTGTGCCGACCACAATATGTGCCCCTTATTAAAGGCATTAAGCTTGTGGATTAAGCCTCACCATTTGAGTGTTGTCTTTTGTTGTTAATGTATTTCACTTACATTTTTTTTTGTCTGTCACTTCTTTGGCCTATATACAGTAGAATATATGCACAACTCATATGTATTTATCCCAGCATGAGATATATGGTGGTGAGTGATTTATGCTCAATAAATTAAACATCTTTAATCAACTACTTTGATTATGATATATTTAAGTTGCATTTAAGGAGGCATTTTTCACTTCCTGTTCTGATTTTACCATGAGGGAACGATATTTAAATCTTTTTTGGTGGAGTTTTGCCTATTGAACTTCAATATAATTAGGATTTATTGGTTAATTCTTTTTCACCGTTGTCATGTCACTATCAAAGTCAAATATAGTCAGCTTGCATAGCTGGCTGCTTATCATTCTATCCCCTCCAGTGGCCTTCTGTTCAAATAAAGACCCAGTCAGCTGTGTGGAGCCTGATTTCATTGCGTATACCGGTTGTCCGCACAAGCAATCTCTTTATGTTCTGCATTTATGGGTAACCTGGGCTTGCTGGGGGTCCAAGGTTTGGGGAAGATCTATCATTGTAACACAGGTAGGCAGTTTAATAACGCTGCTGGACTCCTGAGAAAAGCCAGGCATTTATTTAATGTAACGTGGGCAATGTTGGGGGGGCTGACAGATGGCCCAAGCAGGAAAAATGATGTCCTGTTACCTCTACCTGCTGAACTCATAGAGCACAGCAGCCCAGGAAGGAATGTGCTGCCTTGGACTCTCTTTTGGGATTAAAGTGTAAATATAAATGAAGACACTGATGATTTGTTTTTTTGTGTACATTTTTGGAAACATAAACATCATTGGATTAGAAACTAATCTAAATATAATCTAAATTCCACTTGCCCCACTTAATGAAACCTGATGTAATTCAGGCAGAATATATCATGGCTCACATTAGCTGAACTATAGAATATGTTTCTATAGTACAAAAAGCTTTCTAAATACATTTGGGAATGTAAATCCTGCACGTTGGCAGGCAACATTTTTTCTAATACATGAAGTGTGACATCCTTATACTGCACAAAAGTAATAAGGAAATGGTTTGGTGGATGGTTGGACACACAAAACACAGCACTTTGAGATCAGGGTTCATGTCCTTTGTCCCATGAATTATTAGGGTTACTGTAGGCTACAAAACACTTGGTCAAGGTTGGTTAAAGACTGGGGAATTTGGTAAATATTGAAATATCCATTCTGCTTCAAGTCAGCATTGACTTTAAATATTTAACCAATACAAAGATCCTTCCCTAACCTTAACCTAGAAGTTTAAAGGGGACATGTTATGCTTTTTGTGATTTCCTGTTATTTTTATAATGTTATGATGTCGGATATCTATGTTAAACATGGTCAAAGTTCCAAAACATGAGGTTAACATATGTAAAAATGCTCCCTGCAAAAAAAGCCAGAGCTTCAACCGGCTCTGAACGCTTTGTGGTGTTTTTTTCTACCTTGCAGACAAACTAACGTCAGATTGTTTGCACTTGCTCACAAACAGCTGTCTGTTCCGTAGCCTTAGTTGCTAAGGTTGTTGCTAAGGTTTTTCCATGTGTTGTTTGCGTTGTGCACTCTCATATCTTGGACTGGATTTTGGCTTGAACATATAAAAATGTACTTGAGAAGTTGACATTTCAAGTAAAAGATGAGATAAAGTAATGAAGTTCTACTGTTATTTTTGGATGGATTGTTGACATAACCTCTGGAGCCAGCGGAAGTCTTGCGAGAGTTGACCAATCAGAACACATTGGGCTCATCTTGCATCCAGATGAAACAGTGAACACACGCATACTTGAACATAAAACATAATAAAACACATAAACCTATAATAAAAATATGTAAAATGTTATGCTAAAACCCACCAAAAAGCTGTCACAATGGACATCAGTGACAGCAAATCATAAAACCTGCTGTTCAGCCAGCCATCTTCATCCTGACCTTATTATCAATGATTAAAACAAGATCACCGTCATGGCCCACCAGTACTACATGATAGACTGATCATCAGCTGACTCACCCTGAAGATTTTGCATTGGATGAAATTCAATTTGATATGGATGTCCCATATCAACATTCTGTAGTCCAATATGATCAAAATAAATCCACAATTAGACTACATGTTTTAAGCTTTTAATCTGCTAAATCCTATGCACTAGAGGAAATGCACTCCTAACCTGGCAACACGTTAGTAGTAGTTTGGGTAAATAACACTAAACATACCCATTTACTCACTCATAATACCACAAGCCTCCAGTTGTGTCTGGTTCAACAATCATTTTGAGAGCTCTGTACAATCTTTGTGCTATGTTTTGAGTTTTGTGTTGCACCATGAACCATCTTTTGTCAGCACTTACAGCAAAGTAACATTCTTCAAATATTCCAGTAAAAAAGTCTGTGACCTGTGTCCTCATACTCTGATTTCTGACTATGTGCTCAGTACATAATAACAACAGTACTTATTTTATTCAACCAGCACAAGACTCGTCTTTATAGAGCAAATTCATTAATATAAGAGCAGAGTTTAAAAAGAAAGGTGTCCTCTGCAACTCGCTGCTTCCGAAAACAGCAAAGATGTTTACAATTTGCTTTGCTTATGAATATTTTAAATGAAATTACAAAGGCCCTTTAAATCTTCATGCTAAGGTACAAAGATCGAAGAAAACAAAGTTTAACTACCTTGAGGTCCTGTGACATTTCATTGCATTAAGCACTCTCAGATATGTTCAGATCTTATGCATAAAATATACTGCATGTTGGCATAGTCTACATAGCATTTGTCGAGATTTACAGAGTGTTGCTCCAGAATACTTGCTTCCTCTGTGTGCTGGCTCTGTGTACCTCTTCACATTGATGCTCCTTATTGCGTGGAAGGTTTGCTGTGGCAACAAGCCCGCTTGTAAATCATGCATATTCAATGAGACATGCAGCAGATGAGCCTGGGCCCTCCAGTCAGGCCTAGCATTAATTAAATATCAATTGGCCCTGCTTTTGTACCTCATTTCATGTCACATTCACACCTTGTCTGGGTTTGTTGAGGAAAAGTTGAAATGAAAGTTGTGGCCTTGCAGCTTGATACAATTCGTAGCATTGCTTGGCTTGAACACGTTGATCTTAACGCTAAGAATTCTGAATTGATTTCTACTGGGAGCACACAAGAAAAAACTTCAGAGTTGCAATGAGTCCTGTACTCAGTACAATTTTCACTGAGGGCGGCTTTAAATGAGAAATGATTGCAGCTGAATGCTAGTTTAGTACCTCATTCTGCTCATAAAGATTGTATTGGACGGGGTGGTAAACAAAATGATTGTGTCATTATTTTGAGAGAATAATTTGATATGTAGTGTATTCACCACTGAAAATTTGCATTTTAAAGTTATTCTAGCCTATCCATAGTTATAAACTATGGCTGTGTTTGGCACCAAGGTTTCTGATTTGTACAATGCTGAGAAGTGCTGCACATGATCTGTGACAGCTTACAACAATCACAGATCAATTCAAAATGTTGTTGGTCGCAACCTGCAAAAATGCATCACTGTAATATTACAAGTAAATGTTTGAGTCTTCTAATAATAAGCTACATTTTGTATCCGTAATAATGCCTGGATTATGAACATAATCAAATCAACATAATAGCAGTTAATTGCAGCATCCTCATAATCAGATGGATCAGAATATTCTTAGCGTCTGCTTGAGCCAGGATGTGTCTTTACTGTTCTTACACTAATATTTATCAGACCTTCACATTTTCTGTTGCTCCTTTTCTGTGGTACTTTTAATAATAAGAGTTTCCTCACTCTGTGTTTTTTGTACTTTTCCATTTATCTAGAAGTCTGTGGCTTTTTTACAGCAGACCTCAAGTTGATAGACTGATTTCTGACCCTTCTAGCAGCCATTGCATTCAAGGATACTCTAACATTCAATATTTTAAATTCAAATGCCACAAATTACTTTTTTTTAGGATTTCAGTACAGTATGTCTGAGTTTGATTACCTGAGTACAGATCAGGAATGCAATGCTTATTAGTTGCTGATTCCCAAATGTTGAATGTTGTAGCAACTGTGAAAGTAATGCCAAAAGTTAAAGGCAACAAATCATCACTGTGATTGATTACTTGTCTGAGGCAAATTTCAAGTTTTTGTGAATTGATTTTCATTGAGCACTGAAATGTTTGGAAACTGATGGCTGCCTGGATATCAAATGTGCTAGGCTTTGCAAATTAATCTGCATTAATATAGATTTGGAGTTACTGTAATGGGTAAAAAAACATCAGTATATTTAAAAAGAACAATTATGAAAGTATTTTTTTTAATCATTCACAAGATAGCACACAACCATCCAAAGAATAAAACCTGCTTGATCATGTATATAATAATGTGTATCATATATGTATATAAATGTATATACAATATGTAAAAATAGTCTTAAGTGAA
Organism: Thunnus thynnus; assembly: GCF_963924715.1. Taxonomy (NCBI): domain Eukaryota; kingdom Metazoa; phylum Chordata; class Actinopteri; order Scombriformes; family Scombridae; genus Thunnus; species Thunnus thynnus. The sequence continues at coordinate 15,648,097 of NC_089517.1, forward strand.
TTTAGTATAAAATGTTAAGATGTATGCAGTGTTGTCATATAGGATGAATTATTAGTTTATGATATTTATAACGTAGCCTGACATGTAATACACTCAACTGTTTGTGGCAAAAAGAATATTTTTGTACATGTTTTGTAAGACACTATTTTTTTCAATTATAGCTTCTAACAAAAATACTTCAAAGGTCCTTAAGCATAAGCAGCTTTCTCAAGGAAAACAGACCATAGAGTAACTTGTGTAAAAACTATGGCTCTTGCTATAAAACCCTATATACTGTATGCTTAAAGAAGACATACAAGTTTGGGTGCGATGCATGGTGTGGTGATCATGGACTAGTAATCCTCAAATGGGTCTGGCAGCATCCAGACAGGAAGTGATATCTCCTTATATACGTATATGTATTTATTTAAGATTATCAAAGCTCTGATAAAGTGTGTTTTGAGAAGATAAAAAGTACTATCTTTACATGAGGTCACCAGGGAGTTTCGGGAAACTGCAAGTTCACAAATATCACATTTACGAGGATTTAGTTGACTTCTGAAAGATCATATAGCACCAATTTTTCACTTTGAAAAGCATTGAGGAGCTTTTACATTTCACCAACCTTAACATTTCAAATGTCATCACATCTGATTGTTCTTGATGCTGTCATAAAAAAACTTATGAGTCTCAAAAAGTCAGCTGAAATCACCTAAATGGTTATTGTGCTTTAAAAACATCCTGTTAATGGGTATGTTCACTTGCAGAAAATAATTATGTATTTTCTAAACACAGTGAAAATAATGACCTTTGCTGTTAATGATTTGATCTGTCAACTCAGGGCTCAAACAAGAGATATTTATTGGATCAGTCTTGTATTTGAGCGCATTCAGCAGAGTTGCTGCTTATCTTTCACCAACTCTTTACTGACACTTCATAGCAAGTCAGCAGCACTGTTCACCTTGGAGTCCTTTTGATGATGTCTAAGGGATTCCCCTAATCCTCAGAGGGTATGGTGGAGGGCACTCTCTCCCTGCTGAGGGGATGAAGCCACTTAATGGATCACAAAGTTAATCAACCGCAGGCAGACCCTGACTGAACTGGAGGAATAGGTTGAACTGTTAGACTGGAGTCCTCTGGGACGCACACGCACACACACACTCACACAAACACAATCACACACACACACACACACACACACACACACACACACAAACACAAACACACACCTGCAACACTTCCCTTAAAACTAGTAAAGACTTTAAATAACATCTTAACAATTTGTAAAATAATGATAATAATGTTTATTCATTAAACCAAAAAAGAAAGAAAAAATAAATAGTGTAAATAGAAGAAGAAATTGTAAGAAAATAAATGATATATGGAAAATATGATGTATCATCTATACTAAAATATCCATAGGAGACAATATGACATTTTAAAATTTAAAGCTTTCAATGTTAATACATTTTATTAAGAGAATACATCCAGAAGCAGTGGTTCAAGCTTTTTATGCATATTAAGTATGATCAAAGAAGCCATATACTTTCAGTAAAAGACGCAGACAAACAAAGACAAACAAAGGGATGGAAGAACCACATATGTTCTATATGTACTTAGTGATCTGAAGTGTCTGCAGGCTGATGATGTTGCCAGAGAAGTCATTCGTATGTGCTAAGACAAGCATAACAATTGGAGTAAATACTTATTTGTATTCAAAGAAGTAGGATTTGCATATAATTGCAGTAATAGTAGCTTAAAAGACACGCAAATCTGTTCTATCAAGCACGAAATATGTTACTCTAAAGAAAAATACTCATGGGACATGGCCTCTTCTCTCTTTATTTATTTATATTTTATTTATGCCTATGATATCAGAAATTTTGGCTGTGATTTTCTATTGCAGCTCGTCTCATTTATAGTTGCCATACTTGTGTCGTCCCTATTGTGACTGTCAGGAGAAACAGGTGCCTAAAATGGTCTATATTTATGGTTACCTGGCATGGACGTCTTGTGGCCATGTTAATAATGACTCTTCTGTCAGGAGCTAAAAGGGAAGTAGTGTGATGTTGGTATAATGCTGCAAAATCTAAGGCAAGAGGTTTGAGTAGATGGACGGGTCAACAAAGCGTGTGATTTGGAGCTGGTTTCCTAAAGGTCAGTTTTTTTTTCATTAACCATGAATGCAACCTTTCTCTAACCTTTACCTAGTAGTTCCTCCTACCACCTCAACCATACAAAGGTGTCAGATCAGCAAACAGTCATATAAATGATTTTTGTACCAGTCATATGTGACAGTTTTGGGGGACAAACAATATCATCCTGCTCATGTGTCATTTTAGAAGGCAACAATGAAAAACATATATATATTTTGCTGTATAATATGGAGGTTGTTGTCACCACTTTGCCTTGGTTGTGTCTTTTATGATCTAGAATTAATGATTGTTTTCTACAAAATATCTTTTTTTGCAAGATAACCACCAGTCAGGCATTTATTTTATGAATGACAAACTCAAATATAATGCCACATTTTGTTCTTTTACAGTGTGTATTCTCCAAACCTTTCAATTCTTTCTTAGTAAAAAGTTGTTCACATCATTTCCCTCTAACAATTCCAAATGGATGAATACTTCCTGGAGGTCCTGCAGATCTCTCTCTCTCTCTTTTTTGTTTGCAATCTGTTATTATAAGTTTCTGAATAAATACTGCAGTGGAAGGTATGATTTTCATCTCTCAAACATTGTCGCTGTGCCTCAATCCTTCACAAAAGCAATTATAAAAATGCTCTCATGTATTTTTAGCCATTAGTTAGTGGCACGGTTATAGATGGTGAAGTCAGTTGGTCTTGCACCATTTTGGTCCAGACTGAAATATCTCAACAACTGTTTGATGTAATGCCATGAACTTTGGTACACACATTCATGTCCCTCTCAGGATTAATTGCAAAAACTTTGGTGATCCTCTGACTTTCATCTGGCACCATCATAAGGTCAAAATTTGCCCTATGCTTTGGTTTATGGCATTCCCATCAGCCTCAGCTGTACTTTTTGTTTAGTGCTAATTAGCAAATGTTAACATGCTAACAAGCTAAAGGAAAATGGCATTAGCATTTAGTTCAAAGCACAGCTACTATGGCTGTCGACTCTTTCTTTTTCTTTCTTTCTTTCTTAAAAAATTAAAATCATACTTGCTGTTGGTATGGCTGGTTGTGTGATACTGATAGTCCAGTTTTGATGATACATAAGTGCAAACTTACCACTGGCATTAGTTTTAGACAATACTATCAGGGCTTCAGTTTACAAACACTGTGGTCAAAAATGGCCTCCGTCAGTGTTTCTCATATTGATTTACCAATTACCTGTTTAAAAGTGGACATACAGACTCCAACAAAGCGCTGGCTGCCTTCTAACCTCCTGGCTCCCGAGCAGCTTCTACGAGATCTTCGGCATTGGTGAGGCGAGGAGCTATCAGTGGCCTAATCACCCATAAGCAATTCCACAGCTGGTCTGATGAATTTGGGCCAAGCCTTTTGCTGTGTGATCCCAGGGAATAATGCTCAGAGCTGCCTATGTTTATCTAAAGGTTAATGGAAGGTTAATAAGAGAGGGAACAGAGCAAATTCAGAAACCTTATTATGCAAATTGTGTTTTCTGAAAAAGAGTATGTGATTGTGATGCGGTCATGCTAATTAGCGGATCGTCTCTTCACTAGTTAAAATATGGCCACCTTTGAGGTATAATTTGAAGAAAGGATCTCATTATTTACAAGGCCAACATGAGCTGATTACTCAAACTGTGAAATAATTCTTGATAGAGGTGTTTCATTAAAACCTGTCAAACTGATGGTGAGCCGCTTGGCTTAGCAGTCTCCTCCTTTTTTAATCAACTCTCGCACAACATTTTCTGACTGTGTGTGCATGCTTTATTACGTGCACAATCTAAACTGGGACCAGTACGTTCCAATTGGTTGCTGATGCAGTTAACGTCATGCTGAGCTCAGCATCTTAACCATACATAATGCTGCAAGGCTGGAGAGAAGAGTGCAGTATCAGTGTCCCTCTGTTTCTCATGTGCAGTCAACAATCACTACGAGTAAAGCCAGATGGGAAACGATACACTTGCTCAAAAAAAAGCTATTCCCACACCATCATCTGAAACTGCCCTTTAACATTTGATTGATAGCTGCTAAATACATTTTAATCATGCAGGAAATGCTTTTTTTTAGCAGTTCTAATCCTGCCTTTATTAAAGAACACAAAGAGCGTTGATCCCTTAATGCTTCCATTTAAAGTTATATGTACTGTATTTCTGATAAAATAGCTGGATGACCTTGTCCTGTTTATGTAGAACTGGAGGTGGTTGGTTTGCTGTTGCATGAAGTTGACTTCAGTGAGAGTTATAAGAGGATATAAGCTGCTGCCGGGAAAGAAAAAGAAGTAGGAGACGGTGAAGGGCAGGTTTGCAGAGACCTTTACCAGCGCATGTCAATTTGATCAGGCCAGTATGTTTTGTTTTCCTCAGTGGAAAAAGGAACTGCACATAAAAATTTTAACACATCCCCTCCTCTTGTTAACACTCTCTGACTCCATCTGATACAATATTAACAGGTTTGTTTTGAGCTTGTCTCTTATCACTCGCCAGAAATGAACACAAGAAATGACGTTTTTTTAATTTATGCCAGTGAAATTGTTCTCATTAGGCGATGATCAAAGATTACATTGCCAAACACTGTAGTGTGTTAGTAGCGCATCACAATCTTCGTCTTCACTCATTTACATTTGGCCAGCACATATCACAAGCTAATAAGTAGCCTCATGTACAGTATGGGGCTATGTTTCTTAGGAATTAATGTCAATTTTATTCCAAGTTTTACTTATTAACCCAAATTTGACTTCATTCTAATATTTACAGCTCATGTCTTCAGTGATTTTTCGGCCTTGTTTTCCTATTTATTGATATCATTTGCTTCGTGACACGTTTGTGGGAACCGGTTGTCCAAACAGCAGCCTGCTAAGAAAAGGTGTGGACACAGAGTGGATGCAGAGCTTTGAATTTTCCAAGCTGATTTGTATTCTGCCTGTGTGTGCAACCTGAGAGTGACTGACTGGCGGTCAGAGCCCAGTATTGACTGCTCTGAGGATGTAATAGAGGCTGGGGTGATGGGATCCAGGACATGAACACTCTCACTGTGGCATGTGCAGCAGAGCTATACAGGATATAACCAAGGCACTTAATCATTCTACTGGCTCCATGCAGAGATGCACAGGGCTCCGTGTTTTAGAATAATGCTTCTGCCTTAAATTAGATTGCATTGATCCTGCTTTTCTCTATAATTGCACAAACAGGATGGATGCTGGTTTTATCAGGGGGTCAGACCAGACATTTGAAATACTTAAGCTTTAAGTGCAGAAGGTAAATTAAATAAGACAAAAGGCAGGTTGACCTGATTCAAGGTGATTGGACTATTAAGGGATTGTCAGACAATGTTTATATTTGGAGAGCAAAGGTGTGTCTCTGTTTTAGTTATCCATATTCATATATGCATCCTTATAAACCTAAACTAATCATTTATATTAATGTAATTACCTCCAATGTTATACCTGTTTAATACAATGTATTTACTTAACTGTGATAGATAACTTCACATGATGGCAGTCCCAAATGGCTGCAAAAGATAGCTGTTTGTTTTATCTTCACTACTCAAACAAGCATGAGATGTGTTGTCAGTAAACACAGTGTGTTTATGTTTACCAGAGATGGCTGCTCTCTGATTGCTTTGCAGCAGAGGTACAAAGAAGGAAGTATGGCTGTATCTGGACAGAGCCATCACTCTCCTCACTGCTGCTCAGGCACAGGACTTACTTTAAATAAATACATATTTTATATTGAATATCTATTTTGACATGTCATTAAGTTTTTTTATTTATTAATTTTAATCAATCATTTTTTGGATATAAGATGTAATGAACTGATTATGTGTCTGCTTTAAAGCTAACAATATGGTTTATTTTTCTTATTGTCAAAAAATCCCTTGAAAAGACCAAAACCAACAATGGTAAGTTCCTACTTACAATTATTGTCCAAGTATCCAAAGCCTGATATGACCTATTCCTCTATGCCATAGACCTCAATTGTTGTCCTAAAAACAATTAGAAACACATTATTGAGCCACAGTGCTGCACTGGCTGACACGTTCCTTCATTATGATGAATGTGGGCACCGTAGTTTACTGGAGTCAATCTCACATATACCGTCCTGCTGCATTAACACTTAATATTGTACCAGTGTGTGTTAATCCGCAGCAAGAAATAGTTCCCCAAAAAACACTATTTACTCCTTTTTGAGTAACATTTGCTAAAAACTACTGTTCCCAGCTGTTTCAGAAAATTAACTTTGTTTTCAAAAGTGAAAGATTTTTATCTTCAGTAGGAACAAATGAGCTTTGAGCTGAGTGCAACAGACACAGTGAGGAAATCAGAAGTATTGAAAGAATGACTAAACATTGTTGGTTTTGGTCTTATCGTGGTATTTGTTGACAATAAGAGCGACACAAGTCTACAGCCATGCTATCGCCATTAGACTTCGTCCTCTGGGAACCATGAATGTCCTATAATATATGAGATATTTCAGTCTTGACCAAAGTGGTTGACTGACCAACTGACCGATCGATATTGCCATCCCTTGAGCTATGCTGCTAGCTTAGCTAAAATGTCGATCTTTTAAGATAAAAGCATTACACCATAAAGTATGCATATGTATGGCTGTGTATTTTGTATACATAGCTTGTAAATATATCCTGCTGTATGTGTGCATGGCTGATTGTGTGCTGTCGGAGCTATAAAATACCAAGGGTATTCTTACTGTGGGACGTGTGTGATCCTTGGGTCAGATTTCATTCTGCTTCATCCATGCACTTGCTCCAATTCAGGTGTTGCACACTAATGTTGCTGACAGTTTCTGGTACTGCTCTACAGTAAATAGATGCGGCAGCTTAAAAATTCAGATGTGACACTTCTCGATTGTGTCAATATTGAAAAAGGGAAAGAGAGAAGAAAACACGAAAGGATCATTCACGGTGGATCAATCATCATAAACCGCCTATTCATTAAACACTGTAATTGTACAAACACCATAAATGAATGAAATTGTGTAAAATGATATGATTTATGTGGATAAAGAGTTAATTTATTCTGTTTTCTCTGGGCGTCTGAATCTAATTGAAAGGGGATGCCGTCTCCTGCGCAGAGCTATATTCAATTGTTCTGTTTGAGAATGGGAGCACTCAGCCTTCTCTCCAAGAGGTCTCGGGTGGTTTCTCTTCATTTAGCTTCTCTCCTTAGTTGATCTCATTCTTTTGTAAACAAAACAATTCTTGGGAAAAACAACTGGCTCGGTATGCATGTGTCTTTTTATTTACACTTATCCTGCTTGTCATGCTCTATATGTCACGCTTAGATCGGGCTATATCCTGATCATTAAAATGCATGCTAAGAAGCTAAGCCATATGCACCACGAGCATGTGTGTGCAGTGTTCATGAACATCTATGTTGTTGTTTTTATAAAGGTGTTAAAATTCATGTTACGTGTGTGTATACAGACTCTCATAATAAGATACTGGATAGCAATCAGACAGTTTGCATTTGTGTGTGATGATGTTGCACTTGTTTGGTGGATATACGCGACTGCACAGGCAGATACAACAAGACATAAACATCTTTATCTGAGACATGACGACTTGCACACTTTGATTTGATGGACAAGGTAGGGGACAGGTGTATGTCTTCTGACACGTTTGATTGTGTCAAATGATTCACACAGTAAGGCCAGTCTAAGATGTGAAGGGAAATGTGAGGAAGGCCAACGACTTTTCCACTGTCACAAATGATGCCCTTGTAGACCTAAACCAGTTTTCCATGATGAAATGAATCAAAATATAAATATATAGGCAGGCACGATTGTCAGAAATGGAAAGAAAAGGTTTCACAAAAAAAAATACAAGTTTGCCATATGGCTACTAATACAGATTAATGAAGTAATTCAAGAATAAAATGCCTAAGAACAACAACAGTACCATACTGAAAAGTATATACTCTGTGGAAAGGTTGTTTTTAATAATTGTGAGATGATCCCATGCATATAATGTGATTAACAAATATGTGTATTTAACATGGAGTGAGCCAAAAAGTACATTTGGGGCTATTCAAAGTCCCGACCAATGTCCAGATCCAGACAGCAAAGTGAATCAGTGTGTAACAGACCATGTGACACTTATTATGTAATGTAGGGATGTATTTTTTTTAGTTTAAGCATTGTTAGTTTAATTAAATATCCCAAACATACATATTACTTACCTATTTTATAAATTTTACCTTCACGAAGGTTATAATCAGATTTCATTCTGTTTTAGAGAGGTGTTGACACATCTCCACATCATTTTGGATGAATATCAATGTGGGTAGACAGAGTGAAATGTGTGAAAAATCCATACCAAGTACAAGTCTTGTTGAATGTGTGAATTTTAAGTGAATTTATATGATTGGCTGTATTTTTGTTACATTTTGGATAACACTTATGTGTTGCTGCCTTCAACCTCTAAACATAAAGGAGATTCAAAGAAAAAAAAAAAAAAGTAAAGGGTAGAAACTTGATACACTATTGATACACACAACAAAATAATATATATTTCAACATCCAGTCCTTTTCATTGCTTGAAAAAAAGAATTTACAACATAGCAACAGCATCACAGAACACAAGTTAGAAATTAATCTTCTAACCAGACTGCTTTTGTTCATCATGTAGTTCATTATTAACAGCAGCAGCTTGTACAAAGCTTATTTGCGATTTGTGACATGATTTGTCAAATGTCTGCAAGTGTTGTTCCCCATTGTCTTTTGTGTTTCACTCCATTTCCAAATGTTAATAGATTCCCAGGCTGTAGCATTCATGCTTTCTTCCCACTTATTTCTATTATCTGTTTTATTATGTATAAACAAAAGGCATCATCCACTTCTGCTAAATAGCTGTTACTTCTTAATTTGTTTTGGGGATTTTTTTTCTTTTTGAAGAAGAAGAAGCAGCTAGCACAATCCCAAGACAATCATACATATGATTAGGTGATGATGATTTTTGTACTCTATACAAAAACATCCATTTCAATGTTGGATACTTAATTTGGATTAAAGGATAGGTTCACAATTTTACAAGTCCTAAAACAATATTCAGGTGACCAAATGAACATGACACATGTTTTTCTTGCTGTAATTATTCCCACTTGGTCACACTGACCATTAGAAGAAGTTATTGTCTTTTTGCTGCCAAATTCCATCTTTTTGTTACGATCCCTCCCCTGCAGCTGAACAGGAAAACACTGTCCATCAAGACAAAAAGACTGTAATTGTGGCAGATTTCCACTGTATTTGACTAACTCAGATAGCTGAAGCTTCATATTAGCTTCAGATAAACTTTTAAATATATTTTCGCTCAAAATGAGGACTGGGGATTTTGTCCCCCATCACTCATGTTAAAAGCATATTTTGAGGGGATCTTCTAATGGTCAGTATGAACAGGAGGAATGATTACAGCAAATAAAACCTGTTTCAATATCCATATGGACACCTGACTATTGTTTTAAGACAAACTTGAAAAATTGTGAACCTGTACTTTAAATGTACTCAAAAATCTCCTTATAGTCTGGATGCTGGGCTATTATTCACTTTCCTTCTTACCACCAAACTGTATAGAAATGTTAAATAAAAGGATTGGAAAACGAAATCACTGATTTTGGCTTTCATTTCTTCTTAATACAGTGATGATGTAATCTCTCTAACTGTACTTGTTCAAAGCAGACAGAGAAGGAGGCTCTGCATCTCTTAGGTTCAGTTCTCAGGTTTATTTCTGGCAGCCGCAGTCTAATAACACTGTCAAATAACACAGAAATCAATGTGGTTAAATGGTGCTGAAGCTCCGCCCCAGGCAGTAGTCTTCAGCAAGCTGGATGGGTCTAGCTCTTTCACAATGTGATTGTTTACTTCTGAAAACAAAAATAACCCCAATGAAGGCGTATTCAAACGAATTTCCATTGTCAAATATCCGTGTGTGTGTTTTCCTGCAAACACTGCTAACACTGAAGTGCAAATACATTTATTTTCTAAAATAAGCAGCTCAAACTGTCACAAAACACAGTAACACTAACATGTCACCTTTTTGCTGTTTTATTTCAACTGTGATGAATTTTACAACTTACAAAAATATGCTGTTTTCAGTACCAAGCTCATCATCAGCAAGTGACTGAGGATGAGCAGACAATCCCCATTCAGGAGGCCTCCCTAAAGTAATGGAAGCCGTAATGAAGTTTGACAAACTTGAACCGTTTTATAATAACTCAGTTGCTCAAACAGAGCAGCTGAAGATGTGGACATAAAGCTCTGGACTCTCTCATAATCACACAAAAGAAACTTTCCATCACTGCAGTTGTTAAGTGTTTTTCCTAGTGCTGTTAGTGTGGTATTGATCATTGTTGGTCCAAGTCCTCAGGAATCAGCTTCTATTGATTTTGCTTTCAGTTGTAAGCCCCTCTTTCTGGCCTATGTCTCTCTTCAGACCAAGCACCTTTCCAAACATCCTAACCTCCCTGCAATGGGTTTACTAAAACATGTCATTAGTGCGGCTCTTTGCAAGCTAATCTCCAAACTCAGTTGTGCTTGGATCCAAAAATGGTCAACCAATACAGCCATTTTCAGCCATTAGGTTTTGGAGGCTAAATTTGCCTGAAACACTTAAATGGCATAAGAAACGTGTGTAGGGCAGTTATATTGAGGTCATAGTTGGTCTTTTAGAGGGATAATATGCTCCTTTGTCTGGACCTTCATTATCGTTCATAAAAACAACCCACTTCTAGCCAGAAGATTCATCAGTGATGATGGTTATTAATAGCTGTGATGCAGTCAGAGTCAATACTGTGTGTGCATATGAGATATTAAATAACACGTGTATGTCTCTGTTTGTAATCAAGTATGCGTGTGCCAAATGGAGAAACATGTTCATTTTATGGATTTTAAAGTTTATTTTAATGCACAGCTGGGTGCCGCAGATAGTTCAAATGTAAATGGAGCACACATTTGCATTCTGCGTCCTGTTTCTTTCTTCCTTTGGTCTCTCACCCTTCCTATATCAGGCTTTTTAGTAACAATGGTTAATTGTTGGTTTTGGTCTTTTCATGGGATTTGTTGACACTAAGAAACCTATAGAATATCATACGGCTTGTCCTTTAATATAATTTTACCATTAGGACCCTGAGATTTGGAGCTTATGGAGAACTAGTTCAAAAGTCAGTGATATTAAAAAAAAACTGAAATATGAAACTTGTCGTTTTTGTAATGCTTTAATTTCCTTCCATAAATATACTACATATTCACATTTAACATGCAGTGTGCATTCAGTACCTGCACATGTATCCATTCTTTAAATGTACTAAATACTTTTTCTTAATGAAACTTGAGGTGATCAGAGCTGAGCTATTCACCTTAGAAACAGTGGTTGTGTAAGCCTGGTTTTGTACTGAACTGAATAACAGCTTGAACCAGCAACACACTGAACGTACTACTGAACTGAAGTTGGTATGAATCAGCACTGAACGACGCGTAGGTGTGAATGATGATGCGTTCAGAGCTTCGACTGATCAGCTCAGACGAAAAGTGAACAAACTATGCAGTCAGTGAGTATGTATCTTTGAAAGGCAAAAAACAGCAAAGTGATTTGTAATTTCCACCTGTAACTTTGTATGCTTTTATCACTGTACCTATAAATGGGAATTTATTTCTTTTAACAAAATTGTGTAGTTTTTGTATTTTTAAGATACTGTGAGATCTCACAGGTCTTATTGTTTGGGGTTTTACTCTTAGATCAAGAATTGCTTGTTGTTTCCACTGCAGTAAAGAATGGCTTCAATGGTGCAGACTTTATTCACCAGAAAGGCACATTCTGTCATTCTGTCTACAGCTTGTTGTGTATTAGAAACCTTGAAGCTTCAGTAAGAGGAATTGATCAAGGTGTTGAAGTTCAGTGCTCTTGGGTACAAAACACAGACGGATTATCTGTGAGCTGTATACCTTCAAATAGCTGTCCTGGGGACTCCTCGGCAGTGAATCAATAGGTGGTTAATTTCAGGCCACACTCAGATGCTTCAACAGTAGCTCATGTATGGACTCTTGAAGAGGCTGTCAGTGATAAATATTTGTATTTATATAAAGACAGCACATTCCATTGTAGTGAAATTTGGCATGTTAGAAATCAAAAGTGGCTATTCAGAAGCTTAAATTTGGATGTAAACAATGAGATTAGATAAGATTGGACTTTAATTATCCTTGTGGGGAAACTCAGCCATTAAAGCAAGAAGCAATTGTTGTGGATCCTGCTTTGGGGAAAGGAATTACAGGCTATTTCATCTGCGCCATAAAAAGTCAAATTGAACTCCACAGAGAACAAACAGCATCTGAAGCTGGTTTTATTTTTTCTGCTAGTAAGAGTTTCATATCAGAGCTTTTATAGACTCCGAAAGTGTCTGGGTTAGAGTCATCTTGCCCACGACAGACTTATGATTCTTGGGCCTAAGTGTTGGGGTGCAGCCTCACTTCTCCCCTGTGAGGATGAACCAGGATGGAGTCTGAGGTATTCTGAGCTAACATCAGCAGGGCTAAAGAGGACATTCTGTTTAACTCAGGAAGGGACGCTGAATTTCTCCTCTCAACACTTGAGGCCTCCAAAGAGATGTAAACAGCAAGATGGATGTTGACAGCTGGTATGGTGCAGTTGTCTGAATTGATATCCGTTGCTGTTAAGGTGTAATTTCAAAGGCTTAGACAAAAATGGGTGTTTGAGGTCAAGCCCAGGTGATTTGGAGAATATAATGTGAAGGTTAGAAGAAAAAAAAAAAAGCTTGCTCAGAGTGTTGTTCTATTTTTCAAGTTTATATAAGAAGTCATTGTCTCATTGTCAAATACTCTATGTGCAGTATCTCGACTTGATGAAATGTTCTTACACTTGCACTCCTCAAGGCAAATATAAACCTCCCTGAATAATCACCTCACCTGTTTTTTCTAACCCCATCAAAACTTTATCTAGAGTTAAAAAAAAGGATATTAATGCAACTTCCATGATGTTATATTGATTACGAGCATCCTTCTGACTGACATGTTGCTTTCTGCTCTCTCCTCAGTGAGTCCAGATGTGACCAGTGATCGCAATCATCATCATCATCCTCATCATTATTCACCTGCTGAGGCTTCTGAAATAGGGGGCAGATCCAGGAGCCTCGGATTGACAGGATCCATCTCCCTCTTGATATTGCCTTGTTTACATATGCTCCTGGCCTTGTAACGGCTGCCTTTTTGCAGCATGCAGCAACTTTCAAGACTTGATTTCAAGCGTATTTATCAAGAATTTAAAGGGCCGGTGGACTTAACGAGCTCCAGTATGTAATGGAGCACCACTTCCACACAGTGCAGGACACAGGGTAGTGAGTGAACACTAATGACCGTGTGGAAAGTACAAGACACTGTGGCTTATATAAGAGAGCATATGCATCAGCTTTGAGAATTTTAATTGATGATTATTTTTTATCAGTTACCCAGCATTCATTAACACTAATAATGACTTATTTATAATAGCTAATGTCAAAAAATAACTACAGCATATTTTGTACAAATTTGGTATTAATTTAAATGTATTTCTGCATATAATATATATGATCTGTAGATATAAATAAGCAGCAATCTCACTGTAATGCACACTGCACGCACAGTACAGGTTGTATATTTTGCACCCTTTTTTAAAATAGGGCTCTACATCTTCAGTGAAAAGAGTCAAGTAATCTGAAAGGTTACTTTTGGTGTTGAAATTTAAATGAAAAATACAACAGCTTCCACAGGTCTTGCAATTGAAATATTTGTGCAACCCCTAATTAAAATGGCCCATTCTTATTACGTCTTCATAGGAATCCCTTTTGTGTGAATAAATCTATGGTAAATGTTTTTTAAGAACGTTTTTATACAAAAGTACAGATTGTGCTTCAGATTATTGTAGAAAATCTACAGTAAGGTCTCAGACGTGTACTATATGTTCTTGTGCGTCTTGCTAACAGGAGGCAAAAAGGAGACATCTGCTTCTCTTCACCTGTTATAGCTGCTGTGCTGTCCAGAGTCAATTTAATTGGTATATTTCAATTGCAAAATTGACCTGCAGTGCTACTGCTCAGAGAAATGGTGAAAGGGAGGGGCAGGTGAAGGTCCGGGCAAGCGAGCGAATTCATACTCCTTTCTCCTTTAGAAATAGATTAGTTTCATCAGGAGTCTATTATCATCTTTCAAACTCAATCCTACTCTGGCTTCATAGGCCCTGGACGGGAGCCGATAGCTCCTGGATCCACTGGTGAGGAAGAATCCAATTCCTTCTACCTGTTACCTGGCTGCATACTGCTACTGCTGTGTTTCTGGCAGGTCTCTCTGCAGAGAAAGAGAAAAATGATTTGTTTCACATATGCCATGCGTGTCTGGTCAATGGTTGAAAGAGAAGGGTGCTTAACAGTACTGAATATTGGCTCTCTGGCTCATATATGCTGGGGAGGCAGTTGTAGAGCTAAAAAAATCACCCTTGAGATGCTGCAGAAGCTAAAGTGATACTGTTAAACCAAATTTCACTATTCATTTACTATACACAGTATATATATATATATATATATATATATATATATATATACATATATATATATATATTGTGTATATATATATATATATATATTACACCCCACTGAATAATAGTAAAACATCAAAGCTGCAACTGTAAATACTGTAGATGTAAAAATTAACTGAGACATTTCCATTAGGGCTCAAAAGTGTGCAGAAAGATGTATTCTATAGAATATCTATTACTGTAATTGCATAAATAAACTGTAATAGTGTTAACATGATTCCTAAAATTAAGTGACTTTAATTTATGGAGCAATATTACAGTTAATTTGTACATACAAATGTGTGTGTAACCCGTGACTATTTAGTATTCTGTTCATCTCAACGTGAAACTGAGCAATGCAAAGTGCAAATTGGATTTCTTAAAATAATTTTTTTATCAGCTGCAGCTTTTTTCCTTTTTTCTTTAACAGCCACAGGTACGATCTCCTCAGGTACTGTGTTTGATCTTATATGATCATATTTTAAAATCGTGTGACCTTCTTTACACTGCAGTTGTCCTAAAGCGTGCATAGTAATTATTGTCATTAGTTATTTTTACCTTTATATACCACATTAGACTTTCATCATGGTGTCAAGGCTGTTTGAGCATTTGAGCCACTCAGGTAGTTTGGAGAATTTCAACTACAATCTCAAGGTATATAAATTATCAATTTGATGTGAATTATTATCATGCCCATTTCTCAGATTGAATTTGATGTTCTGTAGCTGTTACTGTGCAGTATATGAGTCTCTTGATCTGGGGTGAGATTCACAAAACAACAGTCATTACTTAACAACCCTGACACAGTTTAACTACCTACTGTTCCAAGTCACGACTGCCTCCCCCAAACCAATTATATCACAGGTTGGCACCATCAAAGTCAGGGCCATCATCAACTGTGTTAATGACACTATCAAAGAATAATGTCAAGTCTCTAACTTGATAAAACGGCAGCAGGCACAGACACAAAGGTGTCTTGAGGCTAAATATAGGTGTCAGGTTGTGCTGGTTCTTCTTTACTTAGAGGAAATAGTTCAATTTAATGTCTTATGTGATTATTACAATTATCCAGAGGATGGGGAAAAGGGGGAATCAGTTATGTGCACCCACATCCAGACACTGCAGGCATCTCAATGTGTCAGAATCTCATAAATAACATGTTTACTCTCTGATATTCAGTTTGAATTGGAGAGTGAATGTGTTACTTGAAAATGGCGTTCTTGTAATACATACAACTCTTTTTTGACCCAGACTGTAATTGGTCCTGCAAGAAAGATTTTTATAATGTCCTTTAGAAGAAAACTCTAGTTTATAATAACTTGAGTTTTATTTTCATAGCTTGGGCCATCCATTAAATCTGTTATGATAACATTTTACTCACAACTTAATGAGATCTCGGACAGCAACATTGAAAGTAATAGGTCAGACAGGACAATAAACACAAGCTGTCAGAGAAGCGTGCAGGTTGTAATCAAACCCCCAGGTTACTAAAACCTATTTGGAAGAGAAAACAAAGGCAAACGTTAAAATGATTACCCAAACTGCACACTGTAGGCATTGATCACAGTTAATAGACCGAATGTCAGGTTCAACTTTGACTGACCTCACCTGCTGTAATCGTGCAAACTAACTGCATTGCTTTGCAGTGATTATTAGCAAAAACACAGGTGGGCTCATGTTCAGTTTTACCTTCAAATATTGTTTACAACCTGTCTGATTATCTGAGTGTTTGTGGTTTTTGCCCTGTTCGACCTATTTTTTAGCAATGCTGCCACATTTTCAGATCTCAGTAGGTGGGCAAAATGCTATTATAACTGACAGAACAAATAGCCAAAGCTATGAAAGGCCAGGCAAATTCATTTTTGCTTGAATTTCATATCATACAGTGAGTCTACAACCTATTTTAACTTGAAACCTCCTTTCCCAGCAGTATCCTGAGGCTTTAGGTTGTCATCCATCCATTTTGAGTCGCTTGCTCCTGGTCAGGCTCAAAGTGGCTTCAAGACAGCATGCACAGCAGCCCAAGTGTCTTTTTATTGACCAAACTCCTTCATCTCTTTCTGTGGGACACCCAAGTGTTCCCAGGTGTGCTGTAATGTGAGATGTTATCTAGGATTTCATGTTTTCTCAAAGCTTTAATATGATTTCTTCATGGGAATACTTTGCTGATTTTCCCAGTAAAACTGCAATTTCTCATCATAACCTAAATTTGATTTTAAACAAAAGTTGGGAAAAATGATGTATATTTCTGTTCTGTCCAATCTTTAATATATATTAGATGACATGTTAATACTTTTTTAATAAAATAATGGAAAATAAAGGCTATACCACAATTCCTAATGATGTTTGGCCAGCTTCTCTCAGTGCTGATTTGAGGTAATTACCACATGCAGCAACATGGAAGAAGAATCTGTCACCAAATCACATTTGGCTTATTTTTCATCCCACTGTTCAGTGGTTTGAGTGGAACAGCCTCAGAGCCCCTCACTCTACAACGCTCTATCTTCATCTCAACACTTTGAATGCAAGAATCTCACCCTTTGGTCAATGCTGACTATAGGTGAGAAGTTAGAACAAGAATTGACCAGTAAAATGAGACTTTTGGCGCTCTTTACAGCTCACCTGTTCTCACACCCAATGTCCCTAACTGGCAGTCAGTCTCGGGACTTCATGTATCTTGAAGGCTTTGTCTTTGACTCTTCCAACTCTGCCTCTTTTCAACAAGACACATCTGTGAAATGTCAATTTTCTACAAAAAGCGTACTTCTTAAAGAGGACAGATGTATTAATGTAAACCTCACGGTCATTGCTTTATTAGAACTATGATGCTACCTGCATTTCAATAACTACAAATAAATAATATATCTAACTACAGCTTTAGTGCTCATGGTTTCAATCACTTATTTTGACTTAATGTTCATCTGAACTTTTAAATTGTTTTTTTTTTTTTTTTTTACCAAGATTCTTCATGATAATTCCTTTGATGGACAATTCTGTGATTTTTAGCTGCCATATTTATGAGTAAAAGACTGATTTTTAGGTGATATTCATGCTTTAATGTACATATGTTAACATGCAGTGGCTGTTTAGAAGTTGAATGTGTATAGAACAAGCAAAGTCTTTGATTGCAAATCATAAGATCAGATTCAGTCTCAGATTTTTCTGCACCTGAACAGCCAAATTCCCAAGAGTTCGGTAGCTACTGTTTCTTTTCTGTCATCTTTGTTATCTTTATTGTTCATTTTTGCACATCCTCATAATGAGGGAATAATAAACGACCACATAGGTCGATTGTACCATGCACTCCAGAATGACCCATAGGAGCGTTTTCTATTATGCCGCCTCTATCGGTGCTTTCCAAAACCATTACAAATCACTGTTAAGAAATAATTGTGTTTTATGATTTGACAACGCTGTGGTTAAGGTCTGCTTGGGTTTAGGCACAAAAACCACTTGGTTAGGGTTAGGGAAAGATCATGGTTTGGGTTAAAATGATCACTTGAAACATGGTGTTGGTTAAAGTTACTACTTAAAGTTAGGCAACCTTCATTGTCATGGCAGTAAACACCACAACAATTGTAGTTACGTTTTTTAAAAAACTGTCCCAATTCATGGTCGGAAACATGACACTCGCAGTTGGAAATGGGAAGCGAACAGCGATCTCCTTTGGCTAAGTCCACTTTTTGCCATCTGTGTATCTGACCATCCACCCAACCCGCCTCCTTCGATTATGGAAATTTGTCATATTGTTTATATTGACGTCATCTGACATGTGTCACTTCTACGGGTCATAATTACTACATCCACTAGATGGCGTCTGTCACTCAAACGTAACTATAAATCATTTTTACTGGCTGAATTTTTGACCTATACTGTTGTTTTTCTGTTGAGGACGAGCTGATAAAATGTCATGACACTAGCTTTCTTTTTATACAGAACCACTTTTAAACCAAAGAACAATAACAACAGTATGGAGCCAATGAATGAAGCACATATTGGAAATAAAAATAATTCTTCAAATTACTATTTAGAGTTCAGCTAACTAAACTACACCATCTTGTTAAATATCAAATCACATCAACAAACCAAATTCATGTTTAATTTTGGACAAGTGTGCAAAGTGCAGTTATTCTTTGTAGAAACTGCCTTTGGCATGTTTCATTACTGATAATTGGGAGTTGAGAAACCCGGACAGTAATAGGACAATGTTCACTTCCCACACAGAGACCAGAAAATGAATGCTGATATTAATGAACTCCTGCATTTTAAAAGAGGCGAGGACAGGTATTTTTGAACAGCTCTCATTGCAGCAGCTTTTGTGCTGGAGTGAGTCGAATTACAATACACTTTGGTGTCTTCAAAATTACTCAAAGGTAAAGCCTCAGATAGTAGGAGCCGTTGTCTTTGGAGTCTTTTATCTCTGCATACTGAAGAAGAGCTCCTGGGACCCTCTAAAGAGAATTTTGCTGAGCACTGCTTAAATGTATACAGAGATTAATTTCATATTCCCATCGAGGTTTCTGTTTCACTCAAAATTATTACTGTGACCTTGACAGCGGCTAACGTTTAGCCTCAACTTAGATGGGAGCTTTAATCATCACAGTGCAGACACAGACAGGGCTTTGTATCATTCTTAAAGTTGTTTGCAGCTGTTTGCAGGAGCTTAACTCTGAATGCAAGGTATGTCTTTGAATAAATCAAGGAGATAAACTGTTTTTTGTAATATAATAAAGGTATTCTTTTAATAAGAGAAGGCCTATTACTGTACTAACATTGAATTTCCTGAACAAGTTGTATTTGCCTGACAAGCTTTGTGTATTTTATCAGCTAATGAATTTGAATTAATGTCTTTTAGTATGATTTTTCAGCATTGCCTAGCTAGCCATGCTAGCAGCTTGGATTTAGTGACGTCGATGTTGGTCAGTCAGTCCAGCACTTTTGTCCAGACTGAAATATCTAATGAACTATTAGTAGTGTTTTGTAACGCTTTACAGTAATTTAATGACTTTTTTCAATAACAAGTAGTGTAAGGGATTTGATATTCATTACAGATACTAATCCCAGTAATGCTCTTTTACTTTAACACTTGGGCATCCACATTCTCACTGTCTTACCGATGTTGTGTCAAAGTCTGTTTCCCTGTCGATATGTTTCCCTGTACCTTAACCTGCACCCAACCTTATCATTAACCCCAACAAGTCATCTTCTGAGATGCTTAACCTGACCCCCACCAGTTATCTCTGCTACACCCAACCCAAACTGTAACCTAAGCCCTAACCCCAATTCTGTGGAGGTAGTGCTACAGGAAACACAATTCTAACAGGGGCGGAACACTATTCGAGCAGGGGAACAGACTTGACACAAGACCAGGATTAACGGAGGGTTGATATCAGTATGGTTTCTGCATTCAGCTGACAGACCGCTCTTGAGGAGGAGGGAATGCGACTCGCTGTAATTCCAAAATTGTCATATTCACATATTGTGTGTTCTTAGCTGTCTTGCTAACGTTAGCCATGGATAAACCTACATTCAGAGGTCACCTAACGCTAGTTTTACTAGTAATGTGAGTATTTTGTAATCAGTAATTAGTTACAATTTTCAAGTAACTTGCCCAACAGTCACTATTAAATGGTTTGCTATGAAATTTGGCACAGATATCCATGGTCCACAAAGGATGAATAATGACTTTGGTGTTTTTCTGAATTTTCCTGTAGCACCAACAGCAGGTTAAAGTTTTCTCCTACTGTATTCAGTTAACTACCTCAACATCAGCAGCAGGTTGGATGAATCTGACTTTGGAGTTCGCCTGACTTTCTCTAGCAGCTCTAGCACCACGAGATTTACATTTGTAGTTTTGTGTTCAGTGTTTCAACAACTACTAAATGGATTTCCATGAGATTTCTTTTTTCTTTTTCTTTTTTTTTTTTTTTTTACAGAGATTCACTCAGTATGAATTATAATAACTTTGGTGCTCCCCTCATTTAGCGCCATCATCAGGTAATTTTTGTTTTCATTCAATTATGACCAAAATACCTGCTAAACTAATGAGCTTCAGCTGTAGATTTTGTGTGTGCATGGTGCTAATCAGCAACTGTTAGCTCTAACTCTAAACTAAGATGATGAACATGGTAAACAATATACCCTCTAATATACTGTTCACTTTCATCGAAATCCATCCTAGTGTTCAGCTTAATTACAGGTCTGCGGTCTGTGTAACATTCAGTGAACTTTTAGTTAAATCCCTCCCACACAAATGTCACACACATCTGCTACACACAAAGGCAAGCACGTACACAAATGCAATTACAGTTACAAACTGAAGTGGGAACAGTATTGATGCCAACAGGTGGTGCTCAGGTCAAGTGCAACTGTTGACCTGCACAGTGTAAAAATACAGAGATATTATGGATTATCAGAGTTATATTTTACTGAACATTCACAGCTTGGATCCAACAGTGAGGTTAAGAACCTACATTTATTCATGACTGCGCTGTTCATTTTCTATTATTCATTTATTTCATTTTCAGAGGACAGTCAGTGTCAATGAGCACCAAACTGAGCCACGGTGCTGCCCCACAGGTACTTTTACATTTCTTGATGTGTATTTTGAGACATTAATGGATTAACTGAAGGCACGGCCCAATGGGACACACACACACACACACACACACACACACACACACACACACACACACACCTCCCACCTCCTGCAGACGGCAGTCTGTGCCTCCTCACCACTCTCTCGTTTTCTGTGTTCAAGCTTTTTTTTCCCAAGAGCATGGGGTAAACAGTCCCATCAATATAGTGTTTTCCTGCTGTCTGCCCACCCACTGCTTTCAGATTATCAGGCAGGACTACAGCACAGGTTTCACAGTAAATCCTCTCATCCCTTCCCTCAATGGCTTTCCTCTTCACTCATCTTATTTTTTCATCACTCTGACTCTCTCTCTCACAACTTATTCTATAGTGACGTTTAGCTTCACTGTGTCAATCATCATTTTCAATCCTGTCTTTTCATGCAACTATATCTCTTGAGGGATGCTTAGTATATAAAATGCTAATGTATTGTATATGTTTATATGCCTTAAACTGTATGTTAGTTTATTGTCACAGTATTACACATGTATGTGTCTGCTAACTCGACCTGAAATCTAAATTTGGCAGATTTTCTTGGACGTGAGTCATAAGTGCTGTCTCCATGAACTGAAAACCTGGATCAGGTGTGAGGATAAGTGACCATAAATTAGCTTGAAATATGTGTGCAGGAGTCTAACATTTATTAAAATGTTATTTGATGTACTGCTGTGGTGTCAAGTGAGCCTGCCGTCTGCTAAAGAAAATCTAGGACAGTTAACGAGGAGCTGAGAAACACCAGCAAATGACAAAAAAAAAAAAAAAAAAAATTGAAGAGGTGAGTAAAATAAAGTGTGTCTTTAATTGAAGTCATGTCTCCAAACAAACATCAAACATTTGAGTATTTTGCCATTTTCAACAAACTAAACAAGATGATTATCATTCTGACCAAATGTAACAAAACAAATATTTTTCACCTTTTATCATTTTCAGAACTAACAGGTTGAGTCCCTCCTGATGTGGCCACAGCCTGGGAGGTTTTTTTGTTCTCTTCATCTTCCTCATCCACATGTCTGCTCTTGGAAGGTCAGTTGGCATTTGGCCACACAAAGCAATATGCAAAATGTGCCGCATGAAACAGAAGGCTAACTTGGCACACGGTGAGATAATCAGACATGCTGTTGCTAATCCTTGAAAATGTTAAAATTCACATGTGCGGTAGTAGGGCGGAAAGGATTTAATCAGTCTTTCCCTTGTTTACACCTTACTACTAAAAAAACTCAAATTAGTGCATTATCAACTTATAATTAATATATTAAAATGTTCCTGACATAATGCTTCTGTGATGCTTTGTTGATTAATCAGCATCTGACATTTGCATTCATGCAACAGCTTTACCATCATCATCATCATCCCTTTCAATGATGATTTGGGGGAAGAGTTCTATTTTATTTACTGACCTACTTATCACAGCTCGCACAAGCATGGCTGCCACCACCAACACCATCCCCATGGCCACTGACCCATTTGTCAGACAAGCCAAGCTTTCTCTTCGAAATTTCAAATTTTCAGATCACATAAGTCATGCTTGAATCTTCTCTCTAATAATTCTCCTCTGCTGCACCATCACCTAATTTTCCCTTCTTCCAAATTCCCACCCACTTTCTTTTTCCCATAGTTCTCCGGTGCAAGGTGGGTGTCCCGCTTAACATCAGTCCCTGACTGAGGTCTGACACATCCTCTAGCTGCATCCAGGGCGGAGGTACTGCCAGTTCCATTTATGACACAAGCTGATACATTATTCATGCTTCTTAATTAGGTGGTGAAGCAGAAGCTTATACGAATGAGACATTCAGTAGATCACGGTCTTGGATGGCACTTTCAACGTTACTTTGCCACCTCATACAAAAGCAAAAATGATTTTTTTTAAAAAAGCCGTTAGAGAGGATAGAGATGATGTGGTAATTTTAGCTACAAGCAATGATATTGTGATAATTTTAGGAAAGGTGCACATGAGTACAGGATGTTCATAAAATATCAGGGCACACAGTGTGAAACCCACATAGGGGATTATGAATATTATTCACAAACAACTGAAGACAACCTGGATGTTTTTTCTTCATGGTGTCGACTAGGAAAGTTATTTGACATGCTTTTAAAACATGAACTGAAAACTTTTTGATTTTTTTTTTTTTAGAGAGGAGTGGAATTGCTGCTTTTCTATTTGACACTATACAGTTGGTATGTGTTATCATCATGAGCTGTTATTACTGTAGCTGGTTATACTTTGGTAATGATTTATTTTGCAAGTCCAGAATGGATCCATTTAGATTTCTAGTTTGGACCAAATGGCTGCTAAAACATGCAGGTCATAGGCCAAAGAGGTGAACCAAAACCTCTCTGTTTGTAACCAAATGAATAAGTTGGATAGAAATACATATATAATAATAAACAATAAATGTTATTTATACAGCACTTTTCAAAACTTAGCTACAAAGTCCTTTATATGGTTGAACAAGGATTATAACATTTCAGCAGTGCAATAAGGCAAATTACAGCAGATAGACCATTTCTTTCTTTCTCTCTTCTTTCTTTGTATTACTATTATTATGCATTATGCATTAAGTGTAAGCTGCATTTTAATGTTAATGCCAAGGTGGAGCTACTTTTTTACAACTTCATAATGGGAAGTTTAACCTATAAACAAGGCATAATATTTTATAAATTGATCATGTTATATGTACAATCTGAAAAGTAACCAGTGACTGTAAGTGTGAAATAAATCTTGTGAGGAAAAAAATATTTACCCCTTTAATGTGGTGGAGTGCAAGTATAAAGTAGCATAAATACCTATTATACTATTGAAGTATCTAAATTCTATTTAAGTATAGTCCTTTATTAAATGTACTATTGTCATAGACATGAAGTTTACGATGATGTCAAACAGAGAAAAGCAGCAAATCCTCATATTTGAGAGGCTGGAACCAGAGAATTTGTTGTTGTTGTTGTTGCTGATAAATAACTTACACTATTGATTGATTATTGAAATTGTTGCTAATTAATTTTCTGCCAGTGACAAATCAATTGATAGTTTCAGCTCTAACTGTAATATTGCTTTACAATATCAAATATAAAATAGGTCATTGTGGAGGAAAATTGATGTTTTTCTATGTGACACACAGTACAGTGGGACAATTTGCATGTATACTTCATTATGGGCTATTATTAGCTAATTAAACTTTGCTAACAATCACTTTTGCAAGTCTGTGCTTTTAATTATATTCCTCTATCCATGAATATATGCAACAAAAGACTGACCAGCTTCATATGCTGATTTTCAGTGTCAACAAATCTATGCTGCTTTGGTAGCTAAGCCTCTTTAGTTTTCTCTTGTCAGTTGAAAAAAGGACAATATGCTGTACCTGTTGGCACCGGAGCCATTTCCCTCTGACATGGCAGCATGCAATATGCACCTTGCTTCTTTTCTTTCTCTGTGCACTGATCAGTGTGGTGACAGGCCTAACACCCACTGCATGGGCTCCCTAGATTCCTCTCTTTCTCAAGTCAAGTGGTGGGTAAAAAAAGGATAAAACCGTTTTCTTTCTCCTCTCTGATGCATGCTAATGCACAGTCTGTCAGTACTGAGGTGGCAAGGCCCTCAGGGAGGGTTTTAGACTGAACTCTCTCTTGTCTCTAGAAAGATCAGGGAGGGTAATCTCTGTCTCTGCTATCCAGGACTGTTCTGCTGTGTAATTCAGTCTTTATCCTTAATCCAGAGAGAGAAAGACAGCAGAAGATAGAGGAGAATGTGTTTGAAACTCTCTAATGCACCAAACTGAAAAAATAAAAGTGCATTGGGGCTTAAAGCATTGACAAGGGGACACTTTTAATTTTCAGATATAGTTGGCTGGAGATGCATATCCACAAAGACTGTTTTCATTATGACAATTAGCCCTACAAAGCATTGCACAGCAATTATATTTTAAACAAACCATTTTAGCAGTTTTATCATTCTGAATTGCAGGCATCAAATAAACCCTTCAAAGACAATAAACACTGCTGACCAAGGTCACGTCAATACCATAGGAACCAGGTGAGTGAGTTGGTGTGTTGAACCTGTCGTGTTGGTTTTGAAGTGAAGCGTAAAGACAGACAGAAAGAGAACGGTGAGAGAGAACGTCAGCATCTGTTTTTATTTGTTTAAAGTAGAGCATGTTTTAAAAAAGGCAACTTTTTAATGAAGAGGAGAAAATATGATACTTGAGATTCACTTTGAAACTTATTTATGTCTTATTATACAGTACTGGGTTAAATCCATTTAATTGCTCAACTCTTGTGGGAGAGAAAATTGAAAACCAAGGTTTAATTTCATAGGTCTCTATTTTCAAGGGATTTTTCACCGTCTCTAAAGCCCTTACACTATTACTTGTCATGTAAAAAGCAATTACAATCAGTGCCTGGATGAAATGTGTCATCAGAGAATCCATTAACAATGTCCTCAGACCTTAATATTTACCATCACCACCCTACTTTCAGAGGCAACACTGAGTACTATGAGTTGTGAAGGACAATTAAAAGGCGTTGGTTTCATTGTCAGATCTGTTGTAGAAATCTATTTGAAGCAATTATGATTTCACAAAGGTATTTATTGCAGTGCTATTGTATTACATTAAATTATACAAGTGTTCCTGTTGTGTCCAAGCCTTGTATCTGAGACTAACAAAAAGTCTCTTGCTCACATATCCCTCTTGGTTATTTAATTAAGCTAGTGCTGCTGCTATAATTGTGTCGGTGCAATAAAAAATGTCTTTAAAAGTTAGTGATAGGAAAACATTAGATTGTAACCTTTCTTGAGGAAATGATAACCCTATGAAAACAGTCTAATAAAGTAAGCTCTGTCTTAAAGGAATAGTTGAGAATCCAGTCTAGCTGAAAACAGCTAGACTGGCTCTGTGCAAATATTTTAAAAAAATATATACTCACTAATTAACACATTGTGTTACCTGGCACCTTCAAGGTGACAAGACTTTCCTTGTTACCCCTGCCTCCAGTCTTCAGGTTAAGCTAAGCTAACTGACTACTAGGTTTAGCTCCATCTTTACTGTACAAAGATGAGAGTGGAATTGATCTTCTCATCTAACTCTTGTCAAGAAAGCCAATAATCTTATATAATGTCAAAATGTCAAGTTGTTTCTTTAAACCCAGGGTGCAAGCAAGACTATGAAATAATGAGGTCAAGGAAAATTTAGACCAACTACCAAAAAAGGTTAACTTTTCCCCTGTACATTTTCTAAATTAATGAAATTGTTAAATGTTCAAACGTATTTGAACTGCTGCATAAATCATCAATGAGACAATAAAATATGAGCTGAAAAAACCCCCAAAACAAATCCTTGTCCCAATGGTGTTTAACGCCTCCGAAAATTTGGCATGAAATAGTAAAAATGCACATATGATATCAAAGTTGAATGTCTCATTAAGCATCTACAAAAATCTGAGTGAAAATAAACATTTATAATTATAGAAAACCTAGTTCAAAAAACAGCCAATTTTTCTATTTAGACCATTTCTCAAGACTGTGGAGGCGTGATAGATCACATTTTGATCAATCCACACTGGCTAGTGGGGGCTGGCTAACTACAGTAGCTAACAACTGGGTTTCCATAGTGCAGAGCTGCACTTCTAACTCACTGAGCCTCACATCCAAAATGGTAAATATACTATATTTATTACATGTACCATAATATATGGTGGCCGAAACATGTAAAACAAACTGTGTATCCAGAACACTTTGCAAATTCAAAAAAGACAAGCGCATTAATGGAAAACACAAATACAAAAGCCACAACGAGTGTAGACAATGAAAGAGCCTGACTATTATTGCCTGCACATGTGGAGGAGGAAACTTCTTGCCTGTTCGAGAAGTGAAACATTTTTTGATAGCTAACTATGATTACTATCGCTATGTGATTGTAACAAATAAGCAATGTTGTTCAATGTTTTTATATTTTCATATTTATGTACTCTGCCATCTAATGTTAGGCTATTATGAATTATTAACAGCTGATCAGAGTCAGTTCAATCAACTCTTGAGTATGTTCACTCTGAGTTATGCGCATAGGTGATAAATGAAAAAAGCCACTATCAATGGAGCTCCAATACTACGAGTCACCATGGTAACAGGTAAATAAAAGGCAGAGCCTCCATTTGAATCCAGTGGACATAGAGATATTAATGCATGTGTATGCGGATGGTGCACATTTATATTTTTTAAAAAGAACCCAAGTCAGAGAGGGAAAGTGTCATTGAATTAGCACGAGTTTTATTCAGTGTTGTCCATTAATTCATCATTTACCAGACTTACATTTCCTTAATGGATGACAAAGTGGAATCTGACTGTGTATTAGGCTGTAGCATTTTAAACATATCAATATAATACATTTTGTTCAGCTTTAATTTGACAGGGACAAAACACAGGAGGCGGCAACTGAAAATGAAAAATATAGTTAAAGATTGAAAAAAATATATAGATCAAAGACATAGAGACATGATTGTAAGCTCCCAGTCTGATCCAGTAATAATGTGTTTAGTTAACCTGACTCGCCAGATGGTTTGTTACACAGAACCATCTGAGAGGTCATCCATGTAAACTGTTTGGAAAGGGGCAGGCAGTTGGCAGGTGATTGGATGAACCATCTGTCTATCACTGTCTATCACCGTCTTATCTTGTGAGGCAGTGGGATTTGTGATGCTGACTGGTCCAAACCACCAGTGCATAACTTGAAGCCTGACAAGATGAATTCTTGCGTGATGTTGTGATCTTGCGAATCCAGCTGCCTCGCAAGGTAAGTTTTTGGTGATTAGCACTTGAAAAGGTGTTGAGGTTAAAATACAGTAGATTTTAAAATTTTAGACATCTATTTGTATCTTGGCTCAGCAGCATTCAGTGATGCTGCTCGATCCTGCTCACCCAGAAATATAAACATATAATCTCCAATATTATAGGAATGGTTCCATCAGTGCGACCAATCACATCATGGGTGACAGAGATAATTATTCATTGATCCTACATGTCTACAGCTTCATACCAACTTTTCAAATTTAAACTGAGATTACAAATTATGTGCGATAAACATTTCAGTGCAAGAGCTGCTCTAGCAAACTGACAGCTGTCTTGTGTGCACAGAGTCACAGTGTTATAACAGAAGGACATGCAGAGGTTTTATTCTGAGCTGAGGCTGAATTCATGCTGTGCAATATTTGAATGTGAGAGCAAAAACCACTGTTCAAAGAAATGACTGATACACATAAAAGTGGTAACATTAGGTAGTCCTTGACTAACAAACTAATATCCAACCAGGATTTTGATTCTGACAGACAGTAAATCTTCGCTGCTTCGATACGAGCTTTGATATAAACTGAATGAATGAGAAAATGAAACAGAGTGTCTGGCTCTGTAAGAGGGAGGAGACAGAGAGAAACTCAGGGTTTGCTGAAGAAAACCTGCCAGCGAGCAGGTTAGGTTCACAGAGTTGGTTACCATGGTAACTGACCCAGTGGCGACCCATTGTCAACACCTGTTGTTGCTTACTTCCGTTATGGCTTTTGCATTTGTGTTGTGATTTTTGCATCTGTATTTTCTATTAATGCGCTTGTGTTTTTCAAATTTGCAAAGCGTTTTGGATATACTTGGCAACTGTAATCATCACTAAAGGAGCTAGCGGAATAGCTAAACATAAAACACACCGAGCAAGAGAGAGCAGGAGGGTGAGAGGGAGAGAGAGAGGCCATCGCTAAGCTAAAGTAACCAGCAGAGGGCTGTACTACGAAGCGAGATTAGAAGTGAGGTATGATGAGCCTAAAGCCAGGGTTTTCAATGTCACAAAGATGGCTCTCTTTTAACCTGGCTGGATCACCATGGTAACTTATGCTGCAAACTTAACCTGGTCCGGAGCAGGTTATGTTCGGAGTTTCAGCTTAAATCGGCAATAAAAAGCGCTGCCCTTTCACTAACTACCTGATTTGCTGCCAAGTCCGTTTAACACTGCTGGTACTGCAGCTATTAGAACATCGATTAGAAAATTGATTAGTCTCTTATCATACTTACCATTGATTTGATATGTCATATTGTAAATTTGTAATGGTGCAAGAGGTTAGGGTTACTTGCAGGATGCCATTTTGTTACGATATATATCGAGCTGTATTTCAAATAATAAAAAAAACAAATTAAAAAAAACTAATAAAGAAATACTTTGAACAAAAAAAAAAAAAAAAGATAAGTGTATTGGTATTTATCACAGATAATATTCAATCTATAATATTAATTTCACTTTGATTGGGCCAAAACCTAAAGTGATTTCCACTTGTCCTTCATTGTGGGACAGAGTCAGACCTGAATGCACTTCTTCAGTATAATGTTTAAATCTGCAGCATCAAGTATAAAGTTTAAGAGCTTTGGATGTGGGCGGCATGGAGAGTGCTAAAATAAGTATATAAATAATTACGTAATTAATAAATTAATGAATTAGTGTTTTAATTAACAAATTTACACGATCAGCAATTTTCTGCCAGCATTCATCACCTTATTTGCAGCAACAGCGTTGCTTTTTGCTGTGATAATGTATTTATATTATTCATAGCTCTCTGTTACAATGACCTGTTCCTCCTTACTGAAGTAGACGGCACGTGATCCTTCCATTTTGTGCGGAAAAAAATCAAATGACGCGCCAAATGCCTTTTATAGGGACGCGCACAGAGCCTGAAGCAGAAAGCCTGGGTTAACGAAGAAAGTTCATATCCACTGTCATGATACCACTTATCTCTGATCGTGAGTTTAGGGTTTGTCGAGCCAGCTCACACAAAGAAAGCCTGGGTATGTTGAACTTGCTTTGTAGTACACCCCTCAGATCTGAAAAGCGTGTAAACAACTGTGTGATTAGAGAGAAAGTCGCTAAAAGAAGGAGGGAGCTAAGACTGCTTGAGCGGAACGAGTGTAAGTTTAAATGTACAGTGGGTAATTGGCTGCAGTAGAAGAATATAGCAGAATTTACTGGGTTGAGATGCAGAAACACTACCAATAACACAGAAACTCATGTAAACGGAAATATGACAGTACACTTACCGCAGCACGTCACATCATTTATGATTGTTTCACAGAATTTATTGTGTAATTTTCGTAATACATGTCCCAGCATAACCACACTTAATTCAAACCCAATATCAGGTAAGTTTACAAAAACATCAGTGACAATATTTCAAATGTGGATTGAAACTAATAATATGATTACTATCACTATGTGATTATTTTTTGATACCTTTTAGATGCTTACTATTATGTACATCAGACCCTAAATGACATAGTTAGAAGGCCATTGTAAATTTGGGTTTCCAGCGGCCTTAAAGTGTCAAAATATTCACCAACACTGACCAAATCATCTTTGCTGTCTTTTGGTAACATTATGACCCGCATGCTTTAGCAGCCATTTGCTGAAACAGCAGCAGAAAATACTAATCACTAAAATTAATACAATTCTAAAACCGTCTGGTTGAGTGAAAGTTATTAAAATATTCTGAATGCAAAGATAAAGCGCAGAACAAATGGTTTCAATTAATTTTTTTTTTCAGACTATGCCAGCAGATCAGATGGTGCAGCTGCAGTTACAGCACTCATACTGTATTTCAACAGCACTACAGTGAAGCAGAATTAATTCTTTTTACAGTCACGGGGGGGTTTTGCCAAGGGCAATTCAAAATTATTAAGTGGATCCCTCAGAAAACCTCAGCTCCATCTTTGAAATCCATAAACTTTTTGTATTTCATCTGGAGTTTGGCCCTTTCACACTGCTTTATCCATAATTGAAGCATATAAATAATTGTACAGACAGAAAGAGAGATTATAATGAATAATTCTGGTTCGGATGTGAAGCGGTTTCGTGTTGTCCTCGTTGATGTTGTCATGTGAAAATGAATAAATGGATGTTTGGGGGAGCTACTAAGATGTCTTGAATGTGGCAATGCAGTAAGCTTTTTGTCTCTGTCTTTTCTGTCTGCCAGACGTTCTGCTGCATCCCCTGACAAATTGTGCCACCGAGCCAAGTTTGAAGACTGATAGATTACAGGTAGCAGTTCATATATTAATCTCAACTGTGCTCAACAGAGCTCGAACACTACCTGTTTCTTGCCTGTTTCTCTTTCTCTCAGTTA
This sequence comes from Thunnus thynnus, assembly GCF_963924715.1. Classification (NCBI taxonomy): domain Eukaryota; kingdom Metazoa; phylum Chordata; class Actinopteri; order Scombriformes; family Scombridae; genus Thunnus; species Thunnus thynnus. The sequence continues at coordinate 15,679,576 of NC_089517.1, forward strand.
ATCTTTGGGTGGGGTGAAAAATCTCCTTTACTTTTTGTTCACTGAGGATTTTTACTTTAATAGATTTTCAGGAAAATAATGATGGAATGTAGATGCTAGAAATGTAATTACCTACACACAGTATTTTTAGCTAGCTAGCGGCATGGCTTTAGGGCTGTGTTGGTCTATCACCTCGGTTCAGACTGAAATAATTCAAGTATTGGATGGATTGCCATGAAATTTGATGCAGATCGTCATGGTCCCCGGAGCATGAATCCTCCTGACTTTGGTGATCCCTTGCCTTTTCTTCTAGTGCCACCAGGAGGTCAAAATCTTCACGTATTCTGTGAAATATCTCACCATGATTGCCATTGTTTACTGCTAATTAGCAAATATTAGATAATGCTAACATGCTAAACTAAGATGGTGAACATGGTCAACACAATATATGCTAAACATTAACATGCTTAAATTGTCAGTGTGACCATATTAGCATGCTGAAAGCATCAATGCACTGCTGTATCTAGGTACAGTCTTAAATAACCACTAACATGGCTGTAGACTCTTATTTTTGTTTAAAAAAGAGGTTGAACTTTTTACATTTATAGCCATTATATTTGATGTGATATAGTTATATAGCCTATTCTATGCACATGGAAATCAAAGTAATCAAATGTAGCTGAAAGTTGATGTAATTATAAGATAGACTGTATTGTTCCTGTCATCAGTGATGACAAATATACTACTGTAGTAATATTATCTAGTTTGAATTTGAAGCTCCCAGTGCTGCATTAAGTCTTAGGATATACCACCACTGACCTTTTTACACACACATTGTCACACTGTTAATGTTCAAAGTAATCTGTGAAAGAATATCTCTCATCATAGAATCGGTGAGAACAAATGCCAGAAACAATATAGAATGTGAAGTGAAGAAGTGAGAAAAGTAGAGAACTTGTATTGAGGTGATGCAATAAGCTCAAAGAAAAAGAAAACATAAAATGGACTGTTTTTTAATTAGGGTTCATTAGTTTTCATGCATTAATAATTTTTAAAGAAAGGGATCAATTGCACAAGCAGTGGTCTGTAATTTAGCCTGAAACTGTATTAATTCAGCCTCTCATTGTGCTTTCTCAAATGAATTAGCATCTAAAATGGACCTCCACTATAATATAATGTTTTAATGGAGAAAATGAGTCTGAGTTTATATAATCTGTTTGATGTGTAAATATTTTCGCATAAATCTAACAAAATCTGCCATAAAGGTAAAATCATGACTCATAACCATAACTAATAAATCATAATTATCTTTTTTTATTATTGAATATTCAAACATAAAAGCAAAGAAAAATATAGAAATTCTTCGGAGGGTTTCTGAAAATGTCATGTAAATGTCTGCTTTAGAAAACTGAGTTTACAAAACATGACCTTCTGGGATGAAATGAGAAACATAAAAAATGTAACCTATTATTATTACTTATTATTTCATCAACAGAAGAAATATCAGGTATATTAAATGCAGTACTGGATGTATGTTCAGTAGTTTTGTGAAACAGTTTCTTATACCAATTACTTGAGTTCCTTGAACATATAAATAATACAAATAGCATTGGATAGTCTCTCAGTGTTTAAGACTTGAAGATAAACATGAATAACAATATAAAATTCTTAACTGCTGTGGTTACGAAATGTCAAACATGCAAAGAACTCATATTACACTCACACTGAGCCAGTATAAATAATTACTCTTTGGTGAATAACCATGTATCTCCAAGTTTGGGTTTTTTTTTTATGTTTTCAGATAAGTTGAATGCCGCTCTATGTATTGAGAAAATTCTCCCAAACCTTCAGCTCATAAATCCTTTCAAAAACCCTTTGGGTTATCTAACTATGTATAGACTCAAGAGTTTTTCCTTACTTCCTGAAAATCTAAGAGATACATGGTTTTCACTGGACAACAATTATAAATGGAGACACAATAGAGAAAACTGCAGTAAACTGAGTCATTTTTTAATAAAATGTTTATTATTACCTTTGTATTATTTTCTGTATACAAGAATGTGTAACAAAAGCCAAATAAGCAATCCATTTTAGTCTTTTAAAAAATGGTAAGGCATGTCTGCTTGTATAACCATCAACTTCAGTTCCCCCAAAACACTTTAAACAGCGTGCACTGACAGCTCCAAAAATCTTAATGTGCTCCTTAATTATCTGATTTTGCAAATCACAACATTACCACACTCACAGCATATGTTTTAGCAAAAGTGCAGCAAACGATTAACATCAAAATGGAGAAGACCTTGCATAACACATTTTGTTCTAAACATTCTGTAAAAAACCCACAAACCTCAAGCCAACCTTGAATGTAGTCTTTTTTTTCAATTTTTCAAACACCAAAGGAGAATGAACAAGACAAAAAAAAAAAAAAAATGGCTCACAGACAAATTAAGTTAAGCACTGAAGCATCTCAGACAGTGATACTGTTTGTCTGACCAGGGTACCGTAGCTTGTCAGGAGAGAAAGGAATACACAAGGCAGTGGAAAATAGCAAACATTTCTCTCATCATAATGAGAAAACTGTTGTTTGTACCGGTACAAGCTCTTTGGAAATATTGGACCCACATCTGAAACTGTCTTTACTTAATTCACTTTCTTTACTGTTTTTCAGGAACACCAGTAGAGACCTACCTCATCCTCACTCATCCATAACTCTTGTTGTTGCAATCACAGATCTTGTAGAAGCTCTTATGAGCGCGTTCAACCTTTGTATGGTTGCAGATGCTTGCTGATTTTTTTACTTTCAAAGACATAGTCATTAAACCTCCTGCATTATTATCCACTAGACACTGTGCTGATTGTTCAACCTCACTTCTGACACTGACTCAGAAAATATCTGTCTCCATAGTGTTTTTTAATACTTGAAAAATAAATTTATATGACTGTGTTTGACTGCAGCGATATAACCCACTAACTTACACTTCTAATCAACTCTTTTCTCTTCCTGTTGTATGCTCTATATTTATTTCATTTTCCAATTATAGTAGCACAAAGATAATCTGATTGCAACTCTGTTACTGCCCGATTTAAATACTAGGGGAAAAAATATGACACTGCACTTCATTCCATAAGTGTTGACAAAACACCTGTTTTTGTTTAACTCTATGTGTTGGAACATTCTGTATCAAGTGTAGATATATTCTCTGACAAATATAAACGTCTGCAGATAAAACTGAATTATCAATTGGAGCTTCATCAGTCCGACGGCCCCATGTAACAGATCATGATTTTTACATGAAACTTCCTTCATCGCAATTATCCACTATCAAGGACTTTACTCCTGGGTGGGTAAAACCTAGCAGATCAGGCAAACTAATAGCTAGTTACTTTCATATTCAATATTCAGCAAGTTGTAAATGGTTACTGCTGGATGTCTACCCCGCTGAAGGGTTCCCTCTCTGACCCACTGAAACCACGCCAGTCAGTGCTTTTGCTAACAAAAGTGAATTCAGATCAGGATTTGTTACTTTCCACCTTTGTCTAACAGTTGGGTGATGGGCTCTCCGTGCTCATGTAATGATACCATGATCTGGTAGAGTAAGGAGCAATCTAAAATGTCAAAACAAAAAAAAGTGTGATAGTGTGTAACCCATGTAAATTCAGCATAAATGGCTGCGTAAACACTATTTTAGATTTTGAGAGGGGGGAGGTACTCATTTACATGCATTTAATCTCCTCTGCATCCTTGATTTTGTCTCATACAGGCTTCTTCCTCTAAAGGACTCATCAGGCTTTCTCAGTCACTCCTGCAGCGTATACTGAAATTTGCATGTTCTTTTTCAACCAGTCAGGATGTATTCAAAGACCCTAATGGGTGCAGATCTTATAAATGCTTGTTGTATTCTAACCCAGCATCCACAACACAACTGATGAAATGAATGGGTGCAGTAAAAGAAGGCCTTGTCTCCCTCTTGTTACTGTATCACCATGGCGGTGAGCACGAATACAAGGATCCCAAACATGCATGGTGAATGGCCTGTACCACTCTGTCTACTTATCAGCTCTCTCCAGCACCCATCTCACAACATCAACCTTGATGTGGGAAGTGAGATGGTCTCTCATTTTCTCACTGTTTACTTCTCTTTGGGTAATGTTCCTAGTGAACTCCTGATGGCTCTGCCCCGCTTCACTGGTAACTACCTGTTTTCTTTGTTTCCTTTCATTCCTGAGACCTTTTCTGCTTCCTCTTAGCTGCCTGGACTGTTATAATTTATAATAATATATTTATATTTTGGCAATGTGGACTCGAGTAGTATGCACCACACTTCATCTGCACCTGTCATTTGTTCCTAAGAACATCAGATAGGATGCTGTGGCTTAATATTTTTTTCTCTCTCCCCTCATGCTGGCTACAGAGGAGAAACTCTGGTGTCTCATGCTTGCTTTAGTATGCTATGTGAAGTGCACAGCCTCTTTGAGATGGTCATAGCTGCTGTTTATTTGCTACAGCGGTGGACTGTGGGGAAAGCCCCTGTTGAGACCAGAGACTTGTTTTTCAGATGGCCATGAATTGATGAGTTTGGATCCTCAAGGCACAATCCACCATAATGACTGCATCGACTGTTCACTTTCATGGAATTTTTGCTCCTTTATTTGTTTCTACAGTAGCCCTGCAACATTTCTGGAACCTGCTTTTTTTGTGTGGCACAAGGTCACAGAAATCATGTTGTGTTGGTGGAGTACAAGCATCTGGTTCTGACCCCTATGCCTCTCTAGCCTGTTAGAGGTCAAAGCCTGTGAGAAATAGATCATAGGTTATGAGTAGTAACGTTAGTTCTATGAATACAGACGTAGCTTTCTAACCTTGGCACACGGCTTCTTTTCCAGTTGTTGACTTTTTGGGTGCTTTGTAAGAGAGCATGACTATTTACTCTTACTTACATGTGGGTCCGGTGAGTCTGATCTGACGACCCAACAAATAAATGCAAATTTCCACAAGGTGCGAGTGGGCAAACCTGTAGAGCCTGTCAGAGGGCTGCATGTGTGCTCACAGAACTAGGATTACAATGTATGTCCTTCCATATGTAATATTAACCAAACATACAAAATAATAATTTAACTAATATACTCTGAGTCCTCTGAGAAATTAAAAAGGAAATCTGAACTGTTCAAGTGTATGTTAAGTACCCAAACAGAAGATAGTAAATCAGGTAACTGAACATTGGTAGCCGGCAATTGTAGTATAATGGCTTAATGTTGTTGAGAATATTTTTTTCATTTTACAGGTGATCAAATAATCTGTAAAAACAAATAATACATATCTAAAAATTTAGCCATTTACTAAACCAGTAAGACTACATTACAGTACCTCCCAGTGAAATACATGACTGCTGATAGGTACAGTACAATACAATCAGTTAAATGATCTGAAAATATAGATCTTTCTATGTGGGGTGGATGTTTCCTGCAGCTTTATAAACTTATGAAGCCAAAAAAAAACTGTGCAAAGTAGTTCTCTTAGTGCAATACATTGGCACTTTCTTAGAGATAATCAAATGTGCAACTATAAAGGTGGCTGAGGGAAAGCTGCTTCCTGTAGCCACGCTGATATGACCAAACGGGAAACCAGGTGAACTGCTAGCACTGTACAATCCTCTACCAACCACTCCAAACTGTGTAGCCTGCATAAAAAAGAAAACTAAAAAAATGTTTTGTCAGTTAACATCATTTCCTTGCATGCACACAGTAAGACTTTCTCGTTTTGTCTGAGGGGGAGACAACTAATAGGATAAAACAGGTGTTGTCTCATTTTCACAAATTTGTCATACAATGGAAAAGAAAAATATATTCCCCTTTATCTGAAAAACTCTTGACAGAACCATCTTCAGATGGTTTTCACTTTCTAAAAGATAAGCATGTTTTTCAAAACCCACTTTTGAATAATGAGAAAACACCACAATTTTTTTTTTTTTTTAGAGATGTGAAAACTGGTTCAGTGATGGCACCGAGCATTCTTTGGGGGGCGAGCAGGATGCAGCGCTGCACTCACTTCCAGTCCTACCATACAGTAAGCCATTCTCAACAGGTTTCCAGGAGGTTCTACATGTCCAGTGAGGGAACAGCAGTAGAACGTGCTGTTAAACATACTGTATGCAACAGTATAAAAGTCAGTGATCAGGCCACACTCATGTATTATCTCCATCTAGTCTGCAATGCCCACAGCGGGAGTGTGAGGGCAGCCATCACCAGCAGTAGGGACGGCCCGTGTGAAAGTGACTTGCCTGCTGCAGCTGCTCGTTCGTCGCTTCTGTCAGCTCCGACCACAGGAGCGTCTGTTCCAACAAAAACAAACTCTGTTGTGCAGCCGTCAGAGCAGCCGCTTCCGCTGCCAGAACTGCTGCCTTCATCACCTGCAGGAACAAAACCGCACAAATTAAAATGTACATACTAATAATACAGTCATAGGAAGCCATTAGTTGGGTCAATGGCGATGGGGAAGTGGCGAACTGTGCCTCTTTTGTGGAGCAACAAAGCTAGTATGCTACGATAGTTTCCTTTATTTTGGACTCTCCAGCTATTCTTTACTTTAAAAAGACAGTTAGCTATTGATCAATGGCACAAATTTGTGTCATAGCTCACCAAAGTTAAACTTGATGCCAAAGATTTGTGTGAGTGTACTTGGCCCCCACGAGCATATCTGCTGATTGCCACATTTCCTTTGAAATAGTTTTGATTTTTCTGCAAAATTTCAACATTTCACATGCTGTTATGACCAGGCCTTTACAGGTAAAAGAGCAAAAATGGGTTTTGCGTTATTGAAAATGGCCAAAAATGGTGGTAATGAATTACAGTGTGTGCAAAATCTATAATAGTATTCTTCTGCACTTCTGGTGTCAGAGGTTTAACAAATCTTGAAGAAGAAACCACTCCTAACAGAAAAACAAATGTGACTGCAACAAAAATTGAGTTTTAGGTATAAAATTTAATGGCAGCAGTCATGCACCCATACATTTTATTTGTAGCTGCGGGAATCTCCCATCTTGTCAGCTCAAGGGGATCCACAGAATCAGAAAGAAAGAATGATCTCTGTCATGGCAGCATTTGAAATGAACATGTTCCTAAACATAGGCCTGACTGTCTACCATGGTCTGTGTCACCATAACTACAGTTATCTATTCTCCTAATAATGTCAGTCTTGCCTCAGTGCAACACCGATGCATCCTGTGGAGTTGTATGATGAGTTCCTACGTGAGTGACACCTGAGATCTTATTTCATTTTAATAATAGTTTATATTTCTGCAGGGGTGCTCTTGTGTGCATGTGTGTGTGGCAAGGTCCAAATCAAGGTCAACATAAACTCTATACAGTGACAGAAATTGATAGAGAAACTTTTCTCTCAGTATTTTGCTCCAAATTATTATTATTATCTTGTCTTGTCAAACACCTGAGAGATTGGAGAACTTACTGGAGTCCTGAAAGTAGATGTCATTCCCATTGTAAGCATTCTTCAGCTTGTTGGTCATGACACGCAAAGCCATGATTTGCTGTCGAATCAGTGTGTCAGGCCTGGTGATATCCACATCCACCTCTGGGTTGTTAACCTGGTTGGTTAGACCCTCCTTCACCACTTCAGGGAAATATCTGGAAAGGATAATACACCAAAAAACTTAAATAAAATGGCCTAGAATATTTTCTAGATTTAATACAAAGCTGCTTCTTGACACATCATAGGGTTTGGTATCTTCTGTACAAAAATACAATGGTACTTTGAATGAGAGCATGAGTTTCAACTCCATGTTTGCTAGATTTCACTGAAGTTTATCATCCAAAACTAAGAAATAAATAATATTGTCTCTATTATAGATTTCAACACTGCAATTTCAGAAAACACACGCACATAGCTATAACACAGTCATCATGAACATCCTTACCACTCTGACAATCATTCAGCATTTAGAACAAAAAACAAAAATTTTGAACAAAATTTTTTAGCGAGTGTCCCTTCTTCTTTTTAGAACAAAAAAAAGTTACACATAGAAATGTGTGTATCTGTGGTGAAATTGGTTGATGTCTTTCTCAGGTTGCTTGCATTTTATATACAGTGTTTTTCAATGCAAATTTTGTGTTATAGTGGTGAGGATGTTTTCTTAATCTGCTTGTGTTGTACCACTTGTATTTGTTTTCTTAAATTGCTGTGCATTGAGCTCTCTCTACCAAAAAAGCAATCCAGTCAAATTACAGTGTTACAGCACTGATCCAGTTGTTGTCAGTATGTTGCAGTGTCAACCCTTTATGCAGCATTGTGTCCATCTTTTACACTTTTTAGTACACACAGATTTTAGTGTAGATATCATGATCTTGGGTCTACGAAGTCACAAACTAGACCAACTGAAATTAGACAAAATTATAGGAGCTACTCTTTCTAACAACGGCTGCAGAAATCAGACAAAACATAACTGTATAATAAAGCTAAATTTTCTATGTTAATCAAGCTTAATTTTCTATGTTTCATGTTGGGAGTGGTTGCACCTCCCTACAGTGAGCCCTTAACATGCCCGAGGCCGACAGCACACTCTTTTTTTTGTCTTTTTTGACTTAATAAATTGAAAACCATTTGAGATTAAAATAATGCACTACATGAGGAAGGCAACCCGTGCGTAACATTTAATTAATGCAGTAATTAAAGTCTTGTTTATGTCTTTACATTTTTTGTGCATTAGTTACTGTGTCCTATTTAACTGTTAGTTTTTCATTCATTAAACATGTTTTATACAATGTAAAGTGTGCCTAGTTTGTGCTGAAGTAACAGGAGATTCCAATGATTTCATAACACACTCCTACTGTAACACAGCGTGACTCTGAATGTTTTATTATCTCTGGGAAATCAATTTACCTACCGGGTTTAGAGTGATGCTTATAAAGGATACTGGCACAAACAAGATAATTAACATGTCTTTTATTGCACCATCTGGTGATTTTGTTACTTGGAGAAGGCCAAAGTGATGGGGTAATATATTTTCTCTGCCAGCGTTTCTGGTTCACTGTCAGAGAAAACAACTCACTGTCCAATCTACTGTACGGCTCGGTGATAGACACTGCAGTGGTGATAAGGGGTGCTGGAAACTCCTCAGTCCTCTGGGTATTAGAGCCTCAGAGCTTATATAGAAATTCTCCCTATAAGCACTAACCCATTGTACTTACGTAGAGAGCGTTAATCTGGGAACACAGTGTGGTTATTTTAATCCCTGGCTTGGCAAAAAGTGATAACCAGAGAGCAGGGTGACTTTTCTGAGGTTATAAAGAGTCGCAGAAGCCCTCACCTGCCCTTCGTGTGGCTGTTCCAGCACTGCTCCTCATCCGACTCTGAGAGCTTCTCCATGGCACAGATGTCATCTGGCAGGTTGGACCAGAACCTCTTGGACTCCCTCAGCTTCTCTTTGATCTCAATCACCTGCCACAGGCCAAAACAGGTGACAGAAGGCTTATGATTTAGTATTTTAAAGGCTTGAGGATGAGAAGTGAATAGACTGCCAAGCCGTCAAGCTTAATAGCACACAGCTTATGCAGCTCCCACACTGAATATTAGGTCAATCACGCTATTTTAAAAATCATTCCACTAACAAAAACATTTTTTAGGAAAATATAATCCCAGAAAGTTTGATTATTTGCTATAATTAAGAAATAGATTTAACCACAAATTAAATAAAACATGAAGAAACTCAGGGGTCCATGTGCTCTCAAAACTGATAATAAGGATGAAAAAAACATATGACAGTTTCCGTCTCTGTATAGGAGTGTGACACATTGTGATTTTAAACATTCATATGGCAACAAAACTGTGTAGTTGCACCATCTCTTATATTCATTTATTCCGTCGGGAGAGAAGTGCTGTTCGACTGCCCCAAGTTCTTTTTCTTAACATTTCGCTTCTTGTCCACTTGCATCCATATTGTGTTCATCTCTGATTCATACAAGACAGACTTGGGGTTTCGGATTTGATATTTGGCATGAGCGGTCACCCCTGACTGATTCCATCTGGACTCAGCAAGGCAGTTTAGCGGGTGACCAGCATACAGGAGAAAAAAAACAGGGGGACTTATCATGAACAGAAGTACACTGTGCTGCTTTTGTCATTTTGATGTAGTTGGTAACAATCATGATGACAGAGAACACAAACTTCCTGCATAACTAATCTGAATAACAATAAATACTGCTGAGATATTTACCAAGGTATATGCTATTATTTAGTTCATAAGAATGTGGTGTATGTATAAATATGTTGGATAAGGATGTAATATTTTCATACTGGTATATGTCTTTACTTTGTTTATTCAAACCAACTACTTACTGTAACGAGGACTAAGCTTCTGTCACAGAACAGCAGGATGACATACAGTATACAGCTTGAACACTAATTCACCCTGAAGTAGTGAGATCCTTTTGAAGATTTTTAACCTTAAATAGTTTGACATTTTGAGAAATACGCTTATTTGCTTTTCCTGCAAAGTTATAAAAAATAAAATGAAAACCACAACCTGTCATTTTTACACTTTTGCATGGATTAAACAAACAAGATATAATGTTTTAATTCGTTTTGCTTTAAAGGTGCTGGGAGATATATTTTAGCTTTGGACAGAGCCAGGTTAGCTGTCTCCCCCTGCTTCTAGTCTTTATGCTTAGCTATGTTAACCTCTTCCAGCTTCATATTTACTGATCTACTCATCTAACCCTCAGCAAGAACATGAATAAATCAAATCTTTAAGAATATATATAAGGATAATGCAATGATCTAATAAAAAAGGTTTACCTTTCCATACACTATATATGAGGACATGGAAAAGGACAGGATCACTCAACAGCTTCTCACCACTGAACATGGTAAATCATGTTTGCTGTAAATCTAAATCTAAGCCAGCGGCATTTAAACCAAGGACTAAACCCCTGATTTTTTTTTCTTTTTGATAACAGTAGAGAAACACTAGCACAGCGCAGACTTCTAAATGTAATGTACACAAAATGCTTTAGTTTACACCAAAAATGCCCAAGTGTGAAGAGAAACCAGGTGATCATACACTTAAAAACTCAAAACAAGCAAATGAAGAAAATTCTGTAATAGCCTGCATCCATAAAAATAACCAAAGCCACAATTTGAGCCCTAGCTGTGATTAGACAGGTGATGTATTGATTGTGAGTGTGCATGTGTGTGTGTGTGTTTTGGCAAGAGAGACACTGTTGATGGGTCACAACCTTCTCTGGAAAATTCTATTGCTTTCAACAGTGTCGCAATTTTTTCTCTAAATTGTTTTGGACTTGAACCAATTTCAGCTGCTGAATTCTTCAAGGCTCTGTAAAACATAGACTGCAAAAAATCTGTCACATACAATTTATCGCCATATATTTCAAAAACACCTCGTTTAATGCAGAGCCCAATCCTTTTATTTTTAATCTTAGTTGTTTTTAGCCCAGTTGCCAAAGTATACAGGCATACATACGATATTAATAATAACTGGTCTGTTAAGAAGTTACCTGCCCTGGCTGAAGACTTTGAACCACACAGTTAAAGCTGCTTTTCATAGGGGACCTCCACCAGTTTTACACATCAAAGTCTGTTTACAGGTCATGGGAAGTACTAGTACATATCATTAATATCATGAAAAAAAGTTGTGTAAAGCCTTTTGTGAGTCCAGAGGGAGCTGTGTGAAATCTGATAAATTGCTTCAAGCGATGTTACTGGAGGCAACACCAGTTCAGGGCTGAAGACTACAATTTGGAAATGAAAAAACAATCTGGGGGTCTGAAATTAGAAAGAAGTGAGGTTACCAGACCTCCTCATCTCTGCTTGAGGCTAGTGGCTCCAGGCGACATTAGCCGCTACTAGCATAACACATCTGAATCTCAAAAAAGCTGGTAAATTGACCTCCTTAGTATTGTTTTGTCGAACTACTTTTCCATAGTCAAGAATTAACTTTGATGCTTAAATCAAAATTAGTGATATAATATACATGTACATCAATAATTACTGCAGAAGTTGTTTATAAGAGCAAGTTAGAGGAGAGGTCACACTATGGCAGAATTTTACAGCAGACTTTGCCTCAGCTGTGTTTTCCTTCTCACTATCAGAGTTATAGCTTGTCTACACAGACAACGTCTTTTTCATTTTGCCCAAGGGAACATAAGACCATTGATTTGCAATGAAAACAGTGGCCATAATGAAAATGCCACCAAACTGGTACCACTAAACTGAACCAGTTGAAGTCGTGATCAAGCATTTTCAACAATGAATGCAATGAAGAACTCACTAATGAACACTTACTTCAGTGTCTCCACTGGGCCAATGCACCTTTTTTGCTCAAGTTTAAGGACTTCGTTACACACTGAAGGTGTCACATCTCACATTAATACAGTAATGCTGGACATGTACTCAGTTCTGGAGTTTTCGTACTGAAATATCATCATGTAATGCTTATTGGACCTTTGATGCAGTGGAAAATTACTAAGAGTGGACCTATAAGACATACATGTAACCATGACCCAAATTGTATCTTTACACTTTGAGTGTAATTTCTTCCATTTTATACGAGTAACTACAGTGTGTTGAACTCTAACATGCAGGTGACCTACACTCAATAATGTGCCTGAACGCATCCTGTGTAGACACAGACAGAAGGTGCTGCTGCTTTGGTAATATGCTGCTTTCACTGCGCATCCTGTGTAGACATTGTGTGAGCCTCTCACATAAATAAATGAACACATTCTTCTATATTTTGTACACTTTGCCAGAGTATTGCATATTTCAAACAGCATGGGGATTAATAAATGTAGTCATCTACACACAGCAGATGAGGTTTCATACATTTTTCACCAGTGGTAACTGTTCTGTGCATATTTTTACAAATGCAACCTATTAGCAGATCAGGCATAATGTGTTTATGCTGAAAATCCCAAGTCAGACTCCAGAGGTAACTGTGTTCCACAGGGCTCCACTTTAGCTCCTGTTTTATGATCCATTTTCATCAAATTTGGAAGAGAACGTCTACTTAGCAAATGCATTTTAAACGTATTCAGACCCCTGGAGCTTTAGGACACTTAGCTATACTGTTACAGTATGTTTCTAAATTAATTTTATTATTAGGATTTCTCAGTTAGGTAATTGAATTTGACCCTTTGCAAAACCCACCTTAGTTACTGTTGCTATACCTGTCAAGCTTTCCATTCTAGCACAGACAGTAAGCAGTTTACAATTACAATGGTGGCAAATTTACCACTTAAAATTTTTTGTAATAATTGAGATAATGTGTTGTCGATTTCACACAGTGTTAACAAGAATAGGCTCCTCGTTTTTTCCATCAACTGTCGATTTTGTCGGCTGAAATGATGACTATTGCTAGCAGATTTTAGCAAGGATAGCTTACTAATTTACATTTACTTTGTGAGTTGGCTGAAGATGCCGTCTCCAGTTGCCTTATTTCAAATTGATGATCTAAGTAGAAGATGTACATATGGAGCAGCATTGCTCTATTATTGCCAGATAACTAGCAATTTAGAAAGTGTGATTAAAATTAACCTGCAGAGCAAGAAACTATCTTACAGGAACTAAAATAAGACAGTTCTAGGTCACCTGGGAATGTTCCTGTAGTGAAAATGTCTTAAAACAAACCATTTTGAAAAAGTCACCACCAGCCAAACTCTTTAAATAGTGACCATCACTCTTACTAGAGCCATATATACACCACTTCAGCATGTGGAGTAATCCAAAGCTTGCTGGGTCTATTATGTTCTGTAAGAAAAGAAAAAACACAATCCTTAAATTTAGAGAACTTCACTGGTATGTAGTGGTTGTTGGGTTCAGAACTTTAGGGACTATTTATTCATATCTTTTTATTATTCATTAATTCTCCTGTCTTATCTATCTTATTTTATTTTAACTCATTTTTTGTATTTTCTATCTTATTTAACCCTTTTAAATTCCATTTAAACATGTCTTTTTACATTGTATTGTGTTTCGTTTACATCTTGATTTAATGCCTTTTTGTTGAAAGGTGTCACAGAAAATAAACTTGCCTTGCCTTACTTGAACTCTAAAGGGGCTGAACTCTGTCAGTAATGTCAGCAGTCAATCATGGCTGCACTATGTCTGTTGGAGTCAGCATGCAATGTGGTTAGTGGTTAGTTCAAGATGTGGGATTGACTGCTTTGCTGTTTAGGTCTGGTAGACAACTGAAACAGAGCAGTGAGCAGCAGCTTCTCTTTATCTCGGCTTTGGCTACAGTAGCCTGTAGTTCATTCAATAAAGCTCTTGCTGAATAGAGTACACCTCATACACTATAAATTAACTCTGCTATTCATGAGGGAGCTATATTTTGACAACTTATATAACTAACTCTCATTATGCTTAATATTTAACTGCATGTGCCAGCTGCTCTGAAAAATATCCCTCACTAAGATTAAAATAATTTATTTAGGAAAAGGTAGAAAATTGAGAGGTTAACTTTGCGGTTATGTGATATAAACACAACTCACTCCTTCACCTAATCCTTATGTCACCTACCTGACATCCTCCACTGGAATAATGTGACAAACTGTTACTGGCATATTTTATTTGGCTTACATATGTCATTGGATTCATTTCTCTCTACCCATTTCTTGGACTTCTTGCGCTGGATTTACTACATTAGCATGGGATCTGCTAATCCTATTGTAGAGTTATAATCCCATTGCTTTTGTATTTCTACCAACTGTTACAACTTTCTGTTCATGTTTTGCAATTGCCACTTTCCCACCTACAGTTCCTATTGCACACCCAGATGTCTGAGGAAGAGAGATTTGTCTTTGAATTTTCCCTCAAGAGTTTTTCCACAATTTCTCATCAAATCTTGAGGGTTTTTTTCCTGTTCTTCATAGAGAGCTTAGGCTGGGTTGGGAATTGTTGCACTTATGGAAGCAGCCTGGAAAGCCTATTGGGGCAAAGTATGTGATATCGAGTTAAACAAACAAACTTCACTACAAATAAGTCAAGGTGATTCTGCCTTAAAGAATCAAAACCACACAATATGTTATGTGTGATAGTAGTGTTTTATGTATATGCTGGTTGATTACAGGTTCACAGGTAATGTATGGGATCACTGTCATGGGATATGTCTTTGCCTCCATCACATCCTCAGTTTTCTTGTATTTTATGCATTCTTACTTACATATAGACCTGATGGAGGCTGTTCCAGCTAAACATATTTGTTTTAACTTCACCTTTTTCCATGTTGTTCTGCATGTACTCAAATGCTATGCTTTTCTCTTTCTTTTCTTCTTTCTCTTCTTTTCTTTCTCAGGAGTAAAGAATGATCACCCACAGCTAATACATACAATTAGTGTGTACTTTTTTAGGTAATTAGTTGGCTTCTATACAATTATGATTCAAAGAACCATTAAACAACCCTCCAGTTAATGTTGAAGCCCTTGTTACTCATATTTAAAGTGCACGTGACACCAGTAATAGCCAAAGGAAGTTTATTCAAAAAAGAGAATCCTAAGCACAAACACACACATTTATAAGTGGACACACTTGTGGTCATGTACACACACACTCACTACCCTCATCATGTCCTAGTTACACTGGGGATTTCGATGAGTGCATACAGTGAAGCCTCGGGTCTTAACAGGACATGAAAGGGCTTGTACCAACAGGATGCCACTGCAGGAGACTGCCCTCACATTTGATGTGGTAATCCTGTCATGGAGACACCAAAGCTGGTTAGGTTTAACACACGCTGGTGTGGCTCTGATTTACAATGGCCTGCAGCAACCTGGCACTGACAACAAAATCTGGATCAGATCAGAACATGCTTTGTTATTTTATTTGAACTTTAAAATATAACCATAGTAATGTGATATTGATATGGTCCTTGCTGACAACCAAAAATGTGCCAAAAGGAATATTTCAGGTGAACTGGAAGCAGGAAGGAAGGATAAATCATGTATAAACATAGAAGTAAATCCATTTAGGATTTATTTGCGAATTGATGCCTATGAAAATATAATGCAGTGTACTCCATCTGTGTAACATAATTTATAGTCCACATAAACAAATGTCAAGAGTTCAGTATCAACAGCAGTGTTCTTCTACACAACCACAGCAGTAAATAAACACCTGTTCATAAATAAATGCAAGCATACACACAAGCACACATAAACACACACTATACTGAGGGTGAAGGGTGAAGACAATAATCTAACCATGAGTCTTTCCATGAGTGCCCAGGGCAGTGAGGCTGACTCCAGCTAGAATAGTCACTGTAGCAGGATTCGATCCAGCTGAACCTTCAGTGTCTCTTCTCGTCTCACAGGTAACCCAGCCTGTACTGCTGCAATGCGTTACAGAAAACTCTAAATAACTGATAGCAGCAACTACAGGTTCATTGGTTGAAAAGACTGAGAACGGTGATACAGATTTTTTCTCAGTTGGACACATTATCTGTTCATTTCAGATTTAAAATGCTACGTATACTTGACACAAACTCCTAAACTTGACATTAAAGCTGAAATTAACAATGTCATTCTCTACAGTAATGAGAAGTAGATGAGATGATGTTTGAACTATAACAAAGAAGGCTGGGTGTCCAAAGTCAAATCTGTGATGTTGTCAGCTACAGTGAAGTGAACTCACATTATTTTACACAATGCCAGTAAAGGTCCAACAGACACAGACTGAATTTTTCACAGGACTGCAACTTGTGTTCACTGATCTCACTGATTAATAGCAGATTTTATTATTAGCTACCACACAAAGGCATTTCCTATTCAATATTTTTGCATGTCTCTCTTTGTTTGGCTTCAATGTCCTGGATACATGCTGACAATTTTCATTGTTAACAATTTCCTGGTGAAGATACTGTCCATAATGACTTCCGCGGAAAAATGTCTTTGTGATTTTTGGGGGGATTTGGGTGAGCTACAGAATAATGGGCTGACATGCTCCAGGTGTTTAGAATGACTGCACTTTATACTAAAACTACTTATTCAATGTGCACCCTACTTCCATATTAAGAACAAACAGTTAAGTCCAACATATACTAACCCTATGCAAATATCAAACAGGGCCATAAAAGACAACAACTCAAAATCTACAATTTCAATAGCCAAAATACAAAACAAAACACTCCATGAGTATTGCTTCACTATTCTAATCTATTCCCCTCTTTCGATTGTGTATTGCCTGAATGAAAGATTTTATTCAAATAAAGCTTTATCCCAGCCTGCCTCTTCCCGGGTGTGCTGAGTCTTAGAAGTGGTGTCAAGTGCTTGTTGATCTATCAGAGCATGTAGGGCACCCTCTAGCAATGCATGTTAATGTAGGTCCAGTAATTTTAATTAGGACTTTCACAGGTCATATCTACCTGCTTCCATTTCAGCAGCCGCACAGTTCACTGAGTCCAGCCTCTAGCTGCTTTAGACTTTCTGTAGCTGTGATCGATCTTTATTAGATACATTGTTGAGACAGCAGGTCCAGACAGCGAGACCTCAGTCGATTTAAGTCCAGTTTCTTATTAAAATTATTTTCGGTTTAGGTGTTGCTTGTTGTCGTGACATATCCAAATCCTTTTTTTTTATGAATGCTGATGAATGTGCACATGCTTTCTGTTTGTCTTCAAACTGCCTGACTGTCACTGTTGGAGGTGTAAACAGAGTGGGTGTGTGGAGCTATAGCTCGCTGAAGCAAGGATTAAATACTATGTTTGGCCTCCGCTTACATTTCTGTTAACAACAGTGTTTCTCTGCCCAAAAACACACATGGGCCATTAACAAAGCCTATCTTAATCGATTTCACAAAAACAATGTGAATCACTATGACTCACTGTTTGAGAAGAAAGCATGGAAGCATGCACCACCAGCAATGTAAGCCCTGTCAAATGACTCATACAATAGGAAGACAAACCCCCCTAAAAAACCATAACAAGAATATTTTTCAACACAAGTACAAATAAAAACAACAGAAAGAAAGAGAGTGAAATAAAAGGTTGGTTTAAAAGAGGATATTGTGGAGTGTGTCTACCCTCACTGCACAGACTATGGGCCATACTGTAGATAAAGCCCAGTGCTTGATGATTTTGAGCCTAGTCAGTGGAAAAGCCAGAAGGGCCCTGCCAGATATCAAGGTGTGTTCAGGCTCATGTTGATTTTAAAGCCCAGAACGTGGTTTTAATAACAACAACAGTCATTTAAAATCAATACAGATTTTCAGAGGGGTGTCTTCTTCAGCTGCCACTAGAACTTTTATGCCATATCTATGTGATGTGGCATAAAAGGACACCATAGATGCAAATTTGTCTTAATTAAATGTAAGATATAAACATGTTTCAGAGGTTGTGATGTCAGGCAGGCAATGGGCATTTGCACAACAAAAGCTCTTGTTTCTCAAACTTCATTTGGGAAACAGGCAAATTGGTTGATGCAATATTTTACCCCTTCTACTGATCATGTCTACAGCTAATTACACAATTAGTAGTGGTTCTGAAACCATAATAATATGTGCCACACATCCATTAACTCCAACAACAGACAGTTAGTATCGTTAGTATGCGATTCACAACCTGTCCCCATGACAACTACCTTGCCCAATAACCTTCATGGTTTTTACAGCACTACACTTTGTGTGTGTATGTTTGTGTGTTCTTGTTATCCCCCTCTAATTATATTTGCAGTGTGCTCATAAAAGGATATGCTCATATTACATCGCATTTACTGTAGTATCTGTCTATAGGATTTTGCAGTTTAGACACCTTGAACTTCAGACATGCAGCTTCAGTAGGAGCACAGATATGAGATAATGTATAAACCAACAAATGTACTAAACCTTAACAGCATGTTTTGTCCTTATTCATCACAAACTTTAGGTGATTGTTTTTACTGTAAATACACATATTAGAAATTGAAGCAGAAATGAATTCAGATTGCTACACTCGGTTTACTTGCATTTGTACAGAATTTGCCCTTTTTGGTTTTTATAAAGCAGTGAGGACATTTTTTGTAATTTCAGAATCCAGGACAGGGGATAGTTCATATATAGATGTGGCCGAAAATATTTGTAACTTTCCATCTTTTTTTAAAAAAACTAAATTTTCTCTGTATTAAGTTGAAATTGACAGAAGTATATGGTATCCATCATTCTTTATTACACATTGAATAAAACTGAAACTTTGCTTTTTACAACTTAACATATTATTTAATACAATAAAACAAATAAAAATGGCATGGCCAAAAATATTGGTACCCTTAACTTAATATTTTGTCACACAGCCTTTCGAGGCAATAACTGCAGTCAAGCGCTTTCTGTAACTCTGAATAATGTTCCTGCACTTCTCCACTAGTAGTTCAGCCCACTCTTCTTGAGCAAACTGCTCCAGTTCTCTCAGGTTTGGTGGGTGCTGTCAGATGTTCAATGGGATTCAGATCAGGACTCATAGCAGGCCACTTCAGAACGGTCAGTTTTCTTCTTATCCACTCTTGGGTGCTTTTTGATGTATGTTTGGGGTCATTATCCTGTTGGGAGACCCATGACCTGCGACTACAACACAGCTTTCTTACACTTGGCTGTATATTTCACTCCAAAATGCCTTGATACTCTTCTGATTTCATTGTGCCCTGCACAGATTCAAGGCACCTAGTGCCTGAGGCAGCAAAGCAACCCCAAAACATCACTGAGCCTCCTCCATGTTTCACGGTGGGCATGGTGTTCTTTTCTTTGAAGGCTTCATTTTTTCTTCGGTAAACATAGGCTTAGTGTGATTTACCAAAAAACTCTAATTTTGTTTCATCTGTCCAACGCACATTCTCCCAGAAGGACTGTGGCTTGTCAACATGTATTTTGGCAAAGTCCAGTCTGGCTTTTTTGTGTCTCCCTCTTAGAAGTGGGGTCTTGCTGGGTCTTCTATCATGGAGCCCATTTTCATTCAGACAGTGATGGATGGTGCGACATGAAACTGTTTTACCTCAAACTTGAAGATCAGTTGTGATCTGTATTGAAGTTTTCCTTGGTTCTTTATCAACCATTCGAGCAATCCTTCTGTTCGATCTCAGGCCAATTTTCTTCTTGTGACAACATCCAGAGATGTTGGCTACAGTTCCATGGGCCTTAAACTTCTTAATTATATTGGCAACAGTGGTCACAGAACATCAAGCTCTTCGGAGATGGTCTTGTAACCTTTACGGTGACCATGCTTGGCTATTACCTTTTTTCTAATGTCTTCAGACCACTGTCTAGTTTTCCTTCTGTTTTCCATGTTCAGTGTGATGCACACAGTGACACAAAACAGCAGAGTGAGTAATTTTCTCCTTTTAGACTGGCTGCATGAGTGTTTATAAGATTGAAAACACCTTTGATACTAATTAAAACACAATAGTCTACTTAAAGTATTACTACAAATCAATTATTTCTTACAACCTCTAAAGGGTAGAGAGATGAGAACTCCAGCAACACGTCGGTCAACTAATAAAGTTGTTGTCCATACTACAAGTGTTGCTGGAGTTCTCATCTCTCTAGACTTCTTTCCCTTCTCCGTGCACCTTGGAAGTAGGTGAAGTTGTGCCAGAGACCATTACTCAACCTCTAAAGGGTACCAATAATTTTGTCCAGGCTATTTTAGAATGTATTGGTAGAATAAGAATAAATTCAGTTATTTTCACAACTTTTTTTGATTTGTTCCACTGCAAACCAAACATAGACATGCATTGATAATAAAATATATTTTAATTTCTACACTGTTCGGGGAGAATGGTGCATTGTTTTAATAAAATGCAAGGGTCCCAATAATAATAATTTTGGCCACGTCTATAAAATTTGCATTTGTGGTGTTGGACTGCATCTGATCCAGTGTGTTTAAGATCAGGATTGAGCACATGAATAGATAACAAATATAAAACTTTCCAATATGTGACCAGAGAGACAGAACAAGCAAGCAGCCAGTATTAAGGAGGTCCTCATACGTGTCCACTTGGAGATGCCTTTCACTGCCTGGTGAACCTTTTAAAGGGAAAAAAGCCCTTTTACAACTGTGTCTGTTAGTCTTGTCTTCATTTGTCATGCAAATATTTTACTTTTTCCTATACACTGATATCAGATACTGCCTAATTCTTTGAAATATTTGCTTTTATGTTATTTGGCATTTTCATTATTGCTCAAAAATTTGCAATTAGTTAGCAATAGTTTGGGATAAATCTGAATTTGATCTATTTTGCCATTATGATGAAATGAAAATAAAAATAAAACTAGGGGAAAAAGCACCTGCACCCATCTAAGCACCTGTCCCTTTAGAAGTATGTGCACAGGTTGGGAGACATTGCCGCCATAATGACTCGATTAAGTCCCAAGATGAACTACAGGCAAATGAAATATGTAGCGTTATTTCTAGCACTTCAGTAAAAACACTCCTGTTCTGATGAATTACAAATAGACACACACACTAACCCTCGCATTAAAGGCCTATTTCTCAAACTTTTATAGGATAGTCCCACTACTGAGACAAAAATCTTGGCTTGCAAGACATTTAATTTGAGCTGTCTCTTCAGTGGTGCAATAGAAATTGACAGCTATGAATTTTCAAACAAAGAGACAAAGTATAAATATTCTAAAGGGAAAACTGAACTTTAGGAATATACTGTACTATAATGTACATGTGTAAGCCCAAACTGCAGTTGTCTGCAGGTGAGTGAATGTGTTTATTAGAGAGTGTGTGTGTCGTACTGTAAATCATGAGAAAAATATATAGGCAAAGTTTTTTGTTTGATGACTTTTGTTTGATTTTTATCTTTGACATGTTTACTTTCCTATTGGACAAAACCGAACTCATGTTAATATATTGCAGAAAAATTGGACCTGCAATGATAGGGATACTGAGCAGTTTTAGCACAGCATATTCATGCTAAACAAACCGTGACCTGACTAATGTAAGCACAGATGGAAGATTCATACACAGCTGGTTTCATGTCCCATCCCAAGGGTAAACATACCATTTGGGGGAAAAGGCTTTACAAACAGATGCTTCGCTGTAAGGTAAAGTTACTAAAGCAACTTGAAAACTAAGTTGGTTACAGTTTTCATAAATACAGCAAGGCATCAAAATTAATGAGTGCACATGCATTAACATGGGGACTCACAGGTGAAAAAAATACAATCAACGTAGTTATTCAGAAGTGTAAGGCATATGATAGTGGAATTTTTCTATTGTTACACACCAATATTGCACCCAATGATAAAAATATTCTGTTCCACACTTCTATATTTTATGGAATAAATAAGTTTAAATCCCTTGCATGTTGGTGTTAATCTGATTTTTCACTGAAAAATGCAAATATATTTATCAATGTGTTATGCCATGAAAGGACTAGTGAAATGTCCAGTGCATACTCGAACAGAGTCAAACCCCTTCATCAGTACAGTAATGAGCAGCTACGGAAATGAGTGAATAATTTACATTGGAGATGGCATCAGTTTTGATTGACCTTGTGCTAGTTATCAGCATAAAAACACTAAAATTGAGAATAATTTGTTCCTTTGGATTTCTTTACTCTAGTGTCCAGCCAAATAATCACAGAGTGACACTGCATGAGAAACAAATCCTTGTCACCTCCTACCAAACTTGAATACAGAATCAAAACGCACAAAAATGAGACTGATTACACCCAGACCCTGTTTTAGCATCTGGATTGAAACACAATCAGTGCATTATAAAAAGTAGCTTTGGTCATCTTGGCACAAACTTTATTGAGAAAAGCAGCAACATCAGATAAATGGAGCATGTCTAACCTTGATAAATATGCAAGGTTAGACTGCAGGATCACAAAAAGTCCTCCAGTTTCTAGGTCACATGGACACCAACGATTGAAAAAGTCCTCCTCTCAGCAAAGGGGGATTTGAATTATATAAAGCGTGGCTAAGAAGTATTTAAAAAAAGTAGGAATATCTCCAAAGGGAAGCAACATAAAATGGTCAGTTCCTTGTTATGCTCATAGCAATTGGGTTAGCTTACTTCAGACACAATGGCCCTGCATTTTGTGATTCAGTGCTTTGAATAATGCGCTAAATAGGATTTCCTTGGACACACTGTGGTTTATTTCAGCTTGCCTGCCTACTCACGTAGATGAGTTAAGCTCACAAGGCTCTGCTGTGTTAAAGCAAGGTAAACACCCTCTACCTTTAGGCTGACGTGCTAACAACACTATGTCATGGGAAACAGCAGTGGACTAAACAGCCTGGTGAAGAGCAGTGAGACTGAAGCTGAGGCAGATTCCAGTATGTGCTGTGGCTTTCTGGCATCACCTGCTGACAAACTGCTCAGATGGTAAAGCAGCCAGGTTTGGTGGACCACCAGTTTTGGTCCAATTCTACAGTAGCTCAAATTGGGAAATTACTCTCATTTACATGGGAACTGAAGATAATGCAGTGTTAAGAGTGTGTTCAAGCAGCAGGTACAGACTGGGTTGATTCAGAAAGTGTTGGGATCCAGTGAATGAACTACCTGTGATTGGAGATGCCTCCTTGTTTACCTCATGGACATATAGTACCTGCAGGTTTTGGTGGTCTGATTTTCTGTGAGGGCACAGGCTATTAATAATGGTACCAGAGATGATTAGATCCTGTCCGTTGGTGATTTTAAAGGGAAATTTTTACTCGCTGCTGCATTACACAGCCAAGTGATTATTAATCAGACTGTCTCTAGGACAGCACACCGAGAGTGCTTGAGTCTGTGTACTGCACAGGACACACTGGCTGCATTGTTACTGTGTGCATGCAGCAGTATGTTAATTACTTTTTTCCTCAAATAGTATACATTTCCATAAGATACAGGAGAAAAATGAATGATAAAATTTATTGTTGTTGACAATACTAAACTCTGGTGGCCCATAAGAGCCACCAGCACATCTCCCTTGGTTGCCTGGTTTATTGTTTGTCATTAAATTTATTTGGGAACATTAAATCAGTACTGTCCCCTACTTCTGATTACAAGTGTAAACGACACAAACTTAAACTCTCAGTGCTGCTCGCAATAAATTAATACATGCGTATGAAATGAAGATTTAAAACAGGCTTTTCATTTTGAGATGATTGCAGGTTTTCCAGCTCAGTTTACACTGAATGGTTTGTTTCTTTATAGGAACACTGCATGAACAAAACCTTAACAGCATATTTCCTCCTTACTACAGTAGTCCACCAAAACAACAGTGTGATGCAGTGGGGTTGTGCAGTTGCTCCCCTCATGCACAAGATACAATTGTCAAAGAATAAAAAAAATTAAAGCACAACAGCAGTCTTGTTCTCACTCCTCTCAAAAACTCTTGATTCATAATAATAATAATAGTCAAAGTACTTCCACAGCAACAACCATAGTTATTTTATTTTCAAAATGTTGTCAAGTCAGAAAAATCCACTCCTGAGTAGAAACTAGACAAACCTAAATCTAAACTCTCAGCAGTGTTTGCAATAAATAAATTGAACAACCTCCCTTGGAATTTCCATCATGTTTGTGAAGCGAGAATCACAGTAAACAATGTTGCACAGGGAGATACACACTTCTCAAATTCAGCTCTGGTTGTCCCAGCCTGATTTTTGAAATCTCACACAAAATCGACACGTTCATATTGACTACAGTAGGTGTGAAAGACTGCCATTGACGCTTATTACGCTTGAGCGGGCGAGGAATCTGTCAGGAAATCTTTGCGCCATCACAGAGAGAAATTTTCTAACAGTTCATTTTGTGGGCATAAAATCACACAGCACTCTTGTAGTGTAAGATTATAAAGACCAGTTCTCAGAAGGGTAAGCAGCAACAGCCTAGAAAAGATTGCAGGGAAACCTGGTGGAGAGACTGGAAACTATAAACATCACCATTGCTTTGTAATTTACCATCATATCTTACTGCAGAACAGACAAATCATGCTGTGGTATGTCATAGGTGTCTACTCCTCTTTATTCATTTTCAGCAGAAATAGGCACACTGACTCAGAATACTGCGAGTTGTTCCTCCTTTCAAGCTACATTTTGCTCAATTGTGTGAGAGTGGAGCATTAAAATCCTAAACAACCACATCCATGAAGGAAATGCTTGATGCATTGTCTGTGATGCTTCAGTTAGTGTGTACATTGCTAATTTAGCGAGGCTTGAAACTGTTGGAGAGAAGAACTAATGTGAAGAGGACAGCCATCTCTAGGAAACTGTATAGACTGGGTTCAGCATAAGAAATTGTAGAGCATGAAGTTAAAGAGGAGGACATAAAAGACTAACTACACAAGATGTAAAAGAGAAAACTACTGTGAGGAATTAAAGCAGGTGGGGAAAAGTGTGGGTGTAATGATAAGTGAAATGACAAGGCAGCCTTTAAATGCTGAGGAGTTAGAAGGTGGCCACATTGATCTGTTGTGTCTATCGACATACATTAATCCTAATTCATTTTCACAGACAGGTCTCTGTTGAGCGAGCAGGGCTGATTACACATCAGTCTCTGTCAGATTTCCATCTCTTTTGACAGACAGAATTACCTCTGGACAGACGGATTCATTGCCCTCTATTACGCCACGGAGGTGAATACTGAGGCAACACAGTCCACACCATCCCGTTATTTGAAACTCATTGTTAATCAAATGAAGATTTAATGTAGACTGGCAAAATGTAGATTCTACAGCATAGGTTTTAATTGGATTTACAATAAACAGTCTGTTTCTTTATTAGAACACATTATAGACAAAGCCTTAACAGCATGTTTCCTCCTTACTATGCCCACCAAAATAACATAATGGTTAATATAAATAGGGCACAACAACAATCTCTGGCTCTTGCTTCTCCCAAAACAAAGTGTTTGAGTTCATGTCACCATTTGAAGCTGTTAAAGTTGAAAGTCTTGATTTATAATAACAATACTCATAGTACACCCACAGCAAAGTTCCTGTACAGAAAAAAAACAAAATGTAGCAATAAATGAGCATAAATTGATTCGGCAGACTTGTAGTGAGTACATTTGGTAGAAGGTAGAGTTGTATTCACATTGTAGCACAATACTGTACATTTTTTGAGTGTCTTTTATAGTTTGTCGTTTCACCTTTTTATGTCTTGTGTAAACCACTTTAGATTTCCTTGGTGTTCCTATCTTTATCACATATACAGTATGATGTGCTCCAAGTTCTCAGGTGGCATGAACTGTAGTCTGTCATCCTCCACCAGCCAAAAGGATTTTATTCAAAAATGCAGTCAAGTACTAACACCACAAAGTGTGCAATTCTTTCCCCTGATCTTTGTCAGCACAATGTACTGTTGAGTTTAGACATCCCAACAGCACTCACACCCTGTGGTTGTTACTGCTGCTAAAACATTAGCTCAGTGTGCCCAATATACTGAATTAGCATGCCAGTGCGATTAACAGGTCTTAACACTTGTTCTTTTTTTTTGCCTGCTGGTCTGCACAAAAAATTTGGGCTATTAAAGAGAAAAACTGTAGAGAATAGATCTGCCAGAATTTCATTAGAGCTGCAACTAGATCCATTTTATGGCATGGCGCATGGTTTTAAGCAATTTGGCCGTGATACCATTGGTCATAATTGGCAGTTGTGTCTGCAATTGCACTGGGCAGAGTCATTTCTGAATGAGTGATTACTCTGGCAGGAAGAAACTTTCATGTGGGAATAGTGATTTCTCCTCCCATTCAGAAGCTGACGAATGCTCAGCTCTGGGTTTCTTTCATGCATTCTTATTCACAGTGTGTTTGCCTAAATCTTCATGAAATCCTTTAGTATCCTCTCAGTACAGTGTGGCTACAATAACAAATGCACCCTAAAATATACATAGGTGGTACCTATCATCTCTGGATTACTATGATTGATTGAAGAAATAAAACACTGATCATTTATTTTCCACTTTTTTTTCCTTCCTGAGAAAAATGGTGGTTGCCAGATCGTTTCCTGGCCCTGGCATGCTGCTAAAACAATGTGAAATGGAGTGTGGAGAAGGGCTTGGCCACTGCTAATGACTGCATCCGCATTTCAACAGTGCTCAACAATAAACACCCATTAGAAAGGCTCCAAATATTTAGAAGTTGGTCAAATAAATCAATAATGGAATTCCTTCAGGGCATCCATCACATTTTTTTCTGCTAGCATTTACAGAATGGAGAATTTGACAGTAATGTCCTGTCAGCTATGTTAGTTTAAACTGACAGAGAACAAAGTAATTTCTGTCAGCATTGTCTCTTCAGACATCTGCTTATCATTGGCAAAACAAATTAAGAATATAAATGGTGTTGTGCATCCAAGTTACACATTTCTTCTCAATACCCTCAGAATACCAATACATGGTGCGGTGCATGTTCCAGTGCTATATACAAGACACTTAAATCCATTGAAACAGTGAAAAAATACTGATGAACAGAGTTCAGCGTTGGATTACATAACATCAATGTGTATTTTGTGAATTTTTCCTGCAGCACAGAGCATCTGTGATCAAAGGAGTATTGTGATCATACTTATCTGTGTTTTTAAGTTATTGGTGTTGTTTGTAAAAAAAAATACCAGTACCACACTACTGTACGATGAAACCACTGAACACAGCCAGTTTGTAATTTTGACAACTGTCTAAATTGTTCAGATTTAAGAGTAAGTAAGCCACAAGACTCTTAGACCACCAACAGCCCACCAGCTCTTTCAGCTTTAAATCGTTTAGCAGTGAGCTGGAGAAGTAAGTGGATCAGACAGTATGTGAGCACATTTATTTGCCTAATTCTTTTGTGATCTTGCACTTTTACCTAATTCAGCTATGATTTCAGATGCACATAATACAGTGGAAAGATACATTATCACAAATATTCCAGAAGCAAACCCAGAATGCCTTTTAAGTAAAAATGTGATTAAAAGAGGAAAACACCTCTGACTAAATACATAAAGAGAAAAGATGACTGAGAGCCTTATGGCTGAAATACACCAGGCACAGATGCCGCGCCACACATCTGCTGTAGTATGGCTACAGCAGAGCACATCCATTGTAATCAACTGAAGTTGCTAGACTGACCATGGAAGCTGCATGCACCTGTGCAGGCATTGCGCTGCTCTCCTCTATTTTTATGCGGCTGGTACTTTTTTTTTCTCTACGTGCGATTACGCAGCGCTCCAACAGGTAACTACATAGAACTGTGTAAAAAATGAGTACAAACTGTTTAAAAATGATTAAAATAAATATGGACTAGAGGCGATGCAATGCAGCAGTGCAACCTTGTGGTTTTTTTTACATCGCACATTAAAATAAATCAATCAAATCAATGTGTATTCATGATCCTGTAGTTAAAATGACCTAGTTAATTCATTCAGTACCAGTTAATATAGCCAACGCCTCCAAACCCTGCATAACCAACTGCATTTTCACTTGGCAAAACTCAATATGCATGCAGTGATGGGATTTGGTATAGCAGGTAGAAAAGCCTGCTCCACCCTGCCTACGTGCCAAGCCTGATGTCTTTCGGCCGTTACCATCAATGCTTGCAATGATAATCAATCATATCTATAGATTGTTTCTGATGCTTTGTGCCCAGAGCCACTCCATGTTTTTATCAAACTTGGTGATACAGGTAAATCCCGTCACTGACCCGCAACTTTTGACCTCTTGGTCAATGACAGAATGTGTGTAGAAGGCAGCAACAGTTTCTGATTATGTAATTAGCTGCTGCCTTAGCAAATCATCCTAATTACATCCAGATTTGCAAGTGTAAATGTAACAAATGGCAGATCAAACATTGTGATTTCATGCACATAAATCTGGCCTTCACTGATAAACAGGCAAATAAATATGTACACATGTAGTTCAGCCATAGATTTAAAATAGACTGGCATATGTACATATGAACATATGTACATATGTAATAGTGCATGTGACAAATAAAACTTTAAACTTTGAACAAATATATTATTAGCAGTGACAAGCATCTTGTTGCTTATTCTGGCACAATGTAAACAATATATTGCTATTTGTGTTATTATTTTCTTGAACAATTTGTTTTGCAATCATGCCAAAAAGTGGTGTCACTGATTGTTGTTTGCTCACTGGTTGTTTGATAGATCAGCTAAGTACTGCAAAAGCTCATCATAATAGCATTTCCAGATATATTCATGATGTGATTAAAAAAAGATTAAGATTAAAGATCTGATTAAAATTGTCAGAAACCCTGCTCAACAAAATCCTTCAGCTTCTCGTCATGAATGATAATCAACTTAACAGAATTTTCTTTAGCCTGTATAAACCCATGTGTGGAGTCCAAAAACATTCATGCAGATCACCTAATACATCATCATCGAGCAAAAATAAGAGAGCATACTTCTACTTTTCTTACATCTCACACGCCAACAGCTGGTACTCAAGCTTATCCCAGCATGCTCTGGGAAAAAGGTAAGGAAACACTCCAGATATTTTGCTGGGTCATCACAGGGTTAACACACTAACATATGCTGATCACACCTATGAACAAAGTATTCAATGTAGAGGAACCAGTGACAGTGATTGAAACCTACAACCTCCTTGCTGCTAGGCAACAGTCATAACCAATGAACTGCTAATCTAAATGATTTTTGACAGATAAATGAGAAACGAAGCAAGACTATTCCAAATATCTCAGCAGCCTTAAAGTTCTTAAATCTTAAAGTTCAGTTCCAGGCTAGAATCCCCCCTCCCCATCCAATAAACAGCCATGTCAAAAACAAGCAATAAATATCAACTTTGAATAATGTAAAGCACTGGAGTAGCTTGATTAAAACACCACAAGACAGATGATTTGGTGAAAGTAAAAGGAGGAGTGGAAGCCTTACACTTTGTTGCATTGTCCTCCAGACAACCCTCTGGGAGCAGCAGAGAAATGAAGAAGAAAGAGATTTAATTGGACATTGGAGAAATAGAGAAACTAAGAGAGAGAATAGGAGCAAAAGAATGTCTATTAGTTATGAAGCAAAAAGTTAAATGATAAATGGTTCTGCTGAAATATTCCATCCACCAGCCTCATCTTGCTATGAGATTTAGCACCTCAAACCATTTTCTTCACAATGAATTTTGCAGTTTGAAATCTGCTGCCATCAAATATGATCAATGCAAAGATCAAGACCTGCATGCAAACAGCAGCACAAAGTTTGGAATTAGTCTGAATAGTAGTAATTGCATTTAATGCAATCAGTGCAGCTTAGAAAAATAAACAAAAGCACTTAAAGCTTTTTGGTGTAAAGCAAATATATATTTCAACCTAACCTGCTTCATAATTAGACATTAACAGTTGTTATCCTGAGCTACTTACTTTTCTGAAATTTTCTCATCTTTTATATGAAATGGGCCTGAGAGCATTTATTTTTTCTTTTTCCTTTTTATGTGTAAATTGGGGGGCAAATAAAGGTGTTTGGTAAGACTTTTCCAACAAGGCACGTATGTTAAGATATGCTGCATCCAAGGATAGCATTTTTAAGGGTCTGGCTATTATAGCATCTTTCACATGTGTTTATTTCTTACAATTGCTGCTAAAGGCTTGGGGGTACAGAGTAGTTGTAAAAACACACTGCAGCCTCTAATCTGCTTCTCTGCTTCTGCACATATTCCATTTAATCCTGTCAAACAATTTATAAAGCAGAAGATTACCAAGTGTACCTTTTATTTAAAAGGACAATAATTTATTTAATAAATGGATTTGCCAAGTGGACAAGGAATTACACAAATAAGCATTTGTTAAATGGATTGGTCAAAGGACAAATGGATGACACAAAAAATATGGTTTAATAATAACCAATCCATGGCTGTCATTGTTACCATTGTAGCTGTTATTCCACTGAAATATCTTTGAGTTTAATTTATTCAAAACACAAATGTTGCATAACCCATTTCTTAAAGGGAGGATTCCATAAAGGTTTTTCAAGACACTATGATGTGTTATTATTAGGAAGAAGTAGAATAATGCAGATGGACACTGAAAAAAGAGCAATAGCTACAGCATCGTATCATATTTAAAATGTGATAATTAGGGGGCTTTTGTGAGGACATACAGACATCACAGGAGCATACAGTGCAATACAATTAGCTAGCAGGAGAGTAGATCCCCAGTTGTAGGCTTGTCACATCTTGTCAACTTGAGGGCTTCTGTGTTGTTATATACTGGAGCCTGACATGCAAAGCCTCCTACACAATGTGTTTCAGTGGCATGGGATGGTGCAATAGATCTTTTTATAGCCTCAATTAATGTCTTAGGATTTTCACCATCCTGAAGTTTAGTGGGTGGATGTTGAATCTGCTGTTGCCTCTCAACACAGATACAAGTTCAGGGATAAGGCATAGGTCTGTTTTGTAATTAGGTGCATTTTGTCATGAATAAAATCTCTCTGTTCTAATGGTTTCTGCCCTTTTTCTGCAGTAACACACACTCTTACCTTGGGAATATAGCCTAAATAATATATACAACTTGGTTATGTGAATAAGCATGTGCATTTGTGGCATTTCTGCATCCTCTGGCACTGAGTGTGTATCAAACTGAAATTGCATTTCAGACTTTGGACCTGAGCCCTCGTAAATCGGCTTAAAGCTCAGCATGCCTCCACCAAAAATATGTGAAAAATTCTCGACACACTTCTGTTCAGTCCTGTTCTGTTCAGAAAACCAGTTGAGCTGTTAAAAGTATTCAGCATCACTTGCTGGTAGAATTGACTTTTTCAATAAAATGAATGTGCATTGGATGTTTCAGTCTCCTTTAGGCTTCAAAGTGAAAGCCCCACAATTAAAGATGTATTTAAGGAATGTATTAACTTTCTACTTTTCAGTCATCTCTCTCTAAGAACCTAGTTTTCCATGACTATTTTATATCATACTGTTATTTATGCTTCATATTTCACAATTATTTTGCCATTTGACATTATAAAAATATAAATGCAAACCACAGTGGCTTATATAGTTTGATTCAAGGTTTTTACATACTGTATTTAATCATTTATTCACTTATTTATTTATGTATTTTCCAATCACAGTTTATAGTGTTGCTCTGTCTCCTTATCCTGTCTCTCTACTGTACGTACCAATCTATCCAGGCTTGTCCCAGCTGCTGTGGTCGGTCTTTCCTCAGGGGTGTAGGGTCTGAAACGAGCACTGAACATATCCGATATGCCACGCGTAGACCTGCCTATTCCTGAAGGTTTTGGTTGGCCACACCCTTGAAAAACCTAAAATGAAGAGAGGGAGATAAAATTACCAGAGAGAGAGAGAGGGTGGGGGGGAAAGCAATGACTACAGCACAAGGGAAAAGTGAAAGATGATACAGACTGGTCAATGTCTATGAAAGTGTTGTGCAGTTATCTTGAGGAAATTGCCTGGTTCTGCAATATTAACGCGATGTAACCTCAGAAATGAGAGATTTTTTCCTCACGGAGGTGCTGAATAGTTAAAAAAAACAGCTTATCAGGAGACTAAGGCTGCATGAACACTGCACTGAGCCAGGGCTACATCTATTTCTTTCTGGAACACACATCCATTTTGATTCTCAAAAAGTTGTAGTTTGCCTACACCGCTGACATTTTTCCCTTGAAAAGCCTCTGTCAATTTGCTCACAGCACCATTCCTGGTGTGATTTGAGATAGACAACGACACAGAGCCAGCCTGGAACCAGCACCGTCTATCAGTGCCTGAGTCTCCTTTTACAGGATGTGTCATATTCGTAACAAAAACTGAATTAACCCTTGATATGTTGTTACTCACTTGCAATTGAAAACCATTGTTACAAAATGACAGTGTTTTCAGACAATTGTGCTTTGACCAGGATTTCTGGGTCAAAATCCTCTTTGTCGCAGACTCAACGCAATTTGTCATAAAAATACAATATAAATCAGCGTTTAGAAAGAAAACTGTTATCATAAAGGAAAATTTTTCAACAAAGTAAGCTCTAGACTAAAATACAAAAAGAAATTAAAGCAATATATAACAAACAATATCTTCTCTTACTGTATATTTAATAAGCCTATTGAATATTATTCTAGATTTCACCCTGAGAAGGTTTGCTTTGGGAAAAATAAAATGTCTGTACATATGAAATATAGAGTATGCTGTACAAACACTGAATCTTACAAAGTTTTCAAACTTTCCAGAAATACAAACAAAAATGTTGTTGTTGTACAGCGAAGCGAGACAGAAGTGCAGATCTATTACTATTTGAACCCGACGTTAATCAATTTGTAATTGATCGAGGTTCATTGTGAGAATAGATTGTTTTCAGATGGCTTAGTCTCTACAGGCTATTAGGGCCCAAACATCATACCCCCAAGCAGCTCATTAGCATTCCTCTCTGGCCTGTCTGCTGGCCACTTGCTCAGAATGTGATGGAGCACTCTAATGTGCCTCAAGGCTGTCATGACAAGGGGCTGTCTTTTCTCTAATATTTATCAATTCTTCACCATGATTACAATTCTTATATCCTGTACATCACACAAGCAAAGCGTTTTTAACAGGTCTGTGCAGCAGGAATGAAGGTACAACGCAATGTAGCCTGACATATTCCCCAAAGCTTGGTGATTGGGTAAGGACTACATATGGTTAACATGTGAATGTGGGGAAAAAGATTGTAATCTCAGAGCAATCTTTCAGCCAAGCACAACCTTGCAGGGATGGAGCATCAAGTGCATAGACAATGGGTACAGTTGTAAATTGTGGTGCACTTGATATGGGAAAGAATGTGACATCTAATTCACACTGACCTTTGTAATTCTAGCAGGGAGATAGGCCACATCAAAGGATTGGAATAAAAAGTTGAACTGATATTCACCTTTTGACATGAAAGAGCGCAGAACAATTGTGTGTGTGATAGTATCTTTTATGTGCTGTTTTGGAATTTCAAACTATTCCAAAGACTGATCAGCAATTTCAATTCTAAGGCGGCTACAGAGGAAATGAGTTTTCTCTTCTATGTTAAATTGCAAACGTCCTAAAAATCACCTTTAATACTACTAAATGGTTTTGCCAAATACATCTTGGAGTAAATGTTCTTAGACTACACAGAAGTCTTACGGGAGTTGTTGAGGGTTGGTAATGTTTCTACATTATGTTGATAAAAAACTTAATTTGTTTCTTGTAAAGCTTATTTGATTTTGTAAATTTAATCGTAAAATCGTAAATTTGTGTATTAAGCCTGTCGAGTGTTTCCCCTACCATTGCCTTGGAGGGGCGGCCTGCCCCACCAATGGGACCCCCCGCCCCTCCTGAAAGAAACAAATAAAAACAAATGTAACTTATACTAGCGGGATAGCAGGAGCGCGATTGGCTTGCACATGTTCATATGTGTGTTGCAAAGACTGTATATGGTGTGTTGTAATCGTAAACGCTGTTTAGCCACCTCTCAAACTCAGAAATAGTCTTTATGCAGACTTTTCATCACTTTACAGCTGTTAGCTCAGACTGGCTCCCCACCAAAGTTTCTGTTGTAGCCTCTAGGAACGCTCGTTTTGTTTTCCGTGTGAACACTGTATCCTTGTATGAGATGGACAGTTTGTCTTCTTGTCTGTACTTGTGTTATTATTGTGAAATGTCATCAGTCACAGCCCAAGTACTGTTCCAATTCAAAGTCCAGCCAAGTACAGTCCAAATGCCTGGATGTGTACTTGCTCCACCCGTTTTATCGAGGATACATCAAGAGCTGACTTGTGTGGACTTGGGACAGCCAAGTTTCCCAGAATACATTTTGCACAAACTGGCTGTGATGGTGGAAATTTGGAGCCAGGCTAAAACCTGCTGTAATTTTCCGTGTCGGACTGTTGATATGTCACTTTGTTGAGTTTTAATATTTTTTCAGGCAAGAAAATTTAGATTCCCAATATGTGGTCAGTTTATCCAAATATTTGGAAATTTGCTCTGACGTTTTCAGAGATCATGAGGAGCCAGGTGAGACCAGCCAGTCATCTCGGCTGCTAGCAGCCCGACTCCTGAGATGATTGGCCTGTCAGCGTCCTTCGTCATCCCAGGGAGAACATGACCCAATGAACTGATCTCTGCAGCTCTTTTGGTAATTTGCCACTGGCTCTAATGTCTCTGCAGCATTTTGATATATGATACAATTCTTTTGAAAGATAAATGTTGGTCTCACAGATTAAATATGACAATTGCAGCTGCCACATTAGTTTGCCTGAATGTAAAGTGAAGCTTGTTTTTACTGGACAGAACAACAGCTCTGCCTCTGGGGCTCCACATATACAGATATCACCACATTTCAATAAATATAAATGTATTAAAATGATCAATCTATATTAAATTTAGTTTTATTTTATTAATCTACATAACGGTTTGGAATTTTATTTTAGCTACATTACAGACTGAATAACATAATTTACTGCATCTCTCTGTCAATGAGGTTATTTGTGAGAAAAACAGTGTTAGTGGAGCTTTGCGTTGAGATTATTTTGTCACAGTACAGTGAGGTAGTTGTGTTGAAGCTCAGCTGCTGCTGTCAGCAAGTTTGCTACTGTTCCAATTGCAGAACGATTGCACTGTGTCCTCTCATCCTGAGAAGTTTGTACTCCCGAGTTGAACTTGCCAAGTCCAAACTAGCAAGTATGCAAGGCCAAACTTGGCGTACTTGTTATTGAAAAAGGCCCAGTGTGAGACACAGAGATGGCTGTTACTGTTAACATGGAGCAACAAACTAGATTGGCTTCTGTGGCGTACAGAGCTGAAGTGTGGGCTCACTTTGGCTTCCACAATGAAGAAGGCACCAAGGAGTTCAACAAGAGCCATGCCTTTTGCAAAATGTGACATGCTAAAATCAAATACTTGGGAAACACAATGTATCTGAGAGCACATTTAGCAAGACACCATGCTGATGATGTACAGCTAACAGAACATCTAATGGCTAACGTTACACGAGTGGATCCCTCTCAACTCACTCTGGGACTAAGTTCTCCCACTAAAGTTACCACCAACCTCAAATCATGCAACCAAAATAACTCAGTCATTACTGTATTTCATTTGCAAAGATTTGCGCCCTCTCAGCGTTGTAGAGAATGAAGGCTTCCATAATATGCTGAATACAATGGAGCCTCGTTATACGATACCCTCCCAACAACACATCACTGACATTGCTGTGCCCAAAGTTGTACCTGAAGATAAAAATGAGGGTGCTGGACTCTCTCAGCTCAGCTGAGTCGCTTTGACATGCGACGCTTGGACATCGAGGGCCACTGAATCGTACGTAACCATAACAGCGCATTACAAGCTGGACTCGTGTATGTTACAAAGAGGAGCAATGCATGACAGCCACACGGGAGTGAACATCGCAGGGTTACTAAAGGAGGCCGTTACTGAATGAAGATTGTAAGTGAAAGATCCTGTCATTGTAACAGACAATGCATTCAATATGAATGTCTTGGCTGATCTTGCAGACGTGACCCATGTACAATGTTTTGCACACAGCCTGAATCTTGCCTCGCAGAAAGCATTGAAATGCCAACAGTGGTGCCACTACTCAGCAGGATCAGACGTGTTACAACCTTATTCAGACACAGCACCATAGCCAGCTACCAGCTAAAACACAAACAAGACCTGCTCCAGCTACCAAAACACGGGCTGACCACAGAAGTTGTCACAAGGTGGAACAGCTCTTATGACATGTCAGAAAGATTTTTAGAACAACAACCAGCAATCTATGCAGCACTCCTTTCGCCAGAGGTCAGAAAGAGTGAAAAGGATATCTTGACACTGAGCGAGGCGGACATCATGTGCCGAGGAAGTGCTCAAGACACTCAAGCCAATGAAGGATGCCACCTCGGTAATGTCAGAGGAGAGCATGCCCATTCCGTCAATCACTGCACCACTTCATGCCAAGCTTGTCATGGGCACAGAAGAAAGCTTTGATGACACACAGATGGTGAAGGACATCAAGGCTGCTATAGCACAAGATCTGGGAAAGAGATATGTCGAAGAGAGGGAGACACTCTGCATGGCATCAGCTCTTGATCTTTCATAGATTTAAGGATCTACCCTTTCTCTCTGAAGCAGAGACCTAATTCAAAATGACTAATGCTGTGGTGGCTGCCATAAGGAAGCAACAGAATGTAAGTAAATAAATTAATATATTAGGCTATTTTTTATTACATACATTAAAGGTTATACGTATATATATCTGAGTAAATAAATACAAATAAAAGATACTAGATAATTATGTACAACAAAAGAAATGTGCAATAGGATGAAATTGGGCTCAGATTATGTGAGGTGGTAGTTCATGTTAATTTACTGTAAAATTAATACTAGTTTGATTTGTTGCCTTAATGTTTTTCAGCAGCAAGAGGAGGTAAACAGTCTGGTGGAGGAGACTGACCAGTCAGAGGAGGTTGATAATCAGCCACTTAACTATGAGGATAGCCCTGCCCCCGCCCACCAGCCACCCATGAAGAAACCAAGGAGCTCATGTGCATTGGCTGACTTGCTTGGAGCTATGTTTGCCTCTGCCAAAAACAATGCTGCACCAAAATGTGCACATGATGCTGCTGCAGCTGAGATTAAGAGGTTTAGAGAGGAAACTCCTTTGTCACTCCCAGAAAATCCTCTCAGTTGGTGGAAGGAACATGAACATGAGTACCCTCAGCTATCCAGAATAGCAAAGCGTTTCCTGTGCATTCCTGGCACAAGCATCTCTGTGCAGAGAGTTTTCTCCACTGCAGGAGACATTGTAACTGCACAGAGAAGTGTCCTGAAAGCTGGGCATGTTGACCAGCTTATCTTCCACTGACGTTCATACAAACTGGAATAACATGTGAAATCCAAGTTAAAAGGGTCTGAGAATGTTCACCATCTGACTGTACTTATTTTTTTGTTTACATTTGTTTAATGTTTTCTTTAGGAATTCTGCAAGCATTTTTATTTTTTGTTGATATAGGGCAGATGTAATAGTAATTCCTTTGTTCAGATTGGACAAAAATAGTGTTATGATGTTGGATATTACAAGGACTATGCATTTTCTTTTATTACCTACTTGAGAAATTAAAAACTGGAATACATATTACAACAGAACGTGAACCATATACTGTCTGTATATATGTAACACTGTTTGCTTTTTTTATTTGTTTACCTAAAGAGTCCTACAAGTAATATTATTTTTTACAGATATAGGCAAAAGTTAATTCCTTTGATCAGATGGCACAAAAAATAGTGCTATGGATGTTATAGGGACTGTTGTAAATACAAATGTAAATCTCACTGTTCTTATTTCATAAAGAATTAAACTTTTTTTACTCAGATTTTATGCAATGGTTGTGTGTTCTTTATACTATGACAGTTTTCCTAAAATTAGATTAAAAAATCACAATATATGGCCATGCTTACAGTATCGCAATATATCAGAATATAATGAATCGTAACCCATGTATTGTGATACGTATCATTATCAATGAGTGGAAAAGCGACCCCAATTTTACTAGATGGCTAAAACCTGTTGGCTTTGATAGTAAAGCCTTGTGTTGTTGTTGCAACATACAGATGGTGGCTGAGATCACTGTTTAAAAAAATCATGCCAAGTCTAAAAAACACCAGGAGAAAAAGAAATGTCTGGCCCCAATGCAAAGGTAAACAGCACAAT
This sequence comes from Thunnus thynnus, assembly GCF_963924715.1. Classification (NCBI taxonomy): domain Eukaryota; kingdom Metazoa; phylum Chordata; class Actinopteri; order Scombriformes; family Scombridae; genus Thunnus; species Thunnus thynnus. The sequence goes on from NC_089517.1 coordinate 15,718,140, forward strand.
GCTTACAGAGAATGTCGGAAAAGGACCAGCTAGACACAGCGGTGAAAATAGCAGAGGTAAAGCTAGCAGGATTTTTAGCAGAGCACAACATCTTAATGAGGGCCTCAGACTATCTGGTGGATGTTATAAAGGACATCTTTAAAGATTCAAAAATGGCAAAGAACATGAGTCTTGGCTGCACAAAGGCAACTGCCATAGCCAGGCATGTTATAGGCGACTGTTACTTTGAGAGGGAGTGTCGCAGAAAGGCTTTATGACGAAATGATGAAGTCATTCACCAACGCAGGCATGCCACTTGAAAATGTAGTGAGACACCTGTGTTAGTGAGGCATGCAAACAGCTTCCTTGCCAGACATTTATGGATATTTAAAAAACAGCGCAGCTCCTCGAATTTCAAGAATGTCGAACCCCACAAAATACTGAAGCCCTCCAAGACATGATCGCTGTCATTGAACGAAGTTGTCAAATGTGTGTCCAGTGGGATGACCTCAAACTTTTTTTTCACTGACCAGTAGCTTGAGGCCAGATTGAACGCTGCTGAGAATATTTTTCATGCATTCAACAACCAGTCTCTCCGGGTGTATTACCACTTTCTGGAGTGGGCTCTGCCAAAGTTTACAGACCTTAATCAATATTTTCAGAGCGAAAAGGTGGTGTTTACTTCACTGAGGAGTGAGATCTCTTGCTGACCTTCATGAATAGGGACTATGTTCTACACATTGCAATGAATCAGATCAATATCACTGATGACTTTAAGCTTACACCACTCAACATAATGTACCTGGGTGTAAAGGTGATGCAGCAGGTCCAGTAATCAAAGATCACACCCGTCACCCTGATGGATTTTCATGTGTGCTGTCAAAATTTTCTTTGGGCTGCCTACGGAGAAATCAGGAAACGCTTCCACTTTGATAATGCCCTCTTGACCCACATTCATGTGCCTCTCTCTTGTTACTCTGACCGATGCCAGGGCACGAGCAGAGCATCCCTCTCTGCTTCCACTCATGCAGCAAGTGTCATGGTTAATTGATATGACAGACACAGACCATCTCCAAGCCATCGGTGACCAGTGGAGGTGGCTGCCTCTCATGACCTTAGGCGAAGACACAAAGACAATGGATGTGGATGAATTCTGGCACCATCTTTCTACTTTTCAGGACTTTGAGGGGAAAAAGGTGTTCAGTGAACTGGGAAAGTTTGACCCCCAATGCACTTGTGTTTCTACATTAAAATGTGTCATGTGAAGATGTTTTGATCAAAGCAAAACCATGAAACCGGCTCATCATAGACACGCTTAATGGGCTCATGCACACATCAGAGTGTGTGAAGAACGTGGGTGGATGTACTACATTTAAGCCATCAAGCACTATGCTGCGCTCCTTGACAGCATCAAATCAGTACTGTAAAAGGACTACCCCATCAACATCTGGCACACTGGCAGAGGATGTAGCAGCCACAGACAGCGACTCAGAGGTGGAGCTTGAACTTTCTCATTAAGCTAAGCCCAGTCATGTATTTAATTGGCCTAGCTGATGGACTGTTTTCTTGCAGATTTTCTTGAACAGGCTTCTAGTTGTGTTGTCTAGTAATTTAATTTTATAATATGTAAGTATATATATTTTTAAATCTAAACAATAGCCTCCTCTCTGCTTCCATTCATGCAGAAAGTGATAGAAAGATAGACCTGTGATAGACACAGCCTCTGAAGACCAGCGGAGGTGGAGGTTATGCTACCTCTCATCATGACAATGAAGACACAAAAACAATGGATGTGTATTTTCTGGCACCATCCCTTTAGGGGAGGAATTGGTGTAGTGAACCTTAAATGTTTACCCTTGATGTATGCTAGGCCTAGGCCCTACTCCTTTTTCTGCATTCAACTGTGCAATGTAGGCTCATCAGACCGATGGAGTTATGGACACATAGAGTAATCTATTTGAAGATTTCACAATGGTAGGCTATGTGAAACTTGAGCTGATGAGGTAAGCATGTTATTTATTTAATTTCCATGTAGATGCTGAACAGGCTACAACAGTTCATGTTCAATGTGGCTAGATTTGTAGGTGGTGTCAAAAAGTTGTTCATTTCAATAAATATGTGTTTTCTGAATATACACATTTAAGCCTATTTGTTCTCTTGGTTATGACTTACGTACGATAATTTTAAAGCCTTTGGTACGACACTTTAACACCTGGCAATGCTGGGCAGACTGGAGCTGCTTTCATGAGAGATGAAGAGTTCAGTGGATATATATGACATTTACTGACATGTGCGGCATCAAACAATAATCTGTTAGACAAAATACAACAAAGTACGTAGCTAGCATAAGCTCTTCAGTGGAGCTACAGTTTTTTAAATTGACATTAATGTTGTTTTAACCGTCCAGTTTATCTGGTGTTGCTGCTTTACTTTACAGTAATGTTAATGTATCTTGATTTGATCTTGTTTGGATAACTTGACTGCTGATGCATTCCCACCATGTGTTGTTTGTCCACAATTACTGTAATTAACACCGTACAAGTTAAAGTTCTTCTTCATGCTCACTCAGACTTTTAAAAAGAAGGGTTTTTACATTTTCAGAGTGAGTGAAGGAATCAGGAGAGAGGAGACAGAAGCAAGGAAGAATTACAGGATAAAATGGTGTTGAAAGAAAAACAGGGAGAAAATAAAGAACTGATTCAAAAGGAAGAAGGTGCAACTGATTCAAACTTAAAAGAAAAAGTTTAAGGAGGAAAGAGAAACATGTGAAGCAGCCCAGGCATCAGGTGATGGAGAATTCAAAGCAGGAGGCAGAAAAAACTGGTAAGGTCTAACCTACACTTGTATCTAGATGAATTACTGCTCTGTAAATATTTTAAAAGAACAATCTGTTCCTAAAGGACATCTCAACAAACAAAACACAAGATTAAAACCTGCTATAAAAGGACATACAGATCTTTTAATACAGATCTTTTAATAACTGTTGTCTTGATTTGGCTTTAAGTTTGAGCAAATTAATTCCACATAAGTCAGTTTTGTTATTTTGTTATATTACAAACATTGATCTATATTAAGGACCAAATAGAAGGTCTGAAAATTGAGATTTGCTTTTAAGATAGAGACCGATTGGTCCATCTATCATCCATAAGCCTGGCGTTTATTTATGTGTTGTAAATAAATATTGTTAATACTTATTTATCTAATTTATGTGAATTCATTTCATTTCAGCTCAGTGTAGAGAAATACACTGATACGGACTACCACCTTAATGCGCGTGTCCATGACGACACTGTCAACACCACTTATCCGTATCCGTGACAATCTTAGACGAAACACTGCTGTTCCTGTGTTCAATGAGTCATTTCATTGTATTTCCATTTTAATATACAGTATAGCTTTCACCCACATCATGAGAATTCAGATGAATAAAAAATGGTTGCTATAATTTGAAATAACTAAGCCTAAATTGGTTTGTTTATGTTTTAATTTTAAATGTATATTACTTTTAGAAAAAAAAACAATGTCATCTAACATCTAATACAATCAGTTCACATCATAGCATAGTGCTGTGAACAAAACTAATTCAGAATACATTACCTTGGCTGACACTTGCATGCTGTTGTCCTGCATGGTCATGATAGCCTCTGAGATCTTGATGTCTATTGGCTCTATAAGTGCTTCGATGTTGAAGGGTCCCTCCAGTCTGTCTGCCACCAGCAACATAGCATCTGTCATAACACAGAGGACACATGTCAGCTCAGAGATATTAAACACACACACAACTTTACAAATTTTACTTCTGTTTATGCACATATGGCAATATGTTCACATCATGCTTGAGCATTAGCAATACTCAGTACAAAACCCTCAGGGTGCTGTGCTCTATCATGTGTCAGTGACATGGGTCCAACTTAGAATACAAAGAGAGGTGCCTTCTCCAAATGTGGTGACTGCCCGTGATTACAAAACATAAAAGGAACATGCCAGGTCCTTCATCTCAAACACACAGACTCACACAGTGTTAGAAAGAGACAGGGAGATAGAGGAACTCTGGTGTCTCTAAGAGGATGTGTCAAACTGAAGTGTAAACTAAATTTCAAAGTGCTAAGCTTACAAATAACTTATACATAAAACAAATCATTGATTTGCATAAATGCACATCACTCCAGTTAAGAAAGCGAATGACAAGACCTCTGATTTATTAATCTGCATTGCATTAGTATTTCTGTAAACTGCGAAAGTACATAAATAAATGTATCATGCTAGTAATTACTTTTTAATTACATCTCAGACATTCAGTACTTAACTTAATTCTTTCTGTCAACCATGACTTCCATAAGACACCAAAAGCATGCAAATCCTCTTTACCATTACCGTATGAATCACTTAAAAATATGCTGGCACGAGATGAAATCAGGTTCATGCTGTATTTGCTGTTTCCTTGTTGATTTTCTCAAAACAACAATTTTCACAAAATTACTCTATGTGCAGTCTTTGTGCTAAAAAAAAAAAAAACAGGAAAAAAGGCCATGACCTTATTATCATGGCATGAATCAATACCTAAAACAGACTACCCATCCCACTGCCACTTTTCATTTTCATTAAAACAATGTGATATTAATATGTTCATACAGAGGAATGGTACTATTGATCGTGTCAGACAGGGAGATGTTGGCGGTGAAAATAATGTGTTTGTAATTTTCATTAGACTCTGTGTTGTCTCTCAAACAAGTAATTAATAGTCCACCAGGTCTTGTTCGAGGTGATAGCACTGGTTAAGTGGGAGGGCAGAAAGCGGTGATATCAGGACGACTCTCTGTGCATTGATATTGCTGGTATGCAGTGGACCAATCAGTAAAAGCCTATTCACCCTTGTGGGGGCTGCTCCCTACAAAAGAGCAGCAGCTCCTCATCCACTGAGCCTTTAGCAACAGTAGAATGGCAGTGTAAATCAAATGTGATCATAACCAGAACTTTGATATAGATACAGAGTGATCATTGGCCTCCAGTGGGGCTCTGTATGCTTAGGGGGAAAAGCATGACGACTGCACATACTGCTGTGACACAGGCTCAAAAACACATCTTCCACCATTCAAACTTTTGCAAAGTAACTGCATCTAATATAAACTGGCAAAAAACTATTTATGAAATAAGTTAAATTGTCTCTTGTTGTCTTCATCACTGTTAGTGTATAACTGTTTCAGCACTGTTCACAATTCAATTTCTAAACATCACCAGTGAGGTGCAAGAAAATTTAGGACTTACGGAGCACTACTGATAAACAGATCTAACATTGCTTATCATCTATTTGCAGATCATATCCAATTCCACTTCTCATTCAAACCTAGTGAGGCTTTTAGGTTATCTAGGCTCTTTGACTATCTTAACGCTATTAGGGACTGGACCGCAGAAAATTCTCTACAGCTCAAAGCTGATAAGATGGAGGTTCTGGTTTTTGCCCCAGAAAAGGGTAAGGTTTCCCCCATGATTATGCAAAGTATTGGGCCTCTTTCCTCTGCTGCCCACTCCAAACTGAGTAATTTAGAGGTAATATTTGATCAATCCTCGTTGTTTGACCCCCATGTCAAGCAGCTAATCAGATCTTGTTTTTTCCACTTAATTCAGATCTGTAGTGTCAACTGCCTAACTAGAGATGATAATACATGCCTTTATCTCATCTCACAGTCTGCCCTTGATCATCTGCAGACTATCCAGAGTGCTGCCATAAGATTATTCACTAGGTCAAACAAACAATCTAATATTACCCCTATACTGTATTTAAAACTCTTCACTGGCTCCCTGTTGTGTTAGGATCCTGTTCAAATCCTCATTCTTACTTACAGAGCATTGCATGGTCAGGCTCTTGCATATGTGGCTGAGCTACTACACCCTTACTCACCAGCTCGCTCTCTTAGGTCAAATGTGCTAAACTTGCTGTCTGTCCCACGCACCTGCCTTAAGACCCGTGGTGATTAACCTTTTGAGGCCTTTTGTGGCACCTAAACTATGGAATGCTCTGCCTGCACCTTTATGGTCTGCTGATTCTGTGGATTCATTTAAAAAGCAGCTAAAGACACACCTGTTTAGACAGGTGTTCGGGTAACCAGTAAACACTGTATCAGCATTATATGTTTTTCATTGTGTATTTGTATTGGGTGGTCACTTCATCTGCTATGTTTTCTCTCTTTTCGTATGCCTTGTAAAGCACTTTGTGACTTATATCTATGATGAGCGCTATACAAATAAAATGTACTTACTTACTTACTTACTTACTGAGCAAAAAACAACAAGCCCTCTTAGATAAATGACGAAAGATCATTTGTCAATGCCTTCCATAATGCCTAAATGACTGAAAACAAAATGACTGACTGGGGAAAAAAAAGTGACAGCATTTTCTTTTCTTTTACCCCTGTTATTCAGATTATGTTTAGGCAACTGAAATGGCCTGGTTATGCTTAAAAAATGTCATTATTTTTAAAGGAAACCAATACTGACTGACTGTTAGTAGGAAATTAGACACAAACTCTAATCTACCTTCTCAAAGTTGCAGACTTAATGACTGCTGTACAATACTTTGAGAGTCTGTTTTAACTTTGTGTAGTGGAACCTGGTGTGGAAACTTTAACTTTTTAAGTGAGAAAAGCTTAGAGGCCTTGTGAAATTGACAAATATGATCATTGGGGTAAGTCAGGTGTAGCTCTCAGAATTACAGTGTAACAGTGGGCACTGAGGAAAACCAATACCACTCAAGAATGCCTTGACCAGCCCTTGCCGAATGAGTTTGAGCTCCTGCCCTCCAGCCTGCATTTCAGAGTACCTGTCATGAGACCCAAGGAACATAAAGTCTCCCTCCTCTCAGCAGCTATTGACAGGGCCGGATATTAAGCTCACTCGTTTGACTGAAGGGCGTGATTTAGAGGACAGGTGAGTACAGAAGAGAGAGCCCTAGCTTGTTTGCAGAGAGGTGAATTAAAAGCATAAAGATTAATACTCCAACCTTGTATTGCTAATTAATATTGAATTCAGCTGTAATAATTATCAGAGTACCCTGTCTCATCCTACCAGTACTGTGCAGATATGACCAAACCTCATCAGAGAAGAGATATGTATATAGTACAGTATGTTTAAATATTTGGGCAATTTTTAAAAAAAAAAAAGAGTTTAATTGCACAGTTTGCTGTGATTAATCATGGTTAATCACTTACTTTATTCTTAATATTGAAGCTTGTAATAATGGATATTAAAATATGAAATCATGGGAATTAATGTAGAATCAACACCAAGGAAGTAAATTCAAATACTATTGTTTAATAGCAACTTTTTCACTTTGAACACAGATTCTCTCCTGTGAACTATAGATTTCCAAAGAAACCATCAAGACCATTGACTGTCAGTTTGAAAGGCATATTTTTTTATATGCACAAACAGAAATAATAACAAAACCCAGGCCTATATGTTAAAGTACCAGTTGAATTTCAAAACCATCAAGGCCATTAAAATTAGATATCATCTTAGAAGGCAATAATTTCTTCACTACTATAAATCATAATTAACAACAATAAATGTGTTCCATGTTCAAGTGCCAGTTGAATTTCAAAACTATCAAGGCCATTAAAATTAGATATCATCTTAGAAGGCAATAATTTCTTCACTACTATAAATCATAATTAACAACAATAAATGTGTTCCATGTTCAAGTGCTAGTTGAATTTCCATAACGTCCACAATAGTCCATGCAAATATGAAAAAAGAACAAGAAAAGATTCTGATTCACACATAGAAGACACAGAGACAGAGAGAGAGAGTTCAAAGGAACCCTTTTTCCCTCACCAAACTTTAGCCTAACTTTTGAGTGTTATTTAGCCTGACAAGCTATCATGACATGGTTGGTATCAATGGATGCCTTAGGGCGTGTAGTTTCACACAATACCAGTGTCTTCACTAACTTTAAAACTGAGCCTGCCGTAGCCTCTGAAAGACATTAATGCATTAATCACATTCATTTTTGTAATGCGTTAAATATTTCAAATTAATTCAAAAATTAACATTCATTTTGAGAGCACTATTAAAGACCTATCTATAGTATTTTTAATGTACTTACAGTAAACACAGACACTTTTGCCAACAAAATTAGCAAATATCTGATGAAATCAACAACTGATTTGGCTAAAATCTCGTGGACAAACCTTTGGCACATAATCAACTGATGAGATTTTGGTGTTGACTTTAATCTGGGATTATACCAGATCAAATGATTATTTTCTTTGAGACAGAACCATTATTGTTGGTGAAAAAGTCAGACATCTTGTACTTCTGTGTGTTATGTATTAAGACAGCATTAATATGTTACTTTTTCAGTGGATCAAACACAGAAGACTAATGATAATCAAACATCAACTGGGTGACAGTTTACAAGTTCAGGCAACAACTTGTCCAACAAGGCTCATGAAATTGACCAAAAGTAAAGTCAATTTCTTTTACATACTCACTCTATAGACTCCTGACTAAATTGTAAATAGGACTGTAAATATTAACTATTATAAAAAGCTGCACATTTCTGGTACTTGATGGATGTTGCTTTTTGTAATATTTCTATTGTATCATTTTATATTCCAGTTGTGTGCTAATGTTCTATACATGTATTTTATACCTTGCTATATATTTTTCTGCCAAAAATAACTAATTAGGTTCAACTGTTTCATCTTGTCTCATAATCAGTATGTTGCTCTTGATCTGGTATTGTGTCTAATTTCATCTGCATACTCTGATAGCATAAATGGAAAAGCCAAGGTTAAGAGAGCCAGTTTCCAGCATTGTGAGACTGGTTAGTCAGGGTTGCCAAAGTCAGGTTCAGTCCAAATTATTCCAGGACAGCTGCCAAAGTTGAATTCCATTTATGACTCAGGCCTCATGATCCAACTATGGTAAACCTGTTTTTGAACGGTTGTCAGGAACAGAATTGAATATGCGTCAAACTATCCACAAATGTGTGCAGCTTACTCTAATCCAAACTCAGACACTACAGGTCTGAGTTTTGACCAAACATGGAGAAGTGATGCATCGTATCATTGTGTTCTGGGGTTATAAAGTTAAGTGGATCTAATAGGATGTTATGATTAAAGCACAAAATTTCACATCACATCCTTACATCACTCTTAAGAATGGTGTATCCTGTGATTAACAGTATAATCTCTTTTTATCTTCTCTTAAAAAAGAAAAAAACACATAATGTGAATTTATTTTGTCTTCTTGCAGACAAACATGTTCATGTATTGTAAGTCAGGCATGTGCATTTACAGTGCACTGAGTGAACAGAGCAGCAGATAGACTCCCCTCTTCTGTCTTTTAGTGGCTGCGCCTTTGAAGAGCACTCTTGTTTGTTTACTCTGGAGTCTCAAATTGGGCGTGATGCTTGGTTAGATTTCCATCAGGAGCTGGCTGGAGGTCATTGCAGGGGGCCAACCCGAGTCCTGTGAAGTCTTCAGCTGCCTATGTTTAGCAGAGTACTGCTCTCTAATGCCGTGGCTGAAAAAAGCCTCAGTGGAATTCAGTGAGAGTAGAGGGGATATTGGCAGCGATTCTGTTACTCATTCCATAAAAGACTCAAAGACCTAAGTGATATCCTCAGCTGAGTTCTGACAACCTATTTTTCATATAGTTTAATGAATATTTGATGGATTGTGAGGATGCGTCAGCCATATGAACTGCTATGAGGAAGGGTCACTTCTACATGCTTAAATAACTTCTGAAATTATGTCACATGCAGGAACACTTTTAAAAATGATGGGTTGTTGATGAAAAGTGTCTTAAAAATTAATCTTTTCTCACCATTAATCATTACTACATGAGAGCAAAGAAGAGCGCATATTGTAGTGCACAGTTTCTTTTTCAGTTTTGCACAATATTGACCTTGTAGCTGATACCACTTTATGTAAAATGATCCAAACTATAGAAATAGTTTTAAAAAGTGTTTCTGTCTGTCTGTCATTTTAATACTGTAGGTTTCACAAGATTTACATAAAAAATGTTTATAGTACTTGTGGCACTGCCAACTTGCTGACTTCAAAATTCCTTTTAATACAATGTACACTGGGGAAATTTACTGTATAAAACCAGACAATTAGGGATTATGGATCTGGTGTATGTATCTTCTTTTGCCACTTTGCCACAGATTTTTTCAAATTTTGAGCCCTTGAACCCTTTCAACAATATTCTTTTGACAAGGATCATGGATTTGACCATCCTCTGACTATTTTTATGAATGCATTTAATTCAGTTCAACTCAATACAACTTGTATTTATCCCTGTAGCAGTAGAGTTTTCTTGTGTTTACATTCAGTTATACTCACCAAAACTCATTGTGCGTATCCTTAAGGTCTACCAAATGTGTCAAATTCATTTCCCTCCTTATAAAGCCTTCACAAAGCTGATTTTTCTTTTAAGTTTGAATCCTGCAATGTTTGTTTGTCTTCTTCTCCCCTGTTTTTGTTGTTACATTAACACCACCTGTAAATCAGTGGAATAGTGTGAAGCCATTGGCAGGAATGTATGTATCATATATCACCTGCGTGTATGCGTCTTCGTGCACGTTCACAAGACAAACAAAACAGGGACCCATTCATTTAAAAAAAGAAGCTCCACAGTGCTACCAGAGGTCAGAAACTCCTTTGGGTGCATTAAGGTGCAAGATTTTTGTTTCTAATATAACTGGATGTTTATTGCCAGATTTGTTTTTCTTTTTTGCTTCAGGCTACATGCTCAGTTATTTTGTAATGAAAAACTGTTTTTTTGTTCCCCCTCACCTAGAGGGATTTGGAAAGACTCCAACAAACTACCGGCAGAGTCCCTCAGGGGACAGCAATCATTCATGTGTGAATCTGTGACAAATCAACAACTTTTATGTGAAGACGTCAAGAGACAAATAAAAGGTATTTCCAATTATCCAAAGCATTTTTTTTACCCTCTGATTTTTAATTTCATGGCTGTTTTATTAAGTTTCACAGGTATTTCTGCCACAAGTGTCTCAACTCAGTGGCAAATCAAATTGAGTCCATTTACTTTTGGTCACTGTGTAGTCAATACAATTTTGACATGATTAGTGGCACTGGAGCAATAAATAGACCCACTATAAGATCAATTTCTGTCACACACTACAAGATTCATCCTGAGCAGGTAACTATAAATTCATTTATAACACATGTGCTCTCTGGTTTCTTTTCCAGAGCAGAGAAACTACATAGTCTAGAATAGACAAGAATAACACTGACAAAACATGTGTCAGTAACCTCTTTCACTTTATTTATAATTTTACTGACACTGTTTTATTTCCTTGAGATATGTTTTAAAAAAAAAAAAAGTTGTTTAAGCAAATTAGCAGGATCAAGTAGCTGAAATCTGAGATTTACGTAATGCGAAAAAACATCTTTGTGAGCGGGAGTTGTCAGTAGTGATTTCTCTTCTTGTTCGCTGACCATCAATAGGATCTCTCTCAGATTGCAGAGGTACAAAATCTTGGACTATTTCACACCATATAAACCAGACAGGCACCAAGTTAAATAAAACACTTGAGAAAAAAATCTTACTGGGCTCTGCATGGCTGCTCTGGAGTCAATAGAGGACCAGAGTGTCAAGTCTTGTGCAAATTCAGTTCAGAGTTCAGAAATGGACCAGCCAGGCTTACACTGTGTTAAAAAATCATCTAGTGTGAGTCTTTAGGATTTACAGGCATATCACTCTCACAATGATGGAAACTGGCAGATCTACTGTTGTATATGTTCTGCCATTCTCTTGAAATAAATCTCAATTTTCAATGTGAATTAGAGCAATGATTCTCTTTTAAATACATATTGTATCAATTTTTAAATTTGCTGTATAATTTGTGATGCACTCAAACTTTAATGAGCATCAGCAACAGTTTTTTATGACAGCAATTACCCTTCCAGTGTTGATATGAATTAATTGAGGGATGATTCTAATGTATTGGAAATGATGAACATAATACAAAAAGAATTGTCACCCGGTGCCCACAAATAAAAGTCTGCCCAGTGATTCAGAGTTGCTGTGATGAAAATGGAAAGAATAACTTTTACCATCTGCCAATGCAAACTAGTGCAAATGTCAGCATACAAACACTATGCATCCAACAATAGAAGTTGATGACACCCTGCATAAATCACCTGAGACAGATGATTATTCCATTGCCAATGGTGTTGTTTTGTCTACATGCTGGAAATTACACTCATCATGACAAATGCTATACAGAGACAGTGCATGAACTAGATCAGTTTCTCTAAACTCTTTCTGTGCAGAAATATCATGAAGACATTGGAATCAGTGCATTGAAGATAAAATGTAATTCTTCATTGTTTTACTTAGAGTATATGATAGCACAAAAATGGAAAAGAAAGTTTAAAAGACTGTCATCTTTATCAACAAATCCACTTAGGTAACATTATTTCCCTTCAACATGTGTTTTTTGTGCAAACACAGGTTGATATATTATGTCTCCTAGCCATAGATTCTATCTAAAAACTATGAGCAGTACTTTAGAAACAATCAATTATACTGGATGACATAGTGCACATGGCCAGTGTAGTTTATTCCGACACAACTGAACCAACTCTGCGACGGCCTTTTTGATCTTGTAGCTCCATGTCAGAGAGACGTCGCTGTGAGACTCCACATGCTTGGGGACACAGCTTCTTGTTTACATGCTTTGTGAGTTTGACAAGCTGAGAGGAAAACTAAACTGGTTTTGTTCAGCGAAGGAATAATGTGTCACCTAAATACAACAGAAGGGCTCTTTGATGTGTTGTCTATCGCTGATGTCTTGGGGTTTTTTTTGCTTTCACAGAAGATAATTGCTACCCAGTAGCACCTGCAAAGGCTTCATGGATGGGAGTGTGCCTCTTGGAGATTATTATATCAGTTCACAATACAATATGTGCACTAGAACTGAAAAGAAAGATAGGAGAAATGTGAAAAAAATATTACTGTTTTAACTTTTTTAAAAATTCTTTGTGCATTTACTGTTTGAGTTGAGCACTATTACAGTTTCAGATTTCCTGTTTTCAGCACAACCATGACTCTACATTTAGTACCACTGACAGATACAGGTTTGATTTTTGACTTTAACTCCATGCTTCGTTGCACATTTAAAAAAGAACCAACTAATGGAATGAAGACTGAATATTGATTGGTGACTGATTGGCGATCGAGTTCATTTGTGTTAGGCTTACAATGAACTGGTGACTGGTGACTTGCCTGCTGTGTCTCAGTGTCTCCCCCTAATATATGTTGTTAAAGGCTAACTTGTCTCCCCCAAAAACATAAAAACCATGAAATGACCAACACCAGTGATTCAAAGTCAGTGAATTTTACATGAAGTCAATGATTTCAAGTAGAGGAAAGCAATACCTGGATTACTGAAACTGCAAACGCCTTAATTGGTTTATTGTACTTGCATTAAGGTTGTAATCACATAAGTAAGCACACTATCACTTGATTAACAGACAGTGGTGCTGTTTTCTGTGAAATATGAAAAGAGAAGTTATTAGAGATTTATGTGCAACCGCATATAAGAAAATAAAAACTGCATCTGTGAACACTTTTTTGGAGACTATCCCTTTATACAGCCTGTTGACTTTTACTTCTTGGTGATACAGACCAGGTAGTACAGGCCATCAAACAGTTAAATGTTGGGAAAAGCTCCGGTCCTGATGGCCTGCCCGCTGAGTTTTATCAGTTGTATATTGATGAAGTCATAAACCTGCTCACTTCCATGTATAATGAAGGTCTCCACAGTGGCTGTATGGGGGACTCTTTTTATGAAGGTGTTCTTTGCTTATTGTATAAAAAAGTTGATGAATCTGATATAGATAATTATAGACATCTTACCATCATGAATACTGACTATAAAATAGTTCCTAAGATTTCCTAAAAGGAAATTATAAAGAACAAGCATGTACAATTAAAGATTGGGTAATGTGGAACAACCTTACAATTTTAAGAGAATTTCTATTTTTTTTTTTTTTGTTGTGACAGTAAAAGGGCTCTATGTTACAAGAAACCTACTGTTAACATGTATTGCTAAATATTCCGTTTTCCTATTAGCCTGAAGAGTTAAACATATTCTTTCAGACAAGAACATAGTAACAACGTCAGGATAAGAGATAGACTGATAACTTGGTTTGGCCGATCAATCAGTGCCGATAGGACGTTTTAAAACAATCAGAATGGACAGAACTTGGCTCCGATAGTTTCTGATGGCTGTGCAGCCTCCACTGGTCGTGCAGGGATGTACATCACCATTTTGTATGGAGGCTCCATACACACAAAGTCAAGGTAATCAAGGTTTTCGCTACCATTATAAGACTCAGGTGCAGCGCAAAAGTATTTTTTCACAGCGCCTAAGCCAAATAAACAGAAAAAACTATGCTGAGAGTTCTCTACTGCGTTTTGTTGTCATTTACGGTCATGCTGCTTCTCTGTCCTCTCCTCTGCTCTCTGTGTTTCACACACACACACACACACACGCACACACACACATACAAATTTTACTTGTGTTTACACATGCATGTAATATGTTCACATCATCCTTGAGCATTAGCACTACTCGATACAAATGTGCTCTATCATGAGTCAATGACATGGGTCCAACTTAAAATACAAAGAGAGGTGCCTTCTCCAAATGTGGTGACTGCCTGTGATTACAAAACATAAAAGGAACATGCCAGGTCCTTCATCTCAAACATGCAGACACACACAGTGTTAGAAAGAGACAGGGAGATAGAGGAACTCTGTCTCTAAGAGGATGTGTCAAACTGAAGTAGAAATGAAATTTCAAAGTGCTAAGCTTACAAATAACTTATACATAAAACAAATCATTGATTTGCATAAATGCACATCACTCCAGTTAAGAAAGTGAATGACGGGACCTCTGATTTATTAATCTACTGTAGTTGCATTAGTATTTCTGTAAACTGTGAAAGTACATTAATAAATGTATCATGCTAGTAATTACTTTTTAATTACATCTCAGACATTCAGGACTCAACTTAATTCTTTCTGTCAACCATGACTTCCATAAGACACCAAAAGCACGCAAATCCTCTTCACCATTACCATATGAATCACTTAAAAATATGCTGGCACGAGATGAAATCAGGTTCATGCTGTATTTGCTGTTTCCTTGATGATTTTCAACTTTCACAAAATTATTCTATGTGCAGTCTCTGTGCTAAAAAAACGGAAAAAAACACCATGACCTTCTTATCATGACATGAATCAATACCTAAAACAGATTATCACCTGTTCAACAAGCTAAAATGAAAACTGTCTTTATGCAGCCTACCTCTCTAGGTTAGTTTGCCACATATCTTGGCAAATTCTTGTTAACATAGCTACTGGCTGAGACAAACCAGCCCCCTCGCCTATCAGCAGTACCTGCAGCAGTGAATCACAGCAGTAGCAAAGGGAGGAGCACAGAGGACGGAAGGAATGACTGATACTGACTGATGTCTGTGTTCTTCTTTGTTTATATGCTTCACTCAATATTGTGATGTCAGAAATATTATTAGATTAATCTCCAGTGAGATATTATTCAGTTTATATAGTGACTTTGCTGTTGTAAACATTACTGTTGCTCCTCTGGAAACATTATTTAGTTATATTTAAAACATAAAATCGATTCTAATCCTGTTCTGAATAATTTTGATAATGATCATTTAAAGAAACACAGTTCTTTAATAATGAAAAAGAACCAGTAGGAGTATTGATAGATAAGAGTATAGATAAGATAGAGATAAAATCCTAAGATACACATCCCAACAGCTGGTTAGTGGCTTCGCCCTGACATTGAGAGGACGAGCAGGTTTTAAGTTTTTATTACTTGACTTACTCTTATTACTTTACTTAGACGTTCAGTTCAACAGTTATCCAGTTTCTAATAAAGTAAAAGACTGTTCATTTCTGACAGTGTCAAATTTTTTCACAGGGGGTGGGGATGAGGGGGAGTGATACTGACCGATTAATTGGCTATCGGCTTTTTCCTGCTCCAAACTATAGTTATTATATCGGCCTTTAAAAATCCACTATCAGTCAACCTCTAGTCTGGATATTGATTTTAATCCCTTTATTAGTATGTAAACATGCTGAATGACGAACATTCATGCATCCATTTCCCAGTTCTCATTGTTGTAGGACTGTCTTAGAAACGAGAGGCCAGACTCACAATACATTTAAATAAAAAAAAAAACAAACAAACTTTGGTCTAATTAGGCTTTGTGTCAGATACCTCAGAGGGACTGGAATATATAGGTGTGGTGTGGCTTGCTTTGCTGTAAGCGTACAGTTACAGTAAGTGTCTTTTTAATATACCTTTAGCTGGTCAGAAAATGTTTTTGGAATGGTCATATAGTTGAAATGTGCTGGTAAACTAACTTTTTTTTGCACCTGTATATACTTTAGTGCATGCAGGATTTAGGGTTCAATCCATTGTTCATGTCATCTGTATTATGAGCATGTGTATTTAATGTAGAACTGCAACGATTTGTTGATAAATCAATTAGTCAATTGACAGAAAATTCATCAGCAACTAATTTAATGACCAAATAATCATTTTTCAAGCAAAAATGGTAAACATTTGCTGGTTCCAGGCTCTCAAATTTGACTTTGTTGCTTTTCGTGGTCTCCCACTACTGTTATAGTAGTAATAACTTAATAACTTGGTTATTAAATGTAAATTTAATATTCTGGGGGGTGTGGACTGTTAGTCGGACATTTGGACTTCAGGATGTTGTGATGGGTGTTTTCAGCATTTTCTGATGTTTTATTGACCAAATGATTAATTGATTAATTGTGAAAATAACTGGCAAATTAATTGTTAATAAAATAATCATTTGTTGAAGCCCTAATTTAATGAGATTTTAGAAACTAGAAAATATAAACTAGCTGCAACAAATAAAAATAGCTGAAATGCTACAATTTTCAGTGAACATATGTGTAAAGTTGAACATTTAAAAATAATCGTAAACTTTCAATGGCAGATTATTTTGAATCAATCCATCCCCTAAGAGTGCTCTACAGAGACTAACTGTGATAAAGCCATGGATTAATATTTGTCCCAAAAGTCCACCAAGCTCTCTGACCTTTCTTTGAAGGGCTCAGTGGATGAACACATAAAGGCACACAGACATGACATAACAGATTACAAACACATTATGTCTTTGTAAGTGTGTTCTACAGTTCTATGATGCAATTGTGTTTTATTTTAAGAGCTACAACAGCTTGCAGATGTTTCATATTTTATGTCATTTTATGTCATAAAAAGAATTTATGAGGGAGGAAATCATCTTGCATTTGTCAACCATTTTCAAATCAGGTTTGATACAAGACACAACCTGCACACTTCGCTATTGTTACAATTGAATTTTTAGCTCATTGGAAAAGGTTCATGTTGAAGAAGCTCACTGGAAACAAACCTCACCCTTTCACTCTCACTCAGAGCACTCCCGTCTAAAAACACAAATGCTGCCAAAAGCACTCTGCTACAAAGACGTCAGAGTCAGTTTCCTGTAATACTTTTTCCACTTTGCAGCTGCAAAGAGGTGAATCAATTGCAAAAGACTCTCTAACTTGCCAACATTTTTGTCTGCCTTTGGGAAGTCTCCACAGGCATTCTCTCGAGTACTTACAGCTGGATTGTAGCTCAATACCTGAACACATATTTCTTGATAGGGTGTTTTTTTCTGTTTAACTGAAGTCTCATGTCTGTTGTTCCTCACATTTGAACACTCTTGTCTTTTAACATTAACGCTTCTCTCTACTTCTACCACTGAAGGACACTACGGCGTCTGCTGGTTAACTGTTTATTTTCCAGTGTATGTAGTGTTTTTTTTTCCAGGGCGTAGGATTGGTTTTAACTTTGGCAGGGACATATTTGGTCAGACAGCCAATATATACACAGTTGCCCATGTGTGCATTTACTCACTTATCTCTTTTTCTCAAATGTGCACATATACAATACACACTATTTACTTTACTCCATATCTATCTGGTTATACAACTTGCCTAAAACAGGATATGTGATATTTTCTCTGATTTTACTAAGATATTTGATATATAATTGTACTGATATCTGAGACTACAAATTATTATTTAAATGTGAAATATGTGAACTTTAGATGATACATTTCCATAATAAATGTTACAAGCAAATAAGAGAAAAATAACCAAAAAATAATGTGCTACTGTGTTTGAGCCAACTGCCTGCTGATACCAGAGCTCACCTGAGCTCCTGCAGCTGCAACTGCCTGTCAAGCGGCTGCTTCTAAGATTCTCCTGATAAAATGATGAGTGGCATTCACAAACAAGCTAATCAATTGGACAAGCTGTGGGTAATTGATCTTATAAATAATATCCATATTATAACGATCCATTCAATAATAACTTCCTGATCCAGTGATAAAAAAGGGAAGGGGGCTGATGGCCTTAGTGTAATAGACATTAGTTCTACACACGTTTCTGTCAAAGATGTTTGGATTGATAACAGATCATTTTTATTAGCTTAGCTATTACTGACACCTGATGTCCTCCATCTTTTGCTTTTTGGGGGACATTTTTCGCCTACCATCACAATAATCTATTTAGTTGAAGTTAAAATGAAATGTTAAAATGTTTATGCTTGATATTCAGAAATATCAACTATCTGATGGTAGTTATATGTATATGTATGTATATATATATATATATATATACAGCAATGAAATTATTTTTAGTTCCATTAGGTTTGAATTATTTTAACTACATACCAACTGCTTCAAATTCACCACAGTTCATTGATCACACAGACACTGCTGTCAATGTGCAGTAAAACTTGAAGGTTATCCCTTAATCTCTTGCTTTCACTCTCCATTAAACTAGCCTGCATGTTACAGTAAACACACACTCTAAAGAGACCTTACCTGGCTCTGCCCTGTAACTTGTAGTTTTTACGTTTCGATTTTTGTACAAACACAGAACAAGATATAATGCTTAAGAGATGCTGGAAACTGGATATTTCCCCTCTTTGGACAGAACCTGCTGGCTGTTTTCCTCTGCTTCTAGTCTTTATGCCAAACTAAAATAATCGCCTACTGGCTGTAGCTTCATATTTAACTGACAAATGTGAGTGGTATCAATCTTCTCATCAGATTTTTCAATAAAGGGATTGCTACAAATTTTTATTTAGTCTTTTAAGGTATATGCAAATTCAAAAAAAATGTTTAATTGTGTAAAACAATGTGTTCATCGGTGCTTAACAATACAAATAACATATTTTCCAGAATTATAATAAAGAAGATAAAATCTAACAGGAATAGCATTAAGTGTGGTTGTGTGTGAAGGCAATACAATTATAATGAAATATAGCCACAAGCATCCATCAGCTGTGGTATTATGAAAATGATATGTTAGTTGTTAAAATGTGGCGGTGTAAGTAGTCTTGCCAAATATACAGAAAAAGCAGCATTTTGCAGATTGTGCACAGCCAGAAGCAATTAGAAAGAAAAAATACTGGTTTCTGGGTTACACTAAGGATATAGAGATCACTTCTCTAAGGCTAACTGAGTCATCCAGTCTTCAGCTCTCTGACAGGCAAGAACCCACCAGCTAGCTTGTTTGTTCCTGTCATGTCTGTTACCGAGATCATCAGGCTTCGTACTCAATCAGTGCCTGTGTCTGTGTATGTGTGTCTGTTAAAACCTCTTAGGCTTAACTTAAAGATGCAGTATTTCATGTCATATTTGAGTCAGTTGAAGTATGTGGAAGTTAGGTGACAGGAGTCTTTACAGTGTGAAAGGTAACACATTTCCTACAGGACCAAGCAAAGAGGACATCTTGTAGGCTACTCTGTGCAGTAAAGCCGAGCGCGAGCTTAGTTTCCGCAAAGCTATCTATATCATTTAAAGTAAAGCGCTGGCAGGGTGTTTGTCTTCATAATTTCGCAGACACCACAGAAAGTCCTTCTTGGAGGACAGAAAAAAAAATACTGGCTTGGATTCTTATGAAGTAGGGGGTTGTGGTGAGGTCTAGTTACACCGGGACACAATCCATGCAATTAAAAAGAAATGAGCAAATAAAATCAATAAGGATCGCTTACACTGTGGTGTCAAAGGACTCAACAGAGGGCAACACAAGCCTATATCTTAATTAGGAGAAATAATGTGTACACAGGCACAGGCAAGTCCACGCAATAAGGGACGATAATGGTGTGTACAAAGGACTTCTCATTTCAAGCTGGAAGGAGTTCATTACTTTTCCTGTAAATCCATTAAGTTATTATATTAAACTGATGACACTTGTCTGTCAAAAGCGGTGTTGTTGAGGGGTAAGCCTGAAAAAGTAGTGCGTGAATAACTGCATGAGTTCCTCTCTCTCTCTCTCTCTCTCTCTCTCTCTCTCTCTCTCTAAGGGTATTTTAATAAGGTGCTGACAAGAAAAATGATAATGATGTGTCTGTCATGATGCAGAGCTGGCTAAATTTGTCATGATGGCAGGTGACTGATGGTCTGGTATCTTCCATTGGCCAAACCATGAATTCTTCCCCTAAACATTCGAACACACACACACACACACACACACACACACACACACACACACACACACACATACACACACACACACATCGGATGCCTAAAATCACAGGTACAAGCAGGTAAATCACATCCTTCTGTGGGTTTAGGGTCATGGCTAATTGACAGCATGTCTTCTATTTGCAGCCTGGAAGACATGAAGTCATCATGATAACCTGTGCAGACTGGAAACAACTGTATTACACTGACTGGAACTTTGAAATGTATGACACGGATGGCTGTAATCGTTTTTCTTTCTTCTGAATAGGGATACTGCAGTGTATGTAGGCCACATCAAAGTATTCATCAAGGTCATGATTGCCTCAGTGTTACAGATTGCATGAATAAACATGGCAGTGGCATATTCTGTTCTGCTCTCCCCACAGTAATCCTTAAATGTGTATATTAAAACCATCAGTTTGTTAAATCGCGTAGAATTTACTTTCAGTCAGTCAAGCTCGTAAGTCTTCTCGATTTGTATTACAACGTGTCTCATAAATACTTCTGGTACTGTGCTGTTAATGTTCTGTGTTAAGTGACATTTTAATGGCTTTGTACAGTTGTTAATCTAACCCCCTTTTTGTTTTTAAATGCACTTCATTTTCAAATGTTGACTTCATTGCCTTGACATGCTTTCAACTAAAATCATGTTTTGTTGTTATCATATCTGTTCATTTTCATCTTCATCCTCTATTCTATTTCCTACAGAAATGTTGCAAAAAAGCCACTATGTTATATGGAAAGGGAATATAAAATATTCTAACATATGCTTTTATCTACTGTTTTTACAAACAAGAAAAATAAAAATGTTTCAAGTATTTATAAAGACTTCACACAAGTGTTGTATGTATTATAGAAGAAGCACAGAATAATTAAATCTTTATCTGATTATATGGATACGTACAAGTATATAATTGCTTAAATATCTCAGTTTGTTTTGGATGGGCAAAAAAATGGCATTATTTTTGAGATTACAGTGATTTCAATGCCTCATTATGCACATTTACCTTGTAATTTATTGACTTTTCTGTGAAAATGAAAGAAGAAGCCTGTATGATCTGTTACTATGGACCCACAAGACATTAGTACATTAGTACATTTAGTTTTGGCTTAAAACAGAAGATCTACTCAACTGTTGCAACTTGAGTTCCTTGTTTCACACTTTCAGCAGAGGCAAAAGACATAATGTCTTCTACTGTATTTCATCAGATGAAATACATATTCTTTATGGCAAAATGATGACATACATTCCTTGATCTTCATTTTTCCAACAAAAAAATCCGCCGTGTGATGTGACTTTCATGTGTTGATGTGATGTGAATCAGTTTTTTTTGTTTGTTGTCAGTGAGAGAGAGAGAGAGAGAGAGAGAGAGAGAGAGAGAGAGAGGGAGAGAGAGAGAGAATAAAGCACGCTCCATTTATTATTTCACTTTGGCCGAATACTGTTGTCTTACAATATGTCAGCAGAAGTTGATGTCACCGTGTGTTTTGTGTTTTGGGAATGAGGGAACATGCAGAGAACATTTCTATAAATGTATGAGAGGAAGCAGGAAAAAGTTCATACAGTCCTGTAGTTGCTCCATGTTGTGATCATTGACAACTGGCTTTTTAGATTTCACTGTAACAGTATTTTGCAGTACACCGCAGTGTTATGCAGCCATTTAGCTGATTATTTAGGCTGCATTTGTATTATAATTTGTATTTGCATTACTCTATTTTGTTTAAAGGACATACAAACAATATGTTTTCACTGGTCTGTTCAAATCTAAAGTTTATTACAGCCTGGCTAGTCTAAAATATTTTTCATTTCATAAAGCTGTTTCAATAAGGTTTACGAATATTAAGACATTATTTTTAGCCATATTTCTCAGGTCTACTATTTTTCTGTATTGAGCTGGAAATGAGTCATGGACTAATATGCACACGCACCGTTGGCCTGGACGGGCTTCACGCTTGTTCTGTTTGAAATGCTTACCTCATCTGACACAATCATTAGCTCGCAATTCAACTCAAATTGACAAAAAACGTTAAAGAAAAATGTTCCATTTAGTTTAATGAAAAAATGCTTGTCGGTGTCCATTTTCTGTCTTCCTCACTGGAATCACAACTCATATTTCCATATAATAAACAATGTCATAAAATGTACAACCTGCTGAGTTTTATACAACAGACCTTTTTCACAGCAGCCATTTTGTCATAGCAGGAAAAACACAGGTCTAACTGATGACATTAATAATGGCACCGTTCAATGAAAGTGCCCTATTCAGCCATGCCAGTGAGTCCGCTTGCACAGTGGCAGGGACCTGGAATTGGCTCATCTACACTGAATGCAGCCAGCATTCATGTTATTAATTACACCTGTGCATTTTTCTAGTAGGCTATGACATGCAGGTGTTGTATTCAGTGTTGTCTGTAGGCCTGATGTTGCTACGCTAGAAATTTCTACCTATTTGTCTTGTGTGTTTACCAGAGTTAGTCCAGTTTAACCTGCAAGTGTTTTCTGCAGGGATTCTTGACAAATGGAAATGAGTGGAAAGTGTCAAATGGGCCAGACAGTGTCATTTGTCAAGACAACAAAAAGAACAGTGTCAGAATGTCGTGGTGAAAATAGTGAGCCAAAGAAGGTTTTAAAAATGCTAGATATGTAGATTTGAAAATCAGTTGATTCCACTGAATCTTACTGAACAGCAAATAACTGACATTAAAAATGTTGAGTATTTAATTTTTGTGCAGGGTTGTGTTTTTCTTGATTTACAGTATTTTACTTACATGTGAAATTATATTTACAATATGTTAAATATGATGCATTCTCCGTTTCATTCAGTGTTTATTATCTACAACAGATGCTGCAATAGACTTCTCAATTTTGATTTGTTCCACTACTGTAAAAATGAAATAAACTCAAGTTTGTACATCGTAGAGAGATCATTCCATAAATGTACTAGATTCAGCTGGATTTAGAAAGATTATAGACAATTTTCAAAACTCATGTCTCTTTTCTTTCATTCTGCGGATGTTTGAAACTAAATAAAAAGCCTTGAATCTCCCTCTGTTGTCTTACCAATCAATGGTATCAATAGTGACATTTAAGCATGAACAAGTCCACAGGTAAATGTCATTGAGTGTTCTTATAAAATTGGAGGCTATGCCTCTAATCTAATCCTCTCTAACAAGTGATGATGTGAAGGGATGACAATGACAGACTGTGTACAGGCTCAATCCATACATTTCTATAATGCAGAGATGTGCTCCAGTGGTGAGAACTGACCCTTGATACATTTAGAAGTTTTCTCTGAAAGGCAAATCAATATTTCTTGCAAGCTGCATAGTAAGCAAATCGAAGTTCTTTAGCAACAGATAATGAATACAAAATGTCAGCAGACATCAAAAAATGAGTCTTTCATGGTGAAAATAAACATCCCCTGGGTTCTAAATGTCTAATTATAATACCTTCAACAACAAATGTTTTTCCATGGCAAAAAAACCCAATGTCTGCACGAAAACTTGTTCAAAATTAAAAATCCACATTTTCTACACCTCAAGGGTGTTTTTGTCTAACCAGATTCATCATTCTGTTGCAACAACAGCTTTTTCCATTACTGTCAAGCCGAACGTCCCTTTGCGGCAATAGATGTGCCTCCTCACAACTGAACAAGACACTAACTTTTTAACACATGTCATAAAGCTGTGAGACATCTCATTCAGTGCATAGGGGCCCGCGTTGATCTGAGACTTCAGACGTGCCATCGGAGAGAATGAGCGGTACGTCATCTGATGGTTTCTCGAACGACAGGCCTGTCACACAACAGCCAAAAGCTTAGAAGTGCAGTTCGTTTGACACACAGTCTTCAGGGATGTCACAAGGAAAAAAAAAAAAAAAAAAAAAAAAGACGTTGCCCCATTTAAAAAAATCAGTTAGAGTGGGTGGGTGAGTTGGGGGTTGGAAATGGGGTACATAACAAATAAAGCATTGGCCTACAAAAGATCCAGAGGGAACACTCTATGTGCCTCCTTGGTGTCCATTTAACAGGAGGGCTTACAGCAGCCAGCTACTTACAGCCTAACTGAAGTGCTATATTACTCACCGAGCTCAGCTGGAAACACTATAGAAAATGTGTTTGCCTAGGATCTGCTCTCCTTTATCAATCCCAAACAGCAGGGACCAGAGCTTTAAGCACTATGCCAGGGTTCCAGCAATATCAAAAAACATTTCAGACACAAAAAAAGAGGGAATGGTTGCACAAATAAGATTTCAGTTTTGTCTCTGTAAATCCTTTAGAGCGGAATCTAACACAACACATCCTACTGAATTCCCACAGAGACTATTCAAAGACACTGCCTTGGAAAAGTAACATGCAGACTTAGAAGTACAAGCTCAAGTATGCACAAAGACAGACAGATAGACAGCCACACACACAAAGATTACTGAGAGAAGATGAGAAACGGGTGCAAGGGCACTTGATTTGAATAAGAATTTATTTATTTATTTATTTTTTTCTTACCAATGAAGAGGTTCCATTCAGCATCCAGGTCTGCCTGGTTCGCCAGACAGCCCCTCATAACGTTGTGACAGTAGTTGTGACAGGGTTTCAGCCCAGGCATGCCGCGACAGTATGGACAGTACAGCATTTTGGTCAAGGCTCTGACACATGCTGGAACTACATTCACCTGCAGAGCAAAGAGAGATTCTTCAGTTACGTAAAGTATTTTTGAGCCTAAAATGGAGTGATACAGTCATGTTATCCCCACAAGTGACATTTTCATATTTTACAAAACATCATGAAGTTTCCACAGAAACTACTGCATAACACAGGCAGCAAAGATAAAAGAATCAATACTGAGGACTGCAATTCCCAATCGAAACTTGTGGGGGGAAAAGTCAGACACTTTTCAAGTTCTGACGAACATCCCCACACTACATCACATCTTTTGAAGGCCTGAGATGGGAAAACCCAGCAGATAAAACTGTATGACAAGATGAGATTTACAACTCTGTCCATCTCAATTCTTTGTGAAGGCTGTGCCTTTTGTTGTTGGGCCATGTCATTGTACAGGCTTGAGTGAAGGCGACAGGATTCTCACATCTGCTTCCCTTCAGAGGTGGGGATGCGGCGCGAAGAGTACATCTGATAATTGGCCTGTCAGCCTCTGTATTCATGCTTGACTTTAGATTTTGTCCAACGCACACTCTGGAGACTGCTGTGTGTGCGTGTGTGCGTGTATGTGTGTGTGGGGAAGGTTGGCAGATCGATCAGTGGTATTCATAAGATGGACCCTACAACTGGAGACCACCTTCTATATTTAAAGGGTTCAGCTTGACAGAGAGACCAAACTAAGATCACAGAATTTTTTTTTTTTTTGAGGGACAGTTGAATAACTGAATTTAACTAGTGTCGTGTTGGAAATGGTGCGATCAGTGCTAATTTAATTTTGCCAGATGCACACGTCCGTGGTGAAAAGTGAAGATGAAGTCAATACAGAAGGATGTAAATAAAATTAATTTATTGAGATTAGTTAAGTATAAGCAGTAAATTAATGATTATATTACCAACACAAAAAAGAGAGAGATGGAGAGAGAGCAGTGTGGTATCAATCATCTGTATCATTTTGTTCAGCAGTGATATGTTTCATTATTACACAAAAAACAGATAATATGATATTAGTTGTAATTATATAATATAATATGTTTGTTAATACTTACTGTAAATTGGTAACCCTGTCCATAATTCATAACAGTGAATAGTACAGTTGTTATATAGTGATTCAAGGAGTAAGTAGAGAGAATCAATATAATACTGTACACATTGTATATGTCATAATAATCACTGCTGATTTGAACTTTGTTCATTGTAATAACAGATAGTTGGATGAAGGAAAATAGAAACAGGGATGGACAGGCAGCACAAAGCAAAGTGATATAAATACAGCTGAAGATTAAAGTGAGAAAAGACTGAGAAAAGAAAACCCATCAGTGCACTTTTGTAGCACCATGGCAACATCTGAAGCTGTGCTATGAAACATCCAGCATCAGTCTTCTATCCAGTCTGTTTTTATCACTGCCGTTTGTCTTTGATTTTGGTGACCAGACCACCTGTGTGTTCATACATGTAGGTGTGCGAGAAGAAAAACGCAAGAGGAAAACAAGAGAGAGGAAGAGAGACATGTACACCATTAGTGTATTTGCTTCCACTGTTGCTTGACAGCCGGCAACAAGGATCAAATGAACCATCTTTGACGTTTGCAATCTGCCACTGACATCACGCGATGTCTTGTAAGAAGGCCATTAAACTGGGCTGCTAGTTGTCAATTGCATTGCTCCATGTCATCTGCTGGTATGTGTTCTTGTAAACTGTTCATATCACTCTGGGATTGTGGTTAACATATGGGAATTGTTCACAAACAAGGTTCATCTGATTGAACACATTTCACAGCTGACATGATTGAAAACCATTATGTTAGGCTTCTGTGGAATTATGTCGTAAACAGGTCAAATAATCTGATGTTTGTAATGAATTTGCTGGTAAGAAAATATTACTTTGGGATTCAATAAGATTAAATTAATCGCTAAAAGGTGACTCTACATGTGTTTGCACCAAGAGTTACTTGAAAGTAATTTAAAATTAATAGAAAATGGCTTGGATGAAATAAATACTGGAAAGCCATGCAAATGGCCAATGACAATTCAGTTTGTATAAAATCCAAACCACCTTGTGGGAGAAAAAAAAAGTAATTATGGTACTATGTTGTAGGTGTCTGCTGTCAACTTGATGGACCTTTCACTATCATTTGACTTTATGTAGGACATAAACTTGTGTTAATTTTTTACATTTTCTGATTCACAATCAGTTCAGGAGGGAGTACAGAAAAAGATAAAAAGAAAAAGAAGAACAAAAAGAGAAAGAACAGGCTGTAGAGAAAGCCAATGACACTGCCAAAGATACTAGGAAACAAACACCAATGAAACAGAGAGACACATACAGATGAAACAGACGGCGAGGAAACCGGACAAGCCACTAGCAGACAAACAGAAGGACTGGGCAGGTGCTATCACCACATTTTGACAGAGAAACAGAACAAAGTACATGCCAATCACAGTATTTGCTTTGGAGATAACAGCTTCTTATTTACCAAGATTTTTTTTATTGTGAATATACTGTACGCTTGTTGATTTGAATGATTTCTACAATGATGTAGAACGTATATGTAATATTTTGCTTGCAATTCATAAAAGCAACACCAAATTAAGGTTTGCATTGACTGACTTGCTCACACAGCTTGTACAGCATTTAGCTTTCTCCAGTGGCAGCCCACATACAGGTACAACCTTTAGATCTCATTCTGTGCCTTTAATATACTTTCTGTAATGACAAAATCAGTATTATACATATAAATCCATGAGTCAAATCTGACATGCAATTCATGAGACAAGGAGGCTTACCCATGCATCCCCAGCAATCCCTCTCCCTCTATTTCGTCAATGAGTCAAATTCCACAGATTAAATATAACATTTTCCCATCAAGCTATTTGGATCATTTTATTTCACAAGCTAATTTGCATATACATATATTTACTATAGTGGCAGAGGAAAAAAGAGGGAGTGCTTGTCTCTTTTGTTTTCTCTGTTGGCTCAGTCCAGCCCAGCCACTGTACCTGAGCAAGGACATTAAATCAAGTTTATACCACAGTCGTAAAACAAAAACTAGCTGACAGGATGACTTTGGAATATACTCACTTAATAAATTCACTGTGCCACTGCTATGATATAAATAATAGCAGCATCAGAGAGGACCCTAATGAAAACAGTATACTTAATCATTTAACATCAGCATACCATTGCAATGCCAATTATATATAATTTAATACCATAACACTTCTTCTTACAACTTGCACAATAAAGTACAATATTCATTCATGGAAATATTAAATAATTTAAAAAAATACTGGGATTAATCTGTTTCAGTCAATTCAATTAAACTTGGCCCAGTTTCTTGACACCCTATTTAAGAAATACGGAGAAAACTGGGAGAATTTTCTTAACTGAAGACCTGCTCCAACTGCACTCTTCTTATATTCACTGTGACTTTTAGAAATATATTTCATATTGCAAACAGTAAAAGTATTTTACGCTGCCCCTGAGCTTTGTGAGCCTTTGGTAATATTTGCATTAAAATGGTGCCTACTAGCACAATTATTTTACAGGGATTTTTAAATCATTGCAGTTACTGTGCCCAGCAGTCGCTGTGTGCCCTGGATGAAGGGTAATCTGATAATCTTGTTAGCACTTATTTACAGTTGAGTGGATGGGATATTTCACAGCAGGCTGAGGGAAGGACTAGGGAGAGAGATGCCTCAGATCCAGAGTGAGATTAACGCACTAATCTACTCATCTGATGTTTTAAGTGCTATGATAACACTGTGTGGAGTGCATGTGTTTGTATATGTGTGTTTGTGTGTGTGTGTTTTGTAGAGAAATACTCCAATGAGAGTGGTGTGAGGCGTAAACAGTGGCCTACTCATTAGCCTACTGCTTTAAAAGATCAGTTTGAAGATGTGGCCAGCTGTTAAGACAGATTCCTGAAATGAGAATTGACTTTATTGAGGATTAAAAATGTAAGATTATAAATGCACAGAGCAATAATATAGCAAGGCAAGTCTAATTTCATTCCGTAAAGGCCCACAGTCAGGGGCCATTACACTAACCTGAATTCAGCATCAGCAATAAGACATATTCCAGATAACTTGGAATACAAATCATTATAATAAAAAAAAGACAAGGCTCACTATTATAATGAGAGATAACTCCAAAGGAGACTCTTAGAAGACATCACCTTGTCTATCCGACAGGGTGTTGTCATGCACATATGGCGTGAACTCCCTTTAGGGGTAACAGAGTGGGGAAAGCACAGACGATGGAAATTGCTTTGTGCCACCAAGTAATGAAGTTGTGAGAAATGACAATGACTTTGCAAGCTACCGAGGCCAATCAAGGGGAACACTAGTGGGACAGTGAGATTGTCGCCAAAAAATTGTCTCAATAGTTCTGTCATAATTATTGTGACAGGTTGCTTTGCTTCACACTGATTGGACATGGATGTAAGACTGCATTGCTGCCCCAGTGTCCCCACTCAATTCCACAGCCATTAGCGTCAATGGCAATATGAGTGATCTGTCACTGTGCAAATCAGACGACCATCTGCTACCAAGAGAAACATGTGCCTGGCCGCACAAAACGCCTGTGTGAAAACTTCCCTTCAGGTTTTGTTTTTTTCTTAACTAAAGGTTTACATGTTGCTATAAAAATCTGAAGAGGAAATACAAAGAAGTATTAAACATCAGCTGGAAAATGCTCACCGAAGGTAACAGTAAATCTTCTTCAAACACTAGGATGACAAGTGAGCTAATGCTCCTTTAATCATACTGTCAGATTTAAAAAAAAAAAAAAAAAAACCTGAAAAAGAGAAGCAAACAGGAGTGAAGATAAGACGCTTACTCTACGAGATAGAAATAATGCAAATGTACTGTTACATTTAAAAACCTACTTTCATAAGAAACATTTATAATGCAGTACAATATGTATCATAGCATGTCTGCATTTGCTTTATGTAGTGATGTACGTTTTCAAGAAACTGCTCATAAAGCACGACTGCTGCTTATCACAAAAGATGAATAACTCTCAGAGGCTTTGTACTAATATTTTGACACTTAAGTGCACTTAAGTACAAGGTAATATCTCCTTTTGTTAGACTATAATACTGCTTTTCAGAGCATAATATTTGTATTTGTGCATTAATAAATTACATTTACCTGACAGTTGCAGTTACTGGTAAGAATTAAATTTTATTTGCACATGTGATGAGCTTATAAAATTGGATGGGTTCTTACAGGTAAGGACATCAATGTTATTATCTCAAGCTCAAACCCAATTACGTCAGATAGACAGCTTATTGGTCTGAAGGAATATCTTGCTGGCTCCTGTGAAACAATATGTCAGTTTAGTGAAGACCATATTTATATGAGGCTGAAACCAAATCAAGCCTAAAGGGGGCATCTGGTAGTTGTTGCACTTCTGGTTAATGCATATGCATCTTTGTTGCATATGCGGATAAATAATCTAAAAAAATAAGCCCAAAACAAATATTGAGCATTTAGCATATTTATCTTTACCAAAGCAAAAAACATGATTAAACTATTGAAATTCTCTTGGAATGAAAAGAGATGTAGTTTCTGTGCTACACCATAACACTTATTAATGTTAACAGACTAATTAAAACACAGATGTTTGAGGTCTAATAGTATAAAATGTTTAAAATTAAAGTGCTTGTGGTGCTTGCAAAAAAATGTACTAAATGTCAATAAATGTATTGAAATTTTGGTAACACTTTCTATGATGCCCATGTCTATAATGCATTATAAACGTACTTTTAATGCATATAATCTGCTTATAACACTGTATAATTATAGTTATAAGCACTCATAAATATTCATAATGCTTTATAATAATAATCACAACACATTATAAAGCATTTTATAATGACTAAGTAGTCAAGTATCATAAATACTTCATAATTGCATAACATTTTTTGCAAGGATCATAGTGTATTATAATTCTCATAATTGTAATACATATATTATAATGCATTATAATCACTGTTACAATGCATTATAATGTGATTATCGGCCAGGAAAGAAAAGCTAAGAAACCTTTGAGTACACCCTCATTACTGATGATGTGATACATACACAAGTATTTTGTTGTAACTTCCTTTTTAGTATAAGCTTCAAAAATGAATCTAACTTCAATATGTAAATGAAAGCATATAATTTGTTTAAAAAAATATGTAATATAACTCTTCAAACATTGCCTTGGGACACTGAGCTCTTGGAAAAACAGGCTGGTCAAAGAGAAAAGGAAGAAAACAAAAGGGGGTTTGGGAACATGTGAACAATTTTTGTAATGAAGAAGCTCTATTGTGATGCCTTGCAAAGATTGTCCTATCCAGAAAAGCGCAGTGTCTTTTAACCATGAAGGTGATCTTGCTTTAACCAAATAGTTTTAGCTGCCTAAACATAGCCACACCTTAATCACAGAGGTGTCAGAGCAGAAAATGCTCATATGGGTCCTTGTGGAAGGTGCTGAAATACCCTATTTTGTAGGGTTTTTCCCCTAAAAATTAGTTTTTAAACATTAACACAGATACAACACATTATATTTTAATATTTCTTGTGTATCCCAGTAATATATGCTGTGGTTTCCAAGTAAAAAATTGAAGTGTTGATTGAGATGTGTTGTCCACCAAGGCATATTTAAAAAAACACACAATAGACTGTTCTTCAGGTATTTGGAAACCAGCCAGCACTGTGTCTCAGTCCAGCTGAAGCATTACACTTGTGTATTTCTTGGTGATACACAGGTCGCTAGAACAGTGTCACAAATATCCACACAAATAGATGGAGATCCTTAAAAACATTTGCTTTTGCAAACCACAAACATGCCAGTTCACAAACACATTAAGAGACTGAGAGGGTAGTTAAGATAAGTAAATGCGTAAACTAAACATGAATAGTAATTCTTCAGTACAAACAGTTGCACACTGTGCACAATGTGACTCTGTATGCACTAAGGTTGTCATTGATAATAAAACACGGTCTGTAGCATTTCATACTCTCACTAATCACCTCTCCTTTCTGTGCTTCTCCGCGAACTTTAGAGTCCCCGTCTACTCAGCATGTTAAATTTAAGACGGAACCAGAGACAATTCCACAGAGGCTGCACTAAAATCAGTTGCTGTCATATCAGTGAATGTCTGAGACTGACAGAATAATCCACATGTGAGCAGCTGTGCCTCTATGAAGCAACACAGTGGTACTTGGCGGGCCCCTGTGACCCGCACGAGTCAGCTCAAGTGTCTGTCTTTGGTGAGGCATGGCGTTGCCCGTTGATTTACCCTGACATGCACCATGTTATGTGGCATGTCTGGAGCAGCAGTTGGGACTGTTTCTTTAATTTACCAGGACAAGTGCAAACATGTTAAAAGCTATGCCCATGCTACTCAATAACTAAGCACAGCATACCATGAGCTATTCACCATCTCTAGTGTGTACAAGACCTGCATACTCTATATTGTTATCCATCTGCCATGGTGCCTCCTGGATTGAAGTGCAGCACTCACTCTGTGTCCATCTGACTCTGAAGGTCTGCAGCCCAGCCCGAATGTCAGAGGCAAACAGGTCTCTTGTGGCTGCCAAGAAACCTCTGGACAACGTCACAACATTGGTGCTGACAACCTCCTTTAAGTGCATGTTAAATAAAGATGTGGTGCCACAGACTTTAAATCAAGGTGCAAAAATGCAGTCATTAGATGTCATGTGGGTTGGTACAGTCAGTTTATGTGACAAATAGATGAATAAGGGTTCTTTTTCTTGAACATGTAAAAAATTGATGAATATTTTATTAATTTTTTTTGTCAAATTTCCATCCTTTTGTGTTTTGTTCTAGATATCCTCCTACTCAGTATCTGGCTGACTGAGTATGTACAGTGCCTTTTAGACTTTTCAGTATAAAATGGAATAGAGCATATACTGTAGGGAGAAGTATTAACTTTATTTCTTTATTATCCTTTCATATCATGTCCTTGTATTTCAGACCACAGGCTGTCTCATTTTTTCCAACATTCTGCAGTTCACCAAAGATCAAAATCTTTTAATTAAAAAGGACATCTTTGGTGCAGCACATTTCCCGATGACGTGCCAACCTTTTTGAGCCAGTTGCCATCTGCCGTCACAGCACTGTGGCTGAGGCCTTATCCCCAGCAAGCTGTGTGAGCTGTGAGCCAGCGAGAGAGAAGGAGAGAGAGACACACAGTAAGAGAGAGAGAGAGTCGGAGAGAGAGTGAGATACAAGTTTGTCTGACGCATCTGTAGAAGTGGGCCTCAGCTGAGAAACATTGATGAACCATACTCTCTTATGGAGGAGGTCACTTAATCTGTCCTAAGCAGGATCTGCTGTCAAATTGTCCTTGTCCATGATCTGGTTGTGTAACATAATAATCACAGATATGATGATGCAGATACAGATATGGAAATGCTACGAGACCATCAAGAGGACACTGTACATTTCACCTCTTACAGTATATTAAAAGTATATTTAATGTGAACATTTTATCTCTGTGTCTCTTAAACTAATATTGGAGTTTCTTGAATCAGTAGTAGAATTTATAGGCACCTCCTTTGGTGTGATTTATTCATACAAACCTATTGTGCATTTTGTAATTTTCTTCATTAAAAAAAACCCATTTTGCTTAATTATAATTCATAACAATCCAATGGAAACTATTTTTTGATATTGTGCTTTACTCTACTGATTGTTCCAGCTAAATGGCTACAGTTTACTGTGACATGATGACTAGGAATCTAACAGCTAAGAGCTACAAGCTGTAAATTATAGGGTGACTGTGCTAATTAAACTTTTTCAAACCTTTCTCATTATTACTCTGCAACCCGCTACTGGCATTACAGTGCTTGTCATTTAGTATTTTAGTAAAATTCAACAGTAATACTTAGTGAAGCTAATTTTGTTTGTTGTTGTTTGGCAAGTGTTAAGTATTCGCAAAAAGTCAGTATGCAGAATAAAAACGCTCAAGTATTGAAAGTGCTGTTGATGGATGTATTGACCTACAATTCATTGCACATAGAAAATATAGGAGCTTCTCACAGCTGTAGAAATACTTTATTCTAAAATTACAGGTGGTGGGACAAAAAAAAAGTTCTACATCTTCAGAAAAAAACATTTTGCTTTGTCTTAGTGAAGTTTAACTGAAAGGGATATTCAAAGTTGCAGTTCGACTGATGTCTGCCTACGCACCAGCTGTATCATATCCTGTTACAAGGTAAGTATGTAGATTTTTATTGATATACAAACTGCAAAGACAGTATACTATGACAATTAGTACATATTGTGTGTAATTGGTGATGGAATTATGACAGCTAGTGATTAAAACAATAATAATGTTTGCAGCAACTTGCTCTGAGGCAGAATGGCACAATAAAAGTAAAGAAATATAAGAACATGTTACTGTATTCTACTTAAGTGAAAATTAATGTTGCATTCAATTATGTTTGTTTATAGTTAATTTCAAAAAGGGGCACACAGTAGTGTGTTACCTATTTATAGTGATGTTACCATCACTTAAGTCTCATTATTTTTTGTAAATTTAAATTACTGACTCAGAAGGACACTGTTGTCTAAGCTTGTATTGTTTAGTGGTGAACATACTTAACTGTTTTGCCTTGACAGTGCGTGGGCTAAAATGGTACATGGCAGTGACAAGTAGGCTAGAAAAAAAAGACACCAAAGAAAAACTATGGAAACCACATGAAACTGATTCTGATATTTCTGACATGTCAGCAAAGACTCTGTGAACTGGCAGAGCATTAATCTAAGGTAAATGTTGTGTAAAGATTAGAAACTGCCTTGGAGCTTAATGTTAAATTATCTGACAGTTCGTGGTAGAAAATGAGTGTATAATAAGATCAACATGACAGTATAAGCCATCAGGAAAAACAAATCCCTCGGTACAAAATACCCTACTTCCTTCCAACGTCATGACTAAATATTCACCATGCGCTATGCCAGCTTCCCGTGCTTATGCAGAGCGAGTGATAAGTGCTCTAAATGCCATAACTTTAAACCGTTCAAAAGGTCCAAATCCCTGCAATCTTCTCTGAGCAGGTCTTAATGTGGATGGACTGTGTTTTAAGTACTCCTAGGATAAAACTCTTAATGGTCATCATAAACTGTAATCCAGAGAGATTCTGCTCTTAATCCAGGATCGAGCTCCAGGAAACTGCCCAGTACAAGTCAAGTGCAATCCCATTTTATGGAGCGATATCTCTCCTGTTCTGACTTCACTGCATACAGAATTCTCCGTTAGCAGTAATTATGTATTGCTCATCATCGTCACTGCATCATCCTGTGTAAAAGTAACATGGAAAATTGAACAGACAGATGGTTGAAGCAGCCATTTCATATGAAAGACATGTTATGTCATTTTAAAACCTAGGGTTTTGTAAATTACACGACTGATTTGGTTAGTGGAATTACAGCCTTAACAGTGGCTAGTTGGAGACACCAGGGGCCATATACAATATGCAACACTTCACACAAATTTTGTACTAAAGGCCTGTGGCAGAGACAAGATAATTTTTTCCACAGACTTATACAATGTTTCACTTAGACCAGCAGGCATTTTCTCATTTTAAACTCTAAAGTATGTGCAAATGAAAATGGTGCACGTCCATAACCCCCCGAACCCCCGCAATTAGCAAATGAGTGTTATACAAAAGTGGGTCTTTATGCAGTCACAGTGACACAGGAAGAAGAGAAGCTGATAATTTGAAATAATGTACTACAAAGGTGTGTTGACTATGCGTGACCAATAAGATTAATTGGTTTTAAACTGTCAAACTGCCAAAGTACTCATTCATGCTAAACTCTCTCATTTGTGTCCCCACAAATGGTCAAACAGAACAATATGCAGGAGTGACAATGATTTCAACATCGGCATTCATTTTAGACCCTAATTTTCAGTGGTGGTAAATAACAGTTTTGAAGTGCTTGTGCTACTATTTGTACTTACTTGATACTTGATACTTCCGCCCCACTACATTCTTGAGGTAAATACTGTACTTCTTACTCCACTTGTTTATTTTTTATTAATTTTTTAAATTCATGCAGGCTTGAAAATGTCCTGCTGCTATTAATAAAGGTTTGAACGCCAACCTACGAATTTGTTACCTAGTGATAATCAAGTAACATCTGGGAACAGTTTCCTACCTCCTCCTGTTTTAACTCCTTGACTTCATCACTCCCTTTGTCATTGTAAACTGTCCTGCTGTAGTGTCTGAATGCAAAACTGCCTTAACCATTGATTACAACTATACTGTATTTGGATACTGTCTGATCACTACCTTTCAGCCCACTATGTAAATGTGCTACCCTGTCATTGTTCTTGGTTAGCTTACTTTCTCAGTCTTAGTCTACACAACACTGTATAATTCTTAAAATGCTTTTTTCGTGTGAAAATTACTGGCATACACACGTTTCCATGTTGTTTTTGTAAAGACTTCTGCCCACAGAGAAACACCAGGAAAACAGAGAAACAGCTAAATTTCTTCAGTGTCTTGTTTTCAGCAGGCAAGTTGGCATGATAAAATCATTATTTTGATTTTATCACATTGTGATGTCGTTGTGATGTAGTCTGGCAAAATCATCATAAATACAGGTTAATGACAACAGCTTTGTGTGTTTGGCTATCTTGACATTTAAATATTTTGATATATTGCATATTATATAGTGCTCACTGATTTGTAGTGTGTGACAGCTGTATTTGTATTTTAAAATGGTCAACCACAGAGAAAGTTAAAGGCAATTTAAGGTTCACTGCCATTTTAATTCTGGTTGAAGGGCTGAAACAGAGCGAAAAAGATGCATTTAGAAATGTAACTGGCTTAGTGTGAATGTGTTCTTAGACCCACTCTCTCTGTAATCTTACTTTATACTGGTACAGCATTAAAACACTCTACTATAGCAAACTTCTGAACAGGATGATTTCTTTAACATATAGTTTGTTACTGCTTACTTTTTAAATATAAATTTTCAGCTAAAAAATATAAGTTTACACAATATGATTCATTTTTATGGTGCAAATTACCCCAAATTACACACATTAGGTAAAATTAACAACGCTGGAAGGTCCGAAGGTCTCAACCCAGTTGTTAAAATAGAAATTTTAACAACTGGGCAAACTCCTTCTGCTGTGCCAGCCTCCACTGTTTTTTGACCACTGTTTGCTCATGAGTGATCGTCTAATATAACATAAAGTGCTGAATGGCCAAACACAGCAAAACACTGATTTCTAACGATTTACTTCTTGCAACACTAACACACACCACTGAATCATTCTACCATAAAGCCTATAAATTCTCATCACTTGTGGATATGAAATAGAGCAGAAAGTGCCATGTATAATATTGTGCTTACACTTAAGAAGTGAACAATTTGTATATACTCTAACACTGCATTGTAAGGAGATGCAAGTGGCTGTATGTCACTGAAAGCAGCAAGTACCGAAGGTGATTCCTAGGTCAAGGTGATTTGTCATGCCAAGCAACTTTTCACCTCGAGTTCTATGGTTGCTCACTAGGCTGACAGCCTTCAGCAGTGCCACAGTGTTTCCTGGCTCTTCTTCATAATTGATGAGGAAGCAGGGAATATGGGATTTGATCCAGAGTGAGGACGCCTTTTAGGCCCAGGACAGATGTATAGAGGCAATCATTTAAACTCTTCATCGAGAATGGCTATGCCACTAAGGACTGGTGAAAGCTAGCTCAGTGGTAAGCTAAAAGACAATGATAAACAATTTAAGATGAGTGACTCTTCAGAGATGATACATGGCAGCAAAGTACGGCAGGGAGGATAAAACACTTTAATATGTACATACCATTATGATGCAAAATCCCATATTCCTCCATAATGAAGTTAGTACACAGGATACAGGAGGAGGGTGATAATATATCAGACTGATGATTCAGTTTCAGACATACCAGTCCATGTTTATTAAAAGCTGGCAATGCTTTGGTATGTGATCTAATTAAGAAGATTTGTTGAGGCAGATTATTAAATTGAATGTAGCATTTCATTGTGTGTAAAGATAACATGGCTTTTTAAATGTATTTTATTTCAAGTCATGTATGATTGACACATAATTTGGTAAGTTTGTGGATATTGCAAAAACAAACAAAAATAACATTATTATAAAAACATTCATCCTTCTGAATACATAGTTTACATGATTAACACTTGCCATAATCAGTTACTTTCAATTGGAATTTCAATGAATGACCAAATACTATTCAGCTTGAGACACATATTTGCTTGTTCACAGTAAATTTTGCATAGTAAAGTAACACTGTAGTTGGTTAAATTTAACACTAGTCCTGAATTGGTCTTAAACTGACTAGATAAAGTAAAAATCTAACATCAACACTGGATAGTGCTATTCAAACTAAACACTACAGGTTAAATAATAATAATCATAAATTGTTTCAGTTTTGATGAAATGGAAATTGTAATTGTAATAACAGATATATATATTTAGTCATATTCCAAAACATAATGTACTGCACTCAGTTATGTTCACAATCTACCCAGTTCCATGATCTATCTGTCTCTCAGTAAATGCTAAATACAGGGGGCTGGTTAAGCCTCTAACAAGAATGATTAAAGTTCTTTCTCAAACTGAGCACGTCTCATTTATTTTTTGCCCTCTCTCCCTCTCCCGCTTGCTTTCTTTTTTTCCCCTCTTTCTGCAATTTGTCTCCTCTGTACCACTGAAAGGGACACTGAGCTTCAAGCTAAAAAGCAGATACAAATGAATCACACTCCTGCAGAACTTTTAAAGACAGTTTTTAAAAATGATTGTTTACACATTTTTTTTTACATAATACGAGTCCTAATTGCAGGTGAAAAATATTGATTTTGGTAGGGTCTGCAATTATTTATCTGAAATGACTAGATGACTAAGGTCGGTAATATACTAGTTACAGTTTCAATTTTTAAGACCTATTGGCAATACTTTACTTTAAGTCCCCCAATTTAGCATTTCTAAGCAGTATACACACATTGAAGAAATGGTTTATAACACACTATTGTGTAGTTATAAGCAAATATAATAACAAAGTGTTTATTAATGTATAGTTTTTGCCAACAATTATAAATTCTCCTATGAAGATATTTTGTAGTATTACAATTGTGTTTTATTATATTGTCATTCATTATCTTTTTATATACAACCCCCCACTTACAGTATGGGTGCCCACAGGAGGAGTTTAAGTTGTTGTACATTAATAAACACATAGCTGCTAACAACTACATTATAGCGTGTTATAAACCTCATATGTTTACTGCTTATAAATGCTAAATATTGAGGCTTAAAGTAAAGTGTTAATGACTTGTTAAGTCTTAGTGAAATCATAAGCTAAACTTTATAACTCCTCACCTTACACCTTTATGTTCTCTACTGTTTTGAATAATCATGAAGATTAGACGTAAAGTACTCTGAATACTAGTTTTATCATTCCTGATAGTTTTGTATCTGTTTTATAAAATGAAACAACATGCAACATGTAATATACAACCACCAAACAGATTTGGTTATGTCATTTCAACAGTTTAGACATCCATGAAAACGATTGCATAACTTTCTGTGTTTAACATGGAATTAGAAAACATATCCACTAAGCCTTTAAAAATGCATTTCTAATCTCCAGTATTTGATAATGCTCTGAAAAACATATTTATTTTTCTCAAATCAAACCATAAACAACAACAACAGAAAGGAAAATCAATATTATCATCATGAAATCAACTGTCTGCATGAAGAATGTCACTAATTTTCCTGAAAATTGTCAAAAAAGTAGCAAAATGAGAATAGCAAAGAAACACTGCAAACAAAACCACATGAGAAATCTCTGGGGAAATGGTCTTTAATCTTCTCTTGTTTGCAAAGCTTTGCTCTCTGCGGGTGACTCTACTGAAATGTGGAACATACAGTGTACTGTGTGCTGTGTACTCAACCAGACATATGAAAAAAATGTCTCACACTGGCCCACACACTCAGAGATCAAGTGCATCCAAAAGAAGATCCTCATATGGAATCAAAATGTTTGTTCTTTATTTCTATGCTTTTGATAAATAATTCAGATATAATCAAATTCTAAAGGAGTATGATGTAAGGTCCACTGAAGACATTTCAAAGACTTGAGAACAAGTGTGAGTAGTACAGGTAAATAAAAAAGGTGTAGTGTAGGTTGACCTGCACTAATTCAACACACACAGACCCGCTGTATGTTGTGAACTATGTGCCATAGAAAGTAGCACTCATAGATAGGAATGATGAAATTCTTTCTTTAAACCATGTTTCTCTTATTCAAACAGAATAATCACATAATATGGACTAGAATAATTCATGGTCTCATGAAAACAACCCAGTATCACAGCCACAAAAAAAATCGTCCCACTGGATATCTGCACACGTGTAAAAATACAACACTGCTCAACAGCACAGAATCACTCAACAGCCAACAAATACACCAGTAAAATAGCTATAGGAAGA
Organism: Thunnus thynnus; assembly: GCF_963924715.1. Classification (NCBI taxonomy): domain Eukaryota; kingdom Metazoa; phylum Chordata; class Actinopteri; order Scombriformes; family Scombridae; genus Thunnus; species Thunnus thynnus. The sequence continues at coordinate 15,758,900 of NC_089517.1, forward strand.
AAATTAAACTCACCTTGGCAACCCTGTTGGCGACTTCCCGACCCACCATTAGCCCCTGAACAAATGTCCGTGCAGCAATGAAGGCCCTTGTGACCTGGGCCTTCAGTTTCCTGGGCACGTCTCCAAAGGGCTTTAGCTGATCTGTGTATTTACTGACACACTCCAGGTAGTCATCTGTGAAGTGGTACTGGGAGTTGAGTAACTGGAACATGCGCTCCAGCAGCCTAGCCCAGAAGTCATTCAGCATCTCCTCCAGGTTGACATTGCCCCCCGTGTAGTAGCGCTTTAGCTCAGTGAACAAGTCCTCGAAAACCTCTGAGTTCTGCATATACAGCTTCCCGTACGTCCGTGTGAACATGCTGTTGAGAGACTTCTCAGAATTGTCCAGCAGCTCCAAGAAAAACTCTAGATGGATGGATGGTTTTGGGAGAGAGGGGAGGGGTAGAGAGGACAAACAGCTGGGTCATTAGGCAGATATTTACAATATCTGATGTCTTTCTTACAATATTAACCAAACAAAAGGCTTCAACAGCATAAGAGCAAGGTAATCCAGTCAATGTTGTATATACTGTGATTTAATGTCTTATTTTATGGCCCTGTTTGCATATACAGGAGCAATGTATAGCAGCCAATAATAGGTACTTGATTATGTGAGGAAAGTCAGTCCAAAGCATTAATAATTTAATGGCAGAAATAATGGGCCACAAGGACTATGAATGATTAATGTAAAGGTTCTGATTGCATACTGTAACAAAATATTCATAAATTTTAGACACAGACACTAGTATACATTATCATCCTGAGCATCCACCATTATTCCCAGATGCATTAGTTTCTCACTGAAACAAATTATTTGTCCACCCAGAGCGCTGCCCTATAAGCCTATAAATGAATATTGTGTTACAGTATATTGAAAGATGCTTCATTCGCTTTGAATTATCTGAAGGGTATGTTAAATGTGAGGTACAAAATTACACTCTGAGACAAGCACATCTATTTTCTTTCTTTTGTTATATTTGCTGTTTATTTTATATAAACACCTTACACTGTGTGCAATGAGGATTGACTGTATGACTGTCATTCCACATTAAAACTTAATAACAAATGATGTTTAACATTCCTTAGTTGAATTGAAAGCTGAATTTTTCTCACTTTTCAAAGACATATAAACTATAAAGACACTATAGTTATTTTGCATCATTTTTCATTTTTCAAAAGAGGATATTCATTTTTCCCATAGACAATGTAATGTGACTCACTGTAGGAGCACTCTATGACTCAGAGGGGCTTAACCACTGCCGGTTAAATCATCAGTACAAAAGATTAAGAACTGAGTTACAAAATATATACAAAGTATATGGCTATACAATAAAAAGTACAATCCTGTATAAATACTTCAAGTTAGACTTTAACTACAACAATGCGCAAGGTGCATTTCTGCACGACTGCAGCATTTTTAATTCACTATGGCTCTGATTTGCCCCTCTGATGCACTTTTTCTCCTTGGCAACAATGGCTGAGGCTAATGGGTATTGTAGTATTTATACCTGTCCACCATGTCAAAATGACATTTTGTAAACCTGTAAGCTCGTTACATCATCTGAGAGACTCTATCTTTCTATCTTAAGAAAAAAACTGAAATGGGAATGCAGAATGGTGGAAAACACTTCAACTTCTGTGGAGATATGCTGCTGTGGAACATCAGACTGCGTCCCATGTTGTTACAAGATGCTTTTCCCCTTTTCCAACAAGCCCACATAATGTTGGTTTTCTACTATTAACAATTTAAAATATCTGTCCATTTACAACTTTCAACATTTGGAAGGACCCATCGTGCTGTTAAGTTTGTATTAAACTTGAAAAGTGGAAGCCAGCAAACACTGTTAGCAGGTTGCTAACTAGCTTCCACTTTCCAGATGGAAAGTAGTTAGCTTAACTTGTTAACAGTTGCATCCAGTTCCTAGTAAAAAGAAACACCAACACTGATTTTAATTTCAGTTCGACTTTAGCTATGTGCTGTTTTTTTATTATATTGTTTTATATTATAATTACTTCAAAAAAAGTCATCAAAAATGCAGCAATAATTACAACTTTAACATTCACAGCAATTATATAATTGTTTCCTTGTCATCAAGTATCTTTCTTCCATGAGAGCACTTGATCTCTTGAGATTCACCACAGCCAACAAAGAAAAATAGAGAGAGAAAAAAAAGGCAGCATTAGCTGGGGAGTCTCACTGAAGCCTAGCTAATAAGATCCCATGTTCCTGAATGCACAGGCGTAAATGTTGGAAAGATCATAACACATCTCTCTGTGCACAAATGTCAAATATTCCTCCTCCCTTCCTTGTACACAAACACACCACAGACATTTCACGTGTCACGCTTGCTAATAAACCATTCAGGGCTTTACTCCTGGTTGGGTATTCTGGCTAGGTGACATTTCTTTGCATTGTTGATGATAGCAATCACACTTATACATGGTGGTCATATCTAGGTCTAATAATACAGTACATTACCCTTCCTGTAATTATGCGACTAAACCATAAGGCATGATGAGATAGTACACATGTAGCCTGTTTGTTTATAGCAAAACAGGGCTGTGCTGTGTTTAATCTAGCAAAACAAGAATCTAAGAAATATTTGACTTAAACAGAACATTCATTTGCATATATTAATTTGCATATAGCTTTATAACCATGTACAAACAGTAAAATCTCAGATGACAGGAATAAATACTGGTGTCGAGACTATTTAATTTCATATTTCATTTTGATTAATTGATGATTGGAGTTTGAGGCCATTTGAAAAACTATGGGTTGGTGAATTATATTTAAAGAACTAGAAAATGTAATTTCTGTAGAAATTGCATGTGATTGCTGAAAGCGGATTTAGACTATATAACTGAAAGCTGAAGAGTAATGAAAAATCTACCATGATTAAAATCAGCAAGAGGTGGAATTGAACCTACACCCTCATGTTTATAAGACAAACATACTATGCACTGAGCTAACATGTCACACATCAATGCCAGGCTAGATTTTAGTTCAGTCTGTCATTTGCATGAAATTGACAAAAAAGCAGTCTCATCAGGCAGATTGACATCACCTGGACTCCTTCATCCTTCAACTCTACTGAGTTCTACCCTAAACAGGGCTTGAACTCACAACCTTTGGATCTAAAATGAGATAATGATTAAACCACTAGACTACTGTAAAAAGTTGTATTTCACAAGCATATCAATCCACATTTTAGGTAATAATGTTAAAGTAAGACAGAGTGGTATTGAATTATGGTACATCTTTGTAAATGAGAGCAATATTATGAGGAGCACTGCAGTGAGTGGGTATCAAACACACAACCTTGTCATCTAACATGAAACTGATCATGAGAACAGTGTTCTAAACCACTGAGCCAACAGACATTCACAAAAATGAGAGGAAAAAATCTCCATTTTGATGATGAAAATGTATTTGTCTCAACCTAGAGCTTGAAGCCCAGAGATTTGTACATCATTAGTGAAAGCAAGACTAGTTTAACATGAGAATGAACGATATGTGTAAAAAGTGTTTGAAGGAAGAGTGAATCTGTAAGTTTAAGAGACTGGAGTGAGAGGAGACACACATCCTGCAGACTGTATTGGAGTCAATGAGAACAGGACAGGGACTCTCTATCAATTAAGGTTCAGATCTCAAAAACTATTGGTCCTATGTGAAATGTATTTACATTTAGAGAGAGAGGAGGCTTGTGGCAACATATTGAGGCAAGATACGTGCTTGAAGAGTTAAAATTGTGGAAGTGATAGCTGTTCAGAAAAAAAATTCTGGTCTAAAAATATCTGTGCTCTCTACTGTGCCTGATCACATGACACACTGGTGAGGCCTAACAAAGTCTGCAAAACCCCTGACTTTGGGCTTAAATGGCTGAAAAACTACAAAAGATATCACTAAACAATTTGATAACTTTGAAAGTTCAAAGTTTTGTGATCATTTTACAGTTTGAATGGCGTCTGTGCGATAAGGGACGTCCGAGCAGTTGAGTGTCAAAGTGACAAAGGTTCCAACTCAGTTGGATGGTTTGTCCCATAGAATGCCATTATAAATTTTAATGTTTTAAAAATGATATAAAATCGCTGAAACACGTTACATTTCAGAAAAATACAAGCACACATCTGCTGAATGAGTTGCACAGATTGACAATTGAATGGTTTTTATAGCACAAAGTATGCAGCAGTTGAAACGCGGCAAAAAACGTACGGAAGACGGAAAAATAAGAATCAAGAGTTAGAAGAACAATATTGTCTGTCTGTCTCTCTCTGCTTGCATGTGTATTGGCGTGGTCTCCCTTCCTCGTCCTCCTGGCTCCCAGCTCTGCTCATCCTGCACACCTGGCTGCAATCAGCTCATCATCACCTTTCCCAGTCTGCTCACCTGCCTCTCATCAGCTCATCAGTTTGCAGTATATCTACCCTCTCCTCTCTCTTTAACCAGACCTCACCAGATTGTTGTTTCAACCATATTGGTAATTACACTTCAAGGCCAACTAAGTTAGTTTTCATAGTGACCCAGTTTTCTTTGTGTTTTGTGTACTAACCTGCTTTTCTTTTTCCCAGGATCATCACCCGTCTGCCTGTCTTCCTGCTTGTCTGTCTGCCTGCCAGCAACCTCCAAGTCTCCAAGGTACCCCTACATGCCATGCTACCCCTCACTCTCTCCTGCTCACGCCAGCCACGCTCCTCCATCACTCACCCCTGCTGTCTCTGGATCCCTATTCCCTGCCATCAGCCCCTCATCCAGATCCTCCTCCATAATAAAACTATTTTGTTACTGCACCAACATGCCTGTGTCCTACATTTGGGTGCAAAATGCTGTGGAATTAATTTACATTTTTGACAATAACAAAATTAAGTAACTAAACTACAGGTTTTTAGCATTTTAACATTTTATATTTTGATTATTATTAGAAAAAAGAAACAATTACAACATTCTTAAAAAAAAAAAATTTGTAATACCACTAATCTTCAAAACAAAAATGTAAACAAGCAAAACTATGATGACTTTATGCAGCACCCATTCTTGCCTTGTATGAAAAATCAGCCAGTGTCAGTCAGATTGATTTTGGCATGACTGTAAACTGCTTCAAAGTATTGTAAGAAAAGGCTGCTGGGCTGAACATTCAGTTCTGAATACCCTGACATAGCTGAAACTACTAAAATCCTGGACCTGCAAGATAATCCACTGCTCTGCAAAGTGTGCTAAACCCCTGGTGTGAATGCTTGAGAAACGCACTGTAATATATACTGTATCAGCATATCCTTTGGTTTGACATGCTAATGTTCCTGAGGTTTGCCTACCAACCACATAACTTTAACTGTAAGAGTGGCGTGAGTTACAGCTCATGTCAAACTGTGCTCTGGAATATATTATTTTGGCACTGTTTTAGCAACTTGTTCAGCCAAACCTCTTCATCACTCCACTGAAATGGCCCACTATGTCTACACATAAAACAGGTAAGAGACCAGTCCCTCGTCTCTTATTCTAGTTTCTTGCGGCTGAATGACCTGCCATTACACCTACATTTGTTTAAATATTGAAAGCCTGCAGGGCCTTTTTCTCTCCTTTTTCCAATTAGACCTGAATCAAGGACATGTAAGCCCCTGTGTATTGTGCATGCGATATTGCATCTGTGCTACCATTTAAACAGCTCTCAGGAAGGGAATTAAATATGACAATAAAAAATCAACACAATCATTTATATTAGTAATGTGTAAAGTGGTTTCATATTTCAATTTTAAACACATTTCTGAATATTTGGCTTGTTGAGGCCGATTTGTATTTCATGTCTGCAAAGTTTATGAAAAACTACAAGTACGTTGCAATTATCCCCATGAAAGAAATCAACTACTCAAACAAGAAAGAGAGGACTAAGATGGCACCCCAACTATTCTAAAACACTCAGTTTATCAGATCAAACATGAAATTTGATTGAATTGTGCTCAAAAGAAAAAGATATGACTCTGAAGTGGAGTGAAGTGACATTACTGCAAATGGATGATAATTAGATAATATAACCTTTGGACCTTGACCACATGAGAGACTTTTATAATGTTTTGCTAAAGTAAAAGCCAGTGGTCACTAACAGTGACCTTGTAATGACATTCTGGGTTTTTATGATTATATGCTGCTGACTAAAAGAGTGATGGTCATGTCATTGGATTATGTTTATTGATATGGTTCAGTGGTCTTCTGTTATTTAGGCCTTTGGGGGCCACCAAGCAGAAATATAAGGAGTGACAAAATTTTACATACATTACTATGATAGGTCACTGCAACTATGTATGAGTTTACACTTGTAAGAATGTCTTTCTTAGCCCTACTAGCAGAGCTGAGCTCTAATGATGACAATGTTTGGTCGATCACATTGGGTGTGAGGAGTAGTTGAAGGAGTTGAAAGATTTTTTTCACACCCTTGAGTGTGGGTGTAATTTAGTGTTTACACAGTCTCCCTGTGTTTTAAAAACAGCCCTGTTTGAATTGAAGTTGGAAAATGTCAAGACGGAAATTACTTGGCAGGCATTTTTAAAACTTTGCCTTTACAAAAGATTCTACTTTATTCTACAGATTCTACAGTGAGTTGCTTTTAGTTTTAAAACCTATTTCAGATTTAATTATATGTAAAAATCATTGCTCAAACAATTGATTTTTTTTTTTAATTGATAGGGATGATGAAATTTAACATAGTTCCCATAAAGAGCATGAAACTGATGTGCTGCACACAGAGAGTTTATAGTTATAGCTAATTTCAACTTTTGTCCCTAGTTGGGCTTTTACATGTACTGTGTAATTAAAAATATACAACTTTCATTATTATAAAACCACAATACACTACAGATATCAAAGTACAATAAAATACACAGCTGATTGCTAATTTTCAACTCTTGTCCCTAGTTGGGATTTACATGTACAGTGCAATTAAAATACACAGCTTTCATGACCATAAAGCCACAATACACTACTGATATGCAAGTACAATAAAATACATATACACATGAAAAAAACCTTAGTAATTTAGAGTACAATTAGCTAAAAATGGGTACAGCATATGAACCATCATTTGACCTTTGTTGTAAAAGATTTTATATGTATGGGATAATACCCAACGAGGTGTCCATTATCAGGAATCAATGGATGATGGGGAGGCCAGAACCATCCAACGAGCAGCGTTGGACGGTTGCTTCCGTGGAGTTATTGTGCTTGTCATTGGACTTTGACATAATCATTTTCAATTTTTGTTTATTGTTTTTGTCCAACCAGTTAATGTTGTAGTCACCATATAATATTGTTTCTATGTGGGGATCAAACCTTTTCATTATATCTCATAGTTCATCATAAAATGAAACACTATATGATGGCGGGTTATACAGAACAATAACATTAAAATTCATCTGAGGTGAAAGAATCACATTTAGGGCTAAAGATTCAAGAGGGGTGTTCAATTCTATTTCTCTGCATAACTTCTCTTTGATTTTTATCACAGAGAAGTAAAACCTAGCAGTCCATCCTTTCTAAAGCATACATTACCAGGAATGCTCCCAGGACTTATTCATACTATCAGTCCCTAAAGTCCATACTGAATTGGGAAAAGGGGCATTTAAGTATGCTGCTCCCTTTGCTTGGAATCAGTTGCAAAATTACCTGAATCTTCCGGAGCTGGTCTCACTGGTCTCACTGGATGCATTTAAAGTGATTCTAAATGGAGGTAAGCACATCTGGCTGTAGATGTTTTGACTGATTCATATTGCCCCTGTTTGATCCCTGATGTTGATGACTTGTGACGAACATTGATCAATATTTTTGATATTTTATGATTCTGTGATTTATTCTTTATTTTCATTGTAAATTGTTTTATGTTTTTTATGTCTGCTACCCTGTTAATTGTGCTACTGCCTGTCTTGGACAGAACGCTCTTGTATAAGAGATTTTTTAATCTCAATGAGACTTTTCCTGGTTAAATAAAAGTTAAATAAATAAATGTCTATCATGTTTGCTGGTGCATTTCTGGGGAGCCAGGTTTTGGTTAAGCAAAGATAATTCAAGTTTAAATCAGACAGTAGAGTATGAATCTGATCTTCTTTTGAGATTATGCTCTGGATATTTAAATATCCACCAACAAATTTGGGTCCCATAACACTTTGGCATGATTAACAGTCTGGAAAAACTGATGCTGTTTTTGTTTTTGCACTGTGTGGCACTCAGTTTTCCCTGACACCGGTTCTTGAAGTGCCTCAGCAGTTCCCTAACTACACGCAGAGGTGTGTTCCGCTTCAGCCTCGGCTTTCGGTTCTGACAGTTTGTGTGTGTCAAATCAAACACACTCACCAGTGAGGTTGCACTTGTTTACTGGGAACAACATGGTCTTGTCCATGCATCTTCTGGTGACTGCTATCAGACAATGCTGCCAGATCCTGGTTCAGATCCTGCCTCATTGTGAACAGGTGCTGTAGCTTGTCTGGCCTGATTAGCACCCTGCCTGCCCTGGAAGATCAGATCCTCCACCGGTCAGATATTGGGCACTTGCTGGGGTATCACCAGCTAGTAGCAGTAGGACCAGTAGAATTCTTGACACACTTCACTTGCCATACTGTATTGAGAGCTGTGTAGCGTTTTTTGTTTTCTCATTTTTAATCAGTTCCTTTAGTGAGAATGTGCTTTATAAGGCAAAATGTCCATATCCAAATAAGTAAAGTTCTGTTTGATCAACATAGGTTGCTCACCATTTTAGGGTTGATGCGGCTGGGTTATCCTTGGGTTTTAAAAAGTGTCTAATCGTAACCAGTAGTAGCAAACAACAAAGGGACAGCAAACAAACAACAAACTTTCCCTTGATCAAACAGCTTCAGTCAAAGGATTTCCCTTTGCTTGGAGTCATCCTCGGCACTGTTGAAAACTTGCTGAGAGATGTAGGTCAAGGCACCAAATAAGAGAGAGCATTAGAATAAGGAGGATTTGATTGGAGCCCAGCAAACCACTCATGTCCTCGGCAGCCATCTTGAAAACAGCATTCAAGTATATTTCAATGTACTTGAATGAGCAAGTATATTGAAATAATCACCACCCTCTCGTCTAACTGTTTTGAGTTTTTATGTGATTTCAAGGCTTGTTACCTGGAAAACAGACTGTACTGAGAGTTTCAGATAGCAGCTACAGCCTGCCAACTCATGAAGAGTGAATTGCTCTCTGCTGGCCAAAGTACATATTTGGCCAGGGAATTATCTTTGAGAGTTGTTGACCTTGGATAACACTCAGCTATCCGGCCTTTAGGGTCTAAATACTTGGAAACATGTTGATACATGGGTATATGCTTACTGACATAATACATTTAGGAATCATCTCACATCCAAAACATTCAAGTAATGACGGTTGTACGATGAGTTGGAAAAACCCATAGGGATGTAACTCAGCTAACATCTTGTTTGTCTGCAAAGTAAAGACTTAAGAAAATAAAAACATCCTAACCTGACTGATTTTGATAAATAAACATATGTGTTAGACTACTGTATTTAAACAATACTGTTCAACAATCTTAGTTTGTTGTATTTGTGGACATAAAGTGTTGTAAAAATCACATGTTTAACCTTCAAAAAGATTTTAGTAGGAGACTTTAAAAGAGCAGCATACATATTTTGTGATGGCTCTTAATGGAGAAAAACAAACAAACATAGTATAAATAATATAAAGAAATCTATTTCCTTAGATGTAATTTGCTCAAAGGCTTGAATTTTTCCTGGAAAACGTGTTCTCTCCAGTCTTTGGAAGTAGTGCAAGTGAAGTCAATTTTTGATAGGAGATGATTTCTCTAAACACTTTGTTAGAGTAAATATACATCATCCTTTGAAATGGTTTTCTGTAAGTATTAACTTAATAGCAAATAATATTAATATTAACAAAAACATGTTTTTCCTCCAAAATATCCTCAAAAGAATTCATTATTCGCTCTACCGTAACAGTATCAGACAGATGTTAGCCCCTTGACTGTGTAGTGTGAAGAAAATCTCCTATAAAAGCTATACATTGTGATCTCCTCATGAGTTTTACAAAAGGTAATTTATCACAGAGAAACTCTGAGAATGCATTTGTACTAGATTTAAGATTATGTAGACTAGCACTGTCTTTTGTAGTGTAACTTAGAGACTTCATTTTTTATTTTTTATACAATCTTAGTAGTGCAACTGTATTGTTAAGCTCTGTAGTGTGCACAAAAAGGTTTGTTACATAAAGCGACATAAAAATATAATTTATGATCGTTATTATACAATCCCAGCAGATCTCTCAGGCCATGAGATGGAAATCTTCTCCATGTGTCTAGAGCATTTTCAAAGTGAGATAGTATTTAGCATTTATGCACCTAAAGATGCATGCATGGAACAGTTTGCCTGCTGATATTAGACTTGCTCTGATACTGTGTTCATTTAAAAGCAAATTAAAGACTTTCCTATTCAGACAAGCATTTTCTTTAATGAACTTGCCATATGTACAGTATGTATATTTGTATGTGTGTATGTATGTGTGCATATATGTGCACGTATGTGTGGATGTTTTTGTATATAAGCGCATTTTTAGCTGTTTTATTTTGTTATTTTGTAAAGCACTTTGAACTGCCTTTGTATGAGATGGTGCTATACAAATAAAATTTGAAATTAATTGAATTGTTATTTATCATCTTGCCACACTTTGGCTTTTTCCTAGAGGAAAGCAAAATGAATTAAACACATAATAATCAATATAAAAAGCTGTGGTAAAGTGAACCACCGCATTAGTGCCAGTGATAATTGAGATTGGACTTTGTAATTTTCATATTGCCTACAAAATATACAACATGTTAGAACCCTTGAAGTCATTCTGAGTGTGAAGAATCAATTTTCTCTGGGAGCGGTACAAAGTGTTCGTTTGATATCTGGCCTAATTACTGTAAATAATTATTATGATTAATAAAGGTGACCTTTCTATTGCTCTGGTAATAACACTTAATCCACAGGAAAAAAAGCCTGCATTCACCCATTAATTTTACTTCACACTATTGGAAAACTCTTTTTTTTGTAGCTCAATGAATGGAATCTGTAATTCTTAGTTTTGGCTAATTAAGACCAAATTTCAATTAATCGTCCATCAGATTTGAATGACCAGAGGGTAGTAGCTATGCAAAGCTCTGCATGGATATTATTTCATTTTATATCTTTTAGCCAAATACATTTTAAATGGAGTCACTTTCTAATGACCAGAGAATGTTCAACATTTGACTGTTTCTCTGTATACAACAGAAATAACACTCATTATTAAGTACATTTATCACAAAATAAATAAAACTTGGTTTTCCTCACATAATCCAGATTCTGGTTCATTAGTACCGGGACATATTGACAAACCCGTAAATACATTAGCAAAGACATTAGCACTCCATGTCACCCATAAATACACATAATTAAAGGCTTTATATCTACCACTACTTTTTCAGGGCTCTTATCATCCATTTAACATTATGTTTGATATTGACCAGAACTTTTCAATCTCTACATTCTAGGGGTGTAATAGTTCATGTATTCACCCCGAACTGTTCGGTAAGGATGTTCAGTTCGGTATGTGACTTTCCTCAGTTCAGTATGCTTTGTGACCCAAACAATTAACGTTACTGTCAAAATAGTTTAATAATCTACTTACTCCGACATGTGGAACAATAATTCTAGAGCATGAGTTCCACCTGGGATGTTCTGGCAGCGCACCACTTAGCCGTAGCATGCTCATGGATGTATGCTAGCCTGCTTAGCCAAGGTACCCTGGTTACCTTAGTTACCCCAGAGTGTAATTGCCGTCAGAATGACAAACTAGAGACTCATAACACTGACTGAGAGCAACACTATTATTAAAATATGCTGTTATTGTGAAACAATACTGTGTCTCCCAGTTCCCCTCCCCTCTCTGTGACAGCTTTTCACTCCACCCTGAGTGAAGCCATTTGGAATAACATTAAAAACATCTGATTTCTGACATTGTTAGACAGCACGTTGTAAGAACCAGATCTGAGAAAAATGTAATTAAAAAGTATGAAAGTAAAAGTAATGGTTTGGTCCCTCTGATGCATGTTACTGTTGTAGCTGCTGGAGGTGGAGCTAGTTTCAACTACTTAATATACAGTTAGACTATAAATCAGCATAAAACAGCTGTCAGCAGGTGTTCTGACTCCTTGCAAGAAACAGAAAGGTTGTTTTCTTTTTCCACTGCAGCACAAATAAACTGTTTCAGTAATAGTTTTGGCCAATGAGCCATTGTTGGATGTTTACATTTTTCAAAATAAAAGACCAATACTGAACTATACATACTGAACTATGAATTTTGTGTACCATTATACCCCTACTACATTCTACTGCTTGTTGACAGCAGCACTGATTCTAATCAAAGACACAATTATATCAAAGTTTGACATGAGAAATTCTTGTAACAGCTTTAGTTAACAGCTTAACAGCTTTAGTTACTGAATCACTTCAACTGCAAGTTAACAGTCTTGAGTATCCATCTAAACTGCTTCTCTCCACTGGAGTACTTAGGGACAGTGGGGAAAGTGTGGTTTCAAATTGCAGTAAGTGCTACAATTTCACTTTGAGATGATTCTCTCAACCCAGAAACACAGAAGTGGGACAAGTTTAGTGCACATAAAAAATATAAACAAGTGAGTAAAAAGTAGTAAAAGGTACAAAAAAGCTATGATTTTGTGAGATCCACAAGTATGGTGTTTAATTAGTCTCAAAACTCATGCACCTAAAAACCAGGTGCGCGTACGTGTTACTAGCGAACAGAACAGTATCCGCAAGCAGAAAAGCATTATCGCAAGGGAGCATTTCTGCTCTGTGTGCACAAATGCAGTCCCGGGAACACTGGGCTGTAACGAGTGTGAAGAATCAATTTTCTCTGAGAGCGGTACAAAGTGTTCCTTTGATATCTGGCCTAATTACTGTAAATAATTATTACGATTAATAAAGGTGACCTTTCTGTTGCTTTGGTAATAACACTTTATCTGCAGAAAAAAGAGCCTGAATTCACCTATTAACTTTATTTCACACTATTTGAAAACTCATTTTTTACTAATTCAAAGAGTGGAATCTGTAATTCATAGTTTTGGTTAATTAAGACCAAATTTCAATTTCTTTTCTTTTTTTTTTCTGCTGTACTGAAATCGTACTGAACTGTGACCCCAAAACCGAGGTACACGCTGAACTGTGAATATTGTGTACCGTTATACCCCCACAGCATTCTATTGCTTGTTGACAGCAGCAACAATTCTTGTCAAAGACATAATTATATCAAATTAGGACATGAGAAATTCTTGTTACAGCTTTAGTTAACAGCTTTATTTACTGAATCACTTCAACTGCAAGTTAACAGTCTTGAGTATCCATCTAAACTGTTTCTCTCCACTGGAGTACTTAGGGACTGTGGGGAAAGTGTGGTTTCAAATTGCAGTAAGTGCTACAAGTTTAGTGCACATAAAAAAAATAAACAAGTGAGTAAAAAGCAGTAAAAGGTACAAAAAAGCTGTGATTTTGTGAGATCCACAAGTATGGTGTGTAATTAGTCTCAAAATTCAGCACCTAAAAACCAGGTGCGTGTATGTGTTATGAACGTACAGAACAATACCGTGAGTGGTAAAGTATTATCGTAAGGGAGCATTTCTGCTCCGTGTGCACAAATGCGGTCCTGGGAACAAGGGGTTGTGACAAGCGGGAGCTTGACCCTCCCTACGCACTTGAAACTGCTCAACACTCCCTTGCTCATCAAGTTGACATTTGAGATTTTGGAGGAGGGGGTGGAATAGACAGTGGCTGATGTCTTTTATTGTTCAAGGGTGTTCAAGGGTGATGGCCACAATGAAGCCACTTTTCAGCAGAGAAGTGAGTAACGTTAAGTGCACCAAACATAGAAAAGACAATTTAACATAATGATGATTGGGGATGGATTGCTGGTTAACTAGTCGTATAAGTTACATTTTTACTGAAACAAGTCCACATTTACCTACGAAATATGTGCCAAATTAAACAGTGGCTCCTAAGGTTACTTTATTTTTAAACTATCATCCATGTTGCTGTACAAACAAGGCCTATTTTAAATTTTGTATTTTTAACCAGGAGTTTGGTATGAGCATCGTTAACTCAGAGGCTGTTCAGTTGGGCTGTACATTCAGTGCCTTCAGTAGACACGCCCCCAGTGTTTCAGAGCTGAGAATACTGCATATTTTTCCACAATTTTGAAACCTAATTTTATACACTTGGCAATTTTTTTAATCATTCGAATTTGGCTGGGTGGTTAATTACACTTTTTTCTGTGGTGTGACAAACTCAGAACGCCTATTTATTATTGCTTTACACAGACTTTAAGTGTCTGTCTCTCTTGTTGATATTTAGGACAGTATAAAAATACATGCTCCACCATTTCCCGTAGTATGCAATGTTCACATCTACCCATAGCATGCTTATTTATTATGTTTAATGTACTGCTTAGACTGGTGTGACCAAACCTCATCCTTGTTATAATGTCCTCCTCCTTTCTATTTTTATTGCTTTCTCAAATTTCTCTTTTTCTTTGAATGCTGTAGTAGTATCAGCCCATACTTCCTCTATCCCACTCTTCTTGCCATTTCTTTTTCATTTCTGATTTGATTATACTTTTAAAGTCAGCCTTGCTATATTTTACAACCATACTTATTCCTCTTTTTCTTCTTGCTCCTTTTGCATGTTTATATGCCAGCTCATTTCCATCCACACCATTATGTGTACGAATCCACATGAATTTAATTTCTATTCCTGCTCTTTTAATTCTGAATATTGTTTGAGCGATGCCAAGTACTATGTCTTGCCTTGTATTTGACTACATGCATTTAATACTTGTTAGTGCACTACTGGAATCAGAACCCATCAAAACTTTGATTGGTTTGACTTCCTGTATCCAGCTTAGAGCTAAAATGGTTGTTCTCTCAGGCAACAACTTGTCTTCGACTGTGTCAGTGATCAAACCAAACAGCCAATCAAAAGTCATGGTCAGTTTTGAAAGTGACCAATCAAATGAGCAGAGACATCAACCACTGTCTATTCCATCCCCACTTCCAAAGTGCCAAAACTCAACTTGACAAGTGAGTCAGTGTTGAGCAGTTGCAATCGTGTAGGGAGGGACGAGTGAGCGCTCGTCACAGCCCCATGCTCATGGGATCACATTTGTGCACGCGGAACAGAAATGCTCCCTTGCGAGGATGCTTTTCCGCTCGTGGATACTGTTCTGTGCGCCCGTATCACGTGCACACACCTGGTTTTTATGTGCACAGGTGTTGAGACTAATCAAACACCATGCACAAGACATTTACAAGTGGATATTATTTATTATTTCATCTTTTATATAGCGCAGTAGTCTGTAGATAAATTCCAAACTTGACTTAATCTTAAAACATGTTCAACAAAGCTATTTTCTATTGTAAATTATGCTTTGGTATTTCATTTAAAATGAACATGGTACCTAAAATTGAGTGCAGGTATTTCTTATTTAGTTACATTCACAGGTCAAGCAGTGACCTGTTGCTGAATCTTAAGTAGACTAACTGCAAAAAGAAAGATTATTTTTTAGGTCTGCATGTTGTTTTGTCCACTACTTTGGTCCAGACTGAAATATTTCAACAACTATTGGATGAATTGCCATGTAACTTGGTACATTCATGGTCCCCACAGAATGAATTGTAATAACTTTGTTGATCCCCTGGCTTTTAATTTAGCACCATCATCAGGTCAAACTCTTGTCCAACGCTTTGGTGTTGAAACTAACAATATTACCCATCTGCCTCAGCTGTACTTCCATGTTTAATGCCAATTGTTAAATGTTACCATACTAAACTTATGGTGTGTTCCATTCAACTCAGAGGTGGAAAATTTCAAGTTGAAAATTCTGAAGTCCAAGTTTAAAGCGTTCCACAACTCACAACGCAAAATGCAAACAATCAACATTGCAGTACAGAAACTTCAGGCAACATATGAATATTTGCAACGTCAGCTGAGTCTAATTGGATACATCAACGAAACGGAGCGGGATAAGGTAAGAGGCTGTCACAAAATATTTTACATCAATTTAGTCAGCCTACCAAGTAACGTTACATGTTGTGTGATGTTACTTGACGTTGAATGATGTCATTTACTAATATAGCATAAGTGAAGTCGGAGTCCATGAAAGTGGTACGAGTTTCCCAGTTGGAGCTCCGACTTTGAGAGCTGTTCAATCATACTTTTTCAAGTAGGAGGTTGGAATTTTCGAGTTCCAACTTGTCTGGAAAGGCAGCATAAGACCGTAAACATGATAAAACTTTTCTAACAGTGGCATGTAAACATCGTCATTGTCAGCATGTTAGCAAGAATTTAGCTCACAGCACCGCTTTGCTGAAATGCAGCCACACAGAACTGCTAGCATGGCCGTAGACTCCATCTTGTTTTACCAGATGTTTGTCACATTAATATCATCTACTGAAGACTAACTGTGCATTAAGACAGAACAAACAGACGTGTTTCTATGTATTTGCGCCGCCCCAGATGAATTTGTGTCTTTGCATTGACTTTGTATGTATTTGCATGTGCCATATCTAAAATTCACTCTGGCTCTGTCTGAACACAGAGTCAATGTGGGAATTTACTGGTCACCTTCAAGGCTGACCAGTAAATTGTGCTGGACTAGCACCTAACCACATCTGGACTTGTCAGCCCCTTTGATCCAGATCCTGTTATAGACATGGTTAGTGTTGAAGACACAGTTACATTCAGTGTGTTACTGTACTTGAGTGGCAAATTAAGCATGAACAGAGTAAAGTTATTTTGAATATTGAATATTGGTTAATCTCAATACATCCTCTAAAATACTGATAATCAAATACATTAAGACTTTTTTTTAAAATTTCAAGTGAGCTTTTATGTGAAGGTGGAGAGCGCACTATAGTGGCACCTGTCATTGTAACATGTCATGTGAGTTTGTTGCAACATGACCTCTGAGGCCACGGCTGGTGGAGAAATTGGTAGCCGACAGAAAGCACTTTCCCTTTGATTGTAAGGGACTGACACCAACACCTGGTGTTTACCACTTTGATGTTTAATATTGCTGACAACTTTTCACACAGACAGATACGCAACACACAGTATGTTCAAAAGCATGTATAGCAGGTGTGTAACATAGCAATTTTGCCATATGCTTCTGATGTTCAGATTGTATGCTTTTTTCTGTCTCGTCCTGTATCTCCTTTGCTTCATCAAGCCATCCATCATTCCTTTCTCAAAATATATTTCTTTCCATTTGTGATGAAATGTCACAATGAAAGTTAAAAGGTTGATCATTTTGTTATCATATCATAACATTTAAGTGATGATGACAAAGGATTTTGCAGTGGGTAACTATCCAACAGTTTTCATTATATTACAGAAAATATAATTTTTGATTTCAATAATGGGCTCCATATAAAAAATGTTTAAGGAAGAATGTTTGATTAAACAGTTACAACCTCTGTAGCCTCCAGCACATTAGCAGTATCTGCACTGTGTTGTTATGAGCTCGAAAAACAGATCACAATTTCATCTCACTGTAATTCACAAATTAAATTCAGCACTTTTGTACATCAAATACTAAACTTATACTGCATACTTGAAATGACTGCATGGTTTGCTTTGTTTAGTTCACTCCAGTATTTATTACCTGCACAAGATACAACAGAGTATGTGTGTGTCTTCAGCCAATTATGCAGATATTGTTTCTATTCAGTGTGTTAGCCTGAGCAGATTGAGAGAGTGGACAAACAATCCTTAAACATGTTTTGGTTTTGTCTGCCCCTTCTATCCATGAATAATTGTTTGGATATGATGGGCGAACAAAACTGTAATCAATGTAATCAATGTGAAACATTTTAATATGGTGATGTTTTTGTTTTTACAAAAAATATATATTTTGTCAGTATTGTGAGAATTCAACCACCAGTTTGTGTTCCATTTCATTTAGTGTGGTTCATTACATAAAGAATATGCAGGGCAGAAAATGTCAAATGGGAATGGTTACTGGTACAAAGTTTTTAAGCTTTCTTGTTCTCACTGCCTTACTTTTTCTTCCCCCTTTGACACAATGTACACAGCCAAAAACAGTTTTTGTTCATATTTAAGCAACCCTGTCTACTACAGATTGCACTGGCTTACAAGTTCTTGGGGTTACAGTAAGGATGTGTGCAAGGTTTTAAACAGGGTGGTATTACATACCTTAATAAAGTATAATTACTTATTTCTCTATCTGGTGGTGTAAAATCTTTTATAGGATGAAAACAATAAAAACAACAGTGGTATTGCTGAAGGGAGGAAAACCTCATAATGTAAAATTACTTTTAAATGGACACAATTACTACAAGACAGTTACACAAAACAGAATTATTATTTTTGGCTGGACCGCAAAAGCAGAGCCAGCCCTACACACAGGAATGTCCGTCCATCAATGACTGACTGTATCACTGAGGGATTAGGTTACACTATTGGTCGGTGAGCCGAGTGTTGGAGTTTCACCATTGGCTGTTGCTCTTTTAAAAAGAATCGGTGCAAACAATTTTCTATGACATCCTCAGGGGGCATTTACAGCAGTTCCACTGCGGCTCATTCCAAATTTGTTGCACGCTAAGAGCACCCTGCAGCAGAGCCAGCAGGTGCCCTACCTCGGTCTGCACTGGAATCCCATGCCATGATTGCACGACTGTCGTGTGGAGGCGTTGTTGTGGCTGATCCGGCACTAAAGGTCCGCAGCCTCGGAGCCGGCAGGGAGCGTCATGTTGCTCCTTGTGATGATGTCGGCAGCTCACCTGGTGGTGGTGTGCCTGGGGCTGCTGCACATGAGAAACCTCCAACGTTTGTTCGCACGGCTTCGACTGCATCCGAGCCAGAACAAACAGCGCAAGCTCACAGAGTAGGAGAGAAAACAGTTCTCCATGCACCAGGAGACATGAGGTAGAGCGCACAGTTAAAGCACCCCAAATAACAATCACTCTGACAAAACACTCAACGATATACTACATTATTCCTAAATGCACATTATGCTTTCTTAAGACACTCCAATAAACACCTTCTCTTAAACCTTAAACTTAAGTGTCACTGTTGACAATATTATATATAATGTTCTACTGTTATACTGTTATACTGTGTTTTTGCTTGACTCTACAACATTGATCATGATACACGTATATGCATGAAATGTTTATAATTATTTGCACATGAGAACATCCTGACTAAATACCCATACCCAGGTCATTAAATATCGAGAAACATCTGTTTTCAGTCATACAGTATTCGTGTTGATGTTGATGAATCCCAATCACCCATAAATGGAACGTACAGTCACAGTACTTTAATTATCACAAATAAACATGTCATAATGACACTGAATGAGAAACATCATACTAGTCAGTGGAGAACACCCACATTCATAATTAAGTGGACCATCATGGCATTGATTTAAGTAACAAATAAAATAATTTGAGGCAGTGATGGGTGCTTAAAATCCCACCGAGCATCAGCAGACATCTTATGAAATGAGATCATATAGGTGGTGAATTCACATTACATCCTTTTAGAGAACCAAGGAAAAAATTTAAAGAATGTATTTCCACTTCTCAGTAAAAGTGCTGAACAGCCACAGGTGGAGGATACCACTGTGCTCTAAAAAAAAAACTCATATGGGAATGTGTGACATCACACCGAGCACTGAAACTGTTCACCAGCCGATCGACTCGAGAGAACAAACCAGGTCAGACTGTGGGCTGAGAGAAAGGAAAGTGAGTCTCTGAAATTGTGGAATAAAAGAATACCAAATTTGCATCTACAGAAAATTGTCACTTTTTGGATTATTTCTATTAAATTCAGTAAAAGTGAATATACAGTAGCCTATTTAAAAAGGCAGCCCATTCACTGTGTGATGTCAAACTTCAACAAAAAAAGTATACCTTGGCATGCACACGCTCCAAATGAGGTGTCAGTAACAACCAATGGTTGATGACTATGCAACTAACATTTTGAACGCATTTCTGTTTGTTTGTTCTGTTGACTTTTTTTTATCAGTGAGACCCAGTGAACAGATGTGATGTCACCTTGTTTGTGTCGAACATGGTGTGTTCAGGTGCACGGCAAAGCAAGTGTTTGCATAGTTCTTCTTTGCCATTTAACTAATTTCTGCCTGTGGAGTCTGCACACTGATGACTGCTTGCAGTTGTAGGTACCAGGGGGAAAAATGGGAGCACCTTTATTTTAGTATACCTTTAGTACATCTTCTTGAAATCACCTTAAATGTTTAAGTTTGCTAATATAGCAATAAATACGCTACAACAATAGAGTTAAACTTCAGAGAATTCTCCTTGTAGCTAATCCTTTAATATCTCTGGTTGTTTGTATTATGCAGTTGTGGGCAATGTTGCAAGTCAATGAGTGATGATTAGTTTATGGTATCATTGGATTTATCTTTGCATAAATGTAATAATCTATCTTGATACCTTGAACTCCAGTGAAATATAGTTGCTTACACTGTATACAATACATGTGAGGATGTGATGCAATATTCTACCAGTTTTTCTGTAAGCATTTGTATTATCAGCATTAATGTAATATTCAGCTGTGTTTTTTCCAAATAGTGTGAGTATTCATGAGATATTATTTTCACATTTGACAAAGTAAATTACTCTGGATAAATTCATGCCCTACCAGATTTAAAGCTACGCTGTAAATTATTTCCAGGATTTCACAAGCTTTAAGTGTAATATTTCACAATAAATTAGACTATTATCGCTTTCCAAGCTTTAACTGTGATATTTCTCATATAATACTGTATATAATACTGCAGGCATGGACATTACACAGGAAATTACTGTGAAATTTGAATTTGATCGCACAGCATTGTGGGATCATCAGTTGCGACATTTTTTATATGAAAAATTAAAGTGATAAGCGTTACACGGACCTACATTTGTAGTTTCCTCAGGCTGGTTAGCTGTTCCTCCATCTGCTGCTGCTAGTGCAAAGCCACTGACACAGTTAGCTTAGCCTGTTAGCACCTGCTACTACCGATGTTAGTGAGGAAAATTCGCAAAGCAGCTTGTAAGCCAATTAAATCTGTATCTATGAAGCAGTGTGAAAGTTAATCAGGGATCCTCTCTAAGAAATTGAACAAAACTAGCTGATGCATCATCGCAGACCAGCTGTCATAAAACTGTCATAAAGACTGATTTTAATCCCACTGGTTTGGTTGTTAAATTGTCACATTCACACCGATATGAATTTGAATTACAGCCACTACTCAGACCAAATCAGGCGGTGCAATGAAAACGCCAGTCATCCCATTCATTTGGATGGGGGTAAAGTTAGTGCGTTTCGGCTGCGGGTGTTTTGGCCACTGCGGCGCTGCACCGAACTACGGCCGGAAAGTTGAGCCAGAGTCAACTTTTGGAGAACGCAGCACCGCCTGATTTGGTCTGAATACGCTATTGGCAGTAGCAGGTGCTAAGCTGACTGTGTCAGTGGCTTTACAGTAGCAGCAGGCCGGATGGAGGAGCTGCTAACCAGCCTGAGAAAACTACAACTGTGGGTCCCAAAAGGATGTAAAACTACAACTGTGGGTCCTTGTAACGCTTATCACTTCAATTTTTCATATAAAAAATGAAGTTCAAGCGACCATCTCGCCTTCTCAAACGGGCGTAACGTAATCATAGCAACGTTTATGATGAAGGTGACATCGTTTTCTCCTCCAGCACTCCAACAGGCGGGCACTGTGCCATGCGGCTACTATAATACTGTATGCAGCTACTATAGTAAAAATCACGGGTGCTGGTGTATAAATGAACCGTCCTTTTATTCCAGAAGTCATAAATAAAGCAAGGGAAGGGCTGAAGTGGATGAACCCAGTTTAAGAGTACCCGCTCGTATGGGACGCTCTAAGAAGTAAAGCGAACAAGCTCGCAAGGAGGCAGGGATCATTTTATTGGTCAATACTAAACCTGGCCTTCTATTGGCTGGGGATTTTGACAGGGTTGTTGCACAAAAAATCCGAGAGCAGAGGAGAAATCTGAGAGCAGAAGTTTCACGAGCGTGCAGAAGCAGCCTGAGTGCGAGGAGAAGAGCTGAAGCTTGAGTGCAGGAAATCTGTGCAAGCAACATTATATTTGAGTGCAAGCACACAATTGGAGCAGAAACAGAGCAAATCTAAGCGCAAGCAGAGGCTATTTGAGTGCGAGGGCAGGGTTTTGAGGGACAAATTACAAAATTTGAACGTGAAATCAATAAATTATGCTCTCAAATTCATATACCACGCTCTTGAATAAAGATAGGGAAATAGCTCCATAAAATCAGATTTATTATCTAACTATAGAAAGGGTTTTCAATTTTACCCTGTAACTTAACTAGCACTACGTGAATGCGTGGATAAAAAGCAAGTATATCTCCAGTCCTAGCTTATGTCAGTGCTAACAACATTCTCTCCTATTCTGCAGTTTCCCTCACAGTGTTTGCTGTGTTGCTGAAACTGTGTAAACTGTGTAAACTGAAGACCGCTGGTTCAAGGTAAGCAGAAAATTTAATGTTGTTAATGTTTTTACCAACCACAGGAATAACTGTGTGATGATTTAGGATAGAGGAAGAGATTCAGATTAACATCAGTGCTTGTTCGAAGCTTTTCTGAATAAAATCTCCTGCTGTCTCTTGTAGAAACTTCCACTGCTAAATGTGTAGCACGCCAGCGGTTTTCCACCATATAAGGTTTCACCAAACTGCAGCCTTGTTTGGTTTGCAAATGCATAAGTTAGTCACTGTGAATGAGTTGTAGTGATTTGTGGCTGGTCTGATTTGTAATGTTAATTATTGGGTTTTGTATCAGTTACTGTGATGGTAAGTATGTTAAAGTCATCTTACAGTGGTAGTGACCAGACTGGTGGTGAAGTAATCTAATCAGCCATCATGCTTGACTGTTGGTGAAATAAAACAGTTAACTGGAGTTGTCTAGTAGAGATCCCATGTGTTTAATCCCTGTAAATGCATATGCTGGTTCATTTTTAACTGGCTCAGTATTTTTATTTTTTTTTCTTAGGGATCCCACTCTTTTTCAACTTGGGGCCCAATCCCAATGTCCACACTCATGGACTCATAGACTTTGAGGCATGTTCTCACTAAGTCCGTGAGGGCTTAGGGCTGTCCCACTGTCAAATCGTCAAGTGCATAAGGGCTCTCAAGCAGACATTTCGAGCCCTTTATGCACACTTTCTGTAAGTCCACATCTATGCAGACTTTGCCTGAGGGAATCTCCCACAGTTCATCGTGTTGTGACGTTAAATCAGCGTTAAATATGGGGTTACCAGGGGAAGCCAGGAGCGTTAACAAAAAAAACAGTAAACAAACTGCCTCGTGGGTGTTCAGCCTGGCATAGTGGGTGCACTGGTATGCCTAAATTTACAAAGAAACACTACATTAACAAGGATTTAAGATACATAAAAACAAATGCAATCTGAGGAATGCAAGCATAGGTTATATTACACAACTAATTTATTCAATATATTTTTGCTTAATTTTTGCTTAATGATGCTGTTTTGACAAAAATGAGAAAATTGATTATTTGACAATTATCTCTTGTCCACTCTGTAAAGCAAGAGCCTGGAAGATGTTCAAATCAGGCAGTCGTTCCCTTACTTGACTGTCGTGCACATGATTATTTCATGTGCACGATGGATATTACCTATCTGTTTTATACTTTGTTTAATGTATTATGTGCTTTATGAGTGAGTGGTTTTACTATTTTTCTTTTTCTGTTTTTGTTTAAGTGAGCTCACTTAGACAAATTCAAATCAGTCATGTTGATATGGCAATAAAGTATTGATTAAAAAGTCCCAAACACACAATCAAGGTAACATGATATGTCACAGAGTGCTGTGTCATTCCTATTTAAACCATTTCGAGCCCTTGCAGCCTCTTGGACTCAATCACGTCAGGTAAGTCCATGAGGGTTCAGGATTTAGGGTTTAGGGTTTAGGGGGGACATTGGGATTGGGCCTTGGTGTTATTTAGGCAAAGCTATAAGCTGCTGTATATTCTAAGATAAATGCTACAATATATGCAGAATACACAGTTCAAATTTTTTTTGCAGACTTGTGCCACAGCCACTGATGTCAAATGTTCTGTGACACCAGGCATCAGCTCGCTTTATTGTCCAAGGCAATGTGATACATATACCTTACATTGCCAGTCTTTGCACAGTAAGACATCATGAGTACATCTTGTTTTGTATCAGGGGACATGATGAAGCTGAGGGCATGGATGACATCTATAAAAAGTGAAGTTCTCATGGGACTTCACCAGTGGTTTGGCTACATTCTTTGCAAGCTACTACAATTTCAATCTGCACCATGCCAGAGATGCCTCATGCGCTTGGAATTTATCCAAAGATATTGTAATTATCTTTGAATTAATATTGTTATTGAGTGCTGGCTAGTTCTCTTAACATTCCAGCTTACGTTTCCACTGCTTTTTGCTTGTCACTAACTATGCCTAGTTTTGTCAACAGTTTACACCAGGGGTGTCTGGGTGACTGGCGTTTCTCATGGCATGCAGTCCTGACATTTAGACCAGAGTAATTATCACCACATAACATTCGCTCTGTTGTTTCCCAAAAACTATTAAAAACATGTCAGCGAGCCACACCGCTGCACTGGGTGACATATTCCTTCATCACTGAGGACTGTGGCTATGGTAGCTTGTTTAGAAATGGCTCCAAAGACTAAAACTCATGACCCACAACAGTATGGCTCATGGCGTTATTTTAATTGTTTTTGGGCAACAACGGAGCTCTGTAGCACCGAGAAATAAGATATATCAGGCCTTGGACACACAATACTTGTAACTAGGATGAGTTCATTGTTGGTTTAGCTCTGTACATGAGATTTGTTGACAATAAGAATAATGTAGAAAATCACCAGCCAAATACTTTAACATGCATCATAAAACCACGTCAAACCAGATCAGATCACTGGATTAGTGACCCCTGTTGGCTGGTCAAGGAGCCTGAACTGGTTAATAGTGACCATTTGGTGTTCTGAGACATGTAATACTATCGCTTGAGCTTTGGAGTAACAAGCAAGAACTGCACATTAAACTAAAATCTTTCATCTTTATCTTTTGTTTATAGGTCCTTCTTGGGCCCAAAGACAGACAAGCTCAAGGTTAAAGAGGCAGCATAGAAACATCAAACAATAAGTACATTCATTAGAAAACCTATGACTTTGAGAGGATGTCATTGTAGACATGCTGTAACAAGACAGTGCAGATTTGCATGTAGCACAAGACTTCCTCTTTTGGTGTATTGTCAAAATGAGTGGTTTAAAGTTATATAAGGTTGTTTTTATGTGTTTGTTTCACAATTTCACTTTTCAAATTTCTTGAATGAATCTTGAGTGGTCTACTGGCAGTACCTAAACCCCTAAAAGCTTCATTAGGGCAGTGTATGGCCACTAAGATGACTCAAAAACCAACTCATAGCAACAGCCCTGATAAACAGTTGGATTGCCATACTCCACGGAGTCACAGTATATTGTAACTGTCTGGAGAGACAGTACAAGCAACCTTTTGAAATTAGAGGGTGCTATTTGATCTAATGTACATTTAAAACATCTTTAATAGATGTTGATAATGAGGCTCAGCTTCAGTTTCAATTACTGTTTACTGACAGTGAAAGCAAAATGGAACAGGTTGAAGAAGAAAATGCTAAAATATTATTGGGGATATTAGCTAATTAGCTAACTAATTCCTTTTACAATTATTTATATGCTTTTATGATGCTTATTTGTGTCTTTAATAAATATTTCAGGCTTGGTAGCAGAGAACTATATTGTTATCAATTTCTTTCCAGACATGCACAAGGCACATCTTACACTGCCCAGCATCAGGTCGTAAAGGATAGGTTCACATTTTTCAAGTCTGTCATAAAACAATACTGACATGTTCTCATGTATCTTGAAAAAGTTACTGGTTGTTGTAATTGTTCCCTTTGCCCACACTGGAAGAGAAGAGATTCTAATCTCCATGTAAGTGATGGACAAAATCTACAGTCATTCTTTGCAAACATTTCAAAATTCAGCCAAAGCTTATATAAGGCTTCATAATTTTGAATTAAATAAATCAAGTGAGTTTATTCAGAATTAACATTTTTAGTGCAATATTCCCTCTATGTGTCTCCACAGACTGTGTTTCCTTGCTGAGCTGTGGCAGAGGGATTGTCACACAAAGAGGGAATTTTGTACTGATTCATACTGATGAATTCTCATATTATCTTCAGCTGGACTTTGGAAGTAATTCCTGCACAGAATGAGGACTTTGGATTTATCCATCATGGACAGGAGGGGGATTTCTTCATGGCCAGTGTAGACAGGAGGAATGGGTACAGCAAACAATAACTCAAAGTACTGCAATATAGAAATGGTCGTGAGATTTGTTTTAAGACAGACTTGAAAAAATGTGACCAAGCACTCAATTTTACTGTGACTGCAGATATGCTATTTTACATTGTGGTGGCATACTTTTCTAACTTGAAAACACAGTGAGAGTTAACCAGCCTCAAGTATGAATTGATGATTATTATTAATGTCCAAACTTTTAAGATTTTACATGGTCAACCTACTAAAATAACTGCATTATCCTGCAGTAGTAGCACTGACCTGTAAAATGTTTATACAATTGCAAAATAATTGTCTTAAATTGATTTTGCTTGTGTTTTTGTTTGAATCAAACCTTTTTATGTTATATGTTTGTTGTCATCAGCAATTTGATAGTACGGCAGACTGATTTCACAATAACTTACTATGAAAATATCACAGTATGTATGCGAAAATGCAACTAGTAGCCAGTAATTTACTATGAACTCACGGTCAAATATTTTATACTGTAAGGACACTTGAGTTACCTCTCTTAAAAAAGCTTTTATTGTATTTGAGGAGTGCCTTTTAAAACTGTCAAACTGAGTGGATAAAAAGATATTTGAAGGCTATTTACATTTGCTTTCCAAGTGCTTAAATACTTTTTCTTAGAAGGCACAAGTAGGGTTAAAGCAATTTTTTGCATGAAAAATAGACATACATAGAAGAGATACTCATTAAATGGTAGGTCAGTTCATGCATGACTCTTCATCAATCATAATCAAATTCACTTTAAACTATGAGTGAGAGTAAATAGATGAGTGAATACATGAATAGCAAAGGCCTTTATCTAAAGGCAATATCACTCTACTTTGATGACAATGCGTTTTTAACAGATGACATTGTGCCCAATGACACTATACAGAGCAGGGGACCAGGTGGTAAAATCCATTTTCCTCACATACATGATGCATATCACACAGGAGCTGACAACATCAATACAAGGGGCTCGTAATTAAAGGCCCCTGTTGTAGGATATAGTGGAGCGGGAGGCAGGTTTCTTACAGCCCATCAATCACACAGTGGCAGCTCATTTAAAACATCTTTAAAATTAAAGTTGCACCAGCCACCGCCTTTTACAAAGAGCAATTGTTTTCTGACAGCTAAGTGAATCTCTGCTGAAATCACAAGGAGAAAGGCTGAGTGTAGAAGACTTTTATGCAGAGAGCTGACAGACTGAATTGAGAAGGAGCCCATTCTCTCTTCTCAAAGAAATAACTTTGGCTGTACTTGATGCTCTCTGATAACAGCAGAGAGGGGGGTCACATATTTGCCTTGGATAATGGGCTTTTAGACATAATGGCGCACAGCCAGCCAAAACAGAGAAATTTCACTATTCAGCATCTGTTGTATTAAAAGATACTTGATGGAGTCCAAACCTACCATCTGGCTCTGTAAATAAAGGATGAGTGGATATTGATGCCAATTTCTTCGGCAGATTTCTAAGTTTGTTGCAAGATAATTTGTATCCAATAAATTGTAATGAAAGAATGTTATCACAGTCACTTTGCCAAATACTGTACGCATCAGTAATAAAACACTAAAAATCATTTTATTTAGGAGAGCAAAGGCCTTATCTCTTAAAATTGTCAAGATGAACTCACTGGGTCAAGAAGTGGTAATCTGGGACTCTAAAATAGGATCCATTAAGTAACTTAACAACTCTTCCTTAAAATTTTAGGGATACCGATTCATTATTCCTCTTCACATATAGTCTTTAAGAATTAAATTGGTTCATTTATCCACAAAAGCATTACACATATATATTCACACTATAGCACAACCATTATAGAACCAAGCACACATTGTCATTTCTCACCTGCAGATCTGCCATCATTAAAGCCTGATACCTTGTACACTGAATTTATATTCCACTGTGCAACTATAATACACTCATAGCAGAGGAAGAAATACTGTGTGCCTCAGTGAAAGGAATTAATGGGATGCTATTTGCTTTGTTGTTGCGAGAGATGCAGAGAAGCTACTTGATAGAAATAACTGTATGTTAAACAGGCTTCCTAAAGGCAGACAATGATTCAGTGCCAACACCAGTTCTGGATTTTCCCTCCATTACTGTTCCTGTATTAGTTCCTGAAAAAAATCCCTACATACTGTAAGTCAAATATGTGAGTTTAATAACATATAAATCAGAATCAAAAATAGTTTATTGATCCCTTAGGAGATTTTGGGTCATGTTACAGTTGCTTACAAAAAAAAGTCTTAAAATATGTGCATCATACTACAATATATAACAACAGTGTAAAAATAATGCTGAAAATGGAATCTATTAATGTGTTAAAATGCAAGGACAGTATGAATAAGAAATATCAGTTGAAATATACAGTATAAATGCATTATCATACAGTACAAATATACACCAGAGTATTGCACAGTTGAAATATTGCACAAAATGATTGTACTGTTAAGTAAGTATTGCACAATTTAAAATATGAATTTTAACTAAATTATGGGGTTATGAAGCTGCTGATAGGGGTAAAATAAGTCCAAAGGGCCAGTCTGTTGACTTAGAGTGTCTGACACTCTGAAGGAGGAGTTGAAAAGTTTGATAGTTACAGACAGGAAAGACTTCTTGTGGCGCTATGTGGTGCACCTCAGTGGAATGAGTCTTGCACTGAATGCACTCTTGTGCTTGACCAGCACATCATGGAGTGGGTGGGAGACATTGTTCAAGATGACACATAACTTGGACAGCATCTTCCTCTCTGACACCACTGCAAGGGAGTCCAGTTCCACCCCCACAACATTACTGGCCTTGCAGATCAGTTTGTTGAGTCTGTTGGCGTCTGCTACCCTCAAACTGCTGCCCCAGCACACAACGGGAGAACATTGGCCACCACAGACTCATAAAATATCCACATTATTGTCCGGCAGATGTTGAAAGACCTCAGCCTCCTCAGAAAGTAGAGACAGGTCTGGCCCTTCTTGTAGAAGGCTTCAGTGTTCTTAGCCCAGTCTAGTGTATTGTCAATGTATACTCTCAGGTACTTGTAGTCCTCCACAATGTCTACACTGACCCCCTGGATGTAAACAGGGGTCACCGGTGCCTTGGCCCCCCTCAGATCCACAAACAGCTCCTTTTGTCTTTGCCATGTTGAGCTGCAGATGGTTCTGCTCACACCATGTGACAAAGTTTCCCATAATGCATAAAGCATTGTTAAAGACAGATTATGGGGGTACATGGCATACTTAGTTAGCAGCATAGTTGTATACGGTAATTTTGTATCTATTTCTATTCTGATTCTACTTAATGATTTTGGTTATTAGTTAATCTTGATTCATATTTTTACCATAGTACTTGAGTTCAAATAAAAACCAAATTATGTTGAGAGTCAAAACCAGTTTTTTGCCTTAAATGATGCCATTTGTGATTTGAGTTAAATATCTGTTTGGTATGTGATAGAAGGTGCTGATTCTGGGTCAACGCTGCATTCTTATACCGAGTTGTAGGAAATGTTTGTACCTGTTGACTAGATTCTTCCCTTGCATTAAATCATTTTCGCTCAGTTATTAGGCTAAATTCTCTTGTACTGCTACTGTCTGATGTGTGTGTAATCAGTGATGTAGATGGAGGCTCAGTATTTCCAAATTTCACTTTCAGAAATTGATGAGCAAATCCAAAAAGCATGTTTCTTAAAATGTTCTTAAACATTTGGAGCTGGTTTAAATTCAGAACCAGTTCTCCACATTACTGTGAACTTGGCATCAGCATATGAAGCAGTAGGCAGCATGATAAAAGAGGAACTAAATCATTTAGAGAGAACACTGATTTGTGATTGCCTCCAGCGTGAAAAAGACAGGGCAATGATAGTTTAAGACTTGCTGAATGATGGTTTGAACCAGGAGGGAGATTCCTTTTAAATAAAGGATGGTGGTAAATTATATGAGAGGACTGAAGCCAAAAGGCATTGCTTCAGCGTAGTCATGAAATAAGAAGAAAAAGGGAAAAAAGGTAGCAGGTAGTAGGAAGGTAGCAGTCTTACTGATCTTTCATTAGATTCCAATGAATTCAGACCTTCTCATCTTATACTTATCACCTCTTTCACCCAGTCCCTCGTGCTCAAAAGACAAATTTGACCAAAAAAATATGCATTTTGTGTGTGTGGCAGTGTGATAACATAATCCTTACATACATAGCCAATTGGCAACATTTAACTTGCATAATATTAAATGTTAAAAAACAGCCTATTCTTGTTAATGTGTTAGACCCTTTGCAGCTAATAAATTTCCTAATCCAATCAATGTTCCAGAACATCAACATTTTCTGACAACCAAGACAAAAAGAGGAGACCAGTAACCAGCAGAGCCAAACAATTACTGGTCAGAAAATGATCATGATTAACAAGAAAGCAAGCACAGAGAGGATGACACAGAGAATGACAAATGTACAGTAAGTGGTTTGGATGGCTATGAACAGGCTAGCCTACATAGTCTGTGAATTTGAATCTTTCCCTGATCTGTGTCAAAACTAACAAGTACAGTCTAAGCTCCTCTGGCATGCAAGGTCTTAAAAGAAAGAAGCAATCCGTTCTTACATTCTTCAGTCCTGCCACGTATCAGCACTCTGTGTAACAGGAATGGAAGCAGAAGAGTTCATGCTGGGACTAAACCAAAATTTACTATGTGTGGAATCCAGAACAAGATGACCAGCTGGGAGTCACAGATTACTCTCTTCTTTTACTGTACATTCAGGAGGTCAAATAATACATTAGTATGAAGTATCTGTATTGCATTTTTTTATAATTCAGCTGACTAAATAGTGTGTTACACCTTTCCTAACATTGTTGCTGCATGAATGTGTTTTGATTTGTCTGAATTTGGAAATCTTAATGCAGCTATAATTGACATTTTTTCATGATAACAATGTATTAATGACAGTGTGTAATGTGAGAGGTGTAACCCTGTACCAACACAACCTCATGAGAATTTCATTATCTGTCATCCATATTGTTATGGGCTAGTTAAGTTTTGGCGACTAAACTACTTGGTCAAGGTTAATGTCAGAAAAATTTCACCTTAATGGTTAAGAGAAACCAACAATCACCAATCTCGACCTTCTTACTAACATGTTTTGCAGCAATATAACATCTACTTCCTTTGCTACTGAGAGAAGACAGAAAATTATTATTCACACGACTGGCATATGCAAGAGGTTGTCTGTCATGAGAATGTAAACATACATCATTTCAAGTATTTGAACAAACAAACAGTGCTGTCATTGCTGTGGTAGAGAGAGTCTCTTAGTAGATGATTCAGTGTCTTCCAATCTAAAACAGTTGGTGCACATGTTTACACACGGGGAACAGGATTTCAGGAAAGTGAATTCAAATTAAAATGGGACATTGCCTGCCCTTGGCGGCAAATCTAAGGTGCCATATAAAGTATTTGTGCCTTGCAACTCTGTACCTCCCAGGCAAGGACATCTGTTCTCTCTTGGGAAAAGCCAATCTTAACTCTACCCTCCGTTACAAAACTGACGGCACACTGCGTGGGTAGGAGGGCAGCTCTTCTTTTCAACTGAAATTAGAAGAACTGATTTGACGGACTATAATCAATGCAACATCCTAACACACCCACTGATAATGGATTCTTCCTAAGTCCAACCCACTCACAGGTGAGATGTATGCCTACAATATGTCCTCAAAAACACAACAACCATAATCAACACATCCTGTTTGTCATTGACTGTGCAGCTGATTTATCATGAAAAGATAAGGCACTACCCATTGTTTGGTAGCAATATTTGATTATCTTGAAAACAAAGTGGCATTTAAAAAATACATAATATTCTAAAATAGTACTGTATACAGTAACATTTTTCAAATGCCTTAATAATTTACATACAGATGTGGATAACAATAAACACCTATACTTACATTTTGTTTTCTAAACACACAACTGTGTAACTGAATTCTGTGATATTAGAAGTCTCTTGCACAGTGGGCAGTTTACAGCATTACAGTAATGTTCTCCTCATGGTGTGTCTGAGTCTTAACTAACAGACTTGCTTTTACGGCTCATTCTACTGAGAACTGCTGCAAGAATCAAAGGTTTTATTTGTCACATTGTCATTTGCATTAAAAGGCATATCCTTGAGGCTGTGCCAAAAAAGCTAGCCTTCACTAAAGAATAGTATTGGAATAAGAATAAAAAAGAATACAAATATGAATATAAGAATTATAAAAACAAACATTAGAGATAAAAATTGTAAATAAATAAATAAATAAATAAATAAAATCTAACTATATATTATATACTGTAGGTATTAAAATGCTAAATTGTATATTGGCCTCTGTCAATAGTCAACAATGGAACAAACTAAAACCAGTCAAGCATTCAGTGCTGCACATGTTTTGAAGTGCTAGAAGAGGATATTTGTATTGAGAAAAGTACTGTCTATAGTCTCTGCTGTGTGTTTCACATTTCACACTGTCCCCATGCACTGCATTCCTGAACTAAGTGAGTTAATATGTACTATAACTATGTTAACTGCTTTTATAGTAGCGAAACTTCTTATTTTCAAATTATTCTACACTGTGAATAGAATAAGTTCTCTCAAATTAATATAACCTGTATGGTGAATTAACTTTGTCACCAGAGATGGTGCAATTCTCACTCTGAATTGGGCCTTTGGGGATAATTTTCCTTTAAAACCACCTGCAGTGTCTACCAAGATTGAACTTTGAGGAGTTCTTGTCATTATATCAAAGCACTAAATTAATTGTCCTTGAGGAAATTAATTACCTTTGTGCACTGTTGCACTCTGTGTGGAAAGTTATTTAGAGTTAATGAAAGCTGAAACACTGTCATCTCTTCCACTGTTCTTCATTTTTTCAGGTTACTAAGTCAGTTGAGTTGTTGGGTAACTAAGTTTATGAACACACACTGTGTTTGTGCACATGAGTTTGTCACTTCTTCGTCAAAACTGAAAAAATAACAAAGTGAAGTTAATTCTGCTTCAGAAATCCTGATGTATAAAATCATCTTGGTCAGTATTTGAAAACAAGGAACAGTTTCCATGATGAAAATGATTAATGTGAGAGGATTAATCAGTGATGGCTAATTGCATTACACTTCAAAGATAAAGATAAGATCATGAAGGATGAGACGATTTGTACTTTTACCTGGGGTAACTGTCAAAGCAATTAAAAATTCCACCATTGTGTTTCAAAGCCTCTGTTGAACCCTGAGATTCAGTGTCAAATTCAGTCAGCATATAAACAGTCTGAGTAAAGTTAAGGCCAGTTTGATGTTGCAATTAATATGAGACATTTATTGGCTGATAAGCATCCGTTCCACTAAATTGCTACATAACTGCATCAACTTCTATTACTTAATAAAGAATGCACCGTCACGTAATCATACAATGTTCATCAAAAGAAACAACCAAGCACATCAGGATACTTCAGATACGAAAAGAGGTGAAAAGGATGATTTGCTATTTTTAACAGCACTCTGAGTGGTCCATCCGAATTCAGCTGCTTCAACAAATTTTACTCCACTTGGGAGAAAACAGGCTTATAGACACTCTTTTTTTCCTCCTAGTGTACCGAGTGACTGCACTGCACCCACAGCCGTTGCAGGTTGATCCTCTTATTTGTTGTGAATAGGGCCCATCAGCCTGAGGCTCAAGAATGGAGG
This sequence comes from Thunnus thynnus, assembly GCF_963924715.1. Taxonomy (NCBI): domain Eukaryota; kingdom Metazoa; phylum Chordata; class Actinopteri; order Scombriformes; family Scombridae; genus Thunnus; species Thunnus thynnus. The sequence goes on from NC_089517.1 coordinate 15,793,084, forward strand.
GGTGAAATCCTCCACTTTCAGTGACTGTTGTGTCTAGTATCTGCGGGGAAATGAAGGTGAGGTAGCCAAGGTGGCTGCAGGCAAGGGAGGACTGCCAGGCATAAACTAATTAGCATGGGCTGTGTTGAATGGAGAATATTAGTGCAGGTGAAGTTAGTAACAGTTACAGTAGGAAGTTTGGGTAGTAGGCTATAAACTCTTCAAACCAGTGGCTGAATCCAAATGTCCACCCTCCCATCTTGCGAACATCAGTCATTTACGTACTGTGATGTGTTCACCATTAGCAAGTTTGCAAGAGTGCTGGGCTGCAAAGGGATAACATGCATCATCAGACGGGACTTAAGACTGCAACACTACTAATATTATATTTACATTAAATCCTCAACTGAGGACCGCGGCATTGTAGGTGGAAACCAACCTTTGCCCATCTAGTTGAGCAGGTTACAATAAACAAATCCAAATGATTAAATCTAGGATCATGAATATTCTGTGTGTGAATTATCAAACCTCACAAAATCAATAAACTTATACAACAAAAATTTAAAAAGCAAATTTCATCAAAAGTAAATATGGTACATTATTTTCTTTTACATCCTCATATCCATATTGCTATGGATTATGGGTAATTTTTCGAACAAAGTCTCTGTTTGTCTTTAGATAAGGGTTTCGCTTCTCCAAAAACACAGAGGTTGCCTTATCCATTGCTGGAGGTTGCTGTGGCCGCATCCTATTAATGAATGAAGAGATCTGTCTACGATGCCACCAGTAACCTTTGTTGCCAATTTTGTAGTCCTAGTGGCCAACAGCTAGGACCACGATACAGTGCTACAACAAAAAATTCCTTGTGCCTCAAAGAGTTATGATAGCATTTCCTCAGTTCCTGTTTTTATTGCGTCCTTTATGCATCACATAATCGTTTATTGTTTTGTGTGTGGAGGGGGGTTGGGGGGAGATTGTATTTATTATTATTATTATTGTGTAAAGCATATTGTTACAATGCATTTGTATGAAAAATGCTATTCAAATAAAGTCTGATTGATAGATTGATTGAAAAAGCATTTTCCCCTTAGACCTCTATTATAAAAGGGATGTCTGAAAAACTGATGACACAGAACTGCAAACAAGGTCAAACTATTACTCTTCATACTCTTTACATTTGAAAAACCTAAAGATTAACAAAGCTATTTCTATATGTGTGATGTTATCCCAGTGTAAAGTCAATGGGCTGAATGAGCCAGGGAGCAGAACACTGTGGAAGCAAACCAGGAATGCGAGAAAACTTTTTCAGCTTATGTACTGGGCAAGCAATTTTAGTTCAAATGGATGGGCACAGAGTTTCTTGTAGTATAGCCATACTGTATTTAGAGGAATGCTGCAGTCACTAATGCAGACTTAAAAAGTGCTGCTGCCTCCTGTGCATGTCTTTCAGGTAAAAAAAATAAAATAAATCATAAGGTCAATATGCTCAAATGTAGAAAAGATTCTCAAATTGTTCATCAACCAAAGATAAGGCAGAAATGCATAAAGATTATTTTCAAACTACATTTTAAGTAAGGCTAGAGCAATTATAATGCAATTTACTGTACATAACATTTCTAATAATTGTGTACTAATAAGCCACCTCCCTTGCTCTGAGCAGGTCATGAAATCAAGTGCAGAAAATAGAGCAGAAGCCCAGTTGGTGAGTGAGCGTGGGCAGCATAAATCCCTTGTATGAACATTTAATTAAGCTGTCATTTCATTGCCTCTCAGTCAGTTGCCTAGATGCAAGGGCCAAGCTTCCTTAAGTCACACCTCTGATGCTGTGTATTAGTCATTAATTAATAGGCTGACAACGAGACATAGAACATAACCTCTTAAAGAAATCATAAATAACAAAATGGTTTACATTTTAACGTGTTATCAACCTTTTAATAGGAAAAAGTGTGAATCTTTATAGTTTGTTTTCCTCCAACTATGTTATTCCACCATTTAATTTCAATAACAGATTCAATCTTCAAATATATTACTTGTCAAATTAACATGCCTCCTGATGTATATAATATATTTCTCTATAATTTATCTTAAAGTCCAGGTTTTATTTCAAAAGAGATCTTGATCGACCTTTGCAGAGGACCATGCAGCACTCATATTCAAGCCACAGTGTTGGCACAAAGCTTGATGCGATGAAAGAATCCAAAAGGCCAAATCATGTTTAAGTGGCATTTTGATGACATTTCTTTGGCCTGTTTAACCTTTGGTGAGTTTCATTTTTCTTGTGCATTACATCTTATCCATGCAGACCCATTTCTCATTGCTAACACCACCAAACACTATTTTTATGACTTCTCACCAATCTCCCAACAGAACCTCCTGGACGCTGCACTAGGAATCACAAATGCATCAGTCCAGCTGCACAGCTAAGAAAACCAGTGTGTGAACTGAAACGTAGTCATGATTTTTAGCAGTTAAGGGTCAGAAAAAAAAGAAGAAAAAAAAACAGAACAAGAGTGAACTGTATTGAACTTGTATGCATGTTAGTATCAGAATTGATGGAAATTGCTCTAAGTGAGTTAGATTAGGATACAGGCTGCAAACATGATGTAAGCCTGCTAACTCTGTGGGGGAAAGAGGGGGATAAGCATTCTGGCATTGTTGTTTTGGCTCAGAGCAAGGCACTGAAGAGCTCTGATGGATGCTTTTGTTAGTCTATTCTCGAAGGTTCATCGCCGAGATGCTCTGTTTTCAACATTAAAGTATGAATCATTTCTTTGTTTGGAGATAGGGGAAATGTTTTTGCAAGTACCTTAAAGACAAATGCAGTGATGTTTGGTGAGAGATAGGTTTTATGAGCTTGGTATGTGTCTGTGTGTACAAGATTGCCAGAGAGCACCACTTGTTTATCAATTTTGAGAAGTTGAGGCATTGTCAGCAGCCAAGAAAGAAGTGCTGAATTCAAGAGATAAGGCCTAAAATCTACAATGAAAAAAGCAGTTCTCTTGCAGAAGTCGAGATTAAAATGAACTAAAACATTTTATATTTTTTATTAAAAACATAAAATCTTTGACTCAGATCTAAAGACTATTTCATCATATGTTCCCACTGCACACAGTGTATAGTAGAGAACTACAAACCTTACCACCAAGCACATGAGACACCATATAAAACATGAAACTCATTATCATCTGCCTCAGTGATTGCCTGCTCCGGCAGGGACTCCGTCTCCCTCCGCGAGGTACAGAGCCTTTTCTTGGCTCAAGAAAATGCTACAAACCATTCACAGCAGCTAGTTGGCATATTTTCGGAGTTAATGAGCCTTGAAGAGTTTTAGAAATGAGAAAAGTGGAGCACATTCTCACACCTCACTTTTGCAACGAGAAATGGACAATGTTCTGTTTCTGCGCAAGGTCGTGCTTTCTTTCAGATTTAATGAGACAGCTAGCTTATTTGGATATTCAAATAAATACTGTAAGGCAGATAAATGAAAGAAGAGAAATTTAAGATCTGCATTTAATATTAATAAAGGGTGTTCCCAAATTCTTGCACAATGCTTCCTGAGATAGTCTCCAGGCTGCCACAACCCTTAAAAGGATATAGAAAATGAACAGAGATGGAAGGAATGGAAAAGTAAAATAACACGGTCATGCCTTAATCTCTGTATCCCCCTTTCCTGCGTTTATTTTTGTTAATTTTTTAAATCTTTCTTCATAAAGCCACTAGCATTTACTAATTGTTTAAGTTAAGCCACTCACTTGTGCACATAGTACACTTATAATGTGAGGAACACTACTAAAAGAAAGGTACACATCATGACCCGCAGCATGTAACATAGCAGAGTGGACACAATAACACTTATAAAATACAATGCAATTCAGTACAGTAACCTGGAAATTATGCTCATTTTGTGAATTATGCAATGCTACATTTATGCAATGCTACATTTTTTGTTTGAAACTGTGTCAAGCAGTGGAAGTTATTGAGGCTGTATTTTGTGTTGTTATTGTTATTGAACTGCAATATATAGTAGGGTGTTCTTTTTATTAAAATATGTCGCCCATGGTGGACAAAACAGGCTGTATTAAGACGAAATCAAGTGTTATGGCACACCTTCACATGGATATGCGGAGGTGTGGTTTGGGGGTGTGAGCGTGTTTATTTCTAGCCGCCATGAAACAATCAGAAAATAAAGTTTTATTCCTCTCATTCACCGGCTTTCTTGCTACCACTGCTCACTCTCTTCATTCACTCTCTAGGTCACTCGATCACTGCTCTCTCTTGCGCTGGTGCTCTCAGCTCGTTTGAGCTTTCTCTCTCTTTTTCTCTCGTCTTTTTTAAAATGAATCAGGAAGCCGTCAGCAAAGCCAAACTTTACTTTTAACATTTTCAAACAAAGAGAAATGTCCTTCCCTCCTTCTAGTAACATCTTTGTCCTCCCTCATGGCAGGGTTGTACAGCTGTGATCAGTCTGATCTCTGGCCACCGCAGCATGATGTTGCGTTTCTCCAAAAACTTTCTCGCCACAGGCTGCTGCAGCACCCCTGCAGCCCCCACGTAATAACCCTATTCAAATTAATGGGAGGACTGGCGTTTTCGCTGCAACGCCTGATTTGGTGTGAATTCAGCCTATCAGTGACCCCAGTAAGCTATCACAGCACATTACCACCTCCAGATCATTATTCAACCCTGCGCTACAGTCCGTTTCTTCTTTCCTCCTCCATCAGTATGACAGATTCTCTCTCCGTCTCCTGACACAGGCTGAAAAGACATCTGTTTCAACTGTTTCTTCTGACCTCCAGCCCTCCACCCAATCTCCTGGGCTCAAAACAAGTCACTGCTTGACACTCTTATTTTACTTTTTTTCATGAATGCTCTAATGCTTGCTATTTTCATGGTACACTGAATTTATTTTCTACATGCTCTGTTGATGTTTGAGGAATGCTTATTTATTTTAATATTGCTATTCTGCTAAATGCCTAAACGGTGTAAAAAATAACACCGCAATATGCATAAGATAACTAAGAGAAAACTGGCTTATTATATGACAAAGCCCAGAAATTGAAGGGTACAAAAAACAGGATCAAGAGCCGGCTTGATAAGTTTAAAACATTGTGTGTGTGCGTGTGTGTGTGTGTGTGTGTGTGTGTGTGTGTGTGTGTGTGTGTGTGTGTGTGTGTGTGTGTGTGTTTCTGAATGCCCAATGAGAGGCCCAGGCTTGGACAGAAACCAAAAAGATAAATGTTCTGAGGATAGCTGACACACCTGCAGTATTATGAGTTCATGATCTTACTCTCTGTTACTCTACTAAACATTTCACTAACTCCCTATCCCGAGTGACATCCCAGAGTTGAGAACAAGCTGTCAACACAAAGAGAAAACATAAAACCACCAGTTGTTAATTTGCAAGAAAAAGATCAAAATCCAACTGATCATACAGTCACAGCACTGACAAATCAGCAGATCCATCAACACGGATGTGGTAATTATAAATATTGGAAATCTGTGTAGCAGAGGCATATGCTAATGTAATCTCATAGAAAACAAAGACAAAGACATCCCTATCTGCAATGGACATTGTAAAACCTGTTGTTTAAGCTGTAGTATTATTTGATGAACTCAGTTTTAACTTTTGATGGTACAACCTGACCATTCCTAGCTTTAGAGAGAGGAATGTATTCCCTCAAAACAGTAGTAAAACATAGTGAAGTCCCACAAGATTCACTGAAATATTGTTACAAAATTGCGAATGAAATATCAAGACAGCAAAGCTCTGCAAATGTCCTCCGCCCAGCGTCTAGAGCACACTAAACACCAGTGCTTCAAGAGTAATATTATTGGCTTGTTTGGCTTCACTTTGTATTAACATTACAGCCAATTACATTATTGCACAATTGCTGTAATAAGCCCACTGGCTTCATATCAAGTGAAGAATACCTTCAATCCCTAAGTGAGTTTACTCCTAAGTGAATTTAGCCCTAAGTGAATTTAGCCAAAACTGATTATTGTCCAGCAATTATCCTATATAATAATACTTAATGATTTGATAACAATGACGGTGAGGCTTTTGCAAATTGATTAAAAATATGCAGAGGAGCTAATTGCAAATGTGTATTGTTAATTGAGATGTTATTACTTAATCTGCCTACTCAGTTATTTTACTGTCCTGTGAAGATGGCACTCCAAGCTTTTTTCCAACCTCTAGTGTTGATTTCAAGATATAACCCATCATTTATTTGACCACATACTGTATATGTTGAGTTTGCTCACATAATACAAAGCAGCATAAATATACAGATGTTATCATAGTTTAATTAAAGCAATACACTGAAGATAGTCTTACAGTGTTAGAATGGTTGTGAGCCTCATTAAACTGAGTCGACAGTTAAGGCCTGTATATTACAATACTGTGTATAAGAAATGGAAAATAAACTTGTACTCAACTGAACTGCTGTCAAACCAGGGGCAAATGTCTGTATACTTGCAGTTTGTTAAATGACACTTTAAGGAGCAGTGAACAGAGTTGTGTGAAAATGTCGACTAGTTCAGTCACCAACTCTGTGGAACAATTCAAATTAGGGTGATTTCAAGCATATTGTGCCTCAAGATGCATAAAACATGAACTGCGCAATGTAATTATCGCACTTTGTTCACATTGCTCTGTGCTCCATGTTAGTAGATACTCCTTCGAAAGATAATAATTACTGAAACATTACTGAATTCTGACGATGAATAAAAGAATACATAATAGTACAATTAGGGAGTATTACAGAGCTAATACTCAGCTAATACACAGCTATTACAGAACCTGGCTGTCTCGGTTCTAATACTTCTAATTATTTTTAAAGAAGGGAGGAAATTGAAAAAGATGATTAGCTGGGTGGGAGCTGTCCTTTAAAACCTTCCCTCGTCCTTTTTTCTGTAGGCTTGTGGTGTAAATTTCAGCAAAGGACGGGGGCTTCCTGGCCTATGATTTTTGATGCAGCTCGCATCACTTGGTCCAGCCATTTCCTGTCTTGCAAAGGCAAAATGTATCAGCCTTGCAATCTAATGACATCACATTAACTGTTAACCATTATACAAGGAAAGTAGGTGATTTAATTAATTATAGTAAATTATGGAGTAGTTACGAAGCTAACAACTTTCAAACTTGGCTCCATACCAAAACTTGGGGGCAAATCTACAGTTCCTCTTGTCTGTTCAGTTAATTATATTGACAAAAGCCACCTTTACTGGGGGCATCTCTGTGTCTTCCAAGATCTGACACAGAGTTCAGTGTTGAGAGGCACTGGGGAAGTCAATTAGCAAGGCTCAGAAAATCAAAGTGATTTCCTCCCATGGATGATATTCACACCCTTTGAATAGCAAAGAGCAAATTGGCTGCACACACCATTACTTTACTGTGACCCTGTGGATAAGCAGCTTTGTCTCAACCTGGCTGTTGGAGTGCCTCTCTCCATGAAAGCCTCCATGCAGAGCTTTGTCAGACTAATCCATCCTGCAGAGTGTTTCCTGCGTCTGAGAGGATACGGAGGCTCTCAGAAGAAAAACACAGGCTGTATATTGTTCATTTCTGTCCTTGTTACTGCGTCATTTCTAAAATGAAGGTTAGCTTTTGCAGAGGCAAGTGCAGGACAGCAGCCATGGTCAGACACTACACAGCTGAGGTCACTTATTCACCCACTCTGGGACATTAGGTGGACGTTGTATGATAATGTTAGTGCTTTAGTCTGCAGCTTAACAATTCTTAAAGGCAAAGAGGGCGATGCAGAGTTTTACACAATTTCCAGAGATTTTTTATTTTAGACTTCAATTGAAAATGGTTGTCTCATTTTGATTGATAGGACTGTACTATTCTGTACATTATGTTGCAGTGCAACATGATCAATTGACTCTAAATTTGTGGTTCTATTTTGACCCAAATAAATTTATAAAAAGGCTGAATAACATTAAACAGAAGAATCTGGTCTAAACAAATCTATCATTTACTAAGTTCAAAGTAATTGTTTTGCTTCAAATGCATATAGATCTTTCTTTAAGGGTTACACAGAGATTTTATTAAACCTAATTTCTTGGCTCTACCATTTTGCTGAATTAAGCCAGAAATGAGCAATGGATTTGGGCTATGAGCCATGAGCAAGCACACACATGCTGTGGGCCTGGACAGGTTTTGTTCTTGTTATACTGAACCAACAATTATTTGAAATTACAGTACATTGTGAATACTGGGCAATTACATTACCTGTTAATACATTATGTCCTTACATTAAGCATAAGTAATTCACTTGTTCTTATCAATAACTTGTTCTGTTATGTTCTTATAATGTCTGATTACTAAACCACAATTCACTCCACAGTCTACTTTTCCTGTGTTTGATTAAACACATGCATTGCGCAAAATTTCAAACCCTCTTTTGTTTCAAATGAGTCAATTATTTTCTCATATTAATGGTCATATCCTGAAACATTTTCACTACTTTGTGTGCGTCACACACATGAGGAGGTACTAACCTTTCTGACAAAGTTCATTATTGAATTGCAAATTATTCACCTGTTTAACATACAAAAAAGGACAACCTAACCATAATGCATTCATGTCTCCTTGGGATATGCAGGTCTTTTAGAACTACTCAAGGTGCTCAAAGATTGTCCAATTCTGCATCACTAAGACCACACTAACATTAGGCTCCACAATGACATACAATCAATGCAGCATGTTTAATATAGAGAGAGCTTCTCTGACGTATTTCATTATCTGGTTTTAAAATTTACATATTCATCACAATAAACAGTAAACGGCAAATTTCATGACATTTTCAATAGATTAATGGTACACCAGCAGAACAGACAAGCACACATTGAAGCATAAAGTATTTCACACAGAGAAAATCAGCAATGCAAGAACAATCACTGGCCTTCCTTTTTAGCCCTCCTGATGTCAAATCTCTCCCGCTGCAATTTATACGCGAGGCATGACATGCCAATTACTCACTGTCACATCTCAAGTGAATACTAAACTAAAAATTATGCCAACCTCACGGTCACCACATTCAGTCAATTTTAAATGATGCATGGAAATCAAAAGGATATGGAACAGTGGGGATCTATGAGGGTGGCATATCACCACCTTTGCAAGGCGGGGAGGCATTTTTCTTCTGTCTCAACAGACGGCATGATCTCAGCTGTAGCCTGAGCAAACTCAATATCCCCAGGATAGGATTTTTTTTTGTAAGTGAGTTTCCACAATGTATATGTCTGACACAAAGTTAAATTTAATAAATATATCAAAAAGAAGAATCACATTGGACCAAGCCCTGAGATTTCCTCCTCATTTTTGCGACAGCGGCTTGTAGAAAGGTATGCCTCTTATAGCCTCTCCTTGAAGCTCACCAGTGGGACAGAGTTAACAGTGTCCAGGCCATGCAGAGCCATCCATCCTGAAGAACAAAAGTGACACAGGGGCTGCAGTCTGTGCCAGATGATGGAGGCTGCCACCAACTCTCAGCTAAAGCACTGCTGGACAGACCTCATTCCCGCTTTCCTCAGAGAATTACAGCCTTCCTGTCATACACTTAAGATAACACAGGGACACCAAAACAAAGGTTATTTATTTATGAACACTTCCAGGAACTGTGTGTCCACATGGTTTTAGATTTCATTAGAAATGGACATGACTGTCACAGAGGTTTCAGCTTCATCACTTGACTGCAGGGGTTAAATCAATGCATGCTCTGTCCTCACCAGTGTCCTGCCCCTGTGTAATTTAGTGTCATCTCCTGTGTAATGAAGGTCTTGTATCATTGGATGGTGACCATGTCCTGCCTTGTCCTTTGTGTCCTGTACATTTATTTCATGTCCTGTACCCGCAGGTGTATGGTTAGGTGTCATGTATGTTTTTAGGAAAACAAAGTTATTCTATTGGCCTCATTATTGTGGTGATGTGATTTATAGGCATGCCTCTGCCTCTACTCTTAAGCCCTTGGATTCTGTTCATCATTCTGCCCTTAGGTTTATTACTGGTGATGTTTATAGCAGTCGTCACTGTATTCTTTACGAAAAAGTTTGGTGTCTTCTCTGTCTGAAAGACATGATAAGCATATTTATTCATTTGTATACAAGGCCCTTATTGGGATGCTACCATCTTATATCGCATCTATGCTTGATTGGTCCCCTGGACCACATCATACTCAATCTAATGACTGGCTTTCAAGTCCCTCAAGTTTGTACTGAGCTTAGAAGATGTGTATTTTGTTTTTATGCTTCGACCACCTGAAATTGTTTGCAGAGCACCCTAAAAATTAATACTTTAGTAACCCTTGGACATTTTAAATCTATGATCACCAAGCACTTAACTTCTGTTTGCACTTGTTTTAATTGATTTGTTTTATATCTTGTATCTTTTATTTTCTATATACCCGTTTTAAATTTTTTGTTTTTATATCTTGTATCCTTTATTAATTGTACTTATATTTGATTTAATTGATTGTTTTCTTTTATCCTGTATCTTTTGTTATTATTTTATTATACTCGACACCATTGTAAATGAAAGCCTCAATGATTTTTGAATTTAAATAAAAGGTAATATATAATATATCTACACATTTTGAAAAAAAAAGCAGGAGTCTGTGGGGTTGCTTATATGTCATATATCTGATGTGACACAAAAATGACCAGTTTATCATAGTTTTCGGCTGAAATTTATCGATAAAGCAAGTAATTCTGTAATTTGCATAAAGAAAAAAGTTGCAATATTATAGCAAGAAATACTTATAGCAGGAGATACTGCATCATCTTGAGATGGAGATCATGAAACTCAACACGAACATGACACCTTGCCCACGATATCAAAATAGATGCAGCTCTGCACAGTATACTGTGTAATATCTTTATAGACAATTTAAGACATTTAATTTAAGACAATTACATGTTATACATCATGTTATCTCTGTAACTAAAGAAGAAAAAAACCTTTTATTTATTTGTTTATATTCAAATATAATGTAATCCTTTTCTTAAATGCAGAAATCATATCTCTATAATCATAACTACCAGCTGCAGTAGATTGCTATGAAGATAACAACGTGGTAACAACAATTCCTCCACATTTCACTATATCTGAGGTGGGAAAAAATGTAATGTTAACCTAACCGAATCACTGGATACGCTGTTTTTTTTTAGAATATCCTCTGACTAATTTTAATACATTTCATCTGTTATGTACTGTTATGTACTGTAGGAGCATCTTTATAGTACTGTTCTCGGACATGTAGTTGTAACATTAAGACTATGCATGTGATGCTCCTCATGTTGAATGTCGCCCTGCAATAGGCCATAAAGCTCTGATTTGGGCTTGACATCTGTATATCTGATTTAGCTACTTGTTCTACTGTCTGAATGATTTACATTTACAGCTTCTGCACTCACTTCATTCACTTAATGTAAAACATATTTTGCCACAAAGCTTAACTCTAAACTGCCAATTCAGAATGAAAGCAATTGGAAGAAACCCCTGGAGGTCAAATGTTGATCCAGCTGTGTTACTGTAAGAATGTCATATTGAGACCATTTTTTCATACCAAGAGATTCTCCACATTGTTAGCTAATGAGTGCCTCCAATGAATTTCACAAATAAAGTAGGTTTGCCTCTGCCAGCAAATTAGTGTCCAGCTGGCCATGGCAAGCAAACTTTCAACCACCATCAAACAAATTAGTGTGTAACGCCTAAATGGGGCCGAATCTTGTCAGAATCTTGCACTATATATCAAGTGTAACCTCCTTATTCAATTTATTCATAGTATAAATTAATAATGCTGGTTAATATATTATGCACAAAGGATAATGGGACTTACAAATCAGTCCACAAAGTCAGTCAGAAATAGTGGAGCTTGTGCATGGCGTAATTAACTCTGTACAAGCAATCATTCAAGTTTGCAGAAGCAAAACAGGCATAACTTGTTATATCGAGAACATTAAGGATGACCTATCAAAATTTTAAGAGAACAAATTATTTGCTTTATTAAAGTATTATAATGCTCATTATGACAAAATGGGTAATTATTATTCCAGTTCTTAAGTTCAGAATTCAACTAGGGCAAGTATAGTATAATGAGGACCTTTGAGATTCAGTTTTGATGTAGCCATTTGATGTCAGCTATGAATTGTTGGCATTTTCAAAATTTTACTTGGTAAGTACTTCAATGAACGTCAAACATGAATAATAAATGTAAAGACTCAGAGTTTGTGAGTTGGTGAAGTCTGGGGAAGTTAGTAGATTACCAGAGATTTTAAGAACGGAGCTGGCTTTGAATGTGCTGACTTTTAATTTAGTATTTGAGATGTAAGAAGCTCATGTTCTGCTTATTCACTGTCACCCTGGATAAAACTGCAAGCTTGAATTTGATAAACTTCAGGAGAAAAAAACATCTTGCTGTTAATGTTCCGCATTAAATGAATCCAGATTCTGAAAGCGACATTCCTTAAACATAAACCAATAGCATTGAGACCACACCACATTGTCTCTCTTCGAAGCAGAGTGAAAGGTTTTCTTTATGAAGGACATGCAAAGAGATTCTATAATGAAAGAAGGAACAATCCAATTAGTGCATGGTGTGAATCACTCTTTTTTTTTAGCAAACCTCCAATAAATAGACAGGTAAATAGACAAGACAACAGACGTTTGCCTTGTCAGTCTAACAAAACGCAATCAATCTTATGAAGTTAGTGGAAAAGAAATCTTGATTGAAGGCTATGATAGTGTGGTAATTAGTTTTTGGTGGTATGATAATTTATTTGCATGTAACTTTTTTATTAGGCTTGTTTAAACATAGTATGCAGTGCACAATAGCAAAAGGTTATACAGTCAAATTTAGCAGAAAAGTCTCTGCTCTATTGAGGGAGCTCTCAGAGAATCTGAGCAGCAACAAGGATTCTAATGAGAGAACTAATCCCCCTTAATTAGCATGCATAAACATAAATCTTAGTTTAATCAACAATATGAAATAAGGATGAGGTTCAGAGATGCAGCAGCAAACGACGTTGGCATGAGCACAATAAGCAGAGTAACAGTGTTAAGTGTCCGCGCTACAGCTGCAAGAATCTGATTGGATGTTACTGGCCACACAACTGTGAATGAGCCAATGGTCATGAAGTATATTGGAAGCAGCTGATGCCAACTGATTGGCTATGCCTCATTGCATATCAATTTACAGTTAATAGAAGGTATTTGATACATTTTTCATGCTTTATTAACCCTTATTTGAAGAGCTCTTGGCTTGAAATAAACATGGTGATATTGCCTCACCCACTGCACCAATCAGCCGAAGTTGCACAAGCTGACAGAAAGTTGATTAAATGTGTAAGATCAAAACCATTCAGCGATGCAGCTACATCAAATAAAGGAAGGGAAGGTATTTAGGTTTTTGCTTCATGAAGAGAAAATGTTTCTAAATTAAAATGAAACATGAGTCCATGAGATATTATTGAGCGGTTACATAAGTTTGGTATTACTGTTGAGGTAACAGCCTTTAACAGATCCTCATCCCTCTCTCTCTTCAATGGGGTCAGTTTTGAAGTGTACTGTTGACTGTGACTCATTACTCTCCGATTTACCACCAATGCTTTTGTTTTTTCTCTCATTGCTTAAAAGAGGCCACAGTATCATGCACAGGACCAAAATGCTGACTACATTAACATCGAAGATTAAAATACTTTGAGTCTCATTTACTACTCTTGAATGGATCAAAACAAAAGTTGTGCTTGATGCTTATTCTTCAAAATCAAATCGTACTGCACTGAGTTTGTGTGCTCTATAGTGCACAAACACCTCTGACACACTAAACAATGAATGCAAAACTATCAAGCTATCATTTAATCAGGACACCAGGAAAAGCTGTGTCAATTGTTTTGCTTGTCTCTATCTGACAGAAAAGATATGAATTCTTTAATTTACCATTAAAACCTAATACAACAAAATTTCCTAATTTCTGAGGTACTTCACCTTGAAATAAAATGTTACAGCCAGAGAATGAATCTGTGAAATGCGATAACTGGTGCTATGTTTTTGCACTGTGTGTTTGCTGGCTTACATAGTCCACAAGGAGCTTGTGAATTTGTAGAGACGAGAGATTAGAGAGAATGGAGTGTTGTGTTCGAGTTAGTCTTGGTTTAAGTTGGGTGTGAATAAGGGATTGTTGAAGTGAATGAGGGGCACTGCAGCTCTCAACGTTGAGCAGAGAAGCTCTACTGGGGCAGGATCAAAGAACTCAGTCAACCAAGGCTTCTGCTCAACCCAAACTTTAGTCAACCAACCACACACACTAATCTCTTGTCTAGGTCTTGTGAGAGGACAGAAAGGCAAGGCATCAACCAAACTGAATCTAATGAGCATCTACCATACAACATGAACAAGTGACAAATAGAAATGGCAATACTGGTGCCCACACAAATGAGTCAAACTCCCCTCTAATTCTGTCTATTAACCTCTTAAACTCTATTTGCTCAAACTTTACTTTCTCAATTCTACACAAAATACTAATGTTTTCAAAGACTCTTTATGTACCACTGAATCACAGGATAAAATGTTCAAAAAAGACATTTCAGTTGGCATATTTCACTCAATGGTTACATACTGTAGATTCAAGCAAAGTTTAGAGACAAAATTATATAGATTACACATTGTTATAAACACCATGACACCATCTATGGCAAAGGTGAAAATCTTATTTCAAAGGATAAAGTAAGTAAGTATTTAAGATCATTCACATCAATCGACTTTGAAAGGAAAATGCAATGTAACTTTATTAATCCAATTTCCTCTGGGATGGAGGTCTTTTGGAATTGAATTGCTGAAAATGATCAAACTGACAGAAAATGTGAATAGGAAGGTGTGTTCAAACTTTTGACTGGTACTGTATATTCACCAATTTACAAATAAATAAACTCCTTAAATTACACCAACATTTAAAACTGCATTTTTGAAGCAAAATCAATCCATTGTAATGGAATTGCAGCAAAAATTTGTTAGGGCGAAGAAAATCCGCTTTAATCTTTTGTTTCAAGTTCAACTTTGGTGACACAAATCCCCACCACTGACCAACAGCAAAACAACTTGACAGTGCCGACCTTTGAGGGAAAAGGGAATTGGAGAGTCCAAAAGCTATCATAGCCTATTAGCTGTGTTGCATTCAATTTAACCCTGTTCTGCTGGAGTATAAACTGCTCTATATTGAAGCATGGTTTTAGGACAAATATGGACAAGGATAAATTGTGTTCATTTAGTCACAATTTAGTGACTGAACTTGCTAGCCAGTTAGCAAGTTCAAAAGCCAGCTTATTAGACATCTGTGTGACCAACTAGTATGAGCATGTTCTCAAGCTGGCTAGCATGTTAGCCGTTTGCTTACTAGTTACAGTAGTTCATCAACTAGCCCTTCGACTGGTCACCATGTCACCAAGCCTCTAATTAACACACTGATTTCAGAGGGAGCAGGTGAGCTTTGTTGTGCCATTTTCTGATGTGATCAGGTCTTTTGAGTGCTTTTGTTTCCCCTGATCACAACTAAACATGAATAAATATGCCAGCATTACAAATACTTAAGGTTATATTAATTTACTTTCCTTTTCAGCATCATGACACCATTTTGGATTTGGAATCAGCATTTCCAACCATCCATGGGAGCTAGCAAATTCAAGGCTATACCATAGTTAACAGTGTTTGAGATTAATCAGATTGACAATTTTTTTTTTTTTTACTTAAGTTTTGATTTTCCAGTAAATCATATCTAAAATGTCATTTTCACTGAAGTAGTGACATTTTAAATAAATGAAAAGAGACCAAAAATCAAAGACATGTTAAAAAACAATGACAGCTTTGTAGCAGTGGCCACAAACCACTGTGTACTGTGGTTTCAATCTCAGATCACTTGACTGAGCATGAGGTACCGTTTATCATGGTTCATCCACTGCAATTAATGTTTAACAGATGTGATGCAACTCTCTGCCTCTTTCATACATCCATCCTCTCTCTCTCTGTCTTTGTATTAGTCTCTCCAACTTTCTCTCTCTCACACATGCACACATATTTATTTATTTATCTCATTGCTTGTCCTTAAACTAGGTTACCTTAGGGCACCTACTGAGCCACAGCAGAGAACACTAATATTTTCAGAGACTGGCCATACTGAACTCAAGAAATGCAGAGCTGCAACACTGCAAAGTTAGTTTTTTTTCTCAATACAGTGCATCAACTGGACTGCAATATGACTGGACTCCAAATCTCTCTGGGGGAATATAAGGACCTCTGAGAGATGAGGGGGAAAGATTCCTCAGCCAGATGATTGGACATTCAGAATGCCCAAACTTTAATTCTAGTGTGCAACAGTCATTTATGGCTTCAGGAATACTCAATAATGCATCAAAACCCACAAGCCTCCAGGGGAAGCAGTCAGTAATCAAAAAGTAAGTTAAGGTTTTCATAATAAGGCCCTATAAATAACTGGGGACAGAAATGAGGGCATGTAAAATTGATGAGGGATGATTCAAACCCCACGAGGTGGAGGGAGCTTAACACAAGAAGAAAGAGTGTGATGTTGAGTGGCCTGGCAATATAGGCATGTGTAGTAGAAGATGAAATTGCATAACTGATTTGTGTCACAAGTGTTACCGTATAACTGTATGGCTAAGTATATGGACATCGTTCTGGAGGCGTTGTCCTTGAAATGGTGCTGTTTATGTAGGAATACACTCCAGCCATAACAGTATTTTACAGTGTATTTCAAACAAGCTGGCAATGCTTGAATAACCAATGGCTGCCAATTAAAAGTTTTACAGACGAAGAACTGAACCTGTTTTATGCTGTAATTATTATTTCTTTCTGCTCCCGCGTATTACATCTATTCCTCAGAAAGGTCACATTATCAGTATTACATGGAATGAATAGCAGGAATCTGGTAAATACCAGGAAAGTTAATAAATTCCACGCATTTTCAAAAATGTATATTATACATATTTTTCTTTTTGTTGCAAATTGTATACATGTGTATAATAAAAAAAATAACAAAGGACTCTACAGTATATTTTTTTGTATTCATTTCAGCTTCGTTCCAGTGAAAAGAAACATACAGGAACATGACTTTTATAACTTGAAGAATATGTGTTGAAGCAAGAACCCATAACAAAACTCTCACATATCCTTTCAGAAATGAAAAAGATGCTTGTGCGTATTTGCATTTTCTACAAGACCCTGAGTTCCCCAGTGCACCTATCACTCTTCTGTGAAAACAGTATTTTAAAATGACTGCTTCAACAGTAAGGTTATATTGAGGCTTTGGAAAGCATAACCTTTAAAGTAACTTATTTCCTGTTTCCTTATTACTCTGTGGTAAAATTAAGATCTTATTAGCTGAAGGAAATACAGTAGATAATGGTCATCATTTTATCGGTAAGGAATAAAAAAATCATAAAATTCAAAGTGAACAAAAATAGGCAGCCTGGTATCACCAAATGACATATGAATAACACATCGATTTCAAAAGTTGTTTCATGTGTTATGATTACACATATTTTTCTTTTTGCCATTTATGTCATTAATTCAGTCGCCAAAAATGAACTATAGTCACGTTTCAGGGAGTAACGCATTTCAGAGTGACGCATTTCAGATAACCTCTATATAATGTGACTTTCTTTTATTTTATAAGGTGATTTTGGCTTATTAGGAGGAGCTGGGTTGGTTGGATGACTAGAAGACTACATTGAAATAGGTCACTGCAACATTAGAAAATTACTACTAATACACAACAACAACTATGTCAATCTACACATTTGTAATTTTATAGCAATACAAACTTATTTAAACATAGACAAAAATCCATGTTTCTGACATGAAGGCCACAGTTCACAGTATAAGTTATTATATCTTAGCATATGCATGAAAATTTATGGAATTAACACTGTAATTCAAATCAATCATTTTCTGATTTATGTAAAAGCAAGTAAATGGCAGTACATACTAGGATAGGATATACATGATTACGTGTATTAATGTTCAAATATAGAAACCCATCTATCACTCTTATCAGCCTTTCAACGTATGTTTAAAAATGAAACTGATAAACTAATCTTGCCAATGAAAAAGAATAAAAATTTAATCTTCCCCCACTACAGTGTTGACATGCAGGTATTGTCCTGAATTGACTGCCAACCTGACAGATGGATCATTTAACACTCAGCAGTGGCAAAGTTTAAAAGGAATTATTTTTGACATTTTTACCATGTGATACGTCCACCAGATCCTATCATGTCTATTTCTACACTTTTTCTGGTGCCAGTACTGTTTTTAGTTTATATTGCACTTAGTATTATATAAGGAGGATAAAAATGGTTTCAGAGATGCAACAGACCACAGAAACTTTTCTGATTCTGTTCTGCGTTCCTTCTTCTACCCACGGTATGCATAAAGACGTTTTTTTGTGCAGAATCGCAAAAGTCTGATAAGAAAGTGCTCACTGATTTTTCAGTTACTTAGGGTCAGGGCTGCTCCTGTTCTTAAGATGCACATACGAATGATTTAAGAATATTTGTGGCATTCATCAATTTTCTCATACTTAGAATTTTCTCTTTGGTACGAATGGAATTTACAAGTGGTCCAGACCTGTCATACGAGTCATGAATAGATCATCTCTGCCTTTCTTTGCTGGGGAGAAACACTTGTTTGACCTACAATTATAATGTCTTAATTGCCCTAAAAACTAAATATGTTTAAATATGATACTGAAATTAAGGAAAAATAAATATTAACTAAAACAAACTTAATGCAAAATTAATATTCTGTTTACCATATTATCATCATGGATGTCAATTTACTTAAAGGTTTTTTAGATTTTATGATTTTTGTTGGCATATTTTGACGCAGCAGCTTCTACATTTCAGTAGTTGCTGAAAAAATGAAACTCACTGCGACAGCTGCCTCTGTGTCTCTCTGCAGGTCTCTGTCCACTAGGCTATCATCTTCTGTTGCAGCTGACAGCGTAACATCACCTAGGCTATAATATTCTCTCTTCTAATATCTCTGTGACTGTCACATCCCTTGACCGCCTCCCATCACGGACTGCTTTGCTTTAGTACAATGTTTTTTTTTATCATCTAACTTCATGTCAAAGCATTCCCTCTTTATTTCTGTCTAAGTGCAGAGCTGCTCTGGTGACGCGTCGTTGGCAGCTGGATTCATATTTTCTAATTGTTTTGGGTCTCCAACTGATCACACTCTTAAATTTGTTATATGTCTTTTTTCTACTGATTTCTGAAAGCAGGACTTGAAGCTATGCAGTGTGACTCTTTGGGAACTTTTTTTGAATGAAACTCGCTCACAAACGGAACGGAACATGGAGCCTTATATGGGGCGTTGATCATGCAAATGATCTCACGAACGTGCACCTATTCATGAGAAGGTTGCATTCATCAAGCTGAACTGAGCGATTTATGACAAGTTCAGACAGTTAAGAGAGTTTGTTGAATCCGACTTGGAACACTCATATGAGCAAACCTCACAGAAAAGAGTGAGAGAGTTTTAGGATAAAAATAGGATAAAGGAGGATAAAAATACATTGATTGTGTAAGAAAAAAAAGAAGAGAATTGGAGAAAGAAATTGGTGTTAACTGTCAAGGAATATCATTTTGGAGATGTGAATTATTTAAGTTGGTGTCAACCTGTTGACATGAAAAACTAAAATTTTAAGTTAGGAACTAATTCATAATGAGGGTGCAGTCACAGACCTGACTATACACTGATTAACAGTATTTACAAGTGGTATGAAGACACTGCAGCACTTCAATTAAACACTGTGCACCATGAAGAGTACATGAGCAGTTGTACAGTGACTTTAGTTTTACAGACAGTATTTTTCACCTGAAAGCTACATTAACACGGCTTTGTTCTGTGGGTATGTAAGTTTACAGTGGCTCCATTCAGACAAGAAGCGCAACACAGAAACACAGCAACACAGCAACACAGCAAGCCTTGCTCCATGAGGCAATAACAAAAGCATATAGTGTTTGTGTACAAATGTGGAAGAACAAAAGTGATAGCTAACTAAACAGATTTGTGGCCAGGTTTCATACAGTCCTGATTTCTAATAACAGTCAGTAGAAAAAAAAACTATACCAAAAAAAAGGAAGAAAAAAAACATGTACTGAAGAAGAAGAGGACAAAATCTACAGTATGAAAAGGAGACACATGTTTTAGCCTCAACTGCCAAAACAATCTTCAAAACCAATCTGCCCATCTATTATTAATAGCAGTCATAGTAATTATTAATCATAGCATCAGTAGTCTTTACAAGTTTGACATGTGCTTGTCTGGAATACATTTATTAGAAGTGGCAGTGTCAGGGAAGCCAATTTATATGTATCTCAATCTCTGCATGTCAAAATGATAAAACAAACCCATCTGGCTTACCATCAAACTTTTTATGCCTCGAGACAAATGTCGTCCTCATATTGTGGCTGCTATCCTCGACCAAGTTCTCAAACTCCAGTTTGCTCTGCTGGTTGAGTTTGTCCTCCATCTCGGATGTGCAGCAGGTGTATCCCTGAGGACAGACACGCAGGTGCTCACCTGAAGGAGACAGAGACACAGAGCGCTGTTTTTTTTACACACATCACTGCCACAGGACTCGGTTTTTCAAAAGGCTGAGCTGAGTCTTTGATCAGAACTCTCCTGTGATTTTGGGACTCTCATCACTGGAGCTATCAAAGAGGGACCGACTGTAACAAATGGGGAAGGATAATATTTGTCAGTAACCTGCTATCATGTGAAACTGAGTGTAACTTTGATGCGGCAGTGCATACACCTCATGCAGGATTTTCTTTACATCACCATCCAAAGCACAGCAGTAATGACAACTGAGGTTGTGTAAATCAGTGGTACCATGAAGTAGAAGTAAAAAACATCAGGCTCAACCAAAAGACAGGGGGGGAGCTGGGGTGTGTATAACCAAAGTCAAAGTCCAAAGCACAAAAAAGGGGTTTGCACATCCAAATCAGCCTCCAACCTCTTCCTGTCCCGTTCAACTTGTCCATTGCAAGCACAGGGCAAAAAATGTACAGATGTTTCAGCTATGCCTTCGTCAGTGTGTGACAGTTTCATGGTTTGATCCTTTTAACTTTTCACCAATAAATAGTGTCAATCAACTTATTACCAACAGGTGTACCAAGTGGCAGTCAAAATTGTCATTAGGAAGATTTATTTTAATTTGAGATAAATGACATGACACCACAGCTAATGTGCTTCATTGCTTGTATAATAACAACAGTCTTAGTTTAAAGCATAAGTTTTACCCTGAATTTTCAACAAAATGCTTTGAGTTTTTATTTTATTGTCCCAGTTTGTTAGTTTGGGGAGTTTTAAGGGCTGAAACTAAATATATAAATACATATATAATTATATAATAAAATGCTTAAATAAATGAATAACTAATTGTATAATTTAACACCTAATTGTCATCATAAATAAATAAATAAAAAATCAAATGAGACATTAAAAATATAAATGTTACATTTATGTGTGCATATATTTATTCCTATATTAATATATTTATTTACATATATTTATAGTTCAAATTATTTATTTACATATACTTTTATTTATCCACAGTGTTACTTGCTGCAGCGAAATGAAAAAATGTGTCATCTTCATCTGTCAAAAGTCAGGGGGTGGGTTAAAGCCTTTAATTTGTCACCCTGCAGCCTCAGTTGCTGTACCATCTCTGCTAGGATTGTGAATACAGCTTCATTAATTTATGTGTCGGTCAGGGCCGATATCATTCCAATTCTTTCAGCGAGGCCCTCAATCTGATCTAAAGAATCGTAAGGACTGACATTTCATCTTCACCTTCATCTGTTCAGGTACAGCAAACATATCTACCATTGTAGCACACAAGATTTCATTAAGATCTACACCGGGTGCTGCCATCTTAAATTAGGCAAAAGCAGTAGATTCAAGTCTAACCACCAATTGCAGGGCAGAGTCCATCCCCTGACTTTTGATGGATGAAGTTGAGAGATTTATTTATGGGTTTCGCTCCAGCAGGTAACACTATGGATAAATGAAAGGATATATAAATAAATAAATAAAATCATAAACAGATAAATAAATGTGTGAATAAATTAATAAGTGAATCAATAAATTAAGCATTAGATTATATAATAATGTATTTATTAATTTTTCTAAGCATTAAATTATATGAGTATATATATTCATTTATTTAAGCTTTTAATTATATAATTATTCATGTATTTATATATTTTGTTTCGGCCCTTAAAACCCTCCATACGTTAGAGGTCCATTACTGACACTTCAGATGCCAACCAAATACCATTAAATGAAGTCAACGGCAACGGCATCTCTTTTCGGAAAGTATGACCCGGTTCCTCAGGATAATACAAAGACCTTGTCTTGCTTACTTTGGCGGAAAAGTAGTTCAATGAATCATTCCAATGAAAGCTGCTCATGGCAAGGTCTATGGATGATCTCCACTAACCAGAATACAGTTCCTGGAAAGACATGCTGCTACTGATTTCTTAAAATATAATCATTTCAATGCTCTGTTCACTGCAAACTAAATTTCCATTCATTGTACTGGGGTAGAAGTAGAGTGACCAGTGATGGAGATTTCCAAATAAATGTTATCTGCATGGCTAGATACAGTAACATTAGGGGTGAGTGAGCAAATACAGGAAATAAACTGCCGCTTTAAGATATTGAAAAATGTCAAGCATTCAGTCTTGATGTTGCAATGTTTTACAGAGCCGTCACCTCTTGACTCTTTGTACTTAATGTGCTGTTGAACCTCAATTCAGTGTTCAAGTGGTTGAAGACATGATTCACTCAAGATTGGTATAGTGTTTCAAAATCCCTTTGAATGTCTTTTCAAGTTGAGATGTCTCACATGGGGACAGTTAAATTGATTCAACTTATTGTAATAAAGAATTAAACATCTAGTCAACAAAAAGTGTGCATGTTAGAGCATAAACTGTTGGACATGAATATTGACCCCTGCATATGCCACTGGATGCGCTTTCTGTGGAGAAGGCAACAGAGGGTTAAGATGAATAGCCTTTCATCTCAAGCTCTGACCCCCCAGGGTTGCATCCTCTCAACCTGACTCTCCTCGCTCTACACAACCCACTTCACATCCCACCACAGCTCAGTCTCCATTCTTAAATACGCAGACAACACAGCCATAATTGGACTTATAACCAACAACAACAAAGACTGATACCGTGGGCAGGTAACCCAAGCAGTCAATTGGTGCCTTGATAACAACCTCAAGCACAACACATCTAAAACACAAGAACTCATTACAGATTTCAGGCACAGCCCCCTCCCCAAACTCCCTATACACGTCTCAGGAGAACCCATAACCATCACTGACTCATTCAAAGTTCTTGGCACACACAAAAGCAACAAATCAAATCAGTCAAATCAAATGGAACATCAATACAAACCACATTACCAAAAAAGCCCAGCAAAGATTGTTTTTTCTAAGAAAGCTCAAAAAATTCAAAGTAAAACAAAGCCTCCTCCTCCTCCTCAGTTATACACAGCAATCATTGAGAGCATACTCACCTCATCTATAACAGTTTGGTACAGCAGCACAGACAGGCACACACGCATAAAACTGCAGCTCATGGTCAATAAATCATCCGAGATTATTGGCACCCCCCTCCCATCAGTTGAATCACTATATCACAAACGCACAATCAAAGAGCAAATAAAAAAAAAATCTGTGACCCCTCTCACCATGCTGCTTTTCCATTATTTTTTCCCTACTGCAATAAGGACTCAGAACACTTCTCACTAACTCTAACAGAAGCACCTGCACTTAAAACTCTTACATCAATCTTTTTAATATTGTCTATGTTTTCTGTCTTGCGGTAAATTGTGAATATTGTCTGCTGTGATATTCATGTGTCTGTGATGTTGACACTGTCTATGTTTGATGTTACTGACACTGTTGAATTGAGCTTACCCACCATGCTGCCCACCAAGAAAATTCCATAGACCTCGGTCATATGGTCATTAATAAATTATTCAATGAATGACTGATAGATTGATAAACTTGACCAAAGAATGGTCTGTACAATTCATCAGAAGTATTGGATTTGTGGGCTGGTATTAAATAATTTAAACGGTTTTTGGGAGTTCACCAGAGTACAGTGGACATTATTAGAAACTGTGAAAATATGGAACTATAGTTCTTTGGCTGGTAACTTGCTTTTGGAAAGAGGATTTATGTTGAGTCTGTGGATTAGTCTCAGTCTCTGTGGAAGTGTGTAAAAATGTGTGAATTACACAGAGATTGTGGGGGGGAATGGATGCAGAAGATGAAATGAAAATTTAACTAAATTTAACAGCCATGATGCACAGCACAATCTGACGGAAAGCAGGCTTAACCCATCATTCATTTAACACAGTCTCTAGCTTAGAGCGTAGTGATGACAGCATCACCTGTCAGGTGTGCTTGTTAGTTTCAGGGACTGAGGGAAATGTTCATTTTTCTAATGTGTGCATTGATGGCCATTTTGATTATGTTGAAGTTGTTTATTGAATTTGATGTTACATCAGGTATGCCACCTTAAATCAATGAAGTGAAATAAAATAATGGTTCAGTCAAATTATAGCAATGTGTTAATTTGTTTCACATATGTTAAAGGTTGCAAAAACTATTTTTAACAGTTAACAGTATGTTTGAAGTAACAATAACAATAATCTTTTATTTATAAATGTGAGGGGTCAATGGATATCAGTAAGATATTTTATATTTGTTAACGAGGGCATTCCCTACTGTTAAATCAGAGACCCCCCAATTTATTTTCTTTTGTAATGTAGTTGAGCTTAACAGGTTAATTTGCAGAATTTAATTAATCTCATGGATTAAATTTAAACTGCATAAAAATTAATGTCTGCAGGCAATGTAGATAATCCTAAATGCCTTTCCAGGATACAGTGTTTGTGAGTTTGTATTTCATTCAGTATTGTTTGTGGATGCGCTGTCTGGTTCCCACCACCAAGTTATGCTGTTGAGGCGGAAAAAGCGAGTTGTGAAGGAGAAGAAGAAAACTGTTGTTGTTGTCATGGTAGCCAAGAAAAGAAGACAATCGTTTTAAGCAGCAGAGAAAGTGTGCTGCCGGACTGTAAGAGTGAGTATAGACTGCTTTGTTTTCGTTGTTTAAAGCAAAAATAAAGACATTGCTAGTTGCACAACAGTCCTGCATCTGAGTCATTGGCTGCAACATATAGCACCTAATGATACTGCAATATTTATTGATTTAAGTGTGACAGACTTCAAAGATTTAAGGACTAAGCCCCACATCTTCACTAACCCTTGAACTGTCCCTACTGAGCATCTTCACAGACAATACCAACCCAGCTTTTAACTAAATTTGACCTAATCTGCAGGGAAGGATTGTGAGAAAGTGCCTAAATCCAGATATAAAAGGTTTCCAAAAAGCATTCAATAATGCAATCACTGTAGAAAAGAGTTTTTTGTTTTGTGTGGTATTTTGTACTGACTGATAAAAATGTCATTTTGATCTGTTCTGAATGTTGTAGGTGATCCTGCGTTTCTTACATGTATTCTTAAAGTGGTTATAGTTTGGTTTGTTGCTGGTCTTGGACGGTCATTAAACAACATCTGAATTCAACAATACGAGCACTTTTGAAGCTTTGAAAATTGCCTCTAACTAAATGCAACAGAAAATTACACCATCAACTGACCATTGACAACTGCCAGGGATACAAGAAAATGAAAGTGAATGAGCATCCAAACTGATTGAAAGTAAGAGAATATGTTTGATTTACAAACCAAAATATAACATGTTATCTGGTAATACCCTTCAAACTACTTTCCATTGAAGGGTCCATTTTGTTGCTATTTCTGACTAAATGCATGTGTATAACAAGTTGTATCGATGAGATTTTAACTCAGTAGCAGGAGCTTATGAGGCGGACTTGGAGGCTTCATTGTAGACTACTTGTCATTGAAAGGATGAGATCCACAAAGAAAAAGCAAACAAACAAAAGACTGAGGCTGTGGTTGGTGAGAAAACATTGAAAGAACATTGTTCATAATGTGGACTTTCTAACTGTTTGTCTTCTTGGACAGCAACATCTGTGTAACTGGCAAAGTTGTTGCCAAAGAAGGCAGGAGTTGTGCAAATCTTTTGGAATTTTACTATATTTTCTGCGTACTTGCTGTATTATCTCTCCTCTGCTGCTTTACGTCTGAAAGCATCAGACATCATTATTAGAGGTTTGAAAAACAAAAGTCTGGCCAGCAGTCACATGAAAGATTTGAGTTTTGCGAGTTTTTTTTGTTTTTTTTCCCCAGTTCTACCTATTAACATTCGAGAGAAAGAGAAAGATGAAATGGCTGTCGCTGCACCGTTGGGGGATTGGTGCAGAATAGACTCAGATCGTGGGACCTTTTGATGGATCCTACTACACAATGCAGACACTGGCAAACACACTGGTGCTCTGCATGCACATACAGTAAGCTATAGATGAAGAGGCTGTGCATAGATAATGAAACAAGGAGGATTCAGCATGTACGTGCTGGCACTCTCAAATGTACTTAATCCTTAATCAGTCCTTAGAGAGGCACCAAGCTACAGTAATGAGGTGCACCATCAACAGTTCAACACAAACCCATTGTCTCCAGAGTAATGCACGAGCCTCGTGGCCACAGAGACCAAACTCTTCTAAAACAACAAAATAAGCTCAAATGCAGCAGTCGATTTCTATTTGGTGATTCTTTAAGGTTCTTTTGTTTCACTACTAAACAACAATGTAGTAATCTTCTAGCAAGGCAACAGCATTCCTCAACTGTCACACATTATTTCCACTTTGTGAAGATGCAACACCGTGTGAAAAATCTTTATTCCAAGCTGTGATCAGTTTAACACATGCCTGCAGACAAAACAATGGCTGCGTGCAGAGCTTGAGGTGAATGTAACATACTGGTACAATTTCATTAACGTCTTTTTTCATCATCTTGTTTCAGCTTTTCTATAAGTTAATCTGTGCCATTTGCCTTTTCAGCCAATATACATGCAACTGTTTGTGTTTGATCAGTTTTGCGGACATTTAAGCTCACATTAATTGCAGTTTAAAAATACAATTAAAATATTAATGAAGTTCAACATGCTCCATCACATTTTGTTTTGACTGGAAGATTAATGATAGTGGGATCATTAAGGCTGACCTGAGATCAGTCTCTACTGGGATGCTTTAGCTGGTTGTTAAATGTCAAAGACAACACCTCATTTTAGCCTTGTGGACCATGTTTCCCAGGATATACGACTGCAGTGTTTGAAACAAGGGTTTGGAACAAGAGTATATAGTTTATTGTCATAATGATGGATAACTTAAGAAAAAATTACATTTTCTCGCTGCATTAGGGGCCCCTGATACTCTGAAGTAAGGCAGTTTCAGTTTGAAGTTTCTATTAATGCAATAAATTGACTTAACTTGTCAAAGTAGGTGGAATACTGCTGTTGGCCACTAAAGGTTGTCAAAAAAAGAGAAAAATCAATAAAGGCAGAACTGTCCTTAAGTGCAAATGACAGCTGAAAGGAAACCCTGGTGCTTTTAGCTTCCGTAGGTTTGTGCACCACTCTATTCATTTTTCAGTCATGTTTTTGTATGAATTTGACACATCCAGCTACATTCACTATTTCTATGAGGCTGCTGTTACATAAAGCAATATAAAATAGAACTTTGTGAGCAGCAGGCAGGAGTATGTGCTGCATGTTTATGATGTTGTGACTTTGAGTTTGTCACATGTTATTCCTTTTCTCCTCTGGCTGCCTTCCATAATACAGATACCAGCATAAATAGCAGAATATAAATAGTCAAAATTATACAGGACAAAACTATTCAATGTTTTTACACATAAAAATGTTTCTGCTATTGCTCTGCCGTAAGGAACAAAAAACAAACATAAATGCCTACCTTAGTGAATTTGGGAATAATTGTCTCTAAATCTAGATGGGATTGTGGCTCACTAGACCATATCTATCCTGTTCTAGTTGGTTGCTTTGCACCCAAGATGGAATTTGAAACCAAGCTGTCAATACACTGCATGCTTGTGCGATCACAGTTGTGTTCAGACTCTGTCAGGCTGATTTTTTCTTGTAAGACTCAATACCAACAACCACCAAAAAAATGGATACATAGATGTGGACACAGTAGACAGCCACGGATTCCTGTTTGGGTAGTAGCCACAAGTAGTGTTGCCAAAGATAAATTAAAGGTATCAGTTGTGAGTCTATTCAGGACAGGTCAAATGCCAGAATGACTGTTAAAGCAATACAGTTTGTTTAAAGGGGATATATCAATCACATTTCCAGGTCTATATTTTAAATCTGGGGCTCTACTGGAACATCTTTGCATGATTTGCAGTTACAGCTAGCTACAGTTAGTTGCAGCTTACTGACCCTTCACGCAACCCCTCAGTTCAGCCTCTGTCTGAAACAGGCTATTTTAGCTCCTGTATCTTTAAGGCCCCCCTCCTGATTAGCCCACTCTTTTCTGGTCGGCCAGTTTCTGGAAGCTGCGTCTAAGCTGACTTCCTGCGGCTCAGGAGGCTAGATAAACAAACATTAGTAGTAGGATTTTACTTCTTTTTCTCATTCTTTACTTGAAATGTCAACTTCTAAAATACATCCATTAAGGTTCGAGATGAAATCTGATCCAAAATATGAGACATAAACAACACATGGAAAAACCCTTGGCAGCAACAAAGGCTGCCAATGGACAGCCATTTATAGGCATGAGCGACAAGCTGACGTCAGTTAACTACAGTTAACAGTTTCATAGGACTCAATTCACACCTGTCTCAATGCAGTATGATTTAGTGTAATTGATTATAGTGTTATTCCATTTTGTAGCACCTATATATACACACAGTAGATTAGCCAATTAAAACTATAAATAAATGTAACCTATAGATATGTGAAGGATTTACAGTAAAATAACCTCTTTCCCATTGTGACAAAGTTATCAAGACAGTTTGTTTATATTGAATTATTCCATTTGGAATCTGATTTGCTGAGACTGTAAAATGATAATCATTCAACTCCAAACAATCACTTTATACATGCTGGTGTTAATTAATATAGCCTTGCTGTTACTGTATGCTTACATAAACAGCAGGACCAGTAATGGATTTTGACAAAGCAGAGCTGTTAGCAAGTAGAGCACTGAGAGAAAAAAAATGAACTTTTTTTTTTTGTCGCTAACATTACCGATGGCGGCAGGTGAAGAGGAGCAAGTGGGAAGTTGGGAACAGTCCCAGTCCATGGCATCTGCTAAAATGGCTTGCCAAATCAGCACTGCAACATTTTTTCCCTACTGCAGCTGAAACTTCTGCACATTTATTTAAAAACCCAAAGTGGGTCTACACTTTTGAGTTGTATCCATTTGGTGTGTGAAATGTGTTCTGACTGAGCCTATATATTTTTGAACGGAAACAGGTACTATGTGTAAGGTGACAACACTGACAGAAGTGCCGCTGTTACATATTAAAAGAAGTGTCATATCAAGTGTTTCACATGGAGAAACTTGCTTCTGTTTCAATATGAAAAAACACAGCTGTATCTTAAGCATTAACTCTGGCACTTCCATCCACATTCATGATTCATTACACTCCTAACCTGATCACAAATTCATGGATCAACACATGCAACAACACAGAAGCATACACACATACATTATACATTATTTACCCACAGGTTTATCTGCAAACTTATGAGTAAATAGTTGTGTAATCTTGCTGAGAAAAAGGCCTTTACTCATATGTTAAATCCAGCCCATCTCGGTAATGTACCACTGTCCTTGCAGCTGCCTCGAGCCCAGATGTCAGAAGGCACTGCTACACATCCCTCCTTTTCAGAACGAGCTGATCAGAGATTTAAATATATGTAATTACAGAAGGCAAGATAATTAAGGACAAATGGCAATCTTCTTTGGGGATTTTACAGTGAAATGTTCTGCTGGCATTAGCTCAAATGTTCCCTAATCAAAAGGAAGCGAGGCATAAGAAATATTGTTCGCCTTAGAAATGCAATCACACATTACTAGTTTTGTTCAGTTTCTTTGATGCGCAGATGTGTTTGCCTCCTCTGGATCACTATCTTCATGAGCTGAAAACATGATTGAAGCGTAGCATTGTAATTAGACGAAATTGCTGACTACGTTTTCAGAGAATGCTAACATAGGCCAGCTCAATGCTGATGAATGGCTGGAGAAAAAGATGGTGAGACAATGCCCCTTTGACACATGCAATCAGCCACATAAAGACAGAATTCAGAGTTTTGCAATGCTTTATAAATGTTACTTTAAAAGATTATTATGTGTGACAAATTGAAAAAAAAAAACATTCTAATCAGCTAAATAACAACGTAAGGGATATATAGGTCATTGGAAGCAAGTGGATGGACCTGGAGGTACGATCATGCAGGGATTAAAGAAGAACTAACATCATATGGTATGCTTTATTGCACAGTTGCCTTGTATTTGGCCTCAGTTCCCTTTGGCTTCACATCCTTTGATGTTAAAGAACCATGTCCTCCGTGTGTTTGAGGTTTCATATGTGCAAGCATATGCTGCAATCACGTTTAACAGGAAGGTGTAAAGGATGACACATTTCTTATCCTTCCTTTCTAATAGTGGTTCATTAAAACTGGCAGTGGCCCCTGCAGTTTGTTAGGCAGCCATGTGATGTTAAAGCTCAACAAATGAAGCAGATGCCCTAGTGACAACAGTTTAGAAGTGCTTTAGATGCTTAATGTGGAGGACTGCTACTGAGGTTTTCTCTGCTTGTGTTTTTCTTATACTCTTGGGAGAAGAGTATATTGTAGGTGTGGGAACACAATGTCTGACCACCACACAGTATAGCATGGATAACGACGTACCAATCAGTCAGAGCTAACAAGCCATGAGCAGCTACTGTCGCCACTGGAAAGACAGGGAATCTGGTGGTGCTTCGACTGTCACTAGAAGCTAATTTTTGGGCCCTTTGACAGAGTGTGGGTCTGTGTGGTGTTAAAGCTGGGCTAGCAGATCTACAACAAGAGGCTCTCCCGGTGTGTGCCAATACATAGTTGTACCCCTGCTGTTAATGGTAGTTACGTTAACGTACTCTCCGTCTGCCCTAAATATGTTGTTGAGCTCTGAATACAGCGCAGTTATCTGCAGGCCCATGTGTTGTGTTCCCTGCCACAGAAGAGGAATAAATCTAATACAGCTGGCACTTGTGCAGCAGCTATGTGTCAGAGGCTCAAACTGGGGCTATCGTGAGCCAGTATTCTGCTTTTTATACATGGCATGGTGGCTGATACAACAGTTGAGAGGTTCTACATATGAAATAGACCTCACGGTCTTGGCTACTATATTATGGTTGAGGAGGGGCCACAGAAATCGGCTCAACTTTTAAATGCAGACACATACAAGCTAGTTTTGAGCAGAAAAAGTTTTTACACACAGTATCTGTGATGTGAAAATATTATCTGTATGAACATAATATATCAACAAGAATCTATGTGATTATGTATACAGTGCAAAAAAAAAAAAAAATGGCTCAAGTCACAGAAAATACAGTTTTAAACCTTCAAGTAAAGTGGACAGTGGACTGTTGTATACACGGACATGCAACCCTAACTTTGAATTGCTCTGCTTGATCTTCAGCTAAATAGCTGCCAGCAGGTGGTTCTCTATATTGTGCTGTTGTGCTAAAAGGTGTGGGACCTCAATAGTCGCAGGGTGCCGAGTTGATTGGTCTCAGTCACTTTGCCAGTTCATGATAAAGCTTCAAAGGAAAAGCTAAGGATAAGGCTTCAAAGCTGAAGTTAAGGTCCTGGGGCTTCCACTGCAACATGGTCGATCTAGTAAAGTGAAGATTTAATGCAATAATCAAAATGAGAAATAAAGGGTGTAAACCCATCTCCCTCGTCATACTGCTGCACTTTCCTTCTTTGTCATGGTTTAAAGTTGACTGACCCTTTTCTCTGCAGGTTGAGACTTTCTATTGGTTCATTTTTTACTGATTTATTTAAAAAATAATATAAAGAAATAATGTTTAATTAACTGAAAACCAATATATATATATGGTTCCTTTGAGCAAAGTAACAACCACCATCAGGTTGTGACTGAAAAAGCTCAGGAGCCTGCTGCAGTGAGACAGCTGTGGCTTACACACATGCAAATAAAAACAGCTCTTAATAACATGATAATAGGTTCAAAAAATGTGTGATTTTTCAAAAAATACATCTAATGAAACACAAACATGGTCTGTTATGATATTTCTCATGTACTTATACTAGTGTCTAAAGGGTTCACAAATATAGATAATACACTATAGATACACACCTTAAGATCTAAGGAAACAGAATTCCTTATGTTTTACCAAGCGGTATGACAAGAAAACAAAAAAAAAAGTCAAGAACTGATTCAAAGGGGTCCTTCATCTACAGATACATACAGTTGTAAGACCCCTACATCATCCTCTACTTGGGAGATTTAAAATGCTAAAGAGACTTTTTTTTTCAATTTCATCCCCCAGAACCATAAACATATGTTGCAGGGAAATGTGAAAGCTCCAAAATATTTCAGGGCAGCTGTGGGAAAAGAGTGGGTTCTATGCCCATAGAGGGTCTGATGCCAGACAGTGTGATTAACTCCCAAAAGGATTCATTAGTCTACCTGGCCAAAGGGCAAACTGCATATGGGCCATGCCATCTGCTACATCCCTTGACCACTCTTGCCAGCATTTATAAAGTGAGGACATTCTCGCCAAAGCCTCATGCCAAACAAGCCAACAGATCATGAAGTCAAGAGAGAAAAATGTATTATTCACCCATGCTGAAAATTCATAAAAAGGTGTAGTGATGCAGTAAATGAAATTAATTTCTGCAGCGTGTGGCAGCATCTATTGTACTAAGCTGGTGAGCTTTATTCCAACTTCAGAGAACTACTAAAAAGAGCCTAACAGAGCATGTTTATGTTTAATGTGTGCAGGTATTATGCAAGAAACCTACATTTTGATTGAAATCAAATGGAGTATGTTTTTATCGGGTTCCAGGATAACATAGACTGCCGGCTGTTAGCAGGGTTTTCACACCACAGAGCCAAGTTCAATAACTGGGAAGCACCATCTTGAATGAATCACATTTATTATCATTGATCTACCAGCAGATTCCAACTCCAGTCTCATTCAGAATTGCCTCTGGAATATTGCCTCTTCTCTGCTCTTATAGTTCAGCTGCCACAGAGCGCCAATGTGCACGAAAGACTCATTGCCCTCAAATGAGGGCACAGGGCTGCAGGAACAGTTTCACACTCTTGACACTTCAATTCAACTGTTGAGTTTACTTCAGCCAAGTCTCCAGACGATATCCAAAATTCAATTTAATTGTGACTTATTTTCCCCGTTTCTAGCATTGATTCTGTTCAAAATCCATCTCTTGCTTTATAGAGATTTACTGCACATACCTCAACTAAGTGCATTCTTTCAGCACAGTAACAATCAAAGCAAAGTTATATTTCTTTTACTATCTGTGACTAAAGAGTTATCATGCATAAAGCGGAAACAATTAGTCGATTGACAAAAAATTTAGCAATTTTTGTTTTAGATAATCAAATAATCAAAGTCAAGAAATTCTCTAAATGACAGTTCCTGGCACTCTTTGTCCCTTTACTCTCCCTCTCTCTATCTGCTCTCTTTGGACTAAATGGTTCAGCAAAGTTCAGCTAAAAGGCAGGCTGAGCCGCAGCTCCCTGAGAAAGGTTGACACCTCTATCTTTGAGATCTATTGACTCAGGTACAGCTTAGGCCCCTCTCACATCTGGGCCATGACTGTCCTTCCTTTATTTGGGCTGCAGCACATAAGGGGCCTTTTATTCAGCTGACATGACCTAGATTAGAGGGCAAAAAAGCTCAATCCCATTCACAAAGAGAATTAAGAGTTGTTGAATGATGGAATATGCTATGAATACTCTATCATTTTATATGAAAGGGAAAAATAGCTTTAAGAAAAATAAGGTAAAATCTGCAGGCTCTGTTGTCAGCTTAAAACTCCAGATGATATGTTCTCCTTTAAAGGTTAACTTTTAAAATCACTTCCCTACAATCAAAGGCATCCTGGACATATTGGGACATCTCCCACCTTTAAACACATCTGAGTTGTATTTAAAATTCAAAGCAAAAGTAGGCTACCAACTCGTTCCTGCTTATGATGAACTACATAATATATTTCATCACCTCTTGCAATCCATTCTACTCAAAGATTTAGTTCAGAAATGAAAAATACTGAACATCAGAGCGTGACTTCTAACCTCACACAAATGATTGCATAATTATAAAAGTGTTCATTTATAAATGATTGGAGGTAAATTAAGTTATGTGGTTGATAAAAGTAAGGTACTTTTGAAAGCACATGGAAGTATTAAATGATGAACGTTAAGAAATGAGTTGTATCTTTTGAATACGTGTGTAGCATTCTATCAAAGGAACATTTGTGAGGTGACATGAAACATTTTAATAAAATAAGTGACCAAAATGTCATGAATTTGGTTAGAAGTGTATTTTTATTTTAATCTTGATATAAGTATTAAGAGTTCTTAAGAACGTGGGTGGTATTCTGAACAAAACCACAGTGGGTTTGTGTGTGTAATATTTAGTCAAAACCCAAAAGATAGCTGATAAACCTGATGAGATGATAATAGTTATGATGAAATAATACACAAATTAATGAACGCTTTGAGTTTTTACAAGCAAGTTTGCACACATTTACTAAGGTGTTATTACTTGTCAACAGAAATCCACGAACTGAAAGTAAACCCAATTACTGTGTTAAATCACATCTGTCTGCATGTTGAAGTGGGGAAAATACATCAAGCTAGATTGATCTTACTGCTGCTTTGCCATCTGGACCTCCTCTCCATCACCCAAATCACCCACTTTCAACTATTTCCACCGGGGCTTGAGACCCAAATTGAATATGTCCAAACAAGATGACACAGATAATTCCCACAATCACTCTGACCATATGTTGCCACACTTGGAGACTGCTAAAGGATTTTCTAACTTTCAGATAACTTCCAGAGTTGGACAATTACGTGACAGTAATGGATGGATAAATATATGGTTCAGAGTGTGGCGTGAATCAGTGAGGTAGGGCTTAATGCCCTGACTGAAATCAGACATTTACTAAAGATCATAATTTTATGGCGCACTTGCCAATCTGTTGTCAGCTCTAGCCTCATTTTAGCCTGATAAAAAGCCTGGGTAGTTGAAACATGACAGCAGTGTAGGTGTTAATGAATGCTCTTTGCATGTCTAAGACAATGTGCAGACTGTTTTGTTTACAATTATCAACTCTGACTTCCATCAATGTTAACTGACAACATGGCAGGTAGATAATAAAATGATTGATTCTCATAGATGTTAAAGTGATAGTTCATATTTTTTGAAGTGAGGTTGTATGACGTGAACATCCATAGTCAGTGTATTACATGCAGTAGATTTGGGTCGGCACGCTCCCAGTTTGGAGAGGCAGGCAGAAGTACCAGGACAGAAGCGAAACAATGTAACTGCTATGGATGGCGCCAGCAGCAAAATGTATTTTAGCCACCTAAAAAAAGCCCCCCCTAATGAAAATCAATAGCAGTTTAAGTGTATGCGATATTTAGAATGTTTTCACCGTTTCATCTTGCCGCCAGATGGCCCTTTCCTTTGGCACTACATTTTCTCAACCGTAGAACTTCCATATTCCTACACATGCCATGCACTGTATTACCCCGCAGCTCAGGTGTTTGGGACAGAAAGTGTTGCAGCCTTTAATCACATTAACAGTGTGTTCAGTATGTCTAATCAAAAAGGTATTTTTACTACCTGCCAATGTATAGTCGAGGGTGCACAATACACATTTTGTTTGGGCTGAAATCCCAAAGGGCAAAAATAGTTGTTTCTCTTCCTTCTTCCTCCAAATATCTTTTGCTGAATTTCTCCAAAGATGACAAGTGCTAGAGGCATTCCATTTTGCACAGTGACAGAGTTGCACCTGCCAGTCGGCCTAAATGAGATGTTATTACTGAGTTGGAAATATGAAAAGGCAATATCTCAAATTGTAGGCAATGGGCATGAATCATGATTCAAAGATGTGTGCAGGGAAAAGCTACCACATCACAAGCTACTGTCATGCACAATGATAACAGACAGTGTGCCCAAGAGAGTCTGTCAAGTTAGTCTCATTTTACGTATTTAAAGAATACCTCAACACAGGTTTTAAGATATATAAAAATACTCTGCTTTGAAAAATAAATCATTTCTAATATAGTTTTTCACAAAAAAAGAGTTAAAATCATTAAAATGACATCTACTCTTCTCTCTCATTAAAAAATCTAGAATCTATAAATATGCAATTCTTTCTCATTTCACAAGTTTAACTGCTGGATACAAGATGTCACCCTCTGCACTGTTAAGTCCGTTCTCAGTGCATTTGCACTTGAGGCTTCAGATTTCCATATCATACTTGTGTAAGCTGAATACTGGACCACGATGGGCTCCAAACTGGTTGTGATGTCACAAAATCAGCTTTTAAGTATGTGCTTCAAAGTCAGATTTTCAGTGAGCACATAGAAACTTTCCTGCTTCAGCAGATTAATGTAAAAACAACCTTGGCGTGTCAAACTCTGCACATACATCATTCTGCACAGTGAAGCTGAAACATCCGACTGAAGGAACAGTAAGCAAAACCCATTTTTGAGTGGAGTGGGGCTTTGACTTATACATACCTAAACTATATGCAAATATTATCTGTCAACATGATGAAAAACTGTAGGCAAGGTCATGGAAATTACCACTGGGAATTCAACAGAATAAGTGGAAGACAGTCACACATGTCAGTCATAAGAAAGGGGGGTCTTACAAGATGGATGGATGGGAAAGATTCCCATGTTTCCGACTTGCTAGTGTTTAATTATCCTGAATGGCAGACTTGGCTGACACAAGGCGTCCTGTTTGTTTGGTTTTCAGGCATTTCCACATTAGTAAGTGCCAGGTCGGATATATCAAAGCTTTCAAAAAATATGAGTTTCATACTTCCTACTGTAGGTTTAATTACAACTTGGATGTTTATGTGAACACTATTTACAAGTTGGAAACTGGTAATTATGATAACCCTGATATGACATAAACATGGAAAAGTTACACTGTTAACACAGGCAATGGTGTCACACTTTCATATTATTTTTAATACGGATAATATCTACTGTTAATATAGAATGTATATTAAAGACACAGTATTTGCTAAAAAGCCTCTTTGAGTCATATTTCTTTTGTCTAAATCTGGTCCCATGCAGTGAATAACAAGTGTAGTCAGGCAACTTCAAATACTGTTTGAAATCTTCTAAGCACATGACCTGCCGTGCTCACTCCATCTGATTTACAGGTTGGAGTACTCATGTTGAGCTTTTTATAAACCACAGTTTTCCTCCCATCTGACACCTTAATTCCTTGACTAATTTTAACTCAACTTTTTTTTTTTTCAACTTTTTTATGCATTAATGCTTTAATGAGCATGTCTGCAGTTTCTCAACTTTATGCCTGCCTAGTATCTGAAACCAATATGTGTGCTGGCAGGTTGGAGACTCTTGTGGTAAATGTCAAAGTACAAGTCGGGCACTTGAGTGGAGCTTATGGCCACTAGCCCCAGTCATGCATGCAGTCTATTAAAGCAGAACTACAATATATTGTATAGACTCATGCCATGGGTAATGCCTGTGACCAATTTTTCAAACATAATTTACACCTGAGTCTGGGGCGAACACTGTATGTGGAAATAAGAACATAATAGCATACAAATTTCCAAATCACACCCGTGGGAGGAGGTGGTACATACAGCCCTGTAAGCTGTTTCTGAATCATAGGAATCTCTGGCTGGTTACAGCTTGTTTTTACCCTATATATGTTCTATACATTTTGTAGAAAAGGTTTAGGAAACTGTCAAATTCATTTTGTAAATACCCAACCAGCTTAACTTGACCATACTTAAGTGAAAATGTAAGTCATGATAACGTTGTTTTACAAAGAACTCTCTTACAGCTTCTTAAGCATTTAATGATGAACTCAACGTGCTTTTCCTTGATTAAAGCTTCATGTAAAAGATCTGACACCGGCTATTTTCACAGCATAACCCAAGTAAATGAGGTATCAATGGAAAATGAAATACTGCCACCACTTGAAATTGTTGACCCTGATCCTGCTCAAACAGTTAAACATAATATAATTATGTGCAATGTACTGGTTTTTCTGAAGGACATACATTCAATGAGATACATATACAGCTCTTAAAGCCTTTCACATTGTTGTACCAGTAAAAGGGGCCTACAAATGAACATGACTGCCCTGATCTCCAACAGGTTCTTTTAAGAATATGAGCTTATCTATGTGGTCAGGAATTAATTATTTACAAAACATAACCCATTCACTGGAACAAAAATGTGGTGAATAATTATAACCGGGAATAATATGGCAACAGGCGAGTAGTAAGTAAGTAAACAACACCATTAATCATGCTGTGGCCGCATGAAAACTGGTTTTGGCAAAAAATGCATCTTTTTTTACTGAGCAGGTGGTGACTGACAAACACATATTTTGTAAAATTGATGTAAATACTTAAATTGTCTAAAATTATTTTTTTATTTCTTATTTCTACTTCTACTGCTGGCATCATATAACATAGTTGGTGGTCTCTTGTTTATGTCCTGGAAATGTAGAATCAACACAGTATTATCACAGGAAGAAAAGTAAAACACTCAAAAAACACGATTTTATAAGTTATCAGCTTATGTAGCCTTGAACTTCATATTTTGAAGTGTAATAAAGTGTAAATAGCTTACTTCTAAATACCATCACATCTTGTTAGTGTGCCCTGCAGTGTTGTGGCCTAAAAAGTGCACACTGCCAAATACTCCCAATAATTTATATCAGTGTTCCACTGCAGTTCCCCACACTTGCTTCCTATTAGAGGCTGGGAAGGAAGAGGAAGAGACATACGGTGAGGTTAAAGCCTTGCACTCATGCTCTGGATTCATCATGCTAACTGGTGCATGACTCAGTCGTAAACACAACAGCTGGTGGTCTGAAGAGCCCGAGGTAGAGCCCCAGGGTGCGAGATGACCAGCCCACTCATTTACCGGTAGCTTACACAGGGGACAGGAAACAGCGGGGTTCTGGGAGCAGGAGACGAGGCTGGCTTCTTTTCAGATTCTGGCACTCTGCGGGAGCCAAAGAACAAGGATGTGCCAAGAAACATCACAATGGCAGATGTTTCATTTGACACATGAAGAAATTCAAGGGTGCAAAAGATGTAAACACTGGACATAAGCTTGTCAACCCATTACTCTCTATAAGCCATCCCAAAATGCTTGTAGCTCTTTTCTAACAGGCCTTGAATTAATGAAACTGAAACTACTGAGGCTGGAGATATTCTTTCTCAAGCCTCATCAACATTCTCATGACGGCGAGGCTTCAAACTGGTCCTTTCCTGACATTAAGGTTATATGAGCTTGTCACATTTGCCATGACAGCAAGGCTCCCTGGAAATACACTATGTGGCCCCGTTCAAGTCAGTGGTGTGAGCCTAGTGAGTCCAAATATCTTTTCCTGCAAGACTGCTCCACACTGTCATCAGACACAAGGATAGGTGATTTAAGTGAACTGGTGGTTCACTACTGCCATACTTCTTTAGTTCCAGCTGAATTCTGATGTCACTTTACAGCATTTTGCAAGTTGTGCATCCAACATGCTTCATTACAAGCAAATATCACTGAATGTAATACCCGGCACCATCCTAATTGCAAAATACATTCAGCTAGCTGCTGTAATAAAATATTTCAACAATTTTTTGAGCAAAACTCTGAGTAGTTAAAGCAGCATTTTTTAAAACTGTATATATAGCAGCAAAATGTTTTCTGCACTGTAAAAAATGTCTGTGAAATTAACAGTGAAGTGCTGTAAATCATGACATCAAAAAAGTGTAAATAGAAAACGATGAGGCAATGTTTAATTTACAGTAATATTTTGCAAAATACTGAACCAAACACAACTGTTAATTTTAAAGTAAGACTATATTAAAAGAATAATTTTTCTTTGACTTTAGAGATTACTGTAGTTTAAACACAGATAAACTGTAATACAAAAAGCAGTACAGCACAGTTAAAATTACAAAATGACAGTGTTAAATAATGTTTTTTGTCAGGTAGATTTTTTGGTAACACCTTCTATGAAGCCCATGTCTATAATGCATTATATACATACTTATAATGCATTATAATCTGCTTATAGCACTCACTATATAATTAAAGTTATAAGCATTCATAAATATTCATAATGCTTTATTACAAAAATCATAGCACATTATA
This sequence comes from Thunnus thynnus, assembly GCF_963924715.1. NCBI lineage: Eukaryota > Metazoa > Chordata > Actinopteri > Scombriformes > Scombridae > Thunnus > Thunnus thynnus. The sequence continues at coordinate 15,833,534 of NC_089517.1, forward strand.
AAGCATTTTATAATGACTTACAAGGTCTAGTATCATAATACTTCACAATTGCTGGTCACTCACTGACAATTTTTTTTTTTTACAAGGATCATATAGTGCATTATCATTCCCATAGTTGTAATACATTATAATCATTTTATAAAGCATTATAATGTGATTATAAGTTACTCTAAGTGCTAATTGGCTGCTTTAAGTGAAGTAATGAATTCCTGAGGTATAGGCAGGTATAATACATTAGAAACAGGTTATAAGTCATTATCAGTGGTCATTGTTTGCTTTAACTAAAGTGAAGCAGGACAGTAAATGTAGCAAATGCTCCCACAACAGGTCTCAAACCCCAGTCTCCCAGACCACGGACGACTGCGCTAACCACTCAACCAACAACTCATCCCACTAGCCAAGGGCCTGTGCATCAAATCATCCGTAGTTGTTATTCTCTAGAGGGAATGGGCCTGCACCATGACATTACCCCCTCCTTTGGGAAGCACATCCCCGCGCTTCAGCCTACCAGCTCCTTACCAGCACAAAATAAAATGTACTGCATAACTAAGTGCAGGTGATTGCAGTGAACATGGAGTATGTTGTTAATATTGTGGATAGATGAATTACAGATTTACAGTTAGGCCCATAAATATTGGGACATTGACAAAAAAGTTATTTTGCCTGCCTGTCACAACATATTGGAATTGAAAGAAAAATCATTATTATGATTTTCTAATGTGTAGATTTTCAAGTTTCATCATGCTTACAACATACCTGTGATTCAAACAGTAAATAGCTCATGAGAATCAGAATTATGGAAGAATTCAGTGTCACAAAAATCTTGTGAAACAGACTTAGATGATTTTGGTGAGATAAGTGATGGACGAAACTTTAAGTCCAACCAGTTCTTCATTGAAAATCCAGGATCCTTGAAGTTAATTCTGTACCAGGAAGCTTTTGAAATTGTCACTCTCCTCGGCTCTGCTAAGAAAAAACACAGAGTGGTTGCAGTCTACCTTTCTGTGGCAAATGTACTCGCTAAGTTTTTCTCAGAGATGTTTGTGGATTTAAAAGATTTGGAGGTAAGTGGAATAAGTAAAAGTGGTGAAATCTTCAAATTCTCCAGTTTAAATATATTGTTTATATGATTTGTGTGCAAAAGATTTTCTTGTCAAAGGAAGCCTATCTTAACATTACAATCCAAGAATATTTGGAATCTAGAAAGTGTTTATTTCCTGAGAGTACACTAAAACCAAAACACCATTTCTTGCAGCACTATCCGGCACTAATTTTGAAGTTTGGCCCCTTCATGAAATGAAAGTAAACACAGCTACTTCAAGAGATGTGCTGGGAATTTGAAAAACCTTAAAAACATCTGCCTAACTTTGTCTGAAAGACATTAGATGTTTCAGGCATATCTTTCAGCTTCTGCAAGTCATAGACAGTTATATTTTTTACCCCAGCCCCAGTGAGAGAGTTTTTGCTTTTCAGAAAACACTACTAGTGTTTCTACAGAGACATACAGTATAAAGGTACATCACATAAAAAGGGCTTTTCCTTGTGTCAAAAAATGATGAGTCTATGGAGTTTGAAGAACTATTTTAATTATTTTAATCCAAAATGATGCAGCTGTGTATTTTGCGATGGATATACATAAAGCTGACTACAAGGTTGCAAGGTCTCATTAACAGCTTGGCCTTTACTTTGGCCACATTTAATACAAACGTCCGACACTGTAACATTATAAACGTATAACTGAAAATAAGGAAAAGCATAATAAAAGGTCCCCTTAAAGGTTAGTCAAAGTGGCCTTAAAAGACCTTACATTTCTCTCCTCTGAACCTGCACATACACTGATTTCTGTATTGATGGTAAGCAATTTAACTAACCTTGAATATTTAAAAATGTATATGCTCACATTGTTTTGTGAAATGTTTCAGGGACAGAAGTCTTGTTTTCATTTTTTGTTCGAATTATGTTTTTTAATGTTGTTGTTTTTCTTCTTAGGACGATTCTGCTATTCTTCAAGACGGTTCATGCTGAGTGTGGATCGAAACAATGTACACGACAACATCCCCTCCTTCGTCTCTGCCCTCTGCATGATGTTTGGGAGCTATTATTGCTTCCACATCCATTACCCATCAGAGGTGGCATCAACCCTGGAGTTTCTGCAGAGGTGTGTCCTTTGAAACAAATCTAAAGTAGCTGCTGCAGTGACTTGAGGGTTGGGGGACTTGTCATTTTACCTTTTCACTATTATAAGTGGCTTTAAAATAATAGCTTGAATAAAAAATGATGATTGATGTTTTTTGTTGTTAATGAATCTATTTTATTATTAATACAGCCATCTGTTTTTCTTCTATTTCCCAAGGTGTTTTTTCTACATCAACCCAGAGAAAAAGACTTAAGTGGAGAAGACAAACACATCCCATCTTCAAGTGAACCCTAGAGTCCTTACCTTGATTCAGGAGCATTTGGATCATGAGTGGTGTTTCATCTGAATATGGACTAAATTCAGTAAGATTTATGGCATTTGATGATGTGCCCCACTCACAGTTGGAAGGTTTGTTTCGGCTTATTATCTGCTCAGTTCTTCAAGCTTACGAAGTAAGTAAAAGTTTCAGACAAAATCGTTAGAGTTTGAATGCAAATTTTACTGAGTTTTACTGCTCTTGTATTTCCTCATTTGCATTCCTGTAACTCAATTTGAAGAGCTTGTTTGAATATACATTTGTTCTATTTATTCTAATCAGGAAATGCTAAAAATTCCCTTTATTGTACTGACAATTGACATTTTTAAAAGTAAAGTCTTCTCCATCTTTCTTGCCCTCTCTTCCTCTTCCTTTCACTCCTTTCTTTCTCTCATCTTTGTTTCTTTCCCTCTTTTTCTCTCCATCTTTCCTTTCAGTTCCAATAAGATGATCACTAATCAGTCACATGCTCTCTATTCCAATATTCGTAAAGTGCATATTACAAATATGTATGTTGAGAAATTATCATTGAGAAATTTTAATCTTTCAGTACAGTAACTCTTGAGGTATATCTAGCTTTGATTTTCAATTTTTAAATGCTTAATCTGTGTACACTGGTTATATTTTTCACATTTCTGGTAAACGTCAAACATATAAGAAGGCAGTGCAGTTTAAATAAAATTGTCTAGATGGAAGTGTTCAATCTGCCTGTAATGTATAGAAACAGTTTCTATAACAGGCAATGAAAATACTTTTAGATATTTTAAAAATTTATATTTAACAGTTTATATTTGATTGATATTAGATATTTATGCCTTTAAATTGTAATAAATCAATTTTACAGTAAATTCAATTGCAATATTTAGATGTCGCTTTCACTGTAAAACTCTTTAATACTCATTAATACTGCAAAAGATGCTACATTATAAACAACTTTTGAGTAAAGTGTAAATTACAGTTTTAACTGTAAAATTTACAGGCTGTTCTGTAAAGTTGTTTACATTTTTACTGTATTTTTACATAATTATTCTGCAACCACAGCTGCCACTTTTTTTCCATTAAAACAAGATTTTTTTACAGTGTCTATTCTTCTCTCACTCTCATATAGTGTTAATGCACATTTAATATTTTTTGCAGGAATCAATCATCATAAAATCTACTTACACCATTATAATTTTGGCTCTCACAGATCACCAAGTGGAAGCAACAACAGTGCCTAAACCAGAGGAAAAAGGCAACACAGGGAGAGGGAACATAGGTCAGACCTCTAACACATTTAGGAGTGTCATTATATCCCCTAAGGAATTTTATGGCAAAGCCTATTATTTAATGTTATAATTAAAGCCCAGAAATCTGACCTGGGGTTAATACTGGTCCTCTACATTTTAGCATTAACATAAAATAATAATGATCTTCAATTAGTCTCTCCACCTCAAAGCTGCAAACAAGATCACACTAAACTGGGTCATGAACTTGTGTAATCTGTATAAATTTCCTAATTTATTACTGGAACAACATGCTTTTCTTGCATGTCTTGTCCAATTAAGCTAACACATGCTGGTCTTTGAAAACACAATTTGCAACAAATCCTTATACTTTCTGGAGTGCTGGAAGGATGGCTCTGTCTGTCGTCTTGTTACTTGGTGAGCCATAATAATCTATTCACTTGACAGATGCAGAAGCTGCTGACATGAAAATAATGATTGAACTTGAAGACTAATTTACTGATTGCACATTTTAGGTAAGCACTGCACCATGCTACCACAGAATAAATATTAGAGCAGTTTTTCCTGTTGTCTTATGGTGAACAAGTGCATATTGGAAATGAGAGCAGCGGAAGCAACACCCAACTTTAAAAAGGCAGCTTACTGCACGCACAAAGCCTTTCTTTTCTCAATCGCTTCATCCCTCTACCATTCCAGGGCAAAAAAAAAAAAAAAATCATGCACAAGCACCCACAAAGCATCAAAGAATAAAAATGTATCTATGTCACTTAGTACATGAACACAATAATCCAAATGAAGATGCTTATTCCATTTGTGTAAATAACTATTCCATTCATATTTCCTATTTACATACAATTAACTGTAGTCCACAAAATGATGAGAATGTTAAAAAGCAATTTTTTCAGCTTAGACTTTGAGCATTATTGGTCAAGACTGAAACTGGACCTTGTATCATAAATTGTGACTAACAGAGAGAAATGGGAAAAAAACTGGGCTTTTGTAGCGTAATATTACCAGAGGGTAGTTACTGTGAGGTCACTACATTTTACTTGTTTCATTCGCTTTAATGATGAACTGTTAGAGAACATGAGGTTGGACATGAGGTCAAACACACCTCTGGTTGAACTCACTTTTATTTTCTGATTGATCAGGCAAAATCACAGCACTCACACGGTGACAAGCACGTGTTACCATGGTTACCAAAGGGTTTTCGCATACATATAGGCATAGAGATCGGGATTTTGCTCTCTTAACATTGCTTTCACCCTGCAAATGAAGCGTACCAGAGGCTATTTGGAAGTGGACCCTTCTCATCAGGTGATCCTGGTATGGTTGTGTCATCTGCACTGGAATTTGACTGACAGCTTTAACACTGGTCCAGACGCACTGAACTAAACACAACAGCGTTTGTTTAAACTGAACCAAGCAGATTAGGTATGAAAGCTACTCACTAGTGCACCAACTTAAGTAACATTTGGTAAAAAATACAGAGGCCAGCTGTTTTAGGACATTCCTGAAATGGATTACTGAAGATTATTTTTTGGCATTTATATGACAGTTTCGAGTGCAGAGAGACAGTAAAAAGGATTAGAGAGTGGTATTACATGCAACGAAGGTCCACGGCCAGAGTCAATCTGCAGACATTGGGGTACTGCCTCTTAACCAGTCGGCTACCAGGTTGCCCCCATGACTCATTTTAGAGGTTTATGTCTTCAGTATGAACAAATGGGTAGATGGACTGGGGAAACTGGATAGTATTGATAGACAGACTAAAATACTGTTGGTTTTGGGATTTTCATGGTATTTGTTAACAAATATACAGAATATTACCAGTTTACCCTTTACATTACTGTTTACCCACTCCTTACATCACGTAAGTTTATGTTATTGTGTGTTTTTTTCTGACTGGTCAATGAGAGTTAAAAGCATTATGATATTCAAATAGTCAATTTCCTGCTTCAGTAATTCAGTGACAAAAGTATCTCTATATTTAGAGCCCTGAATGATGTTCACAGGCCTTAAAGTTAGCCATTGATGTGCTGCTGTGGCTTTGTTTGTACAAAATAATGTCTGCATGTTGGAGCATCTGGACTATTGATTCTGATACATCAAAAGCCTCCCATGGTTTCGCTACACTGAAACCACCACAGAGGCCTTTCAGTAGCAAAATCTGTCTATGTTTCTTTCAACACAACAACATCCTTGTCAAGTCTGTAACGCCTGTGCCACCATCGTTGTCTGCATTTGTTGACAGCATCTGATGTTTCCATGACAATTTTGGCACATCATGTTTATCTGTGCTTAATGCTTGTTTACTTCCGAGTCTCTGAGGGGTGGCTTATTTAGCAAATCACCTCAGCCATGTGTACTTGTCTGTGTCTGAAAAACAAAAATAAAAAGTCCCCAGTGTGAAATTTATTTGCATCCTTGACACCTCGATATGATAAACCCATGTGGGTTTTCCCACAGCACACTGTGGCTCTCATCTCTCTGAGCCTTATCATTGGTGTCAAGCTTGGGACTTCTATTCAGAGACTACCCTCCAGAGGCAAAAAAGGCTCTATGGGCAAAAAGAACGACCATAAACAAAACAGAACGCCTTGGTTGTGTAATACACATAATGAATAATGGTAGGAAAACACCCTCTTGGCCAGAGGGTGAAAATAGAAGAAGTGATTAGTGTTGTCTGAGTAGTAAACATTATGTTATATATGGCTTTAAATCAATCCTCAGGGTCTCTCCTTCATAGACATTAGCAGGCAGACTACACTATAATCGTGGATGCCCACCCACTATTCCCCCATGTCAGCAATTATATGTCAATGTGACCCCCACCTCCCTCAATAAGATTCCCACACCACCCTCGCCCACCATCAGAGAAATCCTCAGGGAAAAACTTTTCCCAGCGGAGGAAGACCACATGTGACTTTTACTTCTGTTACCTCCTGTGGCAGTTTTATTTTCACTGATGCATTTATTAGAGATGAAAAGTTGAATGCTTCTTCCATTTTTGTACAAACAAGTATAAAAGGCATCATGTAGCAGTGCCTCTGCGCAACACAAACAGCAATTCAGATCACTAATCCCTCAAGTTCAGATGGATTACATCCTACCTGACTCCTTCCTCTTATCCCAGAGTTCCTCTCACCTCACATACTGTAGTTACCACCCAAGTCATGATTTCACTACATAATTAGTCAAGGATACTCTTCATGCCCTATTTTACTGAGTTAATTTGTTTATTTTCAAGCTTATTTTCTGTGCTCTCTCTTAACTCTCCACTCCTCTCCATGCTAATCCCTATACAATCACACCCTTCCTTTAACTTATTGCTGTTATTTTCTAGTTCCTCTCAAGGCTTGAGAGGGTAGAGATCCTTAATCCCCCCTCCATTACTGATTTAGGCCAGCAGCTGATTGAAAACTGGAAAAAGTGCTATAGCAGTCTCCTACGCTAGCCGGAGGCTTTTCACACTACTCAGAAAACACCATACATGGTGCTGAGGAGGGCTTCCAGGAAGCTTGCAGACCATATGCATTTCAGGCATGAATGCCTGCAGAGGGCTGACACATTCTTCAGGTCAGGAAAAGTGTCAAACATTCTCATTCACCAAATCTGAATGAGGTGTAAAAGTGCAGCTGGAGGATTCACAATCCAAGTCATTTGCATGTGCCACGCAGACAACTTGTCTCACTCAGTCAAAAACAAAACACTTTTGTCATTTTCTACCACAATAGATGGTAATGTAGCTAATGTAGCTATTTCAATTGAAAGTATCTTTTGCATCTGCACCATTTTTTTCTGTCAGTCGTGACTCCGGAGCACAGAAGCTGTAGCCTATTGTTTTTTTTATCATTTGTCATTCTTTTTTTTATTACTATAAACATTTAATCACAAGATTTAATATTTGTTTTTATTTCTTTATTTTATTATTATTATTATTATATATTTATTTATTATTTTATTATGTTGGTCTTGATTATCATCAATGGTTCCTTTGAGTCAAAATAAATTAAATATATTCTCTCAGTTAATTAACGAGACTGCAGAGTTGTGTTATGGCTATCGCTTCTAAATGTCGCTGTTTCTTTTCTGTGAAATACAATTTTTCCACCGGCTTGGTGTGTCAAATCAATGAGCCTCACTGGTACAATGGTGAAGACACCAGCTAAAGCCGTAACATAACCTATATTCAGTATACTATTATATAGTATTCAAAATTGGTGGTTACAATCAGGAACAAAATATTGCACTGTGTATTGAAATGTAAACAAAATGTGTGAATGTATAATAAACTCAATCATCCATAAAACCTGAATCATCTTGGAATAAATTCAGTAGTTAAAAGTAAATTGTAGATATAATAGTAAATAAAACTTTTATAACAAGTAACAAAACGGACTGTCTTCGTCTCCATAGCTCTATAGGTGGCTGAGGATCATGGGTAATTCCGCTATCCAAAATGGAAAAAAAAAACCAACTTGATTTCTAAGAATCTAGGGAGAAAAAAAACAGATGGCCATAATATTAACCTATTTTATTGTTGAGTTATCAAGGACGCTTTCATGTTTTTGTGTTGAGAAATGTTGAGGATATCATTAAAAAAAAACCTCAACACGGGAATTAACTGTGAGGATAATATTTCCGGGCAGTGTGTCCTCCGGTCCTCCCACCAGACTAATGTTCACAACGTCGTATAGCATAGCGCCGCAGGAGGGTTAATATTAAGGTGAATGGATGGCCCTGCACATTGAAAAATGTTGCTAAAGGGGTACCCAGTGCATTAAAAAGTGATGTCAAAGGGTCCTGACCAAGCATCTGTATGTGACAAGTGGGAGAGAGAACGTGTTGAAGAGAAAGACCTGGAAAGTGTGGCTAAACTGCTACACACACAAAAACACACAGACACACACAGACATACACAGACACGCACGCACACAGCCTAATCTCCCTCACATCTCATTAACTGCTCTCTCTGAAGATGTATACAGACTGGCAAGAGACTTATTTCCAATTTGGCAGAGCCAAGAGCATCTTAATGGGCTTTGGAAAAAAATGCCCCACAGAGTTTCTATATGGATATTTGCAAGGCTAGAGCTTTTACAGACGTATTCCCACACATTCACTAAAAGTTTCATGTCATTCCATTATTTAGTGATTAGGCATCTGGCTGAGAATACATCGAAAATTACTCCCAAATTTATTTTGCATACCTGCCCTACATATAAAATTAATTAAAAATTGATCAGTGCAACAAACAGAATGTTGATTACATACTTTTGTGACAATATGCAGAAATGTGACACTAAAAGATTAATCATAACTGGATTATAACAGCATCTTCCTATGTGTCCTATAAAATTCCTGACAGAAATGATGAGACAAACAGTATGTGCTGGTACAGGATATTGCTTAATAGCTTGAAAGCCTGAAATACTGATTCTTGCAATGGAATCTTAAGGGAACACTACACTAATAAACTGTATTTACACCCTTAATTATGAATAAACTGTATCATCACCTTGAATCATTTGCAATTTTAACAAATTAAATCTGACACCCTAAAACGTGTCCAATATGGAAAAATATGGATTTAAACCTGCTTTGAAGACATAAATGTAAGATTTTATTGTTTTTAGTTCTAATAAAGTACATCTTAGTCAACTTTAGATGTTAATAGGTGTTGTAAGATGGGTTACTTTAAGTGATGTCAGCATCAAGTAAGCTCAAATGTTTACAATGGGAGCTCTGTTGTATACTGAAGGTCCACAAGGGTCCTCACATTAATTTAAGTACACACAGCAAAGATCTCTGATATCTGGGTTGTGTTTAAGGGAACTGGGAAACCACATGTATCTCACAACCTGCAAACAGCCAACTGCAGATCATGGTGATAAACAGAGAGAGAGAGTTGCACCATCAAGAATTCACATGAGGAAAAATTATGCTGTATTGTATAACAGCTAATAACTGTTCTGTTAAGAGAAATCAAATAATATTCTTTAAAGTTGCTACGGATGAACCCCAAAGGTAATTGTTATTCTTGAGAAAGGAAATATAAGACTCAGGCACTGCATTAATAGGAACCGCAGCACATCAAGTGATTTTGTTTCAAAGCCGTAGCAAAGAGCCGAGTCCACCCATGAGAATCCCAACTGCTGTGTGTAAGTAGATGTTGATATTAACAGCAAAGCCTGGGAGCAAGAGCTCCATGGCAGGGCCTGACTGAAGCGTACAGGAGCCGTTGCGTTTATGAACAAAGGGCTGACAATCAAGCAGCATTGTGAGCGTGACACCATAGCTAATGTCTGACACATGCACACATGGGTGATCCACACAGGCAGGCTGTACTGTATTGTTGGCTGACTGCCGTGTAGCACACCAGGCGATGGTACACTAACAACATGGACATGAGAGCAGGGGAATCACAAGCTCAACCTGGTGGAGTTTAATGAAGCTGTCCACCAGCGAGTTTGAGACATTTTTCAGATTCACCCCATATAGTGCAGTATATTTCAGCACCACCAGCCTGTCCTACCCACCTGCTCTTTGAAAAGACTACTGGCAAACTTCCGAGAGACCTCTTACTGTACGAAAACTAGTCTAAAGCCAGTTAAGATTTTTCTTACTGACCTCTGCCTCCCACCACTCCCATAATGTATGCCAGCTCAAGAGTCCTTAGGAGAAAGTAGCACTCTTTTAATAAATTAAGTGACCTCTATCTAAGTCACTCAGCTCTGCCAATTACCTTAATATGTCTGCATCAGCGACAAACAGTTATTTCAATCCCAGAATAAAACTGTACTGTATGTATGATGACAATTTGCCAAGCACAGCGGTAAGTATGACAGAAGCATGCTGAGCATGCATTACAACTCTTCATGTTGGAACCACACACGTAAATCTGACTCGGAGATAGCAGGAAACTGTGCACCAAATGTTTCTGCTTTCTACTGCTGTAAAATTTGTAATTGTGAGGGGTTATTATTAGCCTAGCCACTCAGTAACTGAATAAAAGCCATACTGGGTAGTTATATATTGAATGGCATACATACATACATACATACATACATACAGTCTTTACAGATTTGGAAAAAGGATAGCAAAAGCTACAAAGAAATGGCCGAATCTTCTCGTGTAATCCTTGACGGTTTACCAGATTCTTTATGTTCAGGATCAGTTTTATGACTCTGGAGCCCATGAGACTCATTTAAATGCTGCTGTAATATTTCAATAATGGATGGCCTGCAGAATTTAGACAGTAGCTGTGTAAATGTGCTGACAAAAACGCCTCGGAGAAGAAAGCTACTTCAATTCAGAACTCCACAAACAAAACATACATATTTATTCATTTCTGACCTTTTTAAAAAAAACATTTGAATTCAATAAACATTTAGCATGCATGATATCTAAGTTTAATTAAATAGTGGCTTCAGTAACTTGCCTATTTTATTTTCTCTGCAAACTAACACCTGTATAAACATATGTGTTTTATTGGTCACCTCTTAAAGAATGTAGCTCAGCTTGTCTGTGGCAGAGATCTGTCAAAATAATTAGCTGATGCAAATTGGACTTTACAACCTGAAGTTTTAAACCTGTGCATGTTTGTCTCTAGAGGTACAGCAGTAGCATGACATAGCACATGATGGAGGGATGAGCACTAACACTGCTCATACAGCTTACCACACGTTTGCATTAGCATAGATAATTAGGTATAATTGAGTGCTTTCTACTATCCCATCTCCTGAGGCCTATATCTATCTTCCATCATATTTATGCAAAGGTTATTTGGAGACACAGGCCCAAAAACATGTTGATGTGTAATGTGGTCAAATGGTCAGACATTATAAATATTGTTTAGTTGTAAATAACTGAAAGTTACAAGTAGATGAGGCATGTTACTGTACATGAGACAGAAAAATAAGCACCGAAAACTTTTGTAGTCTAATAAAATTAAGTCAAACTTTGTCAAATTATTTAAAGAAAGTTATCTGACACGATCTGAATTCTTGTTATGGTAACTGGAACCCTTCCAGTGCTCCAGGCAGGGTGAGGCCAACAAAAACTATGTGGTCAAATACTGGAAGACTGCATGATTTTCACTCATATGAAAACTGTCAGTTGAAATAAAAACTCATGTAAAGGCCAAGATACTGTCTCAGAATACATAAAATAAACTAATAGAATTGTATGAAGGACAAATATAAACTAGCTAATCAAAAAAATGTGAAATTAACCATGTTCTTGTTTCATGTTTTATGTTTCAATCAGCTGACTCTACATTATCATTTATTATAGATACAGTAAGAATTCATGCCATGTCGAAAAATAAATGAAGAAATAAGGCTACTTCACATATTTGGATCCACTAAACGAAGCTGTAATCATTAACATACCATCCCTTTGCAACCCTGAAGGCAAGAAGGAAAGGGGAGCAATATCAGAAGCCAACATGTCCACCTTTCCTCTTGCTTTGTCACATTTCATCAGTTTATTGCACCTTTAAAAGTGTATAATGTTAGTATTCATGAAGAAAAGATTCTGTACATAATATTTAATCTATTTTGATTCTAGAGCTCTTTTGCTTATTAGATTTCATTACAGTTCATGGAGTAGTTTTTGCTGGTGAAAGTCTTACCTTCTGTATTTTCAGGACATACAGATTATGCTATTTTTTTCTGTGGTCTAGCCAGTCATAAATTGATGCATTAATTTTTAAAAGGTCTGAATGGTCAATAAGGGCATTAACTTTAAAATTTAACACATAAAATTGACATTCCTGGATTAAATCGGTATAAAATAACTTAATAAGACACACACAAGTTACACAGACACAGACTTACTCACACATTCAATCAGCAACAAAACTATCAAATTCCCATCTAGCCAAAAACCATGTTAAAACCAAATAAGGCGGCTCTATGATCATTACTGCTTGACACTGCCAATTACCAATACAGTGTCTCTATTTTGTCCGAAAGAGGCAATAGAAGGATTAACTTCAGGCCTCTCTGGTTCTCCTCTTCCCTCTCATGAAGCAGACTATGTTTACTGACTAATCTCCTTCCCTGCTTTGACCATAAATGTGATTACCACCACACAAGAGATAATAAAACCCCATATCTCTGCTGTACCAAAGAGCATGAATTAAAACCTAAGCTTTAGCCTTGAGGAATATCGGAAAAAAAAAATCCACAGCAAAAGGAGTACAGTATTTGGTGCTGAGTGCATACAGCCCCCTACTGGTAAACAGTACTCACTATTTAGACAAAACACAACACAACAAGCTCCATGATCTTCTGTTGAATATGAGCAACAGGTATGCTGCCAGTTTCTCAACGTGTCTTATGGTGTGACTGTTGCAAAAGCAGGCTCCATTGAGGCAGCTCTATTTGCAAAAGATTTTAGATGTAGGTGGCTGCAAGAAAAAATTATATACTGAAGTCTCTCATATGGGGGCATTGGTGCCGTTAAAAGGGTTGTCTTTAATATTTATAACCTGTGAAGTCACCTCTATAGGAGAACGGACATCTTTGGTGGTGAGAGTGCTGAGGTGATGAATTTGGTTTGTTTGCCATTATTACTCAAATTTACAACATGCTGGTGTCAATGTGGCTTCTAAAATGTAAAAGGATTGAGAATGTAGCCATATGGGAATGGTTAGTGTGTGATTTATAGAGATACTTATAGAGCAACATGACTGCTGCTTTTTGCACAGATGGATCATATGCATATATGTATTCTGGGTATTAAATCCAGTGTTTGGTGTCTACTTAATGGGAGATAATGAATGAAATGCAGCTCCCTGTGATTCATCATTAGGCAATGTGGAAAAAAGAGGAGAAATACTAACCTTTACGTGACAAAAATCTAACATAGTTCTAATCTACCGCAATATAGCGTTTGATTTATAAAAATACTTCAGATCAAAAAACACACAGACTGAATAAAGATATAGTTCAGACAAATGCTCTGACAAAGTCCATCACATGCACGTACCGTTTGGGAATAGCAGACTTATCATAATGCCTAGGTCGACTCAACTGACTGTTAGTAAGCTCAAATGCTCAAAGGTTTGACGAAGATCACATAGTTCAGGTTATGTGTGTTGATCATCCTGACATGGTTTGATTTGAGGGGGGAATAAGACATGATGACACGTGGTGAAAAGGGGGGGGCGAAACGCTGCGATGATTTGTCAGTTTTCCCTACCTGATATTTCCTGATGAGGTACATTGACAAGGCTGAATCCTTTAGCGTTATATGCTTGTCTAACCTCGCTGCAGCTCCGCGCTTTGCTTTCACCACCAAATGACAGGGACAGCACCGACAGAGTACATAAGGCGACTTGCAGTCTCCACATCGCACACATCAGTGAAATCCTTGATAATGTTTCACAGGGAAATGCGAGCTCCGTCAGAGAAAGAAATCCAAAAAAGGCTGATCGAAAGATTTCTCCAGTGAGCGGGATGTCAGATGTTCACTGAAACAAAAAACAAAACAAAAAAAATCACTCCTCACTTAAGATTCTGATACGTCCACCTCATTGCAAAAAGCTTCGTCTCTTCCCCTCGAAAAGAGGATCCCGGTGAGTCCGATTGCTCCCAGCTTGAACAAATCCGTTTGAAGAGACAGTTGCTGCTGGTGCTCTCTGTGCCAACAACTTCTCCCGCACACACGGCAGCCCTGTGTGTGTGTGTCAGTGCGAGGAAAGCAAAATGAAACGGAGACACGCTGCACAGCGAGCAGAGCGCACAAGGGCAGGGCAAAACATGGAGTGGAGTGGCTGCGACTTCAGCAGCTCGCATCCAGGGGCGCGTACTGTCCTCTGCGTGTGTGCATCCTTGGTAATGCGCACAATAGGCACATGTTGGAAGCGCAGGGACCATGGAGTTGTCTAGGCGAGGTAGACCTACACATGGACCAGACTCATTACATTATTTTCTTTCTCCTTTTCTTTGTGGTTAGTCTACAAACTCGCAGAGCCTCGACTGTCTTTTGATGATAATAACCTATAGAGGTAGCCTAATATGATAAAGCCTTTCAGATGGATTCAGAATAGGACACACAATACATGCAGCTGCCAACAATTTGCATCAAGAGGCGTTTTGGCACACACAGGTGCACACACACACACACACACACACACATTCTGAATTGATTTGAAAGTTGTCCTGCATTACATTGTTTTTTGTCTCTACCATTAATGTGTCATTTTGTCTAATTAGAATTTACTTAAAGTAATAATATTGAATATTTTCATTTAAATATATATCTGTTGAGTCACTACACCTATCCATCACCGAATGAGGTAACACAATGGTGTTGGAACCTATGGCCCACTGATAAAGCCCTTGCATTTGCAGTACAAACTGGGTGTCTGTGGCGACATTCCCGAGAAAAATTTAAAGGCAGTGGACAGTTAGTGATGCGTTTTCCTTCACCCAGCAGTGGTTGGTCCGCCAGAGAGGGTGGGAGGCGCTAACACAACAGACTCGCTCTTCAGCTCACTTGTGTGTGTCACGCAGGCAACACTGTTTGGATTTCTGGGTGAGTGAGATCCAAGAACACACCTGCAATTACTGCTTATCGCCATAGGTGCTGCCAAAGAGAGTGAAACAGAGATCTTCAAGACTGTTACTTTAACTTTCTCAATTTTAGGTCAGATAGATGACAATGTTAACCAGTTCTCTTAGTCTCTTTTACCTATTGTTTTCTATTGCACAGCCTTTCTAAGCATTCTCACTAACAAAACCATGATCATTTATATAGGGCAGAGGTGTTTACATGCATTACATTTATAGAGATAATTTTACCTAATTTAATTTCACCAGCCACAAACATTATATTACCAATGGCAGCACTGAACTGACTTATTACATTATAACATCAAAGTGTGTCATTATTTAAATAAAAACGTCTGTGTTAAAATGAGAAAACTTTGTTGTTCTAAAAGAAGGAAACGTTTTCTTGTTATGATGAAGAAATCTAAGGAAAAAAGTATCTTGTTATAAATTGAAAGATTTCCTCTTGAGAATATAAAAGTAGACTGCATCTCGTAATATCCTGCAAACACGCCCACAGTGTGTTTTGTGGTTTTGGAAGCTGTACAGCTGGCTTGTTAAAATCAACTTTAAAAAATGCATTGTAAAAGTGCAATCAGCTATAATTCAGGGCTGTGAAATGTGAAGGGGAAATTAGAAAAGCAGTTTCCCCGGTGCTAGGCTGCAGAATATGGTAAGGGTGAGAATTTGAATAAAATGATCAAGTCTTAATTCCTTTAGTGCTGATACATACTGAAATTCTGCTCTTGCTGGGCAATACACAGTAGAGGTGATTATGAGTTTGTGGACACAATGCTGTCTACTCTGGAGCTCTGTCAGAGAAAGAAGGTGATAAAGTTATTCAAGTTGTTTGATTAGTAAACTAGAAAGGAATTGTTCAGAACAGGAAATATCTACAGTATCTGCCACAGTAAGGAAAAGGAATTCTCAATATCTCATGATAAGTATTTGACATTTTTCCTTTTATTAGATAGGAGAGAGTAGAGTTGTGACAGGAAATAAGGGAAAAGAGAGGAAGAGAGGAGAGGATATGCAACAAAGGTCCCTGTCTGGAATCAAACCGAGGGCGTTGCAATTGTATCTTTGACTCCTGAGCCCCCAGGATGCCCCAGTATGTCACTATAACAGGAGTTTTTTTCATTATTAATACAAAGTGTATGTTGTCTTTAAGTGAAAATGTTCTCTTTACATTAAGTTTTCTTGTTATAACTAGTTGTTTTTAGCAGTAGCCCCATTTGTGAGAAATTCTGGGTATATGGAGAAATTACATAACCAAAATTAACCTGGTAACGACAAATCTCAAAAAAGTAAGTGGGTGAGAGCAATGCTGAACAAAACAAGGTAATGGCACATTGTTAAAATAATGACTTCTCCATTTTATGCACTCCGACCTGTGAATCTGTCAAAGCTGGCCAAGAGGTTGCACTGAAACAGGGAAATTGAATCTGAATTAGACATTACAGAAGCTTGGAATATGTTGAAGTGAATGGGAGATGCAGGATAGAGGTATAATGTGGCTGAACCTTAAATAGTTAGTCAGTTGAAGTGCAGTCAGCTTGAGGGAATGAGATGTGAAGGACCTGTTGGTGTAAGAGTTAGTTCCAAAAGGGGCACAACTTTGGTGGATTTGGATTTGTGGTCGCATAAAAACCTTCCCCCAACGTACACAACTATGAACCATTTCATATTTCAAATGACTGTGCATCCTTCTCAAAGTTTCACCACTGAAATAAACTCTATAAAAAACATTTGGTTCTTTTATATGAACAAGAGCATAACTCAAAATTTTGCAAGAATAACTACAATTGTAGGCAGCCAAGAAGTTATCCTTCAGAAACATATTGCTATTGAACAAAAAATATATCAAGTTTGCTGAGTGTAAAATAATTTAATGTAAAGGCTTACAAATGATAACAGAGCTGACTCAGCTAATAAATACCATGTTTCCATTTCTTCATTCTGGCTCTCATTCAATGCGAAGCAGAGTACTAATGAGTAAACATCATGGACATCAAAAATGCTGCGATGGACCAAACAGCAGTGGTGCTGTTCAGATCTAGAAATGCAATATCCTAAAAAAGTTGAGTCACTGGAGTTCTGTCCTGTTGGGGACCATATCAATGAAAATCTTCAGGACCTCACTGTTGTCAATAGGCATCACTATTTCTATGGCCAGTAGGAGGAGATCTGTCAGCCTTGTTTTTACCAGTTTCAGCTTTGAAAAACAGTGTTTTACATTTGCTGCTGAGACAGGCAGGGTGGCATATATTTTGATGAGCTTGAACAGTGTGGGGAATACAGTGTGAGCATCAAATTCTTTAAATACATCCAGCATCACCTTGGTGGTCCTCACCTCTGTGGAGTTGGGTCTCCTCCCCCTGGAAACTACAGAACACACACTGTGAATGCATAGTTTTGAGACCCTGGCCAATGTCCTTCCACTGTGCCGGGTCCTTCACCTCAGAGCCTCTTGAGGTCCTGTCTCAATTTGTCTAGAAAGGTGAAGTACAGCCTGGTGGTCCTTGGTAGCTGACGTAGAGCTGTACTTGAATTTTCTAGGGACTTTTCTGCATCTTCCTTGGTCTGGAATCTCTTTATACATGTCAATTTCCACTGCCTCTGCTGTTATTGTGGCTTTGTGGAAAATCTCTGTGAATTGGTCATTGGTCCCCAGCTCCTTCACTCACCTCAGGACACCATCGAAAACAGAGTACGCAACTGGTAAGTCTAGGTCTTTCTGCTGGAGTGCATCGGAAGCAATTGATGTTTCCAGGAACACTGGTGTTGCAATTTCCAAACAGAGGAATAATTCAAAATTTATCCTGTGTAACAGCATTTTTGCCTCTTCTGCAGCCAGATCAGGTAGCTCACACTTCTTCAGATCCTTCAGGTATTGCATTGCAGCAGGGAAGACTTTTCTGACTGTCTTCAAGGCATTTTCCCTGCAGCTCCAACAGGTGTCTTGGAGCTTCTGTAGCTTGAGGATGCATTGACTTGGATTGATGGATCTGCGTCTCCACAAATGTTGCATGGTGCTTTTGAGAGTTGGCAATGAAAGTCTAAAGTTCTTCAGCCACTAAGAAAAAATCCACAAAGTGTATGCTTGACTTTGCACTCTCCACTATAACCGAGTTTAAACAATGCACATGCACATACAGTGCCTTTTCATTCTGCTTTTGTATCCTGGACTGTAGCCCTTTGTAAGGCCCACTCACACACCATGTTGGCTGCCCCGTTGTATACCTGCCCACAGATGTCACATAGCACACAACAAAGGATGCCTGCTTAATGTGCGACACATCAGTGGTCTCATCAAGCAAAATGGAGAATAGCGATGCCTCCATCACTTCCTTCTGGATGATTCCTTTCACATAAATATTGAGTGCTCTTAAAAGGTCATTTTGTGTTTTGTATTGGAAAGGAGAGACATCTGGGGTCTTTGCTTTGATGCTCACTTTTCCTTGATTACATCAATATGAAGCTTGAGGACACTGTCATATTGGCCTAGCAAATCCACCAGATGCAGGAAATTTCCTCTGTTTGAACTTAGCCAGCTTTCATCACTACCCCTGAAGGCCAAACCTTGTCTTGCTAGGTACATTGTGATGCCCATTAATCAGAAGATAATCTCTCTGTTCTTCTGCCTCTCCCTTTCTTTGGCTGCTTGCATTTGAGAATCAGCCACTGCAAAAGTCATGTCTAATGCCTGTCTTTTAAAAACATGGGCATTTATACCCATAACCACCACCAGGTAAAATTTACCCCTATATGAAAGGCATTTTTTTCTGCACGGTTTATGTTTAAACATTCTAAGTTGCTAGGTAACGGTGTTCGTTGGAGTGTGTGATCTGACAACTACGTCAAGTCATAATTAAATTTTAAAAAAGAGCTGAGGAGAATGACCTTCAAAAAACCTTTGCCAAGTGCCTAAAGTGCAAGAAAGCTGTCTGTGGAAAAGACTGCACAGTCAAATGTCTGCTCAAAGTGTGTTTGATGGTCATGTAGTGTTCAAATGAAGATGATTTAGCCTACTCACAAACGTTCATTGTGTGTAAAACTTATTTTTAGTTAATTAGCTAATTATTCATTCATTTTTGTTTTGCCATATTGTTGTTTATAGGCTATTTAGCCTGCCTTGCCTTTCTCTGTTTTCATGAATGGAACACCAAAAGAGAATATATATATATATATACATACATGGGCAGGACAAAGTCATTTGGCATTGGCACACTGTCATCAAAACAACCACCAAGTCCTGATGATGTATTTTCCTGTTACATTCTTATCAGGAATGCATCAGGATGCATTAGCCTTTACACAACAAATGATGTGGTTAAATGCGTTCCAGACCATCTTGGCAGGTGGTTTAAGTGATCGGATCACAATGTGTCTTGGTGGTTGTTTACACTTGTATTTAGTGCTGTACACAAAGGTTTCTAGCTTCTGGGTAGCCCACTGAATATGCACAAAAGTGTTTCTCCTGCTGGCCCAACCCAGGAGTTCCCACTCTACCCATAAAATTGCTTTTCTCGGCTCGAAGAAAGTTTTACAAATATTAAACCTCCATGGATAAAAAATTCATAATAAAAAGAGTCATAATTGACCTCGTTGCAGTTCGAGGTGTCCTGTCAACAGTTTTACAGATGTCTCTTTTATAGTGGTGGTTTATGGGGAAAATGCTTTTTGGGCCACAGGGGAATTTTTTTGCTGCAATACTGTGAGTGGCCACTGGGAAAAATTGGAAGCAAGGCTGAATAGTGTAAGCACCTTATCCAGGTCTTAGAATACATCCATGCACATGATGGGGGCGTAGGGCATCACTTTGCGGCACTTTTTTTTCCTGTGTCCCGTGGAGGCATGCCTATCAAAAAGTGATAAAAGTTTGGATAATATGGCGATTTAATTTGGTCAACTAAGCTACTCATATTTATGCAGCCACAACAGCAAAAATAAAACTTTTTTTTTCTCCAGAGGGGCAGCTCAGCCAAAGATGGCAAAGGGGCTGTTGCTCGGGCAACTTTGGATAGATAGATAGATAGATAGTTTTCAGTACAGTATGTTATGTTACAATACATAGATAGAAAACAGCAGACAATCTACATATTATCACAAGACAATACAGGGATACAGTCAACATATCATCACAGAAACATAGTACACACAACAATATACAGTAAGTGCATGGTAAAGCATGTCAGTAGTATGTGACGAGGGGGCTAGATGGAGGAGTTTAGCCTGGGCTTGTGCATGTCCTTGTCCATTTACATCAATGACTGTGATCAGAGTTATTTCAAAGAAAAGAAAAGCCAAAAAAAGCCATAGCCTTTGTCTGGTCTTCCAAAAAATCCAACAGGCTGGCTGTATGAACCTGACATCTGACCACAGCTTATATTATTACTATTGTATTGTAATATAGGTGTGTGTATTCATCATGCATGTATATACATGTACACATATATTTTCAGAAATATTGTATCATAATGTTGCATATAATGTGAAATAGTGCACTCAGTAAACAAGCTAGCTAGCCGATGTGCTGAAATAATGAGGCAGAATATATTTGGTTCCCATACAGACAATAAACGCTAGCACAGAAATAAAGACAGGCTTCATTATCTTACCCAACACAACACAACAAAGACTCAGTGTGTTGCCTAACTAGCCAGTTTCAGTGGTTTCCGGCTTATCTCAGTCAAGTTATGCATACACCACAACAAGTCAGGTATAAAGGCTATAAGAAGGACAATGACAAAGGAGCCAAGGAATTTCCTCTGTAGGAGCTACTTTTGTAATACAAAGTGATGCGAAAATTGAGAATTTGGCCTTGGGAGGTTAATAATTTTACAGTCAAATCCACCCTTAGTTGGCCTTCTTTTCCAGTCAAGCTTGAAGAGAAACATGACCTTGTAAACCTTGTAATTACTGCCAATGTGCAAGTCACAAAAATACAATAGTTATGCTACTGAACAGTACACCCACAAGATGTTTGCTAGATGCTAGATGGTTACTGTGGCTGTTAGGTTAGAAAAATGAAAATATACTCAGCTGCGATCTTCCAGTTGAAAATCATGCTGTTATTGCATCAATGGTCTTTTGGCTTGTGTTGTGATTGTGCAGTATGCTGTTGAGTGGAGAAATCTGGTGTGGTAAACTTTATTTATTTATTTTATAACCTTACTTAATCTGCTGCAATATTTTTGATGCTGTCAGTAAAGTTTATTTAATTGTGATGATACGATAACTTTTACTGAATATCAATACACTATGAAGGGTCAAAGTTGTCTCATTTCTGCCTGTGTCTCTGTGGTTCTCTCATTTTCTGTGGCTGTCTCAGGTTCTCTCTGTTTTTCTGCCTAGTTGTCACTCTCTGGTAGTTGAATACTTAACATCTTACTACCCCTGCATCTTTTAGTATGTACTTGAGAGTTCATGTGGTGCTGTTGGTGGCAGCATTGCAACTTCTTGGTTGTTTTTCAATTATAGCACAGTAGTAAATGTATTATTTAGAAGTATGTCTTGTAAGAGTATTTAATCAAAAATGTGTTTAAATTATGTTGATGTTACATTCTAAGAGACTAGTAAACATGTTGCCCAAATCAGTGATGCACAGTTTAATTTGTGCTTAAATCATGGCCTTATTTGTGACAAAACTTTGACTTTGTGGAAGTCTACATGAAGTTAAAGGGAGCTGTGCATTTAAAATTTGTACTTGGTCTTCATATTACTGAAATCTAAGTAAGGACCATTAATAACTACACACCACAACACGTCCTCATACTGAAACAGAATAGGTTTAATTACAGTGACTCCCAAAACGACATATATGAGAGATTTCAGCACCCTCTGTAAGACAGATGGCGTTTTCACAACCCACAGGAGCATTTAGGAGCGTGATGTTAACATGCCACTTTCCAAAACCATAACAAATCACTGTTAAATAATGATTTTGTTTTATTACGTGACAACGCTGTGGTTAAAGTCTGGTTAGGTTTAGGCACAAAAACCACTTGGTTAGATTTAAGGAAAAATCATGGTTTGGGTTGAAATAATTACTTGACACATGGTCAGTGCTTCCTTAATGTTAGGCAACCTTCATCTTCATGGAAACAGTACAAACCATGTCACTGTCTAGGGTTAAAAATGTGGAATGAAAAAGGGAAACATGACACTTGTGGTTGGAAACGGGAAGCAAACAGCCATCTCCTGCAGCTAAGTCCACTTTTTGCCTTTCTGCCATCTGACTAAGCTATCTAGTCATCCCCCTACTCCCATCCGCCTAATAAGGCAGTCACCTTATATTGACATCATCTGAACTGCGTCATGTCCCCAGGTCATAATTATTATGACCCGAGACTACTAGATGGCATAAATGTAAATATGGGATGTTTTTGCCTTCTGAATTTTAGACCTATTCTGTTGTTTTTCTTGTGAGGACAGGCTGCATATCAAATATTAATATTTTTAATATATTTAAGAATATATGGTAGAATGTCCTTTAAAAGGAAAGAAAGTGACATAATGCAATAAACTATCTGTTGTGAAATAAAAATCAACAGATATACAGACATCTTACATCGGACTGAGGAGATAATTCCTCTGTCAAATCTGGACATTATCTCAGTGATGCTGGAGAAGATGGACTAAGTTATTTGTGTGATCTAAATAAAATGGAAAAATGAAATTAACTATGCTTCATCTTATTCTTTTTTATACAGAGCCTTTGATTAATAAGATTAAGAGGGAAATCATTTTTTGTCTATGGAGGATTGTGAAGAACAGCAGTGACTGAAAATGAAACACTCGGTGATTGTTTAGAGATGGCTCAGGAACTTACTTCTCTCTTTTGAACAACTGTGACTAAATTGATTTCTACATTTTCTCCATTTGGAAAGTTTCTTTCTATACTGTTTAACTTTGTTCTATGTTTGTTATATTTTCCTAAAGGTATTGTGACCAAATTTACCAATTAAATCAAATTAAATGCATAAAGAAAAATACATTTAAAAAATTGCAGTAACAATGACATAACAACTGGTGATGGCTTCTCCCAATAACCCATTACTAAAGCACGTGTCACAATACATACATTTAAGGGGAAAAAATACAATAAAGAAATGTCTTTACCACAATGTTTGATGGTCTATGTCAAACTGCTGTAGGTGAATGATGATAATTGTTTTTATTTGAATGATCAATTCAAATTAGCCCACAGTGGTTTTGCTTTCTCTGCATCCGAAGTGTCTTATATCTGTTTCTGTCGGCTCTGTCAATTACATATTCTATGTATTCCATTTAGGCAGGCAAAGCCAGTCAGGCATGAAAGTCTAAGATCAAATGTGTTTTCCCTATTCACTACTGGTTTCATCTGCACTGCACTGTAATAGCCCTACTCAGCTAATAAGCCCTTGCTAATGAGGCCTAGAGATGATGGCCAGAAGGTGATCCCGGCAGTGGATCGATAGCTCACCACAAGGAGTCAGCACAGGGTTCATCATGACTCATATACCGCAGGGAAAACTGAGCTTTCAGTACTCCGGGCCTCCTGCTTCCCAAAAAGTGTCAGAAATTTGATTTCACATTTCCATGGGATATTAATGCTCCCATGTTTTATTTTAACTTTGACTAAATCTGTAGCAAAACAGACATCTAGTTGATATCTAGTCTATAGATAGATCGACAGATCGATCCAAATCAGTAGATAGAGGATCTGCACACAAGCCATGAAGAAGACACACAGCTGACTGACGCCATTACCTTATACACTGGATGGACATATCCAGACATCTCATGGATCCATAGATGCTTTGAGTTAGGAAAAGAGGCCTTTTAATCATGCCCTTTAAACAACCGAGGACCAGAATCAGTGGAAACACATCCACAAGTGATGTTATTGTCCCTGTTTGAAGATCGTTCATGGATAATTCTTGTCCATTTTTCATTCATTTCAAAACATAGATTGCATTAAAATCAAAATAACAACTCACTATATTAAAGGAAACAAGCAACACAAGTGTTTCCTGCCATGTTACTTATAATTGAGCTTGGTTGTACTTCACAGTTTTAGATCATCGCATGGTTTAAACAGTATGCTGTGCAATGTCATAGCTTGTGTGTAAGGCACACTGTAAGCAGATGAAGAATAAGGTCACTGTTCACATTAGCACAGCAAGCAACGGGATGCATAATTAATCATATATTTATAATTCATGGATGTTTAAGACAAATATGTGCAATTACTGTAAAGAAGTAAAACTCTTTTTCAGATGTGAGACCTTGAAGTTTTGATGCCTGAACTGAAAACAAAAATATCTAGACAAACAAACGAGGAAGCATTGAGAATACAGAACTTTACCATCATGCACATTTAGACACATTTGTTACCCATTGAGAGTCATACCAACATCATACCATTTAAAAGGGGGGTTAATAATACTGAATGTGGTACTACTTATTGCATGTTACATGATGGATTTCCCGCATCATGTGTGGGGAAGAGTTTCCAACAAAAGAAACCTTTTGGTGACATAACCATGTAAAATCTTTTGTGTTGGGGCAAAAATGACCATCTTTCCATTGATCTGTTTTAAGCCAGTTATCCAGGAACAAGTCGTGGTGGCAGCAGATTAAGCAGAGTAGCCCCGTCGTCCTTTTCCCCATTCATGTCCTCCAGCTTCTCTTAGGTGATATCAGCATTCCCAGACCCTGTAATCCAGGATATAATATACCTCCAGTGTATCCCACGGCCTCCTTCCTGTTCAATGTGTCTGGAATATCTCCACATGGAGGAGCCAGGAGACATCCTAATCATATGCGGAAATCACCTCAGCAGGCTCATTTTTAAGTGACGAAGCAGCAATAGCACTTCAGGCTCCTCACCCCTATCTCTATGTTTGAACCGAGACACTCTGCCAAAGAAAACTGAGCCTTTCAGTCACTACAGAAGATGACCAGCCACAGTTACAGAAAAACATAGAAAAAAGAAGCTAAAAATGCTCATATTTGTCTTTAAACTTTGATCATACTAGAGCCATTTTTCTGTTTAGAATTACAGTAAACAAATAACCTTCGGCCATAGTCATAGTGTATTAAGAAATTTCTCATAATAAATCCATGGCCATAGAACTGTCAGAATATTACATATACAGTACATGTGGACATGTCCACTTAAACAGTTCAGATGAATTTCATATGTCTTAGCAATAACACTGAAGAATGAAAAGTGATCTAAGGAGAATCAAATATATTCCAAGAAGTCTGTGCTCACTAATGATTTCAGATGTGAAGCCACGATCAATAAACTGCATGCTGGCTCAAATGTTAAATCACAGTATGCCCATTCCTTAATCATTTTCACACAACATGGAAAAGGTCATGTCTCAGAAGCGTCAATCCATTTTTGGCAGGCATTATGTAGATTAAACAAGCTGACCTGAATCACCTTTTTTTTTCTTACTTTCCGCTTTGACTTTTATTGGGAGTACCAAATGTCCGAACTTCACCGCAACAGAGGATTTAAGTATTTCCAGTAAAATACCAAGTAAGAATGTTCACTAGGTATCTAACACAAATAGTTGTTTTTCCCCTGCATATGCTCTGTATTTATATTTGCATTCAAATCGAATGTGCCAGTTTAACATAACGTGATGTAAGTGCAAGTTTGTTTCCTTTGATTCTTAACAGAACACTTCATTTTTCTCTGATATCCATTTAAGCCTTGATAATTTATTCAAATTATTGCAGTGCGAGCCCTTTTTATGTATCATACATAATTCAAAATAGTTTCAGGTGGTTGTTTTCCTGGGATGAAAATTGTTTTGAGCTAATTAATGATGTCCTAAGGCTTAGCAATTAGGGATCTGAATCTTATTGTAAATAGGGTCTGACAACTTACAGGGAGGGTAGTTCAGGATGAAAAGTAATCATCATAACATCAAAATTAGCTGCTTAATATATGAGCTAATGATCTGTTGTCCAGGATGTTAGATATTACACAGGACTTTTTGAATGCAAGTTGACTTTGTGGAAGTCTGTATGAAATGGCACTGTATGAAATACGTTTTTTTTTTTTTTTTTTTTTTTGAGGCATCCAAGTTCCATGGCCTCATAATAAAGCAGCTGTTAAAGGGGCACTTCACAAATTTTACATATCAAAGTTTATTTTATGTCATAGAAATCTTGAGTTCATCAGTTCAGAAACTCCAGGAGATATGGATGTCTTATGCAACAAGATTTACTGACAAACAAAAACTTGATCGACTAATGTGATAGCAGTTACAATTCAAAGTGCTGGAGCAGACCCAGTGAAATGAAGGAAAAGAGCTGAACCACTCTCAGTTATTCAGGCAGCGCCCAGGTGACCTTGTCACTGTAAGATTGTTTACTTTAACGCTGTCTCTATGGCAATAATCATAAAGCCAGGTCGGCTGGGAAGAAGACAGCTGTCTGTCCTTCACTGTCTGCTTGTCTAAGGAGCATTTCATACATGGCACATATATGAAAATAGGAGTGTTTAATATATATGACGCATATATGAAAACTCCCTCACATTTTAATCTTTGTGTAATGTCTTCTCTGGCTGAAGGGAGCTTTCTAAAAACTGAAAAAATAACCCTGGTGGTGTCATTATGATTGTCTAGGCTTGGCCTTGGAGTAAGTGACTTTCTTGAGGTGCGGTGCTAAATGGCTGGAGTACGTCTTTAAGAACCTTGGGAAGTGTTCAAGACAAAGGCTTTAAAGTAAAATTGCATTCTATCTAAAATTGTTTCTTCATTACAAACTGCATTCACAGTGATAGAGAACTTTCATCTGTGTAAACATGAAATGCTGTCAAAAATGTGACCAACATGCAGCAGTAATGTAAAACCTATGTTCAACCCCAGGAAACTCTTAGTGCAAAACTAATGCAGTACTAAAATTACCATGGTAACCATTGGGCTTCAGTGGCTATGAGGCTTCAGCAGTCTAAGCTATCCAAATAAAGTGGGTTATCTTTCTGGCAGTCTTGTTTAAGTTTACTGTTTGTGTTTTGTCCCGTCAACAAACCTAAATGCAACTACCAGAAAGTATCCCTCTGCTGAGCAAGGAAAGACTGTCTGGGAAAACACAAAAACAGAATTTCATACTAAAAATACTGTAAAATTGGAAAATATCCACTCAATTTTCAAGATGCTGAAGCCACATATTAGTTTCAGCTGAACTTCAGAATGTATTTCTTCACAGAACGACTGTGGATTCAGTCTAATGTACATTATAGTTGCTCTACGAGGGTATCACTAAATGGCTAATATAGAGAGGAGGGATGATTGAAGCAACCTTGGGTGTATTCTGTGTGTACCTCAATATGATGAGCCTTGAGCAAAACAGCAAGACAGACTTCTGCATTCTACTTTGGTGGACATACTGTATATTACAGGGTAAAACAGGGCAGATGTTTGACACACTGAACCACAGTGTCTGTGTTGGTCTTGAGCAACAACTCTACTTGAAAATGCTCGAATAATAAAGGCAACCACATAATTAATCAGCATAACATCAAATCAGGAAATCCATTCTGCTGTATTGTTCTGTTCCAGTGGTTAGCAGTCTGTTGGTTTGGGCTGGTAAATGGGAATAATTTCAAAACCTAATGCACAAAACTGCTTCAGAGACTCAGTTTAGTTAAAAATACAATACTTACGGTCAAAAAAATAAGCTAACATACAAATGGTTAACTATAACTCATCTAACTATAACTCATCTAAATAAATGTGTGTTCTCACCACTGTCAGTGTAACAGTGCACAATACACATAACAATAACAGTAGTATTAGAAAGCTAAATACATGCTAAACATGTACCAGATAAGCTGAGCAAAAACAAAAGGTAAACACTAGCATTGCTGTTTTATTGCAGATTACCGGTGAAGACACAAACACACAATTTACTTGTTTCTCCAACGCCTGGTGTGCGCTTTATAGATGCCAGATACCTCAGCTTCAGGATATAGTAAATGTGGTTTCAAAGACGACAGCTCATCAAGATGAGTGACAAGTGTTGGGGAATTTGACCAACTGGGGGAGAGGCGAGGAGGTCTAACAACACATTTTCTGCCTGAAGGCAAAAAGTTGCATATTGTAGATTTAAATCTACTTGCTTTATCCTGAGGTTTGGATATATGATTTTTTAAATCACTTTTAACACTTTTCTTGTTTTCACAAAACCAGGTAAATTATCCTGAGTATTAGACATCAGATTTATCAAGGCAATCAGTAAAGAGAATAAGAGAATGATTTTAAAGCACACACACACACACACACACACACACACACACACAGAGAGAGAGAGAGAGAGAGAGAGAATAGCAGCAACCAGGACCCCTACATAAGCCTGTGACCTTTACCTCTGAAGTACAACATTAAAATTCATAGGCCATGCAACAGAATCTCCACTGTTTATCTTCGTGACAGAAAGACAGCATTTTTTTTCTCCACTTTAGATACCTTCTTTCATTACTGATTACTAGTCATAAACACAGTATTCCTGAAAACAAAATATACTGTGCATGAATATTAAATAGATCTTGACCAGTAAAATATATATTAGTTGTTATATCGGTTATTGACCATAAGTATTTGAAGTATTAGCCATTTTTTCAGCTGTTTATGTACCAATAACACATAAACATGAATAAAACCATTTGTTCCTGTTAACCAGTCAGACAGATAAATGAATTTACACTGAAATGGCAGTCCTTATAGACTCAGCCTGCGTGTATTCTTATACAGTGTAAATGTTCATAAATGCTATAGAGCTTAACTGTGGTTATTCATCATAAAATGATTTTCTGTCTGTACATTTATTTATGTTTTTTAATAATGGATAAAGGAAAATGTGTCAGGATGAGATATGGTTCTAGGTGCCAAGTCTTTAAGCTGCAGTTTATACACTTTAGGCTTGATTCAGGTCTTCAGTTAAGCCAGGCAAGACTAATAAAGCTACTTTTTTTTTTGTGCACAACACTCAGTTTTGGAGTAGCAGGAGAAGACGCACAGCCTTGTGCGAGGTGCACATCATATTCATCACTTAATCACTTGAGGTGATGAATATGATGACTCTGCTTTACAGCCACAAGACTCTGCTCATTAATGACACGCTTGGGGGTGACACTGATCAAAGTCAATCTCAGAATGAAGTGATAACTCAGTAAACTACATCTCCATGGACCTGAATGAGTCAGGTGTGGAACTGTCTTTTGGGACCCTCTGCATAATCAGGTTTGAAGCCGCCTGAGGGTGGTGAAACTTCTCTTAGAGGAAGTAACAGAGTGGGCAAAAGCAGCCTCTATTAGATATTGTATATTTTCAAACAGAGCTCTGGTGTGAGGATACAGTTTGGAAAGATGTGAGGCAACCTCTGGCAATATCTTGCCTGGGGAATCCTGTCCTTTTAATACATCTCCTAACAAGATTCTTTATAAGATGAGGAGACTGTGCCAGGTCCAGTTGATGCTTTGGCATTTGATTTGTCTCCCCGGATGCTACCACTCTCAGTCTACCCTGGTCAAATCTCCTGGGGATTTTAGACTGAGCCAAATCCAGACCCCCATATAACTCAGCTTTCCATCTCACTTTACCTGTCTGCCTGTGACATATGACAACACATCGGTGTCTGTGCTGTGTTGTAGCAGTCCTGCTTACCATCTCACTGCTGTAGTTGATCTACTGGTCAGATTGATGTACTTCAAAGGGCTCATTTGTGATGCTCCTCTCATTTAATTAGTACTTGTGTTTATGTGACATTAACATCTAATTTACTAGGGCAGAAGCTAATTACATAATAAGTGGAACTTCCTACTAGTTGGATTTTGTAAGACAGACCCCACCTGTTAACATCTGTTTGTTGACTGAATATGGCAGTACGCATTTACTGTACCAAGGTAAGGACATATGTATGAATATGTTTCATTGTTAGCAGTTAAAGGCAACTAGCGGCAGCACATTAAGAGTATCAATGATCAGTTCATGACCATTTTGCAACTGAAAAGTTTTAATAATTCAGTGTCAATCTACATTTGTAGATTCAATGTTTTTTATTTATTTAAAGGTTGTCTGTCTGTCAACTTTCAAATGTCTATTGTACTTACAACTGTAGCACTTTAAAGACTTTATTTCAATATGAAGCAGGTCTTACTTTGTGTATTACTAGGTGGATAAATATGAATAAATGTGTGCTGTGTTGCTCCCCAGGCTTTCTTTTTGGTCCTCCTCCTTCATCATATTGGCTGACATATTTTCTTGGGGTATATTAGGTCTAAATGTTTTGCCAATGTTTCATCTCGCCTTAGCATCATTACAATGTTAAATTTGAACTTAATGATTTTTTTTAAATTCTTGAGTCTCAGCTGGCAAGTGTCTGGGTGGATTTCCCTGTTGAATGTTAAATGTATACTATTACTGCCACTGCAATATAATGACTTTTATTTTACTTATTATACTTACTATATACTTTATACTACACTAAATTTCTTTTTGCCTTGAACCTATTATATATATTACAGATATTTTCTATGATGTTGTAATCTAGACTTTTTTAAGAAAGCATTTCACTTTAGTAAATGAAATTCTGATGATGACAGCTGTGGTAAAATGTTACAGCTGTCATTATCAAGACGAGAAGGGCCTTTATTTAAAACTTTGCTTTATCTTTTATTCTTCCAGTCAGACTTCATAGTCTTTTCTTTTCAGTCTTTTAGGCACTGTCACCCTGTCCCTCACCCTTCTAGGAAGAGTTTTTTTTAGGAGAGCTCTCCTTAGAATATTCATCGTTTCTGTCAGATTCTTCTGTCTGTCCTGTATGACTCCTCTATCTCTAAAGGTTTTTTTTAAGTCACTTTTCAAGTAAAAATGCCAAATATTTCCCTGTCCAAGCTGCAAAAACGTGAGGATTTGCTGCTATTCTTTTTCTGTTGTAATTGTAAACTAAGGGTGTTGGACTGTTGGTTTGACAAAACAAGCAATTTGAGATTGCAATGGGCTTTAATCCAGTCTAAAATTATTTTTATGAATAATAAAAATAATCATCTCGCTCAATCTCCTCTGTATGAAGTTTTCCAGTGCTAAACAACATCATCTACTTCCACCTTCGACTCTGAGAGAGAACAGGAATTATTTGCGAGAACACTCAAGTCCCTTATCAAGAAAATGTTAACATAGGTCATTATAAATATTTGAACAAAGATCAATGGGCCTCATTCATCAAACATTCTTAAAACCCACTTACACAGTTTTCACAAAGATTCTGACATTCAATGATGTTTTCTTATTTGGAATTTGTTCTTAGATAGGAACAGAATCTACAGACACTCAAGAGCACACTAACGCACATTGGAGTGCTGACATGTTTGTGCAAAGTAATTTTCTTCAATTCTACAGTTGTATAACATTATAGGATTTAAATTACAATAGTATTTTTATCATTTATAATATTTTTTTAAATAATTATTTTCATCATTTTACAAAGCATTATGGTCTTTTAACATAAATAAACACTACACTAACAATTCTATTCATATCAATTATGTTAGTTGAGAACCATGCCATCCAATATTCAGTGATTGATCATGTTATTTATAAGCCCACAGTAGGCCTATTTCTGCACCCTAGGCCCACTCAATGGCATATTTACTGCTGCTGCAAGAAGGAATGCATCTTCCAGGACCATGTAGATCTATTTGCAGAGAGTGAGGAGTGCCTCTTGGGATGCTTTAGGCTATCAAGAGCTGTCCTCATGGAGTTTTCCAATGATTAGGAAACTAGCACTGAAGAGCCATACCAGTAGGTCTAACTCTGTATCACCTCATGTGCACATTTTCTCCACCTTGAGCTTTTTAGCCACTGAGACATTTCAAAGGGGGCTAGGAGACAGGGTGGGCATATCACAGGCATCCATCAGCCATGTTCTCCTGCGAGTCATGGATGGAATAAATCAACTGGCCACACAATACATAAAATTCCCCTATAGAGCAGAAGAACAGGTCCCAGTCAAGAGAGGATTCTATTCCATTGTTGGTCTTGTTGGTCTACCTAACACCATAGGCACAATAGACTGCACACATGTTAAGGCATGCTCTCCAGATCCATTCCCATATCTCAACTGCAAGCAATACCACTCCATACATGGACAACTCATCTGTGACTCCCAGAACCACCTTCTGAATGTGGTCCCCTGCCTCCCAGGAGGTGCACACAACTCCTATATTTTACAAAAAAGTTCTGTGGGTATGCGCCTTAAAGCAGGAGCTGCTGGAGACACAAGGCTCACTGGTACACATCTTTGAGTAATTGTATATTCCAGCATGACCTGCTTTATTAGGAGTTGGAGGATATGCCCTGGCCTCCTGGTTGATGACACCACTCAGACTCACCAGAAGGTGTCCTTCAATTAGCAGCCTGCACGTACTCACTCCTCCATCAAGTGCACCACTGGCATCTTAAAAAGATGCTGGATGTGTTTGGACACAGCAGGTAGAAAGCTGCTTTATAGACTGGAGAAGATGTGTATAAAGAGAACAGCTGAGAAATTGTATTGTATTCTTATTAGATATAGATATATAGACAAGGCAAATTCTATCACAATTTTTTGCATTTTTGTAATCTTTGGGCATCTTTTTGACATTTTAGGTTTGTAGGATAATCATGGCCTGCTCATCAATGTCTTGCACAACATCACTGTGAAACGTGATGTACCACTTCCCCCTCTGCCACCACAACAACAAGAGGATGTGCATCCTCAACCACTCCAGGGACCAGACAACAAACTTGCTGTCTAAGTTCAACAGCAATTAATTGCTCGTTTGAAAAAAAAGGCTTTAAAATTTGTTTGACTTGTACAGTGTGATTATTTATAGCTTACAATTAATCTCAAGAAAGAAATGCATCAAAAAAATCAAACAGGTTTTAGCGCATATCTTCATTTTTTAAAATTTGTATTAATTTCTTCAAGTGTGTTAGAGATTGTGGCAAGTGTTGAGGCTATCTGTGAAAGCGTTTGGGCCATTCTCTCTTGGTTGTCCAGTACAGCATCTGAGATCAGACATGGGGCAGTTGAATGGGACCTGGGTGCACGCATGGAGGTACTGCTGCAGGAAGGTACTGGCTGTGAGGTGCCAGGTTCTGCCACAGAGGGTGGGTGCCTCAGCGGGGGTTCATCTGTAAATAAATGATGAAAATCAAACCATTGCAGTGACCTTTTATTTTTGGGGGTTTCAATTATGCAGTGTTTGGTCTACTAAATGTTTAAATTTTGAATACAAACTAAGCACTTAGGTAACACATGGACATGTTAAACAAATAGTAAAACTTATTCACAAAAACAATCAACTGCCTTTTACAGCTACAAGCTTTAGATAAAATGTACCAACATATTGTATTAATTCTGAAAAATCAGCTTACCTTCTGATTCTGAGATAGGAGATGGCCTAGGAGATGAAACCACTGATACAGGGCCCAGGTCTGTGTCCAAATGCTGAGCTGATGGCACACCCTAGAGTCCTGTCTCTCCAAAAATGGCTGCTATGCACTGGTCCAGCTCAGATAACTCTGGGCAAGCCTGTCCCCTTTGTCAGCTTCTCTCTTCTGTGTCTGGAAATATTTTTTTTTGGCCTCAGACTTGAGATTAAACTATTGTTTTTAACTTCATCAGTTGTGTGCCCTTCTCCGGATACAGTGTTCACTGAATGAGTAATAGCATCCCATGCATCTTTTTTTTTATTATTATTTTAGATCCACTATTGATGCTACTAAATATGACAGCTTGTTTGATGTTCACTTCCTGCAGCAGTACCTCCACTTCAGAAATATTAAGAGCTTTTTATGTCTGGAGTCCAGTGTTCCACCCTCTTCAGACTTTTGTTTGGTCATTCTTGACTAATCTCAACTTTTATTTTCAATTCCTGTGTGTGATTTCTATGTGCACACAGCCCTGCAGTCTCATGCCCTTTTGTGGAGACTGATGGGGCATTTACCTATGCAAATTGGGATCACCTGGCAGGTGCTTTCAATTTACAAGGACAACGGGATTCATCAATATAAGAACACAGGTGTGAACAATTTATGCGGTTTAAGAACACATCATGAATCTGATGTACGATTTTCTTAGGACCTTTCTCAAGAACACATTTAAGGAAAAACTTAGGAAGATATTAGTGAATGAGGCCCAACATTTTTTTATTTTTTTTTTTATTCAAGGACAGTCTCATTCAATCATGATATATGTGAAATACCAAATGATTTCATCTACAAGTCAATGGGTTTTGCATACACCAGGTCATGCATAGTTTCAACTTAAAAGCTAAAAAAAGTGAAGAGAAATAGAAGATATTAGCATGATGGTCAGTATAAGCAAAACATAAATCCATAATCCCATGTCTAGACAACTTCAGCGTTTTTAAAAGCACACGCAACAGATACGCTCTCATTTTAATCTATGCAGCTGTCTGCACTGGCTCCGTGCAGGCTCACATCTCAGCTGCGTCTCACGGGCGTAACCGCAGCCTGAAGTGTTCATTTACACGTAAAGTCTATTTTCCTCTGTCTTACGCGCGTCACTACAATCATGTGTACTGGGCTCTGAGCGCACTGCGCCTGAACACCTCCAGTGTAGACACACAGACGGAGCACTCGCTGCTCTGCTGACGTGCTGCTCACACTATGTTTGCTCTTAGACACGGGGTAAACCTTACACCAACGTGTCATCAGGGGATCTGACTCATCTCCAGTTCTTTATTTAGTCTCACGTGAAAGGGTTCATTCTTACTTCCTTTCGTTCCTTCTTTTCCGTTGACAAGGGTGGCCTTTCCTACTCTGTGAGGCTTAGAATGAAAAAACTGCTTGCATCAGATCAGCTTCAGAACTGTAGAGATTTCACTGACCTTTAGAAATGCAACAGGGGGAAGAAAGTACCCTGCCTTGAACTTCAAATGCACCATTTTGGCTCGTGCAGTTAAAGACTGTTTGTAAGTAGAACTGGTTCAGTAACATGTTGGTAAAATATACTGTTGCTTTACACTGTGACAGTATAGTATAAAATGACTTCAATTTTGGGAATAATATGAGATGGAAGCTGAATTACCCAAGTTTTGTGATCTAACAGAAAACTTCCTCTTTTTAAATGCAGACAAAATGCTGTAAATGTCTGTAAAATGCTCTGTAAGTAAAAGCACACAGTGCTGTCATCTGTAAAGTCTGTTCAGATACAAAAAAAAAACATTCCACTACAATTACAAAACATTAAATCTCAAAAAAGGCAGCAGTACCACACTTTTGGCAAAATTGGACTTAAGAGGACACAAAAGTCTCCAAAAACAGCCATGAGGGTCACACTTTCTGCTTTGAATTCTCCAACCTTTCACAGTGAAGCACACAAATGAGGTAACTGCATTATCCTTGTTTGCAGCTATATAGAGAATCTGTAATTTCCTATTTTGGAGGTGTAATGACAAAAGTATGACAAGGAGCATAATATTATTTATTATTTTATTCTAGCAAAAGCAGTATTATTAGTGGTCAATAGTAAAGTTAAGATTTTCTGAGAATATGCATTGGGGGAGGATACAGTAAGGAAATTTCTTCTGAAGAGGCTAAGCTTAAGGACAAGATTATGCCTTGGCTGTTATTGCTGAGATTGCTGTTGTAGGCAATTAAAATACCCTTAAAAAGACAGATAAAGGTTTTACAGCATTGCAAGAAAAAACCATAATGGTATTATAAGTAACTATAAAATTCCCAAAAAGTCTGCCTAAATATCACTTCAAAGATTTTTTTTTAAAAAGGCTAAAAATGCTGCAAAAAAAGAGAAAAGACAGAAATTGCATCAAACCTACGCCACAGCTGCAAACATCCCTGTGGTCCAGTGAGAAATGTAAACATGATGGAAAACTGAGGAGGTGGATTAAATGTGTCCTGTCTCTGCCAAGACAATTATCTCCCTCACCAGTAAAGATATCACAAGGCAGGGACTACTTTCCCAAAAACTAATGGTGTAAAATAAGACAAAGCTTGCTGGAAAAAGTCCCATGTGTATTAGTAATTCTCAGGATTGTGTTACAGAACCTTAATAGAGGGCACCAGACTCATAAATCTCTAGGACAATCAACAGGAAGCATCACTGACTGGCCAGCTAATCCAATTTCTTCTGTGTTTAATGTTTGGTGTGTCACCACGGTTATCCGTGGACACCATCTCGGCTACTCAGACTGTATTTAGGCAGAGACGGGCAAACAATCGCTGAGCTGCAAATAGAAATAAGTTATTCTAA
Organism: Thunnus thynnus; assembly: GCF_963924715.1. Lineage (NCBI taxonomy): Eukaryota > Metazoa > Chordata > Actinopteri > Scombriformes > Scombridae > Thunnus > Thunnus thynnus. Next base: position 15,870,068 of record NC_089517.1, read on the forward strand.
TGCTTTTATTCCTGTGGTAAACAGGCAGGGGGCTGAGCTTTTCACAAGCATTGGAGAGCTCCAGAGAATTGGGGAGATTTCTAGCCCTTTTTACAGAAGCTATTTGCAAGCACTGCTTACACACAGATCGCAAATGGTGGTTGCATCATGTTTCATAAATGATAATCGCCCACAAGTTGCAGAATAAATCTACGGGTCATACAGGGCTCTCACATTAACATGCACAGGTTGTGAGTATAGCGATTGTTTTGATAACTGAGACATGTCAAAATGAAAAAATTATCTCATGTTGCAAATTACAGTTGGCATGTTAGTAATTTAGTTAAACAGACCCCAGGTCCTCAGTTGACACTAATGTTCAGCACAGAATATTTACTAATGTGATAGAGGCTTATTTCAAAATCTGTTAAATTCAAAACATTGAGCCAAGTTTAACAGAGCACCAGTAATTCTTCCGTAACTCTGGAACATCATGGCATTTCATTGCTGATTCCAACCTGAAATGGCATTTATGGTATTTTAATCAATGAATTTGTCTTTGTTCTTAGAGACTGTGTGATGTTTTTGTTGGCTGTCCCTTTTATTCTTCAGTTTCTGAGTTGTCTAGAGCAGAAAAGGCATGGAATAGTGAATTTTGTCTACAGAAAAGTAAGTCCTGCAACATCAGTGTTAACTCAAATAAATTTGTCATCACCTGTTACAGCTACCTCTCCTCATCTCACCAACTTCAAGTGAAGTTTTGACACCAGTAGAGTCAAGGTTTCATCACTACTTGAAAGTTATGAAGAAGCCGTAAGGAGTCGAGAAAGACTCAGTTTCATGTCCATCGTGCTCATCTTGCTACAGGGATAGACAGACACTGCTATCTCATCTCAACTTAGCTGTAAGTCAGGATGGCCTGTCAAATTTTGGAACCAATGTTCGCTCAGGACCCTCCTTAGAGACCCACCTGAAGTTATGTAGAGTTTGTTACCCTACTGTAGGTCAAAGTGCTAATCTTTGCAATAAGCTGCCGAGTCTTTCACTGAAATGAAAAATTGCATATACACAACTAAAAATACATTTTTTTATGAATCTGCACTGTATATTCACCAGGGCAATATAGAAGGAGATGTAAAAGAGGGACGGAAAGAGAAAAGCAGAGAGATAGAGACAAGTATTTATTGAAAAACTTGTGCAGCACTGTCTTCACTAATATCAGCGACCATGACTGGTAGTTATTCATCCACAGTCATTTTGAGATGAACTGTTTAAAAGTTTATCTAAAAATAATATGAGGCTTCCGCTGTCTGAGTTAGTCATATAAAGTGTGTATCTTCCACAGTTACAGTCTTTTTAGTAAAAAAATCCCTCTTTGTGTCTCTACAGCTGCAGTGGAAGAATAGTAACAAAAAGAGGGGCTTTGGCACCAAAAAGACAGCAACTTTGAAAGATCTTGAATTGATTTGACTAATTTGGACAGCTGAAGCCTCATATTAGCTTAAATAAACTTTCAAATGCACCTTTGCACAGAGTGAGGGCAGTGGATTGTGTCCCCATCACTTACATTGAAAGTGCATTATGAAGTGATCTTTTAATGGTCAGTATCAGCAGAATGAATGATTATAGCAAGAAAAACGTGTCGATGTTCATTTGGGCACGTGACTGTTCTTTTAGGACAGACTTGAAAAATTGTGAACCTATACTTTAAACCCCATCTGACAGGCTGCCAGTAGGTGCTATCAACTTTGTTGATGATATTAACCAAACTTTAATGTATTGGATTTGTACAAAGCACATTTCTTTTGATCTGTAGACTGTATGTGATGCATGGCTGTTAGGTTACATACTGTAGAAACGTTGGTGATTTGTGTTTATTCATTAATGGATCCATGCAATGTGTTGTAGACTAATACTATATAATATCATCAAGTAAAGGTTTTGCCTAACCACAAGTTAAAGGTCCAGCGTGTAATATGTGTGGTATTTAGCGGCCTCTAACGGTGAGGTTCTAGATTGAAGCACTCCGCCACTCACCCCTCACCTCCCTAAGACTTTGGAGAGATTCCAGAAGCTATGGTAGCCTTCAAGGACAAGAAGCTATTTGCTGAAAATGTCATCGTCCACGACAACTTCGAGCATTTCTAACAAGTCAAGCGATGAGGTGAAGATGTATTTAATTATTTAGTCTATAATACCATAGGTTATAGCTCACAAATAAGATAGCAGTTGTGAGTGTTTTATTGTTTTGGTAATACAAGCTAACATTAGCAACGTCATGCTAAACAAAACTTACGTTATTTTATTCTAACGTTAGGCATTATTGATAGCGAGATAGCGTTGACAGGATAACATTACATATTTTATTATCCGTTTGCAGAGTCAAGTACCGGAGGTTAGAGGAGGAGGAAGAGGGCGAGAAAGAGGGCGAGTTAGCGGTGCTGCTGCAGGCAGGGCCGGGCGATGGAGGAGAGCAAACACCGGCACCGCAGAAGCAGGGGAAGAGGCTGGAAACCCTCCAAAGGGACCGAAGCAACTGAGGTTTGTGACGTTATTTATACAATTATTTTATCATATTCCTACCCGTTCTGCACGATATTAAAAATGCCAATACAACACAAAGTGGTATTTACATAGCAGATCTGTGCTTTACATCACTGTAGTCTGTATAGTTTGATGTGTTATCAGTGTAATGTGAGTCAGTAGCCCCTTTTACACAGCCCGTTCAAGGCGGGAATACTGTGCCTGTAATCCGCCTCGCTGTTCTGTTTAGCCCGTATTCAGACCAAATCAGGCGGTGCAGCGCACAGCTGCAGGGTTGAAGAGGTGTGTGGGTGTGTTTGTGCTTTAGAAGCTAACCGCTGTGAAACAATCAGAAAATAACGTTTATCGATTTGGTTCACCAGCTTCCCCACTAACATTACTAGCGCCACCTCTCTTCATTCACCCTCTAGCTCACTCGACCACAGCTGCTCTCTCTCTCTCTTTCTCTCGTCTTTTTAAAATAAGTCGGGAAGCCGACAGAAAAGTCTAACTTTACTTTTACCATTATCAAATGAAGAGAAATGACCTCCCCTTGGATCCTCTTTACGGCTATAATGCGGGTTCTCTGTATAAAAGAGGCAACTCAAAACATCAGCAACACTACTGAATGATGATATAAATACTATATAGGAACAATATCGAGCAGCAATATTTTGACTTTTTTAAAAAATCATGTTATTGCTGTAGACATGTTTGGGAACACTGGACAGCCTACAATCCATATTCTGCACTACCATTACCATATTTCCAACATATGAAACTTATAACCAATTAAGCCTTATATGTGTTTTTCCTGTGTTTTATTTTTTCAGAAACTTCTTGAAGAGATGACCTTGGAGGAGCACAGGCAGCTCACCAGTGAACTGCTTCAGAGGCAGCCAGGGTTCATTTTTGATGCCTTGAGGATGCATCAGTGCAGGCATGGTGTCCCACCATTTGCTGGAGTGCCAGGGGTACCATGGTGTACTTGTAGTAACTGTACAGACATGCCTACGGACCGGGAGAGGAAATGCTGTGGCCAGTACCCTGCAGATTGTGTAATAATTATACTTGACTGTACTGTCTTGAAAATGCTTTTTATGCATTCACAGGCGGTACTGGGAGGACATTATGGTATTTGGCCAAACCAGAAAGCCTGGGGATGACAACCGGGAGTACCGTTATGCTGCCTATAGACATTTCATCTATCGACAGCATGGCTCTTTAGGCCAGGGAAACTGACTTGTCATCCCCAGTTGCTGTGTTTGGAGGATCAGGGACAAGTTCCCTGGTCCTCCAAAGACATCACACTGGTTTCACACGTGGCCCCTGAGTTTCCGTCCAGGTCCTCTGGAACGTCCACACAGTATCTCAGGTACTCACACACCTGCCTGTTCATCATCAAGGCATCTAATCATCTCATATTTATTTGTTACATTTCTGATATTTTATTTATTTTATACTTGTTCTATACATTTTCTATATTTTCTGGAAACTTTTTGTTTATATATTCACATTTGTTCAACTTAAATGTGCAAGTTTACCAAATAAAAGATATTCATCAGATGTGCTGTGATAACTGCAATGATAAACATATTAATATACACTTATACAATGACAGTATTTCCCTGCAGTCAGTATATTGTCATTACCACTTCCACCATTAATTTATATTGTCATTATTTATATTTATGAAGCAACATAAAACAGTAGTGAAGTTGGAATACCACTGATCCTCAGAACAGGGCACTGTAGTACATATTATGGATTAATTTTCATTGCCACTTCAGGTTATGTTAACTGTAATTCACTAGTTTGAACTATAAATAAAAATATAAAAAAACAACACTAAGAATAATGACATTTGTAATAAAAATATCTTTTATTTAACAGAAACATTTTTGGACATCCTTTTCAATCTGGACAATAAAAGGATAACATAAACATGCAGCTTTTAGTGTTCAAACAAACATTTTGACAGCTTATTCTGTGTTCTTCAGAGTTGATTCTGATAAAGACAGAATAATCTATCAAATCATTAGTCTGTTTGATCACTAAAAGCAGCGTGATTAAACTTATCCGATCACCTTCCAGCAGTCAAATTGCTGCACATATAATAGCTGACAAGGGTCAGACTAAAACAACACCAAAGGTATTCGATTTACTGCTCTGGATGAAGATGCTCTCATGGCAGGAACGACACCCATGATTCACTGGCACTGCTGTTCCTCATCTGCTCCAGCAGCTGTGTGTAGAGCAGCAGCTGCATGGAAAACGGCTTCTGTGGAAGACAGTACCATTACGCATAGAGATAATTTAGTATTTCATACATTTTATAAAGTTGTACATGTGAAAATAGTGCTATTTAACCAAGAGTAGGACTTACAGCGTAAGTTAATATGCTACAAACAAATGTGTATCACTTACCTAGACCTCTCCTGACTTGGTCTGCAATACTTCTGATATGGCGGGTGTGAATGTCACAGACATGGTGAATAATGCCAACCCATAGTGCCTGAGAAAAATAAAACAGCACAAATGAATGAACTTACTATTATAAATCATCTATCTATCTATCTATCTATCTATCTATCTATCTATTTATTTAATGTGCTCACCAGAAACTGTTCAACCTTATTCCATGCAGATTTTCATCCCAACAACAGACTAGATCAGATTATTTAATTGATTAAGTAGATATTCAGTGAAATCAACTTTTGTTGTCTTTGGTTGTAATGAAAACCTACGTACTCCCAGCCATCAATGGCACATGGTGAAATACCCCTGACCTATTACACAGTCGCTTTAGGATGAAGATAAAGGCAATACCATGCATTGATGCTACAGGACCTCTCTCATAGCTGGAGAAACAACAGCAACATCAAGAAAATAAGTGCTACATTACACAGTCACAAACCCTTGTAATACATTATGTTACGTCCTAAGATGCTGGGAGCCTTGGCTGGCCTGGATAAACATACCAAAATAAATAACAATAAATAAAAATTCTACTTCTGACTGATAAATGTAAAATTAAAACTCTGGTAGCAATTACATGTTTTTCAACATCGAAACAGGGAAAACGTTACTTGTGTTGGACTATAAGCTAACTTTGCCCCCCAATGTGTACATATGCTCCTAAATGACAAATTAGGAGCAAACGATGAAATCATGAAGCACTGTGAAAAATATAAATATATATTCACAGGATGTATTAACTCGGTGATGAGCAGACTTCTCCTCAGTTTATCTTTCACAGTCACTCATTACTCTGACTTACTGTCTTTAGCACATTACCAGCGCTAAATATCTTAGTTATCAATCAATGTGTTGTCTTACTGCCACAGAAAATGAATAAATCGTTGGGTTATTAGCACAACGTTGCCTCCCTGTTGTCTCTTATCAGACCACCAGCTCCGTGAGAGGCACAAACTGAGGCTAAAGTGTGCTAATATTTAACGTTACGTGGCGGCCTTTCCTTTCAGGAAAACTAATGTACTGCTAATAAACATTGTACATCATCTAGGTTTGAACCATTACCAGCGGGGCAAAATAAGTATACATTACACTCTTACCTGTCCAGCAGTAAACAGGAAACTTCGGCGTCAGTCTGCAAACATTTCTCTCATCAGGGATTTCCATCTGGGTTTATCCTCGTTTTATGCCGTTGCTTGTCCCGATTTCATGTAGCTTCTTCGTGTTTTCGTTTCTTTGACAACGACAATTCACGCTCCTGTGATTCTCTAAATAAGTATGATCCTCCATTTATCAGATTTTGGTTTCAAAAACTTCTCACAATACAAAATGTTTGGTCCGTTCTTCTACTTCGTTTTAAAACTGGTGCATTGCCGGTGGTCACCCACTGAATCTAAAATGCGTAAGGCCCTCACTGGAGCCAGTGTTAGGTTTGTCCGTTCTGCGCTACTGTAGAAACATGGCGATGCAACATGGCAGCCACCATGGAGGGGGACCCGCTCCCGTGTAGATATAAAGGGCTTATTTTTAAGGTAACGAAAACACAACAATTATTATTTTCAGCTGATTAGACACTACTTAAGACATACTTATACATAATCTATTTAATTTTTTCCAAGTCTGTTCTTTTAGATGTTACTAAATACTACACACTGGACCTTTAACCTTTTTCAACAAAGTATTCATCAGTAAAAGTTTTTCTAAGATGTACTGTAAATGTTCATGTTTTCCAAATTTGAGACATTTTTCTAAGGAAAATCTCTTTCTATATAAAGTATGTATTTTCCACAGCAGTACACATTTGACAATACATCAAAGTCAGTGCATGAAACAAACAATATTAAAGTGTAATTTCACCCCCAAGGCTGAGCCTAACTACACCCACTGCATAATTCTGAAAAATACTAAAAAAAAAAAAAGTGTGCAACGGGCTGAGAGGGGGCCGGGGGGTGGCGTGGATGTGTGAGGCAGGAGGGCAGGAGTTGCTCAGTGACTCTGGCCCTGTCTGTGACTGTCCGCTGTGGAGCAGAGCTGCAGTCTGCTTCTGCTCTGCAGCACCACAATTTAACGTTTTGAAACAAGATTTTACCAGCTGATAACTGCAGAAACAGACAGCCAGAGAGTTAAAGAGCTATGAAATGTGAAAAGGATTTCTGTTGGTTTTGTGTCTGCCAGCAACATTTCCTCCCACAGACAGTCACAGACGGAGAGATTTCCACCAGCAGGTCAGTGCTGCTGTTAGCTGCTGAAGCTAAAATTGTCTATATTTGAAAACGAGCGGGGGCAGGCTGGACAGTTTCACAGACTCTCACTCAAGGGTGGGGGCTGGGGGAGAGGGCGTTAACATTCTACCATTTATATAAATTTCATGACATAGAGAACTCACAAACGGTCGACTCTACGTCAGCATTGGCACTGCCTTTTCAGGGCTGATTTTAAACAGTAGATGACAGAGCCATTTTCAACCTATGAAATTCTGATTTTTATAAATTTGGTGTCAATGTCAATATTAACACCAGCATTGATACAGTACAGTACAGCCATATAATTTAGTTTACAGCTCAAAAAACACGTTTAAGTGCGCAGCTCCTCTTTAATGGTGTTTTTTTAAAGATAGTGTAATTAATGGAGTTGGCTCCAACCACCTTAATTCCCTCAACTCTTTGCTTTCACTTAATTCTGCTGTTGCCTTGTGAAGACTCTTCTCTACCTGATGATGAGCAAGTGATTCCTGCTGTTGTCATAAATAACACTCAGCTCTCCTGGATGACATCCAACAACCTGACTTCATATCAGCAGTAGTTCCAGAAACCTCCTGCCTTGGCAAACAGCTGGGCTAGATTCATCATTTTCTATTGCTCGTTCTCCCCCATCCTGCTTTTCTCCTGCTTCACCCCATTAGCCTCTGTCGCACCATGCATCTAGTTTGAGGATTATCAATCAAAAATTCTCAAAAATTCTTTCTCCAATATAAAGTCACTCTGATGCTGTAGTATATTGGAAGTGCACAAATATTGAATATCTAATGTCTGCAAACATCATCTGTTATCATGCATAAGTATTTACAACAATGTTGTTTTAGAGTTTTTGAATTTCAAAAGCATGTGGGAGAACAAATGTGACCTAAACATTACTATCACTGATTTTATTACCATTCAAAGCAAAATATGCAACCACTATATCCTTATTTGTGAATGTTGTAGGATAATTTCATATGTTCTAAATGATGAAATGGTAAATTTTAGTAGGCATTTATATGCATCTTATCTATTAAAAAGTAAAATGTTTTATCATCTCTTCCAAAGCTGTAGAAAGGCTGAGCATCATAAACATAAGAGCCAGGAAAACAAAATTGTATTAGTCAAATATAATTTTGTAGTTCACTGATTTTTTTTTTTTTTTTGGCCACTTGGGTGCAGTGGTAACAAGCACAATACCTCTTAAGTTGATATGGTGAACTTGTTAGCAAACAGTTACACATCCAATAGATACCCTGCAACATTAGCATTCATGTTTCTGGCCAGCTAAGTCCAATATTTGCCCTCCTTTTAGTTCTGTTTTGGTCTCTACCCACTCCTGAGGGAAAAATCAGGCTCTTTCGCTGCTAAATGCTCCACTATGTTCACCAGCTTGTCACCAACTATGTCTATTGGCCATTTGGTGATGGGCAGGTAGTGTACGGTGTATTCGTAGAGTTTCTCAATGAAAAAAGCTGCCTACTGTGTCTGGAAATGGCACTGATGAGAGCAGTGGGACTTAACCAAGACAGTAAAGACAGTAAACCAAAACAATGACCTGAAAGATGCTAAAATTCTATGTAGAGTTGAGGAGAACTGCAGAGTTGAGTGATAGTTCTTTGTGAGTTTGTCACTATGATGATATCACATGATTTAATGATGATTTCACATACATGTAGTCAGTTGATCCATTGTTAATGTAAAATATTGATTTAGCAGCTTTAAAGAAAATCAAATGAAATAAAGGTGAGTGACATTTCTAACTTCTTTGAATGACTGCCACATGTCATACTAACATTTTGAAAAAAAGCATATTCAATTTGGTAATTTAAGTAAACCTGTGCTTTTATTTAAAATGAAAAGCTATCCTTAATTCATCCCATCTAAAGCCTCATAACACAATACACATCATTTTCAAAATTCAAAGAGAGAGGAAGCCCACTCTCAGGAAATAATCATCACAAAATATTGTGTCAACATTGCATTCAACTGATAATCTGTTTTTGCTCCAATTTCACAGTAATAGCATGCCTAATTGTCTTGACACAAAACAACATTTTCTGAATTTTGTTGTATTGCTATTGCAACACGTAACGTTTTCCAGAAATAACGCAATCCAAATGCAAGAGAGACAAGAATAAGAAAAACAACACAACACAGAAATTTGAAAGCCACATTTCAACGACAACAAACAAACCCACTTAATTTGACCTTCAAGAAAAGAGACTGCATTTAAGACCTTCAGAAGGCTTTTGGAAAGTAATTACTACACTGTCGTTGCAAATCACACAATGAAGACCGAAATAATGGATTTCACTGATTAATTATGGTGAATGAAACTTAATTGCTTGAGTGATTCCTTTCAGAGGAGTCCTCTGAAAGAAGTTAGGATCTTTTCATTGCAAATGGACTAGTAAAAGATTCCCACATTGATTCAAATAATGAAAGGTGTTGCACTTACATAGTGGTTGAATGTAGCCCATACAAGATGTCTTCATAAACTAAGTCTTGCATCTTTTTTGGTCTTCATTTTCATATACTATCCTTTTTAACTGTAAAGGGGTGTAACCATACAAGTTCTTGAACATGAAATTCAGATTTATTCTCAGTCTGCACTAAATCTAGTTTACACCCCACTTTACAAGATTTCTCTCTACTCCAAAGTAATGCACTACTGCAGATGCAAAATCATGAATATTGGTCTTGCTCAACACTGAAATTACTCCAGTATGTGCCATTTGAAATAATCAATTGTTCAGCACAGAAATAGCTAATAATAAAACATAGACTAAACCTGGTCATTGACATACAAAGCATCATCAAGTATGGCCAGTGTCCTGATCTGTTCCCAGTGCCTCAGGAGGTCTTCTGCTCGTTGACAGTTTTCCTCTAGAGAGGAGGTCTGTATGTATGAGCCACTGCTGAAGGATCAGAGTGTGGCCTGAAATTAACTGGATATTGATTCAGTGCAGAGCAGTCCCCAAGACAGCTATTTGAAGGTGCAGCATACAGAGAGCTTCATACCGAAAAGAAGTCCTGTGTTAAAACAATGCAGGGGGCTGTGTTGGTGGGGGTTTGTTGCTTCATGTACCAACGAGATACGAAACTCAATCCAGGAAGTCCAGTTTGAGTAACAGATCCATGAATATGAATGCTTATCAGATGCCAAAATGCTGCACAGCAGCTCATAATACTCACAGACAGGATTTTATAACTCTGGAAAGTTAAGTGGCAACTATGAATGTAAACAGTAGAAATCCTACATTATAATACATATATAAGTAATCCCTCAGGAATGTGTGCTTGCTTGTCCAGTGTGTGATTGGCCAACGCAAACCTTGTTGGATGACATCACTTTGCGGTGAAGTTGAGCCACCTTTTTGCTGGACAACCCTGCGTTTATTTGCCAGACTACCCGCATTCAATTGAATGAGAGGGCTACATTTTTTTCGTGCAGGGCTAATGTCGGTTTGAATGTGGCCTTGCAGCATTTTCACTTGGTCATAGAGCCTGGAATTTCTGCCCAGTTAAGAGACCACCTACAGCAAAACAATGACAGAGAAACCACTACTGTAAGACCATATCATACTATTAGCACAGTATCCTAGAAATAAAAATAATACTATTCTAGCTGCAACATTCACATTGCATTGCGTTAAGAATTTTCAGGTGGCACACTCAAGAACACAACGACGCATGAAGTGTGTGCATTTGCGTACTAGCGTGGAACCTAAGACCTGCACTTTGTAAGCACCCCATCCATCTTGATCCCATCCCTGCAGTATGACTTATGTGCAATGCAAGAACTCAGGAGGCTATTATGTTTCCCTCAAAATATATTTGGAGGAACAACTTAGTCATATATAGCTGTCATTTCTATTATTATCTATGTAGACATCAGGGGTCATTATACATTTGTGCTATATTTGATTCTTGTTCTGAACAGTGTAAAACTGCTACAATGTAACATGTATATCAAAACTGTCTCCAAAAAGTGGTAATTGGGTTGCTGCTGAGCGGGCTATGGATGAGTTGTGCAGTGACAGCAGCCATTAAGTTGTGTACAGAGAGCACCAGGCTGGCTGTAGGCCTCCAGGGAGATATGTCAGAGCCTTTTAGTGGAAAAGGAGAAGAGTGATGGAGTACCCAACCCTCATGTATCTCCCACTCAATGAGCAGACAGACCACTTAAAGAATGCCAATGATTGGCAGCCTGAAATCTACAAACTGCTTATTGTGCCGCGAAAATGTATGAATAATACATGCCCAGCAAAGGGTAAGTTGCAGTGTCTTAAAATGAACCCATGTATCAGTAGCTACTGTATACACCTTTGAGGTTAATAAATATTCTGTTGGTATTGCTTTTATAGTGATTCTTTTATGGATCTGTGGTTTGTCTTTTTGTGGTTGGCCACTTACATTTGTGGCTGTTGTAATAAAGTGGCAGTTACACCAGCTGCACTTGCACAGCAGCAGGTGCATGGTGATGCACAGGTGATGTTGCAAAATGCTGAGAAAAAAAAGAATATATCAAGCTACATAAATTTAACACTACGTAAAGAGGCAATTTGTAAATGTTTCTAAATTGCTGAATTTTCAGTAAGTACCAGTTTTCATAACTTCAAAATGCTTTTGCAAAGAGTAGTTTCCTTACCTTTGCTTTTTGATGGCAATATCTGTGATTGAAAAAAATAATTTATAGGTCAACGTCAATTACAATTGTATAAATATTTAACATTTGTGTTTTCCAAGTTTGTAAGTTTCTTTTAAGCAAGAAGTGGATTCTGAAAATGTGAAAAAATACTGAAGCAGTACCCATACTGTGTCAAAAATGGTTGTCTAAATGCTGCTACAGGCAATGTTTTTCATCTTAAATCCATACACCAAGTAGCAGCAGCCCAGTCTGTAGGTTTTTGAATTGCCTTATATGCTGTGTATGAGTCATATTTTTGTCATCCATATGATGTGAGCTGAACCCACTCATATGACATTTTAATCTCTGCAAATCAACCTAATTGTACCCTCTCTCTCGTGATGACACTACCTCAATGTGGCATTTCCAGTATACAGTGTATATCAGGGGTAGGCAACCTATGGTACACATATAATTCATGAACTAAACAAACAATTAATACTGAAAATAATACTGAAATAATTAATGAGTCTGAATATACAACATTGTTTTTGACAGCAAGAGAGCGTACACAATTGACGTGGTCTATGATACCTCTCCTCCCCTCTCCCTTTGATCTACCGACAAGCACAGCATTACAGCGGCAGTGAAAACGTAGGATAGCTAGCTAGCTTTCTTTTTTGCTTTATTTCAAGAACAACTGATGATGGCAGAAGCAAAAAAGTAACTTATCTAATATTTGCCTCTTTCAGCCATCTTGGACAAACAAATTTGGATTTATTTCACAAAAGGACCAAGCTTCTCAACGATTTGCCACTCCACTGCAGTGTTAGGTGGCTGAGTGGCGGTAAGGTCTTAGAACGGTTTGCAGATTGCTTTGATGCGATCACGGCCTTTCTGATCAAGAAGGAGTACGACTACCCTGAGCTGGAGGCTCTGTTTGATGCATGGACAGCATTTGTGGCGAAGATTGGAGTCTACTCATGGGACATTGAAAGTGGAACCTTTCGTTACTTCAAGCACCTGAAGGAGCTGTCAGGGCATCAAACCATCAGCTGAAATGACGTCAGGATGTACATGTGAAAGCTGGAGTCTGAGTTCTGTGCCAGATTTCAGGACTTTCAGCAACACAGCCCATTGTTTTCTTTTTTGACAGGCCAAGAACTCTTGAAGGAGAACAACATAGTCCTGTTTCAGTGGATAGGGATTGAGGAGTTTGAAATGCAGCAGGTGGAGCCTCACTGTGGGCATATAAATTCATACAGCTGAGCAAAACACTGGAAACTACTGACATCAATCAAGGGGCCTCCATTCTGGCCTGTTGGGAAAGCTTGCCAGAGAAGTTTAACTGTCTGAAGAAGGTGGCCTTCGCATTGATTTCAGCATTTGGGTCCAAATATACTGTATGTGTGAACAGATACTCGCACATATGAAGTCAATATTGAGTCTCATGCGAAGCCGAATGACTACGGACCATTCAGAGGCATGTGTCCAACTGAAAGTCTCCAAATATGGACCAGAGATCATGCACCTCATCAAAGAAAAGCAAGGACAAGAGTTGCACTAAATCTGTAAGATTGAATACATCTTCTTTTGTGCCCTAGTAATTTTCATACATTTACACAAACAATAAAGTGTGTGTGTCAAAAAGTTGCTTACCTCTGGTGTATAGGCTACTGTTAAAACAATAAGGGTGGGAAGTGAGAAAAAAACTAGAAGCCTTGTGGTTGTATGTCTCCGCAAACCAGTGAAGCCACAGTTTACATCCATGTCTGTCCAGACTCATATAATATTTGTAGTAAAGACTTTGAAGGAATTTAATAAAAATCACCACAGTTTCAAGGTAGACACCCAAGATTAGTGTCACTAATTCAGTGTCCAACTAAATGTGACATATGGTCACAATCTCCCCTTCTGTTCCTGAGTTATGGTGTTGAATAATGGCCAGAAAAGTGTTTTTGCAGAACATTATGATGTCACAGTGAAGTCGACTTTTGACTTTTTGGATAAAATATCAACACTTCATCATTTTATCCTATTAGACGTTTGTGTGAAACTTTGTCATAATTAGTGTATGAATTGTGAGTGTATAAATCGTGAGAATGAGTTATGGCCAAAAACGTGTTTTATGAGGTCACAGTGTCCCTGACCTTTGACCACTAAATTCTAATCAGTTTATCTTTGAGTCCAAGTGGACGTTTGTGCCAAATTTGAAGAAATTCCCTCAAGGCGTTCCTGAGATATCACGTTCATGAGAATGGGACAGATGTGAGGTCACAGTGTCCTTGACCTTTGACCACTAAATTCTAATCCGTTCATCCTTGAGTCCAAGTGGACATTTTTGCCAAATTTGAAGAAATTCCCTCAAGGCGGTCCTGAGATATTGCGTTCACGAGAATGGGATGGACGGACAACCCAAAACATAATGCCTCTGGCCCCAGCTGTTGCCAGCGCAGAGGCATAAAAATGCTTTCATGTATGTTGTGCCTGACTAGCTATTTGAATGCAAAACAGCAGCACAGTGCACACAGGTGATTAGTATGCTGGTAATATTCATACTCTTAAGGTCATTAAAACAGATAAACACATGCAGCACATTTTCAGAATGCTTAATGCCAAATTGTCTGCTTTCTCTCAGGGCAGAGACAGCTGTGAAATGTTCCTCAACAGGCCCAAGTCTCATAATATTTCCATTTAAATGCCAGGACAAAGAATACCAAACTGCAGTGTTATTCAGAAAGAGGAGCAGGCTTTAGGCTGACAAGATTAGCTTCTTTATCCTCTGCCTCCTACTACACTCTCTGTGTCATGGTGCCTGAATAAGCCTTTCCTCAAGCTTTTTCGAAAGACATACTAAACTGTGGATTCTGTTCAGCACCGTGAGGCGACATTAGAGCCAATCTCCCTCCAGTTGCATTACATCAAACACAAATTTAACCAATCTGAATCATCATTGCAGGGGGAGAATTATCTGGATGTGATCTTCTACCTAAGAGGTTAAGACATAATGAGATCCTGATTGATTTGCATCGTATTATTATTCTCACAGTGCTTGTATGCATTGAAGATTCCCTTTGTCAAATGTCAGGAGTGACATTTACAGTACTGTGTACTGGTGTTAGTAAAATTTGAATAGGTTATTCCTGAGGGTGCTGTACCCAAATATAAATGCAATAACCATCCTTTTGAGAGTCCACATGTAATCTGCCCCCAACATGAAGAGCACTGTGAAAAATATGCATAGATCAAAATGAAATGTATAAAATGTGCTAATCCTCTTATAAGTTGCATTAAAGAAATCCTGTCTCTCCATCCCACCACTGTCACACATGAAGTGTGGTATCTGTTTCTTTTTCACATATTTCTTGAACATAATACTTTTCAGAGGTAATTTTTCAATACTAAAGAGCAGCACAACATTCACCTGTATTTTCTGGCCCTGGTTAAATTGTTGACAGTAGAAAGTGGGTGGGAATATGAGGGGAAGGGAATCCTGTGTGCTACAGGTGAATCTCCACCTACAGCTCAGATTTTATTCAACGGCTAGTATTTAGAACAATGTCAGCTAGTATTCGGAACAAATTCAACCCTATCACAGTTGATAGTGGATCATTCTGAAAAGCCAAATAATATATGTGATACGTATGATTTTTGTCTCTGGCATGAAAGTCTAAAAAAAAAAGGCACACTACAGTATTTCCTGCATTGGCACTTTACTGTGGCATTGGACATAAATTGTGTGGCACACAATCATCTAATATGAAGGTAAATCCCAGACTTTCAAATCAGCAAAACAAGATACTATTAAGAGGCATTTTGTTGGTTATTATTGTTCTGGAGTAAATCCACACCAGACCACAACATGTTCAATTTATAGTACCTAAAATGCATTATTTGGGGAAACAATAAAGCTTAAATTTGTACAAGTGGGATGAATTACATAGACTGTCTTTTGAAAGTAGGTTTTGGGCTTAATTCTTGGCCTTGTTTTTTGTCTGTGTAGAGTTTGTATGTTCTCCTATTTTACTTCTCTTGCCCAAAGCTTTGCAGCTCAGATCATTTGGGAACAATAACAATAGATATGAATGTAACTGTGTCACTGTAAATCTTTACTTGTGCTAGATTAACAATTTGTGAGCTACCCAGGGGGTTCCCTTGCCTTTCACTCAAAGCATGCTGTGATCATATTTAGGCAGGCTATAGTGGGTGGTATGACATGTAACTGGAACTATCCACCAGAAGGTAGATAAGGTTGCCTAGAGTATAGCTGAGAATACATTCAACTGGAGATTAGAAATATTTGCTGCTGAATTAACAATGTTTCAAAAATGCTTATGATGACAATTCTAAAAATACATTTCAACTCAATTTCCCCCTGTGTAAAGGGGCTGAGAAATGGCGCAGGGGCAAAATTCACACCGAGAGCTGCAACAATTCTGGGTTGTCTTAGTTGTGCCTTCCAGTGAACACAACTAGCAGTGTTTCTAGAATTAATTAAATGCTACATGATCATTTATTCTCAATTGAAAATGTATTTATTGAATCACTTGTCACTGATTCTTTTTAATATCATTGAGGATGAATGTGTATGCCTGCATATAAAATTCCTAGTACTCACAGAAGTACTATAATTAGTCCTGCACAGTGGAAAGTATCGTATTGTGTATATTTCTGGGCTGCATTGTGTCTTCTCTCACATTGAATCTTTGTACATTACAAGCCCTGCTGGACGGTGCTCTGTAGTAATTTTGCGTATTTTTATGACGGATGTATGCCGTGTGTGGACTATGTCTTGGATTGCTACTGACTGCTTCTCTCTCTTTCTTAGTGTGTATGTTTTTTTATTGTGTATGTTAAGTTTTGTGTGCACACTGCAAACCAATTTCCCTCTGGAATAATTATGAAATTAATCTAATATATATTTATAAGTTTTCCTACGAAAAGAGCTACTCCTCTGATTGGTCATACATGCTAAGTGATGGCTGGGTTATGACGAGTTTTCAGAAAAGTCTTATGTCCACATGAACACTGGCCCATAATCTGGAAGGCCTGTGCAAGAGGGAGTGTTTTACGGTGGTATGACTTGTCACATGGCTTGTCACAGTAATAACTTCACACCTCAAATTACAAAAATCTCCGGACATATTAGTAATTGCCCTGTCCTGGGATATCCACCCTTTTAAACCCTGTCTTTATAGGGGAGTGGGCTGCACATCAGCTCCACTGACCTACCTGCAAAATGTGTTGACCTCTATCTGGGGTACCAGCCATCACAAATATTTGGCCTTCAAGAAATGACACAAAGAGAGAAAAGCTGTTTTCTCACAATTTTCTATTTGCTGCAGCTCTAGTTACAGTTACAGCAACTGTTCATTTCCTTGATCCCATCACTGTTCCCACTATTACATCTTAAGACCAGTCAATAATGCGCTCTGACCTCCAGCCACTCTCAAGCACACCATCAGATTAGCAGTGGAGCCATACACTACAACACTGCTTGAAGACTCCTCTCTGTGTACATTTTCCCATTGTCTGTTTGTTGAAGGGTGTAAATGTGTGAAGAACTGTAAGAAAAACAGCATCGGCAGTAATGAAGAACAATTTGCTCCCTGTATTTCATTTGCATCATCTCAGATTAGTCTGACTCTGCAAGTCTTGTATCTGACAGTTACTCTGTGCATCATAACATGGACATTGTGAAAATGTTTTGAAGCTGAACAGTCAATGAAATTGGTAACCTGAGAGACACATGTGGAGAAGCGTCATTGATCTTAAAGCGGCATTAGTTGATTTCTTTGGTTACTTGAGGGCAGAAGAAGCCCAGACATGGTATTGCTTTTTATGGCATGTTAACAAACAGCTTCCTATTTGAGATTGTCCTCCCAAGAAAAACAACAAAATAGGTTGTAATGTCAGTCGCCCAACAATGACCTCTAGTTATGTTTGAGTGACAGATGCCATCTAGTGGCCATAGCAATTATGACCTGTAGCATATATGCCAACAGTTTTACGCAGGAGGAAGAGATGGAGTGGAAGGAGGTAGTAACCCAACAATGGACTTCGCCACAGGAGACTGCTGTTCATTTCCCGCTTCTCACCGTGAGTCGGGAAAGTTTTTTAAAAACCGTAACTACGATCGTCCCCTTTAACTCTGTGGTTATTATTGTAGCCATGACAATGAAGGTCGCCTAACCTTAAGGAAGTAGTAACTTTAACCGTTTATCTAACCTTAACAAAGTGATAATTCAAACCATGATCTTTTTCTAAACCTAACAAAGTGTTTTTTGTGCCTAAACCTAACCTGACCTTAACAATCCAAAAACCAAAAACATCATTTTAGCAGTGATTTGAACAATTTTGGAGAGTACAGACAAATGATGTTGTCCTGCCAATAGGGGCATTAGATAAGAAAAAGCTCCTATATGTCATTCTGGAGTGCATGGTCAAACCACCTATTTGGTCTTTTAATTTAGAGAACACATTGGCCTATTTACATATCCAGCAGACATGGATCAACTTTTAGCTTTGTTTTGGTCTGCACCACCTCAGGAGAAAAATCACTCCTTATTTAATACTGTATATAGGGCACTATATTTACTGTTAATCATTTGATATGAATTTCTGGTGAAATTTATGCACTGTATTATTGCCTCTAAAATGCATTTCATAAAAATGAAAATTCATAATGTAATGAAAAAATTGTCCGTGGCATGAACACTACTTTCTGCAAGCATTTTATAGATGAAAAAATTACAGTTGTGGTTCATTTTGACAAAGATGCAAAATGATAATGTTTTGTAAGTGTGCAAAATCTTTACAGCTCAGTACTTAGTGAAGCTTTATAGGTATTGATTAGGGCTTTACTCGTTCTGATTAGGGTCATGAAGGAGAGTTAATTCTGCTAATTTAGGTGCTATTTTTTCCAACTTCTCATGCTCCTTTTGCATCACAAAATTAACAGTTAAAGGTACTTTCAATAAAGTTCAAGAATGACTTTTAGTCTACTTATTTGCCCATAGAAATCTAAATTTAGTGGTGATTGTCTACTGGCTGACATTTTGTAGCTGGCTTACCTTGCTACATTGTTTAATTATTAATACTGTGTTTGTCAGTGAATGTCACATATTTGCATGACAGTGTTTGACAAGCATTGGTTCCTTTGGCCCTTTTAGCTTCAACACAAAAATCTGTCAACACACAGTGCTGCAGTAGCTCTTAGTCCCAGACCTGCCATTCTGATCCTCAGCCTTGGCGGATATCATCACAAATTGGTTTGTAGTCCCCCACACACCAATGAGGTATACAAGATATACATTTCACAAATAATTTCCAATCCCAATTTCTTGTGTGAAATGATTTATAGTTGATTGTGAATGTAACATTCTGTCTTCAGGCAAACCTGTTTATGAAGGATAGACCTATACTTTCACTCAAGCAGTGACTCTGATGCTGCTTGTATAACTTTTTCAATGCACACATCTGTATCTGCCTTAGAGATCTTTCTGGGGGAAAAAAAATATTTAAGTGAACACAACTTAAACACGAGGAAATCAAATATTGATTCCACTCCACATGAGAGTCATGATTCTGGAGACGATAGACCATAGGCGTCGGATCTTAATCAAGTGTCGGGAGAGATGCAGAGATGCCATCTGGTGGTCCAATTTCAGCCAAGCTGTTAAGAGAAATGTGTTCTCTCTGCAAGCAGCACAGACCCCGTGAGCACTGTGAGCCTCTCATCACAACACCATAGGCTGCGCTCCCATGGTAAAAGCTGGCAAGCTGCTTTGGTGACTAAAAACTTGCCCGCAGTTCAAGTTTTGCATCCATGCTAAAAGTTTCCCAGTTTGTTTGCTGTGCATTTGATATAATGGCTTGAAGGCCTAAAATTGTTCTAGTCTTAAGTGTTTTCTGGGTCTGAATCATGTAAGGATGTGCCTGGTTTCTTTATCTTGTCCTTGATTTCATAGGCCTGTCAGCAATATGACCTCCCATCCCACCACAGTATCAGTCAAAGATTTGGACACACTTTTCTCATTAAAGGGAATGGGTAGGTGTGTCCAAACTTTTGACTGGTATTGTATATATACTCATGTATCTCACTACAGTACAATTTAAAACAGTTTATTTTAAAGTGTGCAGACTTTGGCAAAATACTACTGTATACTAACTATAGAATTAACTATATAAACAATTAGCCTCAAAACTACCTATGTCGTCTACATGTGTAGAATTTCACAAACATTTCACACAGTTTATGTGAACAGTGCATTATGGCACTGTGGTGTTCGTAGTGCATCTTAGGACTGCATGTATTCGTAGAGAGTTAGCGACAGTTATCCATGGACTGACATGATGCCCTCCTCAGGGGAAATCCACTTTGTTCTCAGGGATGCTCAACTTGATGAACAGAATTATGCTCCACAGATTCCTCACAGATTGCACACTCCGCCATTGTAATTTTCTTGAAAAGCGTGACTTGAGCACACCAGGTTGCTGTCCTGGGGTGGCAGGCTGCTGTTTTGCTGATGAGTTACTTTACACTGTTCACACTGAGCAATTGCCCTCAGTTTACCTCTGTGTTGGGAGCTCTCTGTTCAGCTCTCACATGCTGAGCATCTGTGAATGAGAGGTTCGGGCTCACTTCCAGGAAGCGCTCTGTTGCAGAAGGAGAAGAAACCCTACATTCAGACTGCATGTATTATCTCATAAAAATGAATAGCAAAGGGTTTTTAAGCTTTGTTGCCCCATTGAGCATTTATCGAGCATGCATGCTGTTTTTGAATACTCCCATACACCGACACATAGCATTACATGTTTGGTTGGTTTTATACTGTTCCTCAAACTGTATTATTTGATAATTACAGACATGTACTTTGAGACATGGCACACATCCCAAATACTGCTCATGTTCAATGTTTTAACAATTTTTGCAAGCCTGTCTTATCTGAATATGATAGATAAATATGGTTCATGTTAATATACAGTGTAGGTACAGTACATCTAAACTAATGACTACATTAAATAGGAATAATTACACTTTCCAGCACTTTAAATTGTGTGTTCTGGTTATGTATAGGTTACTAAAGATGCCCACCTCTCATCCAGCAGAGTTCAGCAATAGAAAAAAAGGAAAAAAAACATGAAAGAAAAGAAAATCACCACATAAAACTGCTGCCATTTGAGTTGGACAGGGGTAAATCAGGCTGACAAAAACTCATGCACATTATGATTATGCTGCCAAACTGTCAAAGAACATGAAGCGCAGAGGAAGTCGTGGTGTTAAACCAAGACTCTTGTTGTACTTAAAAACACAACTTTTTCCTTGCTAAAAATGTTCAGTTACATTGTTAATGTAAGGTTCTATGAAAAAAGTAAGAACACCTGCACACTTAAAGCCAAAATCTTACTCTCTGCGTACGTGAGCATGTGAGGGTCCGCTAGGGTCTGCGTGACGTAAATTTCATTATCAGAGGGTGTATGTGTATGCCCTGTTTGGACATCTGTGTACCTCCAATTTGTTGTCCGTGTAGCCACTACACTGTCTTCCTGTAGATGCCAATATACAGCGCATGTGTGGAGCACATCCTCCAAGTGGACTCCAGAAAGTAGTATAAACAGAACTACTACGCAGCATTGGCCTCTCATTGTTAACGTTGAACATCCCAATTATAAAATACCGATCTCTACATAGAAAGCATTCATGTCAGAACCTGAAAAACACATTAGAGGGTTCTTTGTGGAACCCTTTTTAGAATAATAAACTACTGCTGGTTCTAAAAAGAACCGTTTAGTACAGGTTCAAATCAAGGTGTGTTCAACCATAAAGCAAGTTTTTGCCTTGTCTTATTTGTACAAATTTGACAACTGGAATGTTTGCACAGTCCATATTTATTTATTTATCCCTAACAGTCAATATAATAGCTCTACAGAAGTTAGCTGTAACCTAGCTGGCAACATACGCACTGTTGTGTCTGTACCTCAGTTTGTGCGGGCCCATTGCAATTGACTTTGCAATTGCGCTACCTCTAAAATGTGCCTTTTCATTCTGTTTAAACACTATGTTTGAGAGTCCTCAGTCTTATCTCTGACGCAGTTGGACCGAAAATTGTTCATTTGCAGACAAGTTAAAGAGCCCTTCCTGGCTCGATTTTGCTTTTCTGTTGGTTTGAAGGGGAAAAAAATTCTTAAACATTGTATGACATGTGTCAGAACACCCATACCCTTTTTTCTAAGACCACTTACCATCAAGACATACACCATTGCATGCTAATACACATTAACTTGTCAAAATACATTTCCCAGTGTCAACATGCATCAGCACGACACACTACAGCAGCAAATGTGTTACTTTGATTCCCCCAATCAACACATGCTGTACTCTACTTTAACAAATTCACTTTTTTGTCAGCCTATTTGCTTGTCTGTCCAGACACTGCAATACAATAGTGTGTGTCTTGAGTATATCGTTTTTTCTTTACATTTACAACATTATTCTAGTTGTAGGCAAAGTGTTACACTGTTGACTTTAATTAAAATGTATTTGCTCCATGTAAAACTACATGGAGTGAATACATGCAGCCACTACACTACTAACAGAAAACCATTACACTAGTCATTTCTTGCTATAAAATGTAAAACCTTAATGGAATAAATTTAAAATATTTTTAGATAATGGACCATACACATTACATGACGGAGTATCAAAAACATATTAGAGTACTACTTTGTTATTGCTCCCATAAGGCCTCCTATTGTTTTAATAGAGTCGGTGGCATTGTGTTAATTAAAAATTCCATCTGCTTAGGAGACTCTGTGTCTTCTCTGTGATGGAAAGCAGCCATTCTATAATATCCTCTGTGTAATCTCACAATGGAAGTCGAGACTGAGCTCGATCAATTTAATCATGAATTGCTGTCAGAAGTGTGATGAGCTATAACAATTTAATGTGTTCCTCTTCTTTGATAACATTAGTTTGTTTGGGGTTTTTTTGGGTTGTGTGAGAGATCAATCTACTATGGCTAAAAAGAATATTCTAATGTGCATGTTTTGTTGCTCTATCCATGTTGCCTGGGTAGGTCAAGGGAGTCAAATGAAAGCTGCTAATGCACCTATAAAAACTCACTTTTATCCAGTGACAACTTCCAGACACAGAGGCTGGCACCACTGATTGAAAGAGCTCACCAAGGGCTCGATGTTTAAACACCTACGCACAAACATTGAAAGTGCTTATGTGCCATAGCAATGGGAAAGCTGGAACATCTCTCTCTCTCTGTCTCTCTCTCTCTCTCTCTCTCTCTCTCTCTCTCGCTCTCTCCCTGTTGTACCAGCAATTTGGGAGTTAAAATGTAGCTTGTGGGGGAGTTATGGTGTAACTCGATAAAAACTAGTTGCACCATGACATATCTCCCACAAGCAGGTTTCAGTTTCAATTCTGGTGAGCAAAGATGTAAAAGATTGCTGACCTCCTTAGCGCTGATCTGGTACATGACACAGATAGGAAAAAAATATTTCGCCACTGGATCATTTCAAAGTTTAGTGGAGAATTCCATCTAGATACACAAATCCAAAGGTTGTCGCAGAACAGAACATATTTTGGTTACAATCACATTTTCCCAACCCAAATACTTATTACTATTTGGGTTTTTTTTGGAACAATATGGAACTGATTCTTTTTATAAAATCTTCGATATTTTTGATTGTCTTAACTGTATTATATTGTAATATTCAAAAGATATATAACATTATTAAGCTTATATAAAATATGTACTTATCTTTATCATCAAGACAGATGCAGTTTACCTTTCATGGGCATATAAGATCTATCTCATTCTGATTTGTGTTCCAAAAAATCAGGGGGAAATATGTAATTGTCATGCAGAGCAAGATGTAGATACATATTCATGAGGATTTACTTTAAAGCTGGAGTGCTGGACTTTTACATATAAATGAATGTCACTTATATTCAAGCCCTTGCCAAACGAGTTCACACAATGCTGATTAAGCCTATCACCGCCAGGTAAATCTCTCTGTATTTCACAATATACCGGAGATTTTAAAATCTGGTGTCTGGTGCAACTTTCCTGCACTAGCGCACCAGTTTTGATGCGTTTTATGTCAACCAGCAGTGATTGGTTCCCCCTCAGATATGCATACATCACATTCAGCATCCCAACCAATCCCGACGGGTGCTCGGTCCTCAGGTATCTTCGTCGGACTGCAAGGCGTACTGGGTGTGCATGCCCGGCAAGGGCATTAAGTCTCTCCCCTGGCTAAAAGCTGTTGTAATTTTCGCTCTATGGGAGTGGTCTCTTCCAGAATGACAATGCCCCAATTCATAGGGCATGAGGGGTCACTGAATGGTTTGATAAGTATGAAAATGATATGAATCATATGTTATGGCCTTTGGCAGTCACCAGATCTCAACCCACTTGAACACCTACGGGATATTTTGGACTAACTTGTTAGAGAGCGCTCTCCTCCACCATCATCAAAACACCAATGAGGGAATATCTTTTTGAAGACTGGTGTTCATCCCTCCAGAATAGTTCCAGAGACTTGTAGAATCAATGCCAAGGCTGAGGGAAACCATGAGACCACTCCCATCAGGATAGAAATGTTTCATCATAGGATGAAGGTGATCACTCAGAACAACTTTGTATTGATGTGCAGTGACCCTTCCCTCTAATGGGACAAGTGGACCCAAACCATGCCAGCAAAATGCCCCCCACAGCATAACAGAGCCACCAGATCCCCACACTGTAGGGGTCAAGCATTCAGACTTGTACCAGTTTTTCCTTTAATTTGTCATCCGTCTGTATATTCCCATTTCTACAGTTGACTGACTTCTTCATTCTGAGATTCCCCTTGACTGTTTCCATATGAGAAGGCCAATGTGCAGTGTGCTTTGGGCCTCTTGAGCAAAGTGAGAGGTCAAGTATGGATGATAAATGGTGAGTGAGCTGGAGGACTGAGAGCAGCAGTACAGAGAAATGTTCCATATTGACCCAGTAAAAGTGGGAATGTGCCATGAAATGAGTTTCTGAGCTTGGTGATGTTTAATTTAATGCAAAGCAAGCAGGATGCTAAAGCTCATTTTTTGGGGTTTTTTCATGAACAACACTGTATTGGAGTACTTCCATGAGAGGAAGCATACTAAACAAATTGATTTGTGTATGTACGTTTGATTATTGCTTAATTATCAAGAGAGTCTCTTAAAGGAGACTTAATTTGTTAAATCAACTTTTTAACAATAACAGAGGGGTTTAAGAAACAGTGAATGACTATCAAACCAATTCTTATTTCATCTGTTAACTACAACAGAACTACCTATGAACAGGGTGCTGGCATCACTGGGGGCATTTTAGCTTAACATAGTTTTCAAATAGGTAGCTAGCAGCTAGCTTAGTAGTTATTGAGTTTAAAGGGAAACTCTGCTGATTTTTTAACCAGCATTGTATCATCACAATATGGTTACTATATGCAAATGAACAATGTTTAACTTCCCTCAATGCTACCTGCACCCAGAGCTCCCCGCTAATTTGCTGTCAAAAGTCTGTTGGGTGACGCAAAACGGTAGTGGTGCCTTCAAGGATGGTAAAATGTGGGTCTCCCAAAACAATCCCGTCTACCACGTTACACTAGCGATAGGGAAAAGCAGACACTAAAATATCATACTAATGCTTTCAAATATCAGTTTATTTGGAAGAAAAAAAAATTCATGATATGTGGCTGAATATGGTGCTGTGAACTCAGACACAACAGACTGTGGAGGAGGAGGCGACCAGCACTGGAGCTATGTTATAGGTGAGGATCGTAAGGGAGAATGGAGATGATGCTTTGGTAAACCTGACTTTGTTTTCTGACGGAATATTATATTGGACTTTAGCTCTAAATACAGAACAGTGAACAGCAACTGTGTTAAGTTACCTGTAAGTTAACTTATGCGGCTGTATCCAGCTTGAGCACAGTCCAGGGGCTGGATCCCCATTGTCAAAAATAGATAAAAGACATAGTGTTTGGTTACAGTTTTTCACCCCTTCATCCACGAATGTTTCCAAAAAGAAACTCAAATGGCACACTCGGAGATGTTTTGAATATCCTTTGGCAGCTCTGGCTTGCAGCTCTCGGCAGGTTTACAATGATAGAAATAACTGACTCCACTGCGCTGTTTGTTTTATGATCCTTGCACACCGGTACGATATATCCACACTTGATGAGGAAAAACTCTCTGTAAATGAAAATAAGCCTCAGTAAAGACATACAACGCTGACAGACCGTTCTGATAGTGAATATGAGTCCAAATCTCCTAGTTTTTATGTTTACTTTTATACACTCCATATTTTGAGCTTATCACCTTGAAAGCATTCAATCTGCACCTTAGGGTAATGGGGTTTTGAAGAAGTTCATCTTGTTAATAATGTTCAAATTAGCTCAAGCAGCTAAAGTACAGAGCGGTCAGCCATATTAAAGGTTATCAATCAGATATCAAGACTTTTACATTGTCGGATGGGATTCATGTCAGTACAAGTGTAAGTGAACAATTATGTAAGTGTTATCAATAAACGTAAAGCCACTGTTGAGTACTTTTTCTACATAAAACTACATTTAAAACTAACTAGAATGAGTTGACTTAGAAGTTGACTTTTCTCTTACTGATTGGTTTTAACAAAACTGGCAGGACCTCAACAACAAGCTACTGCATCAACTTATCTTATTCTTTTTATGTAGATATGTTTTGATTTTGCTTGGATTGTCCTATTTAATACACAAGCCTGGAGTTAAATTTATATAAATTTCACAAATAATCCCAAATTAAATCGCAGTGAGATATTTTCCCCAAATTGTTTAGCCTTATATTGACACAAAGAAATGGGACAATACAGTCCACCAAGGGTAGTATACAGTCATGAGGTAGTTTTATATTCATGGACTGTTTGCCAGTGTGTCACTTGTAGACATTATTCAGCACACCATCACAAGTGTTTCAATAAATAACAGAAGACTGCTCAGTGTTAGCCCTCTAATGGAGTGGTAGTCATGTTGATGAAGAATCTAAACATGGTGGTAAATTCATTCCATAAAAGTTACTCACTCTCGTACTATGAGTTATTGCACATGCACATTGATAGATCTTGGTCTATGGGTGGTCATGCCCTGGAGAAAACTGGAGCACACAGATGCTTCTTTAATCACTTTTTATGAAGTGCAAAGACTAACATTTTTACATGATATGCAACTTTATCACGGTCATGATACAAAAAGGACTTTTCTTGAGAGTGAACTAGCTACAATCCAGATGGAGCAGAAAACCACTTTGCTCAGAAAATCCACAGCTAATTTATGGCATAATGTCCCAGTGTTACCCTTGTTACATACACCAGATGTTATAACTGTAGCATTAGCTTTGTTTTCATTCACTTTCCTAATATTAATGCCTGCTCTTCAGAGCATTTCAACCTGTTCGCTATACAGTCCACAGAGTGTACACACACCCACGATGTAATCGCATGATGCTAAACACCCATCATCATTAGTGGACGCCTACACATCGGGAAAAAGTTAATTTAACAACAAATTAAAAGTGCTGGACAACAAATTACAGTTCTGTCCAATCAGAAAAACATTCCTATCTATCTATAGGATTTAGATAAAAACATGAGGCTCTGCTGCACCACGCTTTTTGGAACAGCTTTCTTAACCATCTGAGTGCAGCTAAGACCCTAGACTCTTAAAACAGGCTTAAAAATCTTTTTATTCAGGAAGGCTTTTACATCTTAACTCTTGTTATTTTCTTTATGTTATATGTTTTTTAATGATGTAGCACTGAGATTCACTGCAAATGAAAGGTGTACAAATTAAATGCATTATTATTGTCATTCTTATTATTATTATGTATTGAATGTGTAGTTCCATCACTTAATGTCTTCAGTTGTCTCATGTTTTATGCTTTTATGTCTTTATGCTGCGTTGCTGCAAAAAGGATTTTGTCTTGTGGGACAATAAACATCTGAATTTGAGCAAGTTTCCTGGGTAGGGAGCTCAAACTGGGCAGAACTCAGGACATTTGTTAAAAGAAAGCACCTCTTAAAGATAAACTGAAAAGAAGCAAGCAGGGCATGATGACAGATACTCTGTGGTCAGATCAATATTCAACCTTTAAGCCACAAATTCTACATGTTAAAAAACAGGAACAACTCATCATTAATCTGACACAGTCTCTACAATGAAAGATGTTAGGTTAATGAGGTGATGTTTTCTGACCTGGTTTTAGTTGCAGTTGTCTAAATATTCTGCAGGCATTATACTATGCTATCAAGATTTGTGAAACTGGGAAATGTATACCGAGGTACAGTATATCTTATATTACCAGCCACCAAGAAAACAGATACGATTCATTGTCAATGGAATGACGGGGGAAGAACTGAGACTGTGAAAATGAGGTGTAACCCAGGACAGCATTTCTTTGCTGGATAGTGAAAATGGAAATTAGTTGGAAAAAGTGCTTTTGTTTAAGTAGTGAGTTCATATAGAGTATTTTAGAGTAAAAAGGTAGTTTCTCCCTGGTGATGGAAATCCATCTCCATTTGAAAATAGCTATTTCCTCTACTTATGAGTAAAAATAAGCACAGAACACTGCTTTATACAGAAATTGAAAATTATACATTATGTATCACATGTCCCCTGCAATTATCTGTGCTTATGTGTGGAAAACATGGTGTTTCCCTTGATTCATGTTTTGTTAAATTTACACTAGATAGTGCCTGTTTTCTCTCTTCACTTCCTCATCGTAATCCCGTTTTCCCAATCATATTTTAACCTGTAGCACTTTGCTTTTACTTTGCTTCGTGTACTGGTTTAATGTCCACAGCGGGATTAAGATGTACTGGTGGCGCTGGTGACTTTAAACCCAAGTCCAGAGCTAACTTATACACTCAAGTATAATGTTTGGTCTTTCCACATCATTAACACAGAATGAAAACCATTGTCATCAGTCAAACACTCATTATGTGACATGAAAGCCTGATAATCAGATTGAATTACTATTCTCTTACCAATCAGTGGCAAGAGACATAACCATCCTACCAATGTCATTTTCAGCCAACACAGATGCTGTGGTAACAGTTGCTAATAACAGTTAACACTTTTCAGACAAATCAAAGAAATATGCCATTTTATTTTGCAGATTTAAGGGTTGATATTTCTGTACAACAACTGTATAGTGGTGTCAATCTCATCCACACTTTTGCGGCAGTTTTTAAGTCGCTATTTTTTGGCTCTGTCACAGGAAGATGATGTCCCCATTCTTAATCCTGCCTATAAAGCCAAATGGTTGTTGTTTCTCCAATGACAGAAACAGCTGTCAATAAGCAATGAAAACTAGAGATGTGGGCAGCAATTCTATTGAAGTGATAACGTTTTACAGCATAATGAAAGACAAACCCAGATGTTCCATCACAACAAAGCCTCAGTCTTGCTCAGTTTGGCAAGCACTTGTCATTTGACAGACAATTTTACATCAGCAGATGTTTCACTCAATCAGGTCTGAGTCTAGAGGTCTGTGCCACATTTTGAAAAATACTGATATGTTATTTCAAACGGCAGGTCTCAGGAGCCAATTCTTTGCAAACAGGCTGAGTTTCAGCTAAAAATGCTTGCTCTTATTTGCTAGATCTTTATAGACAAGTCACTGTAAACAAACAAAGAAACATATTTCTAATGCAAAGAAAGACACATGCGATTTTTCCATCCCGTACGGCCACAGTAAGGATAAATGTTACTGCAAGTGGCACTCTGATGAATGAGGAGGTCATGAAAAAGTCCAGCAGAGGCCACACATTATGACCAGGTCGATTGGTTGATCGCAAGCGTGAAATTGCTGTCACAGATCAATGGCTGACTAATCTGAGGAAGGGGCGGATTCAAATCGCAGGGTCTCTAATCAATGATGATTAATTTTCAGTAACACTCACATTTCCTGAAGACACTTGATTGTGTGCAATTGGATAATTACCTGTTTCCATCTGAGATGATAAGCAGGTGGATGAATGGCTTCACAGTTCTTTGTAGTTACCATTGAAGAAATCCCTAAACATGATTGATTGGTGGAGTTAAATGTATTAGAAAAGTGTATCACATCACACGGTCAATAGTTCTCCATGGATGTTTGTTCCATAGTAACAGATAAATCAGTTATAGCTTCAGGATGAATGGATGGATATGTTGCTGCCAGGGTTTAAACTACAGTTCACCTGAGGGATCTATGAAAAATGCTAATGAACAGCCATACAGGAGATATTGAGCTGTTTATAATTGCTGCTCTCAATCATAGTTATTGACAAGTGAATAGAATATATTTAGTGCGCAAACTGGAAATCTCTGTTGATTTCAGTCTTTTCATATTCTATTGAGTCACCCTCTGAACTTGCACTGCCATATTGGCAATAAATGATTTGGTAAGTGGATTATCTGCCTTGCTGTTCTTCATCCAAATATTTATCAGAGATCTCTTCATTCGGTTTACTTAAATAATCCCAAGTTGGCGAGAAGGGCAGTGGACCTCTCTGAGAGCTCCTTCACCTCATTAATGTTCATAGTCATATCTGTGAACGTGATGGCTGACAGCTGGAGACATAATGATGCCTCCATTAAGCTAGTGCTGTGATTTCACTCACATTCATGAGGCAATGAGGGGAAAGCCCAGCATAATAGATAAGGGTATAATTAATTATTTTGATACCTTAATAATTGATATAAAATTTTAATCAAAGTTCAAGAAATCTTGAGCACTCACACTCAGTATAAATCACACAGTGATCAGGAAATAGCCCTAACCTGCATTCACTGAGTTTTGTTAATTAATTGTTTCTTTTTTGGCAGTGGAAGCTGCAAACACTAAACACTGACAACCTATTCTCATCCCAGGTTGTCAAATACCAACACTTAGTCACACCCCTCCGGCATCTCATGCACACACACAAGGCACCCTTTGGCATCTGTATAGTGACGCACCGGGCTTTCAACTAAATCCAATGTAGACCCATCCATGACAATATTACACACTCAGAGTGTGATCTGGTTAGGTCTAGGCACAAAAACCACTTGGTTAGGTTTAAGCACAAAAACACTTAGTTAGGTTCAGGGACAGATCATGGTTTGGGTTAAAATGATCAATTGAAATGTTGTCATGGCAACAGTAAACACCATGACAAAAACTGTCCTGAGTTGCTGTTGGAAACGTGATGCTTTCGGTAAAAAGCGGGAGGTGAACATTGGTCTCCTGCAGCAAAGTCCACCTTTTTCCTATCTAGCCATCCACTGAACCTGCCTCCTCCTAACAAGGAAAATGTCACCTTATATTGATGCCATCAGTCTCATGGCATCTAAAAATGACGCGGATGGGTTTACATGATGGGTCTGAGCTCTTTGTTCTCCATTCCACTTCACGACTCAAATCTTGGCCTTCTGTCTATCTTGTATTCTTAGCCCCAACTCTGTGGAATCATCTTCCACAATCTGTTAGATCCACCAAATCCTTGGACTGTTTTAAACAACGCCTGAAAACCAATTTATAGCAGCAGGCCTTTCTGTAGACCTCTCTTCTTGTTCCCATGTCCTGTTTTATTTCATTTTGGTTGATTTCTCTCTGTGTCGTGTTTGTCTATTTTATTAATCTAGCTGTTTCAATTCTGCATGTGTATGTGTCTGTAAAGTGCTTTGTAACTGTGTTATACAGTGCTATATAAATAAAAGCTTACTTACTTACTTACTTACTTACTTACTTACATCGGAGTAAGTTGAAATCCCAGATACAGAGAAACATTAGCATTAATTTAGAGTCGTGCTTGGGTTCACCCAACAAATGTATGTTCAATAGTCACTCTCCTTGTAGCTCTGTTTGGGCTCCACCAACTCCTCACCAGCCAGTTGCTAACTTAGTCTGTCTTCCATTTGGTGCTGTGCAAGTACAGTAGTGTACAGTGTGTTTATCTGTGCTCTTTCACTGAAAACAGCTTCCTTCTACCGCTGGAAACAACATTAATGAGAGCTGATCAGACAAAACAAGATACTGTAAGTGAAAGTGAAGGTAATAAAGTAAGTTGACAAACTCTCTATCAAAGCCCAGAAGAAGAAAACACTTATGTAATGAAGTGCTCTTTGTGGCTTCTCTTCTATTTGAAAGCCCTCTTCAACTAAATGCCTGTCCTCCCATGTTCTCAAAAAGCTGTTTTTTTATCAACCTAACATATGTGATTGAATCTATTCTCAATCTCCTCTTTCATCTGACATCTAACAAGGAGTGAATCAGTACAGTACATTGTTGAACTCACCATGCAGGGTTTATGGTCTGACTGACACAAGTACAAACACGTGTGCTTGTTTATGTCTTTGTCACCTCTATGCTCTGATGTTTTTAAGGGCAGTTGACACTGTTGTAACATCAAACCCTCCTGACCTGACTGTTAAGCTTTTGTAGAAGGTAATGGGGGTCAGGGTGTGGTGTGGTGGGCAGATGTCTGACTCCCAGGAGTGGGAGATCAGATTACCAACATATGGCATCCCTCTTTTATTGTACTGGGACACCATTATCTGAGATGCATATTTCATTAGCCCAGCAAGAGTTTGTGAAAGAGATTTTCAAAGCTAAGGGTGTTGTTTTTCTGTTAGTCGTGAATCACAGGTACTGTATTTACTGAAGCATTAACAGTGCAGTCACCACATTTTGATCTGAGATTCATTAAATGCTCAGGCTCTGTTGATGATATTGGCAAAAAAAATAAAAAAAATTCTGGCAGCTTTCTATTTTATGCTTATAGTTTTTTCTGCTGTTTCCTGGTTATAGCAGAGAACATGATAAAATATTCAATAAGGTAAAACACACCTGTAAACAATATGCAACAAGACCTCCATATCATTTACATTTTAATATAAGACAGCTAGTAAGGTGAGTGTAAGTAGGCGTTTCTATAAGGAGCTTTGAAATATTTGCTGTTTTGATTTTCGCAGTTGACGTCTTAAAGTGAAGTTGTGCAGCTTACTGTGATACCATGATGTCAGAGATGTGTCAGTCAAACAAGAGATTTTAGCTGAGCTGCTTGAATTTTGCTTTTCATGGAGAACACACGTTGTTTGCATCATTTCATTTCATAGAAAGGGCTTAAGCTATCTGCTAATCAGTGTCTGTTACTTTTGAGACAAAGTTACTGACGTTGGCAGAATAAGGGTGAAGGAAGCAGGGAGTACTTTGTACATCTGCGAATGACGTGAGGATGCTTTGGCTATGGGGGGGATTTAAGTGTATCTGACACAAGGCTGATTATAAATGATCACAACAATTCACAGAATGACATGTAATTGACCTTTTCATGGTTTATTGATGCTGATGTGTTCTGCTGTGTGCAGGCTACAGCTCATTTAGCCTGCCTGTGAAATATGGATGGAGGAAAGTACATAAGCAGGGGAAATAAAAAACACAATAATCATCATGACAGCACTAGCATGAACTTTGCATTGTGCAACAGATCATTTAATTCGGTAAAATGTAATTAGAGGCAGCAGATCCTTTCTTCAATTTGTCATTACATTTATGACAAGTTCTCAAAGTGTCTATGAGAGGTTCACACAGAGGACTGTAGAAGTGAGGGGTGTCTACTCCAATATAATAAAAGATTAAAGAGCAAACTCATTACCAATTTTTCATGGGCTTTTATTAGACACTTATGGTATCCTTGTGTGATTACAAACTAGTGAGCAGTGGGATAAAAGAGTTCAGGGTGTCATGTTTCCATGCTATCTGAATATAATTAGAAATATGTCGCTATGGTGGACACGCTAGAAGACTTATTTAGTATTTTTCACTTTTTACAAGCAATGTGATATCTTTACAGACCTTGCAGACATTTTGACATACAGTAGCATGAAAACCACAAGTGTAATTAATAAGATTTAATTGAGTTTTGTATTGTGCACTTCAATGGAACTGAGCTATTGTTGATGTTATTAGATACACATGTACTTTTTCTGGTATGATAACTCGAATTGTCTGCTGTGCAAAAGGTCTATTGTCTTTAAATTATACAAAACGTGAACGCCAATAAAAAGATATCTCACAGACGCTTGTCAAGCAGGGGTCTTATGTGCTGAATTAGAAAGTACCCATGGACCCCAGATTTTATGGTTTTCACAAACAGACAGATGAACACACAGCTACCCTCAGAAAAAACAAACTCATGCCAATAAACAAGACATGAACTGGACTGTTCAACAAATTCTACCTTTTCAGATGTACTCAGAATGGTGGATGCTGATCAGTAAGCGCTAATGTGGCTATTGGATAATGTTGCACAGTGTGTAGCATTACACTAGTGGCCATAAGAGATATGAACAAGGCATGTTGGGTTATGTTTGTCTTCCTTCTGCAGCTAATAAATAATTTTAGTGAGTAGTTACCCAGGTATCTGGCATGTGTGAATAAGTTGGCAAACAACAGGTCTTATAAATTTCAATCATCCCCGTACCTAAAAAGTCTGCAGTGTCTAATCTGAACGACTAACCCCCCTGTGGCACTCACCCCCATTCTGATTAAGTGCTTTGAAAAACTGGTTCTTCAGCACATCAGAGACAAGCCAGCCTGGACCCTCACCCTTTGCATACAGAACCAACAGATCCCGAGGGGATGCCATCTCCACTGTCCTCTCAGTCTTCACAAACCTTGAAAATAACAACACCTACATCAGAATGCTGTTTGTTGATTTCGCTTCAGCATTTAATAGAATCTCCCCCATGAAACTGACTGGAAAACTTAGCATTCTGGGCTTGAGTACCACACTCTGCGACTGGATATTGGACTTCCTCACAAACAGATCCCAGACAGTTCAGATTGGTGGTCACACCTCCTCCACTCTTGTGCTCAACACCAGAGCCCCCCAGGGTCATCCACCAGATTTCAAACAACGATGAGAGTTCATATCAGGAGGAAATCAACAGTCTTGCAGAATGGTGCACAGAGAACAACCTACTGCCCCACGTCAACAAAACCAAGGAGTTGATTATTGAATTTAGAAAAAAGGAGGCAAAGATACACACTCTTGTCTACATCAGTGGAGCTAAGGTGGAGCAGGTGAACAGTTTTAGGTTCCTGGGAATCAGCATCACAGAGAACCTGTCATGGACATCACACATCTCTACCCTAGTAAAGAAAGCTCAGAAACGACTGTACTTCTTAAGGAAACTTAAGATGGCAAGATTCCTGTCCCAAGTTCTTTTTAACTTTTACAGAGGAGCAATAGAAAGTATCCTGACTAGAAACATCACAAATTGGCACGGGATGTGCATGGCCCAAGACAGGAAGTCTCTGCAGTGGGTGATTAAAACTGCCCAGAACAACATCGGTACCCATCTACCGAGCATCAGTGATATCAATGAGGTGAGGTCCCTGCACAGAGCCTGGCAACAGATACAGAAGTATCCGCTGTTGTACCAACAGACTGCAGAGCAGCTTCTTTCCTCAGGCTGTAAGACTCCTCACTCCTCTGCACTCCAATATAAAAAAAGTTTTATTTTTATGACTTATTATTTATTAATCCATTTATATAATTTCTGTTTTTGTGAACAGTATAAAGGAACTAAATTTCATTATACAACCTTGTGTTGTAAAATCATAATAATGAATTAATCTTGAATCGTGAATTGGGGGAGGGGTCCTGTGTTCATAATCAATGCTTGAAACTAGTGACATTATGTGTACTGCAGAGCTGGCTGACAGCAGTATTCAATCTCTCAGCTCTCAGTATGACTAGAAACACATGACAAGAGGTCTCATCATGTGATACTCATGATAAGGTAGAGAGGATGCTCTACTAGTGTTGCATACTTCACTGTAATGTTAATATACAATGCTGGGTGGAGGTGTGTTACACAGAGAGCTCCCTCAGATATCATTAGCTGCTGTGCTGTGATGAAGAAGCAGGAATCATATCATGTAATCCCCTCCTGAGACACTATTAATTAATAAGAGCTTTGCTAAAGAGGCCCTCCTTCACTTAGGCTCTGAGCTTTCTTGCAGGAAATCGATTTATGTCTCTCCTGATGCCAATGTGTCTGGCGGACATCTTTTACAGTACAACCCTCACGCCATGAGTAGTCTGTGTGTCTGCCGGTGAAACATGCAGGGCCAGATGACACCTTCAGAGCAAGGGATCACATTTCCTGCAGGTCTTTGCTTCCTGTTGGAGTTGCAAGGCAGCACATGGGATGCTGGTTGGAGTATTGACTTTCTGAATCACAACAAGGGCTTGAACTTTGGCAGTCTTATAGGTATTTAGTACTTAGGTGTTGAACAGAGACATTATAGTTTGTCCATCCAAGATGTAGGACCAGACACCTTGGAGGAAAAAGAAGGTCTCCCATTACCAAGATTGTTTGCTGCATACAGTGGTTTCTAACACAGTGCTAATCCAAACTCCCTTCAGGAAGACTGATTTTCCCTTGAACCTTAATTGCAGGATAAACTCCTTTCTCTCAGACAGCGCCAGTTTCCACCAGGATCCAACACTCCCCTTGATCAGCAAAACCTAATCACAGCTAGACAATTCAGCTCCTGTTGGTAGCAACAACTGTTTATACAAAGGAGCAAAAAATGCATTTCCCTGCCAGACTTGAGCAGGTTGACTAATCTGTGTTACTCTTGCTCTGAGTCGTTGACCAAAAGAGCACACCCTGCAGAGAAATGTATCAATACAGTGTTGTGCACATTGTGCTTCACCTTTTCAATCTATTGAACTGAATTCAACTGAAGACTGACATTACAGAGTGGGCTCAGCTCTAATTTCTTGTTTTAAGTACCTTATAGCAACACATTTAAAAACCTATACAAAGGCTGACATAAAGTTCTGTTCGCCTGAACTACTGAAGCAGGATAATGAAGGAGGATCTGAGAACTTAAAAGGCTCAATACTGTGTATTCAAAGTTGAGTAATTAATTGGCATGGTCCATAGAATGCTGTGTTGAAATATAGTACAAAGGCCTTTGTAGAAACATGTGATGAACAAGGCTGTGACACGTTTATTTATTGACATGGAAAATGAACTTTAGTTCAACATAAGACACCAGTCAACTGTGAGTGTTACTCACCCAGTCCTGTTCCATTTTCATCGGTCGATGCTAATGAACAATCCAAGAATATGAGCACATACAGCTGGGGAACACAGCAGCAGTGGCTCTAGTTTTTGAAGTGGCTGGAGTCTGTCTAGTGGACATTTTTTTAATGGATGCCCTGCTGACTCTGACTTGACATTATTGACTTTAGCTGACTGTTAAATGAATTGATTTAGTCTGCTGCTGAATGGATTGATCTTTAAGGTACTGGTGTCTTGTATATTTAAGAGAAAAAAACGTTTGGTTCTTTCACTTGAAGTCAGTTAATAGATTTTTGCTGTTAGGAAAGACCTAACATTTTAGGTTTTTAGGTTTGTAAGAAAAAAAAGATGGATTTGCCATCATATAAGAAATGTGAGTTATTAACACAAA
Organism: Thunnus thynnus; assembly: GCF_963924715.1. Taxonomy (NCBI): domain Eukaryota; kingdom Metazoa; phylum Chordata; class Actinopteri; order Scombriformes; family Scombridae; genus Thunnus; species Thunnus thynnus. Next base: position 15,907,443 of record NC_089517.1, read on the forward strand.
CAGTTAATGCTTCCTAATCAAGTCAACTAAACCAAAAAATTGAATTAAATGAAATTAAATAATAAAATGTAATTTAATTTTAAAAAATGTAAATTAAAAGTATCATACATTTATATATTGGTGGTTATACCCATTTTACTACAGCATGGTCAGTGCTCAGACTTTAATAGGATTTAGTTTATTCTCTACATTATGGCTCTCTGTTGAACATGTTCAGTCTCTGTAAGGGCAAATCTTTGCATAATTGACCTAAATCATGAAAGGTGGAGGGCTATAATGTGTTTTAAGTGACACTTGTTCTGAAATATGGGAGAATATGACACAAAACACAAAATGTGAGAAGGGCAGGACATTAAGGTGGAAAAAAGAAGAGGCTTACAGTATCTTTGCAGTAAAACATAACACATCTGCTTGTGAGGAATCATTTCTAAATGTGACCATTATGATCAGTTATTGTCAGTAAACATTTTGTTGTGGTGCTGGAAGGATGCAGCTGTCAGTTTACACGTGACACCACCACTCACTCTGTTAACATGTGTCACTTGGAGATTAAATGAATTATAATGCAGAGATGCAGTACAAGAGCTGACAGCATGTGACAGCTGAACATCAGTTTAGCTGTGTTTGAAGGGTGAAGGGCTTGTCGTCTCCTTGTTGAACTCCAACAGGTGTCTGTCATGAATTCTCAAGTGATATCCCAGACACCATCTAATTTCAATTAACAAAACTTGGAGGGATGATTCATCTTTGCAGCATTTTCCCAACCTTCAAGGAATTACACTGATTTGTCCTAATGGGGCTAATTTAATTAAAAAGTCAAAATGTAAACTCATTATATCACTATGTCTTGTTTAATTTGTCTTTGCAAAAACTGTAAATGTTTCTTGTGAATGACTGGCCTTGTATTTCTGTGCCAATGCATGTGATTTCACTAATTTCACTGTTGCCTATACAGTATGCATGATTTCCCTGGGTGGATGCAGGGGGCTTTTCAAGAGTGAATGTGGTTTCACTAGAAACCTGAAAAAGTTAAAGGTTAAATCATATTCCTTACAGTCTTATCTTCAACCTACTCTAAGACACAGTACACACAATAAGCTGCAATGGGAAATTACATCTGCTAAATATTAATGTCAAATTTCTCTTTCCACTGTATCACATGTGAAATATAGACCTTTCTAAATGCCTCCACTTATTAAACATCGTACCACTAATGAACATGTGCATTCAAGCCACATTAGATCAAACCTTAATGAACCTCATGGGTATGATGAAGAAGATTTTTCTGTATTATTATAGTCATATTCCACAGCATCTCCTCAATGAATAATGATACCATTTTGATGTTAGGTGTCCCATTAAGAATCTTTTATTTTTAATAGCATCATAGTTCCAAAGGGGCCAACCCAACCTTGAAAGAAAATAGCAGGGCTTCAAGTTTAAGAAAAGGCTTTTCTTCAGAACATTTCATCTAGGACATTCAAGCATCAGATATCCTGTAAGGGACAAAGAGAACGTAGGAGATAGCCATCTCTGAGGAGGTTCCATTGAATGAAGTAATCTAAATGCATCTCTCCTCTGACACAGAACACTGTCAACACATGACGCAGGGCCGTCATTTGGTTTATAGAAATGTTGCAGTTGCCAGAATGATCAATAACCCCATAAACAGAATCAAGGAAAACACATTCTCCATCTACCTTTAGGGGGCTCTTCTAAAGGTGCTAGTCTGGGAATTTGAATGGATAAATGTGCCAACTTTAATGTGCAATTTTAATGCACACATGCTCACAAGTCATGTTTAGGTTTTTAAGAAACATGCTGCTGCCGGGATAACGTTTTCTAAAATCAACAACATGACAACAGATCCGCAAAATCTTGTCAACAATCAAAATGTAGATGCTGATTTGAAGAATGACACAAAGTCTTGTGCTTTATACATCCAATCATCTGCCTTGACCCATGACTTCTCTGTGGTATAAAACATCTCACTTCCTGCATTAGCTAGCAACTTTTAACAAAATGTTGCAAGTGAACATAATCCAGGGAGCAGTTATGTTTCCTCAATACATATTTGTCAATACAAATTAGTTGCATATGAAGGCAGTTTGTCTGACACACACACATAAGGCTCTGCTACAGTAAGATCCCACCTTTTATACCCATCTAGTCCTAATGTATTTCTGCTCTCAGCTTTACCAATTTACCAAGAGTTTATTTAGTAATTTAGTGTTGTATTTAAGTATATCATACACAACTGTACAACATTGTACTGTTCACTCCATTCATGATGGGAAGAGGAGTCACATCTGTCAAAGCAGAGTTAGCTCATTAGTAGGTAGACCAGCAGATAAAAACGTTTTCATTTAAATGTAAATCAGAAGGGTAACAAATCTATTATAGTCATTTGGAAAACGACTGCTCTGTTTGCCTCCTATGCCATATCTTTGACTCTTATTCCCAGTCAGGGTGTTTTTACTAATTCTCATTCTGGCCAAGGAGATAACAAAGTCTAAAAGCTTCAGTGACAACAAATTACATCTGGACACTGGTGGACAATGCTCTGAAGTCTGCTTCATTTGAAATTCATATTTTAATAAGCATCTGTGTGGATGGAGGCAGCGCTGTTATTAATCAGTTGTGGCCCAACAGCTCTGTTCAATCTATGTGGAATCCATTAGTCTGCCCTGCTGCACATCTCAATAACATTTTCTTTCAATTGGGTTCAGCTGGCTTTCTGTTTGGGATATTTGCAGTGTTTATACAGACATTGGCTCCTGTTTATTTTCATTATTGATTATCCATTATTTTTTCAATTTATTAATTAATCATTTCTATAAAATGTCAGAAACAATTTCCCAGAGCCTAAGTTGATTTTTTTTTAAATTGCTTGCTTTGATGAGTTGGTAGGGCTGATATAACAGGCAATATTGCCTTATTGCAGATATATCGGAATGAGCATACAGTATATTTCGGCTGATAATAGAGAAGAAATTGAAGTATGGAAATACCAAATTTACACCAACCAAGCACTTTATTGGGAACACCTGTGCAATCTAATGCAATCCAATACAACAGCTCTGCCATAAATTCTACTTTTACAAAGCTGGATCTCTGTTTAAAAGGGGCTATTGATGCTTATGTTTGAGGTAGTTTAGCAACAGTGATGTCGTTACAGAATTTGTCCACCAGGGAGCACTAAAAGTTTTTTTCAACTGTAAGATGTTCTGCTCAGTACATTTTTGGTCACAATTAATTCTAATTGAAGTCAGCTGACATTAAATTGTATTTTATTTTATACTGTCTGCTACAGAATACATATCTGCTCTATAAATCACATCCTCCCAAAGGGGAGAAATTTAAATTTTATATTTTTTGGTTTCATGATGGCGCCCTCAAGCTATACATTCATTCATTCATGCATTAGTTCTCCATCTGCAAAAATGGAGATCTTGTTTCCATACAGCCAATCAAATCTTTGCATCATGTCAGCCTTCTGTATGCAGTGCAGATGGTCACACTGAGTCTGAATCAGTGCTGACGTTAGCAGGCTACACCAACTAGTGTTCATTTTCCGAGTGGAAGGTAGTTGGCCTAGCTTGATAGCTTCCTCTTCCTAAGTGACATAAAAACTTAATAGCACAAAGATTCCTCCCAAATGTTGAATGTTGTAAAAGGACAGATGTCTTAAAACCCTAACGGTACATAACCAGTGCTAAAAACCTTCTTGTATCAACGTTCATACAATATACAGGCCTATGATGTGCTCCAGTTGGTAATGTTCCACTGAATTTCACAGCGTTTCTGCTAGCAATGGAAGCTCTCAAACGTCTATCAATTACTGCCATGGGAGACACAAATATGTCCAAAATTTGACAAAAACTTAAACAAAGTGTGGTGAATTCAAATTTTGAGCTTGACTGAAATCATCTGAGAATTACTATGAGCTGCTTTGCTAGATGAATACAGGCACCCAAAGAAAATAATTTCTCAAACTGACAAAAGTGAAAAGTCTTCATTTATCACAAAGCTGACAAACAGCCTATCTTTACTATAATGTAACATTCATAACACTGGATTGGACCTTTGTGAGTTTTGAAAGAAGAAATAAAAAGTGACATCCCTTATTCAGACGATGATTGAAAGAAGAATTGAATTTTAAAAGGTTGGAGGAGAGACAAAAAATATTTAATTGAATTTACTTGATTATGCTGAAAGATTATGTACTTAGTTTGACAGGTGATCAAAAGTGATAAATATTGTTATGTATTTATTTGTTGTAGTTTTAATATAGACAGAAAGTAAGTTGATTAAAGGACGTAATTGGCTCATGTATTTGAAAAGTGTTCAAAATTAAAAATACCAAAGAGTTCACTAAGCTGGTTTTCTTAAAATAATAATGTCTGATCATTAAACCTTTGCTATTCATTGATTGCACTGTAATGTATGTCTATTGTATATCTACTGATGCTACTGGGCATACTGGGCATTTTCATGTATGTAAATGTATCCGTACCTCCAAGAGGACTCATTATGAAAAAAAATATTTGTCATTGTCATTGAAAGAAAGCATGTGGTTTAATCAGCCCATATTGATATGAGCAGGATATTGGTTAGAATACAGTCTACAGAAGTCGGATACAAAGTCAAGCAAATATAGAAAAAAAACCCATAAATTTTCCCAATCGTTTGGACTGTATCTAAGCTTGACTTTTGGCTATTGCCACTTGCTCAAGAATGACCAATGAACTCTTGATAAAAGCCGCTAGTGCCAGTAAGCAATAGACTTTAATGTAGGCTGCTACTCATGTAGCCTCCAGTGCTTTGCCATTTCTTTACCCTTTCAAAGATATATTGTGTTTGTGTCTCTGTTTGTGCTTTAGGGTGAGTGTGTGAGAGGGAAAATACGCAATTTCCACAGTTTGTCAAACAAGAAACCATCTGGCAAAGCCATTTTAGTCATGATTTAGAACAAATGTGGCACTGCATGTGTTAATAGAATATGGCAACCAAAAAATTATGAGTCTTTCTTACTTCTAAGTGGTTGTCAGTCACAGCTGTTTTCGAAGTACAATGTTTTTTTCCCCCTTTCTCACATGCTATAGTGTTGTTATAGCTAAACTTTTAACAGGTGTGGAATATTTTTAAATTTACACTCTCTTTATCAACATAGCAATTGTGACTCTTTGAGAGTAGATCTTTGAGCTACCAGAAAAGCAACATTCAACCTGCACTAATTGGCAAATAACAGACGTGAAAAAAAAACATAAACATTATCATATGAAAAAATAATTTCTCTTAATCTTTAAAGAATTGTGATCAAACTGATTACCATGATAAAAAGCTGGTACACAAGCTGAAGTAATGAAGCTTCATTTTCACATTAACTCCAGAAATCAATCAAAACTTGTGATGCTAATAGGAAATAATGACTTAGCTGATGAACCCCATTGAAGCAGAAAATAATCTCACACTGCAGTAAGGAAGGTGCTGCACCAAATATTGAATTGTGTAGGTGGATGAACAGAAATTAATTGCATTAGCAAACTTGTACCATCTTTCATTTTTCAATTGGAAGAAAAATCATAAAAACACAAGGTGACATCATTAAAAACATGACTACCTTATTGCTTATCACAGAAAAGATCCAAAGCTAAAGATTAAACAGCTAAATATTAAATAACGTCAGTCGATGTTACCAGAGCACTTCATAAAATGCACCCGTTCCTCTAATTCTTCAACCTCATCCCTCTTTACAAAGAAATACAGCACATAATATTGACACAGGACTATAACGTATTAGCAGCAGGAATACAATCTATAAAGTAAATCCATTATAAGGGAATGTATGCATCATCACCCAGACACTCGGTAGTCTGCTGAAGTGCTCCACCAATGTCACACCTTTGCTTGTCATTTAGCCAAGGGGCTTCTACCAGGGACATGGAGTGTGACTTCCAATTAGTTTTCAGGAGATTTATTCATGGAACTGTTGAAAATGTGTTAAAGAATGTTAACAGAGTAATGGTTTTTAAATGACTGCCACACTGCAACGCTACATATAGCATAATATGAGCTCTGATGAGTTTTGTGTCAGCCTTAATGTAAATGGCAAGCTTTAAAGCTTCATTTGGCTGATATTTTTGCTTTTAATGAAACAAACCAAATATTGAGTGATATTTTTTTCCCATATATTAATAAATATCTGGTTAATTTCTGTCATGTGTCAGTGTACACTTCCACACTGCTTTTCAAACAAGTCCTCCAAATTAGACAAATTTCAATTTTAGTCAAATGTTTTCTGATTTGACACCTCTATCAGCAGGACAACATCATTTGACTATGACTTCCAAAACAATTACAGATCACTGAAAAATAAATAAGTTTCACGTGACAACGTTTTGATTAAGGTTTAATTAGGTTTAGGCACAAAAATGACTTGGTTAGGTTTAGGGAAACATCATGGTTTGGATTTATGTTACTACTTCTATCTATTAAGGTTTGGGGACCTTCATCATCATTGTGACAATAATAACCACGTGGTTAAGAGATGATTAGGAGACGATTGTGGTCTTGTATGGGGTTATATTTGTGCCTTATTCTTGAGCAAGTGTTAGGACAATTGAGCAGTGAAAAAGATTTTTAGCAAGCACATTTGTAAAAAGAATATTGTCATGCAAGGAAAAATGCATTTGAGCGAACAAAAATCTGTTTTGTCCTCAAGAAATCTATTTGCGTGTTGGCTTATACACACACACACATAACACACATAAGATTCTAATCATAACCTCTTTTACTCAGTTGTACTCATTTGCCTTCTCTCAATATCCCTGTTGTGTGCTCACAACCCTTGGACACACGCTCACAATATGTGTCATCTCTGCTCTGTGGGCTCGCCTTCATGCCCACCCACTGTGCCACAATTCCAGCCAGTCAGAAAATTGAGGTAGAGGTAAATTCTGATTAGTATTATCAGTCACTAGGGGAGTAGGGAAGCAGGCACACCACACATAATTAGTTCATACAGTTTTTGGTTAAACCTTGTTTTATGAAATTCCCTCTATACTATATTAGCTTGCAACCTAGCTATCTTGATAGCTGGCATGTTAAGCCAATATAACAATAGTTAACAATAGTTAACTAAACTAATGGCAGCTACACAGACAAGGTATTAAATTCATTAATGTACAGTAGTTCCCTTAAAAGTAGCTTTAACTGTGCCTTTAAATTTAAACCTAAAATATGATTTTGTTGGACAGAGTGTGCTACATCTTGTTTTAACAGCATGCTATATGATTGATGAGAGTAATAAGTCAGCCAGCTATATACTCAAATCAGGGCTCTATATTTTTACAGGGACTTGTGCTGCTGAGTTGGAAACAATTGGAGGAACAGTTAAAATTCAGTTTCAAATTTGTTCATCATTCAGGAATGATGAAAAAATATAACTCCAAAGTCTTGGTTTAAGACAACGAATGTTGATTCTTGGTTGGAAACAGGAAACAAACATTGGTCAGTCGTATTAAAGTAAGATGTTTTGTTGACCTATCCATCAAACCCAACCTTCCCTCTACATGGACCTTGTCTCCTTATGATAAACTCCCGATTTTCTCCCTTGCTCTGGACATAATTACTATGGCCACTAGAGGGCTTCACTTGAACGTAAACATATGTAGTTTTAGGGCACTGGCTGAAACAACTGATTGTTTCGTTTTTGTTCAGAGGACAGTCTCGCTCTATTCAGCTGTGCAAAGTGCATTGAATATATTGTCAATTCCCATATAAATAAATATATAAGTGCTGCAAACTGTTCCATAAGGCAACAGTATTTTAAACATACCATTTGTTTTTGTGTGTGTGAGTGTGTGCTCAGGCTACTCTGTGGGAGAAAAGGCTCTCAAGATGCAGACATTGGTGGAGGAGTATGTTGAGGTAATTTGAAAATCTGATACCTTGAAGTTTATTGATCTCTCACTACATTGCTGGTATGGGAATGGTAACTGGCCAATATCATTTATGCAACTAATGATGACCACCCACATAGGTTGTCAGACATTTGAAAAGTGGGCCACATTATCTTTTTGGACACTTTGATGAAAAGCCATTATTTTTTGAATATTTTTATTCAGATTCTGAATTCTGCATGTAAGTCATGACACCAAGAATTGAAAGAATCAAATTGTGAGATGTGGTTGTAAAGTTGTGGTTTAAGAGGATATTAAACAATTTCTTGGCTGGGCGCAGTGTTAAAGAATGACTAGTTGAATTCCCAAAACATTGAACTATTCCTTTATGATTAACAAAAGATAAGAAACCTCTCAGAGTTGAAGATTAACACTAAGCAATGTTTCCGATATTAACACCAACTTCAATTACTTCCTGTAAAGTGAAAGAGTCATACTGCCAACCCCACTGAGAATCAACACCAATCTCTGCAGCTCGTTGCAGCTAATTTAAAAAAAAGGCTCGTCTTGGCTTGACTCCTTTCACTCCTGTTGTTTCTGGCATCACTGCTTAAAAACTGCTGCTGCTGACCATATCTAAGATTCTGTGTCCTAACTGAATGCGACAAGAGCAAGCGTCAGCGACAAAATCAGTTTGATTGCTTTGTTTTCTATAGGAATGAACTAACTGGCCACAAGCAATGCAGTGCTGCGCAGCAATTTCTGCGATGCACTGATTTGAGCTGAACTTCTTGGATGCCCTGTTTCTATTTACTTCCTGTCGCTCACATTGAAAGCGTTGTAGGACAAGGTGTCATGGACGAGGAACAGCTGACTCGTTTAGTTGAAATGAGGAGTTATCTCTACAATAATTCCTCATTTCACTACAAAAACCTAAATAAGGTAGTAGCTGGCTGGAGGGAGCTCGCCAGGGAACTGGAGGTTTCTGGTTAAATTGCTGTTGGCCATATTGTATGTCATTACCAGTAAAAAAAACATCTAAATATCACAATACAAAACATGTTTTCTGTAGGAAGATAGTGAGTACTCACCCATCTTTTACTTGAGTGGTTATGTCTCCAATGAGTGCACAGCTGATAGGAACATGGTTTGTTTACATGATGTAACATAAGTGGTAACGGATTCAGTGTGGATCGAGAGCGTCCGATGTTATGCGATATGATGTGATAGTCAGATTCTCGCTTGCTGTTAGGACACAGTATTAAATGAGCCTACCCATTCACATTTAGAGCTTTCTACCAATGAATCTCTGTTGCAGTGTTTAAATTGGTGGAATGATAGTACATACATTCCTTCTACCCACATTGTGACACTTACACTCGCCTGAATATGTCACATTCCTTGTGCAGACACAATCAAAGAAAGTCTGTCGGTCCATGTAGCAATGGCTGTATTTTCAACTTGTGATGTTGAAGGTTGCCTTGGCTGTGACTGATTTTAGTGTGTGCGTAACACAACATTGCTCAATTGTAGCATGACCCTGGCTGTGACTGCAGAATCAGTGTTGATAATATATCATTGCATGTGAACATGAGCAGTGGAGAGACACCAGATGCTTTCACAGCCTCCCTGTGCAGTGGAAGAAATTGCACTGCTAATGTGATACTCCCAAATTTGCAAATTTCCACCTGGACATAAATTGCATGAACTGTGTAAATGTGGGAGCAGTGAATCAAGGAAATGAGAGCCAACACTGTGTGCCAGAGAATGCTAAATATGTATAGTTATAGGGAGGCCCATTAATAGATTGTGGTTTGAGATTACAGTGTCCAAAACATCAAGGAATTTAAAGCTGCAGCAACAGAGAGGCAGCAGCGGAGAATTCAACCTTCACACTGCAGAGTAACAATAGGAGTGGGCTGAATAGAAACTAACTTAAGATCAGATCAGAGTATAAACAGCACACAAGGGGAAAGGTTTGGTGAGAGAATGTCTGCAGAAGTCATGTTTGTATGTACTCAGGCACTCAAGGTTAGTTCCATGTCCAGCATCAGAGCAGTTGTTTACTTAGTTTGTGGAACTATGTTTTTAGTTTAAATGCCTTACTGTAAGTCAGTGTTACATCCTTTCAAAAATACGTCAGAAGAAATAAACAACACAATTCATTCAAGTGTAACCTGTTTCCTTTTTGTTTAAATTTGGAAGGTGGAAAAAACAGTTTGCCTAACAACAGATCAAACATTGTGAAAGCAGTCTCTCTTCATAAATGGACCAGGCCTCTGTGTTTTGGGGCACAGGTTGCATCTGGCTAGAGGTAAATTAGTGTAGTGTATTAGTTACAGTTTTTATATTTCTTAAATATACACAGGAAAACATTTATCAAAAGTATTCTAGAGGGTAAACAGACTTAATTATTCTTAAATTGTGCATTTCATCCAGTTGCATATGAGCTGTCTGTTTAAAAAAAATGAAAGCAGTGTGTCCTTCACAAGAAGACAATGTGGACCGCAATGAATATTATTTAGTTAAAAAAATGGAAAAGAGTGGAAAAAATAGTGAATTCTCATTGTGCTGTAGTGGATGCAGGATGTAACTTCTCAATCAGTGTCCTCTGCTGAGCTGAGTTCCGATGGCAATGAGTCTCTTCTCTCATGTTAGTTACTAGATACTGCAGCTGTCTGAACAATCAGCTCACTCATTAAACAGTGTTTCCCCTATAATTGTACAGGCCTGGCGGGCCACCAGGCCAACAAGAGGCCCCACCAAAAAAATATTTTCTTTAACGCCAAAAATAACGCCAAATATCCATTCATTCGGAAATCGATAATCATTTGGGAGCCTCTGTGCAGCACTGCTCTGAAACGTGAGTAAACCTCTATGTCGTTACCTGGGAAACTCTTGACGCAATGTGAGTGCCACTGCTGTCAGAGTGCCTTTAAATTACTGCAGAGTAAGAGCCCGAGTGTATGGGACGCAGGTTAGCTAATGGCGCCACCTAAAGAGAAAGCTCTTACACAGGGGACAAATGTAACCATATATATTAAAAGTTTTTCTCCAAAACTCTGGAGCCTGGAAAAAATTCTAGGGGAAACACTGTTAAATATATGACTTTTCCTGTGTGATATAGTGAATTTGTTGTTTTTCACTAAAAGTCAATGTAATACTTCATACAAGTGATAAGTGACTGACATTTGATGTTCTTTATTTCAGGTAAGGTAGCTCATCCCTGCTGAAAACCTTGTACCTGCCTCTAAATTATTAAGAACACATGGTTAAGGTAGAGTAATTACATAAATTAAGGTCTGAGTTATTAAGCCATCTTCAAAAGTTTTCCTCCTGCCAAAGGTTTTTAAGATAAGCTTAACTTACTTCATCATGAAAACAAAATTTAAAATCTATTTTGCGATGACACTGGAGCTTCTCCAATCTATAAACTCTATAGACATCAGTTGATGTTTTTTCTGAATTTCAGTGTTGAAATTAATTTATGTTTAAGTATTGCTGTCGATACCAAGCCATAAAATACACCCACATGCACAGACAATCATTTAGCACTGTCAGTCATTTTACATATTTAATTACACCTGAAAGTGTGCAATGCATCACGTGTGACATCACAGGTGTCTGTGTTTACTTAAATAAATTGATATGTCTCGGAATTAATACTATATGTCTCAATTAAAATTAAGTGATCCAGTTAAAACATTTATTTTCTTTTTTTTGCTCTTTTGTGTTAATTAAATGTTTTGTGTTAATAAATGAAATAAACTCCATTCCATTTTATATAATTAGTCTTTAGAAAATCTATTTCAATCTGTTTCATTTAGTAAACTCATATGACTGTAAAACATGCCATAACTAATTAAAAACAAACTTATCAAATGAGCACTTGGACAAACAGCATGATAAGAACTACCAAATATGACAGAAACCATCTCTGGGAAAATTATTTGACGTGTGCTCTGATTCTTTGAGTTTGGCCCATGTCCCATCCGCTAACAGGGAGGGTGCGGGATTAATGACCTATACTGCAGCCAGACACCGGGGAGCAAACTAGATGTTTTGGCTTCACTTATGGGAGCTGTCATGATGTCCATATTTGTACAGTCAATATGCAAGAGCATGTCTTCACTTAGGCTAATACAACATCTGCAGTAAGCTTTTCTGCTGCAGTAATTGTTCGGAAAGTGTGTAGACCCACCATGGCATTCTGTTGACATTGTTGATTCTGAGAGGGCCTCTTACTGGGCATGAGGAGTGGACACTGTGCCAGCAGCAGAACCCTGGGACCTGTGTGGTGGCAGACGTGATGGAGAGCCACATTTAGCCAAGCTTTGTTTGAGCGTGCATCAGTAACTGTGTGTGTGCGTGTGTGTGTGTGTGATGAGAGGGAGAGAGAGAAAGAGAGAGAGGACGTGAAACAGAGAGCCAGTGTGAGGGAGAGCTCAGAGGAATACTCACTCATTATGGCTGTGTGGAGGGGTGAGGGTCTGACAGGGATGAATATATCATTGCCTGCCCTTTGGTCAGCAGCCATCAGAAGTATAACAGATGGAACCGATGAACTTTGGGCACTTTACAAGGTGTGGTGTCCAATTATCTTTCATCATGTGCTCATAGGAATGCATAATACTATAAAGATAAAATGTGATGTGATGTTATGTGAAAAACCGCAACTGAGCAATGTGATTTACAACAAATTTGCTATCACTCCCTAAATGAAGAAGTGAAAATTCTTTTCTTGAATTATGTTTTACTTTACAGCCATAATACCTCAACAAAACCTTTAAAAGAGCTACACAGCATTCATGAATATTCATAGATCAGTCATGACAGTTTTGTTTTTTTTGTAAATTTTGGAAATTCCACGAAAATATTGTCTCTGCTGCTGTTTGAAGGCTTTTTAATACTGTGATCCTAAAAAAATTGGTCTGTGACAGTAATCTTGGTGATTGACTTTCGCTTAAAAAAAGAAAAATATATATTTTTAAAAATCTTAAAGAGCTTGTTTATTCTCATCCTCACCCACACATACTGGAAAGATGAGTTAATAGCAATGGGCAAAGAAATATTTATATATGAAAGTTATTCTCATCACATCTGCACTTGATGAATAAAATTGATTTTTATTTTTAAGCCTTGAAATCAAGATACTTGAAAGCATATCTATGTATGTAGTATGTTTTCCAAGTCAAACATTCAGTTGTTAATTATTATACATTTCTTCAAAACAGTTAAGGCTTTGCCAATCAGACACGCAGCCTCACGAGGAATAAGCTCTCAGTAACCTTGACAACTGATGCATGTTGCCTCAGGCTTTCTGGGAATTACTGAGTAGTTAAATATATTCATTTTTCTTAATAAGGATGACATACGTAAACCTTCCCATTACACATGTGAGACTGGTGGTCTTTCATGGGATTGCACATTTTCCAGAGCAATCTCTGATCTATTAATCATGGTTATTTTAATGAGGTGCACAGTCTCTGAGCTAAGCGGAGAAGAAGAGAAAAAAAGAACACAAAGACAAATATTGGATCTTATGATGTGAAGCTGCGTTGTGCATTATTGTTCCATCTGTGTGAGAGTTTTTGTTGCTCCAACTAACACAACCCCAACAAAGGCCCAGGACACATACAGTTTATGTAAAATTTAGGTCACCATTCCCTAGAACACTTCAAAGACCGACCACTAAAAGAAAAAACTAATACTGACATTATATCTTATAGTAACACTATATCATTTGCTGAGATATGATTGCTAAACATGCATATCCAGTAACAGAAGCAAGCTTAACATTGAGATGTTCATATTCTGATTTTTGCCCCTTCCCAAGCAAACAACAGTTGCCTGAATAGAATTGTACAAAATATATTATAGAGTTACTTTCAAAAAGTGAACAACTGTGTACATGAGAATGTATTGAGACAAGTCAACTGTAACTCTAAACCTTGAAATTCTGTTTCAAGGTTTCAAGCTACTAATGGTATACAAAACTAAAGAATAAATCAAAATACATTCAGGTTCAGGTTTTTCAATGAGTTTATCTCTATTATATATATGTTTTTTTATTTTTGCAGTTTTTTAAGGTAACCTTAAACATTGTGGTTTTCCCTCTTATTCAAAAAGAGATTCTTAAGGAAATAGAGAGGCTGAATGCACAGAAGAAAATAAGAGAAGTAAAGAAAATATTTTTCTGCATAACCCATAACAATTTATGACTAATTTTCTTATTCAATCTCTCCAAATGTTAAAATCTTTGAGATAGAATCCTGACAATATGTAATATTACCTATCTATAAAATATACACAATTGGTTAAAAAAATATTTTTAATCATTGTTCATTCAGTGCAAATATGCAACCAAATTTGCCATGTTTACATTTTGTGTCTTAATATATCATGTCCTTTAAATTAAACAACTGAATACATTGTTTGACCATGCACTCCATGTTAAAGGAGTGTTTTCAGTAATGGGCAGGTCAACATCATTTGTCTGTGCTTTCTAAAATTGTTACAAATCACCTTTAAAAATAATTATGGTTTATGGTGTGACAACGCTGTGGTTAAGGTCTGGTTAGCGCGCAAAAACCACTTGGTTAGGTTTAGGGAAAGATCATGGTTTGGGTTACAATGATCACTCTGTTAAGAAAGTGATCATTAGAGAAATGTGTGGGTTAAAGTTAATACTTCCTTAAAGTAAGGCGACTTTCATCATCATGTTACAATAATAACAATGTGGTTAAGGTTGGGGACAGTCGTAATTACATTTTTTGAAAAACTGTCCTCACTCATGGTTGAAAATGTGACACTCACAGTTGGGAATGAACACCTGTGGGAAAGTCCAATGTTGAGTTATAGCCTCCCACCATCCCACCTCCTCCAAGTGAGGAAAATTGTCAACGGTTATTTACATTATCTGAACTGCGCCACCACTCCAGGTCATAATTACTATGGCTGCTAGATGGCATCTGTCACTCAAATGTAACAACATTTTTTCTTGGGAGGACAGTCTCCAGTTTTGGATATGTTCAGCAATTGTGGTGCAGTGTTTTGTTCCCAATTTCAACAACAAAGAGTTCTGAATTTACAGTAACCATCCGTCATAACAAACTCGTGATAAAAAGATTATTTCTCAACAACACAGTTGAACTAGATCTCACAGATTTTGCAGTGGGGGACCAAAATATCTGGAACAAGCATCGCTTCCCACTTCATAACTCCATTTAGTTGGACGCCAACAGTTCAGAAATATCTGTTAAGTTTGCACATTGTACAACTCTCTGTAGGTGGACAAAATAAGGAGTTGGATTAACTATCCTGTCCTCAAGTTGGGCTGGTCTTAAGCTCCCCATTAAGAAACATACAACGTCACATACAGGTGCAATTTAGAGTCTTGAAACCAGCTCTCATACTTTAAACAGAATACATAAACCAGCAGCATTTGCTAGGCATCCTCGTTTCTGGCAGCAATGTTCCTTTGAGGACAACAATTTTAGGCCCAACATTGATTTTTGCAATAGATTTAACCTGATACATGTCTTAATCTTGTTCATCTTGTATTTTACATCAAGATAAGATACCCGGTACTTATACTCCTCATGTTTCCTGTGTATAAATGTATTGATTTTTGTTGCAACACAAAATAATACACAGAGAATGATAATAACTTTGGCTGATGGAGGAATATTGATCATATACTAACTTTTCCCTCCTCAGTGTTTCCCCTAGGTTGACTGCTTTGGGGTAGCGGAGGCGGCGGCCTCCAAGGGGCGGGGGGCGAGGGAGCGCGCTGAGCAAAACTGAGACACAGCAGCCACACACTTCTCCATTCTCTGTTTCTCTGTTTAGCATCGTCAGGTTAGCCTAACCCATTGTTACTAAACCCCTTCACTTTTCCAGCTGTTGGGGAAATGATAGAGGTGACTTTTCATGGTCTTGACAAGCTGCAGCATTTATTAACTGACACACTGTAGTCTGTACTGTACATTTACTGCCAGATTGACAACTTACTGCTAACCTTTTCCTCTGCTACGCTCGCATTCACCGTCACTTTTCAGCTGCTTACACTCGCTCAACCACACACTCGCTGCGCACACACATTACGCACTGCCCTATTCATTAAAAGGAGCTACACTACCAAGAGTTTCCCAGGCAATGACACAGAGGTCGGCTCATGTTTCGGAACAGAGCTGCACAGAGGCCCTCATATGCTATTAATTTCAAAATGAATGGATATTTGGCATTATTTTTGTCATTAAAACATTTTTTTTGGCCTGGTTGGGGTTCTCCTTGGCCTGGCGGCCTGCCAGGTGTGTACAATTATAGGGGAAACTGCTCCTTATTGTACAGTAGCTTCTGACACCACAGCTTCTGTTGTTTAAGAAAAAGGAAACACCATAACACCGTTTGCTTCTTGACTACAACAAATAGGCAATAATGAAATCTCATGAGTCCAACAAGACCCACTGTCAAACTCACATCTTGGTGCAGTATGTTTGACATGAGGGTCAGCAAGCCCTGCTTATAATTTATTGATACATTACAGAAACTGGCCTCATTAGTCTGTCCCTAAACAGACAACAAACCTTACCTCCAAAATAACAATGCATATATGACAGATAGAGTGTTGCTGTCATCAAAGTTTAAAAAGATGCAGTAGCTCTAGATGAATGCCAGACCCACAGCTCCAAAACCTGCTAACCTGAAAAAGTTTTCCTGGTGAACACACTGGAAAGCAGAACTTGAATCTCCGTGATGTGAAATTCCTTTTATTTTTTGGTAACATTTTTGTGAATGAAACTAGAACAGAGATAGGATTAAGAGGGCTTGATTTATTGTTATGATCTAAAAACATGTCAGTAGACTTAATACAAATGTGTTTTGGCAATGAGGGAACCTTCAAAATAACTTTTCTCCCAGTTTAATACCAACATCACTGATTATTTTTCGCAATATGGTGAGAAGCTGATTATTTAGACTTTAAATTGTGGTTGAATTCTGGACAGCTAAAAATGTTTGTGATGTAGAAACTTTCATTTAAAGGAGAGGGAGTAAATAATACTAAGATACTGTATCGCTTATTGCTTAAGGATTGGTTTGTAATTAATTTTAGTGACTTTTTATTAGTCATCTGGGTAATGGTGAATGATATTTTTTCTCTATCTTTACATAGGGGCGCAAAAAGAGTTCTAAGTAAGAGTGAGGTGTCAGCAGGGTCTGAAATTCAGCGCCAAATTCGGGTAGATTATCTGTTTGGTGAGTAAATCTCAGCAGATAAATGTTTGTACTAAAATAATCATATAATAAAATATTTGATTGCTCGGAGAAAAATTCCCATGTTTGTCTCTATACAGTGTAGACACGTGCACAATATGTGTTTATTGCACATGCCTAAACAGTACCGCGAAACTGTAGGAGCGCTCAAGATGGTCTGAGGCAAATGGAAAATCTGCCCACATTTGGTGCTTGGCAATACCTTATTACCTCTCAATGAAATGTACTGAAAAAAATGTATGTGACACAAAAAGGCAATTTATTTTGGTAGGTAAAAAATATGCTTGGCCGGTAGATTTTTTCATCTACCAGTCGCCTTGGCAGGTGAGTCAAAAAGTTAATTTCGGACACTGGGTGTCAATAATTAATGCACCACCAGGCTTGTGGGAGTTCTGACCTTGGTAGCATCCTGCCAGCAAGGCTAATAGAAAGCCTAAAGCACTGCAGCATCACAAGATTCTTGACACAGCACCTGTAGCAACCACATAAAGACTTCCAAATATAATTACACACAATAAGAAGTTATTAAATAGCCTCACCCAGACAGTGACTGAACTGATGAATGGATCTGACCATCTGTCTTTCTATCTATCCAGCCAGCGTACTAGCTATACATCCAACTATCCATCCATTTTATCAGTGGTCTCATCACAACTGAGGAAGTGATAGTAAAGCTTTCTCTGTTCTACTCTGCTACAGTTTAGAAAACTACTGCCGCCATGCATGCGCACAACGTACAGTATGCACATGAGCAATGACTGCATATGGCGTCTTGAGCTCATGTCCATCAGCCTTTACCTTCACTGTCCCATGAATGTCTTATCTTGGTCCTGACAGTGTTGCTGTCTTTTTGTAGAAGAGGATGGGTCATTACCATTTTATAGCAATGTCATCCCTCTTCAGTTTAAAAGTGCAGATAGCATTAAGTCAGTGACTGTTTTCTCTCCAGAAGATGATTTCTTACAGGAGTGGGAACCATTACTGTGGAGACTTTGAGACTTGTCATTTTAACAGAAATTATTCATGAGGTCTTTCCTAACGGATACATCCATGAAAATGGCTTCCCAGAATTAAATCTTCCTGTCTCACTTCTATAACTGTCATAACAGTTGAATCTCCTTCATAGTGTACATATTCCATAGCGATTTAATGAGAAATAAATCAAATACAAACTTTGAAGGGTTCTTTGTGATTGCATTAGTCTGAATGAAGTATTTTTATGCTATAACAACAACAACATACATCAGCCTCCAGGTCAATCAGTCGATTCATCGATCAGACAAACAGTCAATTAATCGCCAACTGTTTTGATACGTTTTTAACTGTTTTGAGTAAAATGTCAATATTCTCTGATGCCAGTTTCTCAAATGTGAATATTTTTCGGTTTATGTAGTCTTCTTAGCAAACTGAATAACTTGGGGTTGTGAGCTGCTGGTCAGGACAAAAAAAGACATTTGAGGACATCACCTTGGGCTTTGGGAAACAGTGATGGACAAGTTTCACCATTTTCTGAAATTTTATTTATCAAACATTTGATCGATTAACTGAGAAAATAATCAACAGATTAATAGAAATGAATTTATTCTCAACTTATGTGGTCTTTGCTTAAATTCATCAGAGTAAATATGCATCTGTTTGCATCCACTTGGGTCTTTGCATTCACTTTATATGTAATCTTGCCATCTTTAATATTTGCTCTGTGTTCAGATTGAACAGTACTTGAAGCAAATTCATGCAACAAAGTTGACCAAATTTTCAGTAAAAAAAACAACAGTCAACAAAGAGAATAAAGCAGAAGGTGTGAAAAAAACTCCAATCTAAAACACAAGTCTGGAAAACAGGCTGTATAAAAGAAAGAGGGAGAGAAAGAGAGACACTGAGAGCAAATGTGAGAATGTTTTTATTACTCAGAGAAAACTTCAAGCAATTTGTCTCATTAGACAGGCCTGGATTCAAAGTTGTTGAGAGAGTGTTGCCAGTGACTGTCTCACAGGGATTACTTATATGGAGACGTGTTGACTGAAGGCTTGTTTAGTTTTCTCCAGTGTTTCTTACTGCTTTGGCACCGTCATTAATGTTTCAACATAAGCCTATCTGTCATTGTGATACAAGATTTTTTTGCCGCCCTGAGAGCCATGTGTTCTTCCTCATGAGTTGTGACACTGTGCCCATTAAAATGAATCACATTACATCAAAATAATACATACAGTACATCCAATTAGTATAATTCAACTTATGTCACAGAATTGTCTAGACACTGACTGTCATGTCCTTTCAAGTTTACCTTACATAACTTGCTTTAACTTATTACCTTAACATTGTGTTCTTACTATGAATTCTGTCACTCTTAGACCATTGTTTTAAGTGAATACTGTAAATTCTCATACAATGGCCTGTATTCATTTACCTCACCTGTAGAAAGATTCAGGTGTGGTTATTTGTCATCATTGGAGACACTTTACTAAGGAGAATTGATCCTGCTTTTGTTTTCTTCTTGTACTTTTTTCCTTCTGTTTGTTTGCTCTGAGTTCACTGGCTGTCAAAAATGCTCAATCATGCATCTTTAAAAACACTGAAACTCCACAGAGTTGTGAACAAGTGAACCATAGAGTGCACAAAATAAACAGCAGCTTGTAGTTTCAGTTAGTTTCTAAAGTGCTGTTGTTTTGATTTAAAACTGCATTTCAACTACATTATTTTTTTCTTACTGTGGCTGAAGAGAGGCTGTCAAAATCCTGCCCAAAGGTTTCTGTTAGAACGTAGTAACACAGTGATGCTGCTCTCCATAGTAATTATATGAGACACTATAGGACACATTATAGAATATTATTGGAAACCATCAAAGGAAAATTATGATTCAAGCTGTGTCTTCATACTGCAGAGCTATTCAGCTGTCAAACATAGTTAAACCGCTTCACTAATTTTAATGTAGGCCTGTTTTGTGTCATGTCAAGTGTGCACTATGCAGCTGTATTTTAAGGGAAAAATAAGCAAAAATAGTTGAAGTATCTGATCAGACTCAAGACTCCGCTCGAGCTTGACAGTCAGTATGCCTTATCAGACCGTGCAATTGCATCTGACAGAGCTATATCTGGCTCTTTGCATGTCAGTAATGGAGTTAAGAAGGGTGTCATATTATCTTCATATATCATGTATTATTATGACTGAACTTGTATAAGATCACGTGTCTAGGAGGTTAAATGTTATGTGTTTGTTGTCATAATAAAATATTTCATGACTTTTCAACCATTGTTGAGTGTAGGCTCCCAAATTTGGTGTTGCCTTTGACATCAGACTTGATATCAAAAGTACTGTACTTATAATGAAGTGGCAGGAGGTTAGAAAACAAGAGTTCTCTTTCAGCATTGAGGACACACTTGAAATAGGCACTTGAAATTATTTACATAGATAAAACATGTTTTTATTATTTATTTTTTAATATCCCCATGACACATGTTTAAAAACATATAAAAAAGACCCTGCTTTGAATAGTAATTTGTGTCCGATATATTTTTTCCACAAATTTCCCAATTACCTTCTTATTTTTAAAGTCTTGAAATTTTTCAAAGGACATCTAATCCTTCTCCCTCATTGAAAAATCTGTGAATATACATGTTTCATTTCAAAAGTTTAACTGCTGGATGCAAGATGTTTCTTACTTCACTGCAGAGTCCATTCTCAGTGTATGTGCACTAGAGGCTTCAAGTTTACACATCATACTTGTGTAAGTTGCATACTGGACCATGATTGGCTCCAAACTAGTTGTGATGTCACTATCATGTTTGAAGGTACACATCTTAAACTCAGATTTAAGGTGAGCTCAGAGAAACTTTCCTCCTTCAACACCTTCTAGTGTCAAACTCTGCACATGTGATGGTGGAGATAAGTTAGCAGTTCTTCCACTGCTTGTGGGCTAGTTTTAAACCAGGCATGCTGGTTGCTACCCAGACAGCATCCTAAACCTCTGCTTCTTTTTGTTGTATTTCCTCTGCGTTGCACATAGAAGTCTGGATACATGCATTGGTTTGGTTTTTGGTAAATATTGTGGTTATCAACTCCAATGCTGTAGCACACTGAGCTGTATATGCCCTTGGGCAAAGAGAAGAAAACAAAATTCACTTCAGTCAAACTCGCCCTTTGTTTGTATGCCATCCACTGTCACGTCAGTGCTTCAATGGATAGTGGAAGAAAAAATAGGTTGCTACAGCTACCTGCAGCTTGCTATTAGTTAGCATTGCATGTTTCACATGTAGAGAAATCTAATAAAAAACAGATTTTTCAGTCCATTTCCACAAAGAGAAAACTGATTGGAACTGAGTTTCTAAAGAATTCTTGAGGTCAATGTCTAAATCTCTAAGTCTAATAGTAGTTTACCTTGACCTTTCTCTAAATCCAAACAGACCTGGGTAAATAACCTGCTGATTACTAAGTCTCTTCTTCTATGGCACTTATCCATGCAAATGTCTCATTCCACTGTGCGTTGTCTTTGATGTTACAGAAAACGCCACAGAATATTAGAGCCTTATCCCCCTACAAGCAACACCCAAGAATGCAATAGCATCTGTCTCTAAAATTTTAGCACCATGTGGCCGTTTATCAAATTGTGATGCTGTCTTTTCTGATGGGTATAATTTACTCTAGAAAGCAAGATATTTATGTATAGTGTTGTACATTCTTTACAAATGTACACATAGGTTTTTTAACCAGAGAGATACATACAAGACAGTTTGTGTGGTCTAATCCTACACACTAAATCCATTTGTTACACTCGTATCATGCATACAGACAAGGCTTTGAGGGAATTCTGCTGTTGTTTTCTAAGCATGCAGTATCAATGCTACATTTATTCTGAGGGTTACCTGTATCACAGTGTGCACCTTTAAACACATGAAAGGAAGCCCTCTTAAACCCTCTTAAACCTTCTTTATTTGAACCTCTTCTGACTGCTGTTTTTTTTTGTTTGTTTTTTTTCTATTCACGGTGTTGTCATCAATTATTAGAATCTATCAATTTAGTAAAGGAGTAGAAGATCAGAAAGAACTGTCCAAATTAACAGAGCGACAGTAGAAACTGTTTTTAATTTATATGACCTATTTGAGATGTTCTCTCAGAGGAAAATTGGAAGGATGATAAATACACATATTTTTAGCAGACATGTTGGAGTTTACAACTGAAATTCTGTTTTAGCATGTTTAGCACGGTCATCTAAATTTGTCATTAAATGAGGACAATGTAAAATATAAACATGCACTTCAAGCACGATGGATGGAGGGAAGATTTTATTCATAACGCCCAACCTAATTTCTACTGAGTGTAACTGGAGTTGACCCAAAACTCATTTATATGTGGATGACGGTTAATGGGTGAATTGTTAATAATCAATTCTACGCTTGTTTTTAGATGTTCCACTTTTGCTTCAACTAGACCACCAAACTCAAATTCAGTAGCTTACATGTTTTCAGCACTGATTCAGGTTCCTATGTAATATTGCACCTTTGACCGATATCAAGTGAACAGATTACTTTATGGCGCTTAGGTCATATAATAACGACACAGGACACAATCCATTCCTTGTTTCAGCAGAACTTGGTGAGGGCAGCTATTGGACTCTCACAAATGGTGAGGGTTTTAATGGATACTCCAAGGCGCCACTGCACACTGAAGCCCTATTGGACACTTTCATCTATGTGTTTGTCTAGAGGGCTGACATGGATGCAAATTTGATGTGCAAGCATCAGGCTTCATCTGCTTGAGCCGGTAAAACCAATTTTTTATGACATGTAACCCTAGCTCTATGAGCACTGGCGGAGATCTTGGTCAGGGTCAAATTTTCTGCGCAAACGGTAGTCGACAGATTAGCTCAGGAATCCAGAAATACCTTAGAGCTACTCCCCTTCCTCATTGAAAGGACCCAGCTCAGCTGGTTCAAACACCTGATTGATGCCCTCAGGCTTTCTCTTTGGAGTAGTCCGAAGGATGGTTGAATGGGAAGAGAACCTTGGGCAAACTCATGATACCAGTGAAAAACTACATCTTTTAGCCAGCCTAGGAGTGCTGAGGAACTACCAGGAAGAGCTGAAGACAGTCTCTAGGGAGTATTTACGACAGAAACAAAAAGTGCAAGTACTAGAATTGAAGTTTATGTGTAAAATGTGCAATACAAATGAAAATAATGGCTTGATTGATTCTTTTGTAACCTCTTTATTGCAACTTGTTGCAGTCTGTTTGAAATTAGTTCTTGGGACAGAGATTGAAACTTATTACAACTGTTCTTTCATTGTAAACATGCTCTAATGGATATATAAAGAGGATGGAAGATATCCAGTTTGAGTGATTCCCCCAATTCGACATACTATCTTATTGGTAACTGCCCTGCTGACAAGACATAACAGAATACTGAGCTAACACCTTAAACCTAAACTGCCATGAAGGATTCATGTCTCAACCAGTAAATTCCCCCCTGCTTTGATGAATCACGCCAGCCAAGATAGCTCAGAGAGATTCTAACTATGAGTTTTTCTATTACGAGTCAAGCACTTGTGGGCATGTGGAGAAAAAAATAACTTCAGGGAGTAACTCTGCACCTTTAGTCACCATTTCATTTTCAATTTTAACTTGAGGCAAACTGAGCACTCTGCTTCAGATTAGATTTTTACATACACTGTAAAGTTTGGTTTATGGGTTGCTTTTTTTCTTCATGTTTACTTCTGAATCTAAACCTGTAAAATTTGTTTGGTACTTTCATTTGAGCACATTCTGCTCCTACATTGGATTGTCCCTTGTGCTGCAGCATCAATATTCTCGCTAATTAAGATTTAGGTCTGTGTTGTCCCCTGTTGAGTCGTTTGTCACCACAGTGTAAGTGATCTACATTGATTTTATTTTCTCATTTCTTTTTAATTGCATGGATTGTGTCCCAGTGTAACCGAACCTCCCCACAATCGCCCTGTTCATATATGTTCTAACAGTGTTCTTCCCTAAATGCTGAGATTTCTTTTTATGTCTCAGTGTAGTTACTATATTGTTTTAATTTTATGTGAGCTAACCAAAGCAAATCCCTGTGAACTATGTTGAAATGACAGTGCTGAATCTGAATGGTATTAACCAATACACTAAAATCATAGAACAGTTGATTTTTTTTCCAAACATACAGTATGTGATTAAAAGCATACATGCATACACAAATAAACAAAAAGCAGCATATCCATATCCAGTATAAATAGATGTACTGTGAATCATCATGCAATCAACGCTACAGATCCAACAATGCATTTCCATGTGAACAAGGGACTGAACATGCCTAGTGCTGTTCATGGTCATTTTTTTGTTTTTGTGGAGCAGTGATTAATGTTCACTGATACAATTTAGTTCCAATGAAAGATGTCATACAGCAAAATCTAAGGGTGTGAAGGCCAACAAAATGGATGTTTGGTCCAGCCCCTGATCCCAAGCCTGCGCTGTAAAAAAAAAAAAAGTTAAGTTACATTAAATGTAAATGCCATAAAAACACAGTAAATTATTTTTATTAAAAATATTCACCATAAAATAAAAGCTGTAATCTGTAAATTAAAATAATGGAATATTATAGTTTTTTAACAGCATTATTCAATTACTTAATGGTCTTGAATGTTGAATTACATTGAATCCTATGTAAAAATACAAAAAATACAAATCCTATTACTGAATGTAAATTTAAGGCAACTTTCAGTTTTTTTACAGCAAAACTTTAAATTAAATGTAAAAAAAAAATGTAAAAAAAAAAAAAAAAATAGTAAAAAAACGGTAGAAAGTCTGGCAACAAAAGTTGCCAAACAGTTACCGTCATATAACAGTAAAAAATCCTTTTGTTATCCTACAGAGAATTTTTTTTAAAAATACAGATATTTATTGTAGACATTATCTGCATTTTCCTACTATTGTAAAATAAAAATAAAAATTCATTATAAAATATTGCTAGAATGTTAAACAAATATATGAGTCTGCACAAAAAAAGAAAAACACTGAAGAAATACCTTAAAATTACCTAATTTAAATAAAGGCTTTTTTTATACAGTGTTTTTTGTAAATTCATAGAATTATCCTTAAGAATGTCACATCAAAGCACAGATTTCTTGATGTAAAACACAAAAAAACT
The DNA here is from genome assembly GCF_963924715.1 of Thunnus thynnus. Lineage (NCBI taxonomy): Eukaryota > Metazoa > Chordata > Actinopteri > Scombriformes > Scombridae > Thunnus > Thunnus thynnus. Next base: position 15,932,757 of record NC_089517.1, read on the forward strand.
TATGTAAAATTATATTCAAATTACCCTCCTTTAACACCCATTAATGGTATCTTGAGAGTTTTAGGCTTTAATTGTATGTGATTATCTCATCTATTTACAATAAATTCCTGGTAAATATTGGTTTTGTACTGGCTAAAAAACAGTGGATACATTTTTTTTGAGCATCAGGCAACCCCCGCAAAATGAGTCATTTCACCGTCAGAATTTGATTCATTTGGTCCAAACATTTGAAAGTCTAGAAGAGCCACACAATTAAATTATTTTATCCCCATTCAAGTTAGCCGAGAACTAACTGGAAGCTAGCCACTCAGACAGCAGAAGTCTGGATCGCATGCTCTGCCCTTGGAGCATGCACAGTATGCATTCATCTAACCAGCACAAGAATGTTGCTACCGACATCAGATTAAAAAATCTATATAATGGCAAATACGAGAGATTTATCAGGCAGTTATAGGCTTAATCACCATTGTGTGAACTCTGGTGTCTTGTGTTTTATGAATATGTGTATTATTGATGTATATGCATTTTTATGTTCTATGGAGGTTTTGCACATGATTGGTCTTCATATTTGCATTCATACATTTTTGTATAAACCTATTGGTCTCTTATCTGAGTGACAGAATATTTAGTATGTAAATCGAGCACTTATTTTGCTGTTTTCTTACCATTACTTATTAGATAGATTTTTTTCTTGTTACTAATTTTTTTATGTATATGTATTTACATTATCTATGGAGGTTTTGCACATGATTGGGCTACATATGTACATACAGGCATTTTTATCGTTAGCATGTAAATCAATTGGTCACTTATTTTGCTGTTACTATCACATGTATGATATATTGAGTAGATCACTCAATATACCATATGTATATATATATATATATATATATATATATATATATATATATATATATATATATATATATATATATATATATATATATATATATATATATATATATATATATATATATATATATATATATATATATATATATATATACACACACACACAATACTCATCTGGCTGTTGTAATCACAGAATGTGTTATATTTCTTCCTATTAATTCTTTTTTATTACTATTTCTCGTACTCATTCTTCTGATTAATATTTGTCTCTTAGTTGTTCGTATTTATGTACATGCTCTTGCAGGCTATTTTTTATGAAGATTCTGAACATAATGAGGTTACATATGTTCACCTCCATGCTATTTTTATTGTTTGTTTGTAAATCAGGTGATCACTATCTGGTTGTTGCAATCACATAATGTGATATATCTCCTTGGATGGCTTAAATTGTCTTAAATTTTCTTCTTCTTATTTTTGTTATTAGTACTTATTTTTTGATGATGCCTGTTTGGATAATTTATAGCAGTTGGTTGTAATCACCTAACCTGATGCACTAGATGGTTTATTACACAGAACCAACCATCTCTGAAGTCTTCCATGGAAAGTGTTTGGAAAAGGGCAGGGCAAAAAATATTCGGCAGGTGATTGGATAAACCATCTGTCTATCACTGTCTATCACCGTTTTACTTTGTGAGGCAGCTGGATTCACGACGTCAATTGGTCCGAACCACCAATGGTTCGGATACAAGCGCATAACTTGAAGCCTGACAAGATGGATTCTCTCGTGATGTCATGATCTTGCGAATCAAGCTTCCTTGCAAGATAAGTAATCACCAGCAGGTTCCTGGCTGCTGTTTAATAGGGGTCACACCCACAATTGTTTCAGTAATGCTGAGGAAAGCCTAGAGCTGAAAGGTGTCTGTATTTTGCTGCAGTGCATCATTAAAAAAGTGATATACACTTATTTGTGAGGGCTGACAACTTCATTTGTTATTTTTGTGAGATGCTGCCCTGACAGTGTTTTTTGTTATCACATATATTGACATGTGCAACACATGCTTATTTTAAAAAAGATAAGAAATTTCATTTCAAAAACTGAAGGTAGCGATAATAAAGGCTGTAAATCCACTTTAAAAAAGTTGGAAGCTGTCTCCCAATACATTATGTTAGACCACAACTTGAAATTGCATATGTAGCATCCATGAATTTTTTCCTTGTGAAGGTGCAATCATTTGTAGATCTAATTTTTCTTCTCTAAATATCAAGACCCAAACAGCCAGTCTATGTTCAACAAAACTCAAAGCCCTCATTGCAGTCCTACTGCTCCCTCAAATCATTAGGTCACTCCAACATTTCTCCAGGTCGAAGGGAACAAAGAGCAAAAAGCAGAGACAATATAAGGTGAATAAAGAGGGACCTCAATATGAGTAAAGCTTTACAATGGTTTACAATGTTTTTTTTTTTTTTTTTTAGCAATAGGTGAGAGATGTATGAAAGACTGGGATTTGATGCTAGGACTCAACAGTTCAAGCAAGGGTCGAACTTTGATAATATGGGTAATATGGGGGTAAAGGGATGTAAGACATGGATGTAAGACCTTAAAATAGCCGAAAAAAAACATGAATTTAAACATAGAAATGTCTCTATAGTCTCTGTGCTTCAGACAGATCAAGAAAGTGCGCGCAGATTCAAATGAATGTTGTACAATCATCGGATGAATCGGGGGGGAGATTATCTCGACTAATGATGTTGTTTGAGTTCTGGGGGGGGGGTCCTCCCGGCGTGATTCATCCAATGACTGCGCAACATTCAATTGTTTGAATTTACACGCACTTTGTTGACCTCTGTCTGAAGCGCATTTTGTTATTCTTCATGTGAAGTTTTATACAAAGAGAGATATGAACTGAACTTGTCATGAGTTGAGCTAACACCAAGGGCAGCAGAAAGGGAAAGTGAGCCTCAACATCCCCATGGTCATACCCAGCCTCACCACCCTGCAGGAGGGCGTTCTCAGCCAAGGGAAAGCCAAGTGGAGCTTAAGGAACTGCTTCTGGGTGCCACACTGCATGATCTACTATCTGTTTACCAGGTGTGTGCACTAGCTCACTCATTATATAGATCAGTGGCTAAACTGCACTGTCATGCTGGAACTATTGCATGACATAGGGCTAGGTAGAGAGAGTGCGATGAAAACTGGAGGAAACTCGCATCATGTCAACACTAACACACCCAAGAAGCGCTGTGTGTAAGCATTTTGGATTTTACTCTATCAATGGCAAAATTATCGATAAAGATAAGGCTGTTTGCCGACTTTGTATTAAGCAACTACTTAACAATAACGTTACCACAACAACGAATGGAGTCACCTGTTAGCTTCTCACCCAAGCGAGGCTAAAGAATCAGAGCACCAGCAGCTACACAACCTCGTCTAACTTCCTATTTTTTGCCTATAAATTACATAATGCTAATGTTCTGTATAATTTGAATGAATTCCATAGCACTGTGAATTCATTTGAACTTTATTTTGGGAAAAAGTGACAGCCCTAGTGCGTATGCTGCACGGGAGATAAACCTGCTATTCTGCTGCTCTCTTCTTTTTAAGCTTCAAGTCTGTTTTCTCCCAACCCTGCGTGTCAGTGAAGCATGGATATACATACTTTGACTGCTATGTAAATTAACTACATATTCACAATAAAGAAATCCATACATAATTATGTTAAACTAATGTTGGCCATCTGCACCAAGATTTCAGTGTCTACTGATAGGCTAGATGATCAGTAATTTTGAGAATTTTCACTGTATTGGTGATAGGGATTAATCATGTCCCTGCACTAAAAGAGGCAAAGTTTGATCATGCTCAATTTCTGTTCAAGCAGCAAACAGCACTCATTTAGAGCTACATCCTCATGGCTCCCCTCTGCCGCTGCTGTGAGGGTAGGAGGCAAAGTTGACATTGTGTGTACATTGAAAAAAATACAGGCAACAACGTTTGAGCTCTTATTGGGTTGATCAGCTTCAGACCCACATTATAATTCAATATGGCTGTTTATTGGTTCATTAATTCTGAAACTTTAAGGATAACACTGTAAAAATAGTGAATTACTTTGTAAAGCAAGTAGTGAAAGGTAATTTTATGATACATTATTAAACATCTTGAAACCTCATGCACCTCTAATGGGGATCTGCATTGAATGGATTGTAAAATGGCAGTAGAAAAATGTTTATAATGATTCAGTGTAAAAGAAATTGATATAATGGTACTTTTATATACACCTTCTGGTTTTTGTACATTCAGAACCCCATACATTAATGTGACATGTCTGTAGATATATTGGGGAGTTGCTTGCAATTACTGTAAAATAATGTTCATATGAAGTAAACCCCACACATTTATGGGAAAAGCCTGTAAATATATTGGAGAGCTGCTTGTAATTACTGTCAAATTATGTTTATATAAAGTTAACCTCATACATTAATGGGGAAATGTATGTAGATATATTGGATAGTTGCTTTTAAATACTATCAAATAATGTTTATAGAAACTAAATGGGAAAAGCCTATAAATATATTGAGAGTTGATTTTAATAACTGTCAAAAAGTGTTAATATAATGTAGGCTATACCCCATACATTTATGGGAAAACCTGTAAATGTACTGGAGAGTTGATTTTAATTACTGTAAAATAATGTTTATATAATGTATACCCCATACATTTATTTTACAATGGTTGGACTGTAAAAATGCAGACAATGTCCAAAGTAATTATCTGTATTTTTAAAATAAATCTCCGTCGAATAAATAAAAGTTTTTTATTGTTATTTGACGGTAAGTGTTTGGCAACTTTTGCTGCCAGACTTTTTACCATTTTTTTACGTTTTTTTTTTTACAGTGTGTGGATCTGCGATATAAGTTGTTTTTACGTTTAACAATATTAACCTCATGCAGATGGATATTTGAAGTTACAAAGTAGGGCTGCAACAAATAGTCATTTAATTGATTAGTATATCAACAGATAATGAATTGCCTACCTTTTTGATAGTAATTTTTAAGAAAATTAAGAAAAAAAACCTCTGATTTAGCTTGTCAAATATGAATATTTTCTGGTTTCTTTAGTCTTCTATGAGAGTAAACTGAATATCTTTGGGTTGTGGACTCTTGGGACAAAAGAAGACATTTCACCACCTTTGGGCTTTGGGAAATGGTGATCGAAGGTTTTCACCATTTTCTGTCATGCTACAGACCAAACAATCGATTAATTGAGAAAATAATCAACAAATGAATCGATAATGAAAATAATCATTAGTTGCAGCCCTATTACAAAGTTATGAAGCTGTATAACTTCACAACCTTAGCTATAAAGCTAAGGCCTACAAAGTGTTAAACTTATTTGGTTTGAAATGCACACAAATTCAGATCTAAGAGGAGGGGAAGAGGGATTTGGCAAAAATTAGCAAATTATTCAACAGATTAGTACACAGTGGTCTCACTGAAATGAAGGAGGGAGCTGCCCTTTTTCGCACAATGCTAAGTCAGTGTAGGCAGTGTGAAGTTTAAGCAATATACAGTGCTGAAAAACCATCTCCTTTGGGTGGTATTTGAGTAGCACATGAAGTGGTCTGTAACAACTTTTCCTTGTTATATTTACATAATGTTTGGCAAAAAGATTATTCTTGGTCTAGATGTCGCACTATAGCGCCAACATCTCAGACCAAAACAATTACTCAATTTAGCTCACAAAACTCAGATCAAACTGTCAAACTAGGCAGTGCTGATCAAATATGGATCAAGATTGCATTGCCTATTTGAGAAGTTTGTGACGCAACTGTCATTTTAGAAATGGGTGTAGAGGACACAGAGGGATTCACATACACTAACATGCACACTCACATGCATGCGCAGGTTGCTCAGGTTGCCATTACTCCACGATATTTTTACATAGAAAATAGTTATTTGCTGACATCTAGTGAGGCTGAATGTCATTTATTGCACCTTGAAGTCATGGTTAAGCACCAAATGACTCTTCTTTCTTTCTTTGCAATTCTAGAGTTATAAGGTTATCTCAGTCATAGCCAGTGCTTAGAAGGCAAATGAAGCCTCACACATCTGCTTAGGGCCTTCCACATGCTCAACTTTATGTTTATATAAAAACAATTAAATAAATCACAGCTCAGTGGGTCCCAGTTGCTGTTCCACCTTTGCCTCATTTTGAGTCAGGAAAAACCTTGGAGTGTGCACCATGCCACCATGTCTGGCTACATTAGACAAAAGTAGAACTAAGGATGGGTGAGAGATTGAAATGGAAATGAACATGCATGGTTGCCGTAGGCTTTGAAACAGCTGGCAGTGAGAGGAGGTGGGGGGCCACCCCATCTTCTGCACAGATGTAATCCCCAGCAACAGAGCTGTGGGAACATATTAGAACAAGTTATAGACAAAAGGGATGGGAAAAATTGATGAGTTTATAAGTTTATGGCTTTATCATCAAGACATGCATATGTTCTGCTAAAAGGGAGACAAGTATGTTGCACAGATCGTGCTTGCTTTTTTTTTTCCAAGTATGGAGTACTTTTTTAAAAAAGGATGATAAGAAGATGGAAATAGTGCATGGTTACTTTGTAAAATGTCTTAAAAAGTCACTGTCAGGATTTATTAATTGCTTGAGTTGACTTAAGTTGAGCCCCCAGAGCAGAAAATTTAAATTGTTCTCTAAATTGCATAATTTTTTAACCTTTATTTAACCAGGAGAATCCCATTGAAATTAAGAATTTCTTTTTCAAGGGAAACTTGGCCAAGACAGGCAGCAGCATAAAAAAAACAAATAGTTACAAACAGAAAGTGAAAAAGGAGAACAAATAATAATTATTATTAATTAATAAAATGTAAAGGTTACATTTAAAAAATTATTAATCAATAAAAAAAAAACAGGGAATTCACATTTCAAAAGAGAAATTTCTAGGAGTCAGTTTCATAACCAGGTAAATTAAAACATTGACATCTTAAGGAATCTGCTTCAAATTCTTTCATTTTGGAATTAAAAGCATTTAACACATAGTCCAACACAGGTAAAAAAAAAAAAAAAAAAAACCTGGCAGCAACAAGTCACTTTTTTACACTTTAAATGCCTTTGCAGAGATCGTACAAAAGTGTGCACCATTATGAACGTATTAACCCCGTCTACGATTCTGGCCATTTGAAATAGCTATAAACATTTTTGACTGTATTTCAACAATAGGCTAAATAATAATAATGATAACTTTATTTGTATAGCACCTTTCATGCAAAGATGGAGCCTAACGTATTTTACAAAACAAGATCAAATTAAAATAAACAATAACAATTAGTAAAAAAAGAAAAAAACATAACCATGTTTCAGACAGCTTTTTAAAACCCGTCATGATGAATTTGTTATCAGTGTTATACATAAAGTAGTATTGTGAGTAATAAAGAAAAGACATTGATTTATCTTAAAAAGAGGTCAAATGATTGAGGATGAGGTGTTATGATTTTAGTATACTAGTTAACTACAGTGAAAATTGTGCACATTGATTTAACAATTATTCTGTACTTTAAATGACCTTTAACAGAAAACCAGTTAGGACTTGAGTGGTGTAAAGTCACTCTACTTGTTGTGAGGCACTCTTAAGCTTTTTGAGACTTAGTATGAGAAAATGTTTGACTTTTGAGATGCTCTATAGATGGCAAGAAGCTTTTTTAGTGATCTTTTTAAATGCAAGTTTGGAATTTTAGTCCACAATCTATAATCAACCTGAAGTCTGTAACCAGGGCTTTGGTATTCAAGGACAGACTGGTTTGCTAAAGCATTTTCTGAATATAGTGTTGGAAAAATTATGTGAAGAGCAACAGTGCACTCTCAAAAAAAAATCCACAAAAATGGTAATTTGAACAAAAAGCTTTAAACAACTTATTTTTACATTCAACACCGAAGCAAGAAATATTTTGACCTTCTTATAGCTCAAAGAAAAGTTGTACCATCAATAAACACTGATTTCTTCTAAAAAATTAAGGCAACTTTCCCTTAATCTTAACCGAGTAGTTGTAGTTGCATGAACACATATATACATTAACAATACATTAACCATAGCAGTACCAGATTGGAAAATGCTCATGACTTATTTTGTAGTTTAGATAGGACCTGCAGTAGTAGAAGGTGATGCAGGACTCTTCTACACTTTACATCATACAATAAGGTGAGGCCTGTCCCAGCTGAATTTTAGATAATCCTTTGTTTTTCCATCTTTCTCAGTGGAAGTAGTATATGTAGCGCTCCTCAGTGAGTGAGCTCTTCAGCTGAGCCCTGTTCATTACCTTGCTACTACGCAGGGAGCTGTCTGGTAAATGGCTTTATAATGGCTCTTTGCTTCCACTGTGATCTCCCTGCCGATTTCTCTGAATTCTGATGCATTATGGTGCAAAGAACAACATGGCTCCAAACTACTATTGGTCTACCAATAACACTAAACCTCTTGCTTTTGTATAGCTCTGTTGAAGGCTCTTATTCTGCAGTGTGAGGCTGGTATTCATTTGTTGCATAAGGTATTTGAATTTCCAGTCAGTATTCAAAGCTTGTTCTTTGTTTTGATTTTCTCCTGCAAAAGTAGTTTCACTTACAATCGACTTACATTCTGTAACTCAATAAAAAAATAACAATGCCTCATTTCATTTTACACACACATAACATTCTGCTGCCTGTGTCTACCCCTCACCCGACTCGCACTCTGACCTTATATGCCCACACAGGTGAGCCTCTGACCCCTTGTTCACGTTTTTCAATGTAAATAATCTATGATCAGTCAGGTGATCATTGCTTGCTATTCATGAATCTTTTTATGAGTGTGCACTCTTAGCAGTCATAAAGCGTTGAAAATGATGGTTCTGGAGGGCTTGAAATGTTCACATAAAATAAACTGACAATTCAGTATTCTGGTTTCAGACAATATGATAAAGGTCATAACACATGAACATCATAATAGGGCAATGAATGTTCTCAACAACTATGATTTTTGTCATTTATTTGGCCCTGTTAGCCCTTTATGTTGTCCATTTTAAGCCTTGCCTATATGTGATTCATCTCACAGCTCTTTATGAGACTAGGAGTGAGGTAAAGGTAATAAAACATGAAAGAAAGTTACAGGAGAAGCACTTAAATATTTCCTTTTTACTCTCTAGTGCTCTCACAAAGCAACAATGTAGGTGCGTAGCTGTTCAAAAATAGAAAAACTAAGAGTTGTAGGCATTTTTTGAAACTCACTTGAATATTAATAGTTGCTCTTTAAAGAAAGGGTGTAATGGGTGTCATCCTGAAAGTGTTAATCAGGACCAGCTGGAGCTTCTAACTTCCAAACCACAGTAAGCTGTTTTTAAAGTTCTGAAGACTTTGATGTAAGCGATGAGATGGTGCTGCAGGCTGAATTCCTGATTGACTTGTTATCATTCAGAGGTTATTGTATAGTGCTTAATGTGGTCTCACACTGGCTTGCAATATATGTTCACTCAAACCTGAGGTACTGATGCTTGTTCTCATAGTGTCAAAATTATATGGTTCAACAATGAAAGTACTGCATTTATTCATTAAAACTGAAAAGATACATTTAATTTAGTAAGTGGAATACTTTTTCATGGCACAAAACATCTGCAGTTTGCTGAGAGCTTCCATCTGAAGGATTTCCCATGTAATTCATATTTTACGCCCTAATATTGAGTTTCCCACATCTATGTTCTTATATTGTGAAAAAGTTATGTGATGGTGCACTGCAGGTTTTTAATGAAATATTTCACAGAGTAAGAATTTGCAATTCCTTGTTGACATAAAGCAGCAGGAGTGCCAGAATCTTTTTCAGCAATAACTGTATTTCAGTCAGCCAACTCACGTGGAATAGATTATTACATACAGCATTAATGTTTAGCATCTAGGCTCTAAACCCTTCGCTCCTAACAAGGCAACATCAAGTTCAGCACAGCAGGGCGTGGGGGGTGACAATGCTAACTTCCCCCCCAGGGGGAGGAAGAGTCAGAACCTACAAATGGATGATGGGGTGGTGTTGGGGCTTTTGAAACACTACATGAACAGTAGCAGCGGCAGCTGGAGCATGAGTGAGCAGTGTGGCAGCACGCATGCAGCAAAAATGTGAGCAGAGCACTGACAGCTTAAGTACATCGCTGTGATTAAAAGGGTGCACTGTATGTTGCAGTGAGAGGAGTATGCCATGTGAGTGAAGCAAGAAGGGCTGCCTAAACTGGCTTGCAGACTTTGATTCATCCTATTTATTTGTGTTTTTTACTTGGAATGTGGAAGTGTATTCAAATGATATCATATGAAATCATATTGTATTCTTGTTTTACAAAGTCCTGTTATCCAAATGATTGCAAGCAATCTGAACTTTTAATTTGATGTTATATAGTAATAATAATAATGATAATGATAATGATAATGATAATGATAATAATAATAATAATAATAATAAAAGTAATGTAATGTCATGGTAATTAGCTCATGTATACCAATAGATTACATTACAGACTACAAACCTGGTTACATTTTGAATGTATAATTTCTGTGATCAAGCCTACTTACTCTTTACTAAGCATTACTCTCTCCGAGGTCATCCCGAGTCGACTCCTCAACTCACATTTCACTTTGAAAGTGATTATTCCTGGAAAGGAACCCAGCCAAGCGTTTCTCTTCACATTATACTGCCCTGTTTTTTTCACTTGGCAGGAAGTGAATAATACTGTCAGTATTCTCAGAAAGTTTTAACTTGGTAACTGAATTAAAAACAGTGAAGTAAGTATTTTCATTCCTGATTCACATTATATTTATTTGATTGATGCTTTTGAGGTTTTCATGCCTTTACTACTGTTCTTGATTTGAAAGGAATTTTGAATTTGAAGGAATTTAAATATTGTACATTAAGAGAGAAACATTTTCCACTGTTTACCCTCAGTGACATCCATGGAGATGACAGCATGGCCACTGATGTTTTTATATTTCCTTATACTGTATCCCTGCTTGTCTCACCAAAGTCTAGACTAAAACAAATTCCATGGACGAAAATTTCAAATATAGACACAGCTAAAGCCAATATCAACCATTCTGCTTTAGTCTCAACTTTCCATTTACTGTAATGAAGTCAGATGGTGGTGTTTTATATCCCAAAGCCATAAGCAAGCCCATTTTAAAGGACTTGATTTATTCTACTGCTGTTTTCTGTCTTTTCCAGACAATCAATAGACGCTATCAGGTAAATGGATATTACTGGCATGTATCTAATCTGAATTAGGGTTTCGTAGCTCATTGATTTCAGATATATGGCATTTTTGAATAATGTTGTTGAGAAAATTAAAACACTTCTTTTCCCCTCTTGAACCAGTAGAGTTTTGTAAATTTTTGCAAAATATTCAATAAGGATACATAAACTTCTAGATGGCTTAGAGCTTCAAATATTGTAATGTAATTATGCTCACATAATCAGGACCATAACTACATTAATTGAATCAGAGTGTGTTCTGTGCACATTGACTTAATAAGCGCTTTTGGACTGGAGGAACTTTTTCATAGCTCTAAGAACTGTTAGAGGAACTACTCCCTTTTTATTGTGTCCACACTGCAGGAAGTGGGAATGATCGTAGAACGCCGTTTTGAGGGACTTTTTTAGTTCCTACTTCAGGATAGGTACTCTCCAAGCAGAAGAGGAACCTTGAGTGATGTAAGTGTATGTTGATTGATCAAATTGGTCATGAGCCAATGCAGCACTAGCAACCACCATTTTTAAAAACCTGTGCAAAACAACCACATAGTCTAAATTTGCATGTCTCCTTTCCAACCTTGTTATTATCACAAAACACACGACACACAACAAACACACAGCTCTGATCACGGCGTCCTCCATCTTGTTGTTGTTGTTGTTGTATCTTGCGCAAAAGTGACATTGCTATACCAACCGCCAGATGATTAGCTAGCTGGCAGTCTATGGTAACATTAGCTAGCTAACCGGTAGTTACTAAAACCTCCAACTTTATCAATGACGATTCAACAACAATTCACAGGCAAGCTCAAAGCGATGGAAAACAAAGCTTTATGTTTTTTCTGTATAAAATCTTGTTTAAGGCTGGAGCTAACGGTGGTGGGTCTGCAGTTGAACATCAAAGGGGCCACAAAAACGTGTCCCAACAAGCAGACACGCGCATTTAATGTGTCTGGTTGTCTGTGTGACCAGGACTTCACTTTATTTTTTACTGTTCTTCCTTTAAATGTTAATTTACTTTGTCAAACTTTCTTGCATGTCTCAGTAAAAATGCTGGCCCAGGTGAATTACAGCCAACAGCAAAAGTATGTGAAGTTGGATAAGGTTGAAGGACTTTTTGAATTTCTGCAATTCCATGTAAAAGGTATTAAATTTTACTTTAGCTTGGCTTAGAAAAAATGTTTAAAAATACACCCATATTCTCTTAAAACCTTGTTCTACAAGCTCCTTAATGATGTAGACTGATTTATTTACATGCCTTCAGCAGACTCTTTCATAAATGGGGGTAAATTGCTAAACATTTTCAGTTCTGCAATGTGTGCCTAGTAGAGTGTAGAGCATAATATACACCAAAACAGTCAATTAAAAAAAAAAAAAAGCCAATCATCAACTTTCACATTTGGATTTAAGGGGGAATGGGTTTTGCGAGGGCAAAATGCTCTAGGTCTATTTAATGATTATGCAGTGGTGGATGAATGTATTTAACGTGAACAGTCATTCGCTGAGAGGCAAGAAACAGTGTTGACTTCAAAAGCACATTCAGTTTTATCTTACTATCTTTTCCAGTCATCAAGAGACTTTGCCTGCCTCCTGATGCAAAAGTTATATACCATGATGCATGGAACAGGGACAGAAGTTGATGCAGAAATATTCAGCGACCTCATTAGACAAGGCAGTGTGGGGTGGTGCTAACATTTTTCTCAAATCACGGTGGGATGTAAAGGCAGGTATAATCAAGCACTCTACACCCTACAGAATAAAATTATCCACACTTTTTCTATTCCTTTAGAATTTTCTGATTGCTTCTTGTCTTCTGCTTCTGAGATGTCTGACTCAAAGCTTCAGCTCAAGTGCATCAACTGTAATCATAGATGAGGTCCCTGGCAAGAGACAAAGAATTGAGGATACATGTGTTGCAATGTCTGCTAAACAGGTTATAACAAAGCTTGATTCTCATGAGTTTCTGAACACTTTCACATTTTTTCACTCTGAGTCTGTAGAAAAGCTGTTTATCACCATTCTCATGTTTTTGTTTATTATTAGTTGAATGAAGCTGTGCTAAGAGGGAAGTCCAGTGGTGAATAAGTAGACTACTATAGGAGTACCAAACAACAGATGCCACAAGAAGAGAAATGGTTAACATACTGGTGGCTCACATGATTGATAATCATGGGTATGTGTGTTTCATATCCTTTTTATTTGTGCCAAATAACTGCATGGCTACTGCATACATTTAAATTACTAATTTAACATCTCCTCTCAGGCACCTCTCCACTAAAGCAATCAGAGAGGAGTGCACTCTTGGGATAGTGATGCTGTTCCCTTCCCTCAAGCATCCATATTCCAAGAAAGGCCGTGTAATAGTCATTATTACTGTTTGCATGACACTTTCATGTCATACTTGCATATTGTGACACGAAGCTATGTGCATGACAGTGACATTTGAATTCTCTGAGATCTCTTATAAGCCGAGTATTACAGCGCACTTAATATTTTTCATTTCAGGAACATTTCTATGATGCTGCAAGCAGCACAGGATTTCACATTTCTTGGCGTCTGATAACAGTCCAAAGGAAGATTCATTGAGGATCTGCACTGCCACCAAATAGCTCTATTGACTTTTCTCCAGGAGGCCCACATTTTCAAAGGACTGTTAATGTTGAAAGGCAGCTTGATGAGGATGCTTGCCAAGAGGCCATGTCTTTGTTCAACCATACCATTCAATGATTTTCCAGAGACCTTTCAGCATTGTCAGAAGCTTGTTAATAACCCAGGCAGAAGTGTCGATGTCCTCTCCACCTTCCCAAGATTCCTGGATACAAAGGGATTGGTAAGTTTGTAATGAAATGTTTAGAATGGCTTGAAATGTAAAAGTATTTCCTGTAGTAACAGTTTAATATATTCTTTCTTAAAGGTGGATCAAGACTTCATGCTCCTATTTGATGATGAGACATCCTCCAGGCTGTTTCAGAAATGGGATGTGTTCTTCAAGCCAAATGTCATAAAGAGGCTAAGCAGCTCACTTCAACACCAGAGTTGCGTCGCTTAGTGCAGTCAGCATAAATTCCCCCAGGAAGTGATCTGGTTGAGACAAGTAGGTTGTATTTGTTTTGCTTGTTTTAAACCATTTGCTATAATTGCAGTTATAGTTGCTTCATTCATTATTTTTATGACTATATGATTAAAACTGGGAAACGCGAGCACCTGTGAGATAGTATTTTAATTTGTTTATTCTGTGTATCTCTGAAAGTTTATTTGGATTGGGATAAATATGAACAATGGACAGATGACTGTTTAAAACTATCTCATAATGCCTCCCTGTTCTCATTCAAACTGGAAAAGAATTAAATTTCAAGAGTTTTCAGTTAATTCTTGTGACTCTTTGTCGTCTGCCTACGACCAAGAAATGGCCCCCATTGTTGTTGATACATCTCCTTCCACCAACACCACCGGGGGGACTGAAGTCTCCAGAATTAGTGAATGTGATGCAGTTAAGAGACTTATAGTCTTTAATAAGGTAATTATAATATTAATGTGATTTTAAGGTGTTCATATTTTTTCACATCACCTTCTTAGCCACATGTGTAAATGAGAATGTAAATTGTTAAAAAATGGATGAAACTGAAATTAAGTCTTCACAGGCATTCCCATCTTGCACTAGCCAGTGAGAAGATGTTTCAGTAATCACTTCTATAATGTAGTTTTATCTGTGGCTGCGCATTATTATTGTGTCTAATGTTCAGGTTCGTCATCTCAACCCTGGTCAGGCTGCAGTTTAGAGGAGCATCTCTGCAACCAGCAGGGCCAGCAGCTGTACCTCCTTGCTGTTGGGCGTCAGAAGAGCAAGATTGACAGCTTCTACATCACCATGGACAAGCATCTCATCTCATGCCAGGCAAATCGCTCCCTCGGGGCATTTGATGAACTCTTCAAAGCACATTTTGTGTTTAATTTGTCTTATGATGTTGTATTTGTGAATTTTTACACATTCCTGCAGATAACAGTGTATAATATTGATGTGGGGAAAATGGAGTCACCCAGATTTAGAGACTTGAGAGCCAGACTGCTTAATCAGCCAGTAGTGCTCTCACTCTGTGAGTAAGAGGCTATAACAATGCTGACCTGTTTTATGTGTCAGAAACAGTATCCCAGCAGTCAGCAGTTGATTTCACATTTAAGAGTTCAACATGGATACTATCCTGGACCCAAGTTCATATTGTTTTGTTCTCAGCAAGGGTGAAGGCATCAGTTCCTAACATATGCAGGTTTTCAGAAGCGCCTTAATAGTGTTCATAGCACAGTCCAGCTCAAACTTAAACTGTTGCGTCTTCCTTTAGAGAGCCAGTTGCGACTTCATCTCAAGCACATGCTTTGGAGGACCAATTTAATCCCCAAAATCAATGTAGCTCTTCCAGTGTTTCTTCTGAGAGCAGTGATTCAGGACTTACTAAAGATCAAACCAAAGACACATGTGCATCTATTGTGGACAAATTACACGCGAGTGGGATTTCTAACAGTTTGGGATCTTCAGTTGTGGGAGATTTGGAGGAGTGAGCTTTGCTCGCAGGCAAAGCATATCGTTATTTCTGCTTTACCTATAACTGACCCTAACATATCTGTGATAAATTAATCTTTTGAAAAATTTGAAAACCACATTCACAAATCTGAATACAGAATGAAAACAAAATAAAAACTTCAGCCTAAAATGGGGATTTGTCAAGCCAGTAGCAATAACACTGGGAGTGATATATGACAACAGGCGATATATGACAACAGGTGATATATGACAACAGAAATACTGTACTTATGGTTAAGTACCTGTGAAGGATACTTTTATAAATGTGCCAATTTTAGAAACATTGAACTTCATGTGCAGAAATCCAGACATTTGTGCTTTCCTAAAGAAAGAGTATTGATCAGAGCCTGACACTTATACTGACTTTTTTGATGGAAGTTATTTTAAAACCCACCCCTTGTTTACAGAAAAAAGACATAAATTACAAATTCAAGTATACTATGATGATTTTGTCAATCCTCATGGCTCTAAATGTGGAATTCACAAAATTGGCTGTCTTTATTTTGTTGTCAGAAACTTGCCCCCAAAATTGAATTCGGTTTTGATGAACGTTCATTTGGTATCACTTTTTCATGCACAAGATTGGCACAAGTATAGTTTTGATGTTATACTGGAACTGTTGATAAATGATATGAAAAAAATGGAAAGTCAAGGGCTAAGACTTCCATTTTCTGATGAGCAGGTATATGGTACAATCTCACATATCACTGAAGACAATCCCTGGATGCACACAATTCTTGGTTTTAATGAGTCATTCAGTGGTCATCATTTCTGTCGCCGTTGATTGAGAAGAACGATTCTCAAACAGTATAGAGTGAGGATGATCCTAAGGTGATCCTTTGTGGAAAAGATTGTTTGAAATGCATTGCCAGTCTCTCCAGGAAGACCTACAACTGAAGTCACTATATGGTTTGAAAAAAAATCTACACTTAATTCATTGAAGTATATCCACATTTGTAATAACTAATCATTTGGTATAATGCATGATCTTCATGAGGGTTCAGCTCAGGATGGGATCAAATTGCTTTTTGGATAACTCACATGACATTTTATGTCAGAACAGGACTTACATTCCAGGATTTATGCTTTTGATTATGGATTTTTAGAATGTATGTAATGTGTATGTGATGAAAAAAATGTCCCACAAAGATTATTTTGGAGAGTGCTGGCAATGGCATTGGTTTGAATTCTATTCAAACGTTGTGTCTCGTGAAAAAACATCCCTCTTTTGTTTGGTGACATTCCTGCAGGACACAAAGACTGGAATTTGTTACTGTTTTTACTTCAAATAATGAACATATTTTTTCACTTTCTCTCGCTGTAGGTATGACAATATATTTAAAGCATTTGATTGTTGACCACCACAAACTAGAAACTTGATATCTAAGCATCATTTTATGATCCATTACTCATCTTCTATCAGTAAAATTGGCCCCTTATTATATGTGGTGTGTGAGGTTTGAAGCCAAACACAAGCTGTTTAAAGATTATTTTTTAAAATTTTCAAAAACATAACCAAATAAATTGCTAAAAAGCATCAGATAGCCATTGCTTATTACTGGGAAACCTTCAGCCTCAACAAAATAAGGACAAGCCAATTAAATTTTTTTCCCTCAGAGATGAGAATTTGATAAACAATTAAATTCTTGAAATGATCTTTTTAAAAGATGTTTTCTCAACTAGTTAGTTTTTGTCAAATAAGTGATATACTTTTTTGCGTTCACATGTACAGCTCTTCCGGGTAATGTCCGTAAAATTTCAGGGTTGTAGTGCATGTGTGAAAAGGGCTTAAAACTGTCCGAATAGTAAAAAATGTAACTCAGAACAGTGTTATTTATCTAATCGCTTACTGTTACTTAAACTCTGTTTTGTGAGTTAAAGAAGGAACTTTTGTGTAGTGCTAAATGTTCAACTATTATATATTATATGTTCAACTATGTGAAAGTGTTCATTTAACTCTGGAGAGTGTGGAGCTATAGAAACACTGTAAAAGTGCTGAAATCAACTCTGTGGGAGTTAATTCAACACTGGACTTTTTGCTGTGAGGGAGTCCCCAGAACTGTTTGGTCCAAAAGCGCCTATTGTGACTCTTACAGTAGTTCCAGTCAATGGTTCATTTTAATTTTAATTTCAACATTTTATTTTAGTGCAGACTTTATAATAAAATGTAGGCGAGCAAATGAACCGCAGTTATACCCAACTCTACTCTCTCCCGAGTTTTGTTCAGCAAATCACCCCACCCCTGGGCGATCGTATCAGGTATTGCCAATCTCACAGGATGACGATAGGACGATCTAACTATAGAGAACTGGAGATCAGAAAAGTAAAAGCTGTGGCACCTGAAATTTGGCCTGCTACCTCAGGTAATGCATTCAATGATTTACATTATTACCATTCAGCTGGTTAGCTCACCTATTACAGAAATAGCTGCGAACCTTCAAATAATTTTTGGAGTGTTACTATGGATCAAGTAATCTAAATCTCCCACATAGGAGGAGATAGAAATATTCAACATTCAAAAAAACAGAGGAGATGCAGTTCATCATACACAGCCAGCACTGAGAAATAGGACAGGTGCTGTATAGGGCAGGTACTGAACTTTCAGAACTTTGTCAGGGAAAAGAGAAATATTTGTAGGGTTAAAACAATAGCAAGAGGAGGTCACTATGAATAATAATAAGAAGAAACAGTGTGGTTTTGAGGGAGATGGTATGAGATACATCAGCGGTGACTTAACAAAGAGCAGATAATGCCACAAAATTATGAAAACCAATGTAACAGTTTGCCCTGAGATGACTTTTGTTGTGATTTGGCACTATGTAAATAAAACTGAATTGAATTGAATTGAAATTATATTGTTATATTTGTCAGATAACATGATTGATTGTATATTTGTGTAAACCTTAGAGTGCCGTTGGAGGATGGGGCATGTAACAGTACAGTAGGTATTGCTGGAAACTGAGGTGAGGCAGCAACGTTTAAACTCTGAATCATGGCACGTGGAAATTGTATGCATAGGGTTTGTTGCAAAGCTCACTTTAACAGTTCTCAGTGGGCATTATGATTGCAGCTTGAACCAAGGAGTAAAGCATATGTATTAATAAGCAATGAGAGAGAGTGGCTTTAGCCATCAGTATGCACCGTAAGCATAAGCATTATGGTGAAAGTGCCCTTAATTTTGTATGGATAGAATAATTTAGGTGAGTGACCTGTCCTGACGTGGAGGAAAACACTTTTAAATAAACACAAAACATTCTGGTGTGGCCATCAAAAAAGCACCAGATCCTAATTAAGCACTCAATGGGATCAACAGAGTTGTTCAATCGAGTGGCTGTTTTTTAAATTATGTATGTCTCAGGATCATATTCAAACGGCATTTTGCTATTCACCACCACTGGAATTCAGAGCAAGTAGATATGCGGCCTTGGCTTAACTACACTGGTATTACTTTTATGTATCTTTTATATGAATATCATCATGCTGGACACATGCAGTAAACATCCCATTCACAACTTAAGAATGTATTGCTTGTGAAGCAGCAGCCCATCCCCTTTGCATAAAAGAACTGACAAGTTATTGATGCACTATTTTTACTTTTAAGTACACATTCAATATTCTGGTTGCACTGTGCAATTTCCGTTACTTGGTGAGCTGCATGGATTTATTTCTGCCTCTTTTTTGGATTTGCTGTGCAAGCTCATATACTGTAGGCATCATTGGCTTTAATGAAATATGGGCCTGAGTTCTTCATGTAGGCAGTAAAAGAAATTTTCCAATTTATGATTCCACTCTGATGCATATTTTCTTATAATATAGTCAGACAGAAAAGTACAGAGAGAGAAAAGTGACAGCAGAAGATAACTAAAATCACTACAGAAGTGGGTTTAGTCAAAAGTAAATGCACATAAACGCTGTTTACCCACCTCTCAAAATCTGAGACATCATTGTACTGTATACATCACCCCCAGAGCATTTATGCATAGGGGTACATTTATGCATACAGGGTTAGTATGCTATCTTACACCCTTTCTTGTATAAACTCTGGAATTGCTTGTTTGTTTGTTTCTGGTTGCATTTTTTTCCACTGGATCATGGTATTCTCAGTGAGCAAAGAGCAGCCACCCACTCATGCTAGGTGGAGATAAAAACAAATCCTCCTCTGCACTAAAGCCAGCAACAGGCCGTGTAGGACACTTAATTGTTATTTCATTGTACATAGAAAGTTATGTGCCAATTTTATAGGATTTCTTTTGTAACAGCTGGTGCATGATTATTAAGTAATGAAATATTTATTTTCTTGCTTCCAACTACAATTCATCTGAAATTCTTTTTCTGTCTAATACCAGAAAATTTTCCTCCCACACACTCCCAAATCACATGTAGATTTAGACAGAATGCAGCTAATTCATAAATCCTTTTTTATGATAAGCTGTGACATCTGACATCTGTAGATGCGTAGGTCAAAGCAGTTCTTCTCTATCTCAGAGCGGGAATATCAGATACTGTAGCAGTACGGTAAGTGGATTTTGGGGGTAATGAACACAATTACAAGCAACTTTGCTCAAAATGTACCATACAGTATCTAAGTAACCGTTGAAGCATGTAGAATCCATTCCCATGATAAGATTTTGCCTACAGAGAACAGTTCATCACAAGACTGACAGATACTGAAAATCAATACAAGAGGGACAAATGAACGCATATGTGGGTGGTGTTCAGTCTAGTGAGTTAACAAAGACACAATTACAACACAGTATTTTGGAGAAACAAAGTGTGCAGAGTGAGACTGGCATGTGTATTAGTTGTTTGCTGTTACCCTATGTGAATTGTCTGATCTTGGCAGCCTATGGACTCTTCAACGTATTGTTACAGTTACTTGGTAAGTGATGGGTATAAATATTAATAACCTTTGGTAAGCAATGTTGACTGAAGTTTTAATAAGTAAAACTATTACTGAGCAGTAAGTGGTGGGAGCGTTTAATGCAATCCAGGAAGGCTGGTTTGAGTAATAGATCCATGAGTTTGAAGACTCAGACGCCAAAGCCCTGCACAAGAGTTTATAATACTGAGAGAAAGGATTTTATAATTCTGGAAAGTCATCCCGGCAGCAATAATTTTATCTTTCTTTTATCTTTCATCTCAATGATCTGCAAGTAAACAGTAGAAATACAGCATTCATACAAACTAATCTGCCAGGCAAGTGCATTTGCACGTATTTGATTGGCCATCACAGCACCATGCCAGATGACGCTGCTTTTTTGTTTTTTTGCCGGAGCCTCTGTGTCAGTAACATACTGTAGCAGTCCCACTGAAGTGAAATGCAGAACACTATCAGCTATCAGATACTGTATGGCAAATCAGGGCTATATGATGTTAAAATAGTTAAAAACACATTCACACTTCCTGTCATCAGGCTGCTGGGCGTTTTTTTTTTCATGGATGCCTATTAACAATTGGAAAGAGCTCTGCAGAATATAAGACACGTAAACTAGGCCTATATCAAAAGTAATGAATCCCGCCGATGTTGGTGGTACAGGAAAACCTGCTAATTAAAGTACTATATATATTATTCATTTCATGAATATTCTGCCCACAAGTATATTGTGAGATGATAGTGTTAGACTTATAAGCCTGAGTGGTCAACACTGCAATATAAAATAGAACAATCCAGATGGCTATTTATGAATAGAAGATAACAAATTGTATTTTGCATATTGCTTGACTGCTTATCTAATATGCATCTGTCATTTTAAAGTGCCTTTGAACTATCTCTCAAAAAATGAAATCATGTAGTTGGAACAATGAAGATTTAACTAAACTCTGCTTCCCCCTCCATCTGTAGGACGGAGACGAAGGTGCTGACGCATCCTAATGCCTCCTGTGCTCTTCTTCTCAGGACCATCATTATCATATCGAATTTGCATCAACTCCTCACCGTCCCAGAGCAGGAGCAGCACCTTTCTTACCATTCAACGCATGTTCTCGCACAAGCAAATCCATGCATTAATCTCTGCCCACTAACTCAGAGGTGTCATTACTTCTCTGACTTTGCAGGTGGACTTCATGCCATCCCTGCAAACTTTCAGTATGCATGTCAAACACCATGACATGAATGATAAGATTACTAAACTTTTATAATAAAGCAAAATCATTAAAGCTTATTATTGTTCAAACTATGCTAATGATAATTGAAATGTGAACCACTCCTCTTCCATTTTCACTGTACATTGCATGTGGAAAAGTAGCGTCAATCAACACCACACTAAAAATATCAAGTTGATAAAGCATTCAAGCTGCATGTCTTTGTGTATGATCATCACTTTTCTAGTGTGAGAGTACAAAGTACAAAAAGGTTTTGCATACTTTATTCAGTTTTTAATGTCAAAATTTAGGGAAGGAAATTAATATACCTACTCAAAACACAGTTAGAAATAGTACCTAACCTGGGTTAAATGTGTCATTATTCAAATAAAAATGCAAACCAGTAATTGCATTTCATTTAGGTCAGCATTATGATCATATTCCTGCTTTGTTTAAATGCTTGTCTTGTTTATCGTATCTGTCTGTTTTGTTTTTAGGCTGATATATTGACAGGCTGACGTTCCCTTTCATCAGTACTTGCCATATCTTGGTAGATATGTAACTAGCAATTGCAGTACCTAAATGTTTTATAGGCTGCATTTTTAGTTTACTGTTCAAAATTTATTGTCAACTTTACTGTTGAGTTACCTTCAATAATAAAGTTTATGGTTCAGCTATATATTTATTTGTGACGACCATCTAATAACCATATTTGAAGGATCATTGCCAAAACTGTTAAATGTTGAGTAATGTGTACAAAAGGATTATCCATCAATATGCCCAACTGAACCATCAACAACAAAAACAGAACTACTGGTTCTTGATGCTGACCAACCGAAACTACAGTATTTGATCCCACGCAGACCTTGGATGAACAGTTGTGGGGCTAGGAGTTTTGGGTAAAAGTATAGTAGCTTATCAGGCGCCCATTATGATTGCCACCTTTTTCCTTTTCCTACAGTACATCTGTTGTTTTCCTGTGTTAATGAGCTGCCTTTATTGCCCTTGCAGTTAACGCCTGGCACCCAACATCACCACACAGGACTTGAGGCTATGTACTGTACTAGCAAAGATCACATGCTTCTGTTTCACAGAGGCGCTCACTAGCAATGCAGGCTGAAAGCGAAAATTTAACAGCACTGAAATTGCACCACCATACAAGATGCATTACATAACCATTGAGATCATGACTTAATTCCCAGGTCAGCCAATTTAAAAATGCAAATGAAAAGTCAATTTTAACATTCAATTTCAGTTTAAATATGGCAGAGTTGTGTTTTGGACTATGTGTCAATGCCATTTTCATCATTTTCATTTCAATTTTTTTTACTTTGATTCTGTAAATCAAAAATTGTATTGAATACTGAATGTACCACATGTACACACAAATAAGACATTTCAGCATTTCAATTTGAATGAAGGATATTATTTTAATAAGTCCTGGATTTCCATTTGTTTTTATAGGTTACTGCTAATGTAATAGTAGATATGCTACAATTAGCTATAGATTGGCATGTTAAATCTATGAAGGCCCTGACATAACCAGAGGATGGGGAACTTGTTTTTGACATCACCTGACAGGATAATGCATTCTATGCACATTTTGCTGGTAGTATGACTGCAAAAGCCTGGAATATGACAAAAAAGTCTATTTTCTTGTCTAGACTACATTTTATTATGCCCCTTCCAGTGTAAATGAAAAATAGCAGAAATTTCACTAAAAATAATTAATCACCTGAATACTATTATCACAGGCATGAGCCTGATTTAATTAAAAACAACATGCAGTCTGGCACACACAACTCAAGCACACTACTAGGCATCATTATTAAATTATCAAGATCAACCCCCAGAAAAAGAATGATGATCATTGACCAACAATGCAAACAACCTTAAGAAAGATAAAATATCAACAACGCAAATGAATTTGCTAACACTTTGCTTTAAGTGCCCTTATTTAATAGCAGTATACAAACATTTAATCAAATGGTTCGTATCACAGTTTAATCATAAGTCATTATAAGCAGATAAAAGGACATTTTAAGTGTTTATTAATATAAAGTATTTGTTAATAATAATATTTTAGTATTTTGACATTCATATCTGTTTATACACCAGCCTCCACTTATGGGTGCCCACAGTTGTAGTTCTTGATAAATCTGTCTGCTTACAACTAGGCTACATTAATGTCTTAAATAAACTATTTGTAACAAACAAACTGACCACAGCTGTTTTGGTGATGATCAATGCTGTTCAACGATCCCAAAGCCAAACTTTATCAACACACCATACCAAACTGATACCACAAAATCACCACAGCATGTCAACCTACAGTAAGTATAATGTTTAATAAAAAAAAATAAATAAATAAAAAAAAAACCTTACTTATTTCTGTGACTCTCACCTCAGAAATACAGGTACAAGAAGTCAGGGGGTGTCCAGGATTATCCCACAACTTCTCCATTTATGTGTCTTCTTTGTTTAGTCATAGGTCTCCATAAAAAACTTGATTGTAAAAGCGTGCCAATTATCCTTTTGGTTAGTTAAATCCATAGACTGTATGGTTAAATCCCTCAGGAACAGTGTCCAGCTTGTGGTAAAGTTAGTCCTCATTTTTATCTGGCAGCAACTGGTTTGTCAAGAGTAAGAAAATGTCATACTTCTGTTTCTAACTCTGGCGCTGGTACTTTGGTAGTAACTTTAGCTTATCTTTCTATGCTAGCAGCTGTGGCTAGCAGCATCATGCTCCTGCTTTTGGTTAGCCTAGCAACAGTCCTGGTGTCACTGTTGCCGTGGTTTCTGTTTCGCTTCTCCCTCAGTTTATGTTACTGAGCCCCCTATTTCAAAGTTGAGAACCAGCCAGCCAGCCACCACATTACAAGAGAAGGCGGCATCAATGTCAGGCACAAACACACAAATTACATGGATGGAGTGCAGATAAAAATATATTCAACTCAATCCAACTCATGTTAAATCCAAGATTATTCAAGATAATTCTTCCTTGCTCATCCACTGCTGTATCCAGTATTGCCTATGATGGCTAGATAACCTACGCACTAAATGTATACTCCTACATCAGTATTTGCTATAGCTATGTTGGATATCAAATGGGCTGTGTAAGCTTGTAAGGATATCAGCTTGGAAACTTTGAGAAATGATGATCCAGTGACAAACGACTGCATACAATTCCCTTTACAGGGATAAATAAAGTTGTATTGAATCGAATTGAATTGAATAATAATTTTGGTGTTATGCACAGCCATCAATAGCTATAACTTGCCTTTGCACAGCAATGTACAGCAGTTGCTAACCTCATGTAGTCTACATGTATTAATTGGACTCGACTTAGAATATTTCCATACATAAGCTTCCTTATATATCAAAAGACACTACAACAAAACCACTTTAAAAACAATAAGAAAGGCAAAACAAGATCAATCCAGCTTTTTCCCATAAGTTGAATGCCCATGTAGCCCCCTCTCTTTGGTTCTTTTGAGTTGCTGCACAGCTCGGATTCAGAAGTTACATTAAAATGCAATGATAATTGAAGAATCTCCCAGGTGACTGACACTGCAGAGGAAGCACTCTCAGTGTTATCCCAGCCTACATCCTGTTGTGATAATGTTTCAGATCTTGGCAGGGACAACACACACCGGTCAGGCACTAGGGAAGAAAGGGCAGTGGGGGTGAAGAAGCACAATAATCCTGAACCATAAGGCTGTAGCCAAAGCAACAATTAAAATTAATTATCTTTCTTTTAATGTGGGTTGTTTCTCCTAATCTATCTGTAAGAGAGAGTATAATTTACTTCTTTCATTCACAGGTTAGTCCACATTAGGAGGAGGAGTAGAAATGCACACCAACAGTGGTGACATACTAGCTCAAAGACTCAGAAAGGTGAAAATTGCAGCCTTATACCCGCACTGTTGGTGGGAAAATCCTTATTATATATTGTCTATATACCGTAAAAAGATAACAGCAGGGTATCAGTTTTCAACAGCCAATAAGTCCTGAATGATGCAACAGTGTACGGGTTCAATTTTCACCCTTTTTAGTCCATTTCATGTCATACATATTCATATTTACTCATAATTATGGTCATAATCATACTCCCTATGATAGGATAATAACATATTAGCTATTTGGAGCCGATAGCTCTCTCCATCCTTCAGCAAAGAGAAATTATTGTCATGGACTCATTCACCTCTGTCTGGCACAATAATAATTATACTGAAGTACAGTATAGACATTTTATTTCCTCTGTTTTTTTTCTTTTTTACAGATGCATAAAGAAAAAAAAACATAGAAAAGAAAGGCAAAAGGTAGGTAAGTAAGAGTGCACATATCTCCATACAGCTTCATGCATACATCTAAATAGAAATTGCATGGGCTACACACATGAATAAATGGATAAGTAAATGAATATATACATTCAATATAGTATCTGGACAATATATAAACAATGGCCATAGCTACTTCTATAGTGTAAGAGGAGACTTTTGCCTCTCCCTCTCAGTTTTATGCAGTTCACAGTGAAGTACGGTAGGCAAACCCTGCAGCTAATGATCTGAGATTTGAATACCATGACCCTAATGATTCACAGATTCAGTCCCTGCAGCAAGTATAACATTACTACAGTAGCTCTCACTCATTGTGTAAAATACAGTACAGAAAGTACTTTGGCTATGCAGACATATCAAGTTGATGCCACCAGTAAACACAGTGAAAGGGGGATGGAGTGAATATGAAGCTTACTGTGTAAGTGCAATATGTGGTGTTATTATTGAAGTAAGATTGTGAAGTTTAAATGTGGCAGCTTAATGCAATACGTTATTCATATGCATGAAGATCTTGAAAAGCCTTTAAGCAACAAAAAGAAAAGAAAATATTAAAGAGCTCATCCCTTAAATATTTGGTCATCTCTCTCTTTTTTATGTGCTCTGTAGTGTACTTTAAACAATTCAGAAACATGTAGAACAACCATGAGGAAAATAATTAGCCAATGTTAATTTAATGTATATATAGTCTTAATGTTTAAAAATGTGCAGTATATTAAATATTTCATTAAAAATGTCTGTTTGCATAGCTTAGGACAACAGATACAGAATTATAGAGAAAAATACCATTTTAATGTAACTAAAAACTAAAACTAATAAAGGAGATTTTAGTTTTTTTTTTTTTAAATTTTATACTGATGTAAAAAAAAAAGAAAAGATTGGACATTGATATGTGAAATATCCAGATTTCATATTTTCTATTGTTAAGATTTTAAGCACAAATCTCTTGGTTTTCAATTCAAACGCTATCTGGAAAATAGTTGAAAGCAGATTAGCCGTTAATGTTGCTGCTGTTGATAATGGTGATGATAGGATGTAATTGAAAAGTGAGTATTCTAAGCAACATCACATCACTCTTCTAACACTAGACCCCCGGGAACAGACAAATGGGAAATATGGGAAACAATATGAAGGCAAATCAGATTGTCGTCACTGTCCATTTCACTCCGTCTACCATCCCCGGTCTCCTAACCCACTACCAAACCACCAGCTCCCCCCACCCCCCCAAATAATATATGCACATGCAGAGTTACAGCAACACCTACTGGTAGTCATAAATAAATGCAATAGATAATTTCCTCAGCTCTGATAAGGTGATGTATTCATAGAAAACTTGCCACAAATAAAATGAAATGCATTGCATCTTTATGTTTTTATTGCTACATTCCCATTTTTTGTAGTTCATCTTCACTGTTAGACTCGTTCCCTCTCTAAGATCAGATAATACAAACATTGACGGCCACAAGAGCAAAGATGACAGACATGGCATGCAATAGAAAGCATCGTGCACAATAAATATGATTTTAAAAAATAAGAATATAAAGTTGGAAGAGGATTTTTTAAATTCCAGATAACAATTGCAAACAGTGTGTTACACCCACTGCCAAAAAATACATAGGTACTATATGAGCTACATAAAAATAGTGACAAAGGGGTTCCATCAATATAAATTGGGTCTCAAGTTCGCCAAATGATGAACAAACCCTTGAACAAACATAATATACACATATCAGACCATACTGTCTTCTGAATTTGTGCACTCAAAACAGCAATATCATAAGGGATGTCATGTAAATACAACAGAATTTGAATAACTCATCACAGGAGCTGAAATACTGTTTGCATCATCGAAGTTTTATGAGTTGTTCACACTTGGGCTGATACTGACTATAATCTCATTCCTCATCTAATCAGTAGTAGATCAGTATGTGCAACAAACTCTGGCTCCTGTAATACAGATGAGGAGCATCAATCTGTTTTCTCAAGTGCGCCACTCCTCCGTTTCAAGATCAATTAGCATCACATGTGGAGGGACGGCAGAGTATCATTTCCCTCCATTTTTAAACAGTGTGATTCTGACTCAGAAGACAGAGCTGCGGTCACGATCTCATTGAAAAGTAACACACACACACTATAAAATGCAATCACTGTGATAACAAAGAGGGTTTTTTTTTTTTTTTTACTGAAAATGAACATGTCGGGGATACAACAACTTCAGATACTTGAGCAACTATCAGGTGCCATGAAAAGGTGAACAAAATCCTTTGTACTTTAAATCTAATTCTCAGATGTGCAGACACAGACTAGCAGGGGAAATATTCTGTACATTTCCACAGCTTAATGTGTCCATCTGTTAATAGCCATCTCATTAAATCTGCTAGTGTCCTACACCTCTGCACCTCATTTTACTTCAAAATATTGCGATTCCATCACCGCCCTTGTTCCCAGTATAGGGCGTCTCCTTGGACAGTTGGTAGGAAATTGGATTGGAGTAAGCATGTGCAATACAAGATGAAGCCTACACACCAGATTCTCATTATGCTTTTTTTTTTTTCAAATGTGTAAAAGAATACAGAAGAAAAATGATTTGCTGTTTATAAGGATACAGTATGCAGTTCACGTGCAAAAATGAAATTGTCACAGGACGTCCTTTGTCACTTCAGTAAAAGCCAAGAGAGTTAAAGAGACCTGCCCTTGAAACACACTGTGATATTTTGCATAATGGTATATGACTGCTGCTATCTTTACAGGGAAGGGCAGACAATGTGGGGATAAAAAGAGTGAAGAGGAGACAGAGGCAGATTGTTTTACATAACCATATAAACATTTTTTTTTTTACACATTTGCCATTTAAATGCTTGTCACCCTCTCAAGTTAATGGGTTACTTGGCTTTTTATATTTTACATGCCATAATGGTAGCTGTGTGTAGCCTACTGTAGATGTCTGAATCAAGAAGAGAGGAATAAGCTCTAAGGGCCACTGGATGCACTGCAAACAACTACGTGAGGAAGGCAGCATTCACATATTTATTATTCCTTTAGGCATTTATTATCTAAAATACAGAAATAAAAAAAATATCAAATAATCTATTAGGTTTTAAGTGATCATGTGCACGCATGGCCATAGCTAGGCTACTGCTGAGGACCCCATGATCATGTACTCTGTATTTATTCTGGGAATTAGGAGGTTGTATCAACCTGGGGGCACAACAATAAAAAATCAAGACACAGTGGGTGTGTGAGAGGTTGATTCCAGTGATTTTAGACTCAATATTTTAAAATTTGACTACTTTGAGGCCAAGTAAGTGGGTAAGTAAATAATAAAGTACATAAATGATTCATTATTTCCCACCAGAATTTTATTCCTGGCGGTTTTTGAAACATTGTTTAGACCACAGTGGGAAATAAAATTCACAAATTTAATTGCACAACTGAGAAAATAAAATATAAAAAAAATCCAAGCCATTAAAAACATTTTATATATTTTACTTCAGGGATATATGTTGGGGGGGACTTTAACTCAAATCTTAGTTAATTTCCCTTGTGCTCTTCTGTTTTCTTTATTGAATTTGAGGCAACTTATTACGCACTGTAACCTCACTATAATGGTATTTATAGTGTTTTAAAATGTTCTAATGCATTTCCTCGCCTTGTGTAAGGCATTTTGTACTGCCCCTGTCTTTGAACGACGCTATACAAATAACCTTTCAGGTCATATTAGTACACTTGCCATCAATTTAGTGTTTCTAAAATCCTAGCAACCTGTGCGCAGGGTCATCTCGATTGATCGCTGTTTTACTGCCAACCACAGTGTTACGCACCAACAAACCACCAGAGGGTCGATGAGTCGACTGATCTGCTTATCTTCCTCAAGTTTCACTTCACCTCGAAAACTTTGCTTGTAGTTTCGAAGGGGGCGGAGACCTTCATCTCTAATCTACCAAATAGGCGGAACTTGCTGGTGATGGAAAGTCCAGTGACAAACGGGGTGTCAATTAGTAGAGAACTTTCACCGGTGAGGATCTCTACGCTGCACAAGGTAACTAAAGCAATTTGATGCTTTATTTGATCTAACACCATAAGTTTTTCTCATATTTATCGACATTAAGTTAACTTATTTGGTGAGTCTGGAGGTTGTCGGTTTCGCAGTGGCTCCACGTGTACTCTTAATTTATCAGTGTAACAAAGTTGTGCCATTTCATTAGAGTTGTGCGTTTTGCTTGTGCAGAAGCTACAGATGGAGTGGCGCCAGCAGACCAGTGTCAGCTGTGCAGACGCCTTCAGCGAGGCTCAACGCTGGATAGAGGTATGGTTTATTATAGCTCATTTAGTTTGTTTGCTGCCGACACGTGTAGCTGTTTCTGCTAAACATCATTTATCCTTTTGCAAACACCACGAACATTTGACCAGTCTGTCATTTAACCCCTTTTAGTGACCGCAAATGTTTAGTTTAGTTTGTGGCAATCATTTCAGCCTTGCAAAATCACCTTTCTACATAGTTTGGATCAGTAAGAGTTCCACTCACTAACAAGTGCTGCTGATGCTGATAGTCTTGTAAATGACTCAACACTCATAAAACTCAACTGAGGAACCATTACCTTTGAGTACAAATGCAAAATATACCTTGATAAGACTCAGGTAAGAGTGAGTTTGCATCCTGACACAGAGAAGCCAGGTGTTAAGAGTCCTCTACAGATAAAATAATTTGACTGCAGGACTCACTCAACTTCAGAGGGATATGCAACATGGAAGGAAGGCAGATAATTGGTTACTGTGATGTTTAAAAACATGGGTAAAAATTGCTCATATCACAAGACCCCACATTTCAGCCTTAACTTTAGTGATCTTTGCTTGCTTTGACAGTCAGTACTAGCTTGTTGCACACTTCATGTGGTTAATGTGATTGGCACATGTGGGTTTTGTCATGCACACAGTGTGTTTGTGGAGGATTTGGTTTTAAACCAACGCATATTCTATTCGGTTAGAGGCTGCTCCTGTCCAGGCATTGTACAAGTTGTAGATTGTGGCCACTGAATGTTGACCAACTCTAAATGGAACCATTAATGTCAATTGTGTCTGAGTGGATCATTATGAGAATCCTGTCCAGCACTTTCTTGGCAGTACGCCCATGCCAATTTTACCCATCTATTTTCCTGCACTGCTGAATGAAAGGATGGATAAACAGTGAAGAGGTGTGAATGTGTGTGTCAGACAGGAGGGAAGCAAGGCATGCTGCTTTTAAGAAAATAATTGATGTTATAAACTCTTCCTAGTGCCAAACCACAATGGGGGAATTTGCTAACACTAATAATTTGTGTTACAGATTGCAGGATAATAATATATAATATATATATACAATATGTCAATATATTCAAATGTCCAAAGGTTGTTGCTGTTCATCATTAGCTCGGCACCAGCAGCAATTACACATAAATGTTTGCTGAATTCCTACTGGACTCCAGAAAAATTAAGAATGGATGTGCCCCTTTCACTTTATGTAAGCAGGCCATTTAGTTTCTAGTGAATTCAGGAGCAGCGCCAATCCATTTTTAAGCAGGTGTTATCACATAGATTCAGTAAGAATGCCTATATTTTCTTACAAAGTGATACAATTGCCTTGTTTGATCCTTGTTGGGTTTGTAAAACTCACTATTGCAAAATGAGGCTGTGTAGAGAAGTTTGCAAGCAACACTTAAAAACACATGTTTGAAATCCATTGGATGTGTAGCTTCAGTGGGGCAATTGTTTCTCGAAAACACCAATTAAGGCATGGTGCTGTAGCACCAAAATCACGTGATGGGGTTTTATACCATGTTAACGTGGCTATGCATTGTTTGTATGATTCCACTGAGAAGCATCCGTTCCATGCCCGATGCCCAGTTCTACCAAAAACAAACTGGTTGCAGATTCCTGGAGGGACTAATTAGTGAGAAGAATAGCCTTTTGGGGCCCTCTGTTAGTTATGGAGCTGAGCCTTAATAGCCCCATTTTTGTGTCCTCATTACAAAGCCCCCTTGCCTTGTGCATGCATCTGCCATGTAAAATCATTTAGGTTATGTTGTATTGTTTGTTTTTGACTAAAAACATCTTTTGAATTTTTTTGTGGGAGTGATTGTCTACATGCATTTTTTATGGTTCACTGTTTTGCTTGGTAGATATTTTGTGATTATTTGTGCAGAAAGATAATTTAAACCATGCTTTTGTGCAGCAGTTGGAGGATTTTGAGCAGTTTAAGCTAAATCTTAACTGCACCCAGCTCACTTAATTCACTGTTTTACTCTTGAACTACAAAAGAAGGAAATGCTATTCTTTGCGGACTAGAGGATT
Source organism: Thunnus thynnus (assembly GCF_963924715.1). Classification (NCBI taxonomy): domain Eukaryota; kingdom Metazoa; phylum Chordata; class Actinopteri; order Scombriformes; family Scombridae; genus Thunnus; species Thunnus thynnus. The sequence continues at coordinate 15,965,192 of NC_089517.1, forward strand.
ATTTTAATTAACTTCATCCAGGACCTTGTTTTCCTATTTTTTTATTATGGTTGGTTTTTCCCCCCCCCCACTAGCTGTCACTGAACAGCATTATGTGTATTTTACCAGGAGTGCACAACCGAACATTGTGATTAGAATACTTTTAACACTGTAACAACCACATTGCAATTTAAGAACAGTGTTAGTTTACCTTTAATTGTCATTGTGTTGTTTCTTTTTCAGTTTACTACAGTTTGTGTCAGCACTTAGTGATGCTATTGCGGAGCTTGTATAGAATATAGCCTGAACAATACTGGATTTTTGAGGCCTATATTTTTCCAAATGCATCGCAGAAACATTTTTGATTTTGAAGCCTTAAATTGATTATTTTAAATTTGCAATGAAGATGCATACTGAGAGGAATATCTAGGAGTTGAAAAATGAAGTCAAACATAACTTTGACATTTCTGTACCAACATTTCTTGTTATTTATCGACTGACACATATGCTGATACCACGATATGTGCAGTAAACTAAACTCCGCCAACATATCGGGTGAATATATCTAGCAGGTTTTTAGTATAAAATCCTATTTTTAATTGCCATCTACTGCTTGATGTGAGTGGTGTTTCTCAGTTGGCGGTTCGCATTTACAGACTATCCACTTGAATGTGTCATCACAATACTGAAGCATCCTACTTGTCAACTACTGTAACTCACACTAATTAAAAAACAAGTAAACAGCAACACATAGGCGTTTCAAGTAATGAAAAGACAGAAAATGTAGTTGTGGGGTCCCATTGCACTGTGAGTGTTTGTTTTTGGGGTTTAAATTTTAAGAGACTGCATCGGACCTCCAGGTGTGTATTGGAAATTGGCACTCCTGCCAAACTGGAAAACATAAATTTCCATGGCAGAGCACAGTGAGCAAACTTTGACCACAGTTATGATTTATTAACAATATTTGTGTTTTGTTTTTTTTTTTTTTCTTTTTTTTTAGGAAGTGACTGGAAAATCTTTTGGTTGCAATGACTTCCGTGCTGCTCTGGAGAATGGAGTGCTACTTTGCGAGTGAGTAATGATCGGGTGTGTAACTGGCTAGCCTAGTTTCAGAACATCCCTGAATCAACTAAAATTGTACTTGCATGAAAGCTGTTCATTATGCCTAGACATGCATAAGTTAAGATGAACAAAAAAATAAAGGGCCATGTCATTAATGAAATTTATTTGAAATTCATTCTTTGGAGTGTAAGAAATAGCTAGCTAGCTTCATTCAAGATCTGATAGTCTCTTCTTAGATCCACTCAGGTATTAGGCATGTTGACACACACACACACCTGAGGCTAGCGGCAATATAAGTGAGACCCCAGCTGAACAAATTGGACTGAATATGATTTGGCCCGGGCCCAATTGGAATTCCAGGTCATGCTTTCTCTCTGCCTTTGTTGATGCTGGTGGAATTGCTTTTGTTTCTTTTTTTAATGTATATTTTGGAAGTTAAAGTTAGGATTATTAGGCCCATTCTATTTAGCTTCCTTTTGTGGAATGGGATCCTGGTGATACAATATACACTGGTTCTCAAACATGTTAAACTGGAATATTTTTAATAGAGCCTGAAGTTATATCGATTGGCTGATATTGGCCTAATATATTGGTATTGGCATGCATGTTGTCCGATATGCGCCAATATTTTAATTTTTGAAAGTTATACAGGCAACATTTTATGTATATTTGATCCTTTTTCTTAATTCAAGTTTAATTTGTTCTATTTGGGTTTTTTTTATTATAGTTATTTATAATTATTAAATTCCCAGTGAAGTTTACTGTGCACTGATGTCATTTTGGACAATAAACAAAATATCTGTAAAATATCCTGCCTCCATTACATATCTTTGTCACAAGTGTTTGATATTTTAGGGATCATTGCAAAAAATGTGAATATACATCAGATTTTTTTTTTTTTACTCCCTAATATCGGTATCAGTATCTGCCCCAAAAATACAGTATTAATCGGGCTCTAATTTTCAATATGTATTGTTTTCACTTTTAGCCTGATCAACCAATTAAAACCTGGCATAATCAAGAGAGTAAACAGGCTTTCTACTCCCATTGCTGGCCTGGTGAGTATTAGATTTTACAGTTCAGCCATCTTGTGTGTGTGTGTGTGTGTGTGTGTGCGCGCGTGTGCGCGCGTGTGTGTGTGTGTGTATAATGCAAGTAAGTACATAAGATTTAAGATGGCAGCTGCTAGCCAGGAAGTTTTGACACTTTGTGTGGTTTCCTGCTAAAGGCAGCGAGAGACGATGTTACCACAATTTGAATGATCCTGAAACTGCATATCTGTGTGGCAACCTAACTGCTGAATATGTAATTTTTTTTTTTTTTTTTTATCGAGCATAAATGCAAATGCAGATTTTTATTTTGGCTCCAGGCTGTGTTTTGATGGCTTCATACAAGTATAATTGCTAAAACTGCCCAGAGCTAGAGCAGGGAAAGATCAATTGCTGCCTCCCATCAGGGGCCAATAAATAGACAGAGCCCAACAGTGGATGCTTTGAGTGGTTGTGGTGTGTGAGATGCAGATACAGCAGAGAATCAGCAGTTACTTTGACAGCCTAAAGGACCACAGTGGTGGTTTTGCATGTGTTAACCTATTAAACATATTTGACATTACAACTGACATTTTCCAAAATGTACCATACAGTAGGTGTCCGTATTGATTTTCTACCCTTCAAGTAACCATTTAAATACATACAGAATAAATTAACTGTTTGTAGATCTTTTAAATTTAGTTGACAATGGTAATTAATATAGTGAAGCAATTAGCTTCTTTTTTATTTTTGGTAAACATATGTTACAATTGCATGATAAACTTGAGTTACATGTAATTAAAAAAAAAAAAAAAAATCAATATAACAAGAATCATACATTCTTCAAGTATCAACTGTCTCCTTTTCTTGTCTCTTTGATTTTGATCCCCAGGATAATGTGAATGTATTCCTGAAAGCCTGTGGGAAACTCGGACTAAATGAGTCACAGCTGTTTCACCCAGGAGACCTGCAGGACCTGTCCACTCGTGTGACACTCAGGTACTTGTCTTTAAATAGCAGTGTTTTATCAAAAGTGTATGTGCGAACATGCGTGCTTATACAATATATTTGTCAGGCTTAAAGCATTTAAATCAGTCGTTTGACTCCTTAAACGTAATACCCATGCCATTTTTTATTGTTTGATTAAATACATTAAAATAATGTCTGAAATAAGCTTCATAGATTGGCTGTGTTGAGCACATTTAATGTAAGGTGTTTATTTACTGGAGCAGGATGTGCTGAAAAAGGCTTATACTTTGTTCATGAGTCTCATAGCTGCTTTGCATTTATAAAGCCATGAGCTTTGTTCAGCTAGGTGCTGCTTTATACGAGTTGATAGCCTGTTCTCTATAAATTCTGATAAGCAGCTGATTAGTAAAACATTGCAAATGAGAAGGACTGAGATGTCACTGTTGGTTTCTATTTTTTTTTTTTTTTTCTTGACAACACCTCTTCATCTTTCACTCCCTGAAATGCACGCCTGACATACAAATCAGGTCTTTGTTAGCCTGACATGTAATTGCATTTTAGTGATGTTACTGTATGTGCGGTCATAAATTGCAGCACTAGGAAAGTCACACTTGTCTGTAGATAATAATTAAAGTCTTTCCTGTTATTTTAGGCGAGATGAAAGCAACAGACGACTTAAAAATGTAAGTAATGGAGCTTAACAAAGTTTGATCAGAAAGTCTCCTTAATTTATTCACATTCTAAGCCACACATTTTGTCTCCTATCAATTATATATATTTTATTGTTTCCCTCTATTGTCATATACATTTTAAAATCTTAGAGGCAACTCTTTTCTGCTCCATTTCACCTAGTAAAATATTTATAAAGTTACGACTGAACTTCTTGTACCTACATGGGAACCAGTCATTAAAAAACATCCTTATCAGCCCAACTACCTGTACCTGTAGCACTGCTTCCTGATCCTGATGCCAACATCCCACCAGCATTAGCATCATGACTCCATCCAGAATCACAGTGATGATGGTGAAGGGGGTTATTTTTTGCTGATTTTAGTTTGGGACTCATCCCAATAGTCTGGCAATGACTCCAAATAGTCTGTGCCAAAATATAGTGTTATTTTTCAACACAGTGCCTTATATCCATGTGTTGGTCTCTCCTGATTGGAATATGTGAGCTTTTGTTTGTGGGGAACATGTGAATGTTTGTGCACGCTTGTGTGCACTGCTGGTATTTTACATGTTTCTCAGCTTATGAGCTTGTTTGTTTATCAGGGAAGCTTCATTTGAATCACACAATAGCTGACAACTTGGGCCCAGTAATGAGGCTGTTTGTCAGAGCACTCTGTCTTTGAACTGTGTGTAGCATTTTTCTTTGAATTAACCAATTGGGGTCAATTTGTATCCATTGAAATCCAGTTTCATGCAGGTCTCCTCTCATGCAGGTTTCATAAACCTTTAATTTTTGAAACATGAAATTATTGGCATGATTTTTATAGTGGTTTAAGGACTCCTAAATGATATACCAAGATTAAAATCATAGGTGCCAAATAATAAATGGCATCAAGCTGTGATGATCTGCTGCATGCAAAGTAGTGCTATCCTGGCAAGAGGTAGAGCAAGAATAATGATCTTCTCCTGTCCTTATGTTTAAGACTAAAATGAGCCCAGAAATAAACACTTATTCTCAAGTTGTACACATTTTAAAATAAATTTAGCTGCACCCACTGGCTCAAATGGGTTTAATTTGCAAACAGAAGACTACAGCCATGCTAGTGGCTTTGTTAGGCTTTTTCATACACTGTGGGCTATACTCAGGCACAGCAGTGTTAGGAGGTATTTGGTCATTAACCAAAGTATTGGACAAATTTTGACCAGATGGTGGCACTAGATGAAAAGCGAAGGAGTCATCAAAGTGATTACAATTCATCCTGAGGGGGGCATGAATGTGTGTAGGGATGGGGTCCAATAGCATTTTATTGAATTCAAATCCAATATTGAATCCACTCAACAAATCCAAATTCCTTATTGAGACTTATTAGATTTACCTTTCAGCATTTGTAAGGCTAAAATAACTCAGCTCTTAAAGATGTCTAATCACCTGGTTGGCAGGGGAGGCAGAAACGCTACAGTTTTTAGTGGCAGCCTAATTAATGTTCACAACCTGTAACTACAACCTGAAAATGAGATGAGCAGCATAATATATGAAATGTTAATTAAGTGTATCTGACACATTCAATTAACAGCTGTAGCCTTCACAAGCTATGTACCCCAAATACTGAAGGTCTTGATTCAGAACTATTAGGTTGATGAGATAGAAATGTTGATATGAATCAAAGCTTAACTGGCAGATTCTTAAACTGGTGCAAGGTGATCAGCTAGAGTCACTGCTCTGTGAAACTAGAAAAACACACAGTGCACTCACGGCCCTTCAGGGGTGTCTTTTCACTCAAGCATCCTTTGGTTGAATACAGACACTGGCTGCAGAGATAAAGTCACAGAGTACAGCCAAACTTTTCAATTTAGCCTTTGTGTGATGTTTATTAGCTATAGCTGATCTGCCGTCGGTGATGTCTGTCATTTCAACCAGAGACTGCGAAGGTCGGCTAGAAACAAGAAGCCTGATACCTTTACTTTCCATTGCTCTTTGCTAATGACAAAGAGTGAGGAAAGATAAGATCAAAGATGATTTGATAAGAGATTTGCTAGCATCAGAGGTTAACAAATCTTGTGCTGACCGGGAACCAGATCCAAAATACATCTAACTATCAGATGTGTGTACCAAATTTCATGTTAACCCACTCAATAGTTGATGAGACCACTAATAACAACAAACTTCAACCTTGACCAAGTGGACCATGAATGTCTGTACAAAATTGCATGGCAATCCATCAAATATTATATTATACAGATTTTTCAGTCAAGTGGTGGACCAAACGGCCGACAGATCTGACATTCCCCTAGAGCCACTAGCATGGATAAAAACTGCATATAATTGTGAGGTTATACATCATATGTACTCCTTTTTATTAAGTGATATTGGTATTCTACTGTGACATTGACTCAAAAATGTGAGAGATGATTTCTGTATTCACTGAATGCTTTCAATTAAGTGGTAAATTAGCCGCTACTGTAATATCCATAAAGAGGCATTTATTACCACTCAACATTCTGATCTTTCTGTCTAGCATTGTGCTATCAAATATTTAGTAAATTCCATCAACTCTCAAGGTCCTACATGGATTTTTTTTTTTAAAAATCTGACTGCTCTATGATGACTTTGTTAAGATACAGATAGAGAAATTATGACATAGTGTTGTGGATATCCCTTTTCAACACAGGCTGCTGCTCTGCCAGGGAGAAAGGCAGTCCGTCAAAAAAATATCCCTCGCCTCAAGGCAAATGAGAAATAAATCGTGTCCAAAATGCTTTGCTTGCTGAAATAATAAAACACTAAATGCCAGGAAGAGGCCTATATTTCACAAGGCTTTACTCACTGTCTTTACTAATGGTTGTCAGATATGTGTCTGACTGTCAACAGTATTCTTGTAAAGGCCATGGTCTCTGCCTCTCTCGTATTTCTTATGGGTGATGCTGTCGGGAGGGTGGATCCATGTGCTGTGGTGGAGAATGTAAAAACAAATTGTCTAGCTGGCTGTTTGTCAGACTCATTTTATAATTTTTTTATTGGCAGAATTACAATATTCACACAATCCTTTTCACAATCCTTTTTCGCGGTACTGTTTATCATTCTCTCTTAGATCTTTCTCAGTGTACTCTCCTCTCCCAGGAGTTGTAGGTCAGCTCACAGTTAGGTTAACCTTGTTTTTCCCCTGTGTATTTTTAGTTAGGTAAGTCATTGCTGCTTGGTGTCTTTTGATTTTCATGAGATCATATCTGTTTACTAAATTGATTAAATTCAGTTTTATTTGTTAAGTTGTTGCCCACCCTTGTGCCAATCCTAGATTTCAATCTGCAGAACTGTACATAAACAAATTTTTCATTGAACTTCAGAAAACTGTCTCTTTGGTTTGGGTTGGAACCAGATTGGGTTTATGTTGTGCTCTAGCCACCCCAAGACAGGTAAAAACAGTTTTGTGTGTTTGGATGCTCCACATGTCTTGTCTGCTGTGTTCCAGGTTCTGATCACAATCTACTGGTTGGGTCGCAAGGCTCATTTAGATACATTCTACAGTGGTCCTCATCTTAACTTCAAGGCCTTTGAAGGGCTGTTAGGGTTGGCTTTATCCAAGGTAGGCTCCTCTTTTAGGCTTTTTATATAGTAGTAGTCTTTATGTTTTTTATTTTTTTTCTCAACTACATTAACCCTGCATTTTCAATCAGGCTCTAGATGAGGGCAGTAATGTGTTTGTGAAAGACGGCGGATACAAAGAGTGCTGTTTCCCAGAGAGAGAGGAATTTCGGCACATGAGACCGAGCTATAAGAGAGTGAACTCTGTGGACAGCATCGACTCGCTGGACTCCCGGGCTCTCCGCCAAAACAGTGAAGGTACATTTTTTTTGTGGATTCTCAATACAATCTCCTTATTCTGAATAGTTAGTCCACACCACACCACCTGAAATGTGAATCTCTTTTTGTTTTGGGATAAAAGAGATGACTGGAGTAACACGGTCACCCATAGTGGCACCATTTTTCTTTTTGATTTGCACTTTATTTGATGCAGTATGGGACTCTGTTGTTAAGGCTCTTCTCCTTGTTCAGATTATCACTGGTTATAAAGATTTCATTTAATTCCTAACTAATCTCTATAAACAGATATCTACATATGAATGCAGAATCTGTAGGCAACGGGGCAATATTTTGGTACTGGAAGCGTTCTGGTTTCCGTTTGTAGTCACAGTAGTATTAACCAGTCATGTTAGAGTGGGCTTTGGTTGCATGCAGGTGAACAGTCCGTGTAGAGAGGAAAAGAGGTGGAACACATTAGCACACGGAAGATGAAGACTTGGTCTGTATATCCGTCATCAGGATATCCACTGGCTACACGGGAACCCCTGAAATATTGGCCGTTGACCCCAGAGGCTAAATCGCTTGCAGACAGACAGCCGATTCCAGGATTGATTCCTTATAAATTGTTGTAATTTTTGCTGAAATAGAGGGCAACATGGTAACACAGTCCTGCCTGCTATGGTCATTCTGCAAGAAATGCCACAACAGAAATGTATTTATTAAAATCCCATTAATTACAACAAATTTTTACTATTCCATAAGCACTCAACTTGTGCATGATCAACTTGTTTTTATCAAGAACATTCTGAAAGCTGCTGATGCCCTATTTTTTTCTGTCATCTGTCTGCCATGCTTGGGCTCAGTAGAAGTCAGTGATAGATTGTGGCAAGTTCCACACAGTGGTGATAGGTGTGTGTGTGTGTGTGTGTGTGTGTGTGTATGTGTGTGTGTGAGAAAGAGAGAGAGATGGGAGAGGGTAAAATACTTTGCCCAATGCTCCGTAAAGGCTTGGCTGTGAAGACTCAGTCATTCACTAAAGGTTCCTCTCTCACGTTATAATGTTTGGACTTTCTCTTTTAATTTAACTATAATCTCAGCTGAGTCAATTTTCTTTTTTAGTTGGTTTAATTTCCAGTCTTTTATTACTTTCCAAACTTGTATCTTTTCTCTTGTTCATATCTGTATGTCTCTTTCTGTCCGTGCGGTCTCCAGGTTGTGGAAGTGACGCAGAAGCTGAGCAGGTGTTCAGGATGGCGACAACGCGGCACTCAGCCCAGCAAACCAAAAGCTATATCCCAACACCACTCCTACGGAGAAAACAAGGACGAGAGGAGAATGGAAGGGGCTGTGCTAGTCCCCTTGCCAGGTACCGTCTGAAAATGAGTCGGCTACACAAAGGTTCACAAGCTGCCACTAACTCACTTAACCATAGCTGACTAATAATGGGCTGTAGTTGATCTCTGAATCTCTGTAGTTGATTGTTTTAGTGTTTATTGCACATTTTTGCATAATACCATTTAGGATGATATGGGACAGTAAAAACAAGATTAAGAGTCTACAGCTATATAAGGCTTTAGTTTGGCACAGTGATACTTTGAGTTACATGCTAACATGCTCACAGTGACAATGCTAACATGCTGAAGTTACCAAATTAAGGATCTTAGTTTGCTATGTTGGCATGCTAACAATTGCTAAGTGCTCAAAACCATAAATCTTAGCCTGCTGGTGGAAGTAGAGGAAAAGTATCACAAAACTCAGTCGGATTCATCCTCTGGGGATTTTTTGTCTGTCTAAACTGTCATGGCAGTCCATCTAATAGGTGTTGAGATATTTTAGTCTGGACCAAAGTGGTGGACCTGCCAACAGACTTGACATTTCCATCCCTAGAGCCATGCAGCAAGCATGGCTCAAAAACTGCTGTGGTGAGGAGAGAACTGGATTCAAAGATATATCTATTCATCCTTAATATAATGACAAGTGTTTTTAGTTGAAATGTATTTTCTTACTAATGTCATTGTGGTTAAATCAGTTTAAAGTCTGCCGAGCTTTCAGCCAGTTTGGATAATATATTATTGTGGTATTTAAACCTCGTATTATTTATTTCCTGCTAAAATCAGAATGACTTTTCACCTAGACTGAGCGGTTGAGCAATGTTTTACGTTCATAAATCACACAAATGCTTTCTTTTAGCACTTGACAAAAGTTGCTGTTTTGAACAGCACCAAACAAGCCTGTGCTCTTGTTGTCAACATGATTGAAGTTCCTTTTTTGAAGTATTTTTTTGTGGTGAGAATTTGGGCAACATAGTTATTATAAACTTTGAAGTTATTTTTTGAAGTATATTTGAGATTTGCTGTTGTCTGTGGTTATTTTTTTTTAAGCAACAATCTTGCAAAAGTGACTTAATCTATATAGCCTCTAGTCACCATAGTAACAGTGACTCTGAAGAATATGACAGGACAAGCCCCAGACTTCAGATGGATCACCAGGAGAGACACATTTTGGTCAGCAGCCCCATATGCCCCCTGACTAAACAGACATTCATCACTCCCAGGTCAGATGTGCACTGCTCAACAAACAACAGTAACTATTTTTTCAGATTTTGATGTCTGTATACAAAATTTCATGTGGCAGGCCATGGTCTTGGCAGTAAGCTCTCTGCTCATCCTATTAGGCAGTTCAGCATAGAGCTGATATATAAAGAACTCAGGATGTCAGTGCTGTGCCTGGCTCTGCTAATACTCAGCCCAACTACCTGCTGCTCCACTGCATGGAAATAGAAGAGCCTTGTGTAACCCCACTCTAAAAAAAGGCTGAATTTGCCTCTATGCATTAATCATCACTCACACTTCTGCCTTTTTAACATTTGGAACAGTTTTGCACTGTCAGAGATCATTTGTGAGATACTTGGTATTATTATTTATTTATCCGAAAGCTATACCTACGTGATCTGACACCATGAGCTGTGAATAAACAGACATGGTATTACCACTCTTTGCTGCAGCAATGAAGATGCCCCATTCTCCTCTCAACCCCACCTCACTTTGTCTTCTCCTGAGTGGGCCATTGTCGATGAAGAGCTTTTTCTGCAAGCTCTGTGTGAGGAAGACTCTGAGGACGATTACACTGAGGCAGACCCTGTACTAGATGACTTGTACGCCCGCCGAGTGCAGCAGGCCCTTCATCAGACATCTGCTAACCCCAACTATGACCGCTTCTTGCCTCGATATTGGACACCTGAAGAGGAAATCCGTGTCCGCAGGATCTACCTTGGCTCCCAGAGAAGACCATGGTATCGTAAAATGCAAGGCTTAAGGTCTGTTGGCTGTTATTAGTGCTCTATGACGCGAAGCAGTGCTGAAATGCAAGTTTGAAAGCATATCTGCTTGAAACTAATACCAGGCAAAGATGAAACTGCAGTTTTGTACTGTTATATGCTTAACGTGCAAAGTTATTGGTGCATTGCTTGGACAGCGAGTAATAATTGATGACTTAAAAGTAGCTAAAACGTCACATGGCATGCTTTACAGGCTGTGTTTTATCCTCTAATATGAAACATAAATATAACTTTTTTTTTTTTTTTTGATCTGTTTGCATGTCCTTTGATTGTGGTTTTTGACTATAGTATAGATAATAGTTTATGAATCCAGTTTGACTACACTAGCAAACTAAGTCCTAGTTTGCAAGGCACAGGGGATTAGCTAGTTTGCAAGAAAAACTAAATAAGTTAAAACTGCTGAACCCTCCATCTTGCATATTTCCCTATTTTCAGATTTTTTTTATTTTTTGTTAAATCATGTTCTACTCATTTCATGTATCTTCTCTTCCTTTTCCTTGACTGTAGCCATAAAGCATTGGATTCTTCTGAGGAAAAGTTTGATTTTGACCTCATTTCATGGCTTGTGACATCTGCCGCTCTACAAAACATCTCTGCCACACCTGAAGAGCCTCGAAACCATTGCTAAGAATCCCTTTTTCCAAGCCTCAACATGTGCTGAAGATCCATATTGAACACACACAGAGTCCCAAACACAAAAATCGTACACACTGTACATGCTGACACAAGCTCTCATACACATATTATAGTTAACGTGGCACCTAATATTTGCATCTGCAAACCTGTAATGCATCAGGAAAACTACATAGTTTTCGATAAGATAAGTACATTTGGCTCTTTTGTGAAATACGCGTTTCAGGAAGTTACAAAGTGTACTTTGAGTTTCTACTGTTACTGATTAATGTTGTCCTAGGTATTGCATGTTGTATTATCTGCCATTCACTCTGGCACCTTTTTTTTAGTGCTGATGTGAGAACTTTTTGACAGAATCTTGCTGAGTGACTCATTAGTTCATAATGGCTTAAAAGATGACTCATGGTTTATGTAATAATTTGATAGCCTTAACAGAATGATGTGATTCATAACACCTTTTGTGCCAGCACTAATGTTTTCCAGTTTACTGTCTGTGTGAATATGGCTTTGGTGTAGAAAATAAATGTCCGTGTGGGTCAATAAAGTAAATATTGTGGAGCATATAAGTTGTTGCATTGAATGCTCTTTTTTTTCTGCAAAAATCTTCTGCATGGGTTAGTGTACATTATTGGGTTTATCTGTCAATGGTAAGTTTGATTTACAACTGTGGCACTAAAGTCACGTGTTGTATCCATTAAATAAAATTGCCTTTTTAAATCAATTTATATAATGCCACTTCCTCTAAAGGTGTTTTTTTTTTATCTTTTTTCAGTGGAATAGCCAGAGATTCATCATTTGCTACTATGCACTTGGTTACTTTATTATACCACATGCCTTATATTTGGCTGTTTAATGGCGTTCATCAGTCTTCATGTCTGTTTCTTTGGTTCTGTAGAGCATCTCAAATCCAGGTCAAACCTGGGAGATCAGTTCAGGTCAACCCTGGCTGGATTTGGTGAGTCCTGAAATGCAGGTTTTGAGCATAGAATTAGAGCAAGGATGACTGAGACTGCTATGACCATAACTGCTTTGGTGCTGCTTCATGTTTTTGTGCTTTTCTTGTATTCAGCTTACCTACAAAGAGAACTAAGCCGCACATATCATTTGCTTGTTCCTGAAGATGGAGCACTTGGTATACCACCCACTATTAATTTTCTGGGCAGAGACTTGTTTGTAGAATTCATGACAAACTACAAGATTGTTTGTAATCACAGTCTTGGTTCCTCCCATAAAATTATGTCGGAGTTTTGATACACCACCTGCTAAATTCTGTTGTAAGTTATTTAAATATGACGTCTGACAACATCTGTTGCCCGCAGCAGTGCTACAGTATTACTTGTTACAAGTCAGAGCTGTTGTGTTATCCAGACAGCAACATCTGTTGCCATTTATACTGCTGTGTTACTTGACTTGCATGCTACTCTGCTGCTCGCACTTGGCTAAGGATTCTGTTGCTTGGATGCAGAATGTGGTGTGTGCAGTTGTTAGTGCTATGGCATGCTGTGTGTGCGTGTGTGTGAGAGAGAAAAAGCTGGCATCAAGCACATACAGTCGCTCAGTGCAAAATCGCACGTTGTACGCATGTATGCTTATTCTGCTATGCAGCGTTGAAAAATGCCACTTCACATGCAACATAAAGCTGCAGTGACATCTACATATTGTTTTTGAATACAATCTTTGGTGCCATCTATATCCTGCATTATTAAATTCCATGTCCTCCGTCTTTGTCTGTAACAGGAGTAAATCACTGAGTGACATCCCGATGGTATACCCTGTGCGTAAAGTTCCTAGTGGGAATACCATTTTCGATGTGGGCCAGGACACTGGCACGGCAAGGGAGTGGAATAAAGAAAACAAACGGAGGAGCAGTGTCGCTGCCAAGGACAGTGAAGCTCAGTGGCAAGATGTAAGTCAAAAGAAAAGTCTATTAACCACAAAATGATGGCTTTCTAGAGTCTGACCATTCAAAAAAAAAAAAGATTAGCCCTGAAATATTAATAATGACATCACATTGTATTGAATGGTTATAAATTGTTTTTTTGCCAATACATTTGTGTCAGGACTTGACAAAGTGGAAGAATCGTCGCAGGAGCACCAAGACTGATCTTCGCAGGAAGTCGCAAGACCGAGAGCATGTCATTAACCAGATGACCAATGGGGCTGTGACTGACTTTAAGAATGACACACAGGGTGGACGACTCAAGAGGTAAGTTCCTACCAAACATGCTATAATGTCTTAAGCATACGCTTTAAACCCTTTGGCTACCAAGCTTTTATATAAAGTGCATGTAAGGCTGCTGACCTAACTTAATAACTGATCAGTATGACAGAGTGAACTCATGTAATATGACACATCTCCCCCCTCCCCATCTTTTCTGCGTCCTTCATTACATTGGCTCCTCTTCCCTTACATGCTGATTCCCCAGAGACCAGCAGTCCCCACGCAGGCATAATCTTGCCCCCCGTCCTTACTCCACCTCTCCTCCATCAAAATCATCAAGCTCTGATCTCCGACCACATACTCGAGCTCTGCTGGCCCGCAGCTACGCCACAGAGGCACCCTTCAGCCCCACAGCTCCAAATAGCCACCATAACTCTGCCCACACGCAGGTAAGCTTGGAGTTCAATTCTGTTTTACCTTGCTGACCTGTGTTGACATTAGTATACTTGGCAGGGCGGTAATGAGAATGTCTGTGAATGACAGCAGAAATTATTTTTCAAGTACTACTTCAGTTTAGCAATATAACATTAACATAACATTTTTGATCTGGACATGAACATGGTAGATCTGTACCCAGTGTTGACTTATTTCTTCTCAGGGATCATCAGTTGAAGCAATGCCTGCCTCTGATGGAAACATCTTGGGAGAGGACACCCACCTCACCTCTTTGGCTTCAGATGGAGCAGGAGTAACCACACCTTCTCTGGACTATCCTTTCAGCTCCCAGACACAAGTCAAAGCCCAGGGCAGCCCAGCTCCATTCCAGCTCACATCTGAACCAGTTCAGCCAGAAAATGGTTTCACTGTCCAAATCTCCCCTCTGGTCACAACAATACTGCCAAATGACACCACAAAATCAACCGGCAGCAGGGATCCTACTGCAGCTCTGTCAAGTCACAAGGAACTTCCTCTCAGCATGGATCCACAGGTTCCCACTTTCAGCCCTGATACAGTTAACCAGGCAGCTGTTGATGCTCTGGAAGACTTGTCGTACCAGAAGTCAGAAGAAGAGAGCCAGAAGACATCTTTGGAACCAGCTGCAGAGCAAGGCAGAGGTCAACAGGCTGCAAGCCTCTACACGTACTTGTCCAGGACTGGGTCGTGGTCCGGCTCAGCCAGCCTTCCCCGTGGTTACCGGAGGTCCGAAGGCTCATCTCGTCTCTCCTCTGTCATCACAGCCAGACCTTTTGGGACAAAGCAGTCCAGGGTGTCCTCACTGCCGAGACTCTGCAATGTGAGTTTGCTCTGTTGCTTTTTTAATTTAAGGAAGTTTAAAGGTGCCTTGTGCAGTTTTCTTGCAAACAAATTTATGTTTATATTCAGTGCTACTCACAATGCATTGTCTTTATGAGGGACATTTGTTAGGTCTCAAAGAGAAAGCACTATCAAAGCTTTTTTTTATCCTGCATCGTTTGAATTCATTTTTGCTGGCTTACAGCCATCGTCTTCTTCTTTGCCTTTGTTGCCGCATTACTACACTTCTCTGCACATTACTGCCACCCACTGTCAATCAGTGTAATGGTGTGAAACCAGTGGCAAGAATTCATATCGAATGCCCAATGCAAACAAAATGGAGACCCATCCCCCATTTTTTTTTTTTTTTAATGTTTATATATTAACACCCCATGCTGTTTTTCCTGAAATCCTAAATATTTTATTCGTAACTTTTGGCATACAAGTATGCATACATAAAACATTTAACCAGTAATGCCAATCACACACTTGTTGTTTTTCACTGCCATTCTTGCTTTGAAACACTAATGGATTTCCATTACCAACCCTGTCACTTTTCAACAGTGGATCTCAATGATTCACTCAGGCTTTACATCCTGTTTCAACTCAAAATGTGTCCGAATTTGAAATCAAGATGCTCTTAAAATGCTGGTGATTATGATGATGGAGAATGACAGCAGGGCAGACATAAACAGTAGAGATAAGTCTACATCTCTACAGTGAAAATTGAAAATATTCTCCCATCTAGTAGCTTTTAAAGTGGAAGGGCCTCCCAACCACTGATTTTATTTTACATAGTCTAGACAGTTATAATTCATGCCTTACTGGAGTTTAATGTGCAGGAAGGTGCATAGGGACGTGTTAAGTCGGCCAAATTGGCTGAAGCTAGTTAATGTAATGAGAGCATTTCCTGTGTGTGTGTGTGGGTGGGTGGGTGGACTGATGTATGTGTGTATTATATGTGAGTGAGCTTGTGTTACCTTTGTTTTCTTGGATTGCCTTCCTCATTAATAATAGAAATGCTGCTGCACTATTGTTAATAGTGTCAACTCACTACAAGATGAAAAGTTTTTACTCTCACTGTATGTGCATCTTTACAGTTCACTTCCAAAGGCAGGATTTTGAATCCCTCTTATCTTAGTATGGTCACATTTTAATGCTGGAGAGTAAATGATTGGATTTCTGTTCTGTCCTTCTGAGCATATCTTTTTTTTTTTACTCTTGTTTATAGGTAGATGATAACCAGGGTGTGCTGTTGAATAGTGAGAAAGAGAGATCTCTTTCTCCACCCGGCGGATCTTTGCTGAAAAGACAGATTGCGACTGGCCATCTGAGGGGTCAATACCAGGCTTCAATCAGACAGAAGAAAGCTAACCAAGCAAAGCAGAATGGTAAACAACAGGCGGAAGAGGGAAAAGGTGCCAGTCTTTCCAGCCAGACCTCCTTCCAGACCAATGGCTACTACCATCAGCCCTACCAAACCCAGCTTCTGCCACAGCCTTATTTAAACCCTCAGTCCCAACAAAACAAAACCTTGACTCTGACATCTAGTGCCAGTATAGACCTCCCAAAGGTATGTTTTGTCCTATGCTTATCTTTGAAACGTCTAATGTTGGAATCTAGAATTTAACGATATTGGATAGAACTGTAATGTTTATAATCGGGGTTTATCAGATCATTTACATTTATTAGTTTGCTAATGACAGTGCCCATTGATCGATAGAAAAAATAAATGAGCCAGAGTTGTCCTGAAGAAGACAGTCTAATGAAGGGGAAAGATAAAAACTTGTCAAGTGGAAAAACTTGAACTTGTTTTATCTTACTGGCACATGACCTTTGGTGACTTCATGGTAACTTCCACCTGAGCAGAGGTCTAATCAGCCAGATACAAAACACCTGTGCAGGTGTGCAGGCCTTCAACAAGTATCAGACTTAAAAGGTGTTAATATGTGCATATTCTCTAAATTACTAGATTATTTTTTAGAAGCTTATAATGTTAAGTCTTTGATGCTATTCAGTTTTTTTTTTTTAATATTCTGCTGTTCTTAAATAAAAAAATAAAATAAAAAGGGGTTGACAAAACCTTAGAAACACCTTTCAGTGTAATGTAATAAAACACAATACCGCCACTAACCACAGACATTACCACAGAGCTGACACCAAAAAAAACCTGAACCTAGGGCTGCAAATAAGTTATTTTCATTATTGACTAATCTATAGATTATTTTCTCAGTCAGTTGATTATTCGTGTCTGTAAAATGTCAGCGAATTGTGAAAATTTTTCAAAATGTTTTTGTCTGACTAACGGTCCAAAATCCAAAGACAATCAGTTTATTATCATAGAAGGATATAAAAACCAGAAAATAGTCACATTTTGGAATCTGGAACCAATGAAGTTAAACATTTTTACTTTAAAAAATTACTTAAACGATTATTTGATTATCTGCCAAAGTTAATTTTCTGTTGCTCAACTTAATCAATTAATCATTGCAGCTCTACCTGAATATCATAAATTCTGTTCACAAAGATGGAGTTTGTTGCAGGGTCATTGTGCACTACAGTGTGCCTAATAAACTCATCACTTGGTGTATCCCTTACTATACTTCTGTAGCAGGCCTCTGAAGTCTCTAGTTTCCACCAGGAAGCACAGGACATTGGATCAATGGGTGTCACCTTTACATATATATGTACGTGTGTGTGTGTGTGTGTGTGTGTGTTTCAGGTGGATCACAGTGACATGAGAGTGAGTCTTATTCTTAAACCCAACAGTAGACCAGACTTTGGTTTCCAGATTCATTGGGACTCCACTGGGGCTAGAGTCAAATTCATTCAACCTGGTAAGACTTTTTTTCTATATTTAACTCTGGTTTGTTGACAATTTGGCACACTAAAATTAAATTTATGGTTAACATGGTATTGAGAATTAAGTGTTTGCTTGGTACCCTGTACTCTGAAACAAGGACATTTCAGTGATGGGGACGTTGCATATTTGTACTCACATAATGTTTTCTGCTCCTCCAGGAAGTGATTTGTTCTCATAGCCTGCACTTATTGTAGAAAGAGAACAGTAATGCAAGACTCTGACAGTTTACAGCACAGAGTACAAAGTGGCACAACAGAAACACAAAATTGAAGTTATTGAGGTAATTTGTTGAGAGCAGCTAAATGGTTAGAGTGCAGAATGTTATTTTTTATAGCTCCTGAAAGCAGCTTTTTTTTTTAAAGGATTTTATTGTGCAAACAGAATTAAATACCAGCATACATGAACAGGGAAATTGGATGTTAATTTTCACTAACATGCTATTTCAGCATTTGTGTGCATTTATTGTATGTGCTTAAAAGACAAAACAAACTACAACATGTAGCTAGTGATTTAAAAGGCAACCATGAATATTTAAACAGATGTGAGAGAGGTGTCACTTACTTGCCGCTATATCATTTTGGCTTACTGACCTACTTTTTTCAACTTGGAACAGCAACCTTCCTCTCAGTACTGCAGCTTCTTTCTCAGTATGTGCTAAGAAAATCATTTCTGAAGCTGGTACCATTTTTTTTTTTTTTTTTTTTTTTTTAAATGTTTAGCTGTCTTTGCTCTCATCTTTCTTCATTTTCCTGATGCTTGTGCCTCACTCCTCAGGCAGCCTGGCGGAGCTTGGCCAGCTGTGTGTGGACGATGAGATCATGGCTGTTGATGGAGTCGCGGTGGCACACATGAGCTACAACCAGTGGGAGGATAAAATGACATCTGCCCTGCAAACTGGCAGTCTGACCATGGACATTCGACGCTACGGCAACAAGGGTAAGATAACGAACCAAAAAAAGACAGTTGTGCCTTTCACCACCTCCTGAAGTCATCTACTGTTTGCAATCAATTAACCACTTATAACCAAAGGTCACAAAAGTTACTTTGCAATGCAAATTAGTTTTGATGGCTGGTTGTTTTCATTAGATTGGAGCACCAGTGAGGGGAGTCATCACAACCAGCCAGGTCAGAGCAGGATGACCCTCAATCTGACTGCTGCGGCGCCCATTCTGATAGGTTATCCTGATCACCATGCCAACAGTGCTGCCTCTGCAGAAACCACAGTGACAAAATTGTCCAAATTCAATGGGCAGACAGACAATGTGAGGAACGTTTTCAGTCTAATATTGACGCAGAAACCCTCGATTCTGATAGTGTTGCTCTATGAGTGCTGCTTATCAGGTAAATCTTGATGTTCTTTCACCTGTGCAGGTTATACAAGGTAAACTCATGGATGGTGATTTTGCTGACAACTACAGCACAACCATAAGTAAAGGTAATAGCAACCATGAAATCAAAATCATTCAAAAGATTACAAAGATCTGTAAGAAATAACTCTTCACGTACAGTATGCGCTTTTGTAATTCTTTTTTTAAAACCTTATTCCTCCTTCATCCTCATGTAGATTATAATATTACTAGGAAAAATCAGAAAAGGAGGACAGAATTTTTCAAAAAGAAAGGTAAACTACAAGTCAAGCTTAAATTTCTTAGTTGCTTTGGTGGCTGGTGCTTGGCTTAGTTAACTGCAAGATACTGAAAGATGTACATTTTCATTGCCCTTTATAAGAATTTACTTGAAAGGCACTAATTATGGAAGAAGACAGAAGATTTAAATAAAGTACAGTGGTTGTCATGATACCAGGATAGTATCTTCAACCATATTTTAATTAAAGCAGCCTATCTCAAACTATAAAAATGGTTAAAGGGTAACAATTCTAAATGTTCAGCATATCTCACCATCAAAAAGCCATTAAAGATTTTTGCTAACTGGGGCAAAAAACAAACAAACAACAAAACAGTGCTCTTCTTTGTGCAGCTCTTGGCACAACTTGACCTAGCAGAGGTCATAGCACCAAGGTCTATAATGTACTATGTGTGCAGCAGAAACCTCTCTTAGTGTAATTCAATGTTCTGTTGTTGTTTTTAATCAGCTTTAAACTTTTTAAACATCTAATTTTTGCACATTGACTGATTTGTAACACTGTCTTTTTGTTGTTGTTAATGAATCTGATGTGTGTCTCGCTACAATGGCTTCTCACTTCAGGCTCTGCAGGGTTCAGCTCATGGGTTTACTTATGCGGTAAATGTTTGCACTGTGCATACTGTGATGCTTTTGGTGTCCTTTTAACAGCACGCATGTAGAAACTGCTGCTTGCTGTGGAGCATCATCAGTACTACAGTATTTGTGTTTGTCATACAGTGTGTGTGTGAATACCTTTTTCTTTATTTATTATGGCATGCTTAAGACTGCATGTTTCTTGTGCAGTGTTATTAAGTTGGGGATACATTAGCACATTAGTGTGCATATTTACAATACAGATGTGCTCATCTTTTAGTGTGAGGGGTCTACAGATTTAATCTTAACTACAATCATCTATTCACAGACATGGAAGACCCTATATTTATTGATGTTTGATACTCACGACCAGATATTTAAAGTTAACTCCAGCTCTGGAGGCAATGCAAAGTGTAAAGTTCATGTTGATGCTGTTTCTGGCTGTGCTCTACAGTGAGAGGCTGCAAAGATTTGTCAAGTGTGTAATATCTAGTGTGAACCCAGGCAAATACGAACAAAAATACAAAATGCACTGCATATAAATAGATCCATTGTGTCATGTAGGGCTTTTTTTTGAGAATCTTGGATTCTTAGTCTTCTAACATGTCCCCAACCTGTGTGTGTGATGTAAGACCTATATGATGTTTACCTTTTGGACATGCTGTATGGTGGTCTTTTTACTGACCCTTTATTTTCTCACACAGGAGGTTCAGAATCTGCAATATCTGATGTAAGTCACCATACAACTTGATCAAAGGGTATTTGTATACCGCAGTGTGATCATGTTTGAGCCTACAGTCTGTCTGTGCATCATCAGCTCCAGGTGCCATCCCTCAGCCCCTCCTCATCCAGCTGGTCGTGGGACCGTGAAGAGGATCGCCGGCGTCAGGAGAAGTGGCAGGAAGAGCAGGAGCGCCTCCTACAGGTGAAGACTATTCCAAGCACAGAACAGCACTAAGGAAGAAATCACTCCCTGTTAACACATCTTAATCTTCATTTAAATTTTAGTTGAATTTGGAAATGTGTCTGTGCTTGTGTCTTTGAATGTTTTAGGAGCAATATCAGCGGGATCAGGAGAGGCTGGAGGCAGAGTGGCGGAAGGCACAACAGGATGCAATGGAGGAGCAGTGCAGGAAACCAGGGGTAATGTCGTTTGGTACAGATAGTTATAAGTGAGGGATCATAAACATTGTAATTGATTCTGACTTCACTTATTTACTTCAATGAAATCAATATCAAAAGGATTAGTTGGTATGAGAAATTCACCCCAAATGTGTGCATTAAGGCTGTGGCCCCTGTTTGAGAGTGTTATGTCTTAATTAATTAACTTTATTAACCCAATTTTTTGGGTTAATAATTGTTTATTATTCAGATGATACTGAGTCTCGTCAAAAGTCTTTGGCACTTAGACTCTACAGGGAGATTTTGTAATCAAGGGACATCAGTTCTGAGCAGCAGCAAGATAAATCCCCCATGAAGTCCAGACACTGGTGGTGGTGGTGACTGATGACTTCTGCTGAGACTGATAAGGCTGATGAGGTTGATGAAGTGATGCACTGATAAATCTGCAAAGACTGGATGGTGATGGGGAGCATGAAAGCACTACGGTAGAGAGGAAGAAAACATATTTTAAAAGACAGCTGCAAGACGATAGGCTGACAATGTAGATGTGTCTCCGTGCTATTGGTTAGATGTGACCAGCTGATGTCTCAATTGATGGCCCCAGGCAATGACAGCAAGGAAATTATGAGTGAGCATGCGTAAAAGATGGGAATGATAGATGGTTTGAGAAATAAAACTACAGACCTGAGCGTGCAAAAAATAGTCTTCATGACTGAACCTTCACTAAAGCTCCATTTCATGTATTTTGATACAGAACACCTTTGAGATGACCAATGGTGGTGAGAGCCCTGCCAGACACCGCCACGTGAATGGATTGACAAACAAAACCAGAGAAGAAGAGCAGAGACCTGAAAGAGATGAGCTTAAAGAAGCAGTGTCTAAAGCTCAAAGTAGCACACAAAGAGTGCAGAATGACAAAATCACTCAACAAGACTGGTAAACCTTTATTCTACTTGTTTTGTTATTTCCTTGCCAAATGTAAGAATCATATTTCGCAGAACTACTGAAAGCATGATTGGAGGAACTTTTTTTTCTGATTTGTCATAATTTTTTCTACACTGCTACTGCATGGTGCTGACTCTGCTGCCCTTCTTGCTGCTTTTGCTGGGTCTTATTGCTGCTAATGCTATATGTCAGGGCTGAGGGCTCCTGCGGATTTGCTCAGCTGTCTCCTGCACACAGGTCAGAACAAGCTTAGCTCAGTTTCTTAATATTCCGCTTTTGGCATAATGATCAGAGTGTAATGACGGCTTGTTTATTGAAAGTAGTATGAAGCAAGATGATGGGATGTTACCTACAGCTTCCTTCTTAATAATTTGGATTGTCTGTCGCTCCCATAGGACAAAGTCCTTGTCTACGCCTGCATTAGCTGGGCCCCACAAACAGCCAAGAGGTCAGTACACCTTATCTTTCATAATATTCCCCTCTTTTCTGGTGTCCTGGGCTAACCCCACCTAAAACTTTGATTGGTTTAGGTGATCAGAGGAAAAGAAAAGGGCAAAGTGTGTCTAAAGTTGAGCAAGAAAGGCAGCAGATTTTGGAAGAGATGAAGAAGAGGACTCAGCTTCTGACTGACAACAGTTGGATACGTCAGCGCAGCAGCAGTTTTTACAGGGAGCCAATCTATGTTGGGGTTCCCATGAAGAGGTGGGCTCTGTATTTTGTACCAAATTGGACTCCACTGCACCTCAGCCAGCTGTTTGTTTTCACTAAGTTTGGTTATGACATTTCCTTCTTTTGTCCTCTTACTTCTGTTTTCTGAACTGTGACATCTTGCCTGCAGGTATGAGTCTCTGGACAACCTCGATATGTTGCGTCAGTCCCCAATCCCGACCGCTACGTTTAGTTACCCCCGTCCACACTCAGCTGCTGCAGGTTACTGCGCCCCGAGTAGGAACTCCTACTCCCGCTACAGCACTGGAGCAATATCATCCCAGAGAAATCCACCTGTGGACTCCTATCATGGCAGGTAATAAAATAAAGATCCTGTGTGTCTTGTGCATGGTGTAGTGTGTCACTGTCTTTATCTTGTCTATTTTATACTGTTAACATGTGCTGCCCCAGGATGGTCAGTGGCAGGCGGACTTGCTGTGTGTGTGAGCGTGCCCTGGGTAGTGGGGCAGCCATGGTCATTGAGGCCCTTAGCCTCTGCTTCCACCTCACCTGTTTCCAGGTGAGAGGCCACGAGCGGGTTGTGGTGCGGTCACATTAGCTGCAATCACTACAAATATTCACTCTAATTCACCTCTATGAAAGTGTTTCCTGTTCGGAGTTCACTGTCATTTAACTTTGAACTGTGAATTCACATAGTCGGCCAGTAGAAATAGTCTTGTGTCCATGTTGCACATCCATGGTATAACATCACATTCCTTTTTTGTTGGGGGACAGTTTCACTGAACTGAAGGCCATTGTGACCGTTTCTTTAGTCTGGTCAGCAGGAGTCTTGTATCAGTAGTTCATCATTTAATCATAAACCTTATTAGCACCTAGCAGGAGCATATCTGACACCTTTCTATGCTTCTTCCTTTCCTAGCCAGTCCATAGAGGGCATCTGGCCTGGTGGTCTTGTTTTGTGTAGTATTTCTATGTGCCATTTCTGTGTCAGTCTCTACTTTTCTGCATATGAGTGGTGGAGAGGAAGAAGCCAGCCCACTGTCCTGCTGCTCTTTTAGATGCTTATTGTGAAAATCACCATCTACAGATTTAGTTGACCCACATTCATTAGCATGTAGATGTAAAAATGGATTGACTTCTGCAACCTTCTGCTTCCTGTGAGTTAGAGACACACGTACCACTCACAGTATATAAATATTTAATGTGTTTTTATGCAAAAAAAAAAAACAAAGCTTTGCTGTTCTGTTCTCAGGTGGCAGACAATCTGGTGAAATGATTTAGAAACAAAGGCCCACATTTTGTTCAGCTGGATTTTTCTCATATGGTCTCTGATTCTTTTCTCACTTCTCCCTCCTCTCAGTGTGTGGGCTGCCAGCGACATCTCGGAGGAACAGAGACTAGAGTCCAGGTTCGGATTCAAAATGGGAAGCCCTACTGTGAGCCCTGCTATTTCCAACTCAAGTGTGAGTATTGGTCATTGCGAGACAATGACCTTCATTGATTTTTCTCAGAAACATATTACACCTCACAGTTTCTGTATATAATTTCACTACTGTTCACGGATCGCTGTTTTTTATTTTTTCTGCTCAGATAATTCTTTGGCTCTTTTATGGTCCATTTCTTTTTTGAAAAAGACAGGAATTAATCTTAATCATACACTTAAACCAAATTTGCTTGAAGTATTTGGAAAAACTAGTCTGGGCTTAACTCATTATACAGGAAACCAACCTTTTTAGTGTGTTTTTCAAGTAAAATCAATTAATTTCTAATGTTTTATTAACATTTTAGCCACTGATGCGCCCTCCATGTGACCAGAATGCAGTTCTCCATATTACAGAGTAAGCAACTGAATGGGAATCACTGTTGGATAAAACTCTAATGAAAGCACAGTGGGCACATCATCCACACAGCCAAACCATGACCTTTGTGTCCTAATTGCTGGTAAAACTGGTCTCTGTGATGTAAGCAAAGTAGATTCTTACTGGCTATTTTTAATCAAATATGGTACTTAGCTTGTCTGTCTTTTTTCCTGCTAATTTATTTCCAAGAAAGCTGCACTTAGAAATAAAATAAATGACATAAAGAAATAATGAGTTGTTAGGGTTTGATTAATGGATTTATTTTAATGTTAGTGTTTCTGTTTGTTTATATGTGTGTCATCTTTATCTTTGCCCATGAATGCATCACAGATGTTGTCAGTTTTTTTTTTGTTTGTTTGTTTGTTTTGTTTGTTTTTTGCCTATTAATGTAACTCATGTATGGAAGCACATTTTAATTTGTATTGACGCACTTTTCCTTCTGTTGTAATCTCACCAAGTGCACTTTGGGATAAATCGGTTACATATTTCTCACATAAAATGGGCATCTTAACTGAAATGTTTTTCTGTAAATAAAGTGCACTGAACCTAATTCATAAGGGTTTTAATTGTTGTTCATTTGTGTACCACATGGTGGCATCATCGGTCTCATAGTAAAAACAAGCCTTTTCAGTTCCATACTGTTATATTTGAATATGCCCAAATTATTTGAAATTTAAACAGTGACATTTCTTAAATGTTTTGATTTCCATTTTATTATTTTATGACACTCAAGTGCAAGTACTGGGACAGAGCATCAACTCTTGTTTTCATATTGCCAGCTTATACTAATATAATAGAATTAATATAAGTCTAACAGTTTAATGCAGCATGTTTTACACATGGTCTGCTTTTCTGTCCCATTTATTATGACACCTCAAAGAAATGATCAAATCTTCTGCCCACTGTAATTTGCCAAAGACCTTTAAACTGCAATGTGTTTGTTTCAGTTACTCTTCCAATCATTTGTATAATGGAAATACATTTAAATATTTTTTTCTCAGGAGACCTAAAGCTGGACAAATTTGCTAAATTAAACTACAACTAAGCCTGTTAAATTATAAGTACATTTATTATTTGTTGTTTTTCTGTGAAATTAAAAAAAAAAGTTTCTCGGATTGAAAACTAGTCATCATATGATTCTTTGTCTGTGCCAATGAACCTCCACTATTAAATATCTTTGTCCAAATACTTGTGTAGTTTAAAATACTAGTAAATAATACTAGTAAAATAGCAGTGTTTGGTTAAATAGAGTGTTTTATCAAGAAATGTCCCTATATATATGGTTTTGCTAGTGAATATAGCCCAGATATAACTGCAGCAGTTATGGGAGGGATCTATTTTTATAAACTGCAGCTGTTTTCTGCAGGCTATGGATATTTCCCCTCTATGAAAATAAAGGAACTGTTTCTGCTTCATCTGTATGTCCATAAAACTTAATTTAAAGATTTAAATCTGACACAAGTCACTGCAGAAAAGATTCTTCTCAATTTATACATAACAAATTCCAATTTAAGCCCATTTCCTCAGTATTTGTACACTAAAGAAATGGCCCCTATTAACAGTGTTCACGGTTGAGTGGCTGTTGAGTAGCCATCTGTGGATTATCCTGAATAAACATGAAATTTATTTGAGTTTTTCTGCATTTAGGTCTTCAATACTTTTAGGAGCACACAAGAAATTTCATTTACCACCGTTCCTTTGGGTTAAGTCAAATGTTCTATTGTTAGTTTGGACAAACTGACCCTTTACAGGAAATGGGTGAAGCAAGGTTATAGCAACAAAAAGGAAGAGATAGTTTTCTGTCCGCAGGCCTTCCCCTAAATGGGGAAGTATCATATGGTGAAAATAGCACTGCGGTTTTGAGCTCACTGTGGACCAATACTTATTGTAGTGAAATATGGGGTGTGTGAGGTTTGGCCGCCAACATTAAAGAAATTAGTTTGACTGATGAGGAAAATTATATGTGTGAGTAAACAGTGCAGGAGCAACAAAAAGGTGATGTTAAGGGCAATATTTCATCCATATGAGGAAGATGAAGCAATGCAAATCACACTATTGCAACAACAAAGATCTCACTGGCTCTCTTCCAGCAGTTATGAACAGACAGCCTTTTGTCTTTATGCCACACTACAACTCGGATGACTGGGAAACATCTGAAGTGAGGAAGCCTCGAGAAAAGCATTACAAAGATGTTATTTAGGTCATTGTGGCAGTGACTACACAGAGGTTTTTTACCCTTGGAGAAATCATTTTATTGATACTCGGAACACTGAGCTCTCTGCGGACGGAGACAGTCAAATTGAGATGTCACACATTGGTCATCCAGCGCTCTTGGCCTGATGGATGGAAATGTTTTTTACGGTTTACTGTGACCTGGTCAATTTTGACGAGAATTCAGTTCCCCAAAGGCACAAGTAGAGACATTTTTCAGTTTCTGACATGCTCCATCTGTTTAGGATGACTCTTGTGACTCTAGCTTGACCCATTTAAATACCATAAGTACAGTACAGCGGAAATAGCAGAGGGTCAAACAAAAGGGGCAAGCTACACATGTAGAGACATTAGTTACTTCCAATTCAGCTTCAGAGTTCAAAGATTAACCACATCAACTGTTTAGAAGAGGGTTGCAGAGCAGTGATGTCAGACATTCCTGTTGTGTAGATAAGAGATTGTCTTTTTATACTTCATTTGTGCATCAAAATGTAACGTTTTTGTCAATGATCAGTCAAATCTAGACTACAGTAGAACATATCTCTATATTCATTTAGCATTTTCAGAGCTGTAAAATTTAGCTTACCAGAGCATATATATATAATATGTGTATGTGTGTGTGTGTGTGTGTGTATGTATATATGTATGTGCTACAAAACATCTGGACCACAAACAAGCTGACATCTATTGAACAACGATGATTAATGTGTTTGGGCATCAGCAAAGAGGCTGCCAGACGGATGTTTTAAATCTGTCAAACTGACGGGTGTAAATGGGAATAAGTGGCCTTTAGATGCATAATGGGAGAGCTCTGTCGGCTATGTTTGTCCATCTTGAGCATCATCAGGACAATTTTCTAAGAACTACTGTAGCTGTTTTTCTTGTCGACATGATTGCAGAGCTGCTTGGTGGAAAATTACGACCTTTATCTTTGCAAAATACTAAAAGCTCCCATCGCTTCCTTTGGGTATAGGAAACCACCTCAAGACTTCATTTATTTTTAAATGGGAGAAATTCAGAGATACTCTCAAGTTGAAGCTCAGTTGGACACATAGTTAATCATTATACTGCAGTTAATAGTGCCCTGTCTGTGGACTCTTTCCTGCTGTTTTTAATTTTTCCAAATGTACGCCTTTTTCTAAACTCCAAGGTTTTAGAGAAAGTCATTCTCTCAGCAGTTTGCTTATATGTATCTTTGAACAGCAGTTCAGCTACTCTTCTTGAAATGCAGTAACTCCTGAACTATCTTGATACATGTTTCTAACTATACAGCAGGCAGCTAGCGCTTCTCTAATGCAGCTTGACACTAAAATGCTGACAAACTGTGACAATTGAGCAGTAGGGTTTTTTTTATGCAATCTAACGGAAAGCATTGCGAAATGAGGAAATAGTTGACAGTTACAAATCTGCTTCTGTTTACCTGTCAATCATCCGCTAAATACTGTATTTTCGACTTCCCATTCGTCTGCCTATCTAGACGACACAGGAAGCAGCGAGGAAGACGTGGGCGTGTCTGTTCCTTGCAGATATCTGGCAAGTGTCCTTTCAGTGGAACATCTCTGCTGAAACACTGTCCAGAGCACAAGCAGACAGGCAGTGACAGACATCAGCTAAACAGACAGCCAGACAGGCAGGACAACCTGAGGTCTGTTATTACAACCCTGATTTCAACTGTGATTATGACTAAATGTCATGTTTTGGCCTGTAGTTTATGCACAAGAGATAAATAAGGTGATGCAGCACATGAAGGAAAATTCAGTTTATCACACTTACAGACAGACAGGAGGTCTGGCAATCTGCACTTTTATAATATAAAAGAGAGAAGTGAATCCTAAAAAGGCCAAATCTGTGTCCAAACGGACGCTTTGCTGCCTTTTATATATTAGATTAAAGGGAACAAACTTTGATTTTATGAGAACAAACCTGTAAATGTGCCACTTCCTCCAATATCAGATGCCAAGAGGAGATACGGTTTTGTTGAAACAGAGTGCAAAGAACAAAAAGTATGAAGATTGCTATTCATGAACTGGCTTAAAGTGACCTTAGTAACAGTCTCTCACACAGTGATGGACTTTTAATCGGTTTCCTTCATGTCTTGCCCTTTCAGACAGCCCTGAGAGGGAGGGAGGGAGGGGGGAATTGCACTTCTTGTGCAAGGAAGCCTGCTGCAGTCACACCAGGGGAGGAGGATGCTCCCTCTCTTCCTCTCTGTTCCCTGCAGCTGATTGATGCTGGCTGCCTTTTACCTTTTGGTTTACCGGCACAGTGCAAGGCTCAGCTTTGTTACTGGGAGCTGGACCAATCTCCGGTCTGCCGCTGGGTGCTGAGAGCAGCTCAGCGGAGACTGGCGACATTTACACCCTCTCTCTACCCAATAAAACTACACACAAGTAAACAGAGGGGGAAGAGCTTTATGGTCAGATTTACTGAAGAATTACTTGAAGGAGGCGGCTAACTTGATCACTGAAGGATCACAGATTTGAATCTCTTTGTCTGCAGCTACACCTGGGTTTTGTCCGTCTCTTGGCTGATAGCAACTGCAAATTTGAAGATGTACATTGTTGACATGAAACTTATCATCATCATATTATATACCAAAAACAATATTGTACTTCCAACATTTTGTTGTCCACTAAGAAATCATGTTAGTTAAATCATATGTTTTTAACTGCCACTTGCACAGAGCTGGTTGTGAAAGCAGCCTTTACTTGAGCCTGTATGGTTGCTGTTTCAAAAGTTTGGATTATTCTTGACAGCTTAATTCTTCCAATAACTTTTATTGTCCCAGTGTGATTTGGAAACTCCATACTCAGGGGACACAGCTGCAGACAGCTATAAGATATGAGGCTGTTCCTTTAAATAAAACCAGGCTGATGCTTTTGTGATTGTTTTTATTATTTTTGATTTTGTGTGGAGCACCCTGGTAGCTGAATGGTTACTGCGCATGCCACATTACTGCAATGTCCCTGGTTCAGTTCCAGCCAGGGAACTTTGTTGCATGTCATGCACATCTCTCTCTCCCCTTGTTTCCTGTCTGCCACTCACTATCCAATAAAGGCAAAAATGCCACATAAAAAAAAGTATGTCGCAATGCTGCATCTTGCTACAAGAAACAGGATAGCAGAACAAAAAGCCCATTGGATGCAGGTTTATGTATCTTTTCTTATTACTGGAATTTCACTTTGTAAGATGAAACAGGCTTACAGTATGTCAGGCTGCCCTTAACTAAGTCTTTTAGGGAGAGCAAGGTTCTGACTAGAATTTATTATTGCTTTCATTTCCTGCATCTTACCTGCTCTCCAGCACAGCGATTGAATTTTACACCGCACTTGGACACAAACTCACACACACACATAAAAACATTAACCCCCCTGCTAATATCACTTGGTGTAATTGAAGAGGAAATAAGCTAAAATAAAGCTGAAATCTATTATGACAATAACAAAACTGTCAGATTGTAAAACCGAATAATACGTCAGCAGCAGTCAGAGTGTCACAATTCAAGAGCATAGCTGGGCTTTCTAATGATAGATTGTGGCTTTAAATAGTGTTTTAGTGGCTATACCAGAGTGCTGCTCTGGGGAAGTGATTTGTGAAAGAAGATGTTTGTTTTGTTGTGAGGTTTAGAGGCTCAAAAAAGGTCATTAATACATCATATTCATTATGATGTGCATTGCTGTTTCAGTTGAGTGCAATTCTGAGAACTATGTTAATGATTCAAGGAATGCAATGATTTCACTGCTTGGTAACACAAACACTTAACTGTGTTCAGATAGTTAGCAAACACTAACAGTGGTGATGTAAGACTGCACAATGGTTTGTTACAATATGTGTACTTTACATTAGCAGTCAATGGCTGCTGCAAAACTTCTAAGGGTTTGTCCAAACATTGAAGTGTTAACTCTGACACCAAGACATTAAAGAGCTCAGAAAAAGCTCCATAGTGAGTAAGCTGGCCTTGAGTTGAGATTGTTTTGTCAACTGTTGTTTGCAAGGTCAATAATGAAGTGGAAATCTCAACTAAAGAGCTACAGTGTGGCTTGCTCTGCTATTAGAGTATTTAATCAGAAACTATAAAGACATCTAAAAGCATAATTTGTAATTCTTGGCCATAAAGATTTGACTTTTGTGTAATAAGACTAAGACTCTATGGTTATGCTAGCAGCTCTGTGAGGCTGTACACAGTGTTTTGAGCTAAATGCTAACATACTGATGTTTAGGGTATTTACAAAATTAACCACTTAAGTTTAGCATGTTAGCATGCTAACATTTACTAAACAGTATTAAACACAGCTGAGGCAGATGGGAATGTGATTTGTTTTGCAGGTTTTTGGTCATAAACCAAATTGCTAGACACATTAAAGCAGGGTTCTGAGGACCTTAAATGTTTGCACAAAATCTTGGTTCAATCCATTTTGTAGATGTTGAGATATTTTGGAAGAGAAGTGAAAACTTTAATGTGGAGGTGAGGTGCTAGAGGAAAAGGGAGGTCACCCAGAAGATTGAGGTACACTTCCTCCTCTGGGGAGCATAAATGACTGTACAAAATTGAACCGCAATCCATGTAACAGTTGTTGAGATAATTAAGTGTGGATGTCACCAACATCGCCATCCCTGGAGCCACGCTGCTACATGTAGCATGGCTGAAAAGATAATAGAAGGTATTAGATGAGAAATCAATCAATCATGGGAGTGATAGCTTGTTTCAACCTTGTGTTCAGATTTTTTGGTCACATTTGGATCACTGAGTTGTGCCTTCCAAGGACACTCAAACAGTAAAACTCATCGACTGTAGTGAAGAGAGATTTGCATTTTCTCATGTTTATTGTGGAATCCTTGTTTGATTAATAAGGACCCCCTGCTGATTTACGTAGATTTTAGGTGACTAAACAATTGAGAAATGCTTTGCACTCGCCTGTTTTACAGTATATGCTTCATGGTGGCTGACTAATGTTTGTAAGATGAGTACCAGTGCCCCAAGCCAAGTGGTGTCATCTTTCAAACTGGAAAAACAGTCTTTTTGTTATTATTAAATACACAATCAGAACATTGAGTTATTTCTTAAAGCGGACAGAACAGTTTTCAGCTGTGCAGATGTCTTTGAGGTCTTTTTACGTGCCTGCTGCACTGTTCCACACACATGATTAAGTACTTGAGAAATCCCATATTACACAATATTGCTAATTGCAGGAAATTTAATGGAACAGCCACTGCTCAGACTAGCTGTGAAGGAAGGCACATTTCAGATAACATGGAAATGATGGAGGATGTTCTTTCATTTAGCTAAGGGCCATCTTATTTATTTCTGCTCTCACACCTGATCTAAACAAAGAGAAACACAGCTTGGATTAGTTATTCATCTCTCTGTGAACATACATTGTGATGTGGCTATATCAGAGGAGTTGGAGCTCGAATAAAAAAAAAATTAGACTTGCAGGTCACAGTGAGCTACAGGCAGAGACTGCGAGAGAAAGCATGAAAGATTTAACACACAGAGGCGGATATGAAGAAAGGCAGCATGTCGGTGTTATCTCCAACTCTGCAAATTGGCTAATTTGGCTTTCTTTATCTGTCTCCCTCCTGTGCACTGTGTGTATGTATGTGTGTGTGTATGTGTGTGTGTGTGTGTGCATTTACAGCTTCTGGTCGCCACTTTTCTTACAGAGAAAAATAGCTCACACTGAGTGAAATGTGTTTTGTAGGTGTTTATATCACCATGGACACATACCCCCCCCCCCCACACACACAAGATCTGTATTAACTTGGCAGACAAACTACAAACTCATTTCCTCAGAGGAACAAAAAAGTGTTTTAATGCATCTTTTGACCAACATGTGTCTTGTAATTTCATACTGTACGGTTTCAGTCTGATTTAGAAGATGTTATGTATGAGAGGGCATCCTTGCCCCTCAGAGAAAATGTGTCTGATTTTGCTCAGCTCCAGTCACTGTGTTTTGGTTAAGGAGCATTGCGTTTCTTAACATCACACTATAGGAAGAGTCACAGTCGATCCTTCCTTTTTCCTGTCCAGATGGCAGCATCAGCTGACAGCAGATACCAGGTCTCTTGTGTAGACATGTCTATCTTCTGTGCTTGGTAGCAGAAGTGTGTGTGGGTGGTTGGGTGCAAGTTCCTGTGTCTGTTTGTGTGAGCGCATGTCTTCATATGACTTTGTTTTCAGAAAGTAAGGCAACAAATCCCCTCTAATATGTTTTACAGTAACAACTTCAGTGCTCCTGAACATCTGACAAATAAATGATTGAATTTTTACACATTTGTATTCAAGTGCACTCTGACACATCCCACACAAAAGCCTTTTTTGTATTAGACCTGATCCTGGGATAGCTTGGATTTGTGCCCCAAGATCCCACAAGGGAACAGACATTTGATTACTGTACTTGTCAGCCAGAGAGAAATCCCCCCTCCTCCCCCTTCCCATCCTGCTCAGTCGAGATAACAGAGCTCTTCTGT
The DNA here is from genome assembly GCF_963924715.1 of Thunnus thynnus. NCBI lineage: Eukaryota > Metazoa > Chordata > Actinopteri > Scombriformes > Scombridae > Thunnus > Thunnus thynnus. The sequence continues at coordinate 15,998,479 of NC_089517.1, forward strand.
GTTGCAAAAAGAGACACTGAGTCTGCTTTACCGGATCGGCTACCAAGTACTGTTTTTGGCTACAGTTAGTGGGGCATTCATTTTATTTTAAGTTCGAACTGGATATAAAATCTCCCCAGGTGCCAGGACAAGAAGTGTAGTTGAAGCAGTAGTCAAAATGTGTTTACCTGACCTACTTGAAGTAAAAATGTGAATGCAAACATTTAAAAGACAACTTGGTTTAAATTCTGTTTGAAATACAGGAATCTCAAGCAAACTCACAGTGCAAATTTACTTGACTTTTCATGCCTTTCTTATCATAACTTACGTCAGCCTCTGCTAGAAAGACTCAATGGACGCTTTTATCTGGTAAATGTGGCTGTTGTGAAGTTAAGCTGATGCTGCAGTCCTGTGACAAAAAGTTACGTACTACAGCATCTCTGTTTCCGTCTTCCTGAGTTAGTGACCTCTGGATTTACGATGTGATAGCTGTGACATTTAACATGTTAAAAACAATCCGATGTGACTTAATTCAGGTCTGATTCTTGTCAAAGCATTTTGCTGACATTATAGTTGACTGAGGTCATTTCTCTGTGTTGTGGATTTGGTCTCTCATGTTGTATATTTCTATGAAAGAGCCCTAATAAAGATGGTCTTGTAAACCGCTAAAATCTTATCTCTTTTTGGTAAATCTGCAGAAAATCACCAAGAAACAAGTGACCTGAGAAGACAAAAATATGTTGTGTGAAATACATGTGGACAAAACATGCAGTACATCAGTTTTCTTCTTTCTTTTCAGGGTTTGGAAGAAACACTTTAGAAGAGTTTTGACAGTGAATTCAAGGTTAGTGTTAACATGTCACACTTTATTTGCTGTAACATAATTAAAGAAAAAACAACGACAAGAGATCATAGATGGCACATAGTGTAGCACTGTGAAATAACATGACACAACGTGTTATCTTGAAATCAGCGAAACTGAATGTGTGGTCGATATTATCGCACTATATTGAGCAATATATTAAAAGTATCATACCAAAGAAGCATATATCATCTTCCTTTACCACAAAATCCTTCAAAGTTAAGACTTTAGAGTGCAAGAGAATACAGGAGGAGCTGCAGGTCAAAACCAGACCAAACATCAGGCAAATTTAAAGTTAATTCCTTGTTAATGCGTGCAGAACATCGGTAGCCTTGACAAGCAAGCACAGCTCAGTAGGGATCAAAGAAACCAGCTCCTAACATTTCTGCCACCCTGAGTAACCCTCCAGCCTCCTGTCATCTACTTAGAGAACAAAACAGTCTCTGTCACTGTTGAACACCAGAAAGGACACAAGGCCACAAGGCCCATAAAAATAACCCAGTGACACATCACGAAAAAGTCATTTTGTCTTTGCTCCTCTCTAACCAATGAGATGTATGTATGTCTGACTTTGTGAGTCCTCTTCCTCTTCTTGCTGAACAGAAGGGAAAATGGCAGAAAAGTTAACTGTGGCTGCAGCCTGATCCAACTGAACACAGAGAAACAAAAACAAAGTGAAATTGCCAGTTTGGGGAGGTTAATACATGTTATATAATTGATGATTATTCCCTGTGTTTGTTGATATAAGTCATGAGCATGAACGCAGTCCTCCTGTGCCGGTCAGTTCATCGGGAGAAAACATACTCGGTGTAACTGGTCCACAGTTTGTCCTCCCCCGGGTCATTACTGGCGTATGAGCAGGTCCCAGTGGAGTTGCAGGCCACCATGTGGAAACCAGTCTCGGCCAGCCGGTCAAACGCCTGCTCCAAGAAGTTATACTTGAGGTAATACCTGGAGGTGTACTTGTCAGGGGGTCGGTCGGGGTCTCGGCTCTCATTTAGGGTTTCCCCAAAAACCTCTTTAGCCAGAGAGATTTTGCTGCAGACAGTTATTCTGGCAACTCTGCGGAATTTGGCATCAGCCTGAATGTCTCTCCCAATAGTGTAGCTGCCTCGGTACCCCACAGTGATGTAACCGGCGCTGGCCCCAGGAGAGCGCAGGGCTTTGTCCGAGGAGGAGGTGGCCGGGCTGGCGAGTTCAGTCTCGTCCGGCTCCCCGCCGTCCTCCGCGTAGGAGCTGTCTTTGCTGGCAGCTGCGACGCGCCTCGACAGCTCCGGCAGCTGGAAGAAGTCCGCTTCTTTCTGCAGCCTCCTCCTCTCTTTGAAAAACTCGGGTAGAAAAAGCTCAGAGTCCCGCAAGTAGTCCAAAATGTAGCGGAACAGAAAGCCGTCCCGGTCGAAAAAGAAGCGGCCTTTGCTGTCTTTTGGCAGGTCGCCCGGGGAGCTCTGAGTGAACTTCAGCCACAGGAGAGAGTTGGGGACCGCTGTGAGAGTTTCCAGCCGGGTCACATACACCTGGCCGCCCACGTTTAGCTCCACTATTTCAGGGAAAGCTGCACTTTGACTGTCGGTTTGAGCCATCTTTGTTAGTGTCCGAGGTGCCCTAACGAGGATGGATAGTTGGGGAGTATCCCCACTGTTCAGAAATGTTTATATTGGTTTGGCTGAGTGGGAGGAGAAGGAAAAGGACGGCCAACAGAGATATTAACTGTTCAGTGGAAACACATCATGCTGCCTTTAAGGACTCCCTGTAAGCTTCCATTTCCTGCTTTAAAACCCACGAAAATGTGGATATCTTGCTGATATTCTAATAATCACAGGTGGAAACAAAGTAACTAAACAGGCATAGGATTTTACATACAAATGATTCCATTATCTTAACTCTAATGCACTGTTACAGATTAAAAGTCAGGTTCACAATTTGTGAATTGGTGCCCAAATGAACATTGAAATTGTTTTTTCTTTCTGCAATCATTCCACCTGTTCATACTGGTTATTAACAATTTATTCCTAAAGTGCTTAAAATGTATGCTAAATTATGGGGGACAAAATCCACAATCCTCAAGCCGTGCACAAAGCATATTAACATAAATTTTTCAAATTAACTTTTTTTTTTTGACCTCCGTCACTTATCTTCTAATGAACAGTATGAGCAGGGGAATGATTATGGCAAGAAAAACCTGTTTAAATGTTTATTTGGGCACCTGACCATTGTTTTAAGATAGACTTGAAAAATTGCAAACCTATCCTTTAACTCCTACAGCTACAGCAATAAATAAAATAAATCAGTAATAATCCAGGAACATGATATAACACTCAGACAGGGTCGTTTCTGATGACTAATAAGTACTTTTACTTTTGACACTTTGAGTACATTTTGTTGCTAATATCTTTGCACTTAGTAAAGATCCCCCCCAGACATGTTGTTAAATATATCTAAAACACTCTGCTTGGAATAATTATGTGTCTAATATGTTTCTCCTCAAAAAAAAGTACAATTACCTCATTCTAAACCTTAAACTCCCATCTACTCCTTCTCCCTCATTGAAAAATTCAGAATCTATGATATGATATTAATATGCAAATACACATGTGCAGTAGGCTAGTCTATTTAATTTAAAAAGACACAAGATATCTCCTACTTCACTGAAAAGTCCATTCTTAGTGTTTGTGCACTGGTGGCTTCAAGTTTTCATCATACTTGGGTAAGTTGTAGACGTTTAGACCACGATTAGCTTCCAGACTAGTTGGAAGGTCACAAATCATGCTCAGATTTTCAATGAGCACAGAGGTTTTTCCCCTTCAGCAGATTAATGTGAAAACAGCCTTCTAGTATCAAACTCTGCACACACATCATTCTGCACAGTGAAGCTCAAACAACCAAATGAAAGAACAGGAAGCAAACACATTTCGACTAGAGGAAGACTTCAATTTAAATTATAAGACTTGCTAAAAGCCTTCATAATGCATGTGTCATCATAATATTTTAGGTCAAGTATTACACTCATTTTTAGTCACTCTACTCATTTTCAAGCTGGGTTATAAAGACTGTGAACAATGTGAAGCTTTTTGTTATCATAATGGAAAGTTGGTGTTTTTATTGCCTGTCATAATGCTTTTATGAGCTCACTGGCTGCTTCAAGTGAAGTAGGGTGAAGTGATATCTGTAACAGGATTTTTATGTCTTTTTCTGTGCACAACAGTAACAAAGGTCAACAATCATATGACATATTGCTTGTTGTATTTTCTGGTGTTATATAGGAGTTGTCTATAAATGTGGTGATCTGTTTTCTCTGTGTAGCCACACTTCCAGTTTAAATGTCTCTTGTGCTCTGTGGAGGTGTTAAAAAGTGTCACAATCAACTCAAAGTATGAGTGTTGATGGTGTCTGCTTCTGTCTACGTGTAATGTTATGCTTAGATGATATCAGTACAGCCTTAATTCACTAGAAGCTGCTAATTGTGAAATTGTTATGACAACAACAACAACACTTTCCATCCATCATGTTTACATAAAGCACCATGATGTTCATTTGATAACACTTCATATCCTGTCATGCAAAATGAGCAGAGCTTTTAAAAGCAAATATTATGTTCATTAACTTGCATTTATCCATTAACTTGCATGTGTTTTTGATACATTATGGGCTGGTGAATGCACAACAAAAATTAGGTCAAATTGTTTTATTGTACCCCTGATGTTTCTACTATGCTGTCTTCTTGTGGTCTTTTTCAAACCAAGGCACTTTTTGGCAACACTTTCTATGAAGAAGGAAATGATTTTGCTGGGATGGCTGTTGTTTTAATGATTCAGCACTACAAAGTTTAGAGGGAGTAGGTGTGTTACATTTATATTTGCCAAATTTGATCTTTCGGGAATTTTGTTTTTTGGCCCACATGCAGGAATCCAACTCTTCCTTCCACGATTTAGGTGAGAGTTTGATTGAGCCACATTGTATTTGACAGAACTGGTCTCCTTATGCTTCAATTTAGTAAGTTTTGATCAGATTACTGCTATCATGACACAATGTAAAGGTGCAAGAAGGCCATAAACATCATATATGGAGAAAAGAGGGTTCTGCATGCCTTGATGAAGGTCTAGTGAGCAAGAGCTTGGCTTGACACTTGCATTGGACTGAAAGTGCGCAGAGCCTTCTTTCCTCCAATGAAGTTAAATTATCATTTTTGCCAGGAGTCAATCAGGCTCCATCAATTATCCCCAAAACCTCCGATTGAACTGAGGGCACAACAAGTGTACGTTTGCCAAGGGCCTTTGAGTGTGCACCTTTGTGCAGAAACTAGAGAAACAGGCAGCAGTGTTCGTTAAGAATGATGCACTAAAAAGCTGCACTTTAAAGTTAAGTTAAAGCTGGTCTGACTGATCTGAGGTGTCTCCAAAATCCCTTGAAAAGAGGCAGCAGTTTTCCTTAAACCCACATAAGTACTAACCCAAGATCGATTTCAGCTTAACACTAAAGAGTTCTATGATCTAGTCTTCAAGTGCAGTATAGGCATTATTATTCATATTTCAGGCCCCCCCCACACACACACACACACAGACACACACACACACACACACACACACACACACACACACACACACACATACATACACACAGACACACACCAGTATTTCCAGTTTACCAGTGGGAGATGTCTGTTATCTCACATGTTACATTGTGTGTTATGCATAAGGAGCATCAGTATCATGCTGATTAAGATCCATCTGTATTATGCAAAACAGCATTGGTCATAATATCACTCACAAACAAATTAAGTTTGAGAGAACAACAACATTTAGAGACACAGCTGCAGCCAGAAAAACTGGATCTTAATGATGCAGTAAGTGAAAACTAATCAGGATGTGTTGCGGTAACAATGCAGTTAAAACAGGCGCACAATAAATATGATTGTGGAAAAAATCTGGGTAGAGTCTCAGCCAATCTGATATGCAAATAAAGCAAGCGCTAATTCAAGAATAAGACACGATAAATATGTTGGTGAAGCAAAAAGTATTTTAAAAACATCTGGATATTCAGGTAAAATCCTGTCATCATGCTGGTTTAAATAAACTCTCTGAATACAAAGAAGCTCAAAATATGCAAAGACCAGACTTTTGAATTACCAACTTTATGTGATTAAAAACTTTTTGTCATGTTGATGCAATTTTACTGATAGTATTCATATATAATGAAAGAAAACATCTCAGGCTCCACTGTTATAATAAGCGGTGCATCTTGATAAATGCAATGAAACAAACTTACTAGTTTTAACAGCTGTTTTCTAAGATCAAGGACCAAACACATGAATCTTATATATTGAAATTCATGCCACTGTATGTCTCAGCCTGTATTTCTCCTTTGTTTGCTATTTCAATCATGGATTAGAGTGACATCTAGTGGACAGTACATGAAGAAGCAGATTGTTTTTCCTGCGATAAGAGATATTGAGCTGTGTATTATTTATGTGCCTTATGTAATAAGCCACAACTTTGTTTCCAACTCATTCCTCAAATCCACTGCAAGACACCAAGTCACCATTTGCAAGTTGCAAAAGAAAATGTTCATAGTTAATAAATTAATCACAAATTCCACACCACAGACTGAAACCATGGACTGAAAGGTTACATATAAATGGATGGTTAAGCTCTCTCTATTTTTTTAATAGTGCTTTGACTTTGTTCCTCTGCTTTATCTTCTATAGATAAAGATCTATCACCAACATATTATATAATTTTGTATTAAGAAAAGAAAATCTGTGATATCCATAAACTCACTTACTGATTAGGTTACCAGATTAATAAAGAAGCAGACACAGACACACAGACACAGACACACACACACACACACACACACGAAACCCAACCGTCTAAATGTGGTCTGTCCACTTAAGCAGGTTTTTCTGAGGATCCGGTCTTGACCTCATGTCTGTGTCAGTGCCGTTAAAGGTTACTCACTTTTCTCACAGTCTGGAAGAAGATAATTGGATAGAGGAAGCTGTGTAGTTTAGCTCTCCAGTGAGAATGTTAAGGTTAAAAGATATGGCAGTCTTGGAAAGTTCTTCTTCACATTGTTTCTAATGGCTTAATCTGAGACCCGACAGTTCATGTATTTATTGTAGTTTTTGGATTGTATATGTGAGGACTATACCTAGTATTGTGTCAGGTGTTGTCTCAGACTGACACCATGATGATGATGCAACACATCAATCCTTGATTAGTTTCTTCTTTTGTGGTTGTTAATCAGACTTTACTCAGATCTGTGTTATGTGTTGTGATGATGTGATTATTAGTTTTGTGGGTTTAAATTGCTGTTTTATTCTGTTCAGCTTCTTAGAAGTGCTTTGTGAATTTTCAGAGAAATGAAATCATGTGGGTCACTGAAATACCACAGAACACACATTTCCACAGAACAAGTGACAACTCGCTGACTCACTTATTGGAGGTTACTTTTGTTGCAGAAAAGCAAACAATACAAAAGTCAAATTCAAAGAAGTTTATATAGGGATGGAAATTTTAGAATTTACACTTTTTTTCTGAAGAAAAATAAAACCCAGATGTCTTCAGACAAAAACAGTGCAACTCTATTTTCAGACTACCTGGCTCCCCCCTGTGGTTTGTATATAGATGTACAAATATAACATTTTTAGTGTGCCCTCAAACCCCTGAAATGAAAAATAAAGCAACACAGTAAATAAATTAATACATTTTGTTGAATCTTTTAGCACAGAAATATCTTGTATCGAAATATATTACAGGGTGTCACATGTTTCCAACCTGTTAGTGTATATTTCTGTTTCACCCTTACTCCTCTAGAAAATACTGAGACCATAATAAAATCCCCCAAAAGCCTTTATTTAAAAGACTAGATAAAAAATATATATACAAGGTTCTTGGTTTGTGCAGGGAGTCTAAGATGTTTACCTCTAAATACATATTCAGTGATTGTTTAAAAATGAATACTGTGCTGTTGTATTGCTGTCATTTTGCTTTATACTACTTGTAAGTGTGTATTTGTACATATTTTGTGTATGTGTGTGTTGCTCTATTACTACCTGTCCCTCACGCTGAGCAATCATGTGACCTCCAGCATGTGACGCGAGGAGGCCTCTGATGTGACGCCCAGTCAAACACTGTCAGTCTGCAGTTTACTGGAGTGTGACCTCTTCAACACTGTCACCACCCGGCCCATCATCCCTGTGTTGTCTCTGCTCTCTCGCCCTCACTCAGCCCCTCTCCAGTGACCCTTTCCCTGCTCCCATCTGACACAAAGACAGAGATGAGAGGCAGATAGACTTCTCTTTTCGTCTGTGACAACAGGGAAACTCTTGTCCTCGCTCTTCATCTTTTTCTCCCAAACACACTCTGACTTCTTGTCTTAATACCTGATACACACCCTAAAGACTTGACCATATCCACAAACCCATCTACACTGACTTTGTTTTTATAAGTTTCTGTGCCTTTTTCTTTATTCCCTTCTTCTTAGTAAGGATTATTGTCTATGTTTTAATTGTATTACAATCATGTCTGTATAGAAAAACTATTTCTGATTATCTAATTTATTTTATCTGAACTTTATAGTATACTCCTTATAAACTACATACTGACAGAGACTATTTATATCCTAGTGAGTGAAGCTTGCAAAGCACTTTGATAAGAGAATAAAATATAATAAATAAAACACAATACAGTTAAAGTTTTGCCTTGTAAGTCTCCTTTAGAGTAAAATAAAATACCATCTCAACATTTTTTGTTTGAGTTTTTTATTTTATTTTTGTCATCAACTGCTCCAAAATCCTTATATTACCTCAAACAAAGTCCCAGAGAGTTTTACTCTCAGCAGGACACATTTAACTCACCTTCCTCCCATCAGTTGGCATTTCCTGGTGCCTACTGTGGGACAAATTAAAAGGAAACACCATTAATTTGTAATAATCTATAATTATTTTAGTAGTAGAACAAAAAAAATCTTCCGATGTCATTATAATATTAATGTGATACTGATGTGAATGAACATATAAACTGACATCTGCTTTTAAAGGGAAACTTCAACCCATCATAAAACAGTCATCATCAAAGATCATGCAGCCAAACTAGTTGTTCATCTTGGATTTTAGGAGTCAGAAGTGATGAGAGGTGATCATTTGGACAAGAGGGTGGAGCTGAAGCTAACGCTAGCTGGTAGCTTAGCACGGTGCATTTAGAATCTGTGGTTAACTGTGATAATGCAGATGCTAATTTTCACTAGAAGAAAACAGGCTTAAAATCATTAAGACAAAATGCACTTACTAGAAAAACTGAACACCTGACTCCTTAGAGGGTCTTTTAGTCCAACAAAATGTTGAACAAGACTTTTTTTTTTTTTATGCGACCAAAATGTTACAATTAACTTTCATGAACTGAAAACACTGAAATTGCGTCGCTATGGCTTCGTCTCATTGACTGTATATAAATATGAATGACATGTGTCCACTTCCTACTGCTATGCAAAAGTGAAGCCAAAACATCTCCTTTCCGGGAGGCAATTTTTTTTTCCCAGGATGGCAAGGTCATTTTCACATCGACTTCCATACAATTGGACTTCTTTTTGGAGCCAGTGGAGTTTCCCCCTGCTGGCCATTAGAGAGAATGCAGATTTAAGGCACTTCCACATTGGCTTCACTTTTCCAGATCTGGAACTACCCGCTTGATTATGACAAGTCAAAATGCCTGCTGTGAGAAAGATGTATTTGCCAGTTATTTGGATTGAAAATCCAAAAATACTGGCTTATATCTATTTGGTACCTCCTTTGTCAAACATACACTCTCACACACTTATTGCATAATCTTTACATGAGCTTTGACCTTTAACTTCCTTTGTGGCTCCACTTCAAATTCATGCTACGTCATTGGTGAAGAATAAGAATTTGTGTGTGTGTGTGGGGGAGGCGGGGTAACTGTGTGTTTCCTTGTGCATGTGTATTTCTGTATAGTGATCATCATGGGTATGTGTGTGCTCGTGTGAGTATGGCTTGTTGCTTGTGGCTCTAGTTTTATTCATACTTTATGCTTTATGTGACTGGACTGTGTGTGTGTGTGTGTGTGTGTGTGTGTGTTCTCGTCACCTTCTCTCAGGGTTACGTCCGCACCCTCGTGCTCCTCAATCAGCTCTAATGGATCCTCTGGCTCAGACTCAGCTGGGAACTGATTGTGATACTAAAGACACACACACACACACACACAGGACAGGGTGGGGCTGGAAGCTGATGTGCGTCGTGATGAGCTAAGAGGTACAACGACCCTCCTAACATTCTCTTCCCGTCTTTGTCCTGTTTCTTCTCTCGCTGCCTCACCGTCACACTTTACCTCAACACTGCACCTCCTGCGTTAATGTGAAGCTGTAGTTGCCAATAATTAAAGTGTATTAAGTTTAACAAAATCTTCAATATGTAGAGGCCTTTAAACAAAAGCTTCCCTCAAATTCTCCATAAAGTATGAGATGGTTACATCAGAAATGTCACATCTTTCCCTCTGTGTCTTTGTGTCATCTGCCCCTCACCACTATCAGGGCCATGGCCCTTGTGTGTGCATGTGTGTATAACAATGGCTCACATGGGTCCCATCCACCCTCCCTCCCTCAGAGTCTTCATTCTGAGAGTGAACAGGACCCCTGGGGCTAATGTGTGCTTTTGTACTCATGTGTATGTATGTGTGTGTGTGTGTGTGTGTGTGCGCAGCCACATTATTCTCCCCACTGACTTTCTATGGGATAAAAAAAAAAAAAAAAAAAGTCCATCCAGCATGCCCCTTCCTTCCTGTTTTTAGAAAAGAGATGGGCTGAGGGGAACATGTTGTATGGCAGAGCAGCCCTCTGATGAATAAAGACACACACAAAGTCAGATATAGAGATACTGCTGCATTACATTTGTTTTGGCACATATCTCACAAGAGTTTCAATTTTCAAAAGTCACAAAATGCTATAATCTAATTTTAGCCTCAAAATGTCATATAGCACAAAAAATGAAAACATCTGCAGATCTGAACGACTAGAATTAAGCATTGAAACTTGTGCTAAAATAAGGTGGTGTATTAACACCACATAGAGCATTTTGTGTTTAAAGGTATATTTAGAAAGTCATTGTGGCTCTTTGCAGTAACAGTTTGGCACATTGAAAATCTCTTGTGGAAACTGAGCCAGAGCAACTGTAAAATGCTGTCACAGAAATGAATTGTGTGTCCTTGGAAAGATGTTAAAATTGGCAATCAAACAAAAAAACACACACACAAAAAAGAAAAAACCTAGAAATTAACAAAAAAAAATGTGATATTCGGTCATGACTGTTGCTTGTTTGTCTCTTATTCTGAGTCTCTGCACCATCGACGAGCCATACATGAAGGGTTATATGGAACAATTTCATTCTCGTCGATCCATTGGAGCTGACGGCTCTCCACCGCTTGTAAAATCTGGTCTCAGTGAATGTGAGTAACTGTTTGACTTACAACTCTAATTCCAGTATCAGTAAGCTGATTCATGGCTCTGACTCATTAAGAAATACCAGTTTGCTGACTGGAGAGGAGTCGTCTCATTCCTGCGGTGAGCTCCAGACGGTTTACTTGCGGCCGGCACTGAGTGAAACAAAGCTGGTTCTATAATTAGGTTCTCGTGGCTGATTCAATTAGAGCAGCCGCTACATTCATTTTGGTAAAGATGCTCCTCAGCTGCTTGGAGGGACTAATGGAGGAGATGGGAGATATGTGGGAAACAATCAGACATGGCATTATCTTGTGTCACGTGTTTTGTATGCACTGATGTATAAAAAAAGCTGGATGTCTGTTGTTTTTTCCTTGGCATTCACTTTGATATAACACCCATATTACTCTCACACAACCCAAATCTGCATCACTTCTTATTCTTCTCCCCTTCTCCATTCCTCGCCCTCTTCCCATGTTTCAATTAGCTGCCTTGAAATTAAATTACAGGGGACATTACTTAAGAAGGACATAAATAGTGGCCCATCGTCATGATGGCGGAGCCTCAGCCTCAGATGAGATATGAGCTGCCTTGTGTCACACTATCTAAAGAGGAGAAACTGTCTGATCGAGAAACCCCATCATGTTTAAACCACACTTATGTATGTGTTCTGGGGTTACAATGAGAATTATTAATGCTGTTTTTACAGACAGACTCACTGTTACATTGAAAGTGTGTTGATAGGATAGTGTTTTGGGGGGGCAGGGAGGCCTCAATCATATAAAAGCTCTCAGGGGTTTAAAGCACCACAGCCCCCACCAGCCCAATTCTGAGCAGGACAGTCACAGTGAGATCTACACTAGGAATTTTTATGATTGTTGTCATAATTGCCATCACATTAACTCCTGCAGAACTGAGTTTGTGTTGCCCTTAAAAAATGTTTTTTAAACTGAGTTTAAAAAACATTGACTAAACTAAATTGAAGCAGCAGAGGTTGAGACATCCTGACTTTTTGGGTCCTAGTATCAGTCAAGTGTGTGAAAATATGGAATCCAAAATTTACCTTCATTCAACTCAATAGCATCTTTTAGAAGAGCGTCCCTGCCAGGTAAATGCCCATCTTACAAACTTCACACCTCCAATTTGTCTTGTAGATTTTACGTTAAAAATGTCAAACACAAGACAATTTGGTTTATTGTCTTCTCATCATGAGTAGACTGATCTTAATATGTGAAACAGGAGTACCCCTTTAAACTGGACAAGCAACATGGATTCCCATATAACCGCTTACTTTTGATATGGTTTAAAATGTGTCTTATTGTACTATGTAATCCAGAAATTGATCTTAATGTTAAGATTGTATGTCAGAAAGGACTTTATGGTAAATAGTTTGTAATTATTATTATTTTTTCAAATAGTTTTAGGTTATACTTTGTACTGCTGTGTTGGAATTTTGTTATAACTTATATTTGTTGATGCTGTGCCCTCATTTACGTAAGGCGGTAACCTGTTATTTTAGTTGAAATTAGACTGAATGATCATACAAAACAGTATCGGTGTCTATGCGATTCTATGCAAATTTTGGTCTCATTCCAAACCTAAAAAACAACAACAAAAACAAAAGGGCATTCCATAAATAACACTGCCAGAGAGCAGTTTGATATGTGGACAGTCACCTTGCTCTGAGTCTTCTCTTTAAAGTTATGCCTGATTGTAGCACATCAGATCGCTATCTGAATGCACTGCCTGCTCTCTGTAATCTCATCTCTGCATGTCCACATTGAGGACTCTAGTGGTACTTTGATTCCCAGAATTCCCTTTTATCTCTTAAGGTTGGTCTCGGAGAATAAGTCCAGGAAGAAATTAGAACAGAGAGTGGTAGCAGATAAAATGTAGCAAAGGAAAAAAAGTTCAGTTTAACATTTTAAACTCACTGTCTGTCCACTGGCCACGGTTTAAAGTCCACTGTTCTCCTTTTGGGATCTGATTAGATATTTAAAGTATCTTCCTCCAGACCAAGCAGAGAAGCTGTAGGAGAGGTTGGGAGGGTAGTTTTCAGTCTGTAGTCTGATTATTACAAATGCAAAATAAAAATCCGCAATGACCAAACTATCAGTGATTCCTGGAAAGACATACAGGTATAGATAGGACCTTCTAAATATATCTAGAAGTCATGAATGAATGAATCTGGTTTGGTTTGCATCCAAATGCTCTCTTGAAGAGAGTCCTACGCAAAACCATCCCCCAACGATCTCCTCCTCACCGTAAAGCCCTAAATAAATGGATTGTCTTTTGGACAAGCGACAGTTTCCTTCATAATTGTTAATTATCATGAGTGCTCTCTGAGGTACTTTCTATGAATGGGGATGGGACACTCTCTCTCTCTCTCTCCACCCGCTGTTCTTTTTATGGGATTGGTCTTAGTTCTCAAGGACGTCAAAAAGGACGCCTGCGATGGAGGGGGAAGGCGTGGTGCATGGGTGGGGCACCTGCGTCATTCCTGCGCATCAGGGTTGGTGGATTTTATGGCAACGGGAGCCAGTAAGCTACACCGCCCTCTAACCCCCACCCAAGTCCATCTTGCCTGACCACCAGCAACCCCACCCACCCCCGGGTGGTGGCTCCTCCCCGAGTCCCAGACGAGAGTACAGCACTTAAGGTAATGTAAATAACCAGAGAGGGAGAGCTATTTTAAGATGCTGTCTTTCACTGTGGCCATGGAGAGGGACAAAGATGCAAGCCAAGCGATTGTAATTTCAGTCACGTTTTCGGACATGTTCTCTTTCTCTCTCTGCCATCTAGCTGGCTGAAGGGCCTGACAGAAAAGAAAGAGCTGGAGACCGGCTGAAAATTGTAAGATTTTCCTAAAGAAAGACGGCTTTAACAAAAATATAAATTTTAAAATAACAGGCAAAAGACAGCTTTGAGAGAGAGTCTGTGATACCTAGAGGCTTAAAATCACATACACAAAAAAGAAAATGTAGAAATTATGAAAATGACTTATAATATAAAACAGTGGTTTCCAAAATAATCAACAGAATTGGAAAGCAGCAAAAAAACAAAACACATTTCAGCAACATAAAGTTGGTACTTTTTAGTTTAGTTGTTTTTTTGTTGTTGTTGTTTTTTTTTTACTTCATCTAAAAGTATTAAAATCCAACAATCTGACAGTCATGAATCCCTTTTTGGTTGAACATATGCAAAAAGGTCAGGACCCACTGCAGCAACACACACTCAACAGGATCTTGTCACTAGCAAACACAATGCTTTTCAGATTCAGCATTGTGACCAATAAAAAAATACAAAATAAGAAAGAAAAAAAAGTGCATAAGGAAATGTATAAAATTGCATAAATGCAGTTTTATTTAAGTAAAACCACATTTGCAATATTCTGATGGTGAATTTTTAGTCAGCCAGCAAAAATTTGTAGAATACTAATTTAATATTGTTACCAAAGTAAATTTAATATATTTCTGTGAAATAATTTCTTAATTTTTATTGTTTCATCTTTTATGACATCAAAAATAAATAAACATTTAGATAGCATCCTTCCATCTTATATGAATCATTTTAACCAGCATTATTTGACATCTATATATCCTTTTTCCCCCCACATGTATACAAACATACACGTCACAGAGAAAATAATCTGTACACTGCTGTGAACAACAAATAAACCACAGATTCGTAAACCAGAACCTGCCATCACATTATTCTGCAACAGTTACTGTTTGACTTTGCAAATCGCCAACGACTACATACACAAATAGCAGTAGAAGTACACTATTTGAGATAATTAGATCATTTGTAGACATTACATTCATATTGAAGTCTTTGTTCTCTGCAGTCTTGAGCAGAGTGCGGTCAGATCTGTGGAAATTAAAAGCATCTCTTCTTATGAGTTTCATTAAGGCAGTTGAATACGAGATCATTTTAAACACGTTGTTGTCTAATTTACATCGATTCTTATGATGAAATCTGCTTCTACACCTGACATTAAAGAGAATAATCGCTAATGCTTCAAGTCAACTACCATCACTACTGCTTGTATATTTTCTACTCAGCATGATACATGGGTTGTTTCTTTCTTGATTCACAGTCATTACGTGTTTATCAGTAATAATTAATAATATACATGTGTCAAACAAAAGTTGTGGGTGTTGGTTTATGTACTCTGTATTTCACTTTGTGATATTACAGTCTATTTAATGTGTTAATTATATTCAATTTTCAAATCAAAACCCAATTAATTCAGTGCCACAAATGTGAATTAGTATGAGTTTAACTGGCTTGACATGACACATTAAAGCTATAAAATATCCTTAGTTTCATTCATTTTCACATCCACTTCCCCCTCCTCATTATTAGATCTTTGATGATAACTGCTATACAGGTGTTATTATAGGAGTGTGTGTTATTGCTTTTTTTTTTTTTTAAATAATTGGTACACACAATGTTTTCTCCTTTCAAACTTGGGTTGTGCTGTCATATCTGTTTCATTCCTCGTCATAGCGGAGTTACTGTTTCTGGTTGAACATTTCGGAATATTTTGAATGTTTCTGATCAAATACTTCTCCCCTGTAGAAACTGTACACATCATCTCTTATCCCCACTCAACTGCTTTTTGATAACGATCTGCTTTTTATGAGAGAGACAATAAAGTGAAGAGACTAGGAGTCTCTGAATATAGTTTTCTTTCAGTATATATTTCAAAATCAAGTTTAAAAAATGATGAATACACACCTTAATATCTATATGTACTATATGAGTGTTTGTGTGAGTGTGTGTACTTCACAGAAAGACAGCTTCATGTCCGCACAGTCCACGAGTGGGATGTGGTACTTTGTAGTCCTGTGGGATGTTCACTTGTTGTCTCTTATTAGTTACTTTTTCTTTTTGGAGTGTCTGACAGAGTAACCAGTTCTCTGGGAGTCACCTGTTCAGTCTTTTTTTCTTTTATCACATTCTGAGTTTGTCATTCATCATCATGGTGGGAGGAGTCAGGGCTGGACTCCTCCTCCTCCTCGACCATTTCTGCAGGCAGCGTGTCACGACGTGTGAAGGCGGCTGCCAAGGTCACACTCAGCCGCGGTTTGACGGGCGCCATCTCTGACAGCCCGATGTTGTTGCCACGAGTTACAAGCGTCGTCTTATCCATAATCTCTCCGCTGTCCCTAGACACCACTGCATCGAGAAAGTCGTATTTGTGTGACAACTTGCCGCTCTCAAACAGGTACTTGGCCAGGTAGGAGAAAGCAACGTTACCCAGAAAGGAGGCGAGCATAGAGACTGTCTTGAAGGGGAACTTCTGGATGACAACGTCCTCCATTTCTCCGGTTATGTGGTGCTTCCGTGGCTCAGTGGTCCAGCCAGGGTAATAAATGAAAGGGGGCAGCTGCAGGTAGGGCTCCCCTCCACCTATACGCAGCAACATGCCAAACAAGTAGGCAGCCACCGAGCCATAAGTGTTGGTGCCCTTGACAAAGAGCACGCTGAGCAGCTGGGGGAAGATGATGACGTAAACCAGGTCTGAGCTCAGGTACCAGAGGCCATAAACTGTCCCGGTTACTAGTGCCATCACTGTGGCAAGGCCACCAAACACAAAGATGGTGATGCGCATCACCCACACAATCTCACGGTCAGATGCCTGAGGAAAAAGAGAGGTTTATGACATAGACAGACCAGCCAAGATTTTGAACACATTTTGACAGAAAACAGATGCCCAAACAGAAACAACACTCAAGTACTGACCGACTGTCTGAAGGCAAGCTGGTAGATGTTTCTTGCAAACATGGAGCTTGCTGACAGGATGGATGAGTCTGCAGAAGACATGACAGCTGCCGACACCGCACCCAGGCCGAAAAAAGAGACAAATGGTGGGCAGAGGTGTTGGAGCACGATGGGTAGAATCATATCTGCTTGCTCCTTGTCTTTAGGAGAAATGGCACCATAAGTTGTCTGGTTCCAGTCTGAGTAAGGGAGACATTTAATGAACATAAGCTGCATATGTACTTTAACACAAAGAAACAAATAAATACATAAATAACCACATGATACAACAAAGTAATACTTGTATTCACCACAGTTCTAAAACTTCAAAGAGTTTTGCACACTAAAGAAAATAACTGACTGAATTGCTGCATAATTTTGTACAAGAGGTACAAAAAGGTCTTCAAGCCTAACAAATCAAATATTGCTGGTTGAAAAGATACTGTATGTGACAAAATGCTATTTATTTATTTTAATTTTCTACTAATAACCCATGCCTATAGTTAGATGAGGACAGGACAAAAAAGAGTCGATGTGTGTTCAGTTGACGCCTAAAAATCTGGAGATCAAACCTCTAATTTGGTCCCTCGCCTCCTTCTAATGTAATATTTACACAAGCAGCATGGTTATTAAATGGATTGCTGCTTCATTATGGATGAGGCGAACCAGCTGCTATTTACTGGGCTCTCTCAGATCTAAGGGCAACATGGAGCCATCCTGAGCAACCCCCAAACAAACACACACACACAAACACAACCAACACCTCCCACATACCCCCACCCCACACACATACAGTATGTACAGATGCCGGCTCAGGTGTGAGCTCTCTAACCTGTGGAGGCCCCGATGGCTCCGATGAGAACAGAGGGCACGGCCATGACGAGGCACCCGAAAGCAGCCAGGAAGGAGAGGACCTGAGCGTAGGTGGCCGAGGAGGCAGATAGGACTCTCTGGAAATACACCTGCCAAGGTATCCCTCCAAGCATCTGTGGTACAATTACAGAAAAATTTATGAGCTTGACATGTGCTTCAATTTAATTTTTGCTGCAAGATGCTACACAGAAAAGGCAGAGGAAAAACTTATCCTTTATGCCATAATTTTCAACTGAATGATTTGATAAGAGTTGTTTGAGCCAATTCATATAGTTTACTGTAACAGCAGCTTCTTTAAAAAAATGTAAAAGCTGTAACCAGCAAATATTCAACATTAACTAATTATCAACAAAATTATCTTTGATTCATTTAGTTCACCAGTACTCTCAAGGGGTTGTGATCCACTTTAATTTGAGAAAGCATTCGGCTGTGGTTACTGTACCAGGAGGCAAAAATTGTCCATCCAGACCCAGGTGTCACTCCCGCTGATGCTGCCTTTCCAGGGTGACTGGTACACCTGCTTCACTGCAGTCACAGTAATGTCTGACACAGCTTGGTTGGTCAAAGCAAATGGGACACTGATCCACTAAAGCCGGACAGAAACAAGCACAGTACATACATATGTTAAACACACAAACATATAAGTTTGGGTAAATGTAACTTCTGGCTGCCCCTCTAGCTACTGCATGTCCCACGTTAGTTCACTTTGATCATTTCTGGATAAATCTACTCTAAAGCAGTAATTACACTAGCTGCAATTAGTTACTTGTCTAGTTTTGACCTACCAGGCCCACAAAGATACAGAAGAGCTGCACAACGTCAGTGTAGGCCACAGAGTAAAGTCCTCCAACCAGGGTGTAAAAGATTGCAATAAGTGCAGAGATAACCACAGACATCTTAATGTTGATGTCCACGATTACACTGAGAGTAGCACCTAAGGTCATAAGCAAACAGATGAAAGGATGTTATAGACAATGTAACATAGATGACGTCACTCAAACTTTGATTTTGTTGCCCAGAAGAACTCCTTATTTTGTTGCAAGTAGTGATATGAACTTACCCAGTGCGGATAAGATGGCAGCAGACCAGAAGATTTCACCCATTAATGCAGGTATGAAGAGAAGGCCACCCATACGTTTCCCATACAGCTGCTGGAACGGGTCCAGCATGGTGACGTAACCTCGTGAGCGCATGGGCTTGGCAAAAAAAAGACCGCCTGGAACAAAGAGTGCACATGACACAGGTTGAGACGCCATAGTGAAGGGGAGTCCAGAGCTTTCTGCACTAACTTTGTAGTGTAGCCTACATCTGTAAATACTGAAATCTAGCACTGCTTTTTAAGAAAAGATTGGTTGAAATGTACATAACCATAAAAAAGAAGCTGACACTTAAACAATTTAAGAAAGATTTTCCTGTACTTAAAATTGTCCTCCTCAAATCATTTCAATCATGTATAAAGTCAATGAGTCAGTGAATAAATATATGGAGATGTGTTTGGCTGTAAATGGGTAGAAACACATGTCTGATGAGTGTGTAAAGGATCCAAAATGCATCGCTTTGTCCCCGTTTACACATAATATAAGACATGATTTTAAACATGACAAACATGTAGCACCACTCACCCACAACAAGACTGAGGGCATATCCAAAGGGAGCCTGTGCCCAAGCCAAACCATAATCTGGTAGATACACATACTCAGCTGTGCCATTGATGTATCCTCCTCCAACCCAGGTCGCTGAAAATCATTAAGATTGAAGATGAAATTCAATTTTCCATATGTGTAAAACAAAACTAGAGAAGTGTTTTAAACAAAATTCTTTTCAATGTAAAGAACGTATTTACATTTATTCTTAAAAATGTGCTTTGTCATGAGGAAAACCCACAAGATGATTTAATTTTCTGACAGTGAAATGTTGAATCAAGAAATTGGTGTTAAAAATGGTGGAGTGGCAAAAGGACTGTAAAAACCAGGGTGAAATAAATCAGACTAGATTGGTGAAAAAATGTTAAGGTTGTCACTTCAGGAGCAGATTTTTCACTTGTTAAAAGTCCAAATGTAACTTAAAAAAATCTTAAAATAGAGCATGAGGGCTAATTCTGAAGCCCATTTGAGTGTTGAGTAATAAATAAAAACTTCACCCGTCATGGTAAATCCACCGACGAATAATCCAATGTCCCTCCCGCCGACCATGATGGTTTCGCTGCGGTCGGTACCCTCCGCCTCCCCTGAGTGCTTGTTCTTCCATGCCGCCCAGATGCCCACGAACAGGATCAGTAGATAGAAGACCGCGATAGCCACAAGCCCTTCAACATGGATGGTCATTGTCGCACCGGTCTTCCGCTAGGAGCAGGAAGGCATGGAGACCTGCTTGACGCACGGAGAGGAAAGGGTCAGATACTGTATGAAGTAGCCTACATATTTTCTGAAAGACAATCATTTGATTTCTTTGCATCTGTAGACTGAATAAGAGATAATGCCAGGATTTTGACCTGTTTGGTTGTGTGGAATAATGGCAAAAGATGCCCTAACCTAAAAAAGAAAATTGCAATTAAATCGTCCAAAAGAAAGATTTTCTTCTGCTGATTTAGAAGATTTTCATGCGCTCTTGGAACAGAGCTTAGAGGTCAGATAGGTTGCCTTCTCTATCAATGTCCCTTTCAGATTTGTACATTTCATTATCAAATTAAGGTAAAAATGTATTGAAACGAAAAGTGGAAGCTTGATTTTGTAGGGTTTATTTTTTATCTATTCCTTTAGACAAATTCATAAATGACCCTACTATGCCTTGTTCAATTTACACAAATGTAAAATAATTCCCCTAATAAATAAAAATAAGTGAAACAAATCTTGCAATACTGATAAAAAATAATAATTACAGTTGTTCCTCTTCTTCGATACTGTGGTTTTTAGTCAAACGTATTTCTTTCTCCTCTTCTTCTATCTGGACACATGCGCGTAAAATGCAAATTACGCATAGAATTCGTGACAAAAAAGTACATCCACTTTAGCTTAAAGACGCCCTGATTAAAATTATATTGCAGCAAATGAACTGTTATCTAAACATTTCTACTTTGGTCATGCGCGAATTAATAAGAAATTATCCTCTCAGATGTCATTTAATAAACGTATCTAAACAATTTAAAAACACCTGAAGAAAAACAAAAAGATGCAAAACTTACCTTAAGTGTTTCTAGAGTCATGTGCTGGGGCACCCGAGGCAGAAAACAGCGAGCAGAATAGTTAGACGGTTTATAAAGAGCCTCGTCCCCCTCTGCACCGTGAGGAACAGTCAAATGAAACGATGGTGGGGGTCTCCCGGGTGACTTACTGGGGCTTATAAAGAGGGCAGGTGCCGTCAGAGGACGGATAACACACGTCAGAGAAACCAAACGTCCCTCTTAATGAGCACCTTGCATGGAAAGACGTCACTGTACGATGGAGCTGATCTGAGTGGAGGGGGTGGGCTGAGATTCCTTTACTTCATAACAGGAATGGATGGGCATCTTCAAAAAAAAATAAAAATAAAAAAATCACTAACTGGATGGTGTGACATGAATTTCAAATCCCCTTGCATTTTTACAGATGGGTTAATCAATATAATAAAGAGTCACGCGTCATGTGGGTCTGCTCCTCAGTGCGTAACAGCCTCCTAATTGCGCAGCCATACGTCATGTGGCCCTTTATCCGTTGTCACTGTCTTCCCAGCCGGCATTTTACCTTACAACCGCAATTAACTTTGCTCCTCTGCAACCGTTTTTGCACGACTGAGGAAGATGAGAAGCCGTGCTGACACTTCCACTGGAGGGATCTATTAAATACAGACCTATTATAACTTCATTCTTGACTTTTCCTCAACGACTTTACAACAATTCAACCTCACTGAGGCATGTCCATCTACCATAGCAGAACAAGTCCACCCCTTCCTAATTTTTTTCTACCTGTGAACACAAAATGATTCACAAACTCACTTCTGAGCACTTATAAATCATTTAAGTGTTCTGTGTCTGCCGCTTTCCCTTCAGGATATGTATCAATGAACTGTGTCTACTTAATGGCCTCTTCCGGCTCAAGTCGTTTAATCTGGGCAACTGTTGTCAAAACTGACAGGCATCCAATTAGGATGGATCCTGAAGAGCAGCGGGGAGAGAGATTTAATGATAGTCTGACTTTTAAAAAATATCCATGTCGCTCGCGCGCGCGCACACACACACACTTAAAGGCAACTCACCAATTATTACCATAAATACACAAAAACTGCATAATGGACAAGTTATTTAATAAAGAGGACCGAGCTGTTCACTCATCGAGAGAAAGGGAGACAAGTTTATTATAACCGTTAAACGTGCACAGCGCCTCCTGTTGGCAAGGCAAAGGCACCGTTTCAGCACCATGGACAGATGTCAAGGTATTAGTCTCAGCTGAAAGTTTGCATTTCTAGAAAAAGAAAATGTTTGAACTGTAACATTAATACGTTTTGACAATTTACTGACTTTGTTTCAGCTTGAAAGGTGTAGTTGTATATATTCCTTTGCAGGACCCAAAGATTTCTGTTATATATTTGATCAGTTTACCAACCAAAGATACAAATCAAGAACAAATAAATCCAATCTTACAATCTTAAAAAGTGCAAGAACTGACTTCAATGTTTTAAATATGATTCTGTTTGACATCTGACTAGTGATTATGTGAAATACTGATGCCAACAACATCAGAAACATCCGGCAGACAGCTGGAACGGTTTCTAATCGCCTGTTTGACAGATGGCTGGCACATGACCCTGACACTTCTGCAAGCAACTTGCACACCAAATACTGAAGCTGAGACACTACTTGTTTGTAACTTTACAAAAACCGTACAGTTATGTAACTGTATAAATATATACAATGAACACAAACCCCCCCCCCCCTCCCCGCCCCATGAACTAGCATGTATAGCATGATGCATAGCATTATAACAAAGATCCTGATAATTTGTATTAGTGAATGTTTATGTTCAAACATATAAATTGTTCAGGGCCCAAGGACTTGAGGTTTAATGAGCAGCTGTTGCTGGCAGTGCTCAAGATGTTGGACAGGGAGAGAGAGAGAGAGATGAGACACACAGAGAGGGAGACAGTTACATAACAAGACACAAGTGAAGCTACCAGAATCCCAAAATAAATCAAACAATGTTGGTTTTCCATAGCATTTATTCTTTGAAAATTAACACATACACTGTAATAAACAAAATACATATAGCTCATCTGATGATACAGGTCAATCTACAACTTCTCTGATGCTAAAGTGAACTTGTGCTTAGAAGGTCCTTGTTTTGAAAATGCACAGTATGAGCATAGATAAAACTTCTCCCTGAAGATCTCCATGCTGAAATATCTTAGTTGTAGATAGAAAATATTTTACAAAATCAATGTTGTGTGCTTAAAGCCACTATGTGTAGGATTTTAAAATTCTGCACTTTGTTAGTACAATATTACATTTCTTTTAGTGTGTAAAAATGGCAACAAAAGGAGGATTTTCAGCTTGTATATCTGTTTTTAAGCAAATAATCAAGTACTCGATGATGAAAAGGATTATCTTCTGCTTGCGCTGTATCTGTGCAGTAAAATGGTATAAAAAAGGGCCGGACCAGCATGAATGGACTTTTCACTTATTTCCTAAACTTAAAGCCAAAACTAATAGGAATTTTTGTATATTATCCACCATTCAACTCTGGAAATACACACCACAGTTAAGATTTTAGCACATGAACAACATCCCTTTTAAAACAAAGACGTTTCTGTCTTGAAGTCACATTCTAGATTTGCTCTTGTGATAGTGAACAGGACTACAAGGATCAGTAATATTAACAGTGTACTGTATGTTCACCTCCAGTCAGGTGTTACTGGGGTGACAGTTGAACAGTTTGTGTTACTGTGTAGTTTTGCAATATGTGTTATTTTGGTATGAAAATGAGGGTTTACAACAAGAGAACGAGTATATAAAATAAAACAGCAATATTTGAAAGATTTTTATCACAATTCAAAATTTTGTTTAGTTACATCTTTTTGCCTTAAAACTACACAAAAACAGTGAAACACTTCTCACTTGCTATAAAGTTCGGATGACGTGATAAAGCCTGACAAACACCAAAAAAAAAGCATCCACACACTCTGATCTGCAGAAGTTTTCAGTCAGAGACTAAAGAGGTTCAAAAGCCAACCTTAAAACTTTGTGCAGAGGGTGCAGATGTTTTTTTTAGTTGTCTGCCTTTGAATCACTGAAGTAGCATTTGTCAATTGTAAAAAAAAAAAAAATCTATGAGCATTGAAATAAGGCAAAGATAAAAACACTAATTAAAAATAAGTTTTGTTAAGAGAAGTTATGATTTTTAAACAAACTTGACAGGCTAATTAACTTTATGACAATCATTTCATCACTTTTCACAACTAAGGCAACAACTATGTATGTACACTTAGTCACAAGTAACAATATATACAACAAAAATCTATTGGGCCCTGGTTATAATTTTTATATATGTAAAATATATTTTCACAGCAAATCAAAGAAATCAAAGATTAGCTGTGAAATATATTTTCACAGCTAATCAAAGTACTTAATGAGTATTAGCTACAATACACATAGTAACTGTTATTTTTAATCAGACAGTGAGTTGGTATTTGCAACTTTGAGAAAGGCCATGTCAACTGGAGAGCATGACAACATCTGGTCAACAAATAACAAATATCAGAAAAATAGCCTCTGCATACATTTTTCTATTCTCACTGGTACCAGAGACACAAATCATGCGCTCAGATTTCGAGTAAACCACAGACATCTAAGAACCATCTAAATATCCTGTTAAAAGCATTTGTTGTCCATGGTACCTTCTTTTATAAGAGACTTCCTCTGGCACGTCGCTCTTCATGCCCTCATGTTCTCATTGTTTTGATTTGATCTGGAAATAACATTAAAAATACAGTAAATCAGCTAAATACAGTTAATTATGTTAAAAAAAAACATCTCAGTGTCATTTATGAACCATCTTCTCAAATGATGGAGGGATCCAACATACTGAGCGCTGATTGTATTTTTTCAATATAAAGACTCTACTTCTTCTATTTTATTGGCGAAATTGATTTTTTTTCCTGTGACCTTTGAGAGTCTGACACAGGACAGGACTCAAATGATCAGAAGAGAGACCTGACTGGCACTCCCAAAGAAACATAAACAAAACTTCCAAACCCTCACAGAGATCCATGATGAAATCACTACCATGTCCATCTCCCAAATAAGTAGCAAGAAAATTGGTGGATGGAGCCCAATGCAATGTTCAAGATGACTTTGTGCATTGCACCTTTAAGTTGGCTGAATGGCCAATTCGAAAGGATGAACTACTTAGTCATAATAACTTAGTCATCAGATGTAAGACTAAAAGTGACAACAACATAGCAAACATGTTGAGGGAAGACAAAAGGTTTTCTGTTAATATGATTTTCTAAAGCTATACAGAAAAACAAGAACACAACACCTGACAAAACACCCAGTACTCACTGAATTATTTGATCTATGGATGGATTTGAATGAGAGCATAAAACACAATACAAAGAAAAAGAAAATGATGTCGGCTTAGTGGAACAGAATATTTATGTGCAGAGTATCTTCCAGTCATATGCAGATATGGAAAAACACGAGTAACTGTTTTGATATATAGAAGGACAAAGAAAATACTTAATTTTACACTGTTTTAGGATTAACTGGGAACATGTTTGATATTACTTGAAATGAGGAAAATCAGATAAGACAATTTAGTCAACTGTGATAAAAATTTAAATGTATCATTAAAAATGTAACAATTAAAAACACACTGACTATCCTGGCCAGTGGGAGTATTCCCTGGTTTGGAAACCACAAAAATAGGCCACTTTCATGTTTTGTGAATTATTATTATTATTATTATTATTATTATTATTATCATAGTTCAATTATTAAAATGGAAAATACACATTAAATGCACTGTCAGTTTTGAAACTGGCTAGTGAGGTACTTTCTGCTGATTTGGTCAAACCTGCACTACAAGGCTAACATTAGCCTTTAAGTAAATCAAAAAAAGCTCATAAAATGATACAACTAATTTGACACACATTTGAATTCATTAACAGAAAATATTTACGTATGAAATTTAGCCACTAGTTAAGCAAAGTTGATTTAATAGAAGACTTTGGTTTTCCGTTTCATAAATTTGGTTCATAATTGTATTTAGAAAACACACAAACTCAACATTTCTTTCACAACTTACCACACAAAAATGTTGGTAAAAGACGATATGATTCTTACAGTACCAGTGATGGAGCAAGTACTCAGGTCATTTACTTAAGTCTAAGTAGCAATAATACAATGTAAAATTACTCCACTACAAGTAAATTCCTGCATTTAAGATCCTACTTAACTAAAAGTACAAAACTATTATCAGCTCAATTTACTTATAGTATTAAAAGTAAAAGTAATCGTTTTGCAGAAAATCGGCTGTGGTGGCTGTGACTGACATCAGACAGGTATAAGAAAGAAGAAAAAACTCATTTCTGCCACACAAATTTTGATTCACTTTTCAGACTTTTCAGACTTTTCTCTACACTTTGTTATTTGTGAAATATTGGAAAGTTTTACCTCTTTGGGCCTCAAACACTTACAACTCAAACATCTGTGACATGACAAGAAGCCACAACAACACACAGAGGTTACAAGCCAAAGGTTTGGGAACTGGTACTGATTTGTTCTTTAACTTTTAGTATTTTATAAGCTTATTATATATTATTTAATGTAAAATTTAAATCTGAGAAGTAAGTGCAGCTGCACAAAGTACAAAGTAGCATAAAATTGAAATATTCAAGTAAAGTACAAGTACCTTAAAATTATACTTAAGTACTCAAGTAAATGTAGCTAGTTACATTCCACCACTGTACAGTACTGTGCTGAACAGTGAACGAAATCTGTTGTAAATCACTGTAAGCACAGCACACCATGACAGTCCCAATCTCACTTTCATTCATATCAACTCTCATCATACCTTGTAACCAGTCCACTCCTTCCTGTAAGCCTTCTCCTTTCAGAGCATCAGTAGCACTGAAACATATTAATAGCTCACATTAATCACTGTCATATCATGCTGTGGCTGTTATTGAAGAAACTGTGTATCAATGGTTGCAGAGTAAACAGTTGTGTTCTGGGGCCTTTAGTAGAGCAGGTGTGGGATGAATCAGATTCATCAGATTCTGCATGCATGATTTCACAGCAGATTACAATTAAATAAGTGTGCATGTATGTTCATACCAGATGTGCCAGGGTTTATCTTTGATGTTTTCCAAGCAGAGCAGCTGTGAGACCTTAACTGAAGACAGAGAATCCCTGACATCCATCTTGTTAGCAAAGAACAGGATGGGGACCCGCCTGTGTTTAATATCTGTTATGAGACAGAGAGTGATGTTTTGGGACAGTCAGTGTCGTGAATTAACATTGTCTTTCACTTAAGCTAATGAGTAACAATATTTTGAGGCTAAGAGTACAAGGAAAAAAGCCTTTATGAAATAAGTTTTATTTGGCAAAACAAAATGTAAAACTATCAAAAACAGTAACATCCATCTTTATGTGCTGCACAGTCTAGACTGGAAATAGGCCAAGAAAAAGACACAGCAGGTAGCTGGGCAAATATTCAAACCCACACAGAGTTGTTTAAGTTCAAGAATTGTGTAAAATATACATGAACTTACCGGGATGATTTAGTAATGTGTCCAGCTCTTCTTTGGCCACAACCATCCTCAGCTTATCTGCACTATCAATGACAAATATGATAGCCTGACCCTCCCTGAGGAGTACAAAGAGATCAGAGGTGTTAATAAGTACAGTAACAGTATAAAAAGAAAAGAGGATGGTGTTTTTGTACCATGAGCACACTCACTTGTAGTAATGTTCCCAGAGGTTTCTGTATCTGCCTTGACCAGACATGTCAAACACTGTGAAGGAAAGACTACAAGAAGAGAAGAGAAGCTTTATGTTCTTGTTCAAATACTATACCAGTTGAAAAAGCAGACAGACGGGTGCAACTATGACATTATTTAGACTTCTAATGTTATTCAATGTTAAAGAAGTTGTTGTGTTATGACAAACAGCTACCTGGATGTCTTGAACTTTTCTATGCTGAAGCCAATGGTTGGGACGATGTCTTGTGCCTGAGCCTGTGAGACAAATGCAGCGTATTCTTATTAGAAGCCTTAATGGGAGGCACTAAGAAGCAACATGTCTTAAATTCACTGCTAGTTTACCATAAACATGCGAGTAATCTCTAGATAATTACAGGCAAACAAAGAGTAATATGGAGTAAGGATGGGTCCGAATGTTCATTCACTATAGTGCTACCTAAATTGTATAAACTGTAAATCGATGTGTTGACTTACATTAGAGGGCTTGAGCTGGTTGATGATGGTGGTTTTTCCACTGTTGTCCAGGCCAAGACACAGCACATTTACCTCCTTCTTCAACCCCAGCCATCCTGCCAACTTGTCAAACAGCCCCATTGGCTAGTCCGCAACCATCAGCTGTCTGTCTGACCTTCCAAAAAAAGCAATAAACACTGTAACAGTTAGAGGGTAATGGCATCTCATTATATCATTACACAGGGTATTTCCGTTGTCCTAGAGGTTCAGATATCAGAGAGGCAGAGTAATACACTGCTATTGCAATATACACATATTTATTCTGACCTCATGCTCAAGGTCAAACATTTGTCTGTGCTGAGCACCTGTTTGTGATCTGATGGTCACCTGAAGTGAATACAGTATCTACATTCCCCCAAAACGCATCACAGCCATACCACATATGTCTCATTTTACCTATTTGAAATTCAGTTTGCATTTCCACTTGCAGTATTTACTGACATCAAAAAGCATCAAAAGGATACACTCACAATTTTTCAAGCCTGTCTTAAATAATAGTCAGGTGTCCATATAAACATTGAAAGAGGTTTTCCACACTCAAATCATTCCTCCTGTTCATACTGGCTATTAAAAGATCCCCTTCAAATGTGCTTTTAATGTATGTGATGATGTGTGTTTCCTCTCAAAATTTGAATCTAGTCAACATTATCACTATACCAGTGAATGGACACTTTGTTTTGGTCATTTCACTTCTCTTTGCGTGAACTGCTCAACGTTACTAAGACGATCGAGACGTCAAGCAAATACCCTACTTACTTAACATCATCTCTTAAAAATAAACTTCACTTAGCTGTTCACTAGTTTGATGATAATGTTAAGAGAAAAAGGCACCGCTCAATAGCTCATTGCAGTCATCGACACACAAGCTACCTTTTTGTTGGCTAGTTAAGCGTTAGCTCAAGCTAACATGCTTACTGAGCTTTAACCTGTTTTTAACGTAATTAACACTCGCTAACTGCTATTTAGTTAATCTCTTCTTGGTACTGATGCTAGCTAGCATTAGCTAACGTTTTGGCCAGGGGCGTTGTGTATTAAGTACTTCATTTCGCTGGATTTACATAGCCAGTACCTTACATTTGACAACTTCTCTACGGTACTAGATAAGTCAGTTTTACAAGACTGTCAGGTAAACATGCTTAGCGTGAGGGTAACATGTTTGAAACATGTCTTAGCTTGTAACTATCACGAAAGCTAGTGGCGCTATTCGCTAGCTAAGGTTAGCATGTCACCTATTAGTCTCTCCCAGACTATCTTGTAGAGCTGGATTTTACCTGTGATTTATCCTCGCGGTGATGCTTCCAAGATGTACTTAACACTGCCCTCGGCTAGTTCATTTAATAATCAAGCTCGAACCGGTGTTTCATTCATTTCTCTTGTACTCTTTCATGCTCTTGAGACTACAGAAAACACCGGGTTATTTACACTGTGTTGCTGGGTGACCAGGGTGCTGACTCACGTCTGCCACCTGCAGGCCAAACAAGGCAGCGTCCTGTCTGATGCTGTGGTCTTCACACAAACATGTTAATATTTTAATAACTATAAGATGATTTTGTATGGCAAACTGAACGACATGGCAGAACCAAAAGCCATCCGTTCATGAATCCTGGTCAATGTACTGTGACATATACATATATTACATACCCTCTACCTCCAAGTGAATGGATAAGCAGAATAAAAAACGTGAAATGGAAAAAAAACAGAACAGTAAACTTAAATTACAGACAAAAATAAATTGGAAAAAATGACACCAGACTATTCCAAAAATGTCTTAAAAATTGAAAAATGAATTATGTTTTATTATAAAGTATAGTATACAACTTGACCCTATTGTGAATCCATCACAATTTCATTTTACTTAACTTACTTTTCTTTTCTAGATTATATTTTTTATTTACCTTTTTTTGTCTGTTTTTCTTTTTTCAGTTTTGGTTTCATCACTGCAATTGCATGTTAGTTAACTTTTGCAAATCCCCATGGGAAATTATAATAAAATAACAATTGTAAATTAATTAATTTACAATAAAAGAAACAGTATTCCACATGAAATTTGAAAGCTTGGAGACATTAAACAAAAAGTGTGTACCACACAATTTGTTGTTATCTTTGGGTCTATAAGCACCTGTTTGACAAACTCACCTGACAATCCTTCATGTCCAGAAAACATGTCAGTGTCTTGAGTGACAATTAAGAGGACAGTTATTGTGTTGGAGAGTGAGTGTGCATCTATGGATACCTGTGTATGTGTGTGTGTGTGTATTAATGTGCATGAGCCATTACCCAACAAGTCGTAAAACAGTCTGCTTTGAAAAACCTTGTGATGTTAGGGATGTCAGAGTGGTTAAAGTCTGAGAGAAAACAAAGTATTAAAATAGGGCTGTTTATTAAGGAACAAACATACTGAATAAAACATACACCTTTCACAAGACTTTTTGTACAAGACATACTGCATTATCATGAGGATAGAACATACACTTCTATAAAATCTTTTGACATTCAGCGGTCTTCAGTTCAAAAAACATGATTGTATTTACCATTCTGTCAATCTGTATTTCTGAATTTTCTTGTTAACCAACCGGAAAGTTGTTATTAAAATCACATACTGTACCATTAATCACCATGCCACACCATATTATCTTCTCCATGTCATCTCTGGTCATGAGGTAACAGACTTGAGACCATTCAAAGTCAATAGAAACCATTGGATTGTCACTTGGAAAGAGAAGAGGTATCGGTGAACACTTGAATCGACACTAGAGAAAACAAGTCCTAAATTCAAGTGAATGTTAGTATTTGCTGAGATAACAAAGAGACCGCATTTGGCCAACGCTGACAGAGGTTGGTTGTTGTGGAGGCTGCATTGATAATGATCCAGTAGATGATGAGTGTGTGTTAACTAGACCACATGTGGTCCAGCAGCGGACTGCTCTGACATGAGCAGCGTGTGGTACCTGCTACACCTAACAGTCTGGTGTTTGTGCAATTAGTCGAATGAGGATGCCAAGGAACTCTGCTTTGTTTCCAGCTCAGTGTTCACACAGTCTGTCTTTGTGTGGTGGTTTCACACTTGAAAGCCATTCTGTTGGATATGGTGAAACTGCAGGCGGAGGGACTGTATGCTGCTTATGATTCTCCTCTGGTGGCCAATCAAACAGATCCCGATTCGCCTGATGTCGCTGAAGGGGAGAAAAAGATTTATACAGTTTTAAATTAGTCACTTGATAAAAGCAGTACACCTACAAGACAAACATGCAATTCAGTTTTTCATGTCACTTTAACCTGTGACAAGCACACTAGGGGGAACTTGACGATTTGAACAATACAGGATGCAGGACAAAATACAAGATAAAATACAGGTGGTGAAAAAGTTTATTTCAGACTGTCAAAGAACATCGTGTGACTTGGAGTGACATCAGTGTCATGATGATACTGTGATTAAGCCAGACACACAGAGATACGATTCTAGCATCATTAAAAAAAGAAAAAAAAATAGAACAAGCATTTAAAAGACAGCTACAAGATGCACTTTTCTTTTGGTGTGCTTGACTCACTCTATACTCATGGTGGAAATGGAATCCAGGGTTGTGTATCCTGCTGCGAGGAAGTTGTTTTTATATTGGCTCATTTTGATGGAGTCCAGCCAGTCGCCGATTGAGATGAAAAGAGGGTAGTCTGGCATGTCCTCTGGGGATTCAGGGAAACTGAGACGACAAACAGGTAGTTAAGGATCAGACAGGTTGGCATACTGTTGAGCTGAATGGTGAATATGATTTAAAGGACCATACTGGTGGGTTGGCTTAAGAACTTCAAACTGTGAAAACTCTGCTTTACCAACCATTTTCTGGTACATATCATAACTGTATACCTGCGCATATGCCACTTGTTTTAGTTCATGAAATCTGGTATGAAATTCAACTTGTAGAAATTAGTGTGAAATAAATAATCAGTCCCCATGCATATTTCAGCTTTATGTTTTTATTTACCTTTTTTCATCAAAACTACTTTATTGTTACCTGGCAATGTGAGAGCAAGCTGGGTTTTTATTTTAAACTTCCTTGTGTCAAGTGGTTCTGGGAAACTCACATCCTTGAGATGCAGCTTCTGAATAGACTACTATTTTCACATCAAAATTTTCAAGATGTTGAGCAGACGTACATATATTAAGCTCAAGTTTTGTAACTTTGACCATGTTTAGCATAGATATCCAACATTATAACAGTATACAAATAACAGAAAATCCCCCCAAACATAATATATCCCCTTCAAATGCCTTAGAAAATAGTAGGCAGAAATGTAAAGCACACATAAGTTGTAGTTAGTGGGCAAAAACATTTTATAACCACTAGTATGGTCCTTTTTCTTACTCTGTGTGTGTGAGTTGATACTTACCTCTGTACATCATTCACCAGAGTGAGCAGACTACTTGGATTGATTATGAGTTTGTCCAGGAAAGAGAGCACATCGTTGAAGCGTGGGCGCTGGTTAGCCTCTTTCTGCCAGCAGTGCAACATCAATTGGTGCAGTGTCACAGGGCAGCCCATTGGTGCTGGTAGACGGTAGCCTTCTTCAATTGATAAAATGACCTGAGATGAACATCAGTAAGCAGATATTTGTACAGGTTAATATTTCTATTTTAACGAGTATTCTCCTTGTAGAGGGAAGAGTATACATAAACATGTTATGTTGATCATGTTTCAGTGTTAATTCAGCAGCTTACATCTTGATTGGACATCTCCCAGTAAGGCCTCTCGCCATATGACATCACTTCCCACATGACAATACCGTAACTCCATATGTCACTAGCTGAGGAAAATTTTCCATAAGCAATAGACTCTGGTGCTGTCCAACGTATTGGTATCTTTCCTCCCTGGCAAAAAAACAGTAACAGAATAAATCTGTTAAGGAGATATTCAGAATGTATAACAGCTATAACTGTGATACTGCGATATCCTTCAGAGGAACTGTTACGCCCACACTCACTGTGGCGGTATATGCTGCTTCAGTGTCATCCTCTAGGACTCTGGACATGCCAAAATCAGACACTTTACACACCAAGTTTTCATCCACCAAGATGTTGCGAGCAGCTAGGTCTCTGTGAACGTAACCCATATCTGAGAGGTAGGTCATGCCCACTGCAATGCCACGCAGCATCCCAACCAGCTGGAGCACTGTGAACTGACCATCACGTGTCTTGAGAGGTTGTAAGAGGTAAAGGGAGAGGACAATTGTTATGAAAAGGAGACAATATTTTTTCATAAAATCAAGTGTACATTTCTGAACATGTATTCTTCTCACCCGCAGGAAAGAATCAAGCGCTCCGTTCTCCATGTACTCCACCACTATCATCACTGGTCTGCCTGGGGAAAAGGTAAAACACATGATGACAAGAAGAACATATATGCAAACACACACACACACACACACACACACACACACATATATGTAGCTTACTCTTTGTGACCACTCCCTCCAGTCTAATGATGTTAGGGTTGTTAAACTGTCCCATGATCGATGCCTCACGCAAAAACTCTCGCCTCTGTTGATCCATATAGCCACCTTTAAGTGTCTTTATTGCCACAGCAATGTCCATCCTTCCTGGTATACGCAGACGACCACAACAAACTTCTCCAAATTCACCTGCAGAAGCAACACAATACACACATGCACACATTGCATGATCCCTCATATATCATAATTCTCAAGTAGTTTAAACATGCTGCAACAAAATGAAATTATAAATAAATTGCACTGTCTAAGTCTCATGGAGTCTCATGTAATCAATTATGATTTTTTCTGCTCTTAGTGAAGTAGAAATGGCTTTATAAAATTTTAATCTGGCAAATTTACAAGAAAAATATCATGTGAAATAAATATTAAAGTGCACTATTCTTAAATGGATAATGGCACACTGCCTCCACCAGATGGCACACTGCCTCCACCGGACAGCGTCAATGTTATAGAAACCAGACAAGTGGATGGCACATTCATAATTACAGACTGAACAGCAGACACAATCTGTTCAATTTTATGAACCATCAAACATTATTATTCATTTTCAGCAGCAGTGGCTTTGTTCCTCTAAGGTACTATACAATAAATTACTTTAAAATCAGCTTGCTAAGATTGGCTATAAAGATTTTATAGTAGAACTTTATGGGGTTTAACATTTTTTTTATGAAAGAAAAACATTACTCAACATAAAATATGACTTCTCTATCACAAGTGCTAGACAACCATCACTGGGATCTCTTTACAATATGCCTGTGTAATCCTAAATATCAATTCAGGAAATACTACCCACATTATTATAACTGCGCTCACTAAATATCATCTTCTATCCAGTTACCAATCAAGTAAGATCAGAGCTTATGTTTTGCTCTTTCACACAGGGTACACCTCTGCTATTCTGTTGGTACGGTATGACAAAATACTTATGTACATACTGTATGGACAGTATCTATATGTGTGTATTGATTTTACCTGCACCAATCACCCTCTCGATGCATATGTATGAGGGGTCTATCTCTTTGGCAAATTCCTCCACAGCCTGAGTGGGGTCTTCATATGTGTCTGGGTCCACATAGGTCTTTATGCCAGAGAATGGAACTGGAGGAGAAGAAATATATATAGAATATATATAAGAATATATTTATTTAACATTTTATTTTGGAATAAAATAGAACAGTATATAACTTAATTAAATATAACTTTGATATCACCATTCAAAATAAAAGCAGAGCTAAAAGTAAAATACAGATTCAAAATATTGATGACGCTGATATACAACTCATACACAATAATAAACAGAAGAACTTTCAATATCTTGAATATGGGCACATTTACAGAAGCTTCCATTATTAGGGGCACATGGCACCTCGAAGCACAGGCAGACACAAGTCGCTTTCTTGCTACTGGTTTATTTGAAGGCTTCTCTCAAAATCCTCCATGAAAACCAAAAACACACAGTATTGACAAGAAAGACATTGTTGTTGCCCTTCAAGTTCCCTCTGTTCTTGTGCCACTTTTGTTTTGTTTGTAAGTTCAAAAGATATTCTTTCTTCCATCAAGTCCAAAACTCATTAGCTCTCAGTTCATTCATCGTCATTCCACGTCCTTGATGATGTGCTATTTTGTGAAGGTGCTTGATAAGTAAAGCTGCCTTTCCGCTCTTCTTCTATGGCCTTCACTTGATCGTACATTGGCATTCTCGCTCGTGTGGCATTGAGACCTTTCATTGCCTCCAAATGCTGATCTTTCTTCATTTTTCCTCCAGTCTTTTGTAGAGCTACATGCTCTTCTTCCAGTTGAGCTTTCATTTTAACTTTGTTTTCCTCTCTCTGTATTCTTCCTTTCACCTCTTCTACTTCTCGTTCTAAATGATGCTTTACGACTGCTTCTTCTTGATCAGCTATCTTCTTTTTAGCTTCTTCTTCTAGGCACTTGTTCTCTTTCTTATTCTTATAACACTTACAGAACAGTTTGGCTTCCAGCAGTGTCAGTGGCAGCTTCTTGTCATTTTAAAGACCTGCTTGAATGCTCTGAGGTGCCTTTCAGGATAGAAGTGACAGAACCCAATTTACAGGTGCTTGAGTCGAAAGAGAGAACCTGCTTCCGGCCAGTCTTGCTCTTCTTTTTCTGGAATCCTTCCATCCAGTTGACTCGAGGCTCTGGATACAATGAACTTAGAAATCGCTACACACAGATCCACTCTTCATCGTGTGTCCTGGTCTGACTCAAGTCAAGACTTTATGTACAGTAGTTCATCATAAACACACTGGACATCTGTAAGAAGACTTGTGACATCACCAATGATATCATTAAGCAGATCATCAGATAAAGGCTCTGCTGAATGTGATAATGGCTTTTTTCAACTTGCATTTCTCTACCCTTCTCTGTTAGAGCTCTGGTTCTTTGACTCTGTCTTGCCAGCTGCGCTTCCTCTTGCTGGGATTTATCACCACCCACTTGACCTTCTTTAGGTCAGTCTTGGGATTTTGCACTATGCCTAACACTGTCTCTTACCTGAATTGTAGGCTCACTTGGCTCTGACATTTTCAATTCAATGCTTTAAATTGATCCAATTTTGTAAATACAAAATGTAAATAGTAAATTAAACCTCTGACTTTTAACACTTACTCCACTGTAAATGTCACTTAAATGTGCACTTAAACTTCACTTATTTCCGAAAACACACTTTTTTAAATTTGAAATATAGAAAGTTCAATGAGAAAATGTATTTACCCTTTAACTTTGGCACCTTAAATGTGTCTATAAATGGCAAGTGTCAATTAAACTACAAACAAGTAAAAACATTTACCACATACACCACAGTAGTTATCATTCACAGTAAAAATCTTTTGGCAGACCTTTAGAAAAGCCTTCTTCATAGACCACCCTTAACTTATTAGTTTCCAAGTTCTTTATGGCTTTGTCTTGAAAATGTTGCTCTTTAAAACTGTGTGTGTCTCCTTACTTCTGTATGTGCATGTATTGCACATGTTTTCGGCAGTCTGTCAGTCCTTTGATGACAGCTCTGTGCGCTGTAGACACGTCGCGAAAAGCCGGTGGTCCTTTGAACATCGTCACTTACTTATGTGAGAGCAGCCCAGCCCGTAACTTTGAGCTGAGACTTCAAAACAATAATAGCCTACTATTGTACTAAATAAAATAATGTATAAATAACATGCAAGAAATATGTACAGATCAGGTTTACGTCAATATAGAACTATGTGGGAAATACAGCACTTTTAAAGGATAGTGTCCAAAGTTTGGGGAATGAAATGTAATTGAACACTTGGCTACTAAATGTGTCTTGAGCAGCTGTGTGTTGTTTCAACGTTAGTTAATGCACACACAAAGAGGTCACATGTGACTCAGAGTTGATACTTGTGGACTGTGATAATATGATCACCTGTGCAATACAATGCCACCAGGTACAACAGGGCACTAAAATTTGTAGTCTGAACACCCTAAATAGAGTTGGCATTTTTAAAACGACGGGCTCCCCTACCAGATTTTAAAATACTTTTCTTTGACACAACTTTGACGTTTTTCCCCACAACATGCATTACATTCTTAGTAATCTCACTGATTTTAGCTTTTTTGTTAGTTTTGTCACCACAGTGTTTACATTCTTAACTAATTCAAACTCCAATGTAAAACTTTAACTAGAAATCTCCCACTGGAATTCACAGTGAATCAGTTTTTATTGCAAGTAGTTACTGCTGGACAACTCTATAGTCCTGTAGTAAACTCTTTTTATGCTGAAGCGTATTACATTGTGCCAGCGAGGCTGATTCTTGCTTCAACTATATGAGGCTGTAATTGATGGTGTATTTCTTCTATTATATTGTAAGGTGTTTTTGTTATTTAGTCAGGATGTGGAGGAAGAGAAGGCAGCATAGAAAGAGCTGAGAAAAAACCCCAGAGCAGCACATATAAAGATATTGCAGGCAGCCGGCATCAGCATCCCCCTCTCTGGCTGAGTCTGGGGAAGTTGCTGCAGTGAGCACAGTGCATGATGACTGGCACAAATGATAACTTAAAGCAGCCCCTGGTACACCTCGAGCAGATGAGCTGGGAACTAAATGTACTTTATAGCTGTGTCAGCTCATATTGTGGAGGGTTGAAGGCTACGTCTGAGAGAGATTCCAGTTTGGAGTCTACACTCTACTTCTGTCTCCAGGGTGTCTAAGCTCAGCTCTGTAATAGAACAAGCCTTTTCTTCCAGTTTGCTAAGACTACTGGCATCCCCTGTCTGGGTAATGCCTCCCTAGCACACAACAGCAAAGAAAAAACAACAAGAAAACACTGTGAGAAGCAAGGATTACAACTGTTCAAATACTATAATATTTTTAAAAAAAATGGTCATAATGCAAATTTGTATCAGCAAAACTGATATCATGATTCCTAATTTACTGTAGATAAAAATACACTCAGTTGACATGGAAAATTAAAATAACAGAACCAAGTGTCTGACTAGATAGTTCTGCAGAAAGACAGCATGAAGGCACACAAAAACCCTTGCACATAAACAGTAATAGTACACACACGCATTTCCTATTGCTTTGAAAGGCTTAAGGCCACCATTCACATGTCAGACAGGCCTTGTGTCCATTTCCCTGCACAGACACAAGATGTTGGTGTGGGTGGAGGTGTTGGTATGACAGCATGTTACAGTGTTTTGACTCATAGTCCTTCATTTCTGCTGGGATCAACCATAAATCCCCAAATCATGCCCAGAGATAGTAGAC
This sequence comes from Thunnus thynnus, assembly GCF_963924715.1. Classification (NCBI taxonomy): domain Eukaryota; kingdom Metazoa; phylum Chordata; class Actinopteri; order Scombriformes; family Scombridae; genus Thunnus; species Thunnus thynnus. Next base: position 16,037,125 of record NC_089517.1, read on the forward strand.
TGGTTGGATTTGTCTCAGGAGCCACACTTGTGCCCCTGCAGGCCTCAGATTGAATCCTACAAGAGTTGTCACTGAAGTGCCTTACAGGACACCAACAATAATACTGTATGTTTGCCCTACAGGGTGATCAATAACCCTGTTTTTATCTGTTATTGTAGCACTGCACTTTGGTCATTCCTGTATTTCAGAAAATGGGATGGTGGTTAACCAAGTTGTGTCAAAATCCAATAAACAATGTATAAGAAAAAAAAGCAGGAAAGATTTAGCACTTTACTGGATTGTGTAATCACTGAAAATGCACATATTCACATAGATGGATCATCCTGAAATTTTCATCAAATTCAATCCACAGACAAAAATGTTTAAAATTCCATGACCTAAACAGGAAGAGGGAAAGCACAAAAACTGGAGAAATTACAGAAAAAACTGCAACTCTGGGGGTAACTGTGACTAGTCTTTGTAAAACTACTGTCAAAACTAAATCCCTGGGAGACGGAGCATGAAATCTGTTGCAGCTTGCATCCTCACCTGTGTGAAAACCCATGCTAAAAATCAGAGCAATAACAGAATTTTAAACACACAAAAACATTGTGTTTGTTACCATGTCCACTGCGAAAGCGTGTCCTCCTCTTCTCCTCTGACTTCATCCTGGCTTTGATATAACCCTGACACCTGTACATATGAACACATTTGCCAAAGATTAAGAATAATCTTTATCTCTACATTAACAACCACTGTACTTTTTCTTTACTTTCTTAATAATACCCCTCCCAGTGCTTTGTGCTTAACAACACACAGTGAATTTGTTGACATCATCAGCAAACAAGACATGCAACAGATTTACTGTCCTCATGACAAAAGGTAGGAAAGTGAACATTCATCCTGACAGGAAAAACTGCAAAAAAACAGTTTTAAGTAGACCTTTGCCACACAGTACCATTAGGCTTCTGCTTGTAATGCCACATCATCAATCTTTTGGTTTGCAAGATGTCTCTGCTGGAAAAACAGCCATTTTTCTCTTTTCTATAACCCAATTTTATTTCTCGCCTTTATGTAGATCATTTTATTTTCTTCCATTTTCCTACTTTTATCCTATTCACAGCCCCAAAAATTCAAGGCTTTCAAGGCTCAGTCTCCATAGAGAGGCACAACCAGGACAATTTGCATCCTCAATGTAAAAACCATGCTGAATAAAACCACCCTTTGAAAAAAGTCATCATAATATAAAAATGCACTATTACTTTGCAACTTTTCACTTTAGAAGTGTTTATTTATATAAAAGTAGTTTATAAGCCAATTTTATCAAAACCTCTTTATTGATATTTAGACTCTGTTGAACCAGGGTCAAACAGAAAATTACAGCTAAAGTAAAGTTTCGTTCACATAGACTCTGTATTTTCCTATGTGACCCATTCCTGGCACAAGAGTAGACTGAAACACAACATAAAAATCATACATAGCTCTGGTACATTTATAAGGAACAGGATTCTGACAGACTACGTGTAGGCTGCATGCATGAGGGACTAACTGTGAAATAGGCTGAAGATAGGGATTCATGAAATTTAGCCAGAATCCAGAATAATGTGGAATTGTGGCCTAAACACACAGCTTTGGACAGGAAATTGATGTTATTGTCTGCCATTTGTTGACTTGGAAGTGCCTGTAAAGCCAGTTTCTGACTTCTGATATTTTCAGAAGTTTGCAAATGGTGTAATCAAAGATGATCACTTCTGATCGTATCACAATTAGGTAAAAATCCAGACAAAGTATCCTCTGATTCTGGGTCATTTTTCACTGTTTATTAAGTGCCACTAATGACAAAACCCTGTGAACCAGAAGCCGACTGGAGACAAAAGTCTGAGCTAACCTGTGGAGGTTAATGGAATGGAGCAAACTGCTGGTACATGCATTACATGCTGAGTAATTAGGCAGAAAATTGGTTCAGCCATTTGGAAAATAAGAGAGTCTGCTTGGTGGCAAAATAGAGAGTCCATTAACAGACTTCTGGTTGTAGCGTTGACTCTGGGGATTATGAGAAGACAGGCAGAGAGGAATGCATGCGTGTGTGTGTGTGTGTGTGTGTGTGTGTGTGTGTGTGTGCGTCTTACCGTCCAGTGATGAGGAGGAAGAGGGTAAGGATGACCAGCAGGGAGAAGCCTCCAACTGATGCTGTGACGACTACTAGAACTTGACCCTGATCAGCGATATCAGGATCTGAGGAAAGTGAGAACGCATGGAAGAAAGCAGAGATACAAATCAGTAACTGCTCATATTAGCAACTGTCTCCCAAAGTTAAAAGCAGAGGCCTGACACCCTACCTGGTGATACAAAACTGTTGCAATTTACTGAACACAATGATTAAAGAAGTTACTTTCCATTTCAGTGTTGCTTATGCAGCTGAATTAAACCTCAATAATGTGATGAAAGTCATTCACTCATTATATAACATCCCTTGCTCAGGTTTCCCTTCTTAAACATATCTTAACAACGCAATCCAATTTAATCAATAGAAAGCAAATTAAAAATTCTTGTACAGTAATTGCTCTGCTTCTAACTCAGATTGCATTAAGGTAATCCAGATAAAACTGATTGAGATACACATGTTGAAGTTATTTCTATTTAGAATTGGACAATTCATCATGTTCACTAAAAGATTTGGCTGCACAGTTGGTTGCAGACAAATCTATTTAAAACTGCGATTTATTTTACTTTCCCATTGCTATGTTGGAAAGTTGAGTCACTTGTCATATATTAATATCTTACATACAAAAGCTAAAATGATATAAACTGTTCTGCACTTTTGCCTGTGAGCAAACAATGAAATATGCACATGAAAAATGTTTTCATAACAATAGTATAAGAACGTCTTGATGACAGCTCCTTATGACTCAAAGTAACAACTTAGGAACAAACTGATTTGTTCTTTGCTCTTTAACATGCTATTTGTACATTTTAAAAATAACAGTATCTCATTAATTGTTAAGTGTCTCTAAAAAAAAACTAGTTAAACAGACACCAGAAAAATATTCCCTGATGTATAAGGACTGACATCTCAGTCTCTGTACATATGTAAATGCTTGATATACAAGACATCTGTTAAATGTAACATTTTTATTCAATAGTGCCATTTTTTGATGAGATGTTGAACATTTAACTTTTTAACATTGTTTTTAACAAACTCTTTTCTTCCAACCTAATTCCGATCAGTTGGTATAAAATGAAGAAAGGTAAAAAAGGACGAAAGTAAAGAAACATAAGAAAACAAATAACAAAACAAAAAAAAAAAGGTGAAAATCTCTGCATTGATGTGGCATGAAACTGTGTGAGATTGTGTTTAGGTCGAATAAGGTGAGAGAGAATACAGCATGTACTGTGTGTGAAAGCCCATTCCAAGCATTTAAATAAACTTATGTCAGGAGCATCGGTATATGAGTGTACGGGATGTGAAGGTGGACATCTACATATTCATCACCTAAAATGTGTATCTTGTAGGAGGCTGTGCGTCTCTGCATATTTCAGGGTTAGAATCAGCAGAGCGTTATGTGTGCATGAAAACTGTAATAAGCACAACTGCACAGCCTGAATCAGGAACTTACAGAGCTTATAAACATTTAAAATAAATGGCTCATGCCTGAAGAAGCACTGATGAGTTTCACTGATCCATAGCAAAGAATGACCATAAAATGTCTCCAGGGATTTTATAGGGTTGTTGATCAACACCAGTGACTCCACAGTGTCTGACTTTCTAGCTTTAAAAGTCCTCTCTGCTCTGATCTATTGTTTTAAAACTAAAACTTCATACCCACTGGGATTTCAGCACAAATCTAATTTCTGAAAAGATGACTGAATATCACTCCCATTCCTGCTTAAAGCACAGCCTAGTGCAAACACAAGCCAAGGCACAATTCCCTCATGCCCAACTCCTCCACAATCATACCCTCAGCTGCAGTAGCAAACTGAAAGTTGGGGCTATACGCTGTGTAGCCGGCAGTAGTGCGAGCGCGCACGTGGAAGACATAGACAGTCGAGGGTCTGAGGCCTGTTACTACCACACTGGGGTTTTTGGTCCGTGTTGATGAGTAGCTCAGCTGCTCTTGTTCCTAGAAATGTAGAAACAGATTGCCAGAGACGACAAACAAAAGCACATTGTAGGCAAGACAGAAAAACATGTTTTTGCATAAACCCATTGTCACAGCAACGTCTGAACAAAACACATCATTTTTATCCTATTAACTACCAGAACAGATGGTGAACAGAGTAGCGATAGCAATGAATTATGAATGCTCTACACTTACATTTGGGATTCTGCATGCTAACAATGCACATTGTTCTGTGGGCTGATTGTTCTTTACTGTGTATTTCATCACTTGCAGCGCATTTTAGAGCAAAAATAACTTTTCTAACTGATTATTATAATACAAATCACTATTGCCACTAAGCACTTATAGTCTATAGTCATTGTCATTGAAAAAAAAAGTTTAAAACTACTTTATTTAGTACAGAAAAATACATTACCTTCTCATAGTATTTGACTTCATAGTCCACTATGTCGGAGGGTGGCTGTTCCACTTCTGACCAGGAGAGGGCGATGCTGTTTTGAGAGGCCCAGTCCTTCCTGACTACACCCACCAGAGCAGGACCTGCGGATGCAGTCAAAGAGTGTTGGGATTTGAGTCAGCTGTGATTATAAACCTGAAGTTCTACAATAATACAAACAGGTGTAGTTTGCAAAAAAATTGTTTTCTGTTGTTTATTGACTTTTCTCAATAAATTGAAAAATTAGTCTAAATATTCTCTATAACATAAAACTAATAAATGTTAAAAGCTTTATAATTTTACTTTTAAGACAGACACAAAAAAGTGGATGACTTGACTCACTGACTAATTACTAGCTTCACTGCACATTTGTCAGAGAGTGAATCTTGACATATAAAGTAGAAAGACTGGGAGAAACAAGAGCAGGAAGAATGGTTGAAGTCTAAAGCCAAACTCTGCAACCCCTAGTCACCTGTCCGAGAAGCCCAAGGGACTGAGGCAGTGAGTGACTCCAGCCATTTATTGCTGTGGCCACTGAAGTGAACTCCAAAGTGAATCCACTGAGGAAGTGAACTCTAAAGTGAATCCACTGAGTTCAGAGACACTACTGCAAAACACATTTCAGAAGTGTCTTCAGCCATCACAAGAAAAACTTCAACAAAGTTTTAGAACACCAAACTGAAAAAAAAAAGAAATAGAGCTTGAGGAAAGTGTCAGATGCTGTATATACCACTCACTGCTTAACAGAAGACAATCTGAAGTAAAACAACTTTTGAGTAATGGAACACCTTTTTGGAAGTTTCGACGAAAAATTGTTTCAGTATCACATGAAAACCCAAAGAGGACGGAGAGCCATTTTTACTGTCCAGTTTCAGTATGATGTGCAGCCTGTGAAAAACATTTTTGTTAACCACCAGACCTATAGCAGCTGTTTATCATGTTTGTCATTACTGCTGAATTTGGGAGAATATTTTACATGAGGATGCTGAGGAGACACAAAATAACCTTGCAGAGATTCAAATATTTACCATCAATTATTCATTGAGCCTTCGCTTGAAGAGAATATGATTGGGCAAACTAATAGATCCAGTCCCTCTGTTGTCGAGCGTGCTTTTCGGGAAATCATTGCTGGAATACAAATTCAGGCCTAGATTGATGTCTTAAACTGCCCTCATGCTCAGATAAGCAGATAACCTGATACACACAGAAGGCCACAGACTGGATGGGGCACTTCAGAAAATGTGACGTGCCACTGGATTAAGTCAGACTCACTGGATTGCAGATGCGACTTTCACATCTTGTCAAGAAGCCAAGATTTTCTAGCAGCAGCTCGGCCCAGACACAGCTTGTTTAAAAATAAAACAAACAAAATAAATAAATAAAAATAAAGGAGAGAGAAATGGTGCACATGGAAAGCAGAAGTTTGATGCTGACTCCTGCAAAAATGCACAGTCAAGGTGAGACATATTTAAATTTAAAGTGTGTCCAAATTTTACATTACAATGCACAGATTCAGAATCCTAATTCGGGTCTATTGCATTTTGTTATGCACTTAAAATTCTAAAGTATGTCCTATCTGTGACTTTGAGACACACAAACATTATCATAGTTGTTATAATCAATATGACAACTCTGAGAAACTTGCCATGTAATTCCCACTTTTACAGTTCTTAGGATCATAAAAGGAAACAAATACATCACTGTGTCAAAAAAAAATCATTAATAAATCATAACACACCCTTAACAGCATCATGCATCAATGGAATCTAGATCATTGGACTGTGTTGTCTGTTAAACAATTTGCAGAGCCAGATCACACATCTGCTGTCAGCCATATTATTCCAGTTAACATGTGCCCTTCCTATCCTGGTGACAAGTGGTGCCTGAGCTGCACAGACTGAGTGTCTGGAGATGTTGTGGGAATAACTCAAACCTCTCAGTCTGGCTGCCTGCTGCAGTCATTAATGGCAAACAGCAGACACACAAACAAAAATATAGAGCATGTTTTGACAGAAAACTATGGTGCAATAGTGCATAAGCAAGGACAGATTCCACTGAGTTACTTTGCAAATGTGTACCATACCTGAAATACTGGTTCCAGGCACTAAGTTTCAGTATATTAACGACTAATGTAGTTTTAGTGTTTTGGTGGTCAGCCTACATGAGCAAAAAGCATCCATCATTACAAAACTTTCAATATTAAACATGTTTAGCGTTACACCTGCAATAACTAATAATTATTTGGCCACTTGGGGGCAGCTGTGGACAAAACCACGTACATATCATCATCTTTTTAAGTTGATATAGCTAACTTTTTAGCAAACAGTAGCCTATTTTTTTGCCCTCTCTGTTAATGTAATGGACTGTTTTTTGTTTTTGTTTTTGTTTGCCTCCTTTTATTCTATGTATTCCTGTTTAATGTTCTTAATGTCTCTCATTTGATTTTTTTATCTTTTCAATGTGAAGCACTTTGAGCTGCATTTTTATTGTATGAAAGGTGCTATACAAATAAAGTTATTATTATTATTATTATTATTATTATTATTATTATTATTATTATTATTATTATTATTATTATTATTATTATTATTTACACATCCAGCAGTTAAAGAAAAAAATTAGAATTCATTTGGAGTTGTGTTTGTGGTAACATGCCAAATGTAAGTCTTGTATTTACTCTCCTTTTAGCTCTTTTTTTGGTCTACAAAATATCTAACTCTTTGGCTTCTGAATGCTTCACTATATTCATCAGCTAGTCACTAACTTTGTCTGCCATTTGGTGCTGGACAGGTAGTATGCAGAGTGTTTTAAGAGCAGTAAAGTTGCAAAAAAGGCCAGAAAACCAAGACAATGAGCAATAAGACACTATATCGTAAAGTTAATCAAGCTTTTAGGAACTCACGAGTTGGTAGATAATTCTCTGTTAGTCACTGTAGTTTGTCACTACAAGGGGCTCCTTTCACGTTACACATGATCCATTGTTATTATTATAAAATATTGAATATATCTGCTTTAAGCAAATCTTTTAGTGCATTCCTACATGTGAAATATCCCAAAAAGCCCAAAGCATTTCAGATATATGTGATCTATGTCCAAAGCCATCATCCAAATTCATAGTTTATGCTATAACCCTAAATAAAACCAAAATAAAGAGGCAGAGTGTTGAGAGGCAGAGAAATATATTTAGCTTTCCAGTGTACAAATGCCAATGTATGCAAGTAAAGGCATATCCAAAACAGCAGTGCCAACATCAGCTAATCTGAAGAGGAACAGCTTTGACATAGGCTATATGTAAAGTATAACTATGTAAGACCAGCTTAAATGTCTAGTCTAAATCAGGTCCAAAGTCAAATTCTGTCACTCTGTAATCTATTATCAGAGAAATTTGCATGTGTGTTATGGCTTAATATTAATTTTGATTTCAAACCATTAAAGGATTCATTTCATTGAATCTTTAAAACCATGCATGAAAAGACACTAAATTTAAATAAATAAGTACATTTGTGATGATAATATGTGCTTGTGATTTTAATGAATTTGTTAGAACTTATCTTCACAAGAATTACACACGTAAAATTAGCAATTTTGATGTTTTTCAGTTGGCATCAGTGTGTCCAGCGGATAAATATGCATACCCCACTTAGAGGATAACAGTGTTAGAGAAAGTCACATTACTAGAGGGGATTTCTGTTTGCAGCATACTGTATAATGTTATGTATCTATCACCATGCATGAGTATCACTGTGCTTCCATCTGTCTCAGTTTTACATTTTTTATGCATGGACATTTTTACAAAGTGAGAAAACTCTTATGCAAGGAGCTATTTTAGGTTCAGGATAAATCAATCCATTGGTTAGACACCTACTGCCATGGATGAGTATATGCTCTAACAGATACAGGAAGGACAGAGGGGAAGAGGAGAGAGAAGGAATGAGCAGGGAGAGCTGTAAAGAAGTCCCATGAGATTGCATCTCCCTAGCATCTGAGCATATAAATAGAAGTCAGCCTTATTCCCAGAGCAAGGAAGATGAAAACAGAAAAGAACCCGCTGGAGAAAAGGGGAAAAGAGCAAAGTAAAAGAGAGAAAACCTCTTGAATAAGGACACCACACAACAGTGGGAAATGTTCACACGTGGATTAAGCATGTGCAAACTTTGTGTGACTCTTGTTAATTTAGCAACAATCCAGAGAAAGACTCTGGGTGCATCCCAAGATATTGCACTTTGTTTTTCTGTGACATGTCTGCTTGCAAAACAGCAAACTGTGCCATATAGTCTACATTTGGATTTGGTGGAGTTTTTCTAGTGATATTGGGCACATCTCAAGTCTCTTAATTTATGTCTCCTCGCTCCTTGCCTGAACTGGAAGTTGTTCCTGATGCGCCATTTTGACAGCCGTCCCAAGTCTCTGGGTGCATCCCAAGTCTCTTAAATTGCATCCACGTTTCCCTCACTTGTGTCTTTTCCTTGCGTCTTAGTCCCTCCCACTGTGGATGCAAGGAGAGATGCAAGGAAACCAAGCGAGGAGAGAGGAAACGAGGAAATTTGTTTTAAGAGACATGAGACGTCCTCTCCTCTGAAGCGTCATGTGAAGCGACGTCCGTTTCTGATGATGGCGACAGCTGATCACAGCTGGATCAGCTGTCAGTTGGCTTTAACAACTGTAGAAACCATTTCTATTCGCAGAATGCATTTATACTATTTATTGATCATTTCCATCCGTATTTTTTGATAATCCTGATAGTGAATTCATCATTCAATAACCAAGAATATGATCAGGGTGTCTTCTGAACACATTATAAATATTTATTTGGCTAAATGTTTCAGGGCAAATGGAAATGATGTAACTCATATCAAACCCGACGCTCAGGAATTTTCAGCCTCACATGTGACTGAATGGAAATGACGATAAATGATGTAAAATATAAATGTGTTTAACTGTTATTATGGATAAAGTTAAATTCAGGAAGAGTCTATCTGTCAGCAAGAAACAGTTTAATGGAGGAAATAACATCATGAGAAAAAATCTTTCTAATAAATGAAGAAAGTTGTTTATGGTTCTTTTATTGATCAGACTGACAATTAACAGATTTTTAACTATATGATGAATATATAAATAAACATAAAACTTGGGAATGATACACTTAAATTTAATCAGTAATCTGTCTCCACTTCGGTGCAATGTCGGATCAATAACTGATATCCAATAAGGGGGGTGTGTTGGCCAGTAAAAGACTTCCGTGAAGTCTGCTCTGATGTTTCCTTGCTCCTCGGAAATCCCTCCTCGCTCCTCCAAGCAAAATAAGAGACTTGGGACGTTCGTCAAAATGGCGCATCAGGAACAACTTCCGGTTCAGGCGAGGAGCAAGGAGCCATAAAATAAGAGACTTGAGACGTACCCCCAGAGACTTGGGACGGCTGTCAAAATGGCACATCAGGAAAAACTTCCGGTTCAGACGAGGAGCGAGGAGACATAAATTATGAGACTTGAGATGTACCCAATATCATTAAAAAAACTCCTCCAAATCCAAATGTAGACTGTATGGCACAGTTTGCTGTTTTGCAAGCAGACATGTCACAGAAAAACAAAGTGCAATTTCTGTCTTACATTGTGAGTCATCTTCAGAGAACACCAAGCCAAAATCAAGTGCTAACAAAAAACGCCTACCATCTTAATGCCACTGGCTATACAGGTACACTTATGCATGTAATGTGACTTCAGCTAAGACTAAAACTGACTAACTGCATGTCACAACCCGACTTAAGGCTGGACAAAGGAGGGGAGACCACACATGAGTTATAACTAAAAATAGATTTATTATACATAACTTAACGATAAATGAAACTAAACACACGATGACCCAACTCTGCCCACCAAGCTCCTGCAGGCAGAAGACAAAGTGTCTGTCCAGAGAGGGTCGTCACACTGCACTTTCTGGGCTATGAGGTTTGTTATAACTACCATCAAAACTCAACATCACAATTTATTAATAATTACTTATCTTATTCCACAAACTAGCTTGATTAAAATTAGGAAAATTTGTACCTCAGTGACTATGTGAAGCAGCGTGTAAACGATTGCAGAGTTTGGAATGAATTGAGAGTCATCGTGGATAACTCTGCAGGGAATTAAGCAACTATTAGATTTCGGTTCTTTCAGCAAAGTTCAATGCATCATTAAATCTCACATTTTGCCAATTATTTGATTTGATTAGATACGTAATTCAGTTCATTTTGGTTCTTCCAAGCTCTACAAGTATAAAAATGAATCTGATACTACCAAAAAAAAAAACACATGTAAACTTGACATGTGTACTTTTTAATCCAAGGTCTACACACAACAAAGGCTCATCAATCAATATGTTCAATGTCTTCTAGGACACGATCTGTCATTTTCTATCTTACACAAGGATTACTTTTAACACAGAGTGTGGGAGCACGTTCTTCTACTGTGCAGCTAAAACCTTACACAAATTTGCACTGATTTCTGTGTGCCTCTTCACAGAGCACTGCAGTGAACTTTGTGGGAGGAATCTTGGTTGGGTAATGCTCTGCTGAGCAATAACTTCAGTATATTTTGAGCAGAGTACAGCTCACTGTTCATAAACACAGAGATCATCTTGCTCACACTGCTCTGCTTTGCTGCTTTGAGAGGTGTTACGACAACAGCTGACCTTCATCAGCTTCAACAAGCAGGAAACCTGCATTCTGCTATACAGAGTAAAATTAAGAGTTGAGGAGAGTGTGCAGATATTGCACAGTTCCTACAGCGACAAAGCTGAAAGATAATTCTAGTGTATCATGTTTTTGAATGAAATAAACACTCCTCTCTGTTTAAAGGCAAAGAAATCATACATCTTGCAGCTTTTTAACTCATCAAGGTTAGACAAGCACACAGACAATAGGGAAGAGAAAATTATTAGTAATTCTGATTAATATGTTTAGCATAATTAAAAGCACAATGAGGCATTAATATGCAATTTATAAACAGATAGTATGTCAACAGAAAATAAATCGTCCCCCCTCCTTCACAGTGCAAAATCCAGTTAATTGCTAATTCTGCTTTTGATTGGCTATTATTCCACCATTGGCATAATATCACTATCAATTATATGACTCACCTCACAGCACTGGCTATGTGCCGTCCACTTAACAGAAGTTTAGACAAGCTATCAGTCAGAATCATTGGCAGATCATTCTCTTTGAGATGCATTCCTTGACAATTTGCCTATCCCCTCCATCAGCCAAGACATTAAGTCCCAACTTGTTCAACCTCTCTCCTTAGATGAAGTAACCCAGGTCATCAAGTCTATGCAGAGTGGCAAGTCCCCAGGACCCAATGGGTTCTCTACTGAGTCTTTTAAAACCTTCTCAAACATTCTGGCGAAACCCATGCTTGGCGTGTTTAATGAAGCCCTTAAAACTGGTATACTGCCTCATTCCCTCCGTCAAGCCACTATCATTTTGATTCTCAAGAAAGACAAACACAGCTTCATTTTTTGGCTTTGCCCTAAATTATTTACCTGTCTACCTCTACCTCTTATCTTTGACTCTATTTCTAAAGTATTAAAAACAACCATTGACCCTTCTCCCCTCATCTCTTTGGCCTCTCACCCCAAAACACTCCACTCTCTAATCCCCAGATGGATGCCCTGGTCTTCTCCACCCTAATTGCCAGACAGTTGATTCTTATGGGCTGGAAATCTACTCAACCACCTTCCCATGTACACTGGATGAGAGATTTAATGAGCTGCTTGCATCTTGAAAAGATTAGATATGCACAACAAAACAAGGCAGAGAAATTTCATTCTACTTGGGATCCATTTATTTCTCTCTTCTCTGTCAGCACTGGCAAGCTCACTCCTTTACTGACTCCCCAAGTCTAAGTCACTCTTGACTACCCTAAACATAACCAACAAACTTAAACCAACCTCATACCAATATTCAGAGATATCACTTTTTCTTTCCCCCTTTTTCCCCTTTATTTTTTCCCTAGTCTTTATGTGTGTGTTTTTTATGTATGGTTTATGTGTATGCATTTTTTTCTGTTGTAATAGTGCCTAATTTAGTTGTTGCTGTCAGGGTAGTGGGATGGGGGAGGGGATTGTTATATGTTTAATCTTTATTAACGACTGTCATCTTCTATTTTTTTTATTTGCATGAAAATAATAAAAACAAAGTTAAAAAAAAGAAGTTTAGACAAGTACGAACTGCAGATCCTGAGCCATAGAAACTAATAGGCTGCAACTACTAACAATTTTAGAATAAACAAGTAAACAGCTTGCACACTGCAGGGCTCCAATGTCCACTTATTATTTATTGCACCAAGGTGACGTTTTATGCAGGCTGGAGTCTGATGAAGTGCAGTGGTACTCAAAACATCACCTTTGTGCGATAAATAATAACACCTTTGTGCAATAAATAATAAGTGGACATTGGAGCTCTGCAGTGTGCAAGCTGTTTATTTGTTTATTTCTACATTTGCTCACTTTCAGCCCAGCACCTGCCCCCTTTGTTTTGGATGTGCGTGCATACTCCTATCTTGTAACTACTAACAATTTGCCATTGCCTAGGCTCATGATGATGCCTTCAATTTGCTTGTTTTGTCCGACCAACAGTCCAGAATCTTAAGATATTCAATTGAATATTATTTATGTCAAAGAAAAACAGCAAATGCTCACATTTAAGAAGCTGGAACCAGAGAATTTTTGTATGTTTGCTTGAAAAATTATTTCTCGATTATCAAAATAATTGATTATGATATGATTGATTATGCCGAATTTCTGTCAATCGACTAATCCACTAATCGTTGCACTTCTAGAAGCTAACTTGATTCAAACAGTCTGAATGGTGAAATCATGCAGTGTGCAAACTTAAAAAATACTTTTATCGTCATCCCCCACATAAAATGTGCAGGACAGTTATATAACTGCAAACAAGGGATCATAATGATTCTATCCTCTATCAAATGAATGTAACTCACTGTACTCTCACTAATGGATTTCGCTATATCTATCTATTGTACAGTTCTATAAGGACACTCAGTCAATGAAAAGGGAAAAGGAAGCGGTAAAACAAGAAAAAAAAAACGTATGTGTATGTTTGTGTGGGAGAGAGGAAAACAGAGAGGGCATAGAGGGAAGAGCTGTAGTGACTAACAGAGCAAGGCTGTAGGTGGAATATGGGCGAAGCAAATGTGTGCGCAAAAATCACACGTGTATAAATTCGTTTGACTGTTTATTTGCATGCAAGCCTGGCTGTGTGTGTATACAGCATGTCTACTGAGGAAAGGCAGTTTGACAAGTTAATCCACTCTAAACACCCTGGGAACATCCCCACAGGCTGCTTCTCCTCCTCTACAGAGATTATTTTGCATTCCGACTTCCTCCCATCAGTCTTAGCTGCCTTTGCTGGAGAGATGGGTATGAAGTGACACATATACACCTGTCATCTGGTTTCCATGGTATGATGACAGTCTATCAGTATAAGATTTCCTTTCTAAAAATAATACTTGAACACAATATTTCTACTGTATACTCGGGGAAACTTAGGAGAAATTACTTGTCTTGAATGAGATAGAGCATTATTAAAGAGCATTATGAATGTTATATGATAATTGCGAACAGTTTTTATTCACATATTGTCTGAAATGAGTCAAACCTTAACACAACTAAATCCTTCCACAGATCCAATGAAGTGCAAAATAGTTTGATGGAGGGCAATAAAACATAATAATACAGTGATATTTATGAATTGGACGGAAGCCTTTTCATATTCTGAATACTTGACATTAAATGTGAAATGACTCCACTCCAGTCTTGGCTCCACTTAAACAGTCGACTCCATTAGCGCTGCTTTGCCAATGCAACCCAATTTCACCAATTTTCCAGTCCAGTTTAAAAACAGCACATAGCGTCATTCTGATCAAGACACCACAAGGCAAAGACTTTAGAATCCACATTTGCAGTCTTCAAGCGACTTTTGTTCCTTCCATCTACTGAATAAGTAATAGTCATCTGTAATTCTACATATTGCCTGTAACTGCTGAACAAGCTTTCAAACAGCATAACATATGTCTTGTTGTCTCCAAAACTGAAGCGAAAACTATGTCAAACTGTCACATGATATGTAAATAGTTTGCACTTCACAAATATGTTTATCACCCTACTGTTACGTGAGGGTCCGATATGTGGTGGTTGGATCACTCTGAATGAAACAGCAGGATTGAGATGGATAACTTTCTTATGCAGCACTTTACTGTCCTCCACACTTCATCAGCTTCACAACACTTCCTTGTTTCTAACTCACATGTGGCTGAATTAACCAATCAGAGGCTAGAAGGAATTTGACTGAGGTAAACCACAGAGGTAGATTCAGGAGATTATTAAAACTGTTTTAAAAATGCTGATGTAAATATTTAAACATGAAAATATGTAAATAATAACCATGTAAACATAAATATGTAAATAGTTAACTCTGTAAACATTGTAAATATATTTCTAGCAAATGAACTCAAATATATGAATTTATTTAACTTACACTACCACTGAACTACCTCAGTTTCCCAGCATGACCAAAAATGTTGAATACAAATGGTAAACTGTGACAATCTTTGCTAATACAATTATGGCTACCTATTGCACACAGGGAGGAACCAACACAGATATACCCACAATTCCATATCTTCACATATGAGCCTCAGATTAGTCTTGTCTTAGTCTTGTTCTCATTAGAATTTTATCTCAACACTGGTTTCCTGCACAGGCTGAAAGGGGAGAAAATGTGCACATTCTTACATCCCAGTATAATTTATTAATTCACTCTCCTCCCTTCTTTCATTTTATCCTTCCTCCATCAATTATTCCATCAATATTCTTGCCCTGAGAATATAAGGTTCAGATTTCTGTGGCTGAACTTCATGTTTTCTAATTCAGGCCTAAGACAAAACAGCCTTAGGACTGCTAGCTGTAGTTGACCTCAGGTCAGCTGGGCTCTACTAATTAAGACTAGGTTCAGGTCGTAGTGGTTCTGTCAGCTATTCAAGGGTCAGAAATATGTTTCACCTATTGACACATTAAGCTGGACGGAGAGACAAAGACTGTGGAAAATGACACAGGGTGCTTGGGAAGGCAAATCTAGCTGCAGAATAAATAAATTCCCATCTGTTACTATAGCAGAAATATGCACAAGCCTAAGTATTCATGAGCTATGAATCAGGTATTATGTAACTATAGTGCATATGCATATGTCAAGCATAAGCATGTAAATTTAATTCATAATTAAGAGCCAAATGTGGCTAGTTGAAAGTTAACCCTGAACAACCTGTATAGCGAAAGGAAAACAAATGGAATAAATAAACTCAAATTAGCCAATTTAGGAATCATTATCTGAGCATTGACAGGAACTTGTCCTGCACATCAAGTCCACAGATACTCCAACCAATACCCCAAAAGGTACATTGTTGATGCAGGAACAACAGAACAAGAGAGGCAGACAATTTCTCCACGTAATTTTTCATTTGAGGAGTAAAACTCTTTGTAGTTTTTGTAACCTCCTAGTTTTTAAACAATTTTTTTTATCAGTTTTGCTTGGCTCCCTGCTATCTCAAGGGTTCGACAGGTCCACTGGGAAAATTCCCACCATTCCAGATGGCCATTTTGCCCAGGCCAGCAAGATCAAAATGATGAATGTATCGCAATACTTTGGAACTAACTATGTAGTATTTCATGCCTGTGAAATATTTTTTACATTAATTTATGTTAAAAATAAATTTATGGCCCTAATTGTTTACATTATTAACTAATCATCACAGGTCCCAGCAGCCTGAGTGGGTGTGTTTCAATGGCTATTTTTGTCTTATCAACCAAAGCTATTCAACTTACAATTAACTAAAGAAAGGAAATCACTCATAACAATCAATTATCCTCATTATTGGAAATTAGTTTTACATGAATCAATTAATTGATTACTCAAATAATGGTTTCTGCAAAATTAATAAGTGATGGTACATCTTAACCAAGTCTACGTCAGTCTGATTGTCATCATCACCACATTTAAATTTAAAGACAGTTTAAAAAAAACAAAAACAAACAGAATTCAAAAGTTGCGCTGATAAAGTGAACAAGAGCTCTGCAACTCACCAGCTTGGTGTGTATTGACAGTAACATTGGCCAGCGAGCGTGCAGCCACGCCGAGCCCAGAGACGCCATTCACCGCCTCCACGTGGAAGGTGTAGTTGGCGTGCATTGCAAAATCTAGTATTGCCACAGAGGTACCAGTCAGACCGAGTGGCCGTGGGATGAATCGCAGGTCTGGCTCACATGGCTCACATCGCGTCACACCACTGTCGCCATCACTTCCATCACAGCGCTGGCACAGGATGTTGTAAGTGATGTCCTTTCTGCCTCCTGTGTCGCTCGGAGGCATCCACTGCAAGAAGAGAGCCGTGTCATTGATCAATGAGACCAGGTTCCTTGGAGCTGTCGGAGGCCCTGAAGAGAAAGAAAAAGGATTTAGAGAGAGACACTTCCTTTTTGAAACAATTATTCCAACACGAAACAATTATCCTTGTACAAACAAAGCAGAATACATATAGAGATCCCCGATTGAATATAAGAATGGATAAGACACATAATCAGTGGTGCCATCTCAGACAATGTAGACCTCTTGGGAGAGTTTAGATTGTCTAGAGTTTATCAAAAATGATGAAATGAGCAGAAATAGGATCAATTTTTTGCATTGTACTGCACAAATCTTAACAGATTTGTATGTAAGTATGAAAGCAGTAGCAGTGAGTATAACAGTGAGGTGCAGAAGAGCTCCTCGGATCACATCACTCATATGACCTTGAGCATGAAGCGACAGTGGGCATATGATTACTAAAACTGGACAGTTAAAGGCCCTTAAGCAACAGCTGAGCATATTCTGAATCTGTACTATGTGTGTAGGAAGGTGTGTAGGTGGTTTGGCTTCCAAAGAATCCTGCAGTTTTATTCCAACATCCTATGTGTCAGTTTCCATGGATAGAAATGTCACAGTTCTAATTTTTTTTTCCTATTTCCATGAATCTGATCTGGCAAAGTAATCAGGGCTGAAGTTGTGACTGTCTTTGAATGACTTGTGCTTGTGTGTGTAAATGTGTGGGCGGTAAGCTTTCGAAGTGCCCTCAGTGATCTATCCCAGCAGGCTATGTGTCAATTTTATGGATACATTTGTAAGATTTGTTTTATATGCATGTTAAAAACACATCATGACATTTTTTTTGTATAACTGAGATATGGATGCCAACACTTGAATGAAGTCATATACAGATGGATGACAAATTAGAGGAACAATCTGAATAAATGTGTGGAGAAACATAACAAATGCAGATGCTTCCACACAGGTGCACTGCATGGAACAAGTTGTTAAGCAATTAACATCCAATCATGCCCTGTGGCATGTATAAAAATGTTGAGCAGGCCAAGTTTTGGCCAATTGAACACCTATGGGAGATTTTGGACCGATGTTTTAGACAGCGCTCTCCAGCACCATCATTAAAACACCAAATGAGGGAATATTTTTTGGAAGAATGGTGTTCATCCCTCCAGTAGAGTTCAGAGACTTGTAGAATCAATGCCAAGGTGCATTGAAGCTGTTCTGGTGCAACATGGTGGCCCATAACCTTACTAAAACACTTTATGTTGGTTTTCTCTTTAATTTGTCACCCATCTATCTAAATTCAGCTCAATCATACTGATAAAATTTAAAAAAAAACAATAACAAAAGGGAGCAGATGGAGGGAGAAAAGACTGATACAGATTACATGCAGACAGACAAGAATGTTCCTGTTGAGAGAGAAAATACATAAATTCTACTAACTTGTGCAAGCCATGGTGGAGGGGTCTTTGATGGCCCTGTAGAAGCCTTTGTCACAGTGACAGATGGTGGCAGCCTGGTCATGGCTGGAGCTATGTGGTGGACACTTGGAGCATTTAGTGTTCCCAGCATATGCCTTGAAGAAGCCAGGCTTACAAGCTGGAGAAAGAGACAGGTGGAAGAGGAAGCTAGTTACACAAGGTTAATCTTCTTCATGCAATAGTATTTCCACCAGCACACATACATTTAATTCAAAGCTCCAGCTGCTTCTCTCCTCACCTGTGGTCTGACCCTGTTTCCCGAGGTACTATGGATCACTGTCACTTCCTTATTAGCAAGCACGCACCTTATTCCAAGCATGCACCTGTAATGCCATTTTTCTGAATAAAGAATCGCAAACTCACATTACAAACAGTTCATAATCCAACTAATAAAGCTAGCAAGCTAGAGAGCTACTAAGACACAACATGTAACCAAGTTTGGAATTACTGGAGGGTATATTCCCCCTCTTTAGGCAGAGGTTAGCTACATACTTGTGCATCTTTGCAGATGTGGACGATGCACTCCATTACTGGGAATATTTCCCTTTAACTAGATGAACTCCAACTACTACTGAGGAAGAAAAGAGACTTTTTTTCATCTTCCATTTTGTGCTTCACGGAAACCTGACTGCGTGAATTGATACCGAACTGCAGCTGGCAGGCTTCCATCTGTTCAGACCAGATCATGACACAGACCTATCTGGCAAAACGAAGGGTGAAGGTATTTGTTTTTATACTAACAGTGGCTGGTATAAAGATGTGACAGTATTTCTGCAGTACTATTCTCCTGTTATGGAAACTCTTTTCATCAACTGTAAACTCAGCCATGAACTCCCTAAATACCATCAGCTGATTATATGCCCGACCAGAGAAGGGGAACACTTTAGATCACTGTTACACTACAGTCAACAGTGTATATCACACCGTCCCATGCGCTGCATTGGGTCACTGTGACCATGCCATAGTAGGCCCGGGCCTCTCCACAACTGCTCACCTCTGAGGCCCCCTTGGTGCGGACAAAACAACTTGGAGCTCAACGTTCTAAAGATAGTGGAGATGGTTGTGGATTTCAGAGGGAACGCAGCTCCACCCACCCCTGTCACCTTGTGTGACTCCTGTCAACACTGTGAAATCCTTCTGCTTCCTGGGAACCATCATTAGCCAGGACCTCAAGTGGAAGCAGAACATCAGCTCCCTCACTAAGAAGGCTCAGCAGAGGATTTACTTCCTGTGGCAGCTGAAGATGGTCAACCTGCCAAAGTCAGTGATGGCGCACTTCTACACCACCATCATTGAGTCCATCCTCACCTCCTCCATCACCATCTGGTACGCTGCTGCAACTGCCAAGAACAAGGGCAGACTGCAGCGTATCATCTGCTGTGCTGAAAAGGTGGTCGGCTGCAATCTGCCGTCCCCCCAGTAGATCATGGCCGACCCCGCCCACCCTGTATATAAACTTTTTGAAACGCTCCCCTCCGGCAAGAGGCTGGGGTCTGTCAAGACCAAAAAATCACGTCACAAAAATAATTTCTTCCCATTTGCAGCCGGCCTCGTCAACAAGGCTTGGGACCCCCACTGACAGGGACTCTACCCCCCAATGGACATTACATGTTATATTAATGTAACACCCCATAATCTCATATTTGCACATCTGTGATCTTTATCTAACATGGTATTATAGTATTATTATTATTGTTATCATTATTATTATTATATTTTTTTACCGTTACGTACCACAATGACACCAAGGCAAATTCCTTGTATGTGCAAACCTACTTGGCAATAAACCTGATTCAGATGTTGTATTGTTTCTAATGCAGGTAAAAAAAAAATCAAGCGATTAACATACAAATAATGTATTATAAAAATGCAATTATAGCCTGCTTACAGTCTAAAACCTCCATCCACTTACTATATGGTCCATTCTGCTGACCTAAGAATTCTTCGGTTTTCCAGCCATACCCCGGTTTACTTTCCTACCTCATTACTTCCTCCAGTTCTCTCCCGTTCCATTTTCCCATTTCTTTTTTCTTTTTTTTTATATTAGTTCAACCAGCTCTCCTTCCTTATCTCTCCAGTTTTCCTCCAACTGTTTTGCTCTGCCACAATTTTCATCTTTTCTTGATTTTCTCATCTTTCTTCCAATATTTTTCCTTTTCCCGTCTCTCCTCCCGCTTTCCTCTCCTTCGCTTTTTCCTTAAAGCTTATCAGAAGATGCCAAAACCATTGCAGATTGGCTCCTTCTTCCCAGACCTATGTCAGCAGAGAAAGATTTAGCACTAATAGTGAAGTTATTTAATTATTTTTTAATATTCTGGGATTCATTTCACTGCAGAGTGATGTGTGTCCGAATATATGTGTGTGGATGGTGTAATAATTTCAAAATTAGCAAATAAATATGCAATATAAGACAGACAATGCAGAGAGCAAAAAAGATAAGGTAAGGTAGGGAGATTCAATCAAGACTTCACGGCAGACAGCCAGAAGGTTTATTATGATTTTAATGATTTTAGCATTCTAATATTTTCCCCCCAGTTAGAGCTAGAAAGACACTGTGGTGAGCCATCTCAAAATTTTATCTTCCTCAACTCATCAGTAACAGTCCATATTACATAAGCCTTTTATTGTCTAATGCATTATTGCCTCCATCAAGAAACATCACCACGATAATTCCGCTGTTATTAGGCCTTTTTATTCTACAGTGAAGTTTCATAGTATGTCACACAGTCATGCAGTGGTGGAGGTTTTAATTGTAAGTATACCAAATCTAATAGATTCTAATGCAGACCAACTGTATCTCTAGTGTCCTTATGCACTGTATGTTTGCTTGGGAGACCCCTGGGAGAGTGACTGTTGAATGAATGTCAGACTTCCTAGGCTAAACTGCTGTTACTTGAGTCTACCTGAGGCTAGAAACTTGTCAGAGTATTATAGTTGCACGATTCAGCTCACTTGTTTCAATCTTTGCTAATAATTCATTGCTAGAGACGTGTAGAAGTGCGGTCTGTGATGCCAGCCTGGAATATTATTTTGAACAAAAACAAATTGGACTGTTATGAATATATTTCTGCTTGTTCCCATTGTACACAGAGATCGAACTAGCTGAAAATGGTTTGATTAACCAGTGATCAATCAATATGAAAGAGTGGAGCAAGACTCATCTGTTTTTCCCAGCAATCTGAATTTGTATTACATACGCTTATACCATGGAAATGGAAAATACTTTTTTTTTAATGGCTCACAAGTTTCTGTGAATTGTATGTTAGGACACCTCTGTAACTTCGCAGTATGCTCCTGATGGTGTCTTGTCATCACCATGAGGTTGCCAGGCAACTAGCGGAGGCTCCAGAAAGTTACTGTGCCCAGCCAAGAAATTGTCATAGCCGCAACTCACTTGTCGTTTACTTAGGTTTACAGATTAAACAAACAAGATATGGCACGTTACTTAGTGAGCTTTACGATGCTGGTAGGTGGATTTTGCTATCTCTGGCTGGGGCCAGGCTCCCTCTGTTTGGAGTCTTTGTGCTAAGCTAAGTTAACCAGCCTGGCTGTAGCTTCACATTTACTGTCCAGTCATGAAAGTGATGTTGATCGTCTCATCAAACTCTCAGCATAAAAGCAAATAAGCGTTTTTCCCAAAATGTCAACTATTGCTTTAAGTTTGCAATTGGATGTTTCTTAGTGCTTGTATATCCCGCTATGTTTTGGAAAAGCAGTGATCAAAGTTATGAATGGGAGAGAGAATTAAAATTTTGAAAGAGATGATATATTCGGAGCCCAGGAGTGGCCATGGATAAAAAAAACAAGTAATTTGTGCTTTCCATTTAGTAATCTGTGCTCTCCATTTAATAATTCGTGCTCTCGATTTAATGGATTTCACCCTCATGCCATTCTCTTGTCTGGCGTACACCCTCACTGTGGATGTGTTGGATTTAATAAGGTTTTATTTTGATCTTAGACTAAGATATGTGGATATACTTTAAGCACATCACTGTGTTATTTCTGAGATCCTTTGTAGAGTGTAGAATACAGGATAACAGTTTTCTGCCGTAAATACCTTCATATCCCTGCGGATGTCATCCAGTTCATAAAAACTCAGCTTCAAGGTTCCTCCCTTTCTTCCTTCCTTCCATCCATCCATCCATCCATCCATCCATCCATCCATCCATCCCTCCCAGCTGACATTGGGCAAGATGCAGGGTACACCCTGGACAGGTTGCCAGTCAATCATAGGGCTGACATATAGAGACAAACAACCATTCGCACTCACATTTACACCTTTGGGCAATTTAGAGCTGCCAATTAACCTAACCTGCATGTTTTTGGTCTGTGGGAAGAAGCCGGAGAGAACTCACGCAGACACAGGGAGAACATGCAAACATATATGTCTAGATTGTGTATTATATTCTCGTAGTACATCCACGGCTGTGGAGCGCTTCCTGGCTGCCTTGGATCAAGCTTGGCTTGGATCAGTACTTCTTCTTCATCACTTTCTTCTCCCGGCTGACTGTCAAAATAGTTACATCGAGAGCACAAATGATTAAATCGACAGCACAAATGAATCACTCAAGAGCATGAATTACTAAATCGAGAGCGCAAATTACTTAACTGAGGGCAAAAATTACTAAAGCACAAATTTGTTTTTTTTTTTCTCCATGGCCCCTCCCGGGCTCTGTAGATATGCAAGGTGGACTGAAAATAAAACATACAAGAAGGAAAGAGACACAAGGAAAAAACTATCTGCATAAGTAGGTAGACATAATTGAGTAAACAGATATGGAAAAGTGATGAGACTAAAGATTGACACACAGACAGAAATCCTCGCCAAAATCAAGTTGCTGCTTTAGCTCCTAATGAGAAGAGTAATTTGTTACCCAGCTTCCAATTTTGAGACACCTCATTCACTTGGATATTACTTTCCTCCTATGCTGAGCTCCTGCCAAAGGCAACAAACACACAGATTCATTTGAATTTCCAGCTGCTCCCTGCTCTCTGGTATAAGCTGCTGAGATCACCTTCAGAAAGCAATTACAATACTCATACCACTATTTCCATCAAAAAAGTTTGAAAATGTCTCCCTTACACATGCACAGACACAGACACATAATGAGATCCAATTTATCAGTTGTTTGGCTTTTTGCCATGAAAGGCATTGTTATTCATGAAAGGAACAGTACTGGCACAAAACATGTATTTCCAATACAAACCAATACTGCTGCACACACAAAACATCACAAAACATATAACAATAATGCATATTTTCTTCACCATTGAATAGTTTAGTAGTTTCCTTGAAGACACTGACATCACTGATGTGCTAGATATCCATCCCAAGCCAAACATCCTCTTTGACTCTTTTTAATCTGATTTAGCAGTGGTTATTTCATTAAAAATCACAGCCTAGTTCACAGCAAGTGACTAATATTTAATTCTGATCACTTAAATGGGAAACATTACGCTTTTTCTGTTATTTATATACTGTTATGTTGGATATCTATGTCAAACATGGTCAAAGTCCAGGCTTCAACCTGCTCTGAACGCTTCATTTGTGATATCTTTTTCTTCTCTTGGCAAGGAAGAAAAGAACACATGCCCATAAACAGTCGTCTGTTCCGTAGCCTTGGTTGCAAATGTTGTCACTAAGGTTTCTCCATGTGTTGTTTGCGTTGTCCACTGATATTTTGGCTCAGATTCAGGCGCGAACATGTACGGATATATTTTAGATGTTGACATTTCAAGTGAAGGACGAGAAAAAGTAGTAAAATCCTACTACTATAGTTTGTTTCATGGTTTGTTGACGTAGTCTCCCAAGTGGCCGGAAGTCTTCCAGAAGCTAACCAAACAGAACAGATTGGGCTCTCTGGGAGGCTTAACAGAGACAGGAACTAAAATAGCCTGTTTCAGACAGAGGCTGAACTGAGGGGCTGCATAAAGGTCATTATAAGATAAATTTTTTCAACTGTAAATCATGCAAAGATATTCCACTTGAGCCCCAGATTAAAAATATAGACATGTAAATGTGCATGATATGTTCCCTTTAAATCTGCATTGATACATTTTTTAGTCACATGGGGGAAGCACAACAAGCTGTCCACACAACACTGACATATTATCTATGGTGCAATGACATTGGTCCGATGGCCCATTATTCCGAAAACCCAATAGTTCGAAAAACTTCCCATTGGACCAAAAGCCCATAGTCTGACAGCCCGTTATCCCAAAAACAAAAGCCCACTGTTTCAAAGGCCCGTTGCTCCGAAAATACACACTCTCCCTTGACGTGCAAGTGATTTTAAACCAAACCATGACCTTTCCCTAACCCTGACCAAGTGGTTTCTGTACCTAAACCTAACTAGACCTCAACCACAGTGCTGTCACACCATAAAACATAATTATTTCTTGACAAGCATGTCAAAATACACTAAGATATTAAGGGCAAAAGACGACAGGTAATCTAATTGGAACGCCTAACCATAAATAATGGCAGTGTGTCATTGATTATTAGACACTGATCATGTTTATTACCTTATAAAACAGACTTTTTATGTATTATTGAGGTCTTCTGCTAACTTTGGCATCATATTTCACTCAGTAGAACTCTGATTGAATAAATCAGCAGTTATAAAAATGTGTAAACTGTGTTGTTAAGGCATTATCTGGGAAACATCAGGTTTATTTACTTAACATGGAGCTAAAACTGAATTATATTAAATGTTCGGACATTTTTTGAACTATTGGGGTTTTGGAATGATGGGGCTTTGGGCCAATGGGCAGTCCCCTTATCTATCACCTTATAAAATTTATTTGGCAAACATTTTAGTAAAACAGTTGGCTTCTTACACTTCCATTAGACATGGAGCAACATCAGCATTTATTTGGAGTCATGTTTGTGTCCACCTGTCAAATGTCAGAAAAATATGAACTCTTTTTGCTCTGTTTTGGTTTGGTCAACTCCTGAGTGACATATCTGGCTTTTTAGATGCTAACTGCTCCATTCCACCAGCTAGTAGCTACCTGTCTGCCATTTGGTAGTGGGCAGGTAGTGTGCAGCAGATTTTTAGAGCTTTTTTGCTGAATACAGCTGCCTGCTGGAAATTATGAGTTGATGAGAGCATTGTGAGTGAATCAAAACAGTAAAGTTGCAAGCCAGAAAACCAAAACAATTAGCTGAAAGATGCTATTTAGCTCTGTAGAGCTGAGGAGAATTGCAGAGTCAGGTGATAATTCTCTGGATTTGTCACCACAAGCAAGCCCTTTCACATTACATAGTCATTTGATCCATTGTTAGTAAAACACCATGCACTGATTAAACACTGACCTCAGGTTAGGAGCAACACTTAAGAGTGATGGAGATATAAGTTTCAATAGATCAACTATAGAGGCTCGGTCAAATAAAGTGCATCACCTGCGCATTTGCAGGAATGTAATGACATGCCTGCTAAGAGATTTTGAGTTGTTTGGGTGCGTAGAGTTGGAAGTTTTCTCTTGGCTTTACGTTGTCAGAAACAGATGGAGCCAGAGACTGTGTTTACCCTGGTCTCTCAGCTTTGATATGCAGATTGGAAGTTCACAGAGAATGAGTGATGCTGTAGTCTGGGTGAGCTGCGTTAGAGGCCAGAGTAAACACAGTCCTTAATGGACAGGAGACGGGCACAGTGGCTCAGATACAGCTAAGAGAATGTATTGATTTCCGCATTTCCTATTCCACTTTGCCTGAATTTGAGGTCATGGGTTTGTAGTTTTCTAGCCAAATCAATCCTGAGTCTTGAGACACCAGAGGTCGTCAGTGAGCAAGCTAAGTATGGTCAATTTCTGGAGAACATGGAGTGGTTACGGAAAAAAGAAAAAGGAAAAAAACAAACTGACCAACTTCATTGTGGGACTCGAAAAATCTCTGTTAATTTGCTTCTTCACCATTCAAGTAGCCTAATAAGAAGAAATTATTTGTGCTTGGTTGATATCAGCTCCAAGAAATAGTACATGCGCTGTTAGCTGCAAAAACTGACATTCAAAAGGTTTTGTTGAAACCAAAATATTTGAATATAGAAGATTTTTTTCAACTATTGACTGTAATCACTTAGCCTTCTGGTGGGTTTTTTGGTCTTGTCTGCATCTTTATTCTGATTCAAACCAAATTCCAAAAGACATCTCTATTAGCTTCCCCCCAGCTCAGTGCTTCCTTTTGAATATGATGGTGTGACGAAAGGATGTGGAACAAATAGCATTAGCACTATGATGTTGCCTTATCTAGGTCATGATATAACCAGCCTATCTCTGAGTAATCCTCTTGTGGCTGACACTGAATGAAAGGAATAGAATAATAAAAGCACTCGATTGAGATGTCAAAACAGTCTGGCAGAATGCTATCGGGGTGGAAAGCAGGGTTTGATAAGCGCTGATGCCTTTGTTTAGGCAGCTGGGAGGGAAAGATGGACGTGTTAGCGCGAAGCTGTGCTCATATTTGGGAGCGCTGGGGTTTTCCCTATTCTCTCATTCTCTCTCTCTCTCTCTCTCTCTCTCTCTCTCTCTTTCTCCATCTCTCTCTCTGTCTCTCTCGCTCTCTCCCCCTCTTTTGCTCTTTCCCCATGCTGCCTCTCAGACAGCTTTGATCACAGTACCCTTTGAAGCAGTGTTCCAAAATGAAAACGAGGAGAAAGCAGAAGTCATCGCAAGTTCATGCCTAAACTTCCTGCAACTACTTGCAAAGTGTACATCTTAATCAGAGCATGAGCTCTACTCTGCAAGACCTATGGAAATTATTGATGAGAGTAAATAATTGGCCATAAATCATTAATTACAAGGCAACAATGCGTTCTTACAACGGATCGCCTCTTCTAACCTGAAGTTATTGAGTTCAACGATGCCATTTGAGAATTCAACAGCTGAATATGCTTTAGATAGATAGATAAAATGTCATTTCTGAACCCAGCAATAACTACTGCACAACAAAACAACACAGCACAGCAGTATCTCTGGTTTCCTTTGCTCAGGATGCTACAACAGTATTTCAGAAAAGGGTGAATCTTAAAGGAACGGCCATTTTGGGAAATATGCTTGTTTGCCTTTGGTCAGATGATAAGATCGATATCAGATTCATGTCTGTGCATCCAGTGCAGAGATAACTCTGGGAAATGTTTAGTCTACACAAAGACTGGATGCAGGGGGAAAACTAGTTTAGCTCTGTCAAAAATGAAAATGTCTAACAGTTCCAAGTTTTATTTGCTACAGATTGGTCACTCTTGTAAGTATGGGTACACCAACCACGTAGGTAACTGTGTACAGCTCTGTATCACAAGCCTCTTCTGCACTCTGATTAATTACCATTAATGCAATGATGGCAGTTGCCCATGCGTAAGTGATCTGAGTTTTTAACTCATTTAAATTATGATTGTGCTTCATTACATTTATCTGTAGTTGTTTGTATTCCAAGTGGGAGTACTGAATGTGGACTGCTATAAGAAGGATGTTGTTGCTGAACTTATGAATTTATTGCTGCTGTTCTGTTTTCTGTTGAAGATACTAATTTACCAGTTTTTAGTCGGTAGCTAGTTCAATATTCTATATGTTTAGGGCTGAAATGATGAGTCAATTAATAATTTCTGTTTACTGACAGAAAACTAAACAGCAAACATTAAAAACAAACATTCACTGGTTCGAGCCTCTCACTTGTGAGCATTTTCTGCTTTTTTTTTTGCCTTATGTGATCTAAAACTAAATATCTTTAGGTTTTGGGCTGTTGGTCGAACAAAACTATTTGAAGATATCACCTTGGGGTTTCGTAAATTGTGATAGGAATTTTTTCCCTATTTTCTGACATTATATAGACCAAGCAATTAATTAATGAATCAAGAGACTAACTGGCAGATTAATCGATAATGTAAATAATCCTTTGTTGCAGCCCTGTATATGTCCAAGAGGAAAATATATTTACCTCTATGCCACGATAGCTGCTTAGTAATCAGTAAGTGATTGTGATTATTAATAACAGAAAACTGTTATTTAAAAGAAGCAATATTTATATTTTTGTGTAATACAGTATTTCTGGAAATGCTTTACAGTATGCATATTCACATACAGTATTATTGTGCAGCATTCAAATGCTTAGAATTGCTGTGTTACAATTCCCCTATAGTCAAAAAGTTCATCTTTATCTGGTGACTCTGTGCTCTCTGCAAGGAGCTGCATGTGTACTGTTATTGTCAATACTGTCATTACAAATCCCAGTAGTTTTAGGGAGTTAATAGCCAGTAATCACAAATTCAAGTGTGGCAATCGTACCTGATCATATGAGTACTGGAGTAATTATTTAAATGTTTGTGTAAAATGTCAGTGAGACTATTGTGTCAGTGGTACAAATCACCCTAAAACATCCTCAAATCTCACTGAAGTCAGCCCTGTTAGTGGGGTGATAGGACAATGATATGAATTTGTAAACCGTCAGAGATTTTGCCATACCGTATACCAAGGTAGCTGTCCTTTTAATATCTCTTAGAGCATTGTGGGTATTGGGTTATGTTGCAAATCAATAAGCAGTAATGTATATCTTTGGTGTTTGGTGATTGGTGTTTAATTTACAGGATTATCTGAAAACAGACATTTATGTCTAGTTATTTCATCCATAAATAATTGATTTATCAGAAAATGGACTATATCACAATGTACATTACAATAGAGGATTTTATATTGTACGTTCCTACTGTAAACTTGGGATGTCTGCTTGTCAACTTGAGTTTGTTGGTATGAGAATACTGTGTACAGTAGGTATGATTACCATCTATGCTCACCAACAAACAGACACACATCATTTTCAGTTCCAAGTGGGTTAATGCCACATGAGTTACTGACCTATTCATTGCAGTGGCTGTCAAGATCCCCCTGACACTGTTGCAACTACAGTACAAATGAGAGCTAGCAACTATTGTCAGCCAAAGGGGATGAATAGGGTGTATAGATGTAGGACATAGTATAGCCTATATATGAGGGACACCATGAGAGTGCTGCTCCTAAACTGCCGTCTCATCTGTAATCTCTCCTGACAGGCTTCTGTGTTGTTTAACTACATATTTGAGATAGAGAGTGAGCGAGAGAAAAGATAAATAAAAAGTAGATAAAAGAGAAGCAGATAAAAAGAAAAATTACACCCTGGGAGCAAATGAAGAAGATATTACAGCCTGTCCTACATATCAGCTATACTAATGACTGCTAGAGTTCTCTTTGTAATAACCTGAGTTACTGCATCACCACAAGGGTAGTACATGAATTTCACCCCAACCAACTGAGACTTCTGTAAGGGCTTGTGTCTATATAGTGTTTTTTAGAGCACCAGCATCTTTTTTTCCAATTGTTCCCAATGAGGAGTGTAGGAGCCTAAAAGCAGTTTATTGATGCTTGACTGATTAGCATGCAATAATTTAAGTTCATGCATAAAATAACAGTAATTTACATGGTTCATTAATTTAGAAGGAATATTTACAGTATTTTGGAGGTTGATGTATTTATGGTTTATATTTGCAGTAATGTGATAAGTTAATTGTTTGATTCCTTGCACTTAAAATGAGCAAGAAATCAAATGTGTGTAGATAATTTAAAATGCATAAAATCTCATTTATGGGAAGAGGTGATTATCATTGTTGCTTTCTAGTAACTGTGCACCTTTACTTGTTTTTGGATATTCTCAAGAGACGAGAGTTTGTAATCTCAAGGCAGTCAGGCAAGAGGCAAATGGACCCATCCAGTTTTTTGACCTCTTTCTTTGTTTTTTCTCATTAATGATTCTTGCTTGAATTTCATTCAGTAATTTGATAACCTTGGAAATGGACAATTGTTCTGTTAATTTTTTGTGTCAAAATAAACAGTTCAACTTTACTGAGTGGTCCTGTGGATTTTTTTGGTGTGGATAAGGACGAGGGGAATCATTGGAGTGTCAAGCTAAGTCTTCATTCATTGTTCAAGGATTTTGATGACTTTGTCAACATTTAAGTTAGGTATTTATTACACCCACTCTATGGAAACATAAAAGAAGCCGCCACTAGTGCAGGGACACTCAAATAAAGAAAGTATTCACAACAAATCACAACAAACAAATGAACAAAAGAGCTCTGGCAACTGCAGTTCAAGCAGGACTTTCCTGATGCTGGACAAAAAGAAGACACCGAAATGTCCAAGGATGATCATCAGTTCATTAACATGATGTCTTAAACCTCAAAACTTGTGGATGGTCATTACAGTGTTTGCCTTCCGGCGAGGGACTCATCACCCTGGTAACCAAGAAAATGGAGGAGAAGCTTGTTATGGTGATGTCTGGCTATCCTGAGCTTTTTGATATGTTAGACAGAAACTAAGAAAGAAAAAAGAAACTGCACGATTGTTGCTGGTGAGTGTTGTCCTTTTATCACCCTATGCATTGTAAGCTTGTTGTTAGTTGTATAGTCAATCTTCTGTTGGGAAGTAAGGTACCTAGCTAATGTCAATCTGCATCCTTTTAGATGTTGTCACTTATCTGATTATAGGTGAATGCTGCCAATCAAAATGGAAATACATGAGGGGCAAGTATAAGAAAGAGAGAAAGGCTGAGAAGGAGAAGAAGAGTGGATGCCATAGTAACAAAACCCATGTGCAGTGTTCATGCTTCATGCAAGTGCTCCCCGGCACCCTGCCAGTGTTTTTCTGCAGGAGAAAAATGCTATATGGACACACGCCCTAAGTCTGCAAAATGTAGCAAGTAACAGTGGGTGCACTTCAATTGTAATTATGCAGTGTAGGTTAATTTAGCACCTGCCTCATGAATGAAAGAAAGAGTTGGGGGAGTTTTTTCAGAAAAGACGAGATGCAGGCTAAATTAGCAGTGAAACTAACAAATGACTGCGATTAGCCAGCTAGTCCCCAGTCTGTCGGCACAGTATAATTAAGAAACCAGGCCAAAGACTATCTGGAGCAACTCAACAGTTTCTCTAACTCTTCCTTAATCTGTTTTTCTGACAATTGGGCACATTTAGGCAATGCTGACATGAATAATTAGAATGGAAGCATCCCAAAAATGAATGTGGATGAATGTTTTCACATATCTGCTAGTGTTGTATTTATCAAGGAAAAAGCAGGCATGTAAATACCAGTAAACTGAAAACAGCTTGATATTACAAGAAATTACTTTCCCATTTGAAGAACATAATTGACAGAGTCCAGATAGGTCCTCATGAGAACAAAAGTAATGATTTTGAAATGTCAGGAAACTCAGGGTGACATAAGCTAATCTCTTCACATTGTTGTAAGATCTCATAGTATAAAAGGATGAGAGACAGCAATAGTGAGAATGAAAAGAGAGGAATAAACAGAGGAAATAGACAAGGAAGAGAAGGAAGGGGGAATAAGTGGAGAGTAAATAAGGAGGACAAGAGAGGATGATGAGGGGAGGCGGAGCTGAAAAGAGATGAAAAGAGATGTGGATGGAAAGGATCAGACAAGAATGCAGGATCTGAGAATGAGAGGAGGGCATCGCAGTTCAGTAAACTCAAGTTCTTGCAGATGATGGGGGAAAGCCCGTGAGATCTGTTAATGTGATGCAATGTCTTTTCTTCTCTGCTCTTCTCTTCCCCTTTTCTTTTCTCTTCTCTCCTCTATTATTGCTCTCTGTTACTTACAAAATGTGTTTGCATCTGCAGCTTTAGTACGCTGTTGGTGACTCTGTATATTCTAAGATTTTGCACACACAGACACACACACACACACACACACACACACACACGCACACGCACACGCACACGCACAAAAAACATACAAAACTACTTCTCACCCCGGCAGTAGCCATCCATCTCCTCGTGGCCAATACTACAGACGCAGCGGCCCAGTGGTACCAGCCAGTCCCCATCAGCACCACAGTACAATTTGGGTGTGTCCCTCTCTTCTGCGTTCTCCACACAGGCACCCCTAACTTCCACCAGAGAGGAGGAGTCCATATGTGGCACGGTGTCGGGAAACGCCGCCAGGTTCCGTAGAGTTGAAGGGCAGCGCTTGTAGAACACCTTATGCAAAACAGTAAAGTAGGACGTTGAAGAGCTGCCAGTCTTGTGAAAGAAATTAAACTGACAAGTTTTTGTTTTTTTTTTAATTTGTAAGGGACCATGTTAGACATAAATTTGATGTACTGTATCAGAGTTAGCTTGTAGCTAATTATCATCATGCAGTCCCTTCAGCAGGTCACAGTTAAAACATTTAACAGCACAATAACAAACAGCACAAAGCAAAAACAAAGTTCATGGGAGTGTTTCATGCGGATATAAGTCACACCACCCTGTTCACTGACCTTGACAGACACAAGAGCAATACAAGCTCCCACATCCTGGAAGGCCAAGTAGAAACCCTTCTGTGTCACCGGCCCCACCTCCCTGACCTCAGTATTGAGGCGAAGAACACGATCACCTAGATCTGTCTGCGTAAAACTCTCATCTGCTGCTATGGTGTCAACCTAAAATCAGAAACATTTTATTAGCACAGTCTAGTGCTACTAATTGATACCAGTTTCATACATTTTTTTTCATGATTTGGATCTGGACCTTTGCATAGTCAGTAGGCCGGAAGCGCGTCGCTGCAGGGAGAGGTTCATCTGTCTGCAGGTAGAAGAGGTTGAAGGTTTCCTTACATGTGCCAGACACCCAAGGAATGGAGTTGCAGTCTCTCAGTGTGAAACGCAGCTCCACGTATACCTGAGTTAAAATATAAATAAATAGATGATAAAAAATAACTATACGCTCACTTCAAATCCTATTTCATAAAGCAGGGATATTAAAAATTTAACAGAACGTCTCTACATATTGCCTAAAAGGAAGTAAATTAGAATCTTTGGTCAGAAGGCTATTAGAGATATAAATAATGTTATATCTATAAAAATCCTAAACTTTATTCGTACAGCTTATTGCTTAGATATGATTTGAAAATCAAGTAGGTGCAAACATCAAATTCTTGAAATTAATTATACAAACATAAAAGAAGACTGTACAAAAGTTAAGAGAATAACGAAAGGATAAAAGACAACATCTGTTTGATGAAATACAATGATTTCTGCTATTTTAAACTGCACAAGCAGGTCATTTGTAAAATCTTTGGCATCGGCCTAGCCATCTTTGAACTTTGACTTTGGTGTTTTAACATATATAGTAACAGATACAGCTCAGTTTCAGTGTAATGAGCTGCTCTCCAGGAAGGAAGAAACCGTGTGCCATCTTTGATTTAACATGGGTTGTATTGACTTTAATGAATATCACGTCCTCACTGTTGGAATAAGTCATATTTTTTGTTACTTTAGATGCCTGATGTTATTGTTTTATTCCTGATAAGTTACTTAGATGATCACCTTCCCTCCAATGAGTTCATATTTTCAACTTCCACTAGTCATTTGTCATTTGTGTCTGAGGAAGTACTGGTAGTGTAATGTGGTTCAGACCCTCTGAGCAGCCTGTCGCTGGATCCATCCAGACCGCAGCCAGTTGTTCTGGTTTGGCTCCATTACATGGCAAACCTGGAAGGTGTGGATAGGTCTGTTCTGTTCATCCATCTCTGTGATAGCATCCCACTGTAAAAATGTAGGAAGCTGTTGAGTAAATTGGTGAATAACAGTTTCCATGCATAGTATTTAGTTAGTTATTTTGTGTGTGAGTGTGAAAGTTTAATGTGAAAAATTGTGACCCCTTGTGCCTTGTGAATTGGGGCATTGTCATCCTGGAAGAGACCACTCCCATCAGGATAGAAATGTTTCATCATAGGATAAAGGTGATCACTCAGAACAACTTTGTATTGATTTGCAGTGACCCTTCACTCTAAGGGAACAAGTGGACCCAAACCATGCCAGCAAAATGTAGGGGTCAAGCATTCAGACCTGTACCGGTTTTTCCTTTAATTTGTCACCTGTCTGTATATATTCAGTAAGATACCAGTAAATTGTTTTGGGTGGGGGGTCATTTGGGTGAATTTATCCTCTTAGAAAGCAGTGATTTATGGATTGGTGTGAGTGACAGGGATTGACTGAAATGTAATTCTGTATGTATATTAGCATTATATTGTCATGTGTTACATTAGTGTTATATAGGAAAGTATAATTTTAGTATGTGTTAGGCTGCAGATTAAATATACTAATATAGAGACTATATATTAGATCTATTTGGAGATTACAAAACAAACACCGATGTATGAACATGAATGATCTGTTTTCATAACATGAAATGTCCAACCTGTGCACCTACTGTTGTGGTGGAACTTCATTTATACAGAAACATGACGTTTGAGAGACACTGAGTTAGTTTCACCAATGTTTTCAGGCTGTTGCATCAGCCAGACTCTCATTTGTCTGCTCTGCTTTAACGGTGTGATGATCACAGGTTCAAAAGCCCTAACGTTTATTGACAGAAGCTCTTTCTTACAACTCCTGTGGCATTAAATGAGTAGCTGAGCCTGTGTCAGTTGCGCAGCTGGACACGGCCGTAATTATTTCTCAACAACATGAGATACATTGGAGATGCAGCAGGTGTAGTTGATTCTGTTCGGAAAAGGCCATGGCAGGGGGTTTTACAGCATGTGAAATCATATGTATGAACTATATTAATTATTCTGCAAGCAAAATGATGAATCATTTAGTCAATGAAAGAATAAAGCATATTAAATTTATAATGGACACCATACTGTGGAGGTTGAGATGTTCAAAGCCCATGAAAAACAAATCCACATTTATAATTCTCCCAGATGTTATCATAGGTAGTGTCCTAAAGTGCACCCAGGGACACCTGCAGTGACCAGTTAACCGCAGTGTCCGCATCCAGCGGCTGATTCATCCAAAGGACGCAACCATCAAAAGGTGCGTCCTTCAGTGGAGCTGAAAATGCTCCTCCTGGTGGTGCATTTGTGCGTCCCTCATCAACAAGTAAACCCAAGATCTACATGTTGAAATGTGTCACTAAGCTACAGAGAGACGTTGTCCATTAACAGTCAACAGTGGAACTCACTGTGATTAACAATAGACTGCTAACAAGATCAAAATGTGCAGTTTATGACTGTATTCAGTCATTTAAAGCTTCCAGTGTGTTTTCCAGTGCTCTATTTCATATGACACACTCATCAGTTACTGAGAACTACCTGAACACAAATACTGGATAAATACAGTGCTGCTGTGTGATATTTCCTGACTTTAATAGTTGACAATGATCATCTGAGCCGCGCCATTAAACAAGTAGTGGTTGCTCAATAGATTATGGGATACCACCAAGTGCTCTAAAGTAAACTGAAGTTGTGGTCTCAGAATGTGAGCAAAATAAGTCAACATTTTACAGTCCACATGTGAGATGGGACAGGCTGTGTCAGCCCATTATAATGTGTGTGGTCTGGAAATGCAGACATAGATTTCCACTGAGGGGATGTCACCATCCAGTAAAAAACTCCCACATAGGATACACTTGACTTGTGTAAACTTGCTATAAACTCCCCCTGAAGTCTCCTCGATCTGAAACATCATCCATCATTGCTGACTTTAGATGATTTCCAGGTCACAGACTGGAGGATGGAGGACTGAGGATGCGAAGAAGCATAAGCAGCAAAATAGAAAGTATCTTCTGACTGCTTTCACTCTCCATGATACATGTATTTCTGTACCAAGTGATATCTGCATATTGAGGTCTTCAGTAGGGTCTCATACAGTATGATCACCATGTTGAATGTGATGCAAACACTGTGACATTTACAGTCCTGCAAAGGCTGCAAAGTCCTTAATAATGAATATCTTGAATGTGTCACACAAAGAGAGCTGCAACAAAGGTGAATGACAGACAGAATGAGTTGAGTACTGGAGGAAATTAAAGCAACTGAGGTAGAGTGTTCTCAAATATAAATTATTAAATAACACTTTAACCTTGACTGGAGTATGCAAAAGCAATTAATCTTATATTAATTAAGCTATCTAAATTAGCTCTATGTGACACCCCAGGGCTAAATGATTAATCAATCATAATCACTGCCTCTTTCATTTGGGATTCCAGCCACCCAATAATACTGTGCCCGTGCCTTTATGATGTT